>NC_136071.1:706572743-707870243 GCF_964261635.1 Lissotriton helveticus
CAAATCAGGCATAGACAAATCAGTTGGGTAAGTATATTCAGTGTCATTAAGAGGATCACCAGCAGGTAGATTCACTATAGGATTCGTAAGTGGACTCATTTCAATGGCAATATCGTGCCCGATGGTAAGATCCGGGGCCAAAACAGAGTGTCGCACCATTGCTGGACACTAAACCGCAGGCGTCATACTATACAGTATCGGCCACCCTGTGTGGTTTGACATGGTCAATTGAAATGTACCTGTTCCCCTTTCGTCCAGGAAGAGGAGGTAAAATGACTGTTCTTTTACCCTGCACACCAAGCACGGCAACTGGAGCTCGATAGGAAGGACCAAATAATTTTTTGTTGTCGATCTTCTCTCGGACCATTCTCCAACCTGGGATTACAGCCGACTACCGGAATCTGCAACGCAGCTTCAGACGTGGAGGGCAAGTGTTCCTTTGCACGACTGTCTCTGGTCTTTTGTAGATTCTGCAAAACATTAGAATGTTCGTCTACGTCAAAGGATGCGGCTCCTGCCACCATGTCTAGACCGTCAAGGTCCGGAGCAAACATCTTGATGCCAAAGAGCATTTTGTATGGGATCCGCCCACCCAAAGACCTTCTAGGGAGATTATTAAGTGCACGTTGTACGCTATTCAAGTGGGTGAGCCATTCTCTGCCAGCACCTAACACCTTCGCTGTCAATGATTGCTTTAAATCACGGTTCATCCGCTCCACAACACTATTGCCCTCAGGCCTGTATGGAGATGAAAACTTGACTTGGACCCCCAATTAACCCATGGCATCCTTGTACGCCTTAGAGGCGAACGCTGGACCCTGATCCGAATGGAATGTGCCATATGCAAACATTCCCACAAAGACACGCAAATCTCTTATGACAGTTCTGGTATCAGTGCTCCCTTGAGGCCACACCCACACAAAGCGCGTGCAAAAGTCAACTGCTACTAAGATGTACTTATATGCAGTATCAGAGGAGAAAGGACCGCAGTGATCCAAATAAACACACGCAAGTGGCTTATTCGATATGTACAACTCAGTTTGGGGCGGGCGTGCAGCAGCAGGAAAAGGCTTAATTTGCAGACAAATGCCACATTAAAGGACAAAATCACGCGTCTGTTTATACAAACCCCTCGTTGTTGAAGGAGAGCTGCAGTAGCTGATACGCGGGCATGCGTCGAAACCATCCCGGCATGGGCTGCGGTAATCAAAGCCTGTCTGCGGTCCGCGTTGGGAATCAGTCTGTCACCAACGTCGTTAATTCTCACATAAGGAACTTGATCGGGACTTAAGTGATAAGAGTACTTCGAAGGGAAACCCTTAGGATGATTACCTCCCTTCTCAGTCGGGCAATAGATGCCAAGATGTCATCATCAATCTTACTTTTGGAACGTGTAACCACTGCCACTGCAAACGTTGCTACTGCTGTCTTCGCAGCTTCATCCGCAAGACAGTTGCCAACAGCGTGAACTCCCACACGCTGATGACCCGAGTATGAATTACAAAAACGAGCGGGAGACGATCTTTAAGTTCCGCCACTCGAACCCGGATCATTTTATGTTTTATTATGCGACCCTTGGAGTCACAATAATCATTTTGAGTCCAAAAGGGTAGATTGTCAATGAAAGACTGTACTCAGTAGTAAGAATCACTCACAATAAGAGTAGTCACTCTGGGGTCCGCATACTCCAACGCAAGCATCAGAGCACGTAGTTCTGCGAACTGAGCGGTACAGCCCGCTAATGTCTGTGTATGCACGACATCGGACTTGAATTCACCATCCACCATCGTACCAACCACAATTGCAGAGGCCACGGAATATGCGTGTCTAGAACCCGTAGTCGCTTGGGCACTTCCATCAGTGTAAATGATACAATGAAAATCCTCCAGTGGGCGCATAGTCGGAGGAGCAGGATGAACAAACTCATACTGCAAAAACTCCTAAGTCAGCAAAGAGGAATCGAAAATGAACGTTACATTCGGGGATGTCAAGGATGTAGCCCATTGCATCCACCGAGGGTGCAAAGCCTTGGAATTTGGTACACTGGCCTTCGTCACCACCACCAAGGCAGCATACGGAGTAACAACTGCAATGCGTTTTCCCTGCGACAGTGCATGTTCCTTAAGAATCGCCATTTGCACTGCTGTCAAAACTTTTTCCACAGTGGAAAACCGCAACTCGGCCGAAGTGTACAGGTGTGACTTGTAAGCAATAGGAACTGTGTCTTTGTGTGTTTGTGTGGTTATCACGAGTCGACAAGAACTTAGATTCAAGTAGGTCAGCCTGCAAAGATTGCAAGACGGCTGAATGTTCTGGCAGCCAGCACGATTTGGAAAAAGTAGGTTGTATCAATGTATAAAGCGCTTGATACGCTGGGCATATTCCAGAATGCATGTACGTCTAAAATTTAGAAAGCCCAGTAACGATTGTAGCTTTATCAGCATTGTCGGAGCGCACAAAAGTGCGCATTTCTCCAAGAAGTGAGGAGCCAAGCCTCTACCTTCATTGTTGAGCTCATAGCCCAGGAAAAACACTGTTTATTCCACAATATTTGATTTTGCAAAGTTAAATTTATAGCAAAAGTCCGCAAAACGGCAGATAATGCGGTCAACACGGCACAGATGCAGCCATAATTTGTCGTCTGTGAGATAAATGTCATCCACATACGAACATGCATCTGCGTCGAGCCTCTCAAGCAGAGAGACTATTCTGGCAGCAAAAACGCCTGGACTGTTCTTGTAGCCCATGGCCAAATGAAGAAATTGGCGTTGTTTTCCGCCACAGGTAAAACTCGTCCACCAACTACTAAGTGGGAACAAGTTATGCGCAAAAAGCCATTGGAAATGTTGATCGTGGTTTTCAACCTTTTACGCACAAGACTATCCACTAGAGCAGAGCTGTGAGTATTGTGCACCACACACGTACGACAATGTGAGTTTAAGTGGTGGTAATCCAATACCAAACGGTACAAGCCATCTGACTTGGTCACAGTAAAAAGTGGGTTATTCATCGGAGACACAGACGTTTCAATTACACCTTGATATTCCAATTGTTCAAGGATTTCAGCCACAGAGGCTTTCGTCTCACGCCGTTGGGGTAATGGGGTTGTGGCTGTGGCATTGACTGCCAAGGGATCTCATGTCGAGGGGAAAATCTGTCCCATCCACAGTGAGTACGGTACAATGCCGGCGCAAGCGCCTTAGCCTAATCCTCTGCAAATTGCAGTGCCTGCTCCTTCGGCACAGTGTGCGCGAAAGCGGGGAGGATCACCTCCTCCCCTTGTGGAGCGGCCAAGACAAACGGGGGGGGCCAATCGACCTCCGCCAACAAAATATCATAAGTAGTCGTTAGATTTTCTCCCAAAAAACCTTTTATGGTACGTTCTATGTCACCTTCAATTACAAGGACTATTTCATAATGTCTTTCTGGGGAGCCACTCTAGTGTCTGCTGTTTCAACTACAATGAAGGTGTCAGTCGCTGTCAGAGTGTTAGCGACATGGAACCTTACAGCATCCCCCTTGACATTAGCAAGAACGAGATCATGTACCATATCAAACGCTCCCAATAGGCGCATCCCCAACTCCACTGCAGCCTCTGGCCTGTGCTCATCCTGAACACGCTTGATCACAGTGGGCAAAACATTCATTGACGGGGTGCCAAAGCACCTAGTATAGACTGCCGCAAAAATCACCCCCCACGTTGTACACTCAGTCACATCAGGCACTAAGTCTTTCTGCAAACTCACGGTGAGAATCCTGTGTTTCTCAACAGGACTAGTATTTGGGAACACTGCTTCCCGTTGGTCAAAATTCTCGGCAAGCCAAAAAGGCATTTCTTCCTTATCTTGGGGATGCCTGCCCATGACTGCATTGACCATGACGGGACTAAGTTTGAGTCCGCCACCGCCAACTGGATGTGCTGCGCCACCCGGGGCCCCACCCAGGAGGTTGCAAGTAATGTAGTGAACCAGAACCCTAATAACTGCAACCGAAGAGGCATATAGGGGTCGCAGTTGTTGGGCTGTCAAAGCACCCGCCTGGGGATGCGAAGTATAAGCAGCCAACACAGGCCAAGTAGCGCCTGGAATGGGCAACGATCCTTGTCTGACCGCTGTAACAATGTGTGGGAGGGCACCATTAAACCAAACGGCATGCTGCCAAACAGAAATCGGAATTTTTACTGTCCGATATGGAGCGTACACTGCAGGAGCATCAGCGGGGATATATGAGTGAAAAACACCAGAAACAGCATCTTCTGCGGGAAATGTGACCCATGAGTAATACAACTCAAATGGGTACGCCACGTCAGCAGACTACAAAATCACAGCCTGTCCCTCAAGAGAAACAAGGTATTACTGCAAATGATTACGCACAGCTACACGATTGTGAGCCGGGATATCAACCACAGCCATACCGAAACAGTAATAGTGAAGTACAATACAATACTATAACACACAACTGGGTAGTAATTCAAAAGGCAAACCTTTGAGTATTCTCAAGCTTGAAACAACCTATGCAAATATAGGTAGGTTTATTATCCGTCACCACCGTCAACCGGAAACGATAGTGAGGGGGTTGTAAACTGATACAAGCACTACTCAAGTGTTTCACAATAAGACCACACTCGTTGGGCGCCGTGTAAGAGGGATTCTGCGCAAACACAGAACTGTGCACGGAGACTTAGGACATCAGTGAATTAGGGTGTGCCAAAACTCACCTTAGTACCCAAAATCCCCTACCAGACTAGCAATCCGTGTCACAACAGCTCTTCGTCCTATAGCAATGAAACCAATGATTAGACAACCAAGAACTTGCAACTTAGGACCATCTCAGGAATGGTGGGAAGTGAGAACACTCTTTTGTTATACGCTCATACCAGTCCAAAACAGGAGTAAAATAGAGACACAGTAAGGTTAAAATGTTTATATTAACGATGTGATCTCAAGTGCAGTATTTTAATCAACATAAGCATACATATTATTAAAAATATACGGTCAGCATGGTTACAATTCCATTAAATACAAAAGTAGGAATCATATTACAATGATAGTGCAAACAGGTGATAAAAGCGCCTATTTAAGGCACCTTTCCTATCTAGGACTATGTATTATAAAACTATGGAAGGTCTCTTGAGCTTTCTTAGGGGGACCCCATTTACCTGTCCGCTCAGTAAGTGTAAATGACATCAGGACCGGTTAGTCTCTCTGCATGCCTGGAATCTTCCAAGTGTGCTTAATTCTGGCGAGTGTGCTATGATAAAGACGCCAGAATCCTACTCGGCTTGCAGCTGCCAAATTGTTGTGTCTAGAATGTGTTACACGGAAACGCCGATAAACAGGCTTGCATGTTATGATAACCTTGTCGGCTCAGCACTCACTGTACAGACTGGGGACACAATGTATGTCTAGAGATGTTGGAAAACAAACCTTTTCTCATGTATAGACCTTCGTGAAAGCTAACTCAGCAAAAACAGCCAAGCAGTGTTGTGTGCAAAAAGCAGCAAAAAGGAAAAATTGCGTTTAAACTTCGAATAAGCCATACTAACTTAACATGCACACAGAAAGAGGGCCATAAACCATACTACAGAACCACTTACATACCCACTCATACCCCTATACAACTTCTCACACACCCTCAAAACCATTCACATACCCATTCACAGACACATACAAGTACTCACAAAAGCACTCACTGATCCATGAAGTCACTCACATGCTCACTAACTCACTTATACAGCCACTCACACAACTACTCACTCACCCATATAGTTTCTCATACAACCAGCCACTCATCCTTACACCCACTCAAGAACCTACCCACCCACCCATACATTCAATCACACACACATACTCATACACCCATACAGGCCCTCACACATGCAGTCACTCACCATCATATAGGCACTCACTCATTTACCCATAGTCACTAATTCACACACTTACTCATCCATACAGGCACTCAGAAAACCACTCACTCACCCATACAGCTACTCATATACCCAGTCAGTCATCCATACAGCCATTCACACTCCACACATGCAACCACTCACACACACCCTTATTCACCCATACAGCCACTCACTCACACACCCACGCACTCACCCATACAGTCTCTCAACACAGCCACTCACTCACCCATACACATGCATACAAGCACTCACACACTCAATCACATATACATCCATTCACACATACACTCACTCTCCAAAACAGCCACTAACACACCAACTCACTTAACTAAACACCCACTCAAACAGCCACTCACACACAAGTACAGCCACTTATATACCCAGTCACTCACTCCTACAGCCATTCAGACACCTACTCGCTCACCCATACAGTCACTCAGATATCCACTCACCCATACAGCCACTCACACAGCCACTCACACAGCTACTCACTCACCCATAGAGCCACTGATGCACCCTCTCACTCACAAATACAGCCACTCCCACAGCCACTCACTCACCGATACAGCTACTAAAAAACCCACATATTCACACACACAGCCACTCACACACTCAGTCACTCACACACCCAATCACACACAGATGCATACAGTCACACATCCACTCGCATAATATAGTATCACTAATTAGTAGTACACCTAGTATACTAATTTAACTTTTGTAGTACCTGAGTATATTTGTTTAACAATCATAAACTCTTAAGAAAATACACTGTCTGGATGATGTCATCAGTGATATCATTTGAGATTTAATCAGTGATGTCACTGACCATGTAATTGATGTTGTAATATGTGAGGACATAAGCAGTGCATTGCAGGGGTGTTAGTTATAGTTAGCTAACTATACATGCCCAACCCCTTCTTGTTTATCTCGGCTCTCAGAGATGGGGTCCCTGGGGTCTCCCTGGGGCTTGGGGAGGGGGCCATGCACCTGCTTCCCACAATAAAAAACATGAGTCCCCCCTGGGCCCTGACCCACACTGGGGTATTTTTAATGGAACAAGCATGAAGCCTATGTGTGCTTTTTTGTTTATTTTTTTTCAGCGGATTTGTGGATCCTCCACAAATTTTCAGAAACATTTACAATATGTTTTTGGCCCTCAATGCAGTCCCTCTGGGACCCAACCACCAGGTCTAAGGGATCAAGGCATCCCTTCCCTGCCTTCATGTCTTTTTTTGCATTCTCCAGGACTCGGACTGAGTCCCTATTCCTAAGATGGCTGCCACCACTTCCTGGTTGATGTGGTGGAGCCAATCAGTTCTCAGCAGAAGATCCGTCGGCTCTGCGGATCCTCCGCAGCATGAAGTATACAAAGATTTTGAGCATTAATTGCTCACAAACATCTGAACGGATGTACAACAAATCACAGAAAAGCACTCTTTCTGGATCAAGATGTAGCTTTCTGCCAAGTTTGGTGTAAATACACTCAGAGGTTTGGGCTCTAGCTGTGTCTAAAGTGCCTATGGAGAGAAATGAATGGGGAAAAAGCGTTTTGGGACCCCCATTTTTGTCAGCCCCAACTTGATGGATCACCCAGAAACTTTCTATGCACAAACTAGTTTAAAGTAGCACATTTTTGGAAAGTTTCGTTGAGGTTCGTCAAAAGGCACCGAAGTTATTAGCAACACAAAAAGGTATTTCCTAGGAAACACTATTGTACTATTGTAACATTAATAACCCAGTGGTGACGGGTTATATATATATATATGTATATATATATATATATATATATTTATATATATATACATGTATGTATGTATATATACATGTATGTATATACATGTATGTATATACATGTATGTATATACATGTATGTATGTAGATATACATGTATCTATGTATATATATATATATATATTCACTGAAAAAACCATAGGTTATACACCATATATAGTTAGGAATTAGCATTTAAAAAACCTTATTTTACTCACACAAAACCAATGAAATTCCATATATAGTTAGTTGTACTAACTATATATCGCGCACCCGCAATCCACTGCTGATCATGTCACATATTACATCATTCATGACATGGTCAGTGACATCACTGATGACATCACTGATGACATCTCAAATGACATCACTGATGACATCACTGATGACATCTCAAATGACATCACTGATGACATCTCATTTGACATTACTGATCACATCACTGATGACATCATTCATGTGATAATACGATGAACCTCTTCAGACTCTAATATAACCTTAGATACACTCAGTGTAAACAGACAGTCACAGACTGTCACTCATCCATGGAGTTACTTACACACCTAGTCAGTCATGCAAAGAATCAATCACACCTCCATTTTCACAACTATACAGTTATACACACCTTACTTATTCAAACATATACTAAAACATATTTACTCACTTATACAATCCTGGATACAAGTTCACAATGATCCATACAGCCACTCACACATTCACTGGCTCTTATGCACAGTTATTTATATATGTCAACTCTCACATGTACTGTATTTTACATATGTACTTACTTTGACATG
The DNA here is from genome assembly GCF_964261635.1 of Lissotriton helveticus. NCBI lineage: Eukaryota > Metazoa > Chordata > Amphibia > Caudata > Salamandridae > Lissotriton > Lissotriton helveticus. The sequence goes on from NC_136071.1 coordinate 706,581,222, forward strand.
TAGCACTGAGATATCTATTCACTCACCAATACAGTCATGCACACAGTCAACCGCCCATACAGCTGTTTCCACATGCACTTTTGAACCCATACATCTATGCACAGAGTCATACACCTCCCAGCCACCCACATACACACTCAGTCTCCCATACAAATGCTTGGGCAACCAATCAATAACCCATATAGTTACTCATATATCTACTGATCAACACATGCAGCAGTTTACAGAACAACAGACATAATGATGCACAAATTAAGACAGTTTAGTCACTAACCCATGCACTCAGTGAGACACATTTAACCACTCACTCATACAGTCAGTCATGCACCTACTAAATCCTTCATCCAGACACTTATACATCCACTCATTCTTAAATATGTAAGACATATTTTAACTTTACAGAAAAATACAGTCACTGGATGTTGTCATCAGTGATGTCATCAGTGATGTCATTTGAGATGTCATCAGTGATGTCATCAGTGATGTCATTTGAGATGTCATCAGTGATGTCATCAGTGATGTCACTGACCATGTCATGAATGATGTAATATGTGACATGATCAACAGTGGATTGCGGGTGCGCGATATATAGTTAGTACAACTAACTATATATGGAATTTCATTGGTTTTGTGTGAGTAAAATAAGGTTTTTTAAATGCTAATTCCTAACTATATATGGTGTATAACCTATGGTTTTTTCAGTGAATTTTCAAGGTTTTGTAAATGCTAATTCCTAACTATATATGGTCTATAACCTATGGTTTTTTCAGTGAATTTCATTGGTTTTTTAAAAGCTAATATCTATAGCTGTAAAATGTATTCTTCTTTAAATCCAAAAATATATTTTATATGTTTATTAATAATTTTTTTTAAATATTTTTTTTGTTTCGCTCCCGGTCCGCGAACCGGGAAGCTTTCCGTTAGCTCAAATTGATGCCGCGACCCGGTCCGCGAACCGGTAAGAAATCAACATAGTGACGGTATCGCGTTGCCGCGTAATGCGTCTTATGACGTACTGCGTTAGCGCACCCGGAAGTGCCCCGGGGCGCGGACCGAGGCGCGAAATGCAGCTCTCCGGAAGCGATCCGCGGCGCGTCGCGAAAGCGCGATGTATCGCGTTGCAGCGTAATGCGTCTTGTGACGTACCGCGTTAGCGCACCCGGAAGTGTCCCGGGGCGCGGACCGAGGCGCGAAGCTCAGCGACCCGGAAGCTAACCGGGGCGCGTTCCGCAGCGCGTAACATGAGCGTGAGAGGTCATGTGACTTGTTAATAAAACTTTTCATTGTTTCATTTCACTTTTGGTTTCATAATGATGTAAGGCTAGGTCAGGTGACCTAAAAATAACACTTTTCATTGGTTGAGAAGTATTGTTTTTCCCAAATGATGAAAACCCCTCCTTCTTTCCTCACTCTGACTTTCATCATTGTGAGAGGAAGACCTTTATTACTATATCAGAAATGGCTTCAGTAGTTGCTTCAGCTGGTGGACCCCCACCACCACCTCCACCTCCTCATGGGAAGAGAGGACCACCTCCCCAGGTGATGACCAACACTGAGGAGGAAGAGGAAGAAATGGATGAAGAGGAGGGAGAAGAACCACAGTTCTTAGAAGAAGTGCCCCGGGTTTCCCATAAGAAAGCCAGTTTCATCTGGCAGTTTTATTCGATCCCTCGTGGCCAAAAAAAAGTGAATGCGAGGTATGTCACCTGCCTCATCTGTAAAGAAAAATTATCCAGAGGGACGGATAAGAAATATAGTTATGGCAACCATACTATGCACAGGCACATGACAAGGAAGCATCCACTGAATTATAGCCGGGCGGAAATACGGGATTTGCAGGAAAATCCAAGATCAACTCCTGTGGCCAGATCAAGAATATCCATTTCATTGACACCAGCAGAGGCACGGGAAACTGTGCCAAACATACAAGAAAATTTTGGCCACATGATCCACACTTGTATGCACTGTCGTGCGTTGTTAGCATGTGGCAATATGAGCATAAATGCTATCAACCTGGCGTATGAACACCATAATTTCCCTAACCGCCCCCAGTAATTTTTTTTTTGCTCCTGTTGAGCCCTTTTCAATGCCTGTTTTTTGTTGTTTCCCCCCCCCCAAAAAAACCAAAAAAAATATAAAATCGTTCAAAAAATACAAAAAAAACAAAACATTTTCAAAAAATAAAAAAATATATAAAACAACAAAAATATAAAAAAAAAAGTTCTTTTCAGAACTACCTTCCCTTTCAAAAAAAATTGCTAGAATGTTTAGCACTCTGGCAAGCTCTATTTCTTTTGGTTCGCTTCCCGGTTAGCTTCCCGGTACGCGGACCGGGAGCTAACCAACAAAAAAAAAAAGAGTAAGTATAAGGAAAGTAAACAGAGAGTGATGTTAAAAGAAAGACAGCTATAGGGAGTAAAGAAGAGATACTGTTTAATAGATCTATTTACCGAAGAAAAGACGGAAGAGGGTATAATTGTGAAAAACAAAATAGATAACGAAGTGAAAGAAAAAAAAAGAGAGTATAACATTAACAAAGAAGAGTCTCTTGGAGAATGTGAGTGAATGTTCAAAATAAGATTAAAACATGAGGAATAACAGAGAGAAAAAATAGAAAACAGAAAACAAAAAATAACAGAAAAAGATTAATTGAAATAGCAAAGAAATGTAAGTAACATAGAGCCATATCATCAACATAGGCAATAAAAGTTTTGCAGCTTTTATTGGCAGAAATGTGTCGCTACAGCTGCTTTTGCGGCAGAAAACTGCCGCTAAAACCACTTTTGCACCAGTTTTCTGCCAATAAAAAGAGCAATAATTTTATTGGCTGTGTTCATAATATGCCCCTTAGTGTGCTTCAACTACACAGAGAAAGCATTATGAACAAATAGTGATAGAGTGATCAGTCAAAGACACTAAGAGTAATAGAGACGGAGTGAGTGAACAAGAGTGAGGAACTATGAGAAGAGAGGGACTGAGAAAAAGAGTGGAAGGAGTTGAGTAAGTAGGTAATAGAGAAAGGAATGAGGGAAGTAGCAAAGGCAGGAAACTGAGGGTTAAAGAAATGAAGCAGTGGAACTAATAGAAGTTAAATGTGATAGAAATGTAACGAAAAGAGTACAAAACATTTACCTTATAATTGTCGTTAAATTACTCACTTTTTGTTTTTATACTTTCAATCTGTGAAAGAGAGAACAAACATTTGAAAAATATTAAAACAGGTATTTAAAAATTACAAAAGACAAGGGAAAAGATTGAAGGACAAACAGTTTTTCAACAACTTTGACACTTACAGAAGCTTCTGCTTCTCCAGGCCCCCTACACAGTCCTAAAGATATACATTTTAAACTAACAGTATCTTGATGCAGATGAAGTGAGGCCTATCTTAAAATATGGTGCATCTTTTGCATTGCTGTTGTCTCAGAAAAGTGTCGCAAGACACTAAAATTTTAAATAATTGCTTCAGGATGCCAATAAGATGTCTCCTATCCAGAGGTTTGTTTGAGGTGAGGCCTACTCAGGGTTGCAGATGAAATTTCGAGTTGTTGAAGAGAATAGAGGACATAATATATGTGAAGGTCTACCAATGAAGTGAGTCATGTCCACTGCACTCTTGAACAAAGTCCAAACCTCCTATGTTTCCCTGGACAGACCTAAACTTGATCTACACAATGTGCTTCGTAATGATAGGAAACACAGGTGATGTAAATGAAATACGTGCAATTTATTTTGCTCATTTCACAATCACATCACTTGTGTTTCCTTTGCTTAGGTATCCCATTGTGCAGATGTAGTCTAGCATATGAAAGAATATGCAGAAGCGCAGCACTGCATGCAACAACTTTGACACTTACAGAAGCCTCACCTTCTCCATGCCTCCTACACAGTTCTACATATACATCATAAATGCAAACAGTACAGAATTAATTATACATGTTAAATGGTTTATTTTTGCTGTTCTCAGAATGTATCAAAATTCACTAAAAACAGTGACTTGAAGGTATTCATCATATAACAGCGGGGAAAAAAAACACAATCAAAATGATTGTGTTTAAAAAACCCATACAACATAACAAATCAGAATTCAGAACTCCTTAAAGTTAACTTACTTTCCATGACGTCAAAGGATGTCCTATGAACAGCTTACACTCTGTTGTGCTGTTATTACTTTCAGCCCGCCACTTTCTGAAAGAAAATCTCCATCGTTTTTAAAAACATGTTACATGCAATAAATGACTTCTTGCTCTCTACCACAAGTTTCCACAAGGCCAAATCTTGTCAGAGCCATTTATAACTCTTGGATTTCTTGTAAGCCAATCCCGTCATTTGGCATTTCTGCAACTTTCAGAATTAAAATGTTGAAGATCATTTTCACAATCCAGGAATAGTAATATCTTCCTCTTCTTGCTCAGTCATGTTCTACATTTCCTATGACACTGATACTGCTTACTATGAAGCAGACTTACACTAACTCTATGACTAGTACAATTATTTAATTCTCTACATCACTTTCAATCACAAAGCAATGTAAAACAGTAGACAGCATTGCAGACTTACATTCCCTCTACTCTATGTTTTGATTGGCTGCTTCAATTAGCTTATAAAAAGAAATAGTTTTTCTGAACTCATTCAAAGTGCACTTATTTCTCCATGACGTCCAGTCTTATGGTTAGAAGTTATGTCTCTGAACTACACTTATCCTCAAGGCCAAATTGTGTAGGAGCCATTAGAACTTCTTGAAATTCCACAGAGCACATCCCGAGATTATTTCCCTAAAATTTTGGTTTTAAAAACACCAGGTAAGACTTTTTAAGGTCATACGGCAATTTTTTTTTAAAAATTAAAACAGAATCGTTGCAGAATGACCAGCCATTTCTAGACTTTAAATAAGCTGTGTAATGTCCTGATGTTATTGAAGGGCCGTCATGATATATAATTGCTGCAGTTACAAAAGTCCTTCCTGATATTGACAACTGCGAAGCTACAACATTTTTAATTAAAGTTGTCAATTTTGTTCCATCAGGCCTACATCGTTGGAACATTAAAATGACATACTGGCCATATGTTCGTATAAATAATGTGGACATCATTTCAGATTTACATTGGCTACACTCCATGTTGTGATCAGCTGCTTTTACTAGCTTATTAAAGGAGACTGATTTACTGTCTGGCAAAGTTAAATATATAAATCTTTCTGAGTCTACACTAGTAGTACTTGATACCATACAGTTCTCGCAGTCATGCTGCCATTGATAAGAAAGCCCAAACAGCTGATCTACATCTACACCTTCAGCATGCAATACATCAAGCATATACATTAAAAACTCCTGACAATCTTGCTGAATATTTTGAGAGAATTGTGTTTGGCCTGAACATCTGTCTAACAGATTTCGAATTTCAGACACACTTTCTATGTTTGTTCTATCAGTGCTACATTTCTCTAACACAGAATTTAACAAACTGCAAAATCTTTGATCAGAATTGACCACAATCTCTTCTTTTACATTTTCTAGAGAAAACAAAACATTAACCACTACATTAGCATGGCAGTTGACACCAGAACTGTTTTCAAATTGAAAACCAACAACATCTTCAACAGAATCCTTTTTGTTTCTGCTTGTAATTTTAGGTTCATCGACTTTTCGTCTTTTTGCTACAACCTCCCCAGTATTGGTCACATTTCTTCGTTTCCGGCCTACCACACGTTTCTCAAACAAAGGATACTGAGGCAAATGTGGCGCATACTCTCTTCTTAACCTATTGTATTCCTTAACACAATCTAGATCCGCACAAATGTTTGTGACATCACACTCAATCAAGTACAATCCCGATAAAGTTCTAACTCGTGACAATGCCACATATGCCATACCCTCCTTGAACACAGAACTGCCAATATTCACCAATGCACAGTCTACACTTAAACCTTGCGATTTATGGATTGTCACCGCATATGCCAAGCAAACAGGAAACTGCTTACGGCGAACATATAAGTCTTTTACAAGCAAAAATCTAGCAGAGCAACGACCAATTAGCTGTACTTCCTCAATGCCATCAAATTTAATTTTTAAAAATTCAATTCCATCTCTATTTCTGTATTTTACAAAATCAACAACATTACCCATTGATCCATTTACCAGACCTCTTTCAACATGTAAATTCCTTCTTAAAATTATACGGCAGTTCAAGCACACATTCAGAGTCTTTTCAAAACCTGCAGTTTTAGATATACTCTTCTCTAATGAATCCAATTTTGTTTTCAGATTCTCAGACAAAATAATTGTTGATCCCATATGCTCTACTCTGTCAATAGCTTCCAGTTTCACAATCTCTTGCTTTTCTAAATGCAACATTTTGTTGTTGAATTTGGCACATTCTGCAAGAGTTGGCATCAAACATATTCCAGATTTCTTATCAGTAATTTTCTGAAAAATATTCTCAGGCACAACATCTTGTTCTGGATATAAATTTGACAGTAATCGTGCATGTAAAGCTTCTTTCCCATGCTCGGTCACTTTTCCAATTCTAACATCTTGTAGAATAGTCTTGTAAACTTCATCCTTCGCCTGACGCATATTTTCATGCAGTTCAGCATAATTGAAGTTTAACCATATATTGACGTTGCCAATGCTGTCTAGGCACTTCCTGGTATCTTCATGCGTGAGCATTTTGAACACAGGTTGCCCTTTCACTGGTGTCAGCTGCAAAAGATCTCCGAAAACAATGATGTGTTTGCCACCAAATAACACATCATACTCTGTTTTGAGAACTTCTTGCATTCTCAAATGCACAAAGGCAAGCATGACATTGGAAACCATGCTTACTTCGTCAATGATAAGAAGTTTCATTTTCCTCAAGATTCTTGAAACTTCAAAACAAGCATCTCCAGATAGCTTGTGATATTGTAATTTGTTGTCATGCTCCACTGGCAGCATCAGTAAACGATGTAAAGTAATCCCTTTAATGTTATGTGCTGCCAGTCCAGTTGGAGCGGTGACAACACAAGACAGCGATGACTCTGTCCTTTCCTGCAAATAGCATGAAATTGCTTTAATGAGGAAACTTTTTCCAGTTCCCGCTTCTCCACTCACGTACAGTCGGACAGGCTTCAACGACGTACATGAGCACTCTTTCTTGTCATGACTTAATCCATGATCAATTTGCATGGTAACTTCGTCATATATTTTCCTCTGCTCAACGTTGAGTTGTCTTTCCAACTCTTCTAAGTTAACCGCATCCTCCTGAGCATGTGCCATGGCTCTTTCCACTTCATTCATGGCAGTGGCAGCTTCATTTTCGATAACAGGTCCTCCTAGTGGATCCTGACTCAATGAAGCAGAACTCTGACTGTCCTGAGAACTGTCTCTGGCAATCTCGGCTGCAATCGTTGCTTCCTGCTCAATTTCCGCATTCAACATTTCTACATATTTGGGAAAAGCAGGACATTCTATGGTCTCCTTGGCGGCATTGAAAGAGTCTTCGTAACAGAGGAAATCTCCAAGCAGTTCCTCTTCTGCACGCCAAGGCTTGAAAAGTTGCAAAAGTGCTAAATAGAAAAACTCCTTTTTTTCAGGAGATTCGCCACTCAATTTTCGATGGTTTACCAAGTGGCATTTTCTTTGCTTGACCAGACATCCCTCACTTCCTATTACAGCATACACTCCTTTCTCAGTATCTTCTTTGATGTTCCTCTTGAATATGTAATTTTGAAGAACCTCATACAGACAAACATTGTCGAGGTGACTGCTTCTATTTGGATAATATGTATCCAACATGTTGGTCTTCAAAATGTCGGTACTGTTTGGCTCCTTTTCCGCCAAATACTCAATTTCCCGCACAGGTTTCAGAACTCGATTACGCGTTGCAGCAAGACCAAGACTCGCCCAAATGATACTCCTGGACTTGGCATAGAGACTTGCTGAAGACAACCGGTCAGAGCATTCGTAAGCTCCAATTTCTCGATGCGACAACATCTTCAGACTGAAACTGTACAACTTCTTGCTGAGGCTCTTTTCATGGGAAATGTCCTCCCACATATCCTTCAATTCTGTCTTCTCTTTTTTGGTGATGTAAGACGTCACATACCGAGCCACAGCCATACAGTTATCAGCCACAAACTGTATATCCATGTTAGCATTCCACATGGACAAAATCACGGGTTGTAGTCGTTGATGTACTTGGACTCTTCGTTCCTCTTCAAATTGTATGTGTTTTTAGGTGATTTCTTCATGACATTATGTCGCAGCGAAGACATCAAACTGTTTACTCTTCCTTTAGAAATCACCGGTCGTGGAAAGCCGAAACGACATTTGGTGTAGAACTTGTCCTTGTTTCGGAATTTACGACGGCAGTACTTTCCACATCGATGGCTTTGGAAACGCAGAACTTTTTCTCTTAGGCTTTTCTTCTCCTTTGCGTTTGGAACAGCACACGTAGAATACTGTTGGATGAAACTCATCACTGAGTCTTCTGGATCCGTTCCAAATTTAGGTGCATCCTTGATCCACAGCAACATATGTATATGAGGAGCACCTCTTGCTTGGTACTCCTTTCTCCAGAAGAAATCCAACACCTCTCCAAGAGGTGGATTCTTCTTATTCATGATGAAAGACATCATAGCTTCAAATCTATGATTGAAGTACCTACATACATTGACTGGATCCAAAGAGCACAGTTCTCCGGGTGTCTTGAATTCGATGTTATCTACGTTAGCATTTGCCTCTCGTAGAAATTCAAGTAAGTCTTCCCAGCCATACTCGGCACAGCTCAGAGTGAGGAACCATGTGGGAGTACCTAAGTTCCTCAGCATACATTTTAAATCACCATGACGACGGTACCAGTACTCATTAGTACCACGCTGACACGCCATGAGATTAATCAGGTGAGAATCCAAAATACTGTCTTGGACATTGACTTTATCCATAAAGTCACTTGCCGAGATGTTTTGCATGTGTATACCACTTTTCAAGATGTGGTTCACTGCATATGACAGTCCAGACAGATCGCTTTCAAACAGGAGATGAAACAAATAAGGAATGCATTGTCGAAACCTAGCATCTCCTGCATACAATCGCAAAGTCCGGTATTCAGAAGCAGGAATTTGATGAGGTCGCTCATCATATCTTCCTCCCTGACCTGTTGGAAAAAGCTGTGGGAAACACCGAGCTTCCAAACTTTCCTCCCAAACACTAATGGGACTCCCTTTGGCTTGTTTCATTTGAAACAACTCAATAGCATTCCCCATGACTTCCTTGGAATGCAAAGGATGAACACTATAATGTTCATATATTTCTTCACTAGTAGAGGGTTCTACTTTCTCAATTTGACCAGCACACAAATCGCTATCCTCTTCCTCACTTACTTCCTCTTCTGCAACATATACATTCTTATAGTATTTATTATTTTTTTTCAAATACAATGTTGCCTTTTTAACTTTCCTAACATCTACTAAATCTTGCCATATTTTCTTATTCTTTGTCGGAACCCCATTAACTAAGATAACCAGAGGTTCCTCTTCCACTTTTTCTACTCCAATTGTGTTAATGTTTTTCTTCAAATCTAGAGGCAAATAAACAACTCTTCCCTTTAATCCTCTCTGTAAATCTGATGGAGGCAATTTCCCTGTCTTTGGCTCCATTCTTACAATAGCCTGAAAGGGATGGATACTTTGAATCAAAATAGATTCATAAGTATTTAAATCCTTCAATTCAGAAGGAATCTCAACCAATTCCAGATTATTATGAACTGCTCTAGCAGGCATCTGGTTTTGATTTAATTTGCAACAACAATAAGTACACACACGTTGATCCAATCCCAAATCAAAACAATTTTCTACCATCAAGTATGTTGCAAAATCCTTCCATTCACTATTATTTTCCCTTTCACTTTTTGCATATAAATCCACTAACTTAGTCTGATTCTTATAATAAGTGCGTCGACAACACACACAAGTGAAATTTGGCCTCTCACTTGATTTGACCTGAAATGTGACAATTTCCCTCTGGAAATTATCTGTACTGGAAACCTGTACACTATCTTCCACATTACCCGCTTCTTCTTGGTCAATTTCAACATTCTCCTCTTTACTTCCAAAGTAACAAAACTCAATTTCTTCACATATATTCTTCACATCTATTTCAGAACCATGCAAAAGAGCAGCGCATAATTGTTTAAGCATAATTGCTGGACTCTTAGCATAATACAACATTCTAACTAATTTCCTCACTTTATTATGATGCACTGCTAGCATTCTGAAATGATGAAAAACACTCTGGCATACTCTCCTGGAAAGACAAGCCAGTGAATGACCATGCAAACCTGTCACTTCTCTCACTCTGCAAGGATCTAATTCTTGCAACAACCTTATTTTCTGCTTCAAACTTTTCTTATTAAATGACCGTACAAAATCACAAAGCAAATTGATGGAATCCTGTCGCACACTACAAATACTACTACACTTCCAGGTGTACACAGGACCCTTAGCACGTCTTCCTAAAACCTTATTACCTAACACCTCTTCTGCCTCTGTTGTCACAAGTTTTTCTTTTTCAACTGGACAACCATCTTTCACTTCATAAGCACGACCACTGGTGTCAACTGCATGCACCAAATCATTATCCTGGAAATAACTCTCCTCATTAAAAAATGCCTCACAGCTTGAACTATGAATCCATTCTCCAGAAAAAACTTCACAAAAATTACTACGATTAACTATTCTCTTCCATCTACTATTTCTTTTGAAATCATAAATTGCCTTGTTTAGCTTCCTAATTCTATTGATTATCAAAATAAATAACTTACGTTTAATTTCAAATGCCTGATCAATAACTTTCTCAACTTTTTTTTTTCTCTTATAAAAAACCACTTTCTGTTGACCTTTCTTAATATTTTTTAACAAATTGCCAATTATCCTGTTGCGGAACATTCGTTTACGAATGTCCCTAAACTGTTGTTTCCTTCTACTATCATGCACAGAGTTATCTCTTGCTCTAGCAGTAACATTTTTGATTGGCCTTTCCTTTCCATTTGAATTGGTTCTCTTTTTATGGACTGAAACATTTTCTGTAGTAATATTTTTTTTACTACACATATTTCTTATGAATGTTTTTGTACTCTTACCCGGTGCTTTCTTCGTGACTTGACAAATCTTTTTGTTAGAGGACTGCTGCTTCTTTTGATTCACCTGCTGTCTTTGACGTTTTGCAGCCTTTCTCTCTCTTTCTTTCGTTGGCATGGTGAAATGTTGAAATGATCTGCAGTTGAATCTGTGGTAAAATATATTAAAAAATGTTATTAACCACTATTACCAAACAGTAAATCAATAACAGTGATCAAAAACTTAACACACTACTTGACATTTTAAATAGAAGATTTTTTAGTCCTTGGCAAATTTACAATACAGAAATAGCAGAAAAGAAATGGAATTTATGTTCATGTTACCTGTGCTATTTTATATGTGAATCTGATCTAATTTTATGAGCATATTTTAATATTTTATTGAAGACACTACACATAACCTGTTTTTGAAGGTGTCTTTATTTTTAAATTAAACGGTTTACACTTTTACTTTTTAGTTATTATAAATTTTAAAAATAAATGTTTATAGTTCCATAGGCTCAATCAGGTCAGCTTCCCACCCTATGTCATATAATTCGGACAAATCTGCATCCTCATCACGCTCTTCTTCATCCTCAGGATTTAAATCATCCAAGGGATCAACATCCACTGATGTTTCAATTACAAGTTCAATGATGAGGTCAAAATCAACTGATTGCAGATTGTCGCTCATATTGATGTTGTCTTTATCTTTAAAGAAAGATAACAACAATGAGATGTTGCAGAGTAAGAGACAAATCTCAGAGATTATAATAGTAAAATTGTTTAACAAGAGTAACATTTTGCAGCTATTATTTAGCCATGTCCAGCGATGCTGAGCAGGTGAAGCCTATGTCTAATTTTTCAGTGAACATGACTCATCTCTTCTGTGTCCCCTGCACATACTTAAATGTAAAGGGGCAGATTTATGTTAAATGGCACATCCCCAGGCATGCACCAGTTAACGTGCACCGCTGCTCTGCCACCCATGGTGTGCCGTATTTACAATCAGATAGGAGAAAGCTGCGTCAAAACCCTGCGCCTGCTTTAAGCAGGCATAGGTCTTGACGCAACATTGTGGAGATGGGGCACCCCTGAGCCTTGCTTGAGCTGCATCGCACTTGCGATACAACTCCAGCAATCACTACCTTTACAGCACAGATACGTCACGCATCTGTGCCATTTTTTCCCCATGATGCCCCGCATTGTAAATGCAGCACACCATGGGTGGCGGAACAGCGGCGCAGGATGACTGGCACATCCCTGGTGATGCGCCAGTCATCATAAATCTATCCCTAAGCTTCTTATCTTGTTACAGATGAACCGCCATATGTACCATCAAACTATTTTGCATTTCCTAAATAGCGAATTTTAAGGAATAAATAGCAATTCTTTACCATTCCTAATTTGCAATGAGCAAATTGCTAATTGCAAATTACCCATTCATTTCCATGGGCTAGGAGGCTCATAGGAATGAAGGTACAATTTGCGATTAGCAATTAGCTCATCGCAAATTAGGAATTTTTCCAAGGGTGCAGGGGTGTCTCAAGAACACCCTGCTGCACCCCTGAAAAAGAAATTTGGGGGCATATGGCGCACATACATGCCCTAAGGGCATGTATTGGCGTCATATGGCACCTTTTGTTTTTTGGAAAAAAAGCTTTTTGAAAAGAATTCGCAAATTACCACAAACTAGAAGTTGGTGGTAGTTTCCAAATCCTTAATGTAATTTTTTACATATTTTTTGTTTGATACATTGCATTTAAGTGTTCGCAAAATTTGCAAATCCTTCAGTGCAATCGCAAAATAAGGAATAGCAAATTTTGCTATTCCTTATTTTGCATCAAACTTGTTTGATACATACCATTTGTCTAATTAGCATTCGCAAAGGCCGAAATTCGCAGAATTTTGATCTTTGCGAATGCTAATTAGCTTGATACATATGGCCCCAAGTCAGGCCTGTCTTGCAACATGGTGCATCTTTTGCATCACTGCTGCATCGGTTTCATGTGGCACGTTTTTTTTGCACCATGACACATCTGCCTAAATGCATCAATTTGTAATTTTGTCGCCTCATAGCAAATCTTTTGCACCGCCGCTGCATCATAAAAGTGACGCACAGTGGCGCAAAAGAGGCATACACCTATCATAAATCTGTCCCTAGCATTTTAAATGATTAATCCAGGATGACGATAAGGTGTGGCCTATCCAGAGGTTTGTTTAAGGTGAGGCCTACTCAGGATTGTAGATTAAAGTTATGCTTGATGAAGAATACAGAGGAGATAATACATGTAAAGGCCTACCAATGAAGTAAGTAATGTCCACTTTATTGCGCCAGTCATCATAAATGTATCCCTAAGCTTCTTATCTTGTTACAGATGAACCACCATATGTACCATCAAACTATTTTGCATTTCCTAAATAGCGAATTTTAAGGAATAAATAGCAATTCTTTACCATTCCTAATTTGCAATGAGCAAATTGCTAATTGCAAATTACCCATTCATTTCCATGGGCTAGGAGGCTCATAGGAATGAAGGTGCAATTTGCGATTAGCAATTAGCTCATCGCAAATTAGGAATTTTTTCAAGGGTGCAGGGGTATCTCAAGAACATCCTGCTGCACCCCTGAAAAAGAAATTTGGGGGCATATGGCGCACATACATGCCCTAAGGACATGTATTGGCGTCATATGGCACCTTTTGTTTTTTGGAAAAAAATGCTTTTTGAAAAGAATTCGCAAATTACCACAAACTAGAAGTTGGTGGTAGTTTCGAAATCCTTAATGTTATTTTTTACATATTTTTTGTTTGATACATTGCATTTAAGGAATCGCAAAATTTGCAAATCCTTCAGTGCAATCGCAAAATAAAGAATAGCAAATTTTGAATTAAGGACATTTTAAGTCATTTCCACATGTGCAGTATTTTCAAATTATGATTTGAAAATCGTTTTTGGGAAAAAGGAATGGTTTGCAAATTTATGACAAGGACATAATGGTGTATGCTTCTCTATAAGGCATTTCACTGTCTCTGATGTCATTTTTCCCATATTACATTATAAGACCTTTCCCCATGGAGCACATTCCTTGTAAATATGCTCCCACCTGTGCATGGTGAATTTAGATTTTGACTGTTTGAGTCACATAGCCATGTTAAAAGTGACCCAAAAAAATTGCAAACGCTTTAAAAAAACACATTCATGTGTCTTAAGGACATTTTAAGTCATTTCCCCGTGGACAGTGTTTTGTAAGTGGCGCAAAAGAGGCATACACCTATCATAAATCTGTCCCTAGCATTTTAAATGATTAATTCATGATGACGATAAGGTGTGGCCTATCCAGAGGTTTGTTTAAGGTGAGGCCTACTCAGGATTGCAGATTAAAGTTACGCTTGATGAAGAATACAGAGGAGATAATACATGTAAAGGCCTACCAATGAAGTAAGTGATGTGCACTTTATTGCGCCAGTCATCATAAATGTATCCCTAAGCTTCTTATCTTGTTACAGATGAACCACCATATGTACCATCAAACTATTTTACATTTCCTAAATAGCGAATTTTAAGGAATAAATAGCAATTCTTTACCATTCCTAATTTGCAATGAGCAAATTGCTAATTGCAAATTACCCATTCATTTCCATGGGCTAGGAGGCTCATAGGAATGAAGGTGCAATTTGCGATTAGCAATTAGCTCATCGCAAATTAGGAATTTTTTCAAGGGTGCAGGGGTATCTCAAGAACATCCTGCTGCACCCCTGAAAAAGAAATTTGGGGGCATATGGCGCACATACATGCCCTAAGGACATGTATTGGCGTCATATGGCACCTTTTGTTTTTTGGAAAAAAATGCTTTTTGAAAAGAATTCGCAAATTACCACAAACTAGAAGTTGGTGGTAGTTTCGAAATCCTTAATGTTATTTTTTACATATTTTTTGTTTGATACATTGCATTTAAGGAATCGCAAAATTTGCAAATCCTTCAGTGCAATCGCAAAATAAAGAATAGCAAATTTTGAATTAAGGACATTTTAAGTCATTTCCACATGTGCAGTATTTTCAAATTATGATTTGAAAATCGTTTTTGGGAAAAAGGAATGGTTTGCAAATTTATGACAAGGACATAATGGTGTATGCTTCTCTATAAGGCATTTCACTGTCTCTGATGTCATTTTTCCCATATTACATTATAAGACCTTTCCCCATGGAGCACATTCCTTGTAAATATGCTCCCACCTGTGCATGGTGAATTTAGATTTTGACTGTTTGAGTCACATAGCCATGTTAAAAGTGACCCAAAAAAATTGCAAACGCTTTAAAAAAACACATTCATGTGTCTTAAGGACATTTTAAGTCATTTCCCCGTGGACAGTGTTTTGTAAGTGGCGCAAAAGAGGCATACACCTATCATAAATCTGTCCCTAGCATTTTAAATGATTAATTCATGATGACGATAAGGTGTGGCCTATCCAGAGGTTTGTTTAAGGTGAGGCCTACTCAGGATTGCAGATTAAAGTTACGCTTGATGAAGAATACAGAGGAGATAATACATGTAAAGGCCTACCAATGAAGTAAGTGATGTGCACTTTATTGCGCCAGTCATCATAAATGTATCCCTAAGCTTCTTATCTTGTTACAGATGAACCACCATATGTACCATCAAACTATTTTACATTTCCTAAATAGCGAATTTTAAGGAATAAATAGCAATTCTTTACCATTCCTAATTTGCAATGAGCAAATTGCTAATTGCAAATTACCCATTCATTTCCATGGGCTAGGAGGCTCATAGGAATGAAGGTGCAATTTGCGATTAGCAATTAGCTCATCGCAAATTAGGAATTTTTTCAAGGGTGCAGGGGTATCTCAAGAACACCCTGCTGCACCCCTGAAAAAGAAATTTGGGGGCATATGGCGCACATAAATTTTAACAACATTCCTTTACCTCAAAAACGATTTTCAATTCATAATTTGAAAACACTGCCCACAGGGAAATTACTTAAAATGTCCTTAAGACACATGAAAGTGTTTTTTGATTGCCTTTCCAGCATGGTTGGGTCACTTTTAACATGGCTATGTAACACAAACATTTAAAATCTAAATTTGCCATGCACAGGTGGGAGCATATTTACAAGCAATTTGCGCCACAGAGAAAGGTCTTACATTAAAATGGGAAAAATAACATCAGGGACAGTCAATTGCCTTATAAAGAAGCATACACCATTATGTCCTTGTCATAAATTTAAAAACAATTCCTTTTCCCCAAAAACGATTTTCAAATCATAATTTCAAAACACTGCACATGGGAAAATTACTTAAAATGTCCTTAAGACACATAAAAGCGTTTTTTGATTGCCTTTGCAGCATGTTTGTATCACTTTTAACATGGCTATGTAACACAAACATTCAAAATCTAAATTTTCCATGCACAGGTGGGAGCATATTTACAAGCAATTTGCGCCACATAATTCATAATTTTCTCCTTAAAGCACACTATTCTCTATCTAAATTAAAGAAATATTTTCTCACCTTAGCAAATACTTTGAGTTTGAAAACAGTCTCAGAAACACACCAATTTGTCTTCAGCAGAGCAAAAGGTATGCACTCCAGAGTCTGCAGCTATCAAAAGCACAGAAATGCTGTAATTCTTCACACATATCTCTCATGTCACCTAATCAAAACTCTTCCCTCACTTTTTTTCAAATGAAAACCCTTCCCCCCTCTGCCATTTCATGCCTTTTCTGCATGGCAACCACCTCTTGGAAGACTTCTGGTGTTTGCAAGTTCACACAACAATGTTGCAATTGAACTCTGAACTCTCAGTGCACCTGCATATCCAGTGCATTCTTTCATTTAATGATTTTTTATTGACCATTCAAAATACATCTTTCAAATAACTCATCCATGCACCCTAACTTTCTGTTTTCAGCAATCAAAATCCACCAATCACTGTTACTGCTTCATGAACACAGAAACTCCACAGTTTTTTTCATTTTAAACTCTCATTTTTTCAACTGCCATTTCATTGCCACACTTCATCTGACTGCAGGAGAACCTTCTCTCACCATGTTTTCTGTCTGGATTGTTGGACATAGTTATATCCACTGGGCTCACAGGTATGCTGAGAACAGAAAATTACCTAACCTCAATTTACAAGATGTGGAAATTAAGTGGTTTGGCCACAAAGGATTAAAATGTCACCAATTGATACCATTGGTGAAAACCTTTATGCATTTGCCCAAACCTGACCTGTTAATTGTGCACTGTGGAGGTAATGATTTGGGCACTTTGACTGGGGTAGGTCTGGAAATGCTTTTAAAGGACACCTTTGAGCAATTAATGGCACTTTTTCCTCAGGCTGCCTTGGTATATTCAAATATATGCCAAAGACAGAAATGGAGGTGGTCAAACCAATTTTGTCCACAAATTGAGAAGTCGAGGAAGCATGTAAACAAATCTGTTTCAGCTTACATGAGAGACCATGGAATGGGCTCCCTGTACAACAATAACTTGCGTTACTACATGCAAGATATCTACAGAGGAGATGGAGTTCACTTCTCAGATGAGGGCAACAGAATTTTCACTCTGAATTTAAGACTGTGCATTGGTACCTACTTATAAGTACCTAAATGTACCATAAACCCAAAAGCTCTTCTCAGAGCTACCCTACATCTGATCACTCACAATTATTATTTTACTGTAACATTTTTCACTAATTTTCAACAAAGTACGCTCCCTGGGGCGCTACCCGGTACGCGAACCGGGAGCTAACCTCGCGAATTTTTTTTTAAAAATGTTTTTTTTTCGCACAATAAGCCTCCTCAGCCACCCTCACAAAACCTAGGGGGTCAAGATAAGCCTACCGTGCCCCCTTCTACCCATTCTGAACATTATTTGCCCTCCATTTTATATCTTAATTCGACCGAAACACAAAATGGTGGACTCCCGTAACGCTTAAGGTACGCGAACCGGGGCACTCAACGGTTCGCGTACCGGGTCGCTCCCTGGGAAGCGCACCATCAAAAAAGGTGGGAAAGTAGTTTACAGAAAAGCCACTGGAGACAATTTCACCAAATATAGATTAGCTCATACTACATACCAATCCCTACCATTTTCACAAATTTGATTGGAATTCCATTTAGCCATTTAGCCTGTAGACCTCTCTAAATACCCTGAGGTAAATTACTTCTCAAAACACATCTGAAGTGTTGGAATTGACAACCAATTAAAATGTTACTTTCATTTTCTACTTTTTTTACCTGACATTTGATTGGTTATGTACCTGAATATATATAAAAGAAGAGAATGAAACACAGCCATTTTGACTACTACTTACTGGTGTACATTTCAATTGGATTTTCACTAATCACTTCAACTTCTTTCTAAAGGTAAGTTGTTATTTTAAAAACTGAACTATATTGTGCACTATAAGTTAATATGGTAAACTTTTTCTGATAGTTATATACTATCCCTCTGTAGTAGTTATAGATTTAGATAGACTTCTCTGTTATAGTTATGGATGGAGTTAGGCTTCTCTTTTATAATTATGAATTTACTTACGTTAAATCACATACACTTTTTTATATTCCTACTTCCACTCTGATACTATACACTGCCCAAAGATAAATTCTCTGTTAAAAAATGCCTATCTAAAATTAATCCCAACAGTGCCCTATCTCTACTAATATATATTTTTTTATCCAAATTTCAGGCAACATGGAAGGCGAACAGAAAGTTTCAATTCAAATTGTCCTGCAAGAGAGCAGCCAAGAATTAATTGATCCAAATTATATAGAATTTATGGATGAAACTTGGGACCAAGAACTACTGCAATGTGTGCAAGCAGTGGATGACCTCCTTCAAAATGAGGACATTTTACACCCTCATAGATTACAAGCTATGTTCAATGAAAATGACGACATTTCAGACAGTGAAATGTTAGAAATGTTATTAAATTTTGAAACACAATCACAATAATAAATAATTGCTTAAAAAAAAAAAAAAAAAAATAATCAACAAAACCAACAATCAATTAACATACAGTATTTGAAAAGTCTATCATTCATTTTTCATTACAGTACGCTGCCCAGAACGCTTCCCGGTTCGCGGACCGGGCGCTACCCACGCAAAAAAAACAAAATTTTTTTTTGTTTTTTTTGCCCCGCGGGGCCCTTTTAAAACCTCCACATTAAACCTAGGGGGTCAGGGAGGATCTAGTATGCCCCCTTATGGTTATTTCCCCCTTTGTTTTGGCCTCCTCTTGTCTCTCAATCCTACCGAGAGACAAGATGGCGGCCGCTCCGGACTGTTTAGAATGTTGACAGACACCGGAGAGCCAATCAGCTTCGCTACGCGAAGTTCCGGTACGCTTAAGGTCCGCGGACCGGAGCGCTGCCCAGAGCGCGCTTACAGATATATATCTTTTTTTAAACGTTAATTTCTCAAAATCCACTGGAGCACATATATTGAGACCTACAAAAGGCACATCGGGCTACCAGTCCCTACAATTTTGCCAAGTTTCATGCAAATCCATTCAGCCGTTCGGGCTAAAAGTGAGGCCAACCGCCCTATGGAAAACTCAATGTTAAAAACACGTTTTGGGACCCCCCTTTTTTCTCGACCCCCCCTGGACGAACCCCCCCCAAATTTCCAGGGGCTGCTCAGAAACAAAATGTTCCATTTTCCAGAAAATTTCAGCCAATTCCGTCCACAAACGCCAAAGTTATTAGACATAGAATTTTCAAAAATCCCATAGAGAAAAAATCCTAACTATATATACCTACTGGCGACCGCCAGTAGGTAATATATATATTTATATATATATATATATATATATATATATATATATATGTCCCAAACATTGCCCAGCAATTGAGGCCGCACACCACAGCAAGATAGGAAACATCCTTTATTTACGAAAAACAGGCAGCTTCCAATTCCTTTGTGAAATCCTGTGGCCTTACGCGTTTCAGAGTGCATTTTCCCTCCTTCCTCAGAGGCCTCACGGACATCCGATAAAATACGTGCATCTGACTGCAAAAACCCAGCGTGTTTTTAACTGTTTTTATTGGCCCCAGGTTTGCCTTTAATTGTTTTCCTTTTGCAATGAACGCTGGTCCTTGTAGTTCTTTCCTGCATAATTGTGCCCTCCAGTGGCTTTGAATGCCGTGATATTTTTCAGGATAATGTTTATAGCCCTCCATTGAGCCCAAGAATCAGACTATGCCTGCTTAAAATGAATTTTGCTGTGCCATTTGCAGAGGGAAGTTTCCCTCTGCCTGCATCCATTTCGCTGTCCTCTGGATGGTGCGATCCCTCTACGGCCTGGAGCAGCCGTAATTTATGTTCCAAACATTGCCCAGCAATTGAGGCCACGGTGTGCGGCCTCAATTGCTGGGAGTCTAATTGCTGGGAGTCTAACTCCACAAAGAACTGAACTTAAGGAAGGTGCTGGACAGTGACGGGGGCAACATTTCTATTCTAACTCCCCAAAGTACTTACTTCAAGGAAGGTGCTGGACAGTGACTGAGGCCAAAAATACTATTCCAACTCCACCGGGTATTTACTTTAGGGAAGGTGCTGGATAGTGACTGGGGGGCATCAATTACTATGCAGACTCTGCCGGGTGCTTACTTCAGGGAAGGTGCTGGCCATTGACGGGGGGAACGGCAAAATTACTACTTTATCTCAGCCGGGTACTTACTTCAGGGAAGATGATAGACAGTGACTGGGGGGCAAAATTACTATTCTAACTTTGTCGGGTACTTATCTCATGGAAGGTGCTGGACACTGACATGGCGGAGCAAAATTACTATTCTAACTCTGCCAGATAACTTACCTCAGGAATGGTGCTGGACAGTGATTGGGGGCAATATGACTATTCTACCTCTGCCGGGTACCTACCACAGGAAAGGTGCAGGAAAGTGACTGGGGCCACAACACTATTCAAACTCCACTGCCTACTATCCTCAGGGAAGGTGTTGGACAGTGAGTGGGGGGCAAAGTTAATATTCTAACTCCGCCAAGTACTTACTCAGGAAAGGTGCTAGACATTGTTTAGGGGCAAAATTACTATGCTATCTCCACCGAGTACTTACCTCTTTTTCTTTCTCACAGTCCATAAAAGCAAAAAAGACATGGAAAGAGAGATATAAACAGTGCAAAATCACAGGCCATCTCTGGAAAAAATTCAACAGTACACAGCTAAGTTATCTTTTATATAAACACAAAAAAGCAAAGAAAGCAGTAACAAAACAAAACAGCAATTATTTCTCCTGTTTTCTTTTTCTAAAATAAAATAGCAAGCCAGTAAAGAAACAAGAAAGAAGCACATTGGCAAACTGAAGCAAATTACATTGGAGTTTACAAAACAACATTGGAACACAGAAATCGCACACCAGGTAATACTTTGTTTGAAAAAATATAAAAATATAAAATGCCAAACCTAACAACTTTCTTTCCACAGAATACAATGAATAGTACTTAACTTTCTCTCTTTTGTACAGGAACACTAACATTTTTTGATCCTTTAACAGACTGTCTCAAATAACCAGGCAAATATTTTTTCCTCAGCAGACAGATTGTACACACAGTTTTAGACTTTACACAAAATGAGGAAAAATTGGCACCACTCCTAAATTAGTTCGAGGACAGTTGGATTGACCATCTAAGCAGGTCGGGTCACAGGAGGAAGCCAAAGTTTCCTATTGACTGGTGGAACTGTTACACAATCTGCTTAGAGAAAGGTGTAAAAACAAGCAATTCTATAGAGGGATGGCACAATTCATTTACCAAATCCACTGGAAGATCTCACCCTAACCGTTATCATTTCCTAGCAATTTTGAAAAAAGGACAATGTTTCCAGGAATTGGGAATGGCGCAATCATTGTCAAGTAGTCTGAATCCATGCACTGCTGGACCGCTGCATGAGTAAAGCGCTGGGCCGGCGATGTGCCGGTGGCAGTCTTGCGATGGCGGCATGCCCCATCTCACAGAGTGATCCTGAAGGCAATGCCACCACACTGCAGCGCCTGCATTGTTGTACGAGCACTGTTGCCAGGCACCATTTAGCGCATGGCACAAAGTGGGCGCACAACAGTGCAGGCACAGGAGGGAACAACATGTGCCTTCAGCCACAATGCCCAATGGGCAAAAGCAACTGGAGGCCCATTTGGAGCCCCTTCCAAGCTTTCTGCCAACCGTTTCACAGTGGGGTCCTTGCCATGAAAAGGTCGGTGGATATGCAACTTGCAATTGGCATGATGGTGCTAGCATCGGCACCGCCTTCAATCTCCCCCTCCTTCCCAACCACCAAGGGACCTAGGATCCTGGCAGTGGTGGCGGTCTTGTGGTGGTCTGACCGCCATGCTCATAATCGAACGGTCAACCTGCCTACTCAGCGGTGGTGTTCCCGCCGCCACCACCACAGTGGTCACCAGACCTCCACAATCGTAATCGCCCCTAAGAGACTTTTGGCAAAAATCCATCAGTTTCTATTGATGGGAGCTTCAGACTACCTAGGCAATATTGCCTACGTCTTACACTTCTACTACTAACTAATAACCTCTAGAATTTCTCACATGTTTTAACAACATTTACAAATCCATTTGGCATTTGTGAAATTGTATGTAACAAAATTAAACAATAGTTTGTGTTTCTACCTATAGTTGTCTTCTTTCTTCAACTCTTGGTGATATTTCATAAAACCTATCACCAAGAATCTTGAATAATCCAGTAATCCAAAGATTAAAACCCAAATCTTTATTAAAGTACTTTTTAAAAATCTGATTTTTTTAATAAATAGCAAAAAAACATAAATGTGTAACCTTCCTCGATGTTAAGCGCTCTGATACCCACGGGTCTTGTTCGCGCTATACAAAACTCTAAATAAATAAATAAATAAATAAATAAATCCAGGGAAAAGGCCTACACTCAAAAAACAGTAAAAAAAAATCTCCCACAATCCATTACATGGTAACCCACAAGAATGTAAAAAAAAAACTGAATCCCAAAAAGACAATCTTAATGAAAGCCAGTTATAAAAAAAAATTGTAAAACAACATCTACTGTCCGAAACAAAATTCCCCAAAAAGTCCTGCAGTAACTCATCCATGAATCCCGAGTTTCTCCATTAACAACATGGTCTTTATCTTCAAAAGTCACTAAATGGTAAAAAAGCATGAGTCAAAAAAAAAGATGCTGCTTCTATTTGAAATAGGTTTAAAAAATGTATAAAATTTTCTCCAACATATCTTAAACCTATCTCGAACACAAACCAGCTGTCCGGTTGTGCGCATACAATCACAACCTGCTTGGGGATGTAAAAGTGGATTAAATAAGAATTAAAAACAATTCTGTACTGTATAACATCTATCCACCTCCTCTGTCTCTCCTAACAATAAACTTAGTAACCAATTTGTTTAAAAAAGTAAATTTGTCTTACCGGACCGCAGCTCTTCCTTGTAGCCGATCTTGACCGCAATGCTCCACCGACGGTAGAAACAGACGCAAAACAGCATAGGTCAAGTGTTTGCATGTAAAATGAAAAAAAGGACAACTTTCGCCATTAAAGTCAATTGGAAACCATGGGAAAATAATGTAAAAATTATAAGAAAAATATGTTATGCGCTATTTAAATAATATGTTGTAATTTTGGAAAAGAAGATATGTTTTTTTGCTATTTATTAAAAAAATCAGATTTTTAAAAAGTACTTTAATAAATATTTTAACGAGTAAAGCTGGTGTGGTTATTTATCTTTGACAATAAAATTATTAAAAATATTTTAATAGTTGTAAACATTATTGTTTCTGTTTTATTTTTTTAAATATTTTACATGTTAAATCTACTCTTAGTGAGACTAGGCATGGAAACATATGTGTAGTATATTAATGTTTAAATATTAATACACAGGTATTAAAATGAACACCTGATTATTAATACACTTCCCCACCTAATACCCTGTATCCCTTGCATTCCTTTGCTAAAAGTTTGTGTTACAGTCTTACATTTTTAATACATAATTTTAATATTAAATATCATATAAAGTAATAGTAAAACATGAACACTCAGGTATTAATATTAATACCTGAGTATTAATGCATTTCCTCACCCAATACCCCTGGATGCTTTGCATCCTGTCCCTAAAAGTTTGTGTTGCAGTCCTAAAAATAGTTTTACTATAACTATATTATCAAATATCCTTTAACTTGATGCTTAAACATTAAAACTCAGATATTACAATTATTACCTAAGCATTAGCACACTTACTCACCCAATACCTCTGAATCCCTTCCATCCCATCCATTTATGGTTTATGTTGCACACCTAAAAAAATTTTTAATACATCATTATATTATCAAATATCCTTTAAATTAATGCTTTTATGGTTTTAGTGCAAAAAAAACAAATAAAGTTTATTGATGGATTGAGTATTAATACACCTACCAACCCAATACCCCTGTATCCATTGCATCCTGCCCGTAAAAGTCTGTGTTGCAGTCCCTAACATTTTTTTAATATATCATTTTAATATCAAACATCTGCAGAAAATTGCGCGCTTATCTGACAGCAGCACTGCCCGCTTTGCAGAGACGTTAGAGACCCAGCTCCGTTCACCCTACCTTACTGCCTGTGATTCTAAATGTCCACAAGGAAGATAGGGTAGAGTCTAAGAGATGGGGCGGAATGGGACGTTGTCAAACGATAGTTGTTGAACCTGAAAAGATAAAAGAACAACTACATAAGGGTTCAGTTTTACGTGTAACTGTCCTCCTTCCCTGATGCTCACTGTACTTGTGAGCAACTATGACATTCGTGATGACCGTATGTGTTGGTGACTTCTTGGTGTGCTTGTGTCCCCTCAGATCCATCTCTGGATGGTGTGAATATGGCAGTAAAAGGTGGGTCCAGAAAGGAGAGAAAACATATGTTTTATACGCACTTTGAATACATAGACAATACTTCCAAATAACCTTTGGGCAATAGACATAGAAGGTTCTCCAGGAACAATACATACTGTGATCAAGAATGTCCACACATGAATGTTCTGCAGTTCAATCTCTGATTCTTCTGATTTGGTTATGGCTAAAACACTGTTGCAGAAGGCACTGCGTTCATTTCACGGATGCATGTATTGGTAATCACTCTTAAACACAATTGCAGTTACTTATGCCCAAACACATCGCTATGTTTAAAAATGTCAGACACTATTCTTTATACTGAATGCAAGAATGTCTGGTAACTTCTTTCTATGCGGGCGATGCAATAAGAGCATTAACCCATTGAGTCCACTGCATGTGCTTGCTTGCTTGCAATGGCTACCTTACTTAGGGCCTCATTACGATGCCGGACGGACTTTAGTCCGTCAGCCATCAATATGGATTTGGGACCAGCTGCATATAAGACTGCCTCCCCACGATCCTGATCACGATGCGACCACCAGCACGATGGTCGCATCACCTATATTTTGCATTGTGGCGTGGATGCGGTCAACAGCCCCCGCCATAATGCAAAATAAAGGGTACACACACATCCCTGCACTACGTGGCAGGCGCCCTGTGGTGCCTGCCACATGGGGCAGGGATATGTAGGGGGGCACCATAGGTACCCCCCAGGATACATGTACTTGCACCTGGGATTGGGGGGCCGCTACCGGACCCTAAACCTGTTTCCTCCATTTGTTTTGCTGCTGGTTGTCCGCTGCAAAACGAACGGAGGAAAGCAATTTCATAAAGCCAACGGTGGTGGCTGCAAGGCACTGCCGCAATGCTGGTTAATGGTTTTGTTCCAACAGGTGGTCGGAAAAGGATCACCTGTTAAAATCGGGTCGGTCGGTCTTTACGACTGCTACGCTCAACCAACGATTCCCCCCGCCATCATAATATGGCGGGGGTAAAACATCAGTACGATGGGGGAGGGCCTGCCAACAAGTGGCTGGCGGTGGCGGGATCTCCGCCGTCATAATGACCCCCTTAGTTGTTTTCTTTCTTTTGCTTTTTCTCAGGAACTGAGGAGGGCCGGGTGGCAGTATTGCCATACTGCAAGGGCCAGTGAATTAGGAAGATGGATTTTACGTCGGATGAAGCTTCAGGTAAGTCCAGAGCGGGAACTGCAGACCACAATTGCTTCCCTGGTTTTCTCTGATGTTGCCTCATGAACGGACTCAAGGCAAAGCAAGGTATAGGCTCAGGGCTCGGGTGTAGTTTATAGTAGGAAGCCACACCCAAGATGGCTACCAAGAGTTTTCGTGATCCAGGAGTTTTTGTGATCCAGCAAGATCTTGGCAGCTCCAGCAGTAGTTACCACAGTGATGGTGAATGCTGGACACAGAGCGGAATACAGGCTCAGTGACTCCCTAATGATTATAAGTGTCCATGCACATAATCTGTTCATTGTTAACTTAACCTGACAAGAGTTTCTTCATCCTGTTTCACTATATAACATTATCTTGACCATATCTCAACACACAACATGACCACATTTTCTTGACCTTATCTCAATATACATATAAACATAAGTGGCATGTGATGCATACATCTAGTTTTCAGATTGCTGTATACACGTTTAGGCACACACAAACATACAGGTGCTGGTGCACAGGTTGAAGAGCGGGCTTTCAAGCTGGGTAGGAGGTTCTTGGACCAGTAGGGGATTTGTGTAGTG
The DNA here is from genome assembly GCF_964261635.1 of Lissotriton helveticus. Lineage (NCBI taxonomy): Eukaryota > Metazoa > Chordata > Amphibia > Caudata > Salamandridae > Lissotriton > Lissotriton helveticus. The sequence continues at coordinate 706,607,973 of NC_136071.1, forward strand.
ACAATATCATATATTTTAATGTTTAAACATTAATACTCAGGCATTTAAAGTAATATCTGGGTATTAATACACTTCCCACCCAGTACCACTATATTACTTACATCCCAACCATAAATGTTTTTTTGTAAATTTGAAAATATTTTACAAAATTATTATTCTTTAAACAAATATAACATTTTTACAAACCAACATATTAAAACATACATATTACATATACTTACTATACACTTATTCAATAATAAATATATCAATGATATCTGGTAAAGGCATTTGTGGTAAATGCATATACCAATAATGTGTGGTAAAGGCATGCATGTTAAAGGCATTCAAGGTAAAAGTATATGCATTGTAATGACATGCATGGTAATGGCATATGCCTTGTAATGGCTGTGTGGTAAGTGTTATGCGTGGTAATGACTGTGTGGTAATGGATGTTTCCCCTACTGTAGATATAATACTTCAATGTACAGCGATTCCCAAAAATATGTAAAATAGGGGCTGGCTGCCCTGCAAAGGCAATGTGCAGCAGGCGCTGGCCACACTGTGGTGGTTTGGGTGTAGGGCCTGGACGAATGCTAGGCCCTTCAACCAACACCTGCTGCACAAGTTTGAAAGTCTTGTGCAGTGGGAGTTGGCCTGTCTCTGGGGGATTGGGTGCAGGGCATAGCCAAAGGCCATACACGCTGGGGATTGGTTGCCCCCAGGGAGAGTCCTGTGGCCAGGACCTGCAAATAACCTCTAATGGTCAATACAGCAGGGTTGGCTGCTCTCCTGTGGGTTGGGTGAATGGCCTGGGCAAGGCCATGTGCAGTGAGGGTTGGCAACCCTTAGTGCATGACCTGCGGCCATCTCCTGCTGCAAATGGCCAAAATCTGTGCACAGCAAGGTTGGCTGTGGTGTGGTTAAAGAACAGTCCTTGCTGCCAACTTTCTCTGTGCAACTTGGAGAAGTGATCTCAAACATGATGGCCTACTGACTGCAGCAGGTGTATCTGTGTGATAGCAGAAAATCATAGTAGGTTGCAATTTGCATCTTTCCTCATTAATGTTCATCCTAAAGGTAGGGTTTCGAGTGTCTAGGCATCATGAGGTTGTGAACGAACATACTGGTAAATAGGTTGTTTATGTACTGGAAGTTGTCCCTTCCTGTACGTAAACATTTTTAAAAAAACCTTTTAAACCTTTTTAAAAAATGCCATTTTGTAAATTTCATGTGTGCTGAGAGAATTGCATTTTAGGATTGTTTATGTGTAGGAAGTGACACCTTCCTACACATAAACAATCCTCCCCTGCACATAGACACCCTTGCACTCTGGTGCAAGGGTGCCTGCGTTGGCACTAAGTTGCTAAACTTAGCACCATCGCAGGGGGAAATGCAGGGCTGCACCACATTCTTGTAAATATGGTGCAGTCTTGCGTTTACGAAGTGGCGGAGCGTGTCGTTAAGCCAAGGAGGCTAACGACATGCTCCGCCACCTCATGTATTATATCAGAATGTTCTTTACCATCAGAAGATAAGAACTACGTTGGGCTGCTGGTTTGCTATCTCTTATGCAAATCTATTTGTGGGCTTGCATGCTAGGGAACTTGCCTGGACCCATTCCTGGTATAACCCTGAAAAAGTACTGTTTTGAGGCAGATACACAGATGACATTCTTGTGATCGGCAAAAAAACAATAGAAGAACTTAAAGATCAACACATACAATGTAACTTTAAGTCTAGAGTGCAGCAAAGAGACTATACTTTTTAAAATTGAAACTGTATGTAGATAAAGGGGGATTTAGCTTGAAAAATGTTTACGAAACCTACTTCTGTGATTGCCAAGCTACATGCTAGACCTGGGCAACCCAATAAACAAAATAACAATATATTACCTTTGAACAAAAAGAAACTGCAGTATACAGTGAATATGAAAAAGAAGTAATTAACATTGTGGATAGCTGCATCATGTGAAAGTATGAACTTAAGATTTATTTATTTTTTAAACTCTTTTTATTAAGGTTATTACAGTAGTATCAAACTTGGCCATACAGACAATACACAATTTGCATTCTGTTAAAAACTTTACATGCATTTTCTCTCATCAGTGTCTTTCTCATGATCTTATGTATTCCTATCCTGTGTCGGTGTCTCATCCTAATATCGGCTTCCCATTTATCCTATTCTATCTCCTCATCTGAGCTATCATCATCCGATTCCGGAAGTGGATCACATATGTCCCCTGAACTTAAGATTTTTGATCAGCCAAAGAAAGGGCCAGTAGGATCAGTAGCGAATAAATATTAAAGGGCATAATCAGGACAAAGCATGAGGTAATGAGATTTATCACAACATGCACTAATGGGAATGGCTTTCTTTACAATAGTCTTAAGAAACATCAGAAGATTCGATCATGACATTGTTAAATTCCAACAAAAAATTATTATTAGTTACGAAAGAGCACCCACACTAAGAACATTTTTAAGTCCAAGTGACACAATGAAATAAAAAAAAACAGAATTTAACACATCTAATTTAGTTACCAATGTCACTCAAAGGTTGCCAGAAATGTGTGAAGTGTTTGGTGTTGTAAATAATTGTTGGACAATACTAAATGATTCACTGGTTTACTGAAAGAAAAATGTACATGCTTAAATCCTTTATGAATTGAAATACTTATATTTATTTGATTTTATCTGCCGGTGCTAATATATATTGACTCTACTACTAGAAAGTTAAAAGAGCTATGGAGAGAACACACTGGGCATTTAAAAACTAATACTAAAAAAAAACAATGGCTGTTCATTTTGAAAAGGAGCATTCCGTAAAGTATATGGATAAAATTAGACTCATTTGCATTGAACATGTCATACCTAACATAAGGGGAGGAAATATGGAATTAGCATCAAAAGCCTGGGAAATATACTTGGAGCAATAGATTGAGAACTGTACATTTAGGTCTAAATTCAGTCAGGGGATTATATACCTTACAATAAAAGATCTATAATTTAGGATGTGGATTCTCTTTTTACATCAATAATAGTCCAAATGTATTATGAATAGAAGTGATTCAGGCACCAAGATGGGGAGTACAGTTATCATTCAGGTTTAAGAACTATGGTTCAATTCTCATTATAGTTCCAATTCCCAAAATAAGTCTGATAGGGTATTATCTTTCTATTTAACTATCTGATAGACACAGAATTTGGAGGACTATCCATTTTTGTACTCTAACCCCTACCCTGCGCCGGGAATTTTGCCATGGCGTGGGGGATCTAGGGGGTGCGCGCGAAACTTCGGTGCTCATCAGGGCTACACGCTGTAATGAGTCATGGGTGGCATGTGCTCATGACGGCGTGGTTCCGTCATGACCACGCCCGCTCCTTAATTCGCCTGCACAGGCGGGGAATTAGTGCCGCGTGGGAGGAGCGGCGGCAGCATGACGGCTCCACGCCGCCATGAGCACACGCCGCACATGGCTCATGACGGCGTGGAGCCATCATGAGCACACAAGGGGTTAAGAGGATGAAATTCTATAGTTAGTAAACCCTCCTTTGAAAATCTACCAAGTGCTTGCAGTAGTCCTGAGTGAAAAACACATGCAAATAAACACATTAGGTTCAATATTTGACTCCACACATAGCTGAATTTATAAGGATGTTTCAGTTTAATTTATCAAATTATCAGAATCAAAAACACTGCTCACAGTATGGGAAAAGTGTGATGGTTTGGACCTAAATGTAGCAGAACAATGTAGGAGAATGCTTTTATTTTTTCATAATTGAAAATGGACTTCGGTATTATCTAGATTTATTTGAATGTAATAAGGCAATAATCTCTCAGTTTGACCACCTGTAATATACAGAAGGTTTTATATTTGGAAAGTTATTTATTTTTGTACTGTAAGAAGGTACATTTCTAGCCTGGGGTACCATGCTAACACAATTCAGAGAGCTTACTGCTGAAACCACCTCGCCCCCCTGCACCTCTCCAATCTTCTTCACCAACAAACGGTTCACTGACAAGATACTGATGTGAAAAATATAGAAGTAAAAAAAATCGATGAAAAAAATATAGAATGCAAAAATATTGACTATATACTTAAACAGGTAAGTACAAAAATATCAAAAAACAATGTAAAAATCTTCAAACTTAAATTTCCCACACCAGTGAGTGCAACAGTAGGGAAAGTGTTGGATAGCGCAGGGGTAAAAATTAATATTCCCACTCCAGTGAGTGCAACAGTAGGGAAAGTGTTGGATAGCTGAGGGGTAAAAATTACTATTCCCACACCAGTCAGTGCCACAGTAGGGAAAGTGTTGGATAGCAGAGGGGTAAAAATTACTATTCCCACTCCAGTGAGTGCAACAGTAAGGAAAGTGTTGGATAGCGGAGGGGTAAACATTACTATTCCCACACCAGGCTGCACAACAGTAGGGAAATTGTTGGATACCATAGGTGTAAAAATTACTTCTCCCACTCCAATAATTGTAAAAGTAGGGAAAGTGTTGTACAGTGGAGGGGTAAAAATTACTATGCCCACTCCGGTGAGTGAAACAGTAGGGAAAGTGTTGGATAGCAGAGGGGTAAAAATTACTATTCCCACCCAAGTGAGTGCAACAGGAGAGAAAGTGTTGGGTAGCGAAAGGATAAAAACTACTATTCCCACTCCAGTGAGTACAACACTAGGGAAAGTGTTGGATGTCGGAGGGGTAAACATTAATACTCCCACTCCAGTGAGTGCAACAGTAGGGAAAGTGTTGGATAGCGGAGGGCAAAAATGACTATTCCCACATCAGTCAATGCAACAGTAGGGAAGATTTGCAGTGCTAGAGGCCAGCTGGGATGGTAAAGCGCTCAATGTCATCTCTATATTTCTTCCACCAGCGCTGGGTAAGGAGGTACTTATAGGTCTTGGTAAACTTATGGTAGATCTCCGGAGTCGAACCCTAATCCTGGTTGGGGATTTTAACATGACCTTTAATGATCACCTAGAAAGACAACGAGATTCTATCCTATTTTATTTATTTATTTTATTGTGATGTGTGAAATAGCTAAACCCTAGGAATGTAAGGGAGAAGCACTAAGTGTTTTTAAAATACCCCTCACCCACTATGAATCCCATAGTGTCATGCCTCATCATAGGGGGCTTCCCGTCCCTCTACGGGGCCGGCGTGCTTCGTCCTACGACTACGCGGGAGCACTTGATATTATGTGGATAGACTATGTGTGGTGTGGGTTGTGAGAGTGGTAGGGAGTGTGCTAATTTACAAAAAATACGAGGTATTAAAAATTCCCTGGCTAGTGGGTAAAATACACTTTATTCCTTTCCCTAGCTGGAAACATTAAAAAGGGGAAGAGTAAGTCGGGGGTAAATATTACTCCCTATTTGGTCAACATGTTTCATAAGCAGTCCCCACTGCTTTACTCATCAGGACCTAATATGATCTCTCTACTACACTCAAGGATAATTATGTGATATATAGTATGCCTATTATTCCACGATGGCTGACCGCAAAAATAAGCTGGTCAGCTGGCAGAAAAGGGTTGATTGACCCCTCAAAAATGTACCAAATTGGTACACTTTCTCTTGATATTCATGCCACATGAGCTAGCGTCGGGGGGGAGGCTTCCTTTTTTTAAATTGTCAGTTCGAACCGGTAATCCCTCGCCCACACAATACCTCCGTGCTGCTCCGTGGTCTATTGTGCGGGCGAGGGATTACTGGTTCTCACTGACAATTTTAAAAAAGGAACCCTGCCCCCAGCGCTAGCTCCTTTGGCACGACTATTAAGAGAAAGTGTACCAATTTGGTAAATTTTTGAGGGGTCAATCAACCCTTTTTTGTCAGCTGACCAGCTAGCAAAAAAGACCCCTATGATAAAGCATGACACTATGGGATTCATAGTGTGTAAGGGGTATTTTAAAAACACTTAGTGCTTCTCCCTTACATTCCTAGGGATTAGCTATTTCACACATCACAATAAAATAAATAAATAAATAAAATAGGATAGAATCTCGTTGTTTATATACAGTCTTACTGGAGGTAGATTCTATCTATCAAAAACCTCTATACTTCCCCTTCTTTTGTTGTTTTCATAACACCTAGACAGACAACCAGTGCACCCTCAGGTGTGTCCCAACACACCCCTATCAGACTTTGCCACGACCATGGGACTTACAGATGTTTGGCGATACTTCTATCCGGATCGTACCCTTTTCACATACTATTCTAATGCCCAACAAAGTTTATCACGAATAGATAATTTTTTGACTCACATGGCAAACATCGGTAATCTACACAACCCACCCTGCCTACCACGAGGCATTTCTTATCACTCCCCGATATGGGTGGAGCTCATCTATCAAAACCAGCAACAACAGAATTCAATAGTGATTAACCCCTGGCTACTGAAAATCCCAGATATACAGGAATGTTTGCTGACACACATGGAAAACTATTTTACTGACAATGTGGGATCCGTTGACTCTGCACAAATAATTTGGAAAGCTTTTAAGGCGGTCTTAAAGAGGTAAGCTTTGGTGCTCAAGGTGGGCTACATGACAACAGCAGCAGCTACTACCGCAGTTGGAGAATGTTCTCCAGCAACTTGAACACGACCACGCACAATCCACTAATGAAAATACGGCCCACCACTTAGACCTCAAACAAACATAATATAAAACTCTGACTGGCGAGCGGTAACTGACCCGTATGCTAGCCTCAGGGCATAGGCTCTACGAGATGGGTGACAGGGCAGGCAAACTGCTGTCATGGCTGGAGAGAAGGGAGCAAGATGAGCGCTGGGTGCCTAGACTGACTCAACAATCACAAATGTATCCGCAAGAGGTTGCCGACGCATTTGCGACCCATTTTGAGGTGGTTTATACCTCCTCAACTACTGCCACAGCTGAAAAATCCCTGCAATTGCTAGCCGATTTCCAGCTATCTACCTTGTCCTTAGAAGATAAAGAGGCATTAGAAGAGGATCTCGCGAAGGATGAAATCCGCCCGGCGATGAATAATATTCAGTCAGAAAAAGCAATGGGGCCCAACGGGGTCCCCATTGAATTCCTTAAACTGACTTCTTTACATGTGGCGCCCCATATGCTAGAAATGTACAACGAAAGCTATCAAAAGGGGATCCTCCTGGAAGACCAACCGCTGGCCTCTATTTTGGTTATCCGTAACCTGGGAAGCCAGCAGACGACCACGGTTCATACAGGCCTATCTCGCTTATAAATGTAGAGGCGAAAACTTTAGCAAAGCTCCTTGCGAATCGCCTGGGTGAGATATGATCCGCTTGTTAGAGGGTTGAAATGGGGAGAAGGTCACAAAGGCAGAATATCTCTGTACGCATATGATGTTCTGTTATATCTTGCATCCCCTTATGCCTCGGTGCATAGAAGCCTAAACATATTTACTAACTTCGGGAAATATTCCGGCTACTCCATAAACTTGGGTAAGTCAGTCATCTTTGCAATTCATGGTTCGATACCGAAACTACCTCAAGGATGTGAGGTGGGGGTGGCAACAGTCGGATTCAGGTATTTGGGAATCTTTATATCTCCTGACTTTCAGACCTTCTATGATAATAACTTGGCCGTTCCACTGGAAAGACTTCAGAATGATGTCAAGCACTGGCGGTTGCTTCCCCTATCCTTGTTGGATTGAGCTGCTCTTTTTAAGATGCTGGCGCTCCCCCGGTTTTCGTATATTCTCCAAAATTGTCCACATAGGGTCCATGACTCGTATTTTAGGAATATTGACAGTGAAGTTAGAACCCTGCTTTAGGATGGGAAGGCGGCCCGTATAGCTATACAAAAACTAACTAATGGCTGGTATGATGGTGGTATCGCCCTCCCTGACGTAGTGAGGATAAGGGGTTAAGTGCAGACATTGCTATGTTAGCATAAGTGCGATATATGCTTGTACACCATTTTGCCACTTTTGCACACCACACTACATGGCTCTGTTCTCGTAAATAAACTGCTTGCGTTTCTTCACTTGAGAACTGTCTGTTTTTCACATATCTAGGCGTACACTGTGCTCTGTGTCTGCACAGCGTGTCCAAGGTTGATTAACATTGTATGCTGTTAATTCACGTTGATCAGTCCCACGCGCATAGACATAACAGAAGGTGCAGCTGCCCAAACTGAAACTCGGGTGCTTTTAATATGGCATGCATGCACGAGGAAGCACTTGGAGAAAACATTTCCAACCTCGAAGAGCTGTTTTTGTCCTGGGATGTGATTCACTGCATCTGATTTAGGAGGTATGGGGTCCCCCGTCAAAGTCTAGAGGTCTTCTTCTATTATTAATTAAACCTAGCTCCCAGCACGGGGAGGGTGGTAAAGGCACTGTAGTCCTGTTTCCACTGTCATTATCATAATATGATTTCCCCTTTTGCGCTTTATGGAATTGTAACAATGCTGATTGTATTATTCTTATGCATCTTTTGTTAGTATTGGCGGGAGTACTGCATCTTAGAGCATGTTAGTTAACATAAACATTTTAAACTATATTGTGTCTCTGATTACTCACGTTGTGGACTAGTATGAGTGTTAGAGCGAAACAGTGTTCTTGATTTCCACTATTCCTGAGAGTTTACTAAGTTGCTTGTTCTAGGTGGTCTAATCATTGGTAGCTTTGCTGTAGTACGGAGAACGAACAAGACACTAGTCAGATCGGAGTTCTAGGCACTGAGATGGGTTTTTTGGTACACCACAATACACCGAGGTCCTGGTTTCCTGCGCATAGTTCTGTGCATGAGCAAAATCCCTGCAACATGGTGCCCAATCTGGGGCCTGGTACTTATATTCGAGACACTTTAGTAGTGCTTATACTTGTCCACAATACCCTCGCTCCTGTTTCCGGAATACAGTTGTGATGGATAACCTACCTATATAGATGAGTTATAGGTTCATTCAAGCTTGAGAATTAAAAAAGGTTTTTAATGTTATATTGAATTGCTAACCCTTTTTGTGCTGCCACACAAATAAGTAGTTACCCTTTTCTTTGTCATTATGGCAGTCGATATTGCTGTGCAGAGTCGCGCACCACTCGGTCATCATTTGACAACATATGGAGTGCCTGACGCAGGTGTTGCGCTTGTATTTGTGGTTGGTGCTGACCCAACATTCCAATTTGAGGTTTTCTATTCTTGGGTTAACTTTGAGGCAGTGAATGGAGATGATAACTTATTCCATTCGTACACTCTCACAGCAATACCTGTTGCATATCGGCCATATACGACACTTGAAGTTTCGATTTCGGCATGGCAATATTGTATCATATTTGGTTTAGTGGCGCCCTCCCTAGTCCTTTTAGGCCCTTTGTCGATTCCTGGGGCCACTTGGCCAGTTTTGGCCAGGTACACACCACTTCCACGTTATCTATCAGTCCCTGTAGATGAATTGCATGTTTTGCATGCCTCTTTGATTGACGTACACCAGGCTGTAGTTCAATACGTTTCCCACAATCTCCAGGTGGGGGCATCTGGGACTGCAGCGCAACCAGCTGGACCAGTCGGAATGTCGATTAGTCCCATCATGGTTAATACGGTTATAGGCAAGCGTCTCCAGAATATGGTTGATTTACCTTATTGGCTTGCTGAGAAATCTGACCAGCTGGAAGCAGTATTTCCTAATACACAGGATCCTTACAATTAGTTTGCAGAAAGACTTAAGGGCCGATTAGGATGGCGGACGGACCTGCGTCCGTCCGCCACCCCAGAGGTGGAGGGACCGTCCGCAGGGGCAGGGGCGGTCCATCCGTGCGAATTAGGATGTGACCGCCACCCTAGCGGTCACATCCTGTATGTTTAACATTGCGGCGGGTGCTGCTTGAAGCAGCACCCGCCGCAATGTTAAAACTGCATGCAGTGCATTTGCATGCACAAAGCGGCAGGCACCGGACGGTGCCTGCCGCTTTGTGCATGCATATGCAGGGGGGTACCATAGGTACCCCCCATGTGCATCCCCTCACCCCCCAACACCCTAGGGGCCCGCAACAGGACCCCAGAAGCAAAGCTACACATGCTTTTCCACGACGGAGAATCCGCCGCGGAAAAGCATATTTCCTCACCCATTGTAATTTGGCTGGCGGTGTCTTGCAGACACCGCCACCAAATTGCAGACAACATCCCGCGGATCAGCGGCGGAGGGACTTGCCGTCCGCCGCTGATAACACCGCCATCCTAATGTGGCTGGTGGTGTTTTGGAGGTCCGCAGCGGTGAATCCGCATCCTCTGGCCCGGCGGTGGCTTCCGCCGGCCCGGAGGATGCGGATTCACCGCAATCCTAATAGGCCCCTTAGTACCAGAGGTAACAGATTGTGAGAATTGGGGTAAGGTATTCGCAGCAGTGTATGCGAAGTGTTTCGGCACACATTCTATGACTGCTGCCCTCCGTGATCAAGCGTGTTCAGGATGAGCACGTTCCGGAGGCGGCAGTTGAGTTGGGAATGAGGCTTGTCAAAGTGTTTGGCGCAGTTGCTGATCTTATCCTCTCGAATGTTAAGGGAGATGCAGTGTCTAATGCTTTGTGCCTTGTCCCAGAAGCAACAAAACCCTATGAGTTACCAACGATTATTGCTGTGGCTTATACCCGAGTCTTCCAAGCGCACCTATGATTTGCGCGAGAATTAGGTCTCCTGACAGGTTTCAGGTCCCTGATCAGCATTCTCTTCGTTCTTCACAGGAAACATCAGGTTCACAAACAGGTGGAGGAGATCGCCAAGATCACGGCAGAGGTCGTGGTGCCCTGCAAGGACGCAAGCAACCTTGTCAGACTGACGGTAAAGGCAAGTAGAACGATTTTCCTCGCCAACGCCCTTTGTTTCAGAAAAAGAAAGTTGCTGTTTTAACAGCAAGATATGCCTCAGACGGTGAGAACCCAAATTCGGAACCTAACATGGGCAGTAACGCTGCTAGACAGCGCAACGGAGGTTACAATAGTACGGCAAGCACTGCGTCCATTTCTGAAGGCGACAACAACTGACACTTTCATCGCAGTTAAAACTGATGACACCCACGTGGCTCCCCCTGACAGACTATATGACATAGTATTTCTGATTGAAGGTGATATACAACGTGTTGTTAAAGGGATTTTTTGGGAAAATCTGACTTCTTCATATGACATCTTGTTAGCTCAGGCAGATTTGCCCCCGCCTTACGTTTTGGCTGCTCCGAGGGGAGAAGATGTAATCCTCTCTAGGTTTTCACACACAGTGCCCAAAGAGCAAGCAATGGCTTTTGCGAGAAAGTGGGCTCTGGTGTTTGCACCGGCTTTGTACCGTACTAAGGTTGGTTGGGATAAACTTTTGCCCCCACATGAGATACCATTGCGGTCTATGCCACATTCACAACCCCAATAGCCCCTGCGGAGGGAGGCAAAGGCTCCCGTTTCTGAAATTCTAGAACATTTAGAGTATCAAGGAGTGATTGAGACATGTGTGTCACCAATGTATAACCCACTTTTTACTGTAACCAAACCCAATGGGTCGTACCGCCTAGTTTTGGATTATCGACATTTGAACTCTCATTGTCGGACCTGTGCGGTTCAGGACACCCGTAGTTCTGCCCTAGTGGACAGTCTTGTAAGAAAAAGATTAAAACCACTCTTAACATTTCCAAAGGCTTTTTTAGCCATAACCTGTCCTCTATAAGTAGTCAATGCACATCCTTTACTTCAGGCAGAAAACAAAAATAATTTAAAAGATTGGCCATGGGCTACAAGAACAGACCAGGCGTTTTTGCCGCACGTGTCGTCTCTTTGTTAGACAACATAGATCCTGATGCGTACTCGTACGTTGATGATATTTATCTAACGGACGACAAATTATGGCTGCATCTTTGTCGCGTGGACTGCATCATAGTTTTGTTTGCAGACTACGGTTACAAATTTAACTTGGCAAAATCACCCATTGCAGAATACACAGTGTTGTTCCTGGGCTTTGAGCTCAACAAAGAAGGTATTTCTTGGAGAAATGCGCACATTTGCGTTCTCCTACAACTGTTACATTCCTGAATATGCCCAGCGTATCAAGCCGCTATATGCCTTGATACAACCAAAGTTTTCAAAAGCCTACTGGCTTCCGGAACATTCAGCTATATTGCAATCCTTGCAGTCTGATCTTCTTGAATCTAAATACTTGTTGACATGTGACAACCACACTAACCTGGTAATAAGAATTGTGCCAGGTGCAGTGGGTTTCACCTACTTGACATTTAATGGAGGGGAGAGAGTACCGATTGCTTACAAGTCACATTTGTACACTTCAGCTGAGATGCGCTTTTCATCGGTTGAAAAAGTCTTGACAGCGGTCCAGATGGCGATCCTGAAGGAACGCGCACTTGCACAGGGAAAATACATGTTGGTTGTTACACCTTATCCTTCTATTGAAGCAGTGACGAAAGCCAGTGTACCAAATTCAAAAGCTTTACATCCTCATTGGATAGAATGGGCTACTTTGCTGACATCTCCTGATGTCACGTTTATTTCTGACTCCTCATTGCAAACTCAGGAGTTTATACAGTATGAATTTGTTCATTTTGCTCCTCTGTCAATGCGCCCGCTCGAGGAGTACCATTGTATCATTTACACCGATGGTTCTGCGCAACCGGCAATGGGATCTAAAATTTTTTATTCAGCAGCCTGCGCTATAATGGCAGGTACCATGGTGAATGGTGAGTTCAAGTCCAGTGTCGTGCACACGCAGGCACTGGAGGACTGTACTGCCCAGTTAGCGGAGCTGCGTGCTCTAGTGCTAGTACTGGAGTTTGCTGACCCTCATGTGACAACCCTGATTGTAAGTGACTCTTACTACTGTGTTCAGTCTTTTAACGACAACTTATTCTTTTGGTCTCAGAATGACTATTGTGATTCCAAAGGCAGCACAATTAAGCATAAAATGCTTTGGGTTCGAGTCGCAGATATTAAAGAACGTCTGCCTCTCATGCGAGTAATTAATAATCTAGGCCACCAGCGCGTAGGACTACACGCGGTTGGCAACAGTTTGGCTGACGAAAAAGGTAAAAGAGTAGTAGTCACATACTCAGTTGCAGCAGTTACAAGGTCCAGGAGTGAGATTGATGGTGACATTTTGGCAGCGATAGCTGCTAAAGAGAAGGGAGATAATTACCCAAATGGCTTCCCTTCTAAATACTCTTGTCATTTAAGTCCCAATAATGTTCCCTATGTGAGAATAAATGAAGTTGGAGACAGGTTGATTACCATCGCGGACCGTAGACTTTCAGTGATAACAGCCGCACACTAAGGCATGGCCTCGGCCCATGCAGGCGTCTTGGCGACTGTTTCTATCTTACAGCAACCTTACTGGTGGCATGGGTTGTATAAACAAACCCGTGATTATATGCTTTCATGTGGCATTTGTCAGCAGATTAAATCACGCGTGCCACAAATACAACTGTACATTTCTAATAAACTATTCGGTTGTGTTTATTTAGATCACTGTGGTCCATTTTCTTCAGATACTGTGTATAAATTTGTCTTAGTTGCAGTTGATTTGTGCACACATTTTCTATGGGTCTGGCCACAACGCAGTGCTGACGCATAAAGTGTCATCAGGGACTTGCGTGTCTTTGTGGGAATTTTTGCATGTGGCACCTTCCATTCTGACCAGGGTCCCGCATTCGCCTCTAAGGCGTACAAGGATGTCATAAGGTCTTTGGGGGTGCAGGTCAAATTTTCCTCTCCATCAGGCCTGAGGGCAACTCAGTTGTGGTGCAAATGAACCGTGACTTAAAGCCATCCTTGACAGCTAGAGTTATAGGTACTGGCAGGGACTGGTTTACCGATTTTTATAACGTATAATGTATACTTAATAATCTCCCTAGAAGACCTTTGCGTGGGTGGACCCCATACGAAATACTCTTTGGCATGAAAATGTTTGTCCCAGACCTTGATGGTCTAGACATGGTGGCGACAGCCACAGCCTTTGACGTAGATAATCATTCTGCTGTATTACAGAAACTACAAGAGACACGTGACAGTCTTGCAAAGGAACATTTGCCCTCCGCCACTGAAGTTGCGCTACAGATTCCAGTAGTTGGCTGGCTACCTAAAGTCGGTGAAATGGTCTGTGAGAAGGCGGAGAACAAGAAGAAGATTGGACCCTCTTATTGTGCACCGGTTCCAGTGCTTGGCGTGAGGGGAACTCGTATAGTCATTTTACCACCACTTTCTGGTTGCACGGATAACAGATACATCTCGGTGGACAATGTCAAACTACAGCGAATGGCCGATTCTTCATAGCATGACTCCAGCTGCTTCCTGTCCAGCGATGTTATGGAATTTAGTCTTGGACTCGATAAACAACATCAGGCCTGAACTGCCATAGAGATGACCTCTGTTACTAATCCATTGTTGAATCGTCTGGCTAGCAGTCCACATGAAGACACTGAATATGCGTTTCCCACTACTGAGTCATTGCCTGGTTTACAAGCAAATGCTGTTGACCAGTCACGTTTTTCTTTTGACACTGACTCCACAACATCGAGTACCCCTTCAAAATTTTCTATTTTTGTCACCTGGTTTAAATGAACATTTTTAGTCCCACCTTGGACTTACATCTGATTGGTCCTCATCGCCATTTTTTTGTTCATGTCGATTGCATTTGTGACATTCTTTTTCCTTCTACTCAATGGTCACTACCTTACTGAATGCTCTGCTGTGAAGGTAATTGGTGGAATTTTGGCACCACACTCTTCTTTACACATCATGAAACGAGACCAGACTTTTGTCAACATCTCTGCCTGGCCAGTTGTGGATGGAATAGTTTGGGATGCAGTAAAGTTCCAAATTCATTGCCCCACCGAGATGGTTAATGTCCCAAATGCACTTCGTGTTTCTTTGGGGGATGTAGTGAAACAAAACATACGCTCTGATGATTGGGACATCCAAGCTGTACAGTCAGTCAGTCAGTCAATCAGTCTTTATTCGATTATAAACAATCATAAAAGACACATGTACAAAAAGACGTTTAAGAAAAACCAAATTGGCTGATAAAACATATAACATATAAAATATAAAATCAGTAAAATCCATTTTCAAATCTTATCACAATACATACAAAAATGTCTATCATCAAGGGTAAATAAGATCAAGACCAAAAAATAAATCCATGGTAGAATGCAACTCGGAATTCACATGGAATAGGAACATATTAACCTATTTATATTAGAAAGTAACAGCAAACTACGCACCCCTGTTACAAGATGGAAAATACAGTTTACGGTGATTACATAAATGCATATTTACATGGTTACGTGCTACCCTGCATCCTGATCCTTCTTATGCGCCATGTCCAGCTCCAAAATGTTGCCATAGCCAGCACTACCACTTCGTTGGTATCAGATTTTATAATACGCAGAGCATTTGGGATGATCTTATTCCCATTTTGGAGCAAACTGGCTTGAGCCATGTATTTTCTCTTACCCACACAGACAGGAGTGACAAAGTGAGTCTTGAAGAGACCCCCAGTTTTTGGTAATCGTTTTTATAGGGAGGCTTCCCACTCTAAATTGGTGGTAGAGCTTCCTGTCTCCAGAACTGGTTATGATGTCCCAATATGCTTCCATACTATGCTCAATTTTATGGCACAGAAAGAGGCCTGTTAAGGAATCTCCGTTCACTTGGTTCATACAGGCCTATCTCGCTTATAAATGTAGAGGCGAAAACTTTAGCAAAGCTCCTTGCGAATCGCCTGGGTGAGATATGATCCGCTTGTTAGAGGGTTGAAATGGGGAGAAGGTCACAAAGGCAGAATATCTCTGTACGCATATGATGTTCTGTTATATCTTGCATCCCCTTATGCCTCGGTGCATAGAAGCCTAAATATATTTACTAACTTCGGGAAATATTCCGGCTACTCCATAAACTTGGGTAAGTCAGTCATCTTTGCAATTCATGGTTCGATACCGAAACTACCTCAAGGATGTGAGGTGGGGGTGGCAACAGTCGGATTCAGGTATTTGGGAATCTTTATATCTCCTGACTTTCAGACCTTCTATGATAATAACTTGGCCGTTCCACTGGAAAGACTTCAGAATGATGTCAAGCACTGGCGGTTGCTTCCCCTATCCTTGTTGGATTGAGCTGCTCTTTTTAAGATGCTGGCGCTCCCCCGGTTTTCGTATATTCTCCAAAATTGTCCACATAGGGTCCATGACTCGTATTTTAGGAATATTGACAGTGAAGTTAGAACCCTGCTTTAGGATGGGAAGGCGGCCCGTATAGCTATACAAAAACTAACTAATGGCTGGTATGATGGTGGTATCGCCCTCCCTGACGTAGTGAGGATAAGGGGTTAAGTGCAGACATTGCTATGTTAGCATAAGTGCGATATATGCTTGTACACCATTTTGCCACTTTTGCACACCACACTACATGGCTCTGTTCTCGTAAATAAACTGCTTGCGTTTCTTCACTTGAGAACTGTCTGTTTTTCACATATCTAGGCGTACACTGTGCTCTGTGTCTGCACAGCGTGTCCAAGGTTGATTAACATTGTATGCTGTTAATTCACGTTGATCAGTCCCACGCGCATAGACATAACAGAAGGTGCAGCTGCCCAAACTGAAACTCGGGTGCTTTTAATATGGCATGCATGCACGAGGAAGCACTTGGAGAAAACATTTCCAACCTCGAAGAGCTGTTTTTGTCCTGGGATGTGATTCACTGCATCTGATTTAGGAGGTATGGGGTCCCCCGTCAAAGTCTAGAGGTCTTCTTCTATTATTAATTAAACCTAGCTCCCAGCACGGGGAGGGTGGTAAAGGCACTGTAGTCCTGTTTCCACTGTCATTATCATAATATGATTTCCCCTTTTGCGCTTTATGGAATTGTAACAATGCTGATTGTATTATTCTTATGCATCTTTTGTTAGTATTGGCGGGAGTACTGCATCTTAGAGCATGTTAGTTAACATAAACATTTTAAACTATATTGTGTCTCTGATTACTCACGTTGTGGACTAGTATGAGTGTTAGAGCGAAACAGTGTTCTTGATTTCCACTATTCCTGAGAGTTTACTAAGTTGCTTGTTCTAGGTGGTCTAATCATTGGTAGCTTTGCTGTAGTACGGAGAACGAACAAGACACTAGTCAGATCGGAGTTCTAGGCACTGAGATGGGTTTTTTGGTACACCACAATACACCGAGGTCCTGGTTTCCTGCGCATAGTTCTGTGCATGAGCAAAATCCCTGCAACATGGTGCCCAATCTGGGGCCTGGTACTTATATTCGAGACACTTTAGTAGTGCTTATACTTGTCCACAATACCCTCGCTCCTGTTTCCGGAATACAGTTGTGATGGATAACCTACCTATATAGATGAGTTATAGGTTCATTCAAGCTTGAGAATTAAAAAAGGTTTTTAATGTTATATTGAATTGCTAACCCTTTTTGTGCTGCCACACAAATAAGTAGTTACCCTTTTCTTTGTCATTATGGCAGTCGATATTGCTGTGCAGAGTCGCGCACCACTCGGTCATCATTTGACAACATATGGAGTGCCTGACGCAGGTGTTGCGCTTGTATTTGTGGTTGGTGCTGACCCAACATTCCAATTTGAGGTTTTCTATTCTTGGGTTAACTTTGAGGCAGTGAATGGAGATGATAACTTATTCCATTCGTACACTCTCACAGCAATACCTGTTGCATATCGGCCATATACGACACTTGAAGTTTCGATTTCGGCATGGCAATATTGTATCATATTTGGTTTAGTGGCGCCCTCCCTAGTCCTTTTAGGCCCTTTGTCGATTCCTGGGGCCACTTGGCCAGTTTTGGCCAGGTACACACCACTTCCACGTTATCTATCAGTCCCTGTAGATGAATTGCATGTTTTGCATGCCTCTTTGATTGACGTACACCAGGCTGTAGTTCAATACGTTTCCCACAATCTCCAGGTGGGGGCATCTGGGACTGCGGCGCAACCAGCTGGACCAGTCGGAATGTCGATTAGTCCCATCATGGTTAATACGGTTATAGGCAAGCGTCTCCAGAATATGGTTGATTTACCTTATTGGCTTGCTGAGAAATCTGACCAGCTGGAAGCAGTATTTCCTAATACACAGGATCCTTACAATTAGTTTGCAGAAAGACTTAAGGGCCGATTAGGATGGCGGACGGACCTGCGTCCGTCCGCCACCCCAGAGGTGGAGGGACCGTCCGCAGGGGCAGGGGCGGTCCATCCGTGCGAATTAGGATGTGACCGCCACCCTAGCGGTCACATCCTGTATGTTTAACATTGCGGCGGGTGCTGCTTGAAGCAGCACCCGCCGCAATGTTAAAACTGCATGCAGTGCATTTGCATGCACAAAGCGGCAGGCACCGGACGGTGCCTGCCGCTTTGTGCATGCATATGCAGGGGGGTACCATAGGTACCCCCCATGTGCATCCCCTCACCCCCCAACACCCTAGGGGCCCGCAACAGGACCCCAGAAGCAAAGCTACACATGCTTTTCCACGACGGAGAATCCGCCGCGGAAAAGCATATTTCCTCACCCATTGTAATTTGGCTGGCGGTGTCTTGCAGACACCGCCACCAAATTGCAGACAACATCCCGCGGATCAGCGGCGGACGGACTTGCCGTCCGCCGCTGATAACACCGCCATCCTAATGTGGCTGGTGGTGTTTTGGAGGTCCGCAGCGGTGAATCCGCATCCTCTGGCCCGGCGGTGGCTTCCGCCGGCCCGGAGGATGCGGATTCACCGCAATCCTAATAGGCCCCTTAGTACCAGAGGTAACAGATTGTGAGAATTGGGGTAAGGTATTCGCAGCAGTGTATGCGAAGTGTTTCGGCACACATTCTATGACTGCTGCCCTCCGTGATCAAGCGTGTTCAGGATGAGCACGGTCCGGAGGCGGCAGTTGAGTTGGGAATGAGGCTTGTCAAAGTGTTTGGCGCAGTTGCTGATCTTATCCTCTCGAATGTTAAGGGAGATGCAGTTAACTTTCAGGTGTCTAATGCTTTGTGCCTTGTCCCAGAAGCAACAAAACCCTATGAGTTACCAACGATTATTGCTGTGGCTTATACCCGAGTCTTCCAAGCGCACCTATGATTTGCGCGAGAATTAGGTCTCCTGACAGGTTTCAGGTCCCTGATCAGCATTCTCTTCGTTCTTCACAGGAAACATCAGGTTCACAAACAGGTGGAGGAGATCGCCAAGATCACGGCAGAGGTCGTGGTGCCCTGCAAGGACGCAAGCAACCTTGTCAGACTGACGGTAAAGGCAAGTAGAACGATTTTCCTCGCCAACGCCCTTTGTTTCAGAAAAAGAAAGTTGCTGTTTTAACAGCAAGATATGCCTCAGACGGTGAGAACCCAAATTCGGAACCTAACATGGGCAGTAACGCTGCTAGACAGCGCAACGGAGGTTACAATAGTACGGCAAGCACTGCGTCCATTTCTGAAGGCGACAGCAACTGACACTTTCATCGCAGTTAAAACTGATGACACCCACGTGGCTCCCCCTGACAGACTATATGACATAGTATTTCTGATTGAAGGTGATATACAACGTGTTGTTAAAGGGATTTTTTGGGAAAATCTGACTTCTTCATATGACATCTTGTTAGCTCAGGCAGATTTGCCCCCGCCTTGCGTTTTGGCTGCTCCGAGGGGAGAAGATGTAATCCTCTCTAGGTTTTCACACACAGTGCCCAAAGAGCAAGCAATGGCTTTTGCGAGAAAGTGGGCTCTGGTGTTTGCACCGGCTTTGTACCGTACTAAGGTTGGTTGGGATAAACTTTTGCCCCCACATGAGATACCATTGCGGTCTATGCCACATTCACAACCCCAATAGCCCCTGCGGAGGGAGGCAAAGGCTCCCGTTTCTGAAATTCTAGAACATTTAGAGTATCAAGGAGTGATTGAGACATGTGTGTCACCAATGTATAACCCACTTTTTACTGTAACCAAACCCAATGGGTCGTACCGCCTAGTTTTGGATTATCGACATTTGAACTCTCATTGTCGGACCTGTGCGGTTCAGGACACCCGTAGTTCTGCCCTAGTGGACAGTCTTGTAAGAAAAAGATTAAAACCACTCTTAACATTTCCAAAGGCTTTTTTAGCCATAACCTGTCCTCTATAAGTAGTCAATGCACATCCTTTACTTCAGGCAGAAAACAAAAATAATTTAAAAGATTGGCCATGGGCTACAAGAACAGACCAGGCGTTTTTGCCGCACGTGTCGTCTCTTTGTTAGACAACATAGATCCTGATGCGTACTCGTACGTTGATGATATTTATCTAACGGACGACAAATTATGGCTGCATCTTTGTCGCGTGGACTGCATCATAGTTTTGTTTGCAGACTACGGTTACAAATTTAACTTGGCAAAATCACCCATTGCAGAATACACAGTGTTGTTCCTGGGCTTTGAGCTCAACAAAGAAGGTATTTCTTGGAGAAATGCGCACATTTGCGTTCTCCTACAACTGTTACATTCCTGAATATGCCCAGCGTATCAAGCCGCTATATGCCTTGATACAACCAAAGTTTTCAAAAGCCTACTGGCTTCCGGAACATTCAGCTATATTGCAATCCTTGCAGTCTGATCTTCTTGAATCTAAATACTTGTTGACATGTGACAACCACACTAACCTGGTAATAAGAATTGTGCCAGGTTCAGTGGGTTTCACCTACTTGACATTTAATGGAGGGGAGAGAGTACCGATTGCTTACAAGTCACATTTGTACACTTCAGCTGAGATGCGCTTTTCATCGGTTGAAAAAGTCTTGACAGCGGTCCAGATGGCGATCCTGAAGGAACGCGCACTTGCACAGGGAAAATACATGTTGGTTGTTACACCTTATCCTTCTATTGAAGCAGTGACGAAAGCCAGTGTACCAAATTCAAAAGCTTTACATCCTCATTGGATAGAATGGGCTACTTTGCTGACATCTCCTGATGTCACGTTTATTTCTGACTCCTCATTGCAAACTCAGGAGTTTATACAGTATGAATTTGTTCATTTTGCTCCTCTGTCAATGCGCCCGCTCGAGGAGTACCATTGTATCATTTACACCGATGGTTCTGCGCAACCGGCAATGGGATCTAAAATTTTTTATTCAGCAGCCTGCGCTATAATGGCAGGTACCATGGTGAATGGTGAGTTCAAGTCCAGTGTCGTGCACACGCAGGCACTGGAGGACTGTACTGCCCAGTTAGCGGAGCTGCGTGCTCTAGTGCTAGTACTGGAGTTTGCTGACCCTCATGTGACAACCCTGATTGTAAGTGACTCTTACTACTGTGTTCAGTCTTTTAACGACAACTTATTCTTTTGGTCTCAGAATGACTATTGTGATTCCAAAGGCAGCACAATTAAGCATAAAATGCTTTGGGTTCGAGTCGCAGATATTAAAGAACGTCTGCCTCTCATGCGAGTAATTAATAATCTAGGCCACCAGCGCGTAGGACTACACGCGGTTGGCAACAGTTTGGCTGACGAAAAAGGTAAAAGAGTAGTAGTCACATACTCAGTTGCAGCAGTTACAAGGTCCAGGAGTGAGATTGATGGTGACATTTTGGCAGCGATAGCTGCTAAAGAGAAGGGAGATAATTACCCAAATGGCTTCCCTTCTAAATTCTCTTGTCATTTAAGTCCCAATAATGTTCCCTATGTGAGAATAAATGAAGTTGGAGACAGGTTGATTACCATCGCGGACCGTAGACTTTCAGTGATAACAGCCGCACACTAAGGCATGGCCTCGGCCCATGCAGGCGTCTTGGCGACTGTTTCTATCTTACAGCAACCTTACTGGTGGCATGGGTTGTATAAACAAACCCGTGATTATATGCTTTCAT
The DNA here is from genome assembly GCF_964261635.1 of Lissotriton helveticus. Classification (NCBI taxonomy): domain Eukaryota; kingdom Metazoa; phylum Chordata; class Amphibia; order Caudata; family Salamandridae; genus Lissotriton; species Lissotriton helveticus. The sequence goes on from NC_136071.1 coordinate 706,629,792, forward strand.
GTGGCATTTGTCAGCAGATTAAATCACGCGTGCCACAAATACAACTGTACATTTCTAATAAACTATTCGGTTGTGTTTATTTAGATCACTGTGGTCCATTTTCTTCAGATACTGTGTATAAATTTGTCTTAGTTGCAGTTGATTTGTGCACACATTTTCTATGGGTCTGGCCACAACGCAGTGCTGACGCATAAAGTGTCATCAGGGACTTGCGTGTCTTTGTGGGAATTTTTGCATGTGGCACCTTCCATTCTGACCAGGGTCCCGCATTCGCCTCTAAGGCGTACAAGGATGTCATAAGGTCTTTGGGGGTGCAGGTCAAATTTTCCTCTCCATCAGGCCTGAGGGCAACTCAGTTGTGGTGCAAATGAACCGTGACTTAAAGCCATCCTTGACAGCTAGAGTTATAGGTACTGGCAGGGACTGGTTTACCGATTTTTATAACGTATAATGTATACTTAATAATCTCCCTAGAAGACCTTTGCGTGGGTGGACCCCATACGAAATACTCTTTGGCATGAAAATGTTTGTCCCAGACCTTGATGGTCTAGACATGGTGGCGACAGCCACAGCCTTTGACGTAGATAATCATTCTGCTGTATTACAGAAACTACAAGAGACACGTGACAGTCTTGCAAAGGAACATTTGCCCTCCGCCACTGAAGTTGCGCTACAGATTCCAGTAGTTGGCTGGCTACCTAAAGTCGGTGAAATGGTCTGTGAGAAGGCGAAGAACAAGAAGAAGATTGGACCCTCTTATTGTGCACCGGTTCCAGTGCTTGGCGTGAGGGGAACTCGTATAGTCATTTTACCACCACTTTCTGGTTGCACGGATAACAGATACATCTCGGTGGACAATGTCAAACTACAGCGAATGGCCGATTCTTCATAGCATGACTCCAGCTGCTTCCTGTCCAGCGATGTTATGGAATTTAGTCTTGGACTCGATAAACAACATCAGGCCTGAACTGCCATAGAGATGACCTCTGTTACTAATCCATTGTTGAATCGTCTGGCTAGCAGTCCACATGAAGACACTGAATATGCGTTTCCCACTACTGAGTCATTGCCTGGTTTACAAGCAAATGCTGTTGACCAGTCACGTTTTTCTTTTGACACTGACTCCACAACATCGAGTACCCCTTCAAAATTTTCTATTTTTGTCACCTGGTTTAAATGAACATTTTTAGTCCCACCTTGGACTTACATCTGATTGGTCCTCATCGCCATTTTTTTGTTCATGTCGATTGCATTTGTGACATTCTTTTTCCTTCTACTCAATGGTCACTACCTTACTGAATGCTCTGCTGTGAAGGTAATTGGTGGAATTTTGGCACCACACTCTTCTTTACACATCATGAAACGAGACCAGACTTTTGTCAACATCTCTGCCTGGCCAGTTGTGGATGGAATAGTTTGGGATGCAGTAAAGTTCCAAATTCATTGCCCCACCGAGATGGTTAATGTCCCAAATGCACTTCGTGTTTCTTTGGGGGATGTAGTGAAACAAAACATACGCTCTGATGATTGGGACATCCAAGCTGTACAGTCAGTCAGTCAGTCAATCAGTCTTTATTCGATTATAAACAATCATAAAAGACACATGTACAAAAAGACGTTTAAGAAAAACCAAATTGGCTGATAAAACATATAACATATAAAATATAAAATCAGTAAAATCCATTTTCAAATCTTATCACAATACATACAAAAATGTCTATCATCAAGGGTAAATAAGATCAAGACCAAAAAATAAATCCATGGTAGAATGCAACTCGGAATTCACATGGAATAGGAACATATTAACCTATTTATATTAGAAAGTAACAGCAAACTACGCACCCCTGTTACAAGATGGAAAATACAGTTTACGGTGATTACATAAATGCATATTTACATGGTTACGTGCTACCCTGCATCCTGATCCTTCTTATGCCCCATGTCCAGCTCCAAAATGTTGCCATAGCCAGCACTACGACTTCGCTGGTATCAGATTTTATAATACGCAGAGCCATTTGGGATGATCTTATTCCCATTTTGGAGCAAACTGGCTTGAGCCATGTATTTTCTCTTACCCACACAGACAGGAGTGACAAAGTGAGTCTTGAAGAGACCCCCAGTTTTTGGTAATCGTTTTTATAGGGAGGCTTCCCACTCTAAATTGGTGGTAGAGCTTCCTGTCTCCAGAACTGGTTATGATGTCCCAATATGCTTCCATACTATGCTCAATTTTATGGCACAGAAAGAGGCCTGTTAAGGAATCTCCGTTCACTTGGGAAAAGGATTTCTGCCAGATCATCTCCCTGTATAAGACTTTATATTCCGCTTTTGAGGGAAACAAGTTCTTCCCTTCTGGGTCCCGCCATAAGTGGGCCAGGCCCATAGTTCAGAGAGCCACCTTAATCTTCTGTAACCATGTGATCTTATTGGATTTATCTGCCTCTCTAATTTTCTTAAGTGCCTGCGCATAATCTGCCAACTCCGGGGTGGTCCAAAGCCGTCGCCAATAGTCAAGAGGTCTAAATCCCGCTTCTTCTTCAAATGAAATATACCCAAGGTCCATCAATAACGGTCTTAAAGGTGTTGACATCGGGAGACCAGTCAATGCCCTTAGGAACTTGTACTGAGCTTGGACTAAAGAAGATACATTTTCGAACCTTTCCTTGATAAATAGCCATGGCCGGAGCCACTGGTTTGGTTAAGGATAGTCGGTGTCCTTTCAGGAGAGCCCCCGCTAGTTGGTTGTGCTTTACCACCAACAAATCCATCTGTGGCTTCCAATTCATTCTCTTGCCCAAGGTGACCCCAAGATAGGTGAAAGAATCAGTTTGTTCGAGGGGGACATTATGCATTACTACTCTTGCTTTCACTGATTTACTTTTGTGCAAAACCATAAATTTAGTCTTGGCGATATTAACTATAAGTTCACGGTCATCGCAGAACAAAATAAATCGCTCGAGGGCTCTTTGCAGACCAACTTGAGTATCGTCCGCAACCATCAATAGCGGAACCTTCAAACCAGCAAGAGTCGGAACGTCCATAGGATAATCAGAGTAGTAAGATACCACATTATTGATAAACAGCGAGAAGAGGGTAGGGGCTAGGACACACCCCTGCCACACTCCCTTGTTAACCAAAAAACGTTCGGGTGCCTCCCCTTGTTGTCGCCACCTTACTCGGGCATAAGTAGAGTCATGCATTTTAATGATGAATGAAAGGATCTCTGCCGGCATCCCAGCTTTATTAAGAGTGTCCCAGAGTTTATTACGGGGCACTAAATCAAATGCAAACTTAAGATCTATAAATGCTGCATGAAGGGTGCCCCCAGCTAAGATCACTGTGTTCCAATATAACATCATAAATCTAAAGACTTGGTCTATAGTGCTGACATGGGAGCGAAATCCTGCTTGATAGATGGATAGTATCTTGTTATCAACAATCCACCTGTTTACCCTGCCCAGCACTAATCTAGCCACCTACTTTTGAATAGTATCAATAAGACTGATGGTCCGGTAGTTGGATGGGGAGGCTTTGTCCCCTTTTTTGTATATGGGGATGATCTTTACCCCATGCCATGATTCTGGGAAGATAGCACCTCTAGCCAAACCATTGGCAAGGATGAAAATGTATTTCAGCCAATTCTCCCTGTCAGATTTAAATATGTCTGCCGGAATGCCATCCGGCCCCGGGGCTCTACCTGCAGCCAACCCATCAAGTACACATTCTATTTCTAGCGGTGTAAATGATAATATCTCCTCTGAGGCACTACACTTAAACTGATCTGAGTCGTGAATGTGAGAGGAGAATTGGGACTGAAAATATGTGACCCAAGCTTCTGGTAAAACATTATTAACAGGGACCGGGCCCACGTTGTCACCTCCCCACTTAATTAAGTGCCAGAAACAATACCAGTTTTTACCCTTGCATGCTACTAGCAGATCCTTCCATCAGTTCTCATCATGGGCCTTTTTTGCCCGTTGTTGGATAGTCTTATATTCCGACCTCCTAGTCCTTACCTCCTGGACAGAGCCAGCCCTGATTGCTCTGGACAGAGCCCTGTAAGCCTTTCTGCAAGCCCCATCATACCATTTAGCTGCTTTATGCCCTGTGCCCCTATTGGTTAGTGCTCTAGGTTTTACCAGATAAGATCCAAGCTTGGCAAACAGAGCTTCATGATGTACTCTAAGGGCTAATAAAGTATCCTCATTGAAATCTAATTGGGAAAGGACTACCAAGGAATCTGCTAGCGTTAACTTGATTTGGGTTACAGTGGCCTCATCCGTGGCAACCTGCGCCCATTCTAGCCTGCACGAGTCATTGGACATAATCACATCTGATGGTATCGTGTCCGAGATACCACTCTGGTTCTTGGTACAGATCACCTCTAGTGTCAAAAAAAGAGGTTCATGGTCGCTCTCTGGCCTTTTCACAACCTCCATGCCCCTCAACCTGTGCCATAGTTCTAAATTAATGAGAAAGTAATCAATTCTACTTTTCCTTGCCCCATCACTGACGGTAAAATTGCCTTCCCCTGCCGATTTCCCCGCCGCTGCATCCCCTGCGGCCCCACCCCCTGCTAACCCATTCGCCACCCCACACCCGCCTCCCAGCTGCCCCTCCCTCCCACATCCCCTCATATGGAGGCCGCAAGGCGATAGAGAGAGCGACCTTCGACCCTGTTACCAGGCAGGTCGCTCCCCTCACTGCCACGCAGCCCCCTGTGTGACCAGTGCTCCGCTGCTACTGCCGCCCATCGATTGATAGGTACCCAGCCTGCTTTTGCCCAGAACTGCTGTATTGCCTCGTATTGTTGTACTGCCTGCCTGCCCCCTCCATTTGCTTCTGTGTCCGTTTTCTTCCCCCTGGTGCCCCCTCCTCTGTGTCTCGTGTCCCTTTGCCGGCGGTGACCCCCGCCGCCGATTTTCCCGCCACTGCATCCCCTGTGGCCCCGCCCCCTGCTAACCCATTCGCCACCCGCTCCAGCCTCCCAGCTGCTCCTCCCTCCCACATCCCCTCATATGGAGGCCGCAAAGCGAACGTGCAGCGCCGAAGGGACCTGGACCGCGCCCAGCGCCAGAACCCCTGGCCCCCATGGACACCACGACGCCTGATTCCGCTACGACGCCAGCACCCTCCACGCCCTCAACCTCGGACGAGAACACACCTGCTACCAGGCCACCCCAAAGCGCACCCATGGGCCCTCCACCTGCCGGAACTGCAGCTTCACCAGCATCCGGCCTGCCAAACCGCCAACCATAGAACTCAACCACCTCAGATGAATACTCCTCAACATCCGCTCCGCCCGCGAACACGCCATCGAACTCTGGGACCTCCTCGAATCAACCTCCCCAGATGTCGCCTTCTTGACGGAGACCTGGCTGAACCCCACCTCAGTCCCTGACATTGCCATAGTGGAGAAGCGAGGCTCAGTGGTTAGAGGCGGCAGACCCGGAAGCTGAGATCAGCCGTGGACCAGGGTTCGATTCCCCGCCTCGGCGGGTCTCGGGCTCAAAAATTCCACGGACTCGACAATTCTCGCTCCGGTGCCTACTCGACTCACGGGGTCACACTCTGCGACTCTGGGCAATAGCTTGCTTAATCTCCACTACGGCCCCTCGCGGCGGGATGCCTGGCTTTCACCTTGTGAATACCCTGCCGGGGTATCTCACAGGGGAATACCAGGACGGGTTCCCTAAGCAAGCGCCTTGAGACCCCTGGGTGATTCGTGCGCTATATAAATCAAAATACATTTACATTTACATTTACATAGCCATCCCGGAAGGCTACAAGATCATCCTCAGAGACCGCACCAACGGAGTAGGAGGTGGAGTCGCCATCGTCCACAAAAACACCCTCAGAGTCTCCACCGACTCCGACAACACCCTCCGCACAGCCGAACACCTGCACTTCCAGATCCACTCCGACCCCAGCACCACCCTCAGAGGAACCCTCATCTATAGACCGCCAGACCCAGACCACTGTTCAGCGACACCATTGCCGACTTCATCAGCATGCATGCCCTCGCCTCCATAGACTACATCCTGCTCGGGAACCTGAACTTCCACCTCGAGAACAACAACAATACCAACTCCACCACCCTGATCGCCAACCTCGCCAACCTCGGACTCAGACAGCTCGTGACAACACCCACCCACTCCTCCGGTCACACGCTTGACCCCATCTTCTCCGCAAGTCCCCACGTCTCCTTCAACCACACCACCGAACCCCATTGGACCAACCAACGCTGCATCCATTTCACCTTCAGGAAGCCAACCACGCACCAATGCGCCCAACACATGCCCTGCCGCCGCTGGGGCAAAGTCACCGAAGACCAACTAGCCACCACCCTTGCCCAGAGCCCACCCGCCGACCCCACCGACCCCAACACCGCCACCCGCAACCTCAGACAGAGGATCGACGACTGCGCCAACACCCTCACCCCGCTCAAGACACCCTCCAACAACCACATCTGCAAGAAAGCCACTTGGTTCACCAAAGGCCTCCAGGCCTCCAAAAGAACATGCCGGAAACTGGAGACGAATTGGGTCCATGAATGATCACTGGACAGCTACACAGCCCACAAGAACGCCACCACAGACACCATCAACTCCTCAGAGCCACCAAAAGGGGCTCAATCAAAGACCGCCTAGATAACAACGCACACAACAGCAAAGAGCTCTTCAACATCATGAAGGAACTCTCCAACTCCAGCTCCAACACCAACGACATCCCGCCTTCGCAAGACCTCTGCGACTCACTGGCCACCTTCTCCCACGGCAAGATCGCCAACATCCACGACAGCTTCAACTCCACAACAGCCCCGGCAACCACCGCCCCTATGGCCACCACCTGCACCAACCACCTGCTTCTCTGCACTAGCATCAGTGACTATGACACCTGCGAGATCATGAACACCATCCACTCCGGATCACCGTTAGACCCCTGCCCTCACCACATCTTCAACAGAGCCGGCACAACCATCGTACCCCATCTCCGGAAAGTAATCAACATCTCCTTTAAGACGGCAACCTTCCCGGAAAGCTGGAAGCACGCAGAGATCAACGCCATACTCAAGAAACCCAAAGCGGACCCCAATGACCTCAAGAACTTCCGACCCATAACCCTGCTCCCGTTTCCGGCGAAGGTCACTGAGAAAATCGTCAACAAACAGCTGACCCGCCACCTCGAGGAGAACAACATCCTGGACCTATCCCAGTCGGGGTTTTGCAGCAACCACAGCACTGAAACCGCCCTCATGGCCGCCACCGACGACATCAGGACCCTGCTAGACAATGGAGAAACAGCAGCCCTCATCCTCCTGGAACTGTCAGCCGCCTTCGACACAATCTGCCACCACACTCAATGAACACGCCTTCACAACGCTGGAATCCGAGAGAAGGCCCCGGACTGGACCACCTTCTTCCTCCCCGGCAGAACTCAGAGTGTCCGCCTCCCACCCTTCCGCTCCAATGCCACTGAGATCATCTGCGGCGTACCCCAGGGCTCTTCCCTCAGCCCAACACTGTTCAACATCTAAATGGCACCCCTCGCCCACGTCGCCCGACAGCACGACCTCAACATTATCTCCTATGCCGACGACACCCAGCTGATCCTCTCCCTCACCAACGACCCTCACACCGCAAAAATCAACCTTCACGAAGGAATGAAGGCCGTCGCCGAATGAATGAAGAACAGCTGACTGAAACTGAACTCGGACAAGACGGAAATCCTCATCCTCAGCCCCACCCCGTCAGCCTGGGACAACTCCTGGTGGCCAACAGCGCTAGGAACAGCCCGATACCCACCGACCACGCACGCAACCTAGGGGTCATCCCCTCGACTCCACCCTCTCCATGACTAAGCAGGTCAACGCCATCTCCTCATCCTGCTTCAACACCCTCCGAATTCTCCGTAGGATCTTTAAGTGGATCCCTACCGAAACAAGAAGAACGGTCACTCAGGCCCTCGTCACCAGCAGGCTGGACTACGGAAACGCCCTCTACGCAGGAGCTCCGGCCAAACTCCTGAGATGGCTGCAACGCATCCAGGACGCCGCTGCACGTCTGATCCTAGACATCCCCCGCCAATCCACATCACACCCCACCTGAGAGACCTGCACTGGCTCCCCGTCAACAAGAGGATAACCTTCAAGCTCCTCATCCACGAACACAAAGCTCTCCACAGCACCGGACCAGCATACCTCAACAGACGACTGCTTCTACACCCCCACCCACCAGCTCCTCTCTGCCGACCTCGCCCTTGCCACAATACCCCGCATCCGAAGAACGACCTCTGGTGGCAGATCCTTCTCCCATCTCGCCGCCAAGACATGGAACACTCTCTCCACCAAACTACGGCAGACCCAAGACCTACTGGCTTTCAGAAGACTCCTCAAGACCTGGCTCTTCGATCAGTAGCAGCAGCCCCCTAGCACCTTGAGACCCTCATGGGTGTGTAGTGCGTTTTATAAGTAACTTGATTGATTGATTGATTGATTCCGTATCTGATTTTGATCTACCGTTTACTGCTCGGAGCATGCGCTCCATTGTAAGACTTTTAAGCTGAAGCACAGCTTCAGTCCATTTCTTAACTGGGGGACGAGATAAAGACAGGACGCCCCAAACCGCATCTTTGTCACTGGTTAGATTCCCATCCTCATAGCCAAGAGGCTAAAATGTGCAATTAAGGTCCCCGCTATCATCTTATTGGAGGACCCCTTTAGGGTTTTCAGAAAAGAATCCAAGCTAGCAATGATCGGGGAGGCCTTTCTACCTGCCTGCCCTCTGGCATAGATGTTTATAAATATACACTCAGACTCATGGATAGAAGTTATGTCTGGGTTATCTATCACTAACTCACTAACCTGAAGACCAGCTTGTTGCCTCACCCATAACAATAACCCACCAGATGGACGTCCTTTACTGCTAGGAGTTGCCAGCTTACCAAATGCCAAGAAGCCTGGCCGATGGATCGTGTCCATAGCCCAGGTCTCTTGGATTGCAACCATATCACATGTCTCGATAAAGTTAGACCAGTCCTCGGATCTGGTCTTCGAAAGCAGCCCCGGGGGCCGTCCGACGCATCGAAAAGGTTAAGATGGGTAAGATTCCTTAGGACTATATGAACACGTCATCATTTTTTTTGCCTTTTTACTTGACAGATAAACAACAGTTTATGTCCATGAAGGATGCAACATCCAGTCCTTCACGCATTGAATAGTTAGATCCTTTGCCCTTTTTAGTAGCTGAAACTGATTCCGCAGTCTGGCTCATCCATGGGGTAATACCGGCTTAGAGCTACTTCGAAACTTTTCATCTTTCGAAAGGCTTTAAAAACTTGGCTGTTTTCGTAATAGTTAACTAAGTATCATTCTTGGCTTGGTCCCTCTAGAGAGATTTCATATAGCGCCAGGACACCCATGGGTAACAGTGCGCTCTATAAATGTCATAAATAAATAAATAAATAAATAATAACGACCATTTTCCTTGTTTAAATTTAGTTCATGCATGAAACATTATCCCCTGGGCCGATATGAACCCCTAGGTAGTGCTTATCTTCATGAGGTGTGGTCTTTGCCTTTCACATACAGATGCCTGCGGGATGACAAAGAGGTTTACTTAACTGGGGAATCATGTGATTCCTCTCGGATCACTCTCTCGTGTGTAAAAATGTACAGTTGCACGGCGCTTGTGATTTAAAGGCACCAAATTTGGCTTGTGTTTTAAAGGGTAATCCTGTACGTTCACACTGCTGGCAAATGATAGCTATTTGCTTTTAAGTAATGAAGATTGCTGCAGCATGTTAGGTGGCTTCACTTACATTGTACCTGTCTCACAACGTGTGGTTTGCTGTAAAAATGTGCTTTTTCCACCCCACACGGGAGGCTCGACATCTCAATTTGGCCTTCCATTCCGACCTTGAAAGCAGAGTTCAATAAATTGAGCAGAATGAGAGCACTATTGTCCCAAAATGAAGTTGCGCTCACATCTCCCCGTGAAACATTCGTCCTTCACGTGGCCAATGCCCGCACAGAGGTGCAGTCGCTTTTAAATACTGACCTCCCACTTCATTACGGTGCCTTGATCCATACCATTTTCAATGCCTCTCCTACTACAGGCTTGGCCCATTTTTTGAAACTTCTGGGCTCCGGCCTTGTGACTTAATTCCAAACTATATTTGGTGTGATACCGGCATTTTTTAATTCTATTTTTTCCAGGATCTTCGGCGGCTTCCCACTTATACTGGCCTTGGCTGCTGGGGTGCCGCTGTTGATTTGCCTGCTTCAGTCTGGCTGCTGTATCTGTGGCCCAAAACAGCCGAGACCGGCTGATACAGCTCCGTAGTCGTATGCTTGAATGCTACGGTACTCTGCCCCTGGCCACTCTAAGCTTAGCTTATGGATTGTCTTTTCGTTTCACTTACTTCACTTGCGTGCAACCTGTCTTTCACTGCCTGGAATTCTCCTTTAAATGGGCACAGGATCTTTGCCTCTCCAACACGGTGTCTCCTGCCCCAGATTACGGAATGCTAATGAGTCCTCTTGTGGCACATGAGCTGAAATGTTCTGGTGTTGGAATTATGGCCTGCACTGCTGTGCTTGGAGTGTTGGCAGAATGGGATGTCTGTGCACCTGCACATGATTTCCTGCAACAAAGTTTTCTTGATGAACACGCAAGTTGTCGCCTGATGGTGCTAGCGGCTCTCATTGTTGATGAACATGTATGTTCATTCTCTTTGCTTGATTGGATGGCAACTCTCTTTTCTGACAATAACAATGACTTCCTCGTGGAAGCCGTTGCACTAGGCAGACTTCCGTCACAAGTTGAGAACTTCTACTGATTTTTTTTACTCCCATTTTTTTTCTTTTCCTTTTATTTTTTTTCTCCCTTCCAATATTCACATTTGACATGAATGAACGTATTTCTTGCTCACTCTGACTTGAACTCTGCATTCTGTTGAGTCCATTGTCCATTGGCCCAACCAAGGGGAGTGTGTAGTGAGGATAAGGGGTTAATTGCAGACATTGCTATGTTAGCATAAGTGAGATATATGCTTAGACACCATTTTGCCGCTTTTGCAAACAACACTACATGGCTTTGTTCCTGTAAATTAACTGCTTGCGTTTCTTCACATGAGAACTGTCTTTTTTTCACATATCTAGGCGTCCACTGTGCTCTCTGTCTGCACAGCTTGTCCAAGGTCGAATTACAATGTATGCTGTTAATTCACATTGATCAGTCCCACGCACATAGACATAACAGAAGGTGCAACTGCCCAAACTGAAACTCGGGTGCTTTTAATATGGCATTGCATGCATGAGGATGCAGTTGGAGAAAAACTTTCCAACCTTGAAGAGCTGTTTTTGTCCTGGGATGTGATTCACTGCATCTGATCTTGGAGGTATGGGGTCCCCGTCAAAGCCTAGAGGTCTTCTTCTATTATTAATTAAAACTAGCTCCCAGCACAAGGAGGGTGGTAAAGGCGCTGTAGGTCTTTTTCCACTGTCATTATAATATGATATCCTCTTTTGTGCTTTATGAAATTGTAACAATGCTGGATGTATTATTCTTATGCATCTTTTTGTTAGTGTTGGCGTGAGTACTGCATCTTACAGCATGTTAGTTAAAATAAACATTTTAAACAATATAGTGTCTCTGATTACTCACGTTGTGGACTAGTATGAGTGTTAGAGCGAAAGAGTGTTCTTGATTCCCACTATTTCTGAGAGTTTACTAATTAGCGTGTTCTAGGTTGTCTAATCATTGGTAGCTTTGCTGTAGTATGGAGAACGAATGAGACACTAATGATAGTTGGATCAGGGTTCTAGACACTGAGGTTGGTTTTTTGGTACACCACAATACACTGAGGTCCTGGTTTCCTGCGCATAGTTCTGTGCACGAGCAGAATCCCTGCAACACTGAAATGCGCCTATACTACTGCGCCTCTCAATTGATAGTGGTGAACCATTGGATATTTATTTTGCCTGAGGACCCATCATATCTGCTGGATAAATACCAAATGGGTAGGGAGCGATACCTAGGAGCCTTCTACTTCAAAGTTCGATAAATCGAAACTTGGGTCTCTCTTCCATGTAATGCAGCACAACAAGCTGCCTTGCTGTGCTGGGTTGCATTAATGTTTGTAAATCTGACCCAAGGTGTGTTCTGCCTTTATCTTGTTTAATGCTCTGACTTTATCTTGTTTAACACAGGTGTTCGACGTGCACCCCAAACTTTACTGATCTGTAAACAGTGCAACATTATATTTTCAACATGCACAACCACACGTGCCTCCAGGGCTTATGCGATTTATATTCAATGCACCCACATGTGTATAAACAGTAGTTCTATGTTGTATAAGACTATAGGCCCTTTACTAACAACTTTCATTTTAAAATTATGTAAGAATGTATTGAGTAATGTGAATATAAGTAACAAAGATAATGTCATCCTCCCACCTTTCAAGTCCGAGGCCACCGAAGTCATCTGCGGCGTACCACAAGGATCCTCACTCAGTCCCACCCTCTTCAACTTATACATGAGCCCCCTCGCAGCCATCGCCCGCCAACACAACCTCAACATCATCTCTTACGCGGATGACACTCAACTGATCCTATCTCTCACCAAGGACCCCAGCACCGCCAAAACTAACCTACACGAAGGAATGAAAGAAGTCGCCGAATGGATGAAACAAAGCCGTCTGAAACTGAACTCAGACAAAACAGAAGTCCTCATCTTAGGTAAATCCCCCTCTGCATGGGACGACTCCTGGTGGCCGGAAGCCCTCGGAAATGCACCCATCCCGACAGACCACGCACGGAACCTTGGCGTCATCCTGGATTCTTCACTCTCAATGAACAAACAAGTCAGCGCCGTATCCTCTTCCTGCTTTAACATTCTTCGCATGCTCAGAAAAACATTTCGCTGGATCCCCTCCGATACAAGGAAAACAGTCACCCACGCTCTAGTCACGAGCCGACTGGACTACGGAAACACCCTCTACGCAGGTACCACCGCTAAACTCCAGAAGAAACTACAACGAATCCAAAACGCCTCAGCCAGGCTCATATTAGACATCCCACGCAACGAACACATCTCTGGTCACCTTAAAGACCTCCACTGGCTACCCGTCAATAAGAGGATTACTTTCCGACTGCTTACCCACGCACACAAATCACTCTACGACATCGGACCAGATTGCCTCAACTCTCGACTGTCCTTTTACACCCCCTCCCGACAACTTCGCTCTTCCAGCCAAGCCTTCGCCACTGTACCTCGCATCAACAAGACCACCATGGGAGGCAGATCCTTCTCATACCTGGCTGCCAAAACATGGAACTCACTCCCCGCTTACCTTCGCCTCACCCAGAATCACCTAGCGTTCAGAAAGCAGCTTAAAACGTGGATATTTGACAAATAATCCTCCTCCCCTTCCTAAGCGCCTTGAAACCCTCTGGGTATGTAGTGCGCTATATAAATGTTATGACTTGACTTGACTTGACTCATTTGAGGTGACCCCAGTGATGTAATGAAAGATGTAATTTGAGATGTCAACAGTGATGCCATCAATAAAGTAATTTAACATGTCATGAGTGATGTAATATGTAAGGTTATAAGCAGTGCATGATTAAATCCAGTTCACTGAACTATAAATGGCAAATTTCAGTGTTTTGCATTGTTTTGAAATGTTAGTGCTTATCACATTTCAAGACCACCTTATTCTTTGGTTTTCCCAGTGAATTATTGGAGTTTTTTTAACAAAAGCTACAATTTTACACCATATCTAAATGTAATATCACTTTAGGCTTTGTTTTTTTCAGTGAATTTCTGTGTTTTCTATCATATTCTAAGTTGATAATGCAACAAACCCCCTCTTGCAACCTTCACCCAACCCTCCAAGGAGCAGTCAATCCTTGCAGTTCATTCCCTTTGGCAGTGTGCAGAGGGGATTGGTTGCAGTGCCTCGGCCTGTGGGAAAGCCTGGCACCCAACCCCCCACCAGAGAGTGGTCAACACTGACTACCCTTGACCTTCAGCCATGCACAGCTGGATTTGGCTGCAGAGCCTGGAGCCAACCCCCATCAATCAATCAATCAATCAATGCATTTATAGAGCGTGCTACTCACCCGTAAGGGTCTCAATGCGCTGAATGGAGGAGGGTGCTGCTACTGCTCAAAGAGCCAGGTCTTGAGGTGTTTCCTGAAGGTGAGATGGTCCTGGGTCAGTCCTAGGTGGGCGGGGAGGGAATTCCACGTCTTGGCAGCCAGGTAGGAGAATGATCTTCCTCCGGTGGTGGTTCTGCGAATCTGTGGGACGGTGCAAGGGCGAGGTTGGCGGAACGGAGCTTGCGGGTTGGAGTGTGGAACATGAGGCAGTTGTTGAGGTATTCGGGGCCTATGTCGTGGAGTGCTTTGTGTGTGTGGGTGAGGAGCCTGAACGTGATCCTTTTGCTGACGGGGAGCCAGTGCAGGTCTCTCAGGTGGGCAGATATGTGGCTGTGGCGAGGGATGTCGAGGATGAGTCGTGCGGATGCGTTCTGTATGCCCTGGAGTCTTTTCTGAAGTTTGACTGTGGTTCCTGCTTATAGGGCGTTCCCGTAGTCTAGTCAGCTGGTGACGAGGGCCTTCTTTCTAGTTCCAGTAGGGATCCACCGGAAGATCTTTTGGAGCATGCGCAGGGTGTTGAAACATGAGGATTAGATGGTGTTGACTCGCTTGGTCATCGTCAGAGAGGAGTCCAGGATGAATCCCAGGTTGCGTGCGTGGTCCGTGGGTGTTGGTGCGGTGCCCAGTGCTGTGGGCCACCAGGAGTCATCCCAGGCGGATGGGGATGGTCCGAAGATGAGGACCTCCATCTTGTCTGAGTTCAGTTTCAGACGGCTAAGTTTCATCTATTCCGCAACGTTTTTCATTCCTTCCTGGAGGTTGAATTTGGTGGTGGCTGCGTCTTTGGTGAGGGAGAGTATCAGCTGGGTGTCGTCGGCATATGAGATGATGTTGAGGTTGTGTTTGCATGCAATGGCGGCGAGGGGGCTCATGTAGATATTGAAGAGGGTTGGGCTAAGCGATGAGCCTTGGGGTACGCCACAGATGATCTCGGTGGCCGCGGAGCAGAAGGGAAGGAGGCGGACTCTCTGGGTTCTGTCGGAGAGGAACTAGGTGATCCAGTCCAGGGCTTTACCTTGGATCCCAGCATTGTGGAGGCGGGTTATTAGGGTGCGATGGCAGACTGTATCAAAGGCAGCTGAGAGGTCTAGGAGGATGAGGGCGGATGTTTGCCCGTTGTCAAGCAGGGTCCTGATGTCGTCGGTGGCTGCGATGAGGGTGGTCTCGGTGCTGTGGTTGGCTTGAAATCCGGACTGGGATGGGTCGAGGGAGCCATTCGTCTCAAGGAATGCGGTCAGCTGTTTATTGACGTCTTCTCGATGACTTTGGCAGGGAAGGGAAGAAGAGAGATGGGGCAGAAGTTCTTGAGGTCTTTAGGGTCCGCTGTGGGTTTCTTCAGTAGGGCGTTGATCTCTGCATGCTTCCAGCTCTCTGGGAAGGTGGCGGACATGAGGGAGTTGTTTATGACGTTACGGAGGTGGGGTGCGATGATGGTGTCGGCTTTGTTGAAGATGTAGTGAGGGCATGGGTCGGAAGGAGAGCCGGAGTGGATGGTGTTCATAACGTGGGTGGTGTCTGCAGTGCTGATGGGAGTCCAAGCGCTGAGGATGGTTGTAGGGGGGTTGGTTCGGTGGCTGGAGGCGGAGTCTGGGCACCAAAGCTGTCGTGTATATCGGCGATCTTGCGGTGAAAGAATGTGGCGAGGGAGTTGCAAAGGTCTTGTGATGGTGTGATGTCATTGTTGCTGGCGCTGGGGTTGGAGAGCTCTTTTACGATGCTGAAGAGTTCCTTGCTGTTGTGTATGTTGTTGTCCAGCCGCTCTTTGAACAATGTCTTTTTGTGCAGCGGATCAGCTGGTGGTGTTTGCGAGTGGCGTTCTTGAGGGCTGTCAGGTTTTCTGTCGTCTGTTCGCGGCTCCAGGTTTTCTCGAGGGTTCGGCAGGATTTCTTTGATTCTTTGAGGTCGTCGGTGAACCATGTGGCTTTCCTGTTGCTGGGCTTGCCTGGAGGGTTCTTCAGTGGTGCAAGGGCGTCGGCGCAGTTGATGATCCACTGTGTGAGGTTGCGGGCTACTTCGTTGGTGTCAGCAGTGTTGATTGGTGGGTTCTGGCTCAGTGATGTGGTTAGCTGGTCTGTGGTGACTTTGCTCCAGCATCTGCGGGGAATCTGTTGCAGGCGGTGGTGGGATGTGGTCTTCTTAAAGGTGAAATGGATGCAGCTGTGGTCGGTCCAGTGTAGTCCGGTGGAGTGGCTGAAGGTAACGTGGCCGCTGGCAGAGTAGATGGGGTCGAGCGTGTGGCCAGCATAGTGGGTGGGGGTGTTCACCAGTTGCTTGAGTCTGAGGTTGGTGAGGTTGTCGAGCAGGGTGGTGGTGTTGTTGTCGTTGTTGTTCTCCAGGTGGAAGTTCAGGTCCCCTAGGAGGATGTAGTCTGATGAGGCGAGGGCGTGCGGGCTGATGAAGTCAGCGATGGCTTCACTGAATTGTGTGCGTGGGCCGGGGGTCTGTAGATGAGGGTTCCTCCACGGGTGGTCTTGGGGTCGGTGTGGATCTGGAAGTGTAGGTGTTCGGCGGTGGGGAGGGCATCTTCGGAGTTGGTAGTGACGCCAATGGTGTTCCTGTAGATGATGGCGATTCCTCCTCCGGTTTGGTTGACGCAGTCCTTTCGAGTGATCTTGTAGCCGTCCGGGATGGCTATGGCGATGTCGGGGGCTGAGGAGGCGTTCATCCAGGTTTCCGGGAGGAAGGCGACGTCTGGTGCTGTTGTGTTGAGGAGGTCCCAGAGTTCGACAGCGTGCTTGTGGACGGAGCGGGTGTTGAGCAGGATGCACTTGAGATGGTGGTTGTTGTTGCCTGGTCCAGACGGTGGTTCGGACGCAGGTGAATTTACAAACTTGGCAGGAGAAGGGTCCGTGGGTGCGCTTCGGGGTGGCTCCGTAGCAGGCAGATGGTCGGCCAGTGTTGAGTGCGTGGAGGGTGGTGGTGTCGTATTTCAGTCGGGTTTCTTGGTTTCGGCAGGGGCCAGGGGTTCTGGTGCTGGGCGTGGTCCAGGCGCGGACGGGCGCAGACGGGCTTGCCTCCGGCCACGGAGCTGGAGAAGGCGGGCAGGACACAGCGGGTAGCGGCAGCGGGACAGCGGCACAGGAGAACCGTGTGGTAGCTGAGGGGGGCGACCTACCTGGTGACAGGTTCAAGGGTCAAAGGAACCCAATCCGGTGGAGTGGGCAACACCTGCATCCAACGTCCTTGGTGGCGGCCAACACTCACTGCTAATTGCCTTCAGCAATGTGCAGAGGGGGTTGGCAGCAGGGTCCACCCACCAGTGAGCACCATATCCCCACTGTACATAGCCTTCAACAGTGTGCATCAGTGGATGAACTCTTTGCCCAACCCAGTGAAGGCAGCTAAAATTGTCAAAGGCCAATGGCCTGCACAATGGCGGATGGCCGCAGGGTATGATCCACAGACAGAGCCTTGTAATTTATTTTAATGATTTTTGGTACTGCAGTACCAGTATCTGTACCACAGTACCACAGGGAGTCCTTTGCTTGGTCATTCAGTAACAGTTTCTGGTACACCCTTGCCAGCAACCTAGAATATATATTTTGTAACTGATGTAAGCAAGGGTCTCTTTGCCCTCCCCCTTTTCATGGCCCTGAGGGTCAAGGTGTGCCCCTGCTGCCCCCTTATGATGCCTTTCATTTTTTTAGGTCTCTCAGACATAGTCATGAAGTCCTGTAATGGTAGTTCTGACATTTTCTTCAGTCAATGAGATCTTTCGATACTGCTGTAACAGCACCGATTCCACTGTACCAAAATGTTAGACAGGAGAATAAGTTATCTCAGCCAATCAGAAGGGCCTATATTTTAAATGTTTTGGTACCACGGATGTCCCAGGAGACCAACCAATTTGATATACATAACTTTTTCTCACGGTTTAATTCTGTGATGTATTCCTATAGGTACTGTATCGATTCCCCTATTCCTGACCCTGGTTTGGTTAATAATTAACTAGCAGCCATCCAACGGTGCAAAAACCGTTATCTGACTAAGCCACACCACGGCACAGAAGCGCGTTATCTGATTAGGTCATAACGCATGCCATCTAATTAGACAAGCGATATTCCTCCAGCCCCTGATAAGGCATACGGAGTTCTCAAAACAAATCAAACCTACAGCGACCTGGGAAATTCCCATAGCCATTGCTTTGATTTCACCGAGAACTTCAGCAAAAGAATGTGCGAACGAGCCCGTTCTTATGACATCCTTATTGACGTATATATGTCCATCCTTACGTCAATCTCGGCACCTTTCAGGTATAAATATTACAGACATTGCCTTAAGCAAACACATGCGGTGGTGACGAGATTGGAGCAGCGAGACGTGCTGAGGAGCCCAGCAGAGAGCGAAGCCCACAGGCGCTGCCCCGCCTTCCTGACGCGCTGAGAACGAGACGCTGTCTTTCTCCTGCTGAGAAATCCAGCTCCGGCGCTTCCAAGCAGCCCTCGCAGGCAGCTGGAATATCAAGACCTGGGATAAGAGATAGCAGCCCTCCATCATTCTAGATCTCAGGTACAGAACTGAATAACCCCTCGCAGAGAATTCTCTAGTCAGTCCCTTGGCAAAACAAACTTAACTTAAACTGCTACTTATCTACTCCCGCCCACGTATTAGGCTTAGGTCAGGTACACTGGGGTAGGCGTGGTTAGAAGCACCAGTTGAGTATGATTAGTCAAATGTATATATGTATGTATCTATTTTATCCATTTTAAAGTATCATATGGCTCAGAAACCATATCAATGCTTTTACAGTATTATTTTATAATTCTGTCTCTACTGTATGCACTTTACTTAACTACAAGTATTGCAATAATAGCGATTCATTTCTCTTGTATGAGAAAGGAGACTGATCAATAAATAACATCTTTTTATTGAACACGCCCGTCTCTTCCTTTTCTGTACAATCTGGTGAAACTAAGAATGCACTGAACTGACTGAGTAAAATAAGTTGTCTTTTGTTTTCACACGACTCTAGAGATACACTCTTGATTAGGGGAGAGCAAAGTTGTCATGTTCTATGGTTGTCAGAAACTAAATCCCTTCTTGTCTATCCAGGGAGGTTAAAATCCTCCCTGCCTATTCGAGAAAGTTTCTAGTGAACTCTGAGCTAGCTGGCAAACACAAAACTTTAAGTCTAATATCGTCGGTAGAAGACCTAGTTAACCTCTGCCCTAGGTCTATACTATTGAAGATATTATTCCAATGCGCAGAGCCTATTGGGATAATAGGAACTACACTACATGGCGCCCAACGTTTGGATAGGCGATAAAACTAACGTAAGACATTAGAGTAACTCAGTCGTGCTTTTTCACACAGACCCCTTTTTTCCCATAATACTCCAAAGACGTCTGGAGTGGGTGAAAGGTCATATCCGCCAAACATCGCAGGAGGAGACTCCTATGTATGGTTCTTGGTTTACTCAACGTTGAAGGATACACTGTTCCAAAATAGTGTGCATCTAATCTTTGTTTCCATAGAAACCTGATCTGCAAATAAACAGAATAACCTTCCTGTCAGTAAAATGACAGAAAGTGAAGAAGAAAAGGAGACAGTTAGATTAGCAGCTGAACTCCTAGTAGCAGACAATACTCTGCTGGAAAATGACCCGGATATAATACTCATCCCGGTCAACATAAGAAAATCTATAACCTTAAAACTTATAGAAAATGGACTGACACCAAGAGATGGTACAGTCATATTCGTAATTGAGGCACACGAATATCGGCAGACAGAGGTATTCTATTCATGGATAAACTTTCCAGCAGCAAACGCTGTAACAAAGGACTTCCACTATTACAAAATAGAGGAACCTCCTAATGAGTACACTCCTTTCGAGGAGGTGGAAATACCACTCAAATTCCAAGAGCATCTGCTCTTGTTTCATGGCGCCCTAGAACATAATAATCACATCACCAGGCTCGGTCCACTAGGTAGACCAGGAGCAACGTGGCCAGTCCTAGCCGGATACACACCACATCCAGACATTGAAGAAATGCCTGCACCAGATCTTTTAGCACAGCTAAAACAATTAATAAAAATACATAGACAATTAGTCCAATATGTAATGCGGACTTCAACAATCCAACCAGCAATCAAAATTCCACAGCTGACCAGTCATCAGGGGAACACAAATAAAATTACACCTCAGAACATACAGTCCTGTCTAGGTAAAGTACCCTCAAAACGGGAACAAATTCCTTTCTGGCTAGCACAAAAAATCACTCAAATAGAGGCGGTGTTTCCAGATACCACGCCTGTTGAGAAACATAGGATTCTGACTATCTGTCTTCCAATGGGAATCGCACCACATGTGGAGGACTGTGACACTTGGGGTACAGTCTTTGCTTCCATTTACACAAAAACACATGGTGTTCCATCCATGTCAGTAATACCAGATGTGCTAAAACAAATTCAAGATGAATACGGTCCAGAACCCGCTTTAACTCTCGGTATGAAATTACTGAAAGACTTCAAGCAGGTCTCTGCAATATTATTAGCCAACATAAAGGGAGAAGCAGCAAATGTGGCAATTCGCCAGAGGTTAAAAGAGACAAATATAGCAGACCAACCATCTGAAATTGCCAGAATCATAGAAAAATTCTATGAAGAACTAGGAAGAGATAGTTTGGGTGGAATACAAGTGAAACCCCAACTAGTTGAAAGTCCTGAAAAAGTATTTATTAAAAATAATTTACACTCAAAAAAAGAGCTGGGATGGAAATAAACAATCCAATCCTAAAGAAAAAAGATTCCAGTCCAGAGGAAGGTCTCCTCGGCGGAGAGAAAGATCTCCTGACCAAGGACGCAAGTCTCCCCAAAGGGAGCCCTCTGTGAAAAAATACAACCTTAGAAATAGGGATAATATAAAAAAACCTGATAGATATCAAGATATTGATACACGTCCCTCTCAATCTTTTCAGACTTCCTCGCAGAAATCGGAAAGAAGAGGACGATCAGAACACAGGGAAGAGCACGTCAAGTCCAAAGACAAAGAACCTGCTCATCTGAATAAAAAATTACAATTTCCAAAAAAGAAGGTAGCCAGTATTAAAGTAATCAACAATGCCGAGAATACTGAGGACACAGCTGAAAAACGGAGAATGGGCTCAGACAATGCTAGACAGCGCAGCAGAAGTGAGCATAGCTCGCAAAGTCCTTATGAATCATCTGGAGACAGTGGACACGAATGAATACATTCAGGTGGAAACTGCAGATACCAGAGTTAGCAAACCTCATAAAATATATGAAATAGCATTGCGTATAGAGGGGGATAGGACTAGAAAAATAAGGGGTCTATTTTGGGATAATCTCTCCAAGGGCTATGACATCCTTCTAGCTGAACGAGACTGGCCTCCAGAGTTTGTCAGGAAGTGCCCACATGGCGAAGAAATAATTATGCCTGCCTTCTCAAACAGTATTCCAATTCATAAAAAATATACACTTGCAAGAAAGTGGGCAGTAGCTCAAGCCCCTGCCTTATTTAAAAATCATTTGGGATGGGATGAGGACTCTCCTCCTCACAAAATCCAGTTAAAATCACAACCTACTGCACAGAGGCAGTACCCGATTAAGCAAGAAGCTAAAAAACAGGTAAAAGAGATCCTAGATCAACTTGAATACCAGGGGGTGATTGAAACTTGCACCTCACAAATGAACAACCCTTTGTTTCCTGTCTCCAAGCCAGACAATTCATATCGTCTTGTTTTGGACTACAGACACCTTAACTCATGTTGCAAAACATTTGCAGTACAAAACTCGCATAGTGCTGCACTAATGAATAACATAGTGCGCAAAAAATACAAAACCACATTAGACATTTCTAATGGATTCTTTTGTCAAAATATAGCACCAGAGAGCGGATATTTGACGGCGTTCTCAATAAATGGCACGCAAAAAAATTTCTGTCGTTTGCCCCAGGGGTTCAAAAACAGCCCGGGATTATTCTCAGCGAGAGTAACAGAATTACTACAAACATATGATGACGAGGCATTATCTTATGTCGACGACATCTATCTAACAGATGATGACTTGGATACTCACTTGAAGAGAGTGAACACCATAATACTTGGGTTCGCAGCAGAGGGTTACAAATTCAACTTTAAAAAGTCAAGAATTGCCCATCTAACAGTCCTGTTTTTAGGATATGAACTATCTAGTGAAGGAAAAAGCCTGGCCGACAATTTCCTAGAGAAATGTGCTGTAATCCAAGCACCTAGAACACTGAAAAACTTACAATCAATTTTAGGCTTCCTAAATTTCGGAAGAACTTACATTATAAATTATGCAGAGAGAATTAAACCTCTCTATGATCTAATAAAACCAGATTTTAAAAGAATCAATTGGACTCAAAAACACACTCAGTGGAAAATAATTCAGAACAACAAACTGAAATAATAGCATTAAAAATGGCGCTAGATAATGCCGATCGCGAATTCCCGACACTTATTGTGTGCGATTCGTATTACTGCGTCAAATCATACAATAACGATTTGCAGAAATGGATTCAAAACGGTTACAAAGATGACACAGGTGCCACAATAAAGCAGAAAGCACTTTGGGAACAATTAGTTCTTTTAAAGAAAGAACTACCAAAAACTCACGTGATACATTCCCTGAGTCATCAGCGTGATGGCGTTCACGTTGCAGGGAATTCATTGGCTGAGACAGCCACAGCGGTAGCAACTAAACCGGCCTCCGTAGCTACAAAAAAGCGTACAGTAAAACACATTGACGGTGAAACTGTGCTGGCGGTGAAAACGTCATCAAAAGGCGACTGCTCAGCGCTACCGATCAATTATCCACTCAATTATACATACATAATCGATGCAAACTCAGTCCCTTTTGCTCGAATCCCTGGAGTGGGGGATAGAGTAATTCCAAACACGGACAGGAGAGGCTTGTTAATAGCAGACGCACATATGGGTGAGGGTCTCAGACACCTTAAGCAAAAAGATTCTCTGGAAGAATAACAATCAGTGTACTGGTGGCCAGGCATGAGCCTGCATCATCACATTTTTGTAAAAAACTGCCCAGACTGCAATAGAGATCGCAGTGGCGAGCGAGGAGGACTATTGCCATGGCACTTTGCTCCAGAAAAACAACAACAATAAGAAAATACCCATCATGAAAAAAGCGTTATATTAACATAAAAAGACTAATTTTCACTTATAATGTAGACCCCAGCGCTCGGCTGACGTCTGGACTGTTATAAAAGGATTTGCAAGTCTATAATGGCATATACGCTAGGAGCATGCTACGTTTTGACTAAAGTATTCCCCTTAGCCCTCAAGCTTATGGGGAAGCATGGCCAAATGAGCATTGCATAGCGGGACTCTTCTCACTTCCTTCCTGAGGGATACGGGATGGTGTAAAGAAAAAACCAAGACATAAAGCAATCTATAACGGAAAAGGTATTAGGTTCGGGAGCTGGGTGGGTCAAACATTTAATAAGTGTCCAACGTAGTCTAAATAACCTGCCAAGGAATTCTCTGAAAGGGTTCAGTCCGTACGAACTATTGTTCGGGACTAGAATGATGATCGAAGATCTTGATAGTCAGACTTCAGTGGTTAAAGACAAAAGCTTTGATATCAAAGATCGTTTGGCTATTTTACAGGAATTAAATGAAACAAGGAAAGACCTGAGCAACATAAAGTTGAAACAACAGCCAACAACCACTGAAGAGAAACCACCTGTCCCAGCAAGGCCTGTCTGGATTCCAAAAGTCGGGGATCTGGTCAGAGAAAAGATCGCGGTAAAGAAGGAATTTGGGCCTTCTTACAGAAAAGCAGTTCCTGTCTTGTCTATCAACGGAACAAGATCAGTAGTACTACCGCCCCTTGCTGGTAAAAAGGAGAACCGAGTCATATCCATCGACCTGGTAAAACCACAATCATGTGGCCGATAACAAACAGTAGGCCAAGTGGACTCCCAAGAAGTAGCAGAACACCAATGTTTGCTACGAATACAGAGGCTCAAACTGGAAGACTGATCACATTTGGAAAATCTACAGTGAATCAACAAGGACTATGCAACAAAGCAATGGAACTTGAACCTCTTAAAACCCAAATCAAAGCTTTTCATCAAGAAACAACAACCTATGATGATGTATCTACAGACTTTGCTAATGAAACAAAGCAAAATCCGAAAGCAATTGGAACAATTGACAGAACAGCATCCGGCTACTTCATCAACTTCGATGATTCATCTGAAGACCTGAGTGAAGCAAAGAAACAGCCATCAACAAAAACTTTTAAAGATAAAGCTAAGGAACTTTTTCAACAGCTGAAAGAAACGTATCTGATCTCTCCATGGATTGAATTTTGGGTGGCCTTTGGTGCATTTATCCTCATTCTTTGGCTCATCTTAGTATTATGCTTGGGACATTTCATTGAAGGAAAATATGCTAAAATGGACACAGCAAGCCAGAAAATCAACTTGGTCCTTAAACCACACACATCTTCACACATCGAGAAAAGAGAACTTTCTTCAGTGAACTTCACAGCCAATCCTATACCAGGCGGTGTAGCATGGGACAAAACTGATTATGAAATCTATGGTCCGGTTGAAATCCTGAAGTATCCACACCAATTCAAGATCTCATTGAGTGACTTTGTAAAACCAAGCACATTTGCTGATGATTGGGACTTTGAAAGTATTAATGATATGATGTCTGATCTTGTGATGTCTGCCAAATTCACAGAACATGATTATTTGCAGGGTTCGTCTAATTATGATCAGATGTTCTGCTACAACCACTATGGTAACCATTATCTACATAAATCTGCACAACCTAGAAATGTTTTAAATTATAACCAATGGGAACATTGTGCTACTCCTCCGAAAGATAGCTCGAAAACATTTTATGATAAATATTCATACTTTTCAGGGTTTAACACAAGTAATGCAGAAACATTTTATTTCAAATTATCAAATAGGACAGGTATGAAGACCATGCTTACAAATACAAAATTGATATATTCCGATTCATTTTTTGAGCAAATGAATACATTTGGGTTTGATTTCTGGAACAATAATATTGAAACAAAAACTGTTTGGGGTACAAGAGATTGGCAAGTACAAGGTATAGAATCATTGTTTGGCGCCTGCATGATCCCAGAACAAATTATATTTTTGAATGACACTATTCACCAAACTACCTGTCTTGGCTTAGCCAAAATCAAAGATTTGAACAAACCGTCTATTCCAAAGCCAACAGTGAACAGTAATAGCTCTATAGATGTTGAGATAGACGTAAACCATATATTAAACCAAAACAGAACACATCCTGAATGGAAAAAATGGTTGATCTGGCCCACAGATACAAATAACTGTCAAGACAGATTCCTGAACAAAACACAGGGGTTCACATTGACTAGGCCAGACCCTAGATATTCCCAAAGACAACATCCAGGGATAGTAACCACCTACAGCGTGGGCAAGCTCTGCCTTCAATGGCTACAAACGTCCACACTGGCTGAAATTAAGCAACACCTAACTTTACTTACAGAAGGTGCTGACTTGCGTGATTTCATATTGGGACCACGCAAACAGCGTCAAAAACGTTTCATAGCGGCCTCTATATATGCAGCCTATAACGAAGTTTGGAAAGTAACTCAAATTGAGACAGCAGAAAAAATACGGGAAATTGACCGTATTAATTTGGAAAAATCACTTTCTGTGGTGGACAATGGGTTAATGACTCTGTCCTCCAGAATATATTCTCTGGACAGCATTGTGTCTTCAGCAATCGATATAATATCGCAAGACTTACTGATGTTACAACACGGTCAGTCCCAATTGCGTTCTATTGTACAGCTTGGCTGGACGTTACAAAATCTGCATTCTGGCTATGTGCCTTGGCGTTTAATCAACACAACGTCATTATTTAATATCTTTAACCTTACTGATAAACAAATCAGTTTGGCACAGAAGGGTGCTGACTATACAATTCTGAGCATTGAAAGACTTGAGAGATTACCATTGACAATGTCAGAACGACCTGTCATTGAATGGATAATACATGGAATAATAAATATTCCGATAACTACTTTCCAGTTTCAATTCTGCCAAAAATATATACAGGCAGGCCAGTATGAAAGGTTGGGTAAAGGGTACATTAAGTCAATATGGAACTTGCCCTATACACACGAATGTGTCAGTAATAAAGGCCAGAAAGTTTTTCTTA
The DNA here is from genome assembly GCF_964261635.1 of Lissotriton helveticus. NCBI lineage: Eukaryota > Metazoa > Chordata > Amphibia > Caudata > Salamandridae > Lissotriton > Lissotriton helveticus. Next base: position 706,656,138 of record NC_136071.1, read on the forward strand.
GTGGCAATAATTGTGCAAAATCACTAAGCGGTACACTTCTGTGTCAGGGTATTAGTTTGCATGGAACCTGTGAAGGGACTTCGAATAACCTTTCATGTTACCAGCTAGGCACACCTGCAACACAAATAGAACCATTCTTTAGGAGACTCTCAAACGGGAGTTACATTCTAATAGTAGATCGCAGATGTTGTAGTTTGCTGCCCGGAAAACCTTATCTCATAACCGTGACTAGGAAGGTCATGTGCTGTGAACGAGTTTTGTTCCCGAACGATTCTCCAGACAGGGAGGCAAGGTTATGGCCCGATTTGAAAATTGCTTCTATTCGAATAGATACTTTAAGCAGAATGAAGACTGTGCTCCTACAGACGCCGACCAGGCTCACGTCATCAAAAGAAACGTATGATCTCCAAGTTGCAAGGACAACAGAAGAGATTCATTCATTATTATCAACTAATTCCCCCATACATTTCGCAGAAATACTGAACGAAATCTTAAATATTTCTGATACCACTGGTGTCTCCAGTGTATTTAAAGCAGTGTTTTCGGGTGCTTTAACTCCATTCAAAGCCATCCTGGGTATTTTTCCAGACTTTGTCCATTCCATTTTTGGCGGACTTCCTCTCCTTTTGGGACTAGTGGCAGGCTTCCTATTTTTGATCCTGTTATTTCGCTATGGCAAACCATGTCACAGACAAAACACCTGCGACAAGGGAAGAAATGATCCTAGCCATTGGCTACCGGGACCGGGTAACTAAAATCCTTGGACTATCCCGGCTTAGAGACCTGAACATGACTTGGTCTCTTTCATTTAGACCAATGTGGCAAAGTTGTGTTATGCCTGTATTAAGGTGCTTGCTATGCGGCGAAGAATGCGTGTTGGACACCTGTCTGGCACTACAATCGGATGCGCCAATGGACGCAGATACCTTGTTGGGTCCGGTAACGGCTCATGCATTGTGCTGTCCCCAGCGGCTACCAATCCTGATGACGGCATTCGTGGAGACTTCACCACTACGATTGAGGGGTAGTGAAGTACAAGATGAAAGCAGCATCGATCAGGTACGACCTTCAGTCAGCTATGCTGATCAAAACATCAATGGAGGCAATCATGCTCAGGCTCATGAATGCATGGTAACAACTTTTTCCGAGTTAGTGGAACCTACGCAAGAAGCTGTTGACAGTTTTTTCAACAGTCTAAATGATATGATGTTTTCACCAGAGCAGCAGGAATAACTTTGAGCAAATTAGTACTCGGAGTTCCCTACATCCTGAATTTGGCCTTCAACTTTTTAAAGAAAAACGATATGAAAAATGTTCTCATCATTGTTCAGACTGCAAGAACTTTTTCCCCAATTCCAAAATATTTACGATTTTTGGGACACTTATCTTCTGCTTAAAGTAGACATTATTCTTAGGGAACTGAATTTCTATTTTAGGTAGTCACGAGACATTAGCTATCCTCTAGCACTGTTATACAAAACTTTATGATTGTGATGAAATGGTCTCGCACCTTTTTTTCTGTATTAAGAGCCATTTCATGTGTGGTTCTCGCATTTTATTCATGCTGAATTTAACATATGCTTTATATGAGTAGCATTATTAGACTGCTTGTGCATATAGTATACGTGATAGTACATGTGATTGTGTTTCGTATATTTTATAAATTCCAATTTTTCAGAATACATATAAATGTATTTTGGGGTGGTACGGTATACACAAACGCTACTGGTTTCACTATGCCTAGATTTGTAAATATGGACATAGTCTACGTGGAGTGGGTGTGATGTATTCCTATAGGTACTGTATCGATTCCCCTATTCCTGACCCTGGTTTGGTTAATAATTAACTAGCAGCCATCCAACGGTGCAAAAACCGTTATCTGACTAAGCCACACCACGGCACAGAAGCGCGTTATCTGATTAGGTCATAACGCATGCCATCTAATTAGACAAGCGATATTCCTCCAGCCCCTGATAAGGCATACGGAGTTCTCAAAACAAATCAAACCTACAGCGACCTGGGAAATTCCCATAGCCATTGTTTTGATTTCACCGAGAACTTCAGCAAAAGAATGTGCGAACGAGCCCGTTCATATGACATCCTTATTGACGTATATATGTCCATCCTTACGTCAATCTCGGCACCTTTCAGGTATAAATATTACCGACATTGCCTTAAGCAAACACATGCGGTGGTGACGAGATTGGAGCAGCGAGACGTGCTGAGGAGCCCAGCAGAGAGCGAAGCCCACAGGCGCTGCCCCGCCTTCCTGACGCGCTGAGAACGAGACGCTGTCTTTCTCCTGCTGAGAAATCCAGCTCCGGCGCTTCCAAGCAGCCCTCGCAGGCAGCTGGAATATCAAGACCTGGGATAAGAGATACCAGCCCTCGATCATTCTAGATCTCAGGTACAGAACTGAATAACCCCTCGCAGAGAATTCTCTAGTCAGTCCCTTGGCAAAACAAATTTAACTTAAACTGCTACTTATCTACTCCCGCCCACGTATTAGGCTTAGGTCAGGTACACTGGGGTAGGCGTGGTTAGAAGCACCAGTTGAGTATGATTAGTCAAATGTATATATGTATGTATCTATTTTATCCATTTTAAAGTATCATATGGCTCAGAAACCATATCAATGCTTTTACAGTATTATTTTATAATTCTGTCTCTACTGTATGCACTTTACTTAACTACAAGTATTGCAATAATAGCGATTCATTTCTCTTGTATGAGAAAGGAGACTGATCAATAAATAACATCTTTTTATTGAACACGCCCGTCTCTTCCTTTTCTCTACAATCTGGTGAAACTAAGAATGCACTGAACTGACTGAGTAAAATAAGTTGTCTTTTGTTTTCACACGACTCTAGAGATACACTCTTGATTAGGGGAGAGCAAAGTTGTCATGTTCTATGGTTGTCAGACACTAAATCCCTTCTTGTCTATCCAGGGAGGTTAAAATCCTCCCTGCCTATTCGAGAAAGTTTCTAGTGAACTCTGAGCTAGCTGGCAAACACAAAACTTTAAGTCTAATATCGTCGGTAGAAGACCTAGTTAACCTCTGCCCTAGGTCTATACTATTGAAGATATTATTCCAATGCGCAGAGCCTATTGGGATAATAGGAACTACACTACAATTCCTTCAAGAGCAACAAGAGCACCTCTTTAAATGGCTAAAAGGTTATGCACCTTATTCAGAAAAAGCACACTTTCAAAGGAAAGTTGTACATTTTTGCCAAATGTAGTGTAATCCCATTCAGATGGGTTTTCTGTACTAGACAGCACATTTTTACATGGAAATTAACATAGAAAATCAAGCTTTTGGGACCCCTACAATTTTCTTGGCTGCCGCTTTAGGGATAAATGCAAAACTTTCCATGAAGTAGTGAAAGTGGATGAAAATTCTTTAGGGAAAGGTTTGTACAGAATCATCACACAGCACCCAAGTTATTAAATAAACAAAACTATTCTACTTATAAAACCTCTGATCTAATTATAATAATGTAATGTATATATATTTCAGAGTGTCTGGAGCCAGTCTTTCTTTATAGTTAGGAATTCCAAAGATAGGAATTCATAAGATGTATGCCTACCAATAACTTTTCACTGTTTGATTATTCTCCATGAACCTTTCCAGGCCTATTCCTTTTTCTTCATTGCAGACAATGGAAGTTTTTTCGGAGATTCATCAAGGGGGTGCAAAGAAAAAAGGGGGGTCCTAAAACACATAGAGATTGTACTCATGCGTAGAGCAAAATTGGTTGAATGGATTTAAATGAAATTTGGCAGAAGTATATATTATGGTATGCAAATGATCCTTTAGGGTACTACAGGCAAGTAGGGTAAATATGTTTAAGTTATAAGGCATTTTAATTTAGTGATATCTGTTTTTGCTGTAGTTTCACATAGTTTTTCAAGTATTTTGCAGAAGTACTGCAGTACATAGCAATGACAGGCATTATGTGATTGGCTAATGACTACTTTTACAATGGTTAAAGGCAGCCATGTAGTTTTTAAGTATACTTTAGCTGTGTTCTGCACTACGCCCTTAGATACAGGTAAGTATTTCGTTTTATACTTTTTCCGTACGTATTACCACTTTTAGGGAATACTGCAGTTTTTAAAAAATATTAATATGTGAAAGAATTTAATATACACTGTACTGCACTATATTTTACTAAGCTAGTGTACTCCAGTGTATTTTCAATTGTTTACATATTTAATTATTTACAAAAAAGTCTACAGAGTGCCGCAGTAATACCTAAAAATTACAGCACAATTTACATTTATTTCAAAAGCGTGGTTCACCATACACTTTTATAAGAATATATAGAAAAATATAAATATACTTCTCTACCTAATAGCACTTTAATAAGCCTACTACTTACCTATATCCAAAGCTCTAACTCACAATGCAGCCAAACTGTGCCTAAAACTACATGACTGCCTTTTGCATTTGGTAAAGACAGCTATTATCCATTCACATAGTACCTTCTCGTCGACATCTACCATGGTAAACGTGAAGGTAACCATGGTATACTGCAGCAGGATATATAACTATGTATTGTAACACCTTTATCTTTAATACCACTTACACTATATACCCCTGCCACTATAAATATCCATTTATACCTCATTATCTATATCCATGCCATATTACATCTATATACGTTCACCCACTCACGCTAAGTCTGTGTCAAGCACTACACACCACTCTACGCCACTCCACTCTATGCTACTCCACTCTACTCTATTACAATGTACACCACACCACACCACTCCGCTCTACGTCACTCCACTGTACACCACTCTGTTCTACGCTAATTCACTGCACACAAATTCACTCTACCTCACTTTACTCTATGCCACTCCACTCTACACTATTCCACTGTACTCTAATACACTCTACATCACTCCATTCTATGACACGCCAGTGATTTCTTGTTTTGCTAATAACTTTGGAGCTCATTAGGATGGTGGGCGGACCTGATTCTGCCCACCATCCCCGAGGTGTTGGGACCGGCCACCAGACATGCGGCAGTACAGCACAGCGAAATAGGATGCGAACGCCACCATGGCGGTCGCATTCTGCAATTTGACATTGCGGCGGGTGCTGCTGACAGCAGCACCCGCCGCAATGGCAAATTCTCATGTCCGGCATTTCACTGTACCACATGCCACTTGGTGCAGCGAACCCCCGAAGTGCACCCCACCTCCCCCAGACACAAGGGGGGCCCGCAAAGGGCCCCCAAACCAATCCCCACAAGTCTTTCCATGACGGCAAAGCCGCCATGAAAAGGCTGTTCAGTCCCCACATCTTAATATGGCGGACGGTGCCTCTAAGGCACCACCACCATATTAGTGCCGCTGCTCCGCCCGGCAGGCAATAGGAACGATTGCCAACTGCGCTAAAGTGGCAGACGTACTTTGCTTCCGCCGCGATACCCACCGCCACCACAATATGGCGGTGGTTAAATCTCAGTACGATGGAGGAATGATCGCCACCGCCGGCCCAGCGGTGGGGACCATTCCGCCATTGTAATGAGCCCCACTGCCTTCATTTTACAAATCATCAAAAATCATTCCAAAAAAAGGTTCACACTACTCAGCTACTGCCTGTAAAGCTCCAGGGTGATCCGGCAAGTGGGAGGCGAGAAAAAGGGGGGGTTCCCAAAAAGAGTTTTCCTCATGCAATTTCCCATAGGAAATGTAGACAGTGCTACAGTCAAAACAGCTGAAAGAAATAAAACCAAATTCATAGAAAGATAGATAAGGAGTACGCTTTTTGTGATTTGACAAAAATCCATTCAACCATTTGAAAGAAAACAAGCTGAAAAGTTTAGAGATATCTAGCGAAGCAATAGTAGAGTGGGGAATATCGAGGGGTAAACGACAAATGAAGCATTCTGATTGGCTGGCTCCACGTGACTGCGACCAGTCCCACAAGACCGAGCAATGTGAATGGCTGGCTGCAACATGAAGAGAAATGTTGCACCCGCCATTTTAGGACTCTGGAAGTTTGAAACATGTCCTGAATATTGAAATAAAACAACATATGAGGGGTGCATGGTAGGTGTACCCTAAAACCTGGCCCACGGAGGGTCAGGTGGTCCTAGAGGGACCCACCCCTGGGGTTAATATGCAAACAAAAATACACCGTTGTACGAGACCATCCGCTGTGATTGGCTGACTGCCATGTGAAAAGAAATGTTGTAGCTTTAATTTTTAGTACTCAGGGACTCAATCCCTCTATACTTAAAATTAAAATAAAACAGCATATAAGGGTAGGAGTACCTTGACCCCCTAGCCCTTGTGAGGGGCATTTTAGGTCAGCAATGGGGATTTAGTCACCTGTGGGGAGGATTGGGCACAGGGCATTACCACAGGCCAGGTCCTGCATCCAATGCCACATTGCACACGACTAGATGCAATGTGTAGTGGGGAGTTGTCAACTGTAGGGGATTGGGCATCCAACGTCACTCCGCGAAGAGCCTACAACCAAAGAAAACAGTCCATGGACCATTAAAAATGGGAACAACAACATAAAAATACAAATTGAAAAACACACTTAAAAAATCAATGTAGCCTGAGACAGCTTGGTTGGTTGTGGCTGTGCACTCTGAGTATTGGTCACCTGCTGCGAGTTGAGCACAGGGCCTGGCTTGTGGACAGCCTCCACTGCGCATGGCCTTAGGCCTTTTGGCCTTGACCATGCACATCCAGCATTGTTCTTCCCTGACGAGTTGGAAACAGTGTCCTTTACCTGTTGGTTAAAGTATATAAACAAAAAAACATAAACTCACAACTAAAAAACACGGTTAAAGGGAAATTATATTTAGCTTTAGTTATAACCCTCAACATCTGATTTTTTTTAAACAATCCGTTTTAAAATTTTGGACTTTCTATAATTTTACATGCCTTTACTTGAGATGCTAAAATCTCAAACCGGAATGTCAATGTCTACAGGTAGAAAAGAAGGGTTAGGTGAGAAATACGCACACACACATGCACACATACCTATGCACACACACAAACACATACACATATATGCACAAATATCTATAAAAAAATAGTTAAGCTTACATATTTAGGACAAAAAAACACAGGAAGATGCATGTTATGGTTAGGTCCACAATCCACCACTACAACTTGGTACTCATCAGTAACTTCAAATCAACTTGTTCAATACACTTGTTATTCTTCAATATTTCAAGGTATATGCTTTCAACTTCAGTTTTATGGTTCCTGTTTAAAGCCCCTATGACATCCTGGTACTAGAGGGACAGAACCTTTTTAACCACTAAAGTGTAATAGGGACATAAGCAAAGAAATTAATTGCAAGTAGGATTGGGTAAAACTTTACATTTTCAAACCTCAATTTCCAAACTAAGGGCCTGATTAGAATGGTGGGCGGACTCTAGTACACCGGCCACCCTAACGGAGAAGGGAACCACCCGGCATAGTGTCGGGGGTCCCACAGGCCAAATAACAATACGATCACCATGATGGCGGTTGCATTGTATAGGTTTTTCATTGTGGCGGGTGCTGCTGGCTGCTGCACCTGCAACATTGGAAGTAAGGGATATGTAACACATCCCTGTACTACGTGACAAGCACTAGGCAATGCCTGTCACTTGGTACAGGGATCTATTGGGGGCACCTACACCGAAAGAAAAGACCCCGGGTGAAGGGGTGCCCGCTACAAGCCCAAAATGTAGATCCCCACTAACCTGTCCATGGCGGGTGACCCACCATGGAAAGGCTGGCTGGGAGGTACCATCGTAATCCCTACAATGGTGCCTTGCAGGCACCAACATCATTGTAGGGATTGGAGTGCCATCCGACGGGCTCCATGAGCCCATTGTATGCATGGCAGTCGGTCTCTCCGACCGCCACCCCTCCGCCGGCCATCCCAATGTGGCAGGCGGAGAAGCTGTTTAGGATTGTAGGGAGACCGCCACCGACAGCCTATCAGTGGTGGTCTCCCCGCAATCCTAAGCAGCCACTAAGCTTTTACCCAAAAGTGGGTCATTATCACTGGCAATAAAATGCAAATCTTTAATCTTGTCATGCAATTACAACTTGTTCAGAGATCTGTTTCACATTGTTGAGGCAAATGTAATAATCATTGCATGTGTGGACACAGGCATGCCTTAGGATGCCATTATAAGTCCAGGGCAACCTCACAGTTCTTTGTACCATCACTTTCACAGTTATTTTCTCCATGCTACCGCATTACTCATATCCTCTAGAATTTGAAGGCTTAACCCATAGTACAGAAAAACCATACCAAACTGTTGTGTTCTGTGATATTCCCCTGATATTTGTGTGAGGGATAACTAGAAGGTTTTACATGAGTCCAATGGCAGGCATTACATACCAGTATAGCAGGAGCCAGTCCAGTCCCTGGCCATTGAGTCATTTGCCCTCTTTCAACAATTGTGGAATTTTGTTTTTTGGAAAAGAGGAAACCATAGCAGAAAACTCAGGAAATCACCTGACGAAAGAGTGCAAGTTGAAGAGGAAAGGGGCTTTCACAGATTTATTAGTCATGTTTACGGGTACTGTGTAGTTTTTCACTGTATACATGAGGCTATTAGCCTTTGTATCCAGGTGCACAGCAGGTGAATTGTTGCTTAATTTGGATGAGACACCTGAAAATGAGAGAGCAACGCACTATCATAGTTCCCTTCACAGCTTGAAGTTTCAGGACCATGACATTTTGGTTCACATTACAATGCATGTGGCCCGTCACTTACATGCCGTAGATCGCAGATCCACCGACATTTAGTGAAGTGGTCCCATGCCGGATTATGATCCGGCGGTCGGAGGCATCGGGGGGAGGGACACACGCTGTTTTTTTGACGGGGAGCCCGTCGGGGTAGTGGTGGGGCCATCATCTCTACAATAGGGACAGTGCCTGCTCATGCACCATCATAGGGATTATGATGCCCTTTTCTCTCTGCATTTTCATGGTGGTCCAACCACCATGAATAGATAGACAGAAAGGGACTTTAGGGGCCCCAAGTAGACCCCTCATCCCCCCTGGGCCTCCACTATTGGACCTGGGGGACACATGTGGTGCCCCCAAACACACATGCACCCTGTACCTGGCACTGTAAGGTGGCTGGCACATGGTGCAGGGATGTCTGTAAACATACATTTTTCAATTGTGGCTTGTGCTGCTGCTCTTTTCTGGGCCGCAGCACAAGCCACAATTGGTAAATGAGTGTTTATGACTGCATTCACTTCGGTCAGATCGTAATAAGGCAGGTGGAGCAGCCAAGTACATGTCGGATGGACTCCATCCCGATACGATGATGGTCAGATGCTCGTCCAACCAGCATAGTAATAAGGACCTCTGTGTGTTAAGCTGTAGTGGCTACAATATAAATCAATGAGTGGCAGCTAACTATGTATTGTCTTCAGGTGATCTTGAGTCTCCAGCAAATGCATTGGGGTATGAAGTTCTGAGATTATTATCTGGAAAAACACCTCCTAGAAATTCAAATGAGAGTTCACAAGATCTGATATAGTCAAGGGCAAATCCCAAATGAGTGAGGACACACTTACTTTAAAATACAGAAATACAGTCACACCAGCCAATCAAATGGGGTATTACCGTGAGTCATTGGTACTGCGGAACCATTTGTTTGGTACTGTGGTATAGTGACAGTTAAAAATGCAGAAACTTTAATAAAAATACAAAATATCTTCATTATTTGGGCCTGTCGCTGAAACATGAATTAATATGCCCTTTTATCATAAACAAGACTTTTAAAAAATCCTGGTCCAGGGGTGCTTTCTTTGTATTGCTGTATTCAGAAATGGAAGTAAAGGCCTTGTGCAGGTGCTGCACCACTCTATCTTTGGCTGTATGGGTCTTGTGGGAGTACCACCGTATCAAGGGGAACCGAAAACAATAAAAATAATAATTAGCCATTTTACTGGCCACCCAGGTTGAACTACTAAAATATTAAGCTTTCAGCATAAACAAAATCCCAAAGTGATTGCCTGATCATCATTAGCACATTGGTGTTTTGCAGAGGGAGACCACTGTGGAGACAATCCAAGTTAATCATGGCACATGGGCCATTTAAAAACTATGACTCAAAACAAAACATATGGCTGTTCATTTTGAAGAGGAACATTCCATAACGGATATGGATAAAATTAGACTCATTCGTATTGAACATGCCATACCTAACATAAGGGGAGGTAATATGGATTTAGAAGTAAAAGCCAGGGAAATATACTGGATAAATAGATTGAGAACTGTACATTTAGGTCTAAATTCAGACAGGGGATTATATACCTTACTATAAAAGATCTATAATTTAGAATGTGGATTCTCTTTTTGCATCATTAATAGTCCAAATGTATTATGAATAGAAGTGATTCAGGCACCAAGATGGGGGAATACAATTATCATTCATGTTTAAAAACTACGGTTCAATTTCTCATAATAGTCCCAATTCCCAAAATAAGTCTGATAGGGCTTTATCTTTCTATTTAACTACCTGACAGACACAGTTTAGATGACTATTTATTTTTGTACTTTAAGAGGGTGAGTTTCTATAGTTGGTAAACACTCCTTTGAAAATCTACGAGGTTCTTGCAGTAGTCCAGAGTGAAAAACACATACAAATAAACACTGAGGTTGAAGATTCGACTCCACACATAGCTGAATTTATAGGGTTGTTTGAGCATAATTTATCAATTTATCAGAATCAAAACACTGCTCACAGTATGCAATAAGTGAGATGCCTTGGACCTAAATGTAGCAGAACAATGTAGGAGAATGGGTTATTTTTTCATAATTGAAAATGGATGAAGGTGCTATCTAGATTTTTTTGAATGTGATAAGGCATTAATCTCTCAGTTTGACCACCGGTAATATACAGAAGGTTTTATATTTAGAAAATTAGTTATTTTTGCACTGTAAGAAGGTCAATTTCTAGCCTGGGGTACCATGCTAACGCATTTCAGAGAGCTTACTGCTGAAACCGCCCCGTCCCCCTGCATCCCTCCAATATTCCTCACCTTGCAGCTTGTAAAAAGTGCCTCAGGCCTGCCATTGCAGAGCCTGTCTGCAGTCTGGTACTGCCATGTTGACTGGCAAGTGCACCCACTTGCTAGTCCCTAAACCTTCCATTTTCTGCATATTAGTCACCCCTATGTTAATCCCAAGGGCAGGGTGCATTGTATGTAAAAGGTAGGACATGCCCTGATGTGTGTTGCTTGTCCTGAGGGTGAATTACAGCCATTTTCGTTTTTCACTATTGAAAGGCTACCTTTTCCACAAAGGCCAGAATGGGTAGTTTGATCATAACATCTTATAATCCTAACTGACTCAGGGCACTAGGTAGAAATTGGAGTTTAGTATGCCTGAACTGAGAATGATAAAATACATCTTTCAGTGAAGTTGGTTTTAACATTCTGTGTTTGAAAATACCACTTTTAGAAAGTAGGTATTTTCTTGCCTAACTGTCCAAGCTTGCCTCTACTAGGATGTGTGTTCCTTGTCTGGAGTTTGAGTGACAGGGGCTGGGGGATTCCAGGAGACAGGGTGAGTCAGCACAGGGCTGAAAAGAGCTATTTGCATGTAGATGGGAGGGAGGAGTTGCATCTGGGACCTGAATAGGGCTGTGCCTGCCTTCCACGATGCTGGTTCCACCTCTTGTGGTGCGTCTGAAGTGCCTGGCCCACACTGTCAAAGGAAAAAAAGAGACTTGTCAACAAAGTGCTCCAGGACTGCACAGAACTGGTTTGGACTGGGTACAGGACCCTCTGCCTTCAGAGGACAAGGGATTTGCTAGTATAAATATTGGGACACAGACCCAAGAACTTTAGATCACTTTTGGGAAACAAGAAGTACCTTTGATGAGGAGAGGAACCAGAGAAACTGAGGAGGAGACTATCCCTAAGCTGAGTGCTGTTTAGGGGATTGGCCTGCAGTGGTTGCCTGACTGCCAAAGAAAGAAGAAAGGACTTTGTGCAACTTTCAAATCAACTTGTGAAGGATCTCCAAGGGCTTGAGATAGAGCTTTCCTCCCGCTCAAGTCTCAGGGACAACAGACTTCACCAACTAGCTCCCCAGAGTTCTTTTGAAGTGCCTGCTGTTGTGCTGGGCCATCTGAGGGACTGCGTGTCACAAGGAGCTGGAAGCTCGACTCACAAAGAAGAAGCGTGTCGCCGCCGCAGCTGCTGTAGTTGCCTCACTGAAGAAGGGTGTTGCCGCTTTGCCTCGCAGAAGGGCCTCGCATCGCCGGAGAAGAGTGTTGCCGTCGCAGCAGATGCCGTTGCATCATCGGAGAAGTATGTCGCCGCTGCATCCGCTCTCGTCGCATCACTGAAGAAGGGTGTCCCCGCTGTCGCATCACCGGAGAAGCATGCCGCAGGGCCTGTCGCGGCTCAGAAGAATAGTTGAGTTGCGCGAGGCTGTCGGGCGTGCACGCATCGTTGTCGCATCAAGGAGAAGATGTCATTTTGTTTCATTGCACCAGATCTTCCTCGCATCACGGCGATGCGGGTCAAATCGCCACGGAAGCGCAGTAAGAAACCGACGCATCACCTCCCCACGCGGAGAAGAACCAACGCGTCAACGTCCCCTATGCAGCAGTAGGGAACCGACGCATCACCTTTCTGCATGTAAGGAACCGACGCTTCACCTTCCCTGCAACACTTTCGTTGTATAGCGTTACGCATCCAAAGTACATTGAGTATAAAGTGTTGAATTTACCATCTCAAGAGAACTAAGCTATTTCTACCATTTTTAAAGTACAGTATTGTGGGTTTTTGTCGTTTGTGGTCTTGTGTTAAGTCTTTGTAAAAATACTTATTTTTATACTACAATTTGTGTGGTGTCCATTTGAAGTGTTGTCACTGGGTTACTGTATGTGTTCACAAATACTTTACACACTGTCTCTGAGATATGCCTGCCTGCTTGTGGCAAGCTACCAAGGGGGTGAGCAGGGGTTATTTTACGAGTGTACCCCCTTACCCTGACTAGATGCAAGTGTCCCTAGTTGGACAAAAGTACCTACCTTTGCCAACTAGAGAACCCCAAATCTAATGGAGGCCACATGCATCCTGTTATATCTAAATATACTCAAATTTGGCAGATCACATTACATTGTTAATGCAATAGCACTACTAGCGGAAAGCAAGCCTAGCTCATCCAAGCATTCATTGCTAATTGCTCCAAGTGAGTTGTGGTTTCATCTCTCTACTTGAGACAAAAACTAAAACATAACAAGGGACATTATTCTTCTCACCTAACTCTTTCTGTGGCTAACTATTGTTAAATGCCACGCAGCAGACTACTGTTATGCTTTAATATTCTAGTGAAACAGTGACATCACCGACAAATGCTGTTATCTTATCAATAGTTTTACTGCATTACACAGCGCAGTAAAATTACAAAATTCAATAAAAATGTTTGGGGAAAAAAGAAGGTAAAATTCTTTATCTGGCAATAAAATATGTGTTGGTTATTATATATGATTTGAATTATTGACTTGATGCAAATTTTGAGACCAAACGTTTGAAACTGGTGATTCAACTAAGACAGTTAAAAGACATTTTCAACTGAAGAACACTGACTTAATATCCTATGTGTTTTGTTCTCAGCATGCGGATTCTCAATATAGAATTACTATGTGTGCACATGTTTTTGTATAAAAGGCAAATACCACAGGGCCTAGAAAAAATGTGGGCTGCACATGGTGAAAGGTATATGGCAAACAGTTTACCTACTAGTAAAAGTGCAAGTGCACTCAGTAGTCCATGTTAAACAAGGTAAAGGATCACCTCACTTGGTGTGAGGCACATTTCTAAGTAGGGTTAGGTTACAAATCTGTCAGAAAGGCCAAAGCGTCTGTTCACAAAAGATTATCCACCAGTGAATGTCTGGGCACATGCCCATGTTAAGAAATTGGTAGACAGTGCTAAAGAGAAACTTTATGTTAAGTAGACATTTAGAAGGTGTGTACGTTTTCTGTTGCAGAACTTCTGTGAAGATTTTGAGATGTTGAAAATGTTGGATAATGTAGAACATAAGGGTGATCCACTTAGAGATAATTTAATCCACAGTGTGGCTGTAACCATGACTCTAAGATTGCATGCCATTCTGGTCACCTAATGAATGTGTGTTTTGTTTTTTACCAAACAATAAAGCGTTGTCCATGGGTCCTGGCTGAAGGTGTCCTATCAGTGACACATGCATACCTGTCAATCTCTTGACTTAATATTGCCAGTCATATGAAGTCTTTAAGAGAGTGATCCAATTAAGGTCAATAGAGAACAAAAACTTTCTTGGAGGCTTTTCAAGGATTAAAAAGTGTGATGCCATTAAAGTCTATGGAGGCATTTTGTTTATTATCCAATTGAATACCAGCAAATGAAGATGACATCCAGAAAATGTGGGTGAATTGACATATATGGTATGAGTCTCGCATGTTGCCAAAGGTTATATCCATTATCATTTAATTAGTGGGAGGAAATGTGGCACATATATCGCTTACTGATTTAATTTCAGTCCACAAACCCTATAAGCAGACTGTGAAAGTCATTGGATTATGTCATCGGTGATGTCATCAATGATGCTATTTTAGATGCCATCAGTAATATCATTAATGATCTAATTTAACATCTCACAAGTGATGTAATACATGAGATCATAAGAAGTGCATGACGGGGCACAAGTTATAATTAGGTAACTAAACAATAACTGTCAGATTTCAGTGGTTTTGAGGTTTTAAAATGTTAGCTTTTGCCTCATTCCGTCACCTAACTATAACATTACTTTAACCTTAAGTTTTTTTTCAGTACATTTATATCTGTTTATGGAAAGTCATGCTTACAACTGCATTGTGAGTTAAACACTTCTAAATGGGTCATCTTTCTACATTCTTCATTATTCAACAATCTACAGTGCCTGAAAATCTTCAGTAAAATTTGGAAATAAACATCTGTACCTCATAAACATCCTTGTTACATAAAATTTGTCTATGGCAATCTATTACTACTACTTACTATAGGCACATGTCCAGACATCTACTGGTGGATAATCTACTGTCTACAGAAGCTTTTGATTTTCCCACAGATTCTTTCCAACAGACTTTGCCCTTAAGCCTCAATCTACTTTAAAACATGTATCTGCAATCTAAATCTAGGGTTAGATTTACTCAGGGCTTGTGTTGTCCTTACAAGATGCAAAGCGACACAAGGCAACGCAAGACCTTCACTGTGCAGCACTTCATGGTTTAGTATATCCATGGTAACCCAAGGCAGAGCATTTCACTGCCTTGTGTTACAGTGCGGCAGGCAGGCATTCCATGGATGGAGTATGGGCCTTCACACACATCCACCAATGCATTTTGGCTCATTCCCGGATTTACAAAGAGCCAGACCCAGGCATAAGGAGCAGAAATATCTTTATACCTTCTCATTACTGCCTTTTTCTTTTTTTATATGAATTTTTTATTCATCATCATATAGGGCATATTTTGTACAATATACATAAACTAAGCAGTAGTATAATTTTGAGTATCAAGCAAAAAGTCACTTTAATATACATCAAAGCTAAATATTATACATAAATGTAAAGAGTGTTTAGATATAAATACATTGAGCTAAGTAGAAAACCTTAAAATAACATGATGTGTACAAGGAAATTTTTGAGGAGGGCATATTATTAAAACTTTTTAGACAAGTCAGCCTACTATATTCCATCCAAAGCATCTCCAGCTTGACCATTGATCTGATTCCCCTTACCTTTGCTAGGGCTGCTTCTAAGCCATAAGTATCCCTAATAATCGTCCACCATTCTTCTGACACAGGAGGTGTATCAGAGATCCACACCCTAGCAATAGCCAGCCTGGCAGCAGCCATCAAGATTGTAAAAAGGCGTGCTATTGCTGGAGCATTATCTTTATATCCCAACATAGTTTCGAGATCTGTGAGCGGTTGATCCAGTCCTAGTTTAAGAATAAAGTATTTGTTCAATTCTATTCCAATATCCCCTTAATTTTGGGCATTCCTTAAACATATGTTTCAAATTGGCCGTATATATCACCTGCATTTTGGGCAATTTACCTTATCCCCCGTCTTGTTTCCCTGGGCCCATTTAGCTATTCTTGCCGGGGTATAATATAATATACAAGTAGTGCGTAATTGCTGGAACTGCAAACTAGCAGAGTGAACCGAGTCCTTAACATTACTTAAAACCTGTTCGAACATTCTTGGTGTAACAATTGTTCCCAATGTTTGTGTCCAATGTTCCGCCAGTTTTCACTACCCTCTGTCCTAAATCTATGTATGTAGATGAGCATACATTAAACCGATGATAGATTTAGATTTCCCCCTATAAATACAATCCCAGATATCTGATTGTTTAATTTCATTTGCTCCCTCATTGGACGTAAGATAGTCTTTAATCTGCATATATTTAAACAAAAAGTGATCCGTGAGTTTATAAACTAACTGTAAATCTTTGAATAGCTTGAGCCCTCTATCGTTATATAGATCGCCCAGACTAGTTATTCCAAAAGTCGCCCAGGTTTACCTGCTCGCTCGTGAAACACAACAGGAAAGAAAGGATTGCCCCATATAGGGTAATTTTTGTGAAATGTCGGTAAATTGCACCTTGTATCCATTGCCTGCCAAATATGTACAATATCTTTAATGGTCTTAAATGTTACCCTTTTGTAAAAGTTTGGATATCTGATTCCATACAGGTATTTTTCTCTCTGTTTTCCTAGCATAAGTGTAAATATGGAGTCATTCTGGCCTAAACCGAGCAAACTCCGAAACCGACCCGTAAAAGAAGCCCAGAAGTAACGTTTAAAATCTGGAAGACCCAGTCTACCTTGTTCAAATCCCGCTTTAAGCAACTCAATCGCCCTCCTTGGTTTTTTGTAACCCCAAATAAAGCTACTGAAAGCGCCTTCAAGTTTTTTAAAGAATACATTAGGGATTTTCAGAGGGACAGAGCGGAATAAAAATAGGAATTTGGGTAAGATTTTCATTTTTATCAAATTGCATCAACCTATCAATCCTATAGGGAGCCTGTGCCAAATTTTTAGCAATTTAATAGCTTCTTTTAGAAGAGGTTCATAATTTAAATCGATGATCTGGTTAGTCTTCGCTGCTAGCTTTACCCCCAGATAAGTCACAGTAGCACAAAAGCCAATGTTAGAAGAATGGAGCCCAACAGTTGTGAGTACCTGGGTTTTATCTGCATTTAGTTTGTACCCTGCAACTTTACCAAATGTTTCCGCTTCTTCCCCAATACTTATTTTGGCCTTATCCGGATTAACTTCATAGACCGCAATGTCATCGGCATAAGCTGTGATCTTAACATTAATAATATCCGCTTCCAATGGTTTAACCTGTATGCAATTTTTTAATGTGCATAGAAATGGCTCTATATACAGAGCGAATAGCAGAGGGGACAGAGGACATCCCTGCCTTGTCCCGCACAGAATCTGAAATAAAGGTGAGCATAGTCCCCCATAGGATAGCTTAGCCTGCGGATTGCCATATAAATCCTTTGCACAGGTCAAAAACCGAATACCAAAAACAATTTTAGCCATTACTGCCCATATAAAATCCCATCTAACGCGATCAAATGCCTTTTCAGCGTCTAAAAATAGCATCCCAAATTCAATCCCCTTCTTTTCTGCAAAGTCAAACGCTCCTATAGCCGTATTTACGTGAGTAGTGGTGTCCCTCCCCATAATAAAACCATGCTGTATATCTGAAACTAAATGAGGCATATGTGGAGTTAATCGAGTAGCCAACATTTTTTAGAAGATCTTAACATCAGTGGTAATAAGAGAAATTGGTCGATATGATCCGCATTCTGTTGGTGATTTACCCTTATTAAAAAAAAATATGATTTGTGTTATGTTCCACGATGTTTGGTATTTGTCCATTACTTGCCACTGCTTGGATCACTCTACACATAGGCACCAACAATACCTTTTTAAATGATTTATAGAATTCTAAAGGAAGTGAGTCATCTCCCGCCGCCTTTCCCGTTGGTAGTGTCATTATCGCCAATTCCACCTCTTCCACTGATACTATATCCTCTATTGTAATTGCCTCATCCACATCTAGTACTGGTATGTTACTATCCTCAATATAACCATCAATTTCTTCGTGGTTTGGGGCCCATGCAAGTGAATAAAGCTTCTGATAGAACATATGGAATTGCTCTAAAATTGTCGATGTTTCAGTATGCAAATGTCTATCTGCCCAACTTATAGCGCTTATTCTTGTTTTTGCTTTTGCCTCTGCAGTTTGATAGGCCAATACCTGCCCTATATGTTCCCCATATTCATATTTTTCAAGTCGACATTTGTTATAGCTTATGGCCATTTTATCTCTTAGGAACGTCTTTACTAACACTCTAGCATCAATTAGAGCTAGGAGTAGAGTCTCCTGATTTATCTGGCCCTTATTCACTGCTTCCACATGATGCAACTCAAGATTTCTTAAAGTGCTAAAACCGAAGCTCCATTTCATTTTCGCGTTTCTTATTCTGGAGAAAAAAATAATTTTTGTGTAATACCCCGGGCAAATGCTTTCTTTGTACCCCACACAATTATTGGTGATGCTGTCCCTACGTTAATTCTAAAAAATTCTTCTAAGTCTCGCGCCGTATTATCTAAATAATCACCATCTGTCAACAAGTATCTCGGGAAAGAGATGCATACCACATCACACGTAGAAAAAGTGAAATGCCTTTAAGGATTGGTTTTGTCTAGGATGGTTTCCCTCCCTGCATAGAAACAATCCTGGGTTGGAGGAGTTGGAGCTAGGCAGCATACAGTGCACCAGTGCAAGAAGGCAAAAGAAATGCACCACATCTTTGTAATAATGGCAAATTTCTGATGTCTCCCTTTCACGTAATGCAGCACAACAAGTTGCCTTGCTGTGCTGAGTTGCATTAAATGTTTGTAAATCTGACCCACGGTGTGCTATGCCCTTATCTTGTTTAACACTCTGAGTTTATCTTGTTTAACAGAGGTGTTCAACATGTACCCCAAGCTTTAGTGATCTGTAAACAGTGCAACATCATAATTTTCAACGTGCATAACCACACTTGCCTCGAGGGCTTATGTGATTTATATTGAATGAACCCACATGTGTATAAACAGTAATTCTATGTTGTATATGACTATAGGCCCTTTACTAACAACTTTCATTTTAAAATGATGGAGGAATGTATTGAGTACTGTGAATAAAAGTAACAAGGATGATGGCATTTGAGGTAACCCCAGTAATGTCGTGAAAGATGTAATTTGAGATGTCAACAGTGATGTCATCAATAAAGTAATTTCAGTTTCATTTCATGAAGCTTTATACTGTTCATATAAAAATGACCATAAAAGCACAGAATACAAATCATAATTTAACAAAATATAAATTACAGGTGGAGAGATACCAACAAATACAAGCAGGAAATTTAAAATAACATGCCTTTGCGTGCACTAATAGACTGATTTAAAAACATGGCAGTATAAAAGCAGATGTCTACAGATTTCAAGTTAAATATAAGATTCATTGCCTCATCAACTGTACGTACACCATATTTGAAAAACATCGGTTTCAGATAGGTAATACGAAAGTTCGTGTACAGTTTACATAACAATAAAAAGTGCAAGGTGCTCTGTTTAGATATGCCATCGCACAAACATGGGCCTTTAGGATGTTTTTTAAGGTTTGGTAAGGCAACTCAATAGTGTGCTACTCCAAACCTCAGTCTAGTTAGTAAAAACTTGTGGGATGGCCTAGTCACCATGGCTAGATAAAATGGAAAACCTTCAGTAGAAGAATATCTGCTAAAAAACATAACTGTTGACATAGATCCACTAGCTAAAGCTCGCTTACTCGCCTTATTTGCCAAAAATATTGCTTTCAGCTCAGCTTTAGGTATCATGGAAGCAGCCCTAGGGTTAATCAAAACATTTAGATGAAATATTTCCATAAAACAATCGGCGACATATTTTATCCAGGGGATTTTCCTATAACTGTCCAAGGAAAGACAATCTTCGATGATAAGTCTATTAAAAGACTTTTCATCCTGGAGCCAAATGGAGCGCCATAGCATAAGAGGTCTTAGGGATATTAAATCAGTCAGGAAATCAATGTCTAGTTACCGATGAGTCAACTCGGTGGGGGCGAATGGAGGTAAACACAAAACCTTTTTTAAAAAGGAGTTTTCCTCCAACTGCAAGTCATGGTTACATCTGTGACCTCAGACAGCCGCCCCATACAGTGCAATCGTGACACATCTTGCTTGATAGATTTGCAGCATATCCCTAGTTCTTCTGTCCCCAACGTTTGCCGCAAATCTAAAAACACCATAGGCGCTTTTCGCCATTTTATGACTAATGTTATTAAATTCAGTGGACCATTTACTGTCATGGGAGAAGGTTATACCAAGGTAACAGAATTTATCTACTAATTGCACCTTGTCAGAATCAATAAAAAAGGCATTGGATTTGCTTTTTGCCCCACAGGTCATTGTGTGCGTTTTCCCCTTGTTAATGATCAGTTTTCTATCCTTAATAAACATTGAAAATCTGTCAATTAAACGTTGTAGACCAAGGGGAGTTCTAGAGAGAAACATGACGTAATCGCCATACAATAACACCGGCACAGAGACACCCTTGATCCGAGGGGCATCAGATTTTACACTCTTTAAAATTGCATCAATTTCATTTATGAATAAAATAAACAATAGCGGGGCCAAAACACAGCCCTGTCTAATACCTCGTTGGACGCTGAACTTGGGGGTACATTCGCCCTTGGTGCCGTAACGCACACAAGTTTGTAGTTTTTGGTACAGCCTAGCAAGAAAAAAGATTATACCCATCTGTAACAAAGTTGGCCACAATAAAGTATGGTCGACCATGTCGAAGGCGCTGCTTAAATCTGCAAAGCAGAGATATAAGCAACCACCTTTGGCTTCAATATATTTGCCAGTTATAAGATCAAGATTAATACACTGATCTAATGTTCCCCGTCCCTTCCTAAATCCATACTGGCTATCAGCCAGAATGCCCTCTTGTTCAACCCACTCTTCAAGCTTAACCAGCATAACTCTACTCATGATCTTTATAGAGAAGTCAAGGAGGGAGATAGGGCGATAATTTTTACCGTCTGATCTGCTGCCCTTCTTAAAAATCGGGATTATAATGGATTCCCCCCAAGTTTTTGGGGCTTCCGAACACACAGCTGCATTAAATACTATTGCCAGGAGGGGGCTCCAAATCTCTGGGGCTGCTTTGTATACATCAATAGGGACCCCATCTGGTCCCTGGGCTTTCCCCCCCTTACTTGCACTAATTCCATGCTCCACCTCGGTGACGGTAAAATCCGGAGGTAAGACGGGCCACCTACTAGGGATGTTGACCCCACAGTTATCAGAGTCAAACATTTTAGAAAAATAGGTAACCCAACCTTCGCTAGGAACATTAGAAGTAAATTCAGGTAAATTTCCCTCCTTAACCCCTTCCATGCTCATGACAAGGTCAGCTCATCATGCAGTGCACTGGAGCTGTGCTAATGACGAGCTGACCTTGTCATGAACAATGGTATTCTCAATCATCAGCACCCAGCGGGAATTGCCTTAGCACCAATGTGGTTAAGAAAAGGGGAGTTAACCGTAGCCCAAAATAATGTGTTATTATGTAACTCTGCTGCTTGGTTAAGAGAATCCCAAGCTTCCTGCTGTAGCTCACCCCTCCTCCTTTTCAGGGCTCGCTTATAGTCTACTCTGAATTTAGTTATTAGAATATTGTTCCTGGGTTTTTTAGCAAGTACATGTTTCAGCTCGGTCAATAAGGCAGTGCACGCATGGTCAAACCAGCCTGGACTTGTTCTACACTTGTCTCTTATTGGTCTGGTGAACCTTGCATCAATAGATGAATT
Organism: Lissotriton helveticus; assembly: GCF_964261635.1. NCBI lineage: Eukaryota > Metazoa > Chordata > Amphibia > Caudata > Salamandridae > Lissotriton > Lissotriton helveticus. The sequence continues at coordinate 706,678,083 of NC_136071.1, forward strand.
AATATCTATAAAAGCAGATAAAACCCGTTCATAATCGGTGTTATTTTCGAGGATAAGGGTGATATCAATCAAACATTCATTAACAATAGAACTTAATACTTTGTTAGCTTTTTCCCCTATCCATCTAATTCTAAAGTAATTTAACATGTCATGAGTGGTGTAATATGTAAGGTTACAAGCAGTGCATGATTACATCTAGTTCACTGAAATATAAATGGCAAATTTCAGTGTTTTGCTTTTTTGTAAATGTTAGTTCTTATCACTTTTCAACACCACTTTTTCCATTGGTTTCCCCAATGAATTTCTGGAGTTTTTTTTAACAAAGCTAAGATTTTATACCATACCTAAATATTGTCTCTTTAGGTTTTCCTATCATATTCTAAGTTGATCATACACCCAAACCCCCCTTTGCAACCTTCACCTAATACTCCATGGAGCAGTCAATCCCTGTAGTTATTTGCCTATGGCAGTATCCAGAGGGGGTTGGTTGCAGGGCTTTGGCCCGTGGGAAAGCCTGGGACCCAACACCTCACAGCCCATGACCTACAACCATGCACTGCTGGATTTGTCTGCAGAGCCTGCAGCCAAACCCCAGGAACCCAATCCCATGGAGTGAGCAACACCTGCACCGAATGTCCTTGGTGGCGGCCAACACCCACTGCTCATTGTCTTAAGCAATGTGCAGAGGGGGTTGGCAGCAGGGTACACACACCAGTGAGCACCATATCCCCACTGCACATAGCCTTCAGCAGTGTGCAGCAGTGGGTGAACTCTTTGCCCAACCCACTGAAGTAAGCTAAAATCCACTGTGCACAACCAATGGCCTGCACAATGGCGGATGGCCGTAAGGTATGGTCCACAAACAGCGCCTTGTAATTAATTTTAATGTTTTCTGGTACCGTAGTACTAGTAGCTGTACCACAGGGAGTCCACAGCTTGGTCCTGGTACCGATTTGCCGGCAGCAACCCAGAATATATATTTTGTAAGTGGCTTAAGCGAGGGTCGCTTGGCCCCCCATTTTACACCCTGAGTGTCAAGGTGTGCCCAACCTGCCCCCTTATGAGGCCGGTCACTTTTTTTTAGGTCTCTCAGACATAGTCGTGAAGTTCTGTAATGGTAGTTCTGACATTTTCTTCAGTGTTGCAGCCAGCCAATCAGATCTTTTGATACTGCTGTAACAACACCGATTCCATGGTACCAAAATGACAGACAGGAGAACAAGTTCTCTCAGCCAATCAGAAGGGCCTATCTTTTAAATGTTTTGGTACCACAGGTGTCCCAGGAGACCCACCATTTATATATACATAACTTGTTCTGAGGGGTTAATTCCTTCAAGAGCAACAAAAGCACCTCTTTAAATGCTAATTGCTCAAAAACGGCTATAAGGACTTACACGTTGTTCAGAAAAAACACACTTTCAAAGGAAAGTTGTACGTTTTTGCCAAATTTAGTGTAATTCCATTCAGATGTGTTTTCTGTATCGGACAGCAAATGTTTCTATGGAAATTAACATAGAAAATCAAGCTTTTGGGACCCCTACAATTTTCTTGGCTGCCGCTTTAGGGATCAATGTAAAACTTTCCCTGAAGGTGTCAAAGTGGATGAAAAATTCTTTTGGGAAAGGTTTTTGCAGATTCATCACACAGCACCAAAGGTATTAAATAAACAAAACGATTCTACTTATGAAACCTCTGACCTGACTATAATAATGTAATGTATATATATTTCAGAGTGGCTGGAGCCAATCTTTCTTTATAGTTAAGATTCCCAAAGATAGGAATTCATACAATTTTTGCTTGCCAATAACTTTGTACCATTTGAGGAATCTCCATAAACCTTTCCAGACCTATTCCTTTTTCTTCATGGTAGACGATGGAAGTTTTTGCGGCGATTCGTCAAGGCGGTGCAATGAAAACAGGGGGGGTCCTAAAACACGGCTTGGTAACAATGCCTTTTCCATAGACATTAAACTCATGCGTAGAGCAAATATGGCTGAATGGATTTAAATGAAATTTGTCAGGAATATATATTATGGTATGCAAATGATTCTTTTGGGTAGTACAGACAAGTATGGTGAGTATTTTTAAGTTATAAGGCAATTTAATTTAGTGATATCTGTTTTTGCAGTAGTTTCACAGAATTTCACAGTATTTTGCAGAAGTACCGCAATACATAGTGATGACAAGGCATTATGTGATTGACTGCTAACTGCTTTTACAAAGGTTAAACGCAGCAATGTAGTTTTTAAATATTCTTTAGCTGTGTTCTGCGTTACTCCCTTAAATATTTATATATTTTTTTCATGTACTGAGTACGGTAGTACTTCCTAGGAAGTACTGCGATATTTTAAAAAAATATATATATATTAAAAAATTTTAAATACACTTTACTGCACTATATTTTACAAATATAGTGTACGCCAGTGTATTTTCAATGTTCTCCATATTTAATTCTTTACAAAAAAGTCTACGGAGTACTGAAGTAATACCTAAAAATTAGCACACAATTTACGTTTATTTTTAAAAGCACGGTTCACCATAAACGGTTATACAAATATAAAGAAACATATAAATATATTTCGCTACCTGTTAGCGCCTTAATAAGCCTACTACTTACCTATATACAAAGCTCTAACCCACAATGCAGCCAAACTGTGCCTAAAACTACATGACTGCCTTTTATATTTTGTAAAGACAGCTATTAGCCATTCACATAGTACCTTCTCATTGGCATCTACCGCCGTATACTTCAAGGTAACAATGTTATACCGCAGCAGGATATATATTGTAACACTTATAACTTTAATACCACTAACACAATATACACCTGCTACCAAAACTCATCATTTATACATTATTATCTGTATTCATGCCATATTACATCTATATACGTTCACCCACTCACGCTACATCTGTCAAGTACCACACTCCACTCTAAGCCACTCCACTCTTTGCCACTCCACTCAACTCTATTGCACTGTACACCACACCACTCCACTCTATGTCATTCCACTATACACCACTCTCTTCTACACTAATCCACTGCACACCACTTCACTCTACCTCACTTTACTCTATGCCACTCCACTCTACACTACTCCATTGTACGCGAATACACTATCCCTTACTCAATTCTATGACACATCAGTGATTTTTTTTGTAATGCCAATAACTTTGCCTTCATTGTACAAATCAGCAAAATCTTTCCCAAAAAAGGCTCACACTCCTCAGCTATTGCCTGGAAAGCTTCAGGGTGATCCGACAATTTGGAGCCAAGAAAAGGGGGGGGCCCAAAAAGAGATTTCCTCATGCAATTTTCCATAGGCAATTTAGATAGTGCTATAGTCAAACCGGCTGAATGAAATTAAACCAAATTCATAAAAAGATAGATAGGAAGCATGATTTTTGTCATTTGACAAAACTCCAGTCAACCATTTGAGAGAATTTAAGCTGCAAAGTTCAGAGATATCTAGCAAGGCAATATTAAAGTGGGGAATATCGAGGGGTAAATGACAAATGAAGCATTCTCATTGGCTGGCTCCACGTGACTGCGACCAGACCCATAAGATCGAGCAATGTGAATGGCCAGCTGCAACATGAAGAGAAATGTTGCATCCACCATTTTAGGACTCGGGGAGTTTGAAACATGTCCTGAATATTGAAAAAAAACAACATATAAGGGGGTGCATTGTAGATGTACCCTAAAACCCTGGCCCATGGAGGGTCAGGCTGGGGTTAATGTGCAAACAAAAATCCAGAGTAGTGCAAGAACAGCCACTGTGATTGGCTGACCGCCATGTGAAAAGAAATATTGCAGCTGTCATTTTAGGACTCGGGGACTCAATCTCTTTATCCTTAAAAATAAAATAAAACAACATATAAGCGTAGGAGTACCTTGACCCTTTAGCCCTTACGGGGGGGGGCATCTTAGGTCAGCTAAGGGGTGTTAGTCACCTGTAGGGTGGGTTGGGCACAGGACACCGCCACAGGCTAGGTCCTGCATCCAACGCCACATTGACACGATTAGAGGCAATGTGTAGTGGGGCGTTGTCAACTGCAGGGGATTGGGCATCCAACCCCACACCGCCAAGGGCCGACAACCAAGGAAAACAGTCCACAGACCATTAAAAATGGGAACAACAACATACAAATACAAATTGAAAAACACACTTAAAAAATAAAAGAAGCCTGACCCAGCTTGGTCAGTCGTGGCTGTGCACAGTGGGTATTGGTCACCTGCTGCGAGTTGAGCACGGGGCCTGGCCTGCACTGCGCATGACCTTTGGCCTTTTGGCCTTGGCCATGCACATCCGGCATTGTTCTTCCCTGACAAGTTGGGAACTGTGTCCTTTACTTGTTAGTTAAAGTATATAAACAAAAAAGCAGAAATTCACAACAACAAAACACGGTTAATGTGAAATTATGTTTAGCTTTAGTTATAACCCTTAACATCTGATTTAAAAAAAACAATCAGTTTTAAAATGTAGGACTTTCTTTAAATTCAGAGCCCTAACTTGAGATGCCAAAATCTCAAGCAGAGATGTCTATAAGTAGAAAAGTAGGGTTAGGTTTAGAAATACACACACATGCACACACCCCCATGCACACACACACACTCATACATATATGCACAAATATCTATAAAAAATAGTTAAGTTAAGCTTACATATTTAGAACGAAAAAATACAGGAAGATGTATGTTATGGTTAGGTCCACAACCCACCACTAAAACTTGGTACTCATCAGTAACTTCAAATCATCTTGTTCTACACTCTTGTTATTCTTCTATATGTCAAGGTATATGCTTTCAATTTTAGTTTTAAGGTTCCTTTTTAAAGTCCCTATGACATCCTGGCACTAGAGGGACAGCACTTTATTAACCACAACCAACAGTATAATAAAGGCAAGAAGGCAAAGAAAATAATAGCAAGTAGGATTGGGTAAAACTTTAAATTTTTAAACCTCAATTTCCAATCTAAAGGCCTGATTAGGATGGCGGGCGGATTCTCGTCCGCTTGCCAGCCTAACAGAGAAGGGGACCGTTCAACATAGTGTCGGGGTCTCACAGGTCAAATTACAATGCGACTGCCACGGTGGCGGTCACATTGTATAGGTTTTCCATTGCAGCGGGTGCTGCTGGCTGCAGCACCCGCCGCAATGGAAATATGGCATGTGTGACACATCCCTGTACTACGTGAGAGGCACCATGCATTGCCTTTAACTTGTTACAGGGATCTGTTGGAAAAGGGCCCGGGGTGAAGGGGGGGCCTGCTATGGGCCCCTAATACCCATCTCCACCAGCCTTTCCATGATGGGTGAACCGCCATGAAAAGGCTGGCAGGGGAGACCATCCTAATCCCTACAGCGGTGCCTGGGAGGCACCGCTAGCATTGTAGGGATTTGAGTCCCCTCTGATGGTCGGATCCGTGGCAGTCAGTCTCTCTGACCGCCACCCCTCCGCCCACCATCCCAATGTAGCGGGCGAAGAAGCTGCTTAGGATGACAGGGAGACTGCCACCAACAGTCGGTCAGTGGCGGTCTCCCCGCCATCCTAAGCAGCCCCTAAGCATTCACCCAAAAGTGGGTCATTATCACTGGCAGTAAAATGCACATCTTCAATTTTGTCATGAAATTGCAACTTGTTCAGAGATCTGTTTCACATGTGTGGGCAAAGGCATGTTTTAGGATGCCAGTATTAGTCGAGGGCAACCTCACAGTTCTTTGTTCCATTGGTTTGACAGTTATTTTCTCCATGCTAGCAGCATTACTCATATCCTGTAGAGTTGTGGCTGTTTCCACACTTCTTGAATTTGAAGGTTTAACCCATAGTTCAGGAAAACCATACCAAACTGTTGTGTTCTGTGATATCCCCCTGGCATTTGTGTGAGGGATAACTAGAAAGTTTTATATGAGTTGAATGTCAGGCATGACATAGCAGTATAGCAGGAGCCAGTCCAGTACCTGGCCAATGAGTAATTTGTCCTCTTTCAACAATTGTGGAATTTTGTTTTTTGGAAAAGAGGAAACCATAAGAGAAAACTTGGTAAATCACCTGAGGAAAGAGTGAAAGTTGAGGAGGAAAGGGGCTTTCACAGATTTATTAGTCATGTTTACAGGTACTGTGCAGTTTTTCACTTTATACATGAGGCAATTAGCCTTTGTAGCCAGGTGCACAGCAGGTGAATTGCTGCATAATTTGGACGAGGCACCTGAAAATCAGAGAGCAATGCACTATCATAGTTCTCTTCACAGATTGAAGTTTTAGGACCATGACATTTTGGCCCACATTACAATGTCGGTGGGCCTGCCACTGACAGGCCGCCAGTGGCGGACCCACCGGCATCCACTGAAGCGGTCCAGTGCCCGACTATGATCCAGCGGTCAGAGGCATCAGGTGGATGGACACACGGTTGCTTTTCCGAAGGGCTCAAGGAGGCTGTCAGGGCAGCGGTGGGGTCCTAACCCCTACAATAGGGGCAGTGCCTGCTCAGGCACCACCATAAGGATTACGATGCCCGTTTCCTTCTGCCTTTTATTGGCGGTCCAACAACCATGAAAAGGTACACATAAAGGGACTTTACTGACCCCAGGTAGAGCCCCCTTCCCCCTGGGCCTCCACTCCTGGGCCCGGGGGACACATGTGGTGCCCCCCCAAACAGCCATGCACCCTGCAGCAGGCACCGTACAGTGGCTGGCACAAGGTGCAGGGATATTTGTAAACATACATATTTCGATTGTGGCTTGTGCTGCGGCCCTTTTCTGGGCCACAGCACGATCCACAATTGATAAATGTATGTTTCTGATTGCCTTCACATCGTCGGATTATAGTAAGGCAGGTGGAGCAGACAAGAACATGTAGGACAGACTCCATCCCAATACGATGTCAGACAGATGCTCGTCCAACAACCATCGTAATGAGGGCCTTTGTGTGTTAAGCTGTAGTGGCTACCATATATATATATCAATGAGTGGCGGCAAACTATGTATTATTGCCAAAATTGAATCACTTGACCCTAGGATGGGCAGCAGGCACAGTATCAGTGCATACCATGTGGCCCGTCTTCAGCCTGATTGAATCACTGACATAATATCAAGGTACTGTAATCACAAAAAGGAATCTGATGGTCAAAAGATAAATAACAGAGTTAAAAAGAGAGAGAAAAAGGCACTGATCATGTATCTTACTGTCTGATATGTTCTATCTAAACAGATATACAAGTTCTAGACCCAAAGAGGTGACTATTGGATTTCCATCAACTGCCCTTTGTGGCCAGTGTCATCATTTGGAATTCCAACTCCCCTGTCATAGAGCCCCATTAGATGAGGAGGTGACTCTGTGATATGAGCGTAATAAACAGAGAGCCAGAAGATCAAAAAGTCACAATCGTGTGATGGCAAACCTGTGTTCTTAAATACACTGGCCTAGTATAGTGCAGTGCAAAGGCAAATGAAAAGTTTAAAAAGGATACGAGGGCATACAGGAACCTTTATTAAAGTATGCCTCCATACCTATTAAAAATAGATGCAGGAGCGGCTGTAAACAAATATACCGCCGATTTATGGTCAACTAGTTTCAGCCAACAAAAGGCAAAGTCGCCTTGGCTTTCTTCAGGACCTTCTCACAATTATAGCTACTGCAATTGGTAAAAATATAGTAAAACAGATAATGTGCACACTTTGAACATACACGGTACCTCCATACAGGAAGGGTGAATTCCACACCTGCCCTGTATGAGGTCCAGGCCTCACCTCACCTGGTGCAGACTCAGGTATTAAGGAGACCCCGCCCTATCCGTCGGTATCTCGGTACCAAATCCAGTGTCAGTGGGAGGCCGGTACACAATACGGTTTGACACAAATATTGTGTCAAAAATATAGGACTTTGGAGAGATTACATTTACTATTCTCACTCCAGTCTGCACAACAATATGGAAAGCATTGGACTTTGGAGGGATTAAATTTACTATTACCACTCAAGTCTATACAACAATAGGGAAAGCTTTTGACTTCGGAGGATGAAGATTTACTATTCCCACTCCAGTCTGTGCTATAGTAGGGAAAGTTTTGGACTTTGAAGGGCTTACATTTACTATTCCCACTCCAGTCTGTGCAACAGTAGGAAAAGTGTTGGACTTTTTAGAGGTAAAATTTACTATTCCCACTCCACCATGTGCAACAATAGGGAAAGCGTTGGACTTCGGAGGGTGGAAGCATTACTATTCCCATTCCAGTCTATGCAATGATAGGGAAAGTGGTGAACGTCAGATTGGTTAAATTTACTATTTCAACTCCAGCCTGTCCAACAGTAGGGAAAGCCTTACTTTGGAGGGGGTAAGACGTACTATTCCCATTCCAGTCTGTGCTATAGTTGAGAAAGTTTTGGACTTAGAGCAGGTAGGATTTACTATTCACACTCCAGTCTGTGCTACAGTAGGGAAAGTGTTAGAGTTCGGAAGGGTTACATTTACTATTCCCACTCCAGTCTGTACAACAGTAGGGAAAGTAATTAACTTTAAACTATTAAAAATATAAAACTCTTAATATGAACTTGCAAAAAATATATTTAAAAAACAATTCAACAATTTACATAATTAATAAAAATGATGAGTAATTATCAAATAAAACATAATTATAATGTAATTATTACGTAATTAACTTCCCACCATATACCTCTACAAACCTAGCAGCCCACATCTAAAATATAACTAAAACAAATATGTATAACACAACTTACAGCATGAATAGTCAATTAAATAATTAATTAATAATTCATTGTTAATTGACTATTGCTTAAAAACTTCCCTCAGTAAACCCCTACAAACCCAGCAGCCCTCACCTAAGCTCAAGTTGGGCGGGAGGCTTAAACAGCCTGTGATTCTGGGCAAATCACTTAATCACCCCATGACCCCCCCAAAAAAAGAAATTGTCCATCTGTAATGTAACTTGTGCTCATGTACAGTGCTCTGATACCTTCGGCTCACGTTTGCGCTATATAAAACTACAAAAAAAGAGATTATTGCTTAATTAACTTCCCACCCTATACCCAGACAAACCTAGCAACCTAAAATAAAGCTAAAATATATCAATATGACATAATGTACAACATTAATATCAATCACATAGTTAAGTAATAATTGATTATTACTTAACTCCCCACACTATCCCCCTACAAACCCAAGAACCCAGTATGACACTAGAAATCTTTAGCAAATAAATAACAAAATCTAAATCACTTAAAATGACAAACTATCGTAAAAAAATAATAACAATTACACAATGATAACACATTAAATTAATATATGTCTTAAAAGACATAAAAATAATAAAAATATATATTTTTAACAACTATATCATTGAACATTATATTAAAAACAAAGGGGCCGATTACAAGTCTGGGATCTTTGTCCGCCAGACTTATGGTGGTGCAGCGGTAGCAGTCCTGTGGCTGCCCTATTCCGAGGCGGTCATTTGGTCCGCCACCTTTGTGCCAGCTGCATCAGGTGGCGGCAGCGCCGCAGACAGGGCTATCCAATATGCAAGGCCACAGTGCACCAACCATATTTCGAGTTTCCCCACCGCCTAACCTTTTTATGGCGGTGAGCCCACCATGAAAAAGCTGGTGGTGTGGAAACAAAGAGGGCCCTACAGGGCACCATGCACCGGCTGCCATGGTGATGCATTCAGGGGAGCACAACATGTGCCCACCTATATACATGCACCCCAAGTTCCAGCATGGCATGGACTTCTCAGTCCATGCCATGCTGGAACTTTTTTGCATTCTCCTTCCGGTGCCCATTTTTATGCCACCGCCGCGGGAACAGCAAAAGAAAAGTCCACTAGACACGAGTTGTACTTGTAATCTGGCGGGTGGGCCATGCATAGCTGTGGTGGTGCTGTGGTGGCGCAAAGCGGCCACACCACTGCCAAACTCTTAATCGGCACAAAAGATATTCTTAACAATAATATTACTTACCTCAAGAAACAAACTTCTTGACAACAATATAGCTGCATCAGAATATTTTTGTATCACGATATGTTGTTTCTGATATTTCTGTCTCCTGATATTAATACTCAATATTTTGTGCAAATATCACCCGATCTGCCTACGCACAGCTATATCATCAGTTTGTTTTTTTTGTAAATATTTGTATTGCATTTTTACTTTCTTTGTATGTGTGACAGAACCACATCTGGCATACATTAACAACACTCTATATTGGCGGTAGGAAGGCAGATACATTTAAATTGCATTCATTCATAATGCCTTCTAATACAATGTACGGGGTCCACTCGCCCCCCCACACTGAGACCCAAGTGCCAAGGTATCCAACCAGGATGACATGCAGCATCTGCCAACTAAGCAGCAGTAAACAAACAACTGACTAGGCATCTGGAGGATAACGACATCCTACATCCCAACCAAGCGGGCTTCAGAGCTAAACACTCCACGGAGTCAGCACTCTTACACACTGTGGAGACTCTGAAAACTGCTATGGACCAAGGTAAAAAGGCTGTACTGGTTCTGCTCGATCTATCGGCGGCCTTTGATACCATCTCACACCCCGTATTAATTGGCTGCCTAGCAGAATCAGGAATAGCAGGAGTTGCTCTTGAGTGGCTGAAAAATTTTCTCGGTCAAAGGAAGCAAGTCACGATATTAGGGAACTACTGCTCAGAGGAGAAAACATTAAAAACAGGGGTACCTCATGGCTCCAGTTTGAGCCCAGTACTGTTTAATCTTTATATGACCCCCTTGATAGAGCTTATCTCATCTTTCCACATAAGCGCTATATCTTACGCTGATGATACTCAGCTAATCCTCGTTTTGGACAGCAACACAACAAAGGCAGAGGAAAACCTGAGAGATTGTCTTACCGCCATATTTGACTGGATGAGAAAACACCATCTCAAATGCAACTCGGGCAAGACTGAAATCCTTTCATTTGGACAACAAAACCTTTTTCCCCCCAAATTATGGTGGCCTCAAGACGCAGAAATCCCCCCAAACACCATTACCACGGCCCGCAACCTTGGGATCAGGTTTGATGAGGCTTTATCATTCAGACAACAAGCAGGTACTGTGGCAGGGTCCTGCTTTAGTATAATCAAAGGCCTCAGAAGGTTTTTTGACCTTCTCCCTCTGACAGCCAGAAAGACGGTAGCGGTGGCCCTTATTACCTCCCGTCTGGACTACTGCAATAGTCTATATGCTGGCTCCAGTAAAGCAGTACTGCATAGACTGCAGATGGTCCAGAACGCCACCACCCGCCTTGTGCTGAGATGGCCCAGGAAGTCGTCTGCATCAGCAGCACTCAAGATCCTGCACTGGCTGCCCATTCACAAGAGAGTGTTGTTTAAAATCCTAGTAATCACCTTCAGGGCCTATCACCAGCTAGGTCCCTCTTACCTGTCAAAAAGGTTTGGAAGATATGTGCCTTCTCGCTCACTTAGATCCTCCAACCTGAACCTGCTGGTGACTCCCAAGTTTAGGCTAGGTACGAAAGGAGGAAAATCTCTGGGAGTGCTAGGTGCCAGAGCCTGGAATAAACTCCCACTTCAACTGCGTCAGATCCCGTCAGAGAACCTCTTTCGGAAGGCGTTAAAAACATGGATTTTCAAACTCACAGACACAGCCTGTTTAGCCCTAGTCTAAACCCTACCCCCAGAGACACCAGACACTATTCTTCTGAGACCTCATTGGCCCTCTGGGCAACACCTCTTGGACACGAGTGGTCAGCGCCAGCCTACCGCCAGCCTGGCGAGGGCGATCCTCCCGCCATCCTAATGTGCCCCTACGAGTAAAGAATAACCATAGTGTCCTTTAGCACCTCAACCAGTGTTGAATCCATCCCACCCACTGCCACGGCATATCAAAGTTACAACAGTAGAATCTGGAGTAGTCATTGCTCCAACAGCATTCCATTCTCCAACATCCAAAAAAAGAATATGAAAACAACATACTCATCAGTGGAGATCAGATGTCAATGGGGTGACCTTGAGACCCCTCCTTTGTGTCTACAGGATCTTTTTTTTTAGGGAGCCTCCCAATGAGTGTGTCTCTGAGGCGTCCAAGGAGCCGGTGCCAGAGCCAGGGGATCCCACTTGCACCAGTGCAGCCACAACTTGAGCTCTCTCCTTTGCTGCCTTTTCCCGGGAAGGGCGGGAGCAGGACTTGAAGGCTGATGAGCGCAGATTCCATGTCAGGGTCCAACCCTCCTCAGTGTTTGGTTGATCAAATAGAGGATGCTCCCCTCTAGACTCCAATTAGTCACAGGCCTCATGGAAAATGAGAGCCTTGTCACCATCCATGACTTTGAGTTTAGCCAGAAAAAATCAGCAGGTATTCAAGCCCCATCTGCCGGAGTCTGGGCTTCAAAGCATGCCCTTTATTTTTCGAACATCAGCTGTGTAGTTCAGAAATATCATAAATACCTGGTTTTCTACCAGCCATGGGCCTTTAGCACTGTCAATCTGGAAGATATTATCCCTGTCTTGATAACTGAACAGGTGTGCTACCATTGGGCATGGGGGTGCACCGGGTGGGGGTGGCCGGGCTGGCACATGATACGCCCATTCCATTGAAAAGAAAGTGGAGTTTGTTCCTCCAAGAACTGTTTGTACCATACATTGCTCCAGGTACAGATCCATAGTTGGGCCCTCAATCTTCTCGGGTGGACCCCCTACCCTAACATTATTCTGATGTGATCGCCCCTCTACATCATCAGCTTTACGTTTCAGGAGGTCCACTTCCCTCTGCAGGGTCACTAGTTTGGTCTGTTTCTGACACAATGGGCTGTATCTCCACTATGGTCATCTGTAGACACTTTTGCTTTCAGTTTTAGCCATATGATCAGTTAGCAATACTTTAGCAAAGAAGGCTTGCTAGGTCTAAGGCAGTACAAAGTGGCTAGGTCACTCCTTTTTTTCTTCTTATGGCATAAACTGAGGCTGACATGAGGGAATGGCATTATCTGCACAAGATGATCTAGGAAGAAGTGCCCTAGGTGGGAAGCCCTCATACAAAGCTCTGGTGGAGCTAGAATGTTCGTACAATGAAATGGCTGTGGTGGACTGGGACCTAGGCACAATTTGAGGCTGATAGCGATGGACCACAGTTTGAATATGCCAATTAGGTTCCCCTAGGTTTCCCTTGTACCCCCGGACCCAATTTAAATCTTGGCAGATCATCCAGACCATCAAAAATCTTCATTTCATTTGTCACCTGTCGGAATTGTCATCCCATCTGATTTATATGTTGCCGGTTTGATGGACAAAAGTCTGTCAGGCCAGGCCATCACCTTCATCTGAAGACTCCTCTGTCAATGGAGTTAGAGCAGAAAATTGGCTGATGGATGTATTACAGGCACAACTCTGTCAGCATTACCATGGCAGCTACACCTCTGCACCTGAGCTTGCGGATTGCAGCCTATTTAAATAGGAAAGCTACATTTACCAACCTGTTCTACTCAACTTCCCACAATGAACCTGATATTGCAAGGTGCTGACTACCTTCTGCTTAATATGGATGATGACCCACTACGTCACCATCGTAATAGGAGGTATGTGCACTTAAATGAAAGTTGTTGCATTAAAATAGCATTTATTGTACCTGTCCTCTTTTGTAACGTACTCTGTGGAATGTACTAAAACTGTTAACTTTGACATTCGAAAAATACTTTTACATTGTCCTGTCTGTAATACTAGTTAAAGTGTTCTGTTGAACTGTACTGTTAAGTAAATAAAGTGTACATATGGTCATACACATTTTGTATATATACAAGTTCATCCCAATTGTGTATGTTGTGTAATCATCCTTCATCATGATGGAAGCACATACCAAATATGACATGTAGATGTAAATTTAAAATGATTAGAAAACGATTAATTGAAATTTTTAGTGTATGTCATGGAGACTTAACATTTAATTTTTGAAACTAAATACCTAGTCTGAGGGGGTGTGGCTTAGCTGAGCTGAAAGATGGCCGCTCCTTGAACGGGCTCTGCCGGTCTGGGGGAAAATCCTTTAATTATCATGCACTAACGGCAGACATTGGAAGGCACTTATCAGAGCGATAGACTGCCTTAGCACCAGAGACTTCCTGGTGGCCTGTCAGGAGTGAGTGTCCCTCCTGGCCCGAGCTGGGCCTGGGTTGAAATGGGCAAGGTCAGCGATCTGGGCCCTCTGGAGCCAGCTGTGCGACATCCGAAAGGCAATGTGGCACCGTGATGCAGCGGACAAATTAAACAGACTCGACCTAGTCGAGAAAGAGACATGGGAGGCTGGTGCCTGCCGACACTGCCCTGCTGAGACGAGGACCTGCTGCATTAGGCCCGATCATGCGTGACAGGTGAGGCGGGCCTGACAAGCTGAGGTGAGAGCCCCTTCCTGGCCAGCCACCTGCCTGCGACAGTTGCTGGCTTGCGCTGGCCCGAGACCCCACCTGATGAACCTTCAGCAAAAGTGCTGAGTGGGATACACCGCCGGCTGCCCATATCGGCTGAGTGGACTCTCCCTATATCTGAAACTATGTGGACACTTGCTGGGCCAAGTGGAAATTGGTGGGGAGGCGCCCAACGCGGCACTCAGCGGGGCCATGCAGCACCTGTCCTGAGGGCTGTCCCGAGGCTCGTCCGGTTCTAAGCTGGATCAGGCGTGGCGGGCAAGATAATAGCATACCCTACATGCCAGACCAGGCAGACCCTCCAGGTCTCGCCACCTGCCTTTGAACGCTGCTGCACTGCGCTGTCCTGTGGCCCTACAAAGAGTGCAAACACAAGGAGATGATGGAAGGAGCACTGAAACTTTTCAGACACTCACTCACTGTTGCAGATCTGGGTTTAATCCATCCGGAGAAGACCTGGCTTGGCAGTTCGGGCTGGTCTTTTCCCAGGAGGAACAGGGTCAAGACTGATTTGCATATGGCTGGGTCTGAACTTGTGTGGTGAAGTCAGCTAAAGAATGATGATGGATTCAACCCAGATCTGTGACTGGGGTGAGTTTATGTAAAGTTTCAGTGCTTCTTCCATCACCTCTTTGTGTTTGCTTTGTTCGAACTGGAAACCATGCCTGCATTGGGCAGGGCAGACAAGAACCACCCCCCTAACCACCAACACTGACCCGGGAGACTCGCCAGAACTTGGGACTGCGCCATCGCTGGCCGGATCCGGGTAGGGGACAGTGAGGCTGAGCCTTATGAAGGCCCGTTGAGTGAGATGGGCCGTGCCTGATGCTGACCTGCTTCATAGATTACCTGGCACTGAGCTGTCTTGTGGCCCAACAGCCAACTCCTGCATGGATCGCTGAGCCCTCCCAGAGTATGTGGGTCAAATCTTTTCACACGCTGTGTGTCAGAACTGTGAACCCTGACACTACATCGCCCCCACAGCCAGGCCCACACCTGCCCTCTGCATCATTCTCCATGTCAGGCATGCCAGGTCCCCTCCAGCTTAATTTCTGCTCCCTCCTCTGAACTCTATAGCAACCCCATTTGATGCTCAAGTCGGACGTCGCAGGCACAGGGAGAGGGTAGGTGTGCTGGCATTGACCTATTGTGCCACATATCAAATGACAAAAAGAAAATGGGGAAACACAACCTAAAACAAAGCTGTCATTCAAAAACAAAACGCAGACACGCCTACCAGGTACAGGGGTGAATCTGATATGGTGGAGGGCACCCGTGAAGAAACTTAGAGACAGGGCGACAACCTTTGGGCTATCCTCCTGGAGATCAAATCCCGCCTAAAGACAATTGACACCAGCTAGAAAGCAGAGTCTCTGATGCACACGACTATCATGTTGAATCCAAGCGTCACCTTCTCCAGATAGAAAAGGTCCTGCATGTCATTAAAGCCAAAAGACAAAGACCTAGAGGGCTGATCTAGAAGGAGCAGCATCCGCATCACTGGTGTTCTGGAGACCACAGCTATTGCTAAAATGGAGGAATTTGTGGAGATCCTTCTGCAGGACTTGTTTGGCTCCGATCTCTTGACTGTGTTCATTGTTGAGCATGCACATCGCTCCCTAGGCCCAAAACCGTGGGTGGATGCTACTCCACATCCTATCATTGCACACCTGCTCAAATGCCGAGACCAAAATGTGATACTGTACCTTGCGCAAGAGTGTGGAGTCATACAGCATCAGGGAAACAGCATCTTGTTCTATCTTGACTTTCCTCCCTTGGTCCAAGTGGCTCTTCGGGAATTTTTCCCAGCCAAACATATTCTCCTGCAAGCGGGTGCATCTTACATGCTCTTATACCCCGCTAAGCTTTGAGTCACCTCTGATGGAAAACCGCACCTTTTTACACATGCGAAGTCTGCCCTAAAATCAGCATGCTAGAGTGCTCCAGTGGGAACTCACTGTGCTCTGTGGTAGACGCCAGGCTGAGTGACAATGATTGAACTACCGCCGTAATTACACCAACTGATGGGGACATCCGTCAAGAAAGCCGCAGAGCGAGTAACATACTACTTTAATTTACACTCTGCTCAAATGGTATCCTTTTCTCAATGTAACTATATTGCTCTGATGTATTGTTAACAGTCTCTTGTCTACGCAATGCTATACCTAATTTGTTAAATCCCCGGCCACCCTGCCCCACATGGCAAGGCAATACGCTGGTGAATCCTAATCCCCCAGGGGAAACTCCCATTATTATGTCAAATTACAGGTTGGGGCTCTTTATTGGACTTGGGGTGGGTACTTATTCACAACCTAACTAGGGGGTTGGTGTAGGAGGTGGGAGGGATGGGTTAGTTTTGATTTCTCTATTCGGGTTGGGTCGCAAAATCATTGGGTCCTGGTTATTTTTACCACCACATGCTCACATGTCTGTGCCTCACAAATTCTGAGCAGCCCCTTTGCACAAACATAACCGACATTATGAAATCCCGATGAGCATCAGCGGGGTTCTAAATCCACACCTCTCTACAGTTGGCTGCTCAACATGACATCAATCTCATGCATAACTTGGAATATCTGCTGCCTAAATGACTACATGACTACAGGAAAACACGCTTAATACAAGCATATTTAGTTAGACACAAGAAAGATATCTGTTTTCTTCCAGGAAACACATCTCAGTAGCACCTAGATATCCAAACTACATGCCCGGAGATAGGGAGGCGTTTTTTCTGCTGCATACTCCCAGTACGCCAGAGGCGTGGCAACACTGGTGTCCAGTGGGTTAGGCTGGTCTACACTGGCATTGTCCATTAATCCGAAGGGCAGATATGTCGTGATCCATGGCAATTTGGGGGGAAGCAGGCTCACTCTAGTTGTGATATACTGGCACAATACAGACGATCCTGAGTTTTTTGGCAAAAAATAACTGCATTTGGGCACAGCACCTTGATATGAGGGAGGAGAGATTTCAACGCTATCCTGGATAACACACTTGATAGGTCAGGCACCTCCTGGAGCCTACATACCAGGCCATGGCTATGCTGCAGACACTCACCCTGGAACACAACCTGGTGGACGTTTGGAGACGGCCTCATCCTGGCACCCGTGAGGGTACCTGTATTTGCGTGGGATGGTCTGCGTAGTAGAGCGGGCCTTGCAATACACGGTGCCCCATCTATCCCACTAGCACACAATCCAAAACTCCCCTGCTACTAGATCCTGGACCGGTTAAATAGGTGTACACATTAAACCTGAAAAGATTCACAGACTTATATCCCAAAAACCAGTTCATTGCCCCCCCTGCAACCAGTCGAGGGTGCCCCACCCAATTTCTCAGATATATTACTCTACTACCAACTACGCGCTACATGCAGTGCATTACATCACACCTTTCCGGTGCCCCCCTCCTCTCTTATCGATTAAACATATCCTCACCTCCTAACGGAATTTGATAACGCGCCTATAGAGTATCACACAGTGTTCCTCCCCAATACTTACGCCTAAAGTATTGGAAACCTAGTGTGCAGATTTGACTACACCGATCACAGATGAACTGTGGCTGTTCTGCTGTGGTCGATACAAAAGGGGATGATGGACGGAGCGTTTGAACAAATCAAACACTCACCCCCAGTCAACTGATCTGGGTTTAATCCATCACCATTCTTTAGTTCACTCAGCCACCCCAGTTCAGACATGGCTATATGCAAATCAGTCTGACCCTGTGCCTTATGACCCTGCCACACTTAGGGCGAACAAAGTGATACAAAAGGGGATCGCTTTGTTCGCCCTAAGTGTGGCAGGGTACACTCAGACGTGGGTCCCTTGTTCACTTGGCCACTGGATTCAAGATAGCCTGGCTGATGAGGATTATGAATCCGAAACCGGTCCCAGGATGCTTGTTTCCGGTCCAGGGAAGACATGGCTTGGCAGTTCGGGCTGGACTGTTCCCATAAGGCACAGGGACAGACTGATTTGCATATAGCCATGTCTGAGCTGGGGTGGCTGAGTGAACTAAAGAATGGTGATGGATTAAACCCAGATCAGTTGACTGGGGGTGAGTGTTTGATTTGTTCAAACGCTCCGTCCATCATCCCCTTTTGTATCGCTTTGTTCGCCCTAAGTGTGGCAGGGTACACTCAGACGTGGGTCCCTTGTTCACTTGGCCACTGGATTCAAGATAGCCTGGCTGATGAGGATTATGAATCCGAAACCGGTCCCAGAATGCTTGTTTCCGGTCCAGGGAAGACATGGCTTGGCAGTTCGGGCTGGACTGTTACCATAAGGCACAGGGACAGACTGATTTGCATATAGCCATGTCTGAGCTGGGGTGGCTGAGTGAACTAAAGAATGGTGATGGATTAAACCCAGATCAGTTGACTGGGGGTGAGTGTTTGATTTGTTCAAACGCTCCGTCCATCATCCCCTTTTGTATCGCTTTGTTCGCCCTAAGTGTGGCAGGGTACACTCAGACGTGGGTCCCTTGTTCACTTGGCCACTGGATTCAAGATAGCCTGGCTGATGAGGATTATGAATCCGAAACCGGTCCCAGGATGCTTGTTTCCGGTCCAGGGAAGACATGGCTTGGCAGTTCGGGCTGGACTGTTCCCATAAGGCACAGGGACAGACTGATTTGCATATAGCCATGTCTGAGCTGGGGTGGCTGAGTGTACTAAAGAATGGTGATGGATTAAACCCAGATCAGTTGACTGGGGGTGAGTGTTTGATTTGTTCAAACGCTCCGTCCATCATCCCCTTTTGTATCGCTTTGTTCGCCCTAAGTGTGGCAGGGTACACTCAGACGTGGGTCCCTTGTTCACTTGGCCACTGGATTCAAGATAGCCTGGCTGATGAGGATTATGAATCCGAAACCGGTCCCAGGATGCTTGTTTCCGGTCCAGGGAAGACATGGCTTGGCAGTTCGGGCTGGACTGTTCCCATAAGGCACAGGGACAGACTGATTTGCATATAGCCATGTCTGAGCTGGGGTGGCTGAGTGAACTAAAGAATGGTGATGGATTAAACCCAGATCAGTTGACTGGGAGTGAGTGTTTGATTTGTTCAAACGCTCCGTCCATCATCCCCTTTTGTATCGCTTTGTTCGCCCTAAGTGTGGCAGGGTACACTCAGACGTGGGTCCCTTGTTCACTTGGCCACTGGATTCAAGATAGCCTGGCTGATGAGGATTATGAATCCGAAACCGGTCCCAGGATGCTTGTTTCCGGTCCAGGGAAGACATGGCTTGGCAGTTCGGGCTGGACTGTTCCCATAAGGCACAAGGACAGACTGATTTGCATATAGCCATGTCTGAGCTGGGGTGGCTGAGTGAACTAAAGAATGGTGATGGATTAAACCCAGATCAGTTGACTGGGGGTGAGTGTTTGATTTGTTCAAACGCTCCGTCCATCATCCCCTTTTGTATCGCTTTGTTCGCCCTAAGTGTGGCAGGGTACACTCAGACGTGGGTCCCTTGTTCACTTGGCCACTGGATTCAAGATAGCCTGGCTGATGAGGATTATGAATCCGAAACCGGTCCCAGGATGCTTGTTTCCGGTCCAGGGAAGACATGGCTTGGCAGTTCGGGCTGGACTGTTCCCATAAGGCACAGGGACAGACTGATTTGCATATAGCCATGTCTGAGCTGGGGTGGCTGAGTGAACTAAAGAATGGTGATGGATTAAACCCAGATCAGTTGACTGGGGGTGAGTGTTTGATTTGTTCAAACGCTCTGTCCATCATCCCCTTTTGTATCGCTTTGTTCGCCCTAAGTGTGGCAGGGTACACTCAGACGTGGGTCCCTTGTTCACTTGGCCACTGGATTCAAGATAGCCTGGCTGATGAGGATTATGAATCCGAAACCGGTCCCAGGATGCTTGTTTCCGGTCCAGGGAAGACATGGCTTGGCAGTTCGGGCTGGACTGTTCCAATCAGGCACAGGGACAGACTGATTTGCATATAGCCATGTCTGAGCTGGGGTGGCTGAGTGAACTAAAGAATGGTGATGGATTAAACCCAGATCAGTTGACTGGGGGTGAGTGTTTGATTTGTTCAAACGCTCCGTCCATCATCCCCTTTTGTATCGCTTTGTTCGCCCTAAGTGTGGCAGGGTACACTCAGACGTGGGTCCCTTGTTCACTTGGCCACTGGATTCAAGATAGCCTGGCTGATGAGGATTATGAATCCGAAACCGGTCCCAGGATGCTTGTTTCCGGTCCAGGGAAGACATGGCTTGGCAGTTCGGGCTGGACTGTTCCCATAAGGCACAGGGACAGACTGATTTGCATATAGCCATGTCTGAGCTGGGGTGGCTGAGTGAACTAAAGAATGGTGATGGATTAAACCCAGATCAGTTGACTGGGGGTGAGTGTTTGATTTGTTCAAACGCTCCGTCCATCATCCCCTTTTGTATCGCTTTGTTCGCCCTAAGTGTGGCAGGGTACACTCAGACGTGGGTCCCTTGTTCACTTGGCCACTGGATTCAAGATAGCCTGGCTGATGAGGATTATGAATCCGAAACCGGTCCCAGGATGCTTGTTTCCGGTCCAGGGAAGACATGGCTTGGCAGTTCGGGCTGGACTGTTCCCATAAGGCACAGGGACAGACTGATTTGCATATAGCCATGTCTGAGCTGGGGTGGCTGAGTGAACTAAAGAATGGTGATGGATTAAACCCAGATCAATTGACTGGGGGTGAGTGTTTGATTTGTTCAAACGCTCCGTCCATCATCCCCTTTTGTATCGCTTTGTTCTGCTGTGGTCGGCTGGAACTTCTCTCTCCTAACCACAGACTAAGGCTTATTAATTTCAAGTTCCTACACCGTATCTATCGCACCCCACTACAACTCCATCGTAAGGGCCTTAGAGCAGATGGTGATTGCTGGTGATTCGGCGCCTCGCGGGCCACCTTTCTGCATGTCGCATGGCTATGTCCATCAATAGCGAGGTTCTGGGATAAGGTCCCTAATGGTATTCAGGATATTACGGGTCTGACACTGGAGCGTACACCCCTGGTGGGCCTGCTTGGGTTTGTGAAGGAGACCCCTCCAGGCTGGCGCCGTCTCCTGGCCATGTTACTTCTATTAGCTAAAGGCATGGAGATCATGCATTGGGGCAAACTTTCCACTCCTTCTACAGATGCATGGATTAAAGATGTCGCAATCAGTCAGGAACAATTATCCATTTACCGTGAGCTAATACCCCCCACATCTAGACCTAAAGACACCTGGGCTCCATTTACACACTGGGTTCGTCAGAAGGAAGCAGACTCCCCAAACTTTCTCTGAAGATGTGAACATCCCCCGATCCAGATGCATTGTACACTCTGTACATGGGACAAGCAGACAAAAATAACATGGCCATTGATGTTATGAAGGTCATTATACTGGAAGTGTGTTTGTATTGTAGACCTTACTGTTTACAATCTGCATCTTGATTGTCTACTTAACAAAACGAAGTCTGGCTCTCCTCTGGATAATTGTCCCCTAAGGATCCTTAAACAATGCAGAGAAACCTTTCTACCTCCTGTGGTTGACATCATGAACAGAGCCATGAGAGACGGGGTCTTTCCCACGCAGTGGAAAAGAGCGGTGGTAAAACCTCTCCTAAAAAAGGCCACCCTGGACCCATCAGTTCTAAAAAATTCCGACCAATCTCCCTTCTCCCTGCCCCAGCAAAGATGCTAGAGGCGCACCTCAACTCCCACCTTGCCGCTTTTATCGAAAGTTCGGATTGTCTCGATCTCTCTCAACACGGTTTCAGGAGGGATCACAGCACGGAGTCTGCCCTCATTATCGTGTTGGATAACATTTGCACACGGGTTGATGAGGGCCAGACCACCCTCCTGATCCTTCTAGATCTGACAGCGGCTTTCGATACCCTCTCCCCCTCTATATTAACAACTCGGCTGAGGGAGATTGGGGTGCATGGAGCAGCCCTGGATCTTCTCACGTCTTTTCTCACCCATCGAGAACAAAGAGTGAAGCTGGGGGACTATTTATCTCCATCCCTCCCTGTGCAATGTGGGGTCCCTCAGGGGTCGGCTCTAAGTCCGACCCTCTTTAACATCTACGTGACCCCACTTGCCAGGCTGATTAGATCTTACGGGATGGAGATAATTTCCTACGCTGACGACACCCAGATCCTGGTCTCTCTCTCCCATGCTAGCGCTCCAACTGCCTCCAATTTTAGATCTTGCATGGAGGCAGTTGGCAAGTGGATGATAACAAACTTGCTTAAACTAAATGGAGAGAAGACAGAGGTGATGGTGTTCGGAGGGAAAGAGGAAGTATGGTCTTCTAGCTGGTGGCCAGAGTCACTGGGAGCCTGTCCCACCCCTACTGCCTCGGCTAAGAATTTGGGGGTCATGATTGACCCCGCCCTGGACATGAGCAAGCAGGTTAGTCGTACCATCTCCACCTGCTGGGGCATTATTCATATCCTGAGAAGGATTAGGAATTACCTCTCTCTTCAGGCCAGGAAACAACTAGCAGTTGCTTTGATAGGCTCTAGGATAGACTACTGCAATGCATTGTATGCGGGCCTGAAAAAGGGCCTACTGCAACGCTTGCAGGTAGTCCAAAATGCCGCTGCTAGGTTCGTTTTGGACCTCCCCAAGCGCTCCTCAGCCACAGCAGCTAGAAAGCTGCTACACTGGCTCCCCGTAGAGGCCCGGATCCGCTTTAAGATCCTATGCCTGATATACAAGGCTCTGGCCAGAAACAGCCCCTCTGGCCTAGGTTCCATCCTGTTCCGCTATCTCCCCACCAGAAATCTACGGTCCTTCGGTAGACTTTTGCTAACGACCCCTCGTTTCAGGAGAGCGAAATGGGGTGGTAAGGCCTTCTCCACCTTGGCCCCTACTTGGTGGAATGCTCTTCCCCTGGAAATAAGATCACTGCCTACCCTTCAGGCTTTTAAAAGGGCCCTGAAAACTCACCTTTTCACGCAAGCGTACCTGTAGCAAAGTAACAATCTCTTTTTGACCTCTTTCTGTTAGGCGCCTTGATACCTTCGGGTTACTGTCTGCACATTATAAATTTTAATCATTCATTCATTCATTCATCACAATTTAAACATATCTGTTATTGAACCCCGCTCAACTGTTGCAACTGCTTCTCTTGATGCTACCTCATATGATGCTGTTCATGGAAACTATGTGCCAAAAACAACCACCAGGACCCCCCACCTTCCTATATTGATGTAACCTTAGAGATCTTTCTTGCTTCCCCATGCTACTATGCATTTCTTTGTACCATTATGTGATGCTATATGGCACTGTTCTCATTTTGTTTCAGTTAATAAAACGATTAAAAAAAATACCTATTCTGAAAAGTCTTTTAGAAATCTACAGACATATGTCATGGGTTGATGTTTGCCCTCTCTGAAGGGTCAGCACATAACATTTTGACCTTCAAATCTCCTATTATGTCATATTTTAGTAATATGCTTGCTTTACCTATGCAATCCAATGAAAAATGGTTTTCAATGCTCATTTGCCTTACACCTATTTGCAATAATGCATTGACGCTTACATGTCCAGTAAAGTGTGAATTAATGTTGCCAGTGCCTGTACACTTGTGGCCTTGCAGCACTTGTGGGAACTATATGAAGGTATGCTAAATAAAAGGTCTGTGGCATGCCATTACAGTCCATGTACAGTCAAGTATTGCAAAATGTAATGTGCATATTTATTATTTAACGAAACAGGTCCTGATTCACAAAGGGCCTCTGAACTCGTGGCAGAGGCCTCACTGTAATGAGGGAGTCTCCGCACTTAGGGTAGAATCTCTGCAATGAGAATTCTCACTGTTGAGATTCTGCCACGATTACAGAGGCCCCCCCCATGATTGTTTCAAAAAATGAGAGAGACCCCTTAGTGGCCAGGGGAATAGGGTACTTTTGACAGTAAGAAGAGATCTTCCCTTGGCAAACTGATTCACAGGGCACAACCAATAGGGTTGTCGGAGCAAACCAAACTATAACCACTAGATCCTTTTGCTATCTAGTACACTCACACAACAGTAGTATAGCTCATTGTTTATTATCATAAAAACATATTGTCTACAAATACAGTTTTTGTTAAAAACAACTCATTGCGCGCCTGCATTAAAACCACATGAACAATTTCATAAAATACAATTTTGATACACATATAAATTTAAAAAAGGGTTTTTCATCAATTTATGTTGACATTCATTAGCTATAACTAGAAGAATTACACAAAAGAAAAGGAAGGAGAGACATACAGAGACATATGTTGTTTGTCATTGAGTTATGCACGTTTTGAGACCTAACATAAACATAACCAGAACCTGGACTTGTTACATTTTTTTGCTACAGGCTAGGTTTGGTCCCTTGATCGTGCGAAGAAGGCGTCGATGTGTTTCGATGGTCTCTATTGATACTCTACCATCTTTTTCAAGACTAAGTTATGAGTGTCTCCTGTTGTTAGGCACTGGTTGGTTGCCACTGAAAGACTCCTGCAGATAAACATATACCCATCAGTGTTGTACATGGATTTCATCTTAATGTTATCCTACATATAGTAAATGCATTCACACTATTCCTAATATACATGGTAACAGTTTCATAATAGGTTCAACAGTATGTAGCCCTTGCGTGGTTATATTGTGGTCATGTTCACATAATACAATTTGGTGGGATTGTAATCTGGTTTTAATTATTATCTGCACATATTTGGCCTGTCTGTTTAGACCCACTCATGTCACATATTAGTCATTTGTCCCTACTTTAGAGGCATATTAAATCACATCGGGCATTGGTATCTTAACTTAGTAGATAATTACATCAGTGTCTTATTCCTCTAGACCTATACCCATACTGTGCATGGTAGAGCAGTTTCACATTAATTCAACTGAACTAAACACTAGTATCATTTACCTGATCACATAGCACAAGATCTTATTGTCGTAGATTTTCTAAGTACAGAGTGTTCAGACCTTCATTTTGTTCTGTTCATTCTGAAATATGGATACATATTTTCATTATACTCTACGTTTTTGGTTAAACGATGTTACTTGATGCTACCACTATCTATTGTATTTACCATCTTGTTGCTGTTCCTTGTCTCCTAGGACCCCCCCCCCTTTTTTTTTTAAATAAATCTTTCCATCGTGCTGTGTTTCCTAGGGAAGAAACGAATAGGCTCACCCAACATTGTCACCTATATGTTCTACTTATCTTCTATCACTTTCATACATTGTTTATTGTTACCTTCTGTTATTATATTCTGTGTCTCTATATGGTCCACTTGCAATTCTTCTATTAAGTTTTTGTCAGAAATGTTTTTCTTTACTAATTCAAGGGTTATCTCAGTTGATCTGAAATCAAAAGAAGAAAGGGGGGGGGGAACGATCTAAGCATTAGTTTTTTACCGGTTTGTCCCTACTCTCTCAGTTTGCTAAAGTGCAGTCACACGTCTTACCGGGGATCTGCAGTTCTGGACGCATTTTTTACGAGGGTAGGTCCTGTTTGCTTGCTAGATCCTTTTCTAAAAAGAGAGATTAAAAAGGATCAGTCTAAACTCTTCATGTGAGTTAGTTTGACTGACTCTATTTTGAGCTCTGGTATTTTGGGGAGAGGGGAGAGGGGTCCTTACCTATTATCAGCAAAACTTTAGTCTTCCACACCCCGTTCTAGAATCAGCGGTCCTTCGTGTTGTCAGCGACGTCACGATCAAATGTAAAAGACCGTTCGTGACTGATGTGGCTCTATTTAAACCTAAGACCCTGGTCTATCATTGGCTCCACTCGATAGTTATCAGCTGGGTTTAGTTAGATTTACACCGCAGCGCGAGCGTGTTCCAAGCCTCGCTTTCGCTCATGGCCATCTTGCTTCACCAAGCCTCGTTATGAGAATCAAGAAGACGCCTATCATGGATGTTGATTAACCTATCTTATTGCAGTTTCTATAATAATGACTATTAGTGGACATCCATTTTCCATTGGAAATCCACTTTTTGCTCAATCAGAAATGTTACCTATAGCTTAGTTTTACACCGCAGCGCGAGCGAGTTCCAAGCCTCGCTTTCGCTGCCGGCCATCTTTCCTTGCCAAGCCTCGTTTCGGGAAACTGAGGCGCTGTATATTGCACCTCTCTGTAATGTTAATTGACCCACTTTTGCGCAGTTGCTATTATCACGACTATTGGTGAAAGTTCATTGCTCATTCGGAATCCGCATCTTGCTAAGTACAGATGTTACCCAAAACTAGCATCATGAATGGATAATTTTCATGTGGTTATTTCTTGGCATATCTTGTGAAAGGTAATCACACTATTTTTGTATTTTGATTTCGGTTTGGATCCTATGTCTCAATGTAGTCACATATTAGTTCTTTTTTACTATGGGTTGTTATACTAGCTGATACTATATTATCTTGTGATCCTTAAGATTGTATATAGGGTTAAAAACCACTGAATTTTTTAGCCTCAATGATTATATAGGAATTTTAGATATAAGTGAGCAAGAACACTTTCTGTTTGTATTATGAACTTCTTAATGTTATTCTGTATTACGTTCCTTTGTCGTTGTTATGCCCTACTCCAGAAACCATACAGTAATTACACTAGTTTTTATTTTACTGACTTGCCACTATTTTAATCCAATCCTCCCTGGAATTTAGGCCTTTATTAGTTGTATTGAGGTGGATCATAAACTATTGTTCCAGTGACTTTCTTATTGTTTCTAAATTTCCTCCTCTCCTGCTCACATTCACTTTTTCTAGAATGAACCATGTGAAATCATGGCAGCCATGATTCTTTGTTTTAAAGTGATCTGTTAAGGGGGCATTCTCTTTCTGGTTTTTGATTGCTGATCTGTGCTCTAGCAGTCTGATGTGAAGCTCTCTCCCCGTCTCCCCCACATAGCCGTAGCCGCATGGGTAGATCAAGAGGTAGATTACGCTCTTACTCCTGCAGTTGTTCAAGCTTTTAGGAGTCAATGTTTTTCCATTGAATTGCAGTGTTTTCCCTTCGATGCAGTTAGGGCAGATTGAGCATGACCCACATCTGTAGTTCCCTCCAAAAACGTATAGTATAATGAAAATATGTATCCATATTTCAGAATGAACAGAACAAAATGAAGGTCTGAACACTCTGTACTTAGAAAATCTACGACAATAAGATCTTGTGCTATGTGATCAGGTAAATGATACTATTGTTTAGTTCAGTTGAATTAATGTGAAACTGCTCTACCATGCACAGTATGGGTATAGATCTAGAGGAATAAGACACTGATGTAATTATCTACTAAGTTAAGATACCAATGCCCGATGTGATTTAATATGCCTCTAAAGTAGGGACAAATGACTAATATGTGACATGAGTGGGTCTAAACAGACAAGCCAAATATGTGCAGATAATAATTAAAACCAGATTACAATCCCACCAAATTGTATTATGTGAACATGACCACAATATAACCACGCAAGGGCTACATACTGTTGAACCTATTATGAAACTGTTACCATGTATATTAGGAATAGTGTGAATGCATTTACTATATGTAGGATGTATAGATAACATTAAGATGAAATCCATGTAAAACACTGATGGAAATATGTTTATCTGCAGGAGTCTTTCAGTGGCAACCCACCAGTGCCTAACAACAGGAGAGACTCATAACCTAGTCTTGAAAAAGATGGTAGAGTATCAATAGAGACCATCGAAACGCGTCAACGCCTTCTTCGCACGATCAAGGGACCAAACCTAGCCTGTAGCAAAAAAATGTAACAAGTCCAGGTTCTGGTTATGTTTATGTTAGGTCTCAAAACGTGCATAACTCAATGACAAACAACATATGTCTCTGTATGTCTCTCCTTCCTTTTCTTTTGTGTAATTCTTCTAGTTATAGCTAATGAATGTCAACATAAATTGATGAAAAACCCTTTTTTTAATTTATACGTGTATCAAAATTGTATTTTATGAAATTGGTATGTGGTTTCAATGCAGGCGCGCAATGAGTTGTTTTTAACAAAAACTGTATTTGTAGACAATATGTTTTTATGATAATAAACAATGAGCTATATTACTGTTGTGTGAGTGTACTAGATAGCAAAAGGATCTAGTGGTTAAAGTTTGGGTGGCTCCGACAACCCCATTGGTTGTGCCCTGTGAATCAGTTTGCCAAGGGAAGATCTCTTCTTACCCCCCCATGATTGCCTGTCTTCCACTGCTAGGGTGGAGGCCCTTTGTGAATCAGGCCGTAAACCATGTATAGACAAACATGTTTTAGCCTGACAATAAAATTGCTTGTTGTTAGAATAAGTTAATAATACCCTCAACCACTAAACAATTCTATATAAACAGATATGACCTGAAAGGGATGGAAGATTAGATGTGTCATAAAATAATGAAGTGTACCCCACATAGCAGTTTAGTTATAAGAGCAGATGACTAAGAGTCCACTTATACATCCAGATAGTTGAAGTGTGTATTAATCGCGCAATAAACAGACCATGCAGATGTTAAAGCGTAAAAGGCCATTTATTAGGACCAGGCTGCACCACTAAACAATAAACCAATAACATCAACATTAATAACAGCAAACCCCCATATCAACTCTTCCTTGCTTCACTCTCTCCACCCAATCTGACTCATGTCTCCAACCACTCCATGCCCCTTCCGTACCTCATCCATATCCACAAATCACCTAGCATCCTACCCCGATATCCTCTGGCATTCCAGTCATGCCTCCAGCTCCCCACCTCATTTAATCTCCCCCCCGTGGGATGGGTGCGCCCACTCTTGACCCCCCTACCCCTCCAAAGAATCGCCTAAACACAGCCCGGCCTAAACTGGCAGGGCTAAGGCCAACCCTACCCTCAAACCCTACTAACTGCAGGGTGGGAGGGTGACCCTTCAAAAACTTCCCTCCCGATGGTGCCGACCGCAGGAAGAGGAAGTTCCCTTCCTCCCCTGTGCTCTTATACCCACCTCCTAACTCCACCCCTTCCCCTGCCTGGTCCTACCCCTTGCACGAAGGACCCCGGGGGAAGACTAGTCTGCGACTCTGCTTCCCCCGGGGCCCGGCAAAATGTAAATATTGTAGGGATGCGGGGAAACATGGCGGCAGGCTGACGCCGGTCGCAGGAGCTCCCTGAGCAGCGGGAGGCATGAGCTGAATTAAGCGGAGTTTCAACAAAGATTCAGCCAGGAAAAGAAATGTAAAACAAAACGGACAGGACAGACCTTTAAAACAAAAGAGAATTCTTATGAAGGCCTGATACATGGGTCAAGATACCGAGAGTCTGCTGGGGATCTGGAGGCGTGCAGCAGACCTCTGGAGGAGAATGAGAGCGGCTTCAGCATTGGTCAGATTCCAGGCTGGGGGAGGCAGTGTAAGAACAAGATGATGGCCACTGGGGGCTGCGGAAAAGCCAGAGAAGGGATGCACTGTGTGCCGCGGTGAGGAGCCAGCCTGAATCCAAGACCGGAGGAGGGGGTAAGGCGCAGGAGCGCGGAAAATCAACAAACAGAGGTAATAGAAACTTTGTTGATGGAAAGTGACCCGCTCTTCTAGCCACTGCAGCGCGATAAAGAGAGGAGGAAGAAGGGAGAGGTGGGCGACACTATAGCGAAGGAAGGAACAGTCGGGCCACGGAGAGGGTCAGAGATATTGGAAGGGCGGGCAGAGGCACTGTTAATACAATTGTGAGCAAGGAAGTTCAGCCCACACAGACTAAAAATAGGAAACCGTTAAGGTCCCACCCGAGGCCAAAAGTAGAGGGGGCAGAATCAATGTGGCTAGAGAACAGGAGGTCAGGGAGGTGGTACCAGTCTCCCCAAAAAAGAAAAGTGACAAAGACCGGGGGAAATTAAAACGGTGTGGTGATAAGGCGACTCGAACCTTGATAAAACCTGCCCCGTCCCTTAGCTCCTACTTTAAAAAAATGGAGCATGTTGCGGCACCTAAGGGAGGAGGGAATAAGCTCACCCGGCTAAACTCGGTCCCCCTTCAGTTGGAAAATCGATTTGCTCCATTAGAATGTGTACAAGGGGGAGATGGCCAGTGTGAAAGCCAGGGGGTAGAAAGGAACGCCAATCTCTCCTCCAACCTTTTCACCTCTGGTATCAGTCTACCTCAAGAAAGTGGCAGGGCCTTGGAGGGGGCAAGTATGGATAACACGCAAGGAGTAGAGTGCGCGAAGAGTCAGGTTGAATTGATGTTTAATATTTCTGAGACCAACCAGAAAGGGATTCATGATAAATGTGATGTCCTGAAAGAAAAGCTGGATGACATAGTACAGCAAACTGGGGCTTTAGAGAGCGAGGTGAAGGTCTTGTCAGAAGCAGTGGCAGAGAACACTAAAGATCTAGAGAAATTAAAGGTACAGAACAGGGCCCTGCAAGAGGACATGGAGAGGCTTGAGATGCAGGCCAGATGAAACAACTTAAGAGTTCTCAAGGCACCGGAAGGCCACAAGGAGGAGATATTAAGGCCTATATATGTAAAATGTTGAGAGAAGGAATTCTGAGAGACAGGCCTGATATTGAGCTCTGGAAAGAGATCCAGAGAGGGCATAGAGGCCCTTTCAAGTTAAACCCGGCCAGGAAGGCGCAGAGGAAAATATTGGTGAATTTCCTCACCTATGAGGTGAAAGAGTTAGTACTGGGGAGAGCTCTGAAAGAGGCTTCTCTAATGTACGAATCATTCAGCTACCAAATAAGATCGGATCTCAGGAAAAGAATGACTCAGAGGCAGTGGGAGCGGGGGATCAGAATGAGTGATCTGAGAAATAGGGGTGCCCAAGTCCAAATGAAGTTTCCGGCCATGTTAAAAATAATGTGGCAAATCAAAATGTACAACATCAGTAGTCCAGAGGAAGTGGATACCTTTATGGCACAGATGGAGGGATGAGTTTTAAACAACTATACGAGAATAGAAAGGGGTACCGTCAGTAGAGTATTTAAAAGGAAGAAATAGGCTTTTTCTTTGTTTTCTTGTTTAACGCTTCTAGCTGGGATGGGGGGTCACTAAGGCGGTTTTAACTGCCTAAGGAGTAGAAAGGGGGTTTCCCAGGGGTGGGGGGAGCACAGGGTGTGGGGAGCAGAGCGAAAAAAAAGAAAAAATGTAGTCCTGAGTTGGGCTCTAGACTGAAGAATTTAGGATGCGACAAGGAAAAAAGCTTTAATCATGGATAGGTCGAATACAATCAAATTACTAACATGGAACGTGAATGGGCTGAGGAATGGGAGAAAGATGTCCCTGGTAATATAATTTTTAAATAACAGTGAGGCACAAATTATATTTTTACAAGAGGCTCATATGGAAGAACAAGACTGTAGACAGAGTTATATTAAAGTAAGATGGGTCCAGGAGGTGCTCTGTTCTGAGCAAAGAGGAAGTACAAGGGGAGTGGCCCTTATCATAAGAATCAATGCAGGAATTAAAGTAGTTAAATATGAGATAGATTAATCAGGGAGATAGTTGGTGGCTACTATATTGATTCAGGACAGACCCTTAGTGTGTGCAGTATACTATGGGCCAAACGAAGATAATCCGGGAGCACTATTAGATCTTGAATTTTGCCTATTAGAGACAACAGTACCGATTAATATGGGAGGTGATTTTAATTTAATTCTAAACAAAGAATTAGACTGCACCTCACAAGTAAAATACAATAGCCCCCCAAAAATATTTGCAAGCTTAAAGAATAAAGATAAGAGAATTCAATTTGTTTGATATTTGGCGTAGCAAGATGGGGAAAGATAGAGATTTTACTTTTTATAGTAAAAAGTATAAACACTATTCACGGATAGGATATTTCCTTCTAAATCAGGAGTTGTATACAGAGGTGGAGACAGTAAATCACATACCTGTAGTATTATCGGATCCCTCAGCAGTGGCCATGAGTCTGAGGTTTCAGTAAAAAGAAGGGCAGAGGAAGTGGACATTAGACAAGATGATCTTATTAGATGAGGAAGTGATCTGTGGGGAAAAAAATGATGAGTATTTTCAATTTAATATAGGTTCAGCTAAAGATCAGATAGTTTGGGATGCTTTCAAAGCATATTTAAGGGGGACAATCAGGTTAATAATGGGGGAAAGAGGAAGGCTATGAAACAAGATGAAGAGAGAAAATTTAGAGTGATTAAGGAAAAAGAAGGAGAATTGCAGAAAGCATCAATGGAAGGCCTAAGTAACTATACTAGTGTTAGCGAAAGAGTTGGAGAGTCGGCAGGCTGAGATTCAAGCACAGCTAGATAAGAAGCTGCTAGACAGATGGGGAGCAAGTAAGCTTCAGCATTTCGCATATGGGGAAAGGTGTAGTTCTTTGCTGGCGTGGAAAGCTAAAGTAGATAGGGCCAGAAATACAATAAGAAACCTAATTAAAAGAGGGTCTGGAGGAGTCCTTCAGGCGGATATAGATATTCGTGAAAAAGCCCGAAGTTTCATGAGCGATCTGTATAGCCAAGATATAACACCAAGTCGAGATAATATAGAGAACTGGCTAAAAATTATAACACTCCCCCAATTAACAGTGTAACAGAAGATATTCCTAGAAACAGACATACAGAAGAAGAAGTTAGGGTACAGTGTATAAAAATGGCAAGGGGAAAGGCACAGGATCAGATGGTCTACCAGTGGAGTTGTATCTGTGTATCATAGGTAGAGTGGTGCCAATCTTAAAAACTATGTTTGATAAAATATATATAAATAGGGAAAATCCACCCAGCTCATGGGCAGAGGCTACGGTCATGCTAATTTAAAACCAAATAAAGATCCGCAGATGTTAGATTCGTATAGACCCATATCTTTATTAAATATAGATTATAAGATTTTCTCAGGCATCGTGACATTACGGGTTGCTAAGGTTATAAAGAGGGTTGCCCACTCTAACCAGAGGGGCTTTATACCAGGGAGACTGCTCAATGAATTAACCTTCCAGATAATGGGGACTATAGATATGGCAGAAACTAGAGAGGTTCCATTAACTGTAGTTGCAATAGATGCTGCCAAAGCCTTTGATCAAGTAAACTGGGCACATCCGTGGGAGACGTTAAATAGCTTTGATTTCCCGAGAAACCTGGTTAAAGCGGTGCAAAATGTATTCCTAAGCCCTATGGCAAAGGTGCTTGTCAATGGGGACTTAACAGATTGATTTAGTATTACAAGAGGCACAAGGCAGGGGTGCCCCATGTCCCCGCTCTTGTTTGACTTGTATATTGAGCCTTTCGCTAATTGGATCAGGGCAGACACCTCAATCTCTCCCTTTAGTTTTGGCAAGTTTGAAATCAAACTAGCTTTATATACAGATGACCTGATTCTTTATACGCTAAACCCCCAAGAAGCAATCCCCAGTTTAATGAAGAAGGCAGAGAGTGTTGGTAAAATCTCAGGGTATAAGGTCAATATGGGAACAACTGAAATAATGGAGTGGAATCAGAGGTCTAGGAGTCAGGGAGCCAAAAAACAAATGAGGTACTTGGATGTACAGTTAACCCAAAAATGAGAGGATATTCCTTTAGTAAACTGGAAGAAATTTAGCAAGGAGATGTTGAGCTTCTTTTTACAATGGGCAACCCTCCCTTTAAACATCTATGGGAGGTTAAACCTTGTAAAAGTGATTATTTTCCCCAAAATTACTTTCCTCTATAATTCTATCCCCCTATCATTCAGGAAAGAAGATATAGCTAAGCTACAGGGAAAAATCTGTAGCTTTATCTGGTCCTCAAAGGCCCAAGTATAGCATAGAAAAAGCTTAGAAGACTGCTTGATGCAGGAGGATTGGCTTTACCGGATTTACTTACTTATTGTTATGCCTTCCATTAAAAAAAAATGTGTATGTTGGCCAATAAGACAGACAGATCATCATTGTGATTACTATTTGAAGCCATGTCAGGAGATGTTTGCAAAGGTCAGCAACATTTTCTCTATAAATATTGAGATCCAAAGTAAAAAAAAAGTAAGG
The DNA here is from genome assembly GCF_964261635.1 of Lissotriton helveticus. Taxonomy (NCBI): domain Eukaryota; kingdom Metazoa; phylum Chordata; class Amphibia; order Caudata; family Salamandridae; genus Lissotriton; species Lissotriton helveticus. Next base: position 706,712,414 of record NC_136071.1, read on the forward strand.
CTGAAGATTTTAAGGGCGGCTTTAGAAACCTAGGTTTTTATAAGAAAGAGATTGAAGATTCCATACTACTCATCACGGGCTCCGATTTGGGAATCTCCAGGCACCCCTGAACGCCTGAGAGATCAACTTAGTCAGCCTCTGAGAATGGGAGGCATATATTACTGAGCAGATCTTATAAAGTAATCCAGTTTAGTAAGCTTGGAAGTGCTTAACAGCCTTACAGTTTTAAATTTTACCAGCTTTGCTCCTGGTGGGCTACATAAAATTGGCCCCCGGAGGAGGAAAACCCAAAATTGGACTAAGTGACAAGAACAGATAAGTGGAAAAAATAAATATCTTTTTGGTATTGGGTCCTTTTGAAAACCAAGGTCAACATAGAAACTGAAATTACAAGCTCATCAGTAGAGAATACAGGGATGAAGACATCAAGAAACTCTGGTTTGACTCCTTTGGTATGTTACAGACAGTAGTAAAACCTGCATCGCTTAAGAGGAATCATTTGTATACTGTCTACAAAGTCTACTGGTCTCCCAGAAGTTATCAAATGTCACAGGTAACACATATAACTGTCCAAGGTGCAAGTATCCTGCAGCAGATGATAAGCATCTGTTTATGGAGTGCCCAATAATTATAACTTTTTGGACAGGGGTGTGCAATTTCCTGGAGGAAATACTTGGGAAACCAATGGAAGTAAGCACTAGTTTGATATTCTTTGGACTTCGAATGACTACCAGTTGAATACACCTAGTTCTAAGCTAATATTTTATGTGATAGAATTGGCGAGACGGGAGATATGCAGGCTCTGTAAATCAGAAAATCCCCCAAACTTTGTTGAATGTTTAAAGAACATTATTTACACTAGTGAATCAGACAAGGCTTGCGACCCAAGAAGTAGAAATAAGATTTGGTCTGTACTGGTGGATTGGAGGAAGAAGACAAGTGAGCCCAATGATTAAGCCAAACATGCTGTTGGTCCTGGCCTCTCCAGTATTTTTTGCAAGGGCCCCTTTAAGTGAACAGGAGATGGAAGTGGAAACAGCACTGTCTTTGTGGGGAATCTCTGCTCTCTCTATCCTCCCGGGGGGGCTTCACATGTTGGTATAGCGAGGTAAGAGGAGTCCAAACAAGAGCAATGGCAGAATGAGGACAAACAAATACACCCTGAACAATGTGTCTGTGTGATCCACAAAAATAAACATAATTGTTTCCAAGCTGGAGGGTTGGCGAATCAGGAAGAGGTGAAGTTGATGCATGGCTTTGGCAAAATACTGCAAATTGAAAGAGAAACTGAAAGACCCAAGTCTTCCCTGAGGTCAGCTCAGAGATACATTTTAATCAACATTTGTTCTTTATAGTACATTCCTTAGCAGCAGAGGCCTAATCATGCGGAAACAAGTGTTATATATATAGTGATGATGGCTGCCTGATTCCGTCACTCTGTCGAGTGCAGAAATCAAGTGCCGGATTTCCCACATTAATGGAAATACTCAGGCTTGATATTAATAGAAATTGATATCGGAATGCTGCTGACATCTAATGCTATAATTTGGTGATCCCGGAAAAGCGAATTTAACAGTTTAAACTGACTTTGAATTTTACGATGCGAGGTTCCAAGATGGCGGGCGGTGCTGCTTGAAGTTTATTTGCCGCGGCAGGTGAATGAAGCTACTTTGAGCCCTGCCAAGCATCAGATCATCATGCCTACAACCCTTCTCATGCTCTGATGAGGAAAATAAAATCCATTTTGCTGCCTAAGAGCTGGGTCGCAAAGCTACGCGTTACATAGCCTGATCTCACAATGGCGGAATGGCGCACCCTGCGAGTGGTTTCTTTGTTCTGTAAAGGCGATCTGCAGATCGGCTCTGCCATATTGGAGTGATCAAGAACGAGTGATGCCCATGTTGTGGCGACTCTTTGGAGGGGAAAATGGTCCGGCTGTATGTCTTCTCTCTTTTATTTCCCACCATCCGCTTGGACGCGTGAAGAGGCATTGAGGTTTTGTACCAAGGTACTGTGCAGGGGGATGAGCGGAGACGAAAAAGAGCGCTAACTGATACGTGCGTGTAAGCACCAGCTGTGGCGAATGATGCGCTGCAATCACTCGTAATAGTCACAGAAGAGCACAGTATTTCTGTGTACTTGAAATGTCTCCAGGATACACCGCTTTCTATTAATCATTACGGCAAGGATGTGTACTGATGGTTCTAGTGATGGAGTTTGCAAAGAAAATAAAGCCAACAGGTATTGCCAATTTGACTGGAAATTACTTCCCAAGATGGCCGACCGGTGAGGAGCTCTGGCTGGGAGCTCCTGACCAGGCATCGCCTTTACTGCTTGTTAAGAGGTACCTTCCCGAGCTGCTGCGCCCCTAAAAAGAGGGCCTCTCAATGACTCTCAATTTTCTATTCAAGGTAACCTTTTATTTCCTACCTGCAATAGCCCAATATGATTTGCGGGGCGATCAACCCCTTAACATTGCCTGACTCTAAAATGGCGATCGAGCTAGTAGCGCTCGCTTATTACCAGTCTAGGGAAGTTAACGCTTTACCTCACTTGTACCAGATCCTTAACTCTTCACTTGCCAGCTGCCCATTTGTTATCTTGGTACAATAATGAACATCTTCATTGACTCTGATCTCCCAGCATATAAGATGGCGCCCACCTAGTGGAAACCTGACATTCCACATCATTTGTGACTGTACACTCAACATCCACGCACTTCTGACCCGATAGTGTAGAAGCCTGCTACTCACCTCCCAATCGCATGGATGGTTCGCTCTGGACTACAGATATCACAGACCGAGGCATGAAACGCGATGCTGCACGGTACCCCCTATTGCCGAGATGACATAACGCTTAATCTTGACACTGGACTTAATGACTATGTGACCCCATCTGAGCTATGGGCCCATCTAATCTTACTTCCTGGACCCCCACAAGGTATTTCTCTACCACAAAAAAGGGGGTCGGTTAAGAACTATCCTGCAATCAGTTTCAACATTGACCTATTAGTCGTAGCAGTTTTATTTCTCAAATCAAAGCAAGGTGATCATAGAATATGCAAATGTCATCAATAATATGATCCTTGAGACAAGATGATCAAGCCGAAGTCCTTATATATATGTTATTCAATTTATTTATAAACATCAAAGGAACAGCCAACACGTGTTTCGTCGGTACACAGTCCGTACCAAGACTTTCTCAAGGCTGTAAACATAAAAACAATGCATAAATATACAAATATAAATAACCCCTAAAGGACATTAGATTATATCAGGAAATTGTCCTACTATAAAAATTCACTATCGAGATAAGATGGAAAGAACAGGCACCCGAAAAAGTGTGGATGGAACCAGATGTTGTGTCACGGAAGAAGACGAGAAATCAGACCCAAGTAGAAGTGGTAATTAAAGATTGTTGGTGCTTTAGTAAATAGAAAATTATTTAGGACTATGAGGAAAGCCAAGAGGAGAACAAGAGAAGATTAGTTAACAGTTTAGTCATAAATAAATTGATAGAGAGAAGATATTGGCACGGATGAAGAAGTAGGTCAGAGAAGGTTACAAGGCGAATCAAGATCATATTAGCCACAATGACTAGTGTAGGTAAAACCTGATATTAAACTTAGTGAGTGAGTGCACAAAAACAAAATAAACAAGGTAATAAATAGAACATATAATGCAAACATATACTGATCAAACCTCAATGGATGAATGGAACACTGTAAATAGAAGAATGGTGAGGGCACGAGAAGATGTACCGTCCCAGACCTATGAGTTGAGAAGCAATAGGAAATAAGGTTCCAGTGTTGTATCCTGTTAAGGTGATGGCAAAGCAATCTAGTCATCAAATAACACCACAGTAGAGGACAAAGTGCTACACACTAGAGGGGACAAGTAGAGCAATAATAACATATGCATAGTTAGGGTAGAGAAAATCTAAAGCAATAAGTTCAGCACCATAACAACGAACCAATGTACGTATTGTTGAGCAAAACGGTCATAGGGACAAGAAATAACAGAGGACATGAATCCGGCATATATAAATAAAGGGACATGTGGTTAGATTAGCTCACCCGTACAATAATAGTGTCCCGGAGCACAAATCTCAGTTGCCGTTAGAAGAAGATTAGAAAGAAACAGTGAAAAAAGCAGCCGTAGAGCAACTCTCAGTTGCCCGCTGGAGGGGAGTTAGGTAGTGGCCGGATTACGTGTTCACAGTATATCTCTAAAAGGCAAAGAATAGAGAATGAACTAGACCTAGTATTACCAACGTCATGTAATTAAAAGATCACAGTATCAACTGGTGCATCGAAAAACCTCAATATAAATTAATACTGGACCCATGTAGCCCTCAATATAGGAATTGATAAAAAATCAGAGTATTACCAAGGAGAAAATAAAGAAAATAATACAGTGTACAAATTGCGGAGACATATTCATATATAAAGCCCTAGACAGTAGGCCTCACTATTCTGTGAAGCCTTGAACATTAAGATGCATCAAACAAAATAGCTCCCAGTAAAATAGCGAATTCGTAAAACAGGCTGTTACCGAACGCAAAACCTCAAATCCCAATGCATCACCCCCAATTACGGAAAAAATAAAGAATCGCTAAAAAACCCTCGCGGTAAATAACCGAATCGCAAATTAGCCAATCGGTAATACCGAGAATGCAATCAGCCCCTGGAAATACCGAATCGCTATAAAAAAGTCGCTACGATATGCACCGCAAATCGCAAATAACGAAAATGCACCGAATCGCTATTTTGCATGAGCAAAATAAGGGGAAACTCAACCAGGAGGTAAACTTGGTGGAAGGCATAAAAAAAAAAGAAACAGACAGGTGTATACAATCAGAAACCCTTCAAATATGCCTCTGGAGACCCTGTATGTTTTCCGAAATGGCTGCCCTCTACATGCTTGCTAGGAGGATGAGAATCAACGCTGTTGCACAGTGCAGGAGGAGGATCCAGGACAGGGTTTTCAGGGTGCGCATCACATTGCTGGGCCAGACAGAGGATCTCATCTATGACAAGTACAGACTGACTCGGGCAATGATCATGTGCCTCATTGCTGACCTGGAAACAGTACTGCGGCACCAGACCCGTAGGACCAACGCCATCCCAGCCCACGTCCAGGTCCTATGCAGCCTGCACCTGCTGGCGTCTGGAAGCTTTCAGGGGGTCATAGCAGAAGCCGGAGGCGTGTCGCCAAGTGCACTTTCACGCTTCTTCCAAAAAAATTCCTAGATGCCATGCTGACATTGATTCATAACCACATCACCTTCCCCACAACTCCACAGCAGTTGAACCGCACCAAACAAGACTTCTACCGGGTGGCACAATTTCCCCATGTGATAGGATGCGTTGACTGCATGTATGTCCCCATCTGTCCCCCCTCAGCCAACGAATACATCTTCTGCAACCGCAAGTCCTATCACTCCATCAACGTGCAGGTTGTGTGCAATGCCAAGCACATTATAACGGACATTGTAGCACATTTCCTGGAAGCACACACAACGCATACATATTTCGACACAGTGGCATCCACAGGCGTCTGCTCAACGTTGAATTTGGAGAGGGACACCTACTAGGTACATACTAATGCCTCATCATTAACTCCATCCTCACATATGTAACTGTATTCATGCTGCTAACCCTTTGCTCCCCACCCTGCAGGTGACAGCGCCTACGCCTTGCATGAATATCTCCTCACTCCCTACCTCAACCCAGCAACACCTCAGGAGCAGCGCTACAACGCAGCACATATCAGTACCAGGAATGTGGTAGAGCGAACCTTTGGCATCCTCAAGAGTCGCTTCTGGATCCTACACAAGACAGGAGGTGCATTGCAGAATGACCCGGTGACCTGCTGCCGGATAATAACGGTGTGTGCCATGCTGCACAACATTGCCACAAAAAGGGGGATACAAATAGAGGTGGACGGAGATGACGACTTTCGTGCACAGCAACCCCCCCAACACCAACAGGCACACGTGCCTAACACAGCTGAAGGTCAAAGGAGGCGGACATACATCACACAACATCACTTCAGAGACAGGTAAGAATGAGCCATCACAACATAATCTGGTGTGCAAATGTTTAATGCACATGAGCACTTGTGAGGTGAATATTAATGAAACGTCTACATGACGCAGACTCAAAACATAGGTGAGGATACATGTCCGTTGTCATCATGGGAGTATCTTGTAGTAGTGTAGGTGGCCCATGGTTACATCACCATGGCCAAGGACCCTATGGAACATGGCTATTTGCGACTCCCACTTACCCCCAGCCTCCTGTCACGTGACTCCTCCATATCACCACGATGTGCGTCAGTGGCTGTGGAACTGCGCGCACTGCGCCTCCTCTCGCAGGCCTCCGGCACAGAGACGCTGCTGACGCTTAATGCAGCCTCACTCCCCTCCTCCACTCCAAACTGCTGGCACTAAAAGTCCCAGACTGCAGATGCTCCACTGCAGTGATCACTTTGCCCAAGGCCTTTGCCACATCTCCACAGTAATGGCCTAGGTTGACCTGCAGGGACACAGATCTCCGTGACAGTACAGCTATGCTGTTGCAGAGCTTTGTGATGGCCCTAATGAAGGCATTGGAACGGAGCATGTTCTGGTGATGCCTCCTGCACTCGCTCTGTTGCCCTGCTATGACGGCACGTGTGAGCTCCTGTAGGCACGGTTTTATGTCTCTGTTACCCTCAGCAACGGCTGTGGTCATTTCACGCACAGCGTCTGTCATGGTGCCCGTTTTGTTTGCCAATTTTGCAATGTTGATGTTGATAGCACCCATGTGTCTCCCCTGCAGGCGCTGAACATGCAGCATCCGTGACTCTACCACACCTTAGCCGTGTAGTGGCTCCTCAGATCTCTCTGCAGCTCTTCCCAGGGGCCTGCCCCGCTGTCGGACTCGGACACGTGCTGGTGTTTGAGCTGGCGGAGTGACAACTGACTGCTGTGGAACATTTGTGGCTGCTGGCCTCTGTTCCGTCTCCATCATCTGTAGGGAGGGGACATTTTGCGGCTTGGTGGTGTTGTCCGCGGTGGCGGTGGTGGTGTTGTCCCCGGTGGTGGTGGTGATGGTGGTGATGGTGTTGGCGGAGTCTCTGCATCCGTCCCTGCCGGGGTTATTTTGTCTGGATGTATATGTGTTGCATACTTTCAACTACATAAATGACATATTTGGACTGACTATTGTCATTGTGCTGCTGGTCTCATTTCATTAACATTGAGGATCATACATGCACACGTTGATGATATGACTACAACTCCCATGATGCACCACTTTGGTGTGGGTATATGCGTTAGGTACTACTACATGTGCACTGTGATTGCCCTGGGGGAATGGGCAGGGGTAGACAACATGCTGCGTATCTGCACTGGCATGCATCTTAACTTGTTCTCCTGCCGCAGCACCCGAAGTGTCCAATTGGGTGACCCCCACAACTGCTTCAGGCTCAATGGTACCCTCAACGAGATCCTCGAGGGCTGTGTTGGGTGTGACGTTGGATGTTCCCCCTCCTGTGCCAGCTGCATCCTTCACCCTTTCTGCAATCCTCTCCTTCGCCCTTTTCCTGAGGTCATACCACCTCTTTTTCAGATCGTCTATGCTGCGGTGGGTGACTCCTACAGCATTTACCCTCTCCTTGATGCGGAGCCAGATCTTGCGCTTCTCCGCCTCAGGCACCTCTAGGGACAGCTTGCCAAACAGCCTGTCATGTTTGCTGCTCACCCCCTCGATTAGAAGTTCAAGCTCTTTGTCAGAAAGCTTCCTCTTCCCCTTTCTGGGCGTGTCCTTGTTCTGGTGTGCATCCTTCTCCATCCTGGTATGCAGTGGAATAGCAGGTTTGTGCTATCACTGGTTCTCTCCTCAGCTCCTGTGCTCAGCCTCCTCCTCTGAGCTCCTCAGGGCACTGAATGAAGCATGGGCAGGGAGACTTCCTGGTTGTGATGCCATCAACCTGCTTCCATCGCGACCTTTTTTTGCGAATTCGCTAATACCGAAATCGCAAATACCTATTCGGTATTTGCTAATTCGGTATTTGCTATTCTTTATTTTGGACACTCGCTATCGTGGTTTCAGGATATTTTACCGATTTCTAGTGATTCGGTTTTAAATACCGAATCTGTTGATGCATCGCGGAATGCGAGTCCTTATTTGCGAATCCTTAATTTTCGCAAATAAGGACTCATTTTACCGATTTTTGATGCATGTGCCCATAAGTCTTTAAACAGATATGAGGTCAACCCTATAAGGGATATTGAAGGTTAAGTGATGAACCTATTAATGAAAACAACTTTAGTAAAGTCTACACCTGTGAGCGTAAGAGACCTGTTAAATACAAAGAAGAGAGTAAGCCCATAAGTAACCTGTTAGCTCAGCCTAACAGTAAGCATAACATTAAAAACACCCAGATTAGCGATATGACCTACTATATATTGTCGATAGACGAACTCACCCACTGTAGATAACGATATGGATGTGATATCTTCCAGAGTATAGCCGTCAAAGTTCTATAAGAGGGGATGTTGAGGATATGTTAGCTAGTTTGCCAAAAACACTGGATATGTTTAAACTCTATGTAAGAGTGATAATGGCCCCAAAAGTCAGTTACAATTACGCATACCCAAAATTCTGGTTATTTGCCAGTCCGACATAATAAAGACCGAAATAGTCACTAATGGTGCTTGTGGCCGTAAATCCTTTGGGTCTGTCTTAGTCACCCTTGGTAGTTAGTGACAGTAGTCTCCTTAGCACTCCGACTAGATTCCTAATATTTCGGATATACCGTGTGTCCCTAATTAGTATTCTATCTAATATGTATGTGAAGGTGCGGTTACTCCCTCTCAGGGAACACCACTACCAATTTTTGTTGTCAGGTATTTCTCTACCACTGCAGATCTGCCAGAACTGTACTGCTTCTTAGTCCCCTGTTACTACGCCCCCCCCTCCCACACTCCCTCTATTCCTCATTTGGGGACTTGTTTTTTCTGTGTTTGACTATGCAACTATAACTATTGTAACCTTGTTTTTCCCTGACCGCCGAGAATTGAGCAACATGGCTGATGCCCGGTGGAGCTGTTAGACAGCTATAGATGAGATCGCCCTGGCTCACCACCTCGGCTGTCACCTACCCAGCTGGACATTGAGCACTGTTCTCCCCGTCTCGTCGATGCAGCCGTAACTAATGCAACCTTGTTTTTCCTGACCGCTGAGACCTGAGCAACATGGCTGAAGCCCGGTGGAGCTATTAGACAGCTATAGAGGAGATTTGCCCTGGCTCACCACCTCGGTAGTCACCTACCCAGCCGGACATTGGGCACTATTCTCCCAGTCTCCCCGCCCAGTCTCCTTCCTCCCCCTCCCTTCGACAAATTACTGTAACATTGTTGTTTTGCCTATGTTTTACTATGCACTGGTAACGGATGTAATTTATAACTTTTAAGGCTACGATTCCTCATGTAAAGCGCTCTGAAACCTTTGGGTCTAGCCAGCGCTATAGAAAACTCTTCAAATAAACAATTGTAACAACCATAAATGATGAATAAACACAAATAATCAGGGCAGTGGTGTTCAATTTGACATATTTTCAGTCCATGGTATCTAAAATGTCACTCCATTAACAGGTGAGAGCCAGGCACCTTAAATCATCAATGGGGATTAGCAGTTTATCTTTTTTTAAGCAGCTAGAGAGGATTAGAGGTAGTTTGGGAGGGACGAGGAACAGTGGATGGGGTGAGTCTGACAAGTGGGTGGGAAGCAGAGGTTGTTGCAATTGTTGCAGTGTTGGTGGCTGTGTATTGTGGGGCAGGTTTAGATGAGCGTGTTGTTCACGTGGATGTCCTGGCTTTAGGGTGTATGTCTGTGATGCAGTTAGTTTGGGTGATTATGTATGTTTGTCTGAGGATGTGTGTTTCTGTGGTATGGTTTGTTTGGGTGATGGTGTGTGATTGTCTGAGAGAGTGTTTTGCTGTGGTGTGGTTTGTTTGGGTGAATGTGTGTGTTTGTCTGAGGGTGTGTGTTTTTATGGCATACTTTGTGTATTGTTTTGTGTTTGGATGAGGTTGTGGTGGTAATAGACGTTGTGTTGGTGGATGTGCTGTTCATAGAGGGTGTAGTGATAGTAGAGGGTGTAGGGATGGTAGAGAGTGTTGTGGTGATTAAGGGTGTGGAGGTAGTTGAGAGTTTGGAGCCTGATAATAGAAATCATTAGTGGATGAATGAATTCGATGGATGTGAGTCTCTGTGTGTTGTGGACATGTCTGTGGTTTTGGAGGGTGTGTGGCTACTTTTGTGGGTCTGCATGTGTATGTTTCGTGGGTAGGTTTCTTTTTATTACTAGGAGAGTCTGTGAGGGTGCCTGTGTGTTTATGTTTATCTGATTGTGTGTGTGTGTGTGAGTGTAGTGTCTGATGTTGGTGTTGGGACAGAGATGCTTGGTGTGATTATGGAGATGGTAGGATGGATTATGGAAGAGGAAGTACCCTGAGACTAAGGGGCAGGTATTGGTGGGAGAGAAGCAGTGATGTCTGAGTGGCGTCTAAGAAGTGCAGTGCCTCTTTGTATAGCGCACACTGCACACTGCATGTCATTCTTGAAGGCCAGTAAATGGGTCAATTAGTGAGTGACTCAATGGATGACACAGAACAGTGGAGTCTGATCAAAGATATGATGTGCAACACTTCCAGAGCCTCCTCAGACATCTCTGCTAACTGAACAGGGGAAGGTGATGATCTTGCTGGTGGTCGCTGATGATGGTAGTCCATGAGATGTTGTTGGCTTCACCATCACTTGGGGCTGGTTTGAAAAGGCCACCTCTCCAGCCCTATCAACTTCCATGTTGCTGGGACCCTCTTTTTTGGTGTAACCACCGGACATCTGCTTGGCCACCTTCATGGCCAACACCTCTTTCTGTTGTTCTGGAGGTTGCTAATAATTGGAGAGAAAAAATATGAAACACATCTGAATCACATAGTGGAAGGATGCTTAGGTACAATGTGCCATATGTATGAAGCTATTTTGCATTTCCTTACAATGCGAATCACTGTTTAGCATAGTTGGGAAATCCAAAATGGTGTTTTGGTATGTACACAAGGTATTTTCAATGGTGCAATTTGAGATTTCCATTATGTAGAAATTGCATCATTTGCATTTTGAAATTGGAAATTGCAATTATTAAATAGCTATTCGATAACATTATGTAAAAATGATTTCCTAATTGCAGTTACAAAATGTCCATTTATGAAATGCAAATACCATCAATGTGTTTGAGGTGGTAATCAGGTGCAAACTATAGAAAGTTACCCAAGATGCATCTGGCTCTTTCAGAATGGCGGTTCTGTATGTCTTGGCGAAGAGGATGAGGATTATGGCTGGTAGACAGAGTAGAAGAAGGAGACAGGAGACATGGGAGGATATTTAGGGTGAATCACCCTGTTTGAACAGACTGAGGAGGAGATTTAGTATAGACTAAATAGTGAGGTGATTTTGAATGTAATAGCTGAGTTACAGTCTCAGTAATGAACCCTAATAGCCGTGAGCATTACAATTCCAGCACATGGACAGGTATTGTGCAGTCCACACCTTTTAGCTAGTGGCAGCTATCAGGAAGCTATAGCAGTGGCATGGGGAGTGTCATAAAGTGAATTTTCTAGTTTTTTTAAAAAAGTCTTTGGACATCATGGTTGGCAAATGGACCCAATATGTTTTTCCCAAACACTCTTCAAGATATGCAACACACTCAACTAATGTTTTATGAGGTAGCACAGTTTCCACACATTATTGGTTGTGATGATGGCACACATATTGCCATATGTCCTCTCTCTTTAAATGAATTAATTTATAGAAACAGGAAAAGCATCTATTCACTCAATGTCTAGGCAGTATGTGATGCCTTATGTAACTAACTGGCCTTGTAGCCATATTCCCAGGCAGCACACATGACTCCTTTATGTTCCAAGACAGTGGAATCAGTAATCGTCTGTCTCAGGATAGATGTGGTGATAGTTATTTTGCTTGGTAAGAGGATTACAAACTTAGTTCTTACAGTGTTCAATAGCATGTTTGTAAAATAATCTGTTTCTCCTTCTCATACAATTTAAGGAGACAGTGCATATGCCTGTGCCTTGGATGAAGATATCATACTTGAATCCAAGAACTAGAAGTGAAAGGCAGTGCAACAGGGCACATAAAACAGCTCGATCAATAATTGGACTGACTTTTGGAATACTGAAATCACGTTTTAGATGCCTACATAAGACTGGGGAGCAGTACTCTACATACCAGAGACCTGTTGCCAGATCATTGGCACATATGCTATTCTTCACAACATAGGCATGAAGAAAGATCTTCAAAATGTCAACATAGAGCCAGAGTCAGACTCAGATGATGACCTACCACCACTTCAGAATCAGCAGTACAGGACACGTGCAGCAGAGGGTGAAGCACGACACAGGGATCACAAACAACTATCTTTAAAGTAAGAATGATGACCAAATCTAAGAAATAGCCAACACACATGATGGTAATTTTTTTCCATTAATGGAAGATAAACTTTTATTCAAGTTTTAACAATGTATTATAATTGTATATCATCAACTGTATCCTTATAGGACGTCATTGTTTAAACACATTTTTAGAATGCAGACGTAACTTTCTCTGTGGTTGGTCGCCTTCTCAGCAGGACATGGCTGTGCAGTTGGAGATATATCTGTGCCCCAATTGTCGGTGTGTTTGCCTTTACAGCATCCATCTGGCACAATATGCCACTGAGGCTAGGGCCATCTTCACTTTCAGGTGGTGGTAATAAGTTGGGGACAGACAGGTTATGTGTCTGAATGTTCTCCAGAGTTGTGGTCCCCTGGATCAACCCATGTACTACAGCTTGCCAGCAGTGCCTCATGTAATTTTGGTTGTTTACAAATTACCTGGCAAGAGTGGTGGTGGCTACTGCCAATCAATGTATTGATTTTCTAAGTTCGTCATAGCATGCCATGTGCTTCTTTGTTGTTTGACTCTACATTAGCTGGTTCCTGTGCCCAGAAGAAGACAGCCTAGTAGTTTCAGTTGTAGTTATGGGCATAAGATTGACAAATGTGTTGTTCTCAATTGTCACTTGTGTGTCAATTGATTCATTAGCCTCAATGATTTAAGACACATCCTCGGTGTTGTATTTGAAGTCTAACAAACAATATGTCATGGAAAAATGTATACAACATAGGGCCAGATGTAGGTAAATATAATTGACCGAGCCTAACACAGATTTAGCTGCTACAGATTCTGTTCTTTGGCCGTATATTACTTTGTTGGGAGACCAGTAGTATCCATTTTGTTTTGGCATATTATGGTTGGGGGATAGAATACTACTTGGTCAATAAGTGCAATTCCCCTTGGACCCCTTATTAATTGTGTATTCTGTGAAGTCTTTACAGTCCCTGAGCCTTCAGAACAGAATGCCAGCTCTACTTCAAGCCCTTGGAGATACTCAGCACTAGTAAAGAAAGTTCAGTCCAGTCCTTTCACTGCCCACGGTAGAAGCAGCAATTGCCAGGCCAACCCAACAAAGCAACAACACAGCAAAGGGGCAGTACTCCTCCTGGCAGCTCTTCCAGCTCTTCTTTTTGGCAGGTTCCTTGATTCCAGCAAGTTCTCTGAAGTCTTTTATCTCCCTGAGACTTCTAACAGCATTCAAGCTGTACTTCAAGCCTTTAGAGAAAACACCAGGATGATGAAAGTACAATCGGGTCCTTTCCCTGCCCAAGACAGAAGTGTCAAGCAGCAGGCCAACACAGCAGAGCATGCAGCAAAGTGGCAGTTCCTCCTGACAGCTTGTCCAGCCCTTCTTCCTAGCAGGTTCCTTAGTTCAGCAGTAATCTAAAATTCTGGGGTCTGGGCCCCACTTTTTTATAGAACAAATTCATTTGTTTTTTGTTGGCAGAGAAGCTCTTTGCCCAACCAAAACCAGTTCTGTCCTCTCTGGTGCAGCTTCCTGGCAGGAGGTGGAGACAGCATTGTGTAAGGCAGACAGGAGGTATTCAGGTGCAGGGGAAATCTCCTCCCACCTCTCTAAATGCAGACCAGGCCTATTCAGTCTAGTGAAATCTTCTCTTACAACTCTGAATGCAGTCCAGGTCTATTCAGCCCAGCCCTGACTCATTCAGGAAAGGCAGGTGGCTGTCTGAGAGTATGCACATCCTCAGCCCCTGTCACTCCAAAGCCAGACAGCCTTCAAATGTCTTTATTTAGATATAACACGGATATCTTTAAAAGAAGAATACAAAATTCACATTATAATACAAGTATTGAAAAAGAGTAAAAAGACGCGGTTAATTATTTGACGGTTGTATAAAAAGTGGAAATTACCCACAGCTTGATCCTTCTTATTAAATAACATTATAAGCTGAACACAACCAGTAGTATCTTATGTATAAAAACAGACCAATACTCTTACAATACATTTTATGATCGTTTCATTTTTACTTCCTTAGAAGTTAATAGGTATTGTATGGTATATTAGTAGTTAAAAAGATCTCGGCAAGACTCAGTGTGGACTCAATTGGTTAAAATTACGGTATGCTTGCTGTATAAAAATGGCTAGCCCTATATTTAAAACTGTGTTTTCTGGGTTCAAGGCCATAATAATGGCTTGCCTACAGGTCCGGGCACCCAACCTGTTCCATTCAGCTTTTAGTTTGCACCTACGTTGAGAATTGTAAAAAGGGCAGAGGCAGACCACATGCAGCAAAGTTTCCCCCGTTTTGCCACAACCTCTGCAGGTTGTATCTTCCACCGAACGTTGCCAGGAGGGCTGGTCTTGCAAGAAACGCCAGTCACCCATTCTGATAGCTACAAGACTACGTTTAAGATACAGAGAGTATGTACACGACAAATACGTTGCGGGGGCTAGCCGTCTGTATGAGTTTATAAGTGCCCAGGAGTGGCTACGTTTTGCAAAAAATGCTTTGTCCATATTTAGTGATCTCATTCTGACACATTTTTTAATAGCAATTTTAAAAGCTGACTGACTGGGGTTCAGGACCCAAAGATCACTCACTGACATTTGATCAATGGCGTCCTTAAGGAGGCGACCATACGTTCCACATGGGTTGATCTGAGTGATTTCTAGCCAGACTAAGGCTTCTAGTGTACATGGGTCCGCCTGTCTTAGTTTATGGCAAAGCTTTAGGTAAGTGCCCATGTTTAAAGCCTCATAGTTCAAAAGCCCCATCTCCAGTCTGATCTGCGCTGGGGATGCAGTCTTTGGCAGACGGAGAACTCTTTTATAAATTCTAGTTGTGTGCCGATTTAAGGCAGTGTTCAGTTTTCCCCTGAGTATCTCAATGCCGTAAGAAAGAGTGGGGCCAATTTTAGCTCTCATGACTTCCAGGAGAGGTGCCAGTGTTGGACCTGATAGGTTTTTGGAGAGCTTACTTAGTGACACTGCCAGGAAGGTGGCTTTAGCTGCGATCTCATTGCGTTGTTTTAAATGGTTACCTCTGGAGTCTAAGTGGACACCTAGGTATTTATATGACTGACCGATAGCGATGTTTGACTTGTCAAGTAGCCACCCACCCCCGGCGTATCATTTTTTGCCAAAAGGGACAACTTGTGTTTTCTTAAGGTTGACCTCTAAATGATTAGAAATTGTGTAGCTGAACAGTTTATCGAGTAGCCTTTGCAGCCCGACCCTGGTAAGGCTAAAGAGAACCAGGTCATCGGCGTACAATAGGTTGTTTATGGCCATGCCTCCCACCTTTGGGGGGTGACTGTTTGTGTCGTCCAGGAAACTTGACAGATCTGATATAAAAAGATTAAAAAGAAGAGGGGCCAGCACACATCCCTGCTTCACGCCTCTGTTTGTCATAATTTTCCGCGAGAGGTGTGTGCCGGACCCCAATTTCACCCGAACCCAAGTGCGGGAGTGAAGTTGAAAGATAGCTTCCAGAAGTTTGTCTGGGATCCCCCATTTTCTTAATTTTTCCCATAGATCTGCCCTGGGGACCCTGTCGAATGCTGCTTTGAAGTCGACAAAGCAACAAAACACTTGCCTAGATGTTAAGAGTGCCTTGTCGACTATGGTTGATACAGCTAATAAATTAGTCATGGTCCCTGAGTTGGCCACAAACCCTGTCTGGTTCAGCGGGATCAAGTTACATTCTGTTGCCCATAACCTCAGGTCCTGCAAGAGGAGGCCTGCGTAATGCTTGGCCTCAATGTCCAATAGGGCGATAAGTCTGTAATTATTCGGCGAAGAGCGGGATCCTGATTTGTAAATTGGGTGGATTATGGCGCCCCGCCACGAGTCAGGGATTGTTGCAGTGTTCAGGGCGTAGTTAAAAAGGTTTGTTAAAATTCCTGACCAAAAGGGTGGGTCAGATTTGAACAGGCTCTGTGGCAGGCCATTTGGGCCAGGTGCTCCATCTGATCTAGCTTTTGTCACTGCTATAGCCACCTTTTCTTGTGTCACCTCCAGGACCTCATTGGCAGAGTGTACTCCATTGATCTCTCTTGGAGAATGGGGACCTGTTGGTCCTGAATGTTCAGAGGATCCAAAGTGGTCAGTTAGAAATGTTGCCCAGTCCGATTCTTGTATATTTGCTGTTCCGAAGCTCAATGTGCTCTGGTTAACATTGTTAATTAAGGCCCAGAATTTTCTTGAGTTTTTACTCTTACTCTCCCACACCAATTTACACCAGAATTGGGTTTCATGCAGCTGTTTGTCTTTGGTCATCGCCAGCCTGAAAAGACTTCTGTACAGCTTGATAATGTATTAGACAACCACTGTTCCCTGGAGATTTTGCGAGTGACCGCAAAGCGTTGTTTCTCGCTTTCTTAAGTGACTTTGTCTGAGTTGACAAAGTGAACTTGCAATGCTGGGATGGCCTCTGGAACTGCTGTTTGGCTGGAAAGAGGTTAATCAGGTGTGAGCAGAGCATTGACCATGTCGCTGTCGGCGAGGCTTCTTGTTTGATTCCGCCTCTTATTGCGTTCATGCTTTCTCGCAAGATGTTCTGGCTAAGGTCTTCACTCCACCTGAGGCGCTTTAGGTTCTCTGTGTATATACCACGGCAAGTAGAGGAGGCAGGTTTGTGAGTTGCTGGTTTTATATTAAATGATATGACCTGAGGTCTATGATCACTTTCAGTTCGTGGATAAATGTGAAAGCTTGCCAAAAAATGGAGCAAGGATGTATTGCAGATAGTGTAGTCCAAATAAGAGCGCTTGCTACCATTTGTCCAAGACCAATTAGGGGGGATGTCTCCCTCCGATCTTCCGTTGATTACCAGGTAGCCAGCGCTATAGAATCGTGTCACGCAGAGTTCTCCCAGTACGCAATGGGCTTGATTGGGCGGTGTTGATTGTGTAACAAGCTCGTTGATCAAAGGTAAGAAAGGCCCTTCGTTGTCTACTGGGATACATTGGAATAAGTTGGTATTAAAATCACCTGTGACGATACAGTCAGTGTTGGGGTGTTCCGCAGCTATGTCGCTCATAATTTCCGATAAACGAGCCAGGTGATCTCTTTTTGTTCGTGTACTTGGGTTAATGTACGCGTTTAAAAGGAAAAGTGAGCGCTGATTCAGCCAAGAGTTGATTTTGACCCCGAGGAGCCATTCTTCATCTATAGGTAATCGTGAGTGGGGGCCTTTTAGGTTGTTGGATATGTATATTGACAGGCCCCCTTTGGGGTGGCCATAGCGGCTAGCTCTGAGTGCTGGTTTCCATACTTCTGTGTAACCAAGAATGGGGCATCCTTGTTGTGCCCAGGATTCCTGTATAGCTATTACGGCATGCTCACATAGAAAGGAAAGTGTTTCCAAATTCGCAGTTTTCTGGAGAAGGCCACTTATGTTCCAAGAACATATTGAGAAAGTGGAGTCTGCTTATGAGTTAGGCACAGTTGCTGGTGGGGTTACTGAGGGTGTTGGCTTTGCCGGGGTTTTTGGCTTGGGGCCCCTGCTCTCTACTTCAGACGGTCATACTGAACTTTTAGTTGACAAAATGGCTGGAAGCCACTCCCAATCTTGAGTTGTATCGGCGTAGGTGACCAGTCTTGGAGGGCTTTTGTATTGATCGTCTGGGCCCGATGCATTTTTTAAAATTGAGTAGGGTCTTGGGTGACCCTCCAATTTGATGGGTCCTGTTTTCCGAGAGGTAATTGGCTGGTTTAATAAAGCAGGAGGATAGCCTGGGATGGAGTATGGATACACTCGGATGCCCCAGTCCCGCAGGATGTCCTTATGATCCAGAAATGCTCCGACCCAGCTGGCTGATTTAAAAGACACCAAAGTAGCTTCCGAAGGTTGGGCACCTCTTGGTGGAAGGAATTCGATAGCTTCGATGTCCTTTGATACCAGTCCTGTGAGCCCCGGGATACCAACCGCTAACTTTATTATAGTCGACCTGTTGAGAATGTCTTGCCGTCCCTTTGATTTGTATTCTGGTACCAATAGGATGTGGGAGTGTGATGAGTCATTGTTGTTCTCCTTATTATTTTCACTTGGAGCCATCTTATTGAAGTTATTCAAAGCGGGGTCTGCGTGCAATTCTTGATCCTGTTGTGGTGGCCTAAAAGGGGCCTTCCATAAAGGCTGATTGTTTTTAGATGCAGTTGTTTTTGGATTATGAATAGTTTTTGTAAAATTCATTGTCATTGTTTTAGGGTTTACACTGGGCTGTGTCGTGCCTGTTGCTAATTTAGATTTTTCTTGAGGCACTATGGGCTCGGGTAAAGATGGGTCATCAGTGGTCGTCCTTTGTTGTTCTATCACTGTGCTGGACTCGGCAGCTGCTGTTCTCACAGCTGATTTGGTTGAGTCGTGAGCGTTCCCCTCAATTAATTGAATTATAGGTTCTAGTGGAACTGCTTTAGTATTGTTGGCACTAGAGTTTGCTGGGGCTGATGGTGGAGCTGTCTCACTTAGGGTTTTTTTGTTGGCCTCCATATCGAAAAGGGGAAAGAATTTTGGGTGGGCGTCTGTTGCTTTTGCCCTTATTTTGTTTCTCTGTTTGCGCAAACGTTTACGCTCTCTCTTACTGCAGGGTGGAGGGGGGGCTGATGCTCCTTCCGCTTTAATAAGGTCTGAAGACATTGAGCAGGCCGTTTGCCCTGTCACTTGGTGGTCCGGACGGATGGAACACTCGCTGAGGGCCCCAGTGTTATCGGTCATCGTTTTGGACGGTGCAGGACCCGTTGGTGAAGCATTGGATTTGCCGGTTTCTAGCTGTTCGCTGAGCAGGTTTGGCCTGAGAGTGGTTCCCCAGCTTGACTTAATGCCTTTGTTTGCAATAGACCATGGGTTGTCTAGATCTTCTATACTTTGTGGTTGCTGACAGGAAGTTGTGTGGGGATTGCCTCCCTTCAGCAGCTTAACTTCATTTATTACGCTGGTTAAAAAGCCTGGAAGTGATGATAGTGAGTCAATAATTGGGGAGCAGCAGCAGACTGACTGTATGAGCTTAGTTGAAGCTTGCGCTCCTATTATTAGATTGTTCAGTTTGTCAAGTTTGCTGTCGATCCCCGCCGTGAATAGTGCCAGAGTATTCAGAAGATCGACCTGCACATCCAGTTTGTCCGAATGAAAGTTCAGCGCATTGACTATTTGTTGCATCGTCTGAAGAAGTTGCGGCCAAGCCCCTATAGCTGTAGACTCTTCTTGGTTGGACTTCAGGATTGGCGTGGGGTTGGTTGGATTTTGGTTATTTTTAAAGAAGAATGAGAGGTCAGCTAAAAGTTGGTCGTTTGGATCAGGGTTTTTGGGCGATTTTTGTGGGGGGATCGATAAGGATACCGGTGATAAGAGAGCTGTGTGCCGAGGACTCAACGCAACAAAATGCTCCTTTGGTGAGCTTATACTTGGAGGTGAGTGGGATAATTGTAGAATATTGTTATGCGCGAACGAGTTTTGCGCATGTATTTGTGCTAGGGTTAGTTGGCGATGGGGAATCATTGTTGATTCTGTTGTCATATCTAGGACTTGTTGAGTAGAGGTTATTGTTAATTCTGGTTTCTGAGTATGATTTGTCAGAAGGCCTGGAGGGTGTTGTAAACTCCCCGGAGGAGATTGCTGCGGGGGTACTCCTTGGTTGGTCGCTCCTGTGCGTGGGCACTGTTGTCCAGGTGGCGGCTCTGAATGATGCATGGTTAGGTTTTGTTTGGGATCAGGGCTCCCCTGCCAGCCCGGGGATAGGTCGTTTGTTATTGCTCCAAAGATGTAAACTCCCGGTGGTTGCGCTAACTCTTTATTTCTCATTGACCACTGTAGTGGAGAAAGCGGCTGCAGGGGATGCATACTTATCTCGGCAAGCTGATCCGAGGGTACGGGGTTAATTAACTCCTGCGACTGGGATTTTAAGAATCCATTGGTCGTTGATGGAATTTTTTTGAAATAGGCCAATAGACTCGAGGGTTTTAAGCCTATTGGCGTGTCCATACTCTTGCTATTGGGGCTGAGGTTGCAGCTACCATCTGGCAAGGCTTTAATCGCTGTTTCCTGATGGGCCAAGACGGACTTGTGGTTTCCCTGATGGGGCTCGTCTTTTGGACCCTGCTGTTTTGATTTCCGCCGTTTAGGTGCCGTTAAAGACTTTCGTATTTTCCCGGATCTCATTGCTTGGACGGTTGTTAGAACCGATTTTAAGCTGTAGTGAGAGTTGTAACTAAAGCGGCTAAAGAGACGCCGCCGCCGGAGCTGTTTTCAGGTTGAAGATCTGAAAATGTGGTGATGTATTAGATCTCTAGTGGATCTAATGGGTCTGCAGGCTCTGACTTATCCGGGGTCTGAAAGCTAGATGCTTAGCTGCTTCTGGCGTTGGAAGCTAGTTAGCCGGTGTCTGGCCGATGGCTAACTGCACTGTCGACCAGGGGGTGTCAATTGGAGGTTAGCTGAAGGGGGTGCAGTTTTAATGCTTTTTTGGCTCTTTTCCTGGCACTTTTTGCGCACTACCTCGTCTTTGGCTAGAACGAGGCGAGCTGGGTTCAGGCACCCCCCTGCACTGAACCTTATCTACGACCACCACTGTTTGCCTACAGGAAGCCACTCCACTGAGCCCGGGCCAAACGAGACTGGACTGGGGGTCAGGACCACACCTCGAATCTCACCTCTTGTGCACCCCCAATGGGGTCAAGCACTGATAGTGGAGCGAGGGGATCCAATGACACACCAGCCGGTCACAGTTAAGGTACGGGCAGCAGCCGAGCCTGGCTGGTGTTTGCAAAACTTGGGTGGAGGGGGGAGGATGGCAGGGGGAGCAGCCCCAGAGCTTGGAATAACTGCAGGGAACACCGCACGGACGGTAGACTAAGCCGGCCAGGAGAGGACAGTACATAAAGTGGCCGCCGACCGAGGAGGACAGGGTAAGGCAAAGCACAACGGGACTTCCTTCCTATGGGGGCACTGGGATGTGAGGCTGACACGTGAGGAAACCCAGGCAGCGTAAGAAGAGCAGCCCCCGTTCGGCGGCAGCAGCATGCGGTTCAGAGGGCCGGGGGGCCAGGGGGGGCAGAACTATATCAGTGTGAGCAAACCTGCCCGGCCAGACGCCCAGCGTCCCGCCCCGCCCACTGCCAGCAGCCGCAGATGGCGGCGGCTGCAGCGGAGACAGGCAGAGACAGGCAGAGACAGCCACACACCTCCCCAGCACACTCTTCCGCAAGCCGCTTTTTTGCCGACTTACCGGTGAGCCTGCCACCTGCCGCCCGAGTCCCGGTCAGTGCGCCAGTGCCGACAGTCCCCCAGGAGAAACAGCCTACCTCTCCCTCACGATCGCCGACGCACTCCTGACCGCCCCTCAAAGCCAGACAGTCAATCCACAAACCAGCAGAGGTACACAGGATGCTAAACAGGAAAATACCTGCTTTCTACAAGTGGTATTTTCAAACACACTATAAAACAATCATCTTTACTAAAAGATGCATTTTTATATTCTAAGTTCAGGCATACTAAACTCCATCTTTCCATCTCGTCCCAATGGGAAGTTATATTTATAAGATTTTATAAATAAATTCCGTTTCTATCCTATGAGACAGATAGCCGTTCAATAGTGAAAAATGAAATACCCGGCATTTCACTATCAGGACATGTCCCACACCTAAGTACATGTCCTACCTTTCACATACGCTGCACCCTGCTCATGGGGCTACCTTGGGCCTACCTTACGGGTGTCTTACATGTAAGAAAACAGAAGATTAGAGCCTGGCAAGTGGGTGCACATGCCAGGTCGACACGGAAGTTACAAACTGTGCGCGGACTCTTCAGTGGCAGGTCTGAGGGACATTTGGAGGCTGCTCATGTGGGTGGCACAATCAGTGCTGCAGGCCCACTAGTAGCATTTTATTTACAGGCCCTCGGCACACACAGTGTACTGTACTAGGGACTTACCAGTAAATCAAATATGCTAATCATGCAATCACCAATTCATAAACACAATTTACAGGGAGAGCATATGCACTTTAGCACTTAACAGCAGTGATAAAGTGCCCAGAGTACTAAAACCAACAAAAACAGGGTCAAAATCTAGAGGCCAAAAAGCAAAAAGTCTGGGGGTAAACCTGCTGAAAAAGCTAAGTCTAACAGAGGTATCAGCAGAAAATTATTTATGATTTTTGAACAACCAACATTTGTTCAAGAACATTTTTACAATAGTAATTGTTTAATAAACATATGAATGGGGTATCCTCATCTAATTTAAATTTATAAACATTATTTTTGTGCATATACATATATCTACATATTTTAGAGATCCATAAATATGTACACATAGATTAAACTATATTTATGTATGCACTCATCCTAGATCTATGTCTATGTGTATTTTGAATTTATTTATGATAACACTTCTATATATGAAAACTACAACTGTAATTTAAATCCTATTGCATGTACCTAATAATTGCAACCTATATATACATATATATGTATGTTTTCTGATATTTCCATATTATATTGAGCACAAATATTTATATAGGTGTCCATAACATATTTATCTGCGTTCCCAGCCCACAATGGCTGTGTCTGTGTCCCTTATTCTCTGGCATAGTGTATATATCAGTAAAGGTGTGTCAGTGGTATAATGATACATTTAATATAAATCTATAATTAACACATTTTCTAATATGTAGATAGGGTGTTGTTATATCTGTGTTGCAATGTTAGTAAACGCTTTTAACGTATATGCAATCTAACATTACATAAGCATTGCTTACCACCCTGTAACCACGTTGTGAAATAAACACTTAAGAGTATATATTTTTCAACAATCCTATCATTATACTTGCCACAAGCACAACCTAATGGAAGCACATTTTATTGTGTTTATTTTTAAAATTGTCTTAGTTACTTTTATAGGCATCTTTTCCCATATTGTTACTCTTGATTCAATTTAACATGTGTTACATCAACACAATGTTGAAAGAAGACATTGATGGTGCATCTGTGAAATAACAAATGTCATGTTAATAACTAGATACATATAAAAATAATTGTATTACCTGTTGCTGTGGCGTGCCATATAGTTGTATATAGTGGGACAAGACTTCATCAGTGAGAAGCTCAAACTCAACAGGTGTAAAGTTAGGATTCCTGTCTCCAGTACTTTTGGCTATGGTTACCAGCAGTTCAGGTGTTGCAGCGAAATCTGAGGAGGCCTGTACAGTACCAAAATTAGGAGGCAAGTGAAAAACCATTACTGAACACGGATGTCACTGTGACATACATATGACAACAGACGTATTTCAAGACCACAGGATAGTGTCATATCCATTGGCCCACGTTCACCTGTGGGAGTGTACACCTGCTAGCAATGTTCCCTCTAATTTTTTTCCTCTGTGTGCGGCAGTGGAGGGTCTCTGTGCGCTGCAACCATGGCTATGTGCGCCAGAAACCAGACCACGCGCATGTGCAGCGCCAAATGTTACTCCAAATATTTGCTTAAAAAAGTGAAAAGATGGTGCATTTTCACACATAGAGCTCCACGTTAAGGGTCCTAGGGCAGGTTTGCAAATTGGATAATGACATCATGACATTGATTGGTTACACAGGCAAGTACACTTAAGGTTTAGAAAAACACAAGACTCCAAAAGGTGGTACCATCATAAGATTTTACTAAATATTCTTAACTGGAGCTCTGTTCATTGGGTGAGGAAATTTTGAGAGCCTATACAATATCACATATACACAATAAGTTACAAAATGACATAACATTTACAATTTGATGTGAAAGATACTGAGTAATGTTGGGCTATCCCGCCAGAGATAGTTTGTAAAACTCTGAAATCCAGGCAAACATGGACTGTGGGAGAGGGACGTTCAGACAAGTCAAGTGGCATCACTAGATGGGTGACAGGGTTGCTTCTCATGGCGATCCTTGACATTTTCTCAGTACTGATAAACTTTATCAAGATCAACTTTCCCATTCAGGAGGTAGGCCTTTGTCCTCATCAGCATATCCAAATGCTTCTGCTCTAGTCTATTCCTTAATTTACTCTTGACAGTATTCATGAGGTTGAATCCTCGTTCACAATCTGCACTAGATGCTTGGAATGTCGCACAGACATCAACAAGGTGAGACACCACACTATACTGAGCAGCATTGCGTACAGTGAAATTCACCATGTCTTGAAATATGGTAAATAAACCACCCTTTACATGTTCTGCCACCACATATTTATAGTCTCTCTATTGTCGAACAACATCTTCTGGTGTTTCATAATCACCCAGGACCAAGACATTTTTATACTTTTCAACAAGTCTTTGTATATTCTCAGTCCCAAAATCAAAATGTGATTGTGTTGATATTGCCTGGATTTCAAAACGTGTCCATTCTTTCAGTTCATCCTCAGGGAACCTTTTTTGCATGTGCTCACAAAGAAGGAAACAAAAGACAGAATAGGCCCACTGTCAAACTCTTGCCTTTCCTTGTACAACACCACCATCTCTCTTACATTGCTGCTCCAAAAGATAGTGTCCCCAAATACTGTTCCTTAATTTGGCCAATCTTTGCTCTTGCATACTGTACAGCTTCAACAGTAGTCAAATAACTTTTTTGGAACAGTTTGCTCAATGATGCAAATTCACTCAGAATGTCATTAAGTACTGCAAGGGAAATATGGTAGTTTGAGTCAGATAGCTTTTTGTAACAATAGTTAGCAACTGGATCATTCTCTTCAACTTTCTCATGCTCAAAGTATTTAAGAACAGCACCGTAATTCCGAATTAGTGCACCAACTGCAAAATGCCTTGAAAGCCACCGGACTTCATTTAATGGTCGAAAAGAGACTACTTCACAGTCAGTGACCAACGCCATTTCATCCAGCTTGGACTTCTGTGCAGGATATCTGGAGAACAGAGTGTAGACAGTCCTCAATAATGTCTCCACCTCTTTAATCATTGGAATCCTCTTCCAGGCATCATCAACTTCCAAATCTTCTCGATGAGCGACACAATGCTGCTCAACTAGATGGGGAATAGATTGTTTAAGGCGAGTAGCAACACCATTATTTTTACCCAGCATCACTGACGCACCATCGGATGTGAACATGACCATTTTCATGAGGTCCAGTTCATTGGCAGTGTAGAATCCCTTCACAGCAGTAGTGATAGCCTCAGCATTACAACTAGTCAGCTTCACTATGCCCCCAAACTGTGTTTTGTGCTCTGTTGAGGTTACAGGTCGATACTTGAAGTACAGAATGAGCATTTTTGTAAAAGAAATATCTGTGCAAGTTTAGAAACACGGCAGATTAGCCTAAAAAACACACACTGTGTTTCTAAACTTGTTGTATTGTTTTGTTAGTAATGCGAGGCTCTGGGGGTGAGTGAGCGCTTTTGTTTAAATATCCATGTTAATCGCAGCTCATGAAGGGGTTGCAATTAACATGGATACTTAAATGCACAGAATCTCCCTCTACGCCTCGCATTACGAAATGAACTATACAGCGAGGAAACAGTGCGTGCAGCCTGAGAACAAGCGGCAGAAACAAAAGAAATACTAGTGGGCACATAACACTTACCTCCGCTCCCTAGTAGTGATCACTTTCGCCGCCATCCTCCGCAATCTCTAAATGCCCATTTTTTGCGCCGCACGCTTTTTAAAATCAGCGGCGCAAATACTCTCACGGGATGTGCACCCTCCATGAATGGGAATGCGCGCTCAGGGGTTGCGAAGTGCATGTGCGCGGGCACCTTGTTGGGAACAGTGCCTGCTAGACATACTATTTCCCTCTCTCATGATGCAGAAGTCAGAGAGTCATCACTTGCAGAGAGATGATGTGTACCTCAATATGAACCTTGCTAGCAAGACCTAAAATGGAGGGTAATGTTGCAAAAATGCCAATAACATCATAAATGTTTGACTTATCATTTTTAAAGGCTCTGAGGCCCCCCCAGCCCAGGGACCGCCACCCCCCCTGGGCTCTAATTTAATGTATGTGGGTGAGCTCACGGGGCCCCCCGCAGCCCCGGGGACCGCCACCCCCCGGGCTTCTTAGAAATGGGTGGGGGGCTCTCAGGCCCCCCCAGCCCGGGGACCGCCACCCCCCAGGGCTTAAAAACATTTGAAAAGGGGGGCTCTGAGGCCCCTCTGCCCCGGGGACCGCCACCCCTGGGGCTTCTTAAAAATGTGGGAGGGAGCCACATGGCCCCCCTCCTGGAGCCCTCGATGGCCCTGGGGACCGCCAACCCCCAGGGCCGGCTACTGCAGTGTCCCGGGTGCCACCCCCGGGACACTGCTGTTTGCAATGGCAGGGCGGGTTCCTCCCGGCTCCCACCCTGCCATTGCAAACTGCTTTGCTTCATAGAAGCAAGAGCAGGGAAACCTGCTCTCGCTTCAATGAAGCAAAGCAGATTGCTTTTCCATATGGGGAGCAGCATGTTAGCTGCTCCCCATATTGAAAAGCAATGCCGGCTCCTGCAGGAGGCGGGGACCCGGCGGGACCGTGGGGGGATTGGGGACCCCCCATGGTCCCCAATGGTGAGGGCCAGCCCCGGGGGATGGGCCCTCGGGGCTATTACTGGCCAGGGAGTGGGGCCACAAGCCCCCCCCCTCCCCAAAAGGAACATTTTAATTATTTTTAAACGGGCCGGCCCCGGGGGATAGGGTCTCCGGGGCCATAAGTGGCCACAGGAGGGGGGCAAGGTAGCCCCCCTCCTAATAATTTTTTTTTTTTTAAAAGGCCCATGCCCCGGGGGATGGGGTCCCCGGGGCAGACTATGGCCTCAGGAGGGTGGCCACACGGCCCCCTTCCCAATGTTTTAGTAAGAAATAAAAAAATTGGGGGCAGGCCCTGGGGATGGGGTCTGCAGGGCCAAAAAACTAGAAAAAGGAGGGGGGCTACACAGCCCCCCTTCTTAAAAAAAAATATTTTCAAAAACGGGATCGCGGCCGGAGGCAACGCCCCCTTATTGCACCACTCTGCAGATGCGCCCCCTGGTGCATTAGCAGGGGGGGAACAAATTCCCCTTGAATACTGGGGGTCTCTGGGGGCCAACTAGCCCACCATGTACCTCCAGTATGTGCCAGGGGCCTGCGTTGCTTAGAGGTGTTCTGATGCCATGCCTCTTTTTACATCTCTCTGCAACGCAGCTCTGTGGCGCTTACTGGAGGTAGCTGGTGGGCTAGTTGCACCCCAGGGATCCTCAGTATTCAAGGGGAGTTAATCCTCCAACTTAAAACGTGCCACGGGGCGCGTTTGCACAGTGGTGAAGGGAGGGGGCGGGCCTGATTTAACATGTATGCAAGCGCACCCTGTGGCGCGGTTTACGTTGGGGAATAAATTCCTTGTCAATACTGAGGGTCCCTGGGGACCAACTAGCACACCAGGTACCTCTAGTATGTGCCACGGAGCTGCGTTGCAGAGTGTTGTAAAACGGGGCAAGGCCTCTGAACACCTCTCTGCAACGCAGCCCCCTGGCGCATACTAGAGGTACCTGGTGGGCTACTTGGCCCCCAGGGGACCTCAGGATTCAAGGGCACCTAATCCTGCAACTTAAAACGCGCCACAAGGCGTGTTTGCACACATGTCACCTCAGGCCCGCCCCCTTCCTTCACCATTGTACAAATATTCCTCTAAAATCAGCCGAACTACGAATTCCGATTTACTCATTTGTTATCAGGAGAGAACCCAGTGCGGCATCTTTTAGCCTAGCAATGACACTGAAAAGTAATTCTAAGTATACTTACAGTAACTAGTATTTCCTTCCATAGGAATCCAATGTGTGGTTTTCAGCAGAAAAGTTTCTAAGTGTTGATTTTTGAAACGTACAAATATTCCTCTAAAATCAGCTGAACTACGAATTCCGATTTACTCATCTGTTATCAGGAGAGATGTCAGTGCTGCATCTTTTAGCCAGTACTGATTATGAAAAGTAATTCTCTAACCGTGGGCGTAAAATCCGTTTCGCGGGCGAATTTGCGGATTTTTGACGATTTTGCGATCCGCGAATCGCGCAAATTTGCCCAATAATCCGCAAATTCGCAAGCTACGAATTATTTTGCTAGGTCGCGCTTGAAAAATACAATATCGCGCACGCGCCGTTGACTCTGAGTCCGCCGAGTTGTTTTTCTCCCTGTTTTGCGTCTGCTGCGCCATTTTCGATCTTGCTGCGTGATCGCGCGAGAGTTTTTCGAACGCAATTACGTTATCGCGGATTGCCATCTTGCACAGCGAGAGTTTGACAACGCGAGTACATCATAAAGGCCCGCGATCACGCATTGCGGGAGTAAACAATGCCGAACACGTAGATGCGACGCGCAGCTGACTTCCGGCGGGAGATTTGAACAGCTCGCGTTCCCGAAATTGCAAAAATTGCAATTCTGCACAAGAAATCCACCGCAGGAAGCATAAACCTTGTGAAAATGATGATGATCAGAATAACTCCTCAGATTGACATTTGGCTGCACTTTTTGGTGCAGGAGTCCATTTTTTGGGGTGGGGTGGGAGGAAGGAAGTGCCCCAGAGTCTCCAACTTCCTGTTCCTGTCCAGCAGGCTCCTCCCAGTGCTTTGTCCATGTCCTGGTCACTTTTCATTTGGCTGTGGAGCTGGAAGGATTACTTTTTGTGGCTGCTGCTGGATATTTCTATTTGAGGACTTTTTGGACTTTGGAGTTTGGATCACTTTTGTACTTGAGATTTTACAAGTAAGTTGGTGTTGTTTGTTTGGGGCATTGCAGTTGAGGCAACTCCAGTTCTAAAACTTTTTTCACAACTTTAACTAAATATATATTGTGGTGGGTAGCCACAGTATCCAGTAGGCCCAGGGTTAGTCATGGGTGCATGATACAACTGTTTCTGTGATTTTTTTCAACGTAATTCTCATTTATGTCATGGAATTTTAGCTCACTGTTATATGTTGATTTTTTTAAAAATTTTGGGGTGCCTGTAAAGCCTCACTAGCCAGTAGGCCCAGGGGTAGTGAGTGGTGCATGGACCAAGTCTTTCTGTCATTGAGGGCATGGATGGCATTGGACTGTGGTGATTTCTGTGTGTTTTTCGAGTTTTGGGGGTGTTGTTGTGGCCTGGCCATGTGGGTGGGACCATTTTGAGGCCTGGTCCAGGCAGGGCCTGGCCATGTGGCTGGGGGTCAAGGGCCCATTTTGAAGCCAGGCACTATGCTCAGGCCTGCACCCATTTTGCCTTGCTTTCATCCATTATGCCCAGGGGTACTCAGTGGTGCATGGACCAAGTCTTTCTGTGGGGTGTCTTGAATTTAAACATCATTGAGGGCATGGATGGCATTGGATTGCGGTGATTTTTGTGTGTTTTGAGTTTGAAGACAAGCTCTACTTCCCTGACACCGAGCCCTGAAAATGACTTCCTTTTTTTCGTCCTTATTCACTTTTATTCCTGTGTGTCTTTCTTTGTTTTGCAACTTTTACCACAACAAAACTCTAATCACCTAATCACAACAGGTCCATCAGCAGCACTGTCTTCATCTTATATTCCTTATTGATTTGAAGGTGCCGCAGTCTGCATTCCTGAGGTTCACAAGTTCACAACTCAATCATGCTCCTTTATACTCCTCCTCCAGACTCCCCTATCCATTTCCCTCAAGGCAAATGGATGGATTACGACGAGTCCCATCAAGTGGGACTGAAATTACTGACTGACTACATGCTTGCTGATTGCTGACAGAGTTACTTCTGATATTGACAGGAGAGTCTGCCCTGTGGGTCCTCACTTTCCGAAGAAGATGCGGACAAAAAGTAGAACAGGTAATGAATAATTGAGAAGATGGCATGCAGTGGACAGCAATGGCTGTCTGGCTCTGATGAAACCAAATGCTGTTTGTTTTTTGTGCATGAAATGATGATTCATATGTCTTGTCTTAGTTATTATTTAATCTTTCACACAGTAATTATAACTCTTGTCAACAACTCTGTTTTTTTACCTTGTTTAATTAAAATTGTACTTCAAATTCAGGGGCCACTAAATTGGGGCTATGTGGCTTGCTGCATACAATTAGATATTCTTTGTCTGTCTGACAAAGAGCCTAGGTATGCTACATCAGGTTGCTTCACTCAGTGGTGCCTGCCTTGACCCTCTGCATGGCACTGCCTCAAGCTTGGGCCAAACATCCGTTATGTTTGCAAAATTTGCTGTTTTTGGGTATTTTGCAAATTTCGTAAAAGTACCGAAAAATCGCAAATTATTGAGCGGAACGGATTTTTGCCCATGCTTGCGGCAGGGCCATGCAGACGGTCAAGGCAGGCACCACTGATTGAAGCATCCTCCTGATGTAGCATACCTAGGCTCTTTGACACAGATAGACAAAGCATATCTACGGTTTAGGGTTCAGTGCGATTTACTAGGGTTTTTGGGTTTAAGTTGGTATGGTTCACGCTGATTCTAGGGCTTGGGGCCCGCTGCAGGCTCGTTCATAATGATGTTGGCAATGTTTTAGGGGGGTTTGGTGTTCTTTGGTCCAGAACTGGCAGAATGTTGGCCTTTTTGGGTGTTTTGCGGGCGCGTGTGTTTGGGTGAAAACTAAGTGAAAACTAGTCGTAGACCTTCTTCTTCTTCTTCTTCTTCAAAGAGCGCAGTGGTTCGATTTTGTTCTGCCTTGTGGAGATTCTTGTGAATCGCTGGAACAAGTGACTGTCCAGGTAAGTTTCAAGAGGATCGAAGTAGTGGAAGTGCTGAAAACAGCACTGTTTTGTGAACAGCGCAATTTGCCATGTTTTGAATATACCAGTATTGGATGTTTTTGGGGGGCTGTTTGGGGGTGTTCTAGATTTGTGAGGGAGGGTGTGGGGGTCTGGGAGCACTGCTGTGATAGCATAATTTTGATTGGAAGTGATTTGAAGAAAATTCATGGTGGGAAAGAGGAGTTAGAGCCTAGCTGCAGAGGGCGTTTGGACCGATGTTGACTGGTTGGCTGAAAATTTGCTAAGCATGAGTTTTTGCATTTTTGCTTTTTGCCTGTTTAGGGGTGTTCTGCTTTTTTGCGGGTGGCTGCAGGGGTCTGGGGGCATAGCTCGGAAGTTCTAATATCGGAATCAAGTGTTTTGGACCAAATCCATGGTGAAAATGTTTTTCAGTTTTTGCTCACTTGCCTGTTTTTGGGGTGCTGTTTGGGGGGCTTCTAGGTTATTGGAAGTGGGTTTTGGGGTCTAGGAGCACTGCTGGCACAGTCTAATTTTGATTGCATTTTTTTTCCAGAAAATCCATGGTGGAAAAGGGGAGTTAGGGCCTAGCTGCAGAGCGTATTTGGACTGAATTGAAGGTAGGCCCATTTTTTATTTTTGCCTGTTTGGGGGTGTTCTGCTTTTTGGCAGGTGGCTGCAGGGGTCTGGGGGCATAGCACTGAAGGTCTAATATCGGAATCAAGTGTTTTGAACCAAATCCATGGTGAAAAAGTTTTTCAGTTTTTGCTCACTTGCCTGTTTTTGGGGTGCTTTTTGGGGGGCTTCTAGGTTATTGGGGGTGGGTTTTGGGGTCTGGGAGCGCTGCTGGCACAGTCTAATGTTGATTGCATTTGTTTTTTAGGAAATCCATGGTGGAAAAGGGGAGTTAGGGCCTAGCTGCACAGCGCATTTGGACTGAATTCCAGGTAGGCCCGAAATTTGCTAAGTCTCACTTTTTGCGGTTTTGCTTTTTGGCTGTTTGGGGGTGTTAAACTTGTTTCCGCCTGGGTTGACGGGTCTGGGGGCATTGCTGGGAAGGTCTAATACCGGATAAATGTGGTTTGGAGAAAATCGGAGGTGAAAAAGTTATTCAATTTTCTGTCAAGCTTACACTCCGCAGGGTCCTCATGCAGCAACAATGCTCCACCTCCGGACCCTCCAAACACCCCGATTGTAATACACAGGGTGTTCAGACGATACGGTGAGGGAAAAACCCCAAAAGGGGAAAAAACCCAAAAGAAGAAAGATAAGAAGGAAGGGGCAGCAAGGGAACAGAAGCTGTAATAGAAAACACACAACGGTTAATACAAGTCTTAACCCTACTCTCATTACATTCTCGCTACTCAATAATGTGCTTAATTCACCTGTAATAGCGACTCGTGCCAGCCCTTCCTACTGAGTCTTCTGACTTCCTATGTATCCTGCACAATCACAAGAATAACGTGTTAACACATGGAATGAAACCTCCCATCTATATAGCACGATTCTCACTAGAACCTACCCCTTCTCTCAGCAGCTGAAGCTCTAAAAGGGGGTCCGTAAGTTAAGTCACCACAAAATGCTTACATCCAAGAAAACAAAAAGCCATTAGGAAGCGCAATGAGCATCAGCGCTTTAAGCTAACAAAGAATCCTCCTTTGTTGTGCAATTTACTTCTTGACCACACACTGTTTCGTATGTCTCGAAATATAGAACCAAATACGGTATGGCGTAGTTAATTCACTACTACCATCCACTTTGGCATTTGTATTCCACAGAAGAAATGAAGACCAAGGACACGTCATGTATTCATGACGGTAATGCGGAGGTTTGTTTCTCCCCCCTGCATTCCGCCACACCAAAAGTACACAAAGCCCCAACGTAGGAGGCAACAATGTAATTCGTCTCTAAGAGCCAGAATAAGTTATAGATTTAAAGTACCGGTCCTCGCAGCCGCAAGGAAATGGGCTCTCAAATAAGTTTCACACTTGCGTAGGATTAGAGATAACAAACACACCACGATCTGCCGTCCTAACCAAGACAGCAAGACGCCAGGAACTCCAGGAACAGCTGCTCCCGCTGCAAACACAGAATAAAGAGCCCTGAGCACCGGGCACCGCCCTGCATATCACCCAACCGCCGTGAATCATGGGAAATGGAGTTCTATGCCTAAGCATCATGGGAAAAGTCTTAGGCAGGCGCACGGCTCTAGACCCTGACATTTTCAGGCATTTCGCTCACTTTAGCGTTTTCGGGGTGCTGTTTGGGGGGGGGTTACTGGTGTTTGTGGGGGGGTTGGGGAGTCTTGGAGCAATGCTGGGTATGGATACTTTTGGATACTTTTGATTGCAAGTGGTTTGGAGAAAATCCATGGTGGCAAAGGGGAGTTAGGGCCTAGTTGAAGAAAGCGATTGACACTATTTTTAACTTAGGGCTTGTTAGGGTTAGCAGTATTGCATGTGTTTGGGGTGTTCGAGATTTTGGCAACTGGGTTCTGGGGTCTACTCTTGGAGCACTTGTCGAGAAATGTCTAATTTTAGTTGCAAGTGGTTTGAAGAAAATCCATGGTGGGAAAGGGGGGATTTGGGCCTACTTTACTTTCAAAGTACGTTTTGTCACCATTTTCCACTAGGCCTCAGACAGGTAGCAGTATCGCACGTTTTTTGGGGTCATTTTAGCGTCTGTGTTGAAGGGTCTGGGAGCACTGCTGGGAAGGTCTAATTTTGTTCTAAAATCGTAGTTTACAGTACACCTATCTTGAGGGGAAAGATCCGCAAAATTCGCCCATACTTATTAATCCTTCAAAAGGAGACTCAGAGTACGCCCTTTCGAAACTATAGTACTGTCGATTCTGAAACTGAAAGTGTGACTTTTTGCACTACCCAGCGTACGCACCGTATATTTTTTTCTCAGTGGTGTTTTAATATCACTTCCTGTTTTTCCATCAACATTTACAGGGCGGCTTTCACCCTGTGCAATGGAAAAAAGGATGAAGTCAGGCTTCACATTAGCGACCCGCAATTCAGCATCTGCCAGGCAGGCAATGGACAGGGTATCTTCTGGTCACCTGGTCTCTCTCTCTCTTTTTTCTACCTCACTTAATTGCTATCTACACTACAACATGGCTACTATGAAATCCTTTGGTTTCACTGATGATGATTTTGCTTCAATGGTGGGTGCTGCCATAAATTTTGATAATATCAATTCCACAGATAATAGCCATAATGAAGAATTACAGAAACTCCTAGATCTTAAGAAAAAATCTAGACGTATTGAATTACACGGAAAATACATGCTAGATTATTTGAAAGCCGGAGTAATCCCTCAGGGCCTTCAAATTAAGAATATTCCCGGTCTGTTTATTCAAGTTAAACAATTCTTAGAGAAGTGGTCCTTAATTGCGAACAGATGTTCTAGAGACATGATGATGCTGATAGTGGAGACAGCAAAAACAGTATTACTGGAACTATTACAGGAGATACTGGATCTAGAAAGTAAAATTAAATCATTAGACACTATCCCTGATATCAAAAAAAGACTAGAAGATGTAGATACAGAATTAAATTCCTACTCAGACTACCTTTTTAAAAGGAAATTAGATAAATTCCAAAAAGATTTGAGGTACTACAATAAAGAAATAGTATATCCTTATCTATCTGAAGGGTATTATTCACAATCAGATTCTCAACGTGACCCAAATGAAATAAACAATCGAAAGGTCACCACCTTTTCTAATACCTCAGACTCAGATAGTACTGGGAGTGTCTCCCCATATCAAAATCAGGGACATCAATTTAACCAAAGATCCAGACCTTCTTTTTTAGGTCAACGCCCACAGAACAGGGGCAACTGGCGACCTCGCTATCGGTCGCAGTTCAGAGGTGGATACCGACCACGACAATCTTACCAGCAGAGAGGATACCAACCACAAAATCCACCACAGTATCAGTCCCATTACCAGGACAATCAACTGCAATACCAGGAACATCAACAGATGAATCCAAACAGATACCTGGAAACTCGCAATTCACGCTATTGGAGAGAATAAAAACCATCCCTATTTTCAATCTGAGTAACCAATTGCCCACTGAGGCAGTATACTCATTACTCTCTAAAGGACTTAGCTATGTACCACATTCTGGTCTCAACAAATTTGAACTGTTCAATGACATACACGCATTTTTTAGAAAAATCCGGCTGAAAGATTTCTTCGCCAATAAT
Source organism: Lissotriton helveticus (assembly GCF_964261635.1). Classification (NCBI taxonomy): domain Eukaryota; kingdom Metazoa; phylum Chordata; class Amphibia; order Caudata; family Salamandridae; genus Lissotriton; species Lissotriton helveticus. Next base: position 706,747,749 of record NC_136071.1, read on the forward strand.
GATTTTGACTCTATGGAAATAAATAAATCTGGCTTAGCCCCCAAGTCTATTTTTACCCCGACGCTAGACCAGGTATCTGCGGAGATTCATATCTTTGAGCAAATTGTTACTAAAAAAATTAAAACAGCGACCAAATATATACCCAATACTCCTTTCAACCTTACAACAGAAGAGTACAATGCACTCCAATCTCTAAAAGAATCACCTTCCATTACAATAAAAGCATGCGATAAAGGAGGCGGGATAGCTATTCTTGACACTGCTCAATATACAGCAAAAATTAAAGATATGTTGAATGATGATACCTTCTATAGTGCAATAACAAAAGACCCGACCAACAAAACTAAACAAAAGATCCATAAACTAACATCTAGGGCACTACAAGAGGGCCATATCTGCCAGAAAGAATTTGATTATCTCAATGTGACGTATCCCAGAATGGCCTGCTTATATGGAACACCAAAGGTCCATAAAAATGAGGTAGATCCACCTTTCCGCCCCATTGTCAACACTATTGGTAGTGTCACTGAACCTCTCTCAAAGTATCTGGATGCGATACTGAGACCGTACATATCGAATACTGCTGGATATGTGAAGGACACTGGCCATATTATTAACCTACTAGAAGGAACAGCTTTCAATGAAAAACGACAATGGCTAGTGACGCTGGACGTGGAGAGTTTATACTCTAATATCCCCATTGAAGGAGCAATTCAAGCGACAGAATGGTTCATTCACGCATTCGAGGTTGACTGTGATACTACCTTCATCTTGAATTGCTTAAAGATTGTTCTTGAAGAGAATGTTTTTGAATTCCTTGGGAATCTATATAAACAAACCAAAGGAGTCAGTATGGGGGCTTCTTGTGCCCCCACAATAGCAAACATTTATATGGCACATTTTGAAAACATCTACATTTTTAATGAAATTGCTCCATTCTTTGAGACAGTCCTCCATTGGTCGAGATATATCGACGACGTGATTTTTATATGGGACGACAACGAGGATATCCTTGATGAATTCATATCATGGTTAAACAACTGTGATAATAATCTTAAATTTACGTCCCATATAAGTAACACTGAGATGGAATTTTTGGATTTAACCATCAAACATGAACAGGGACAGCTGTTTGTGGACCTATTCGTTAAGCCTACTGCACGCAATACCTTGCTTCATTACAATAGCTTCCACCCTGCCACACAAAAAAATAGCATCCCGTTCAGTCAGTTTTTAAGATTGAGGCGTAATTGTACTAAACTAAAAGACTATGACGAACGATCTATTGTAATGAAACAGAAATTCGAAGATCGGGGTTACCCGCACAGGCTTGTCCGGGAATCGTTCAAAAGAGCCCGATTTTTCGATCGACAGTGTATATTACAAAAAAAGGACAAAAAACACAATGACAAACTGGTTTTTGTCACCAGACATTCTCTATTTAATGACAGACTACGGCAAATTATCTGCTCTAACTGGCATCTTTTAAATGTCAATAAATCTAAACAAGATGAAATCTCAAAACCAGTATTTGCCTACAAAAGGAATCGGAATATAAAAGACCTAGTAGTAAGATCAAGGATGCCAAACAAAACACAAATTGTACAAAGAAGCATAACAGGCGACCACCCAGTTAAGGGGAACTTCAAATGTAATAATTGCAAAGTTTGTCCTCAAGCAATTGAAGGTAAAGATCTGATATTCAACAACAGAATTATCTCTAGCAAAACAATGACAAACTGCAAAACACAAAACGTAGTATACTTGATACTATGTCCATGCCAGAAAGGATACGTAGGGGAAACATCGAGGGCAATCAATAAACGGATTACAGAACATAAATCTGCAATACGCACTAAAAAGATCAATGCCCCCCTAGTAGAACATTTTTTACAACAGGGTCATTTACCAGAAGACTTAAGATGGTATATCCTTGAAAATATACAAGCCAGATCAGGATTATGCCCAGACAAAATCCGACGAAAGATGGAGGTATATTGGATTTTCTCTCTGGACACTACAATTACGGGATTGAATTGCGATATTCCCTGGGAACAAGCTATCATCTAAAACACAATCTATATGGCAGGGCACAGTCTCAACTCTCCCTAGTATACCTGACATTCTCTCAGTTACCACAAGATGGCAAGAGCTCAAACATCGCCCCTTTTTTAACGAACTGTGAAGGGAATATATACCATCTCTGAATAATTTAATTACAAAAGTGTGTTAGTTACTGAGAGACAGTTTTATATGATTAAATCTCGAAAAACAACGTGTTACACGTTTTATATATGCCAGATTTCGCCGACATACAGTTGGATATAGATAATACTAACAATACATTGGCGAGCTGAGGCTCAATAAATATCTCCTATATTCTGCACCAATAAATATCTCTTATATTCTGCACCTTTTGTTAAATAGTCTGGTTGTAGCTGCATATCAACTTTACACTCTCTCCTGTAGTCCCATCAAAAACTACTGCCAAAGCCCCATTGGCTGCTGCAAGCATGTGAGCAAACAGCAAGGAGGTAACAAGGATTACGACATCTGTATACTCTTCACGGCATCGTTGCGCGTGTAGTTTGTAATTGAAACTACAGATGTCTGTTTATTGGCCGTAACTGGCCTTTGACCTCTGACTCTATCCAATGCACACGCCGTACCTTTCGGCTTGGCGGGCTACTTAAATAGGGTTTAATACCGAGCAGTTTTTTGCATCATCAGTTTGAGGAGGGTCGCCTTCCAGAACCCCATTCTACATCGAGCACTAACTGCGCACCAAGGTAAGATGCGATCCCCCGTCTAGCATGAGAAACTAGAAAACAGGATGCTCAACAGCTCCTACACCCGCCCTTCGCGCTTTGTTTGTTTGCGAGCTCACTCGCTGAGAACAATTCCATTTTATCTTTCTAGGTTAAGAGCCGATAACATCAAGTACTAGAACAAGAAGGGACGCCCTTGAGACCCCCTAGCGAACATTTACATTGGCGAGGAAGTTAGGTAATATATTATTCATGTTATTCATTTAAACGACGAACCCGCGAAGAAATCATTATGACACCTGTTTTCCCGTTTTCTGTATGTTTTTTAGCGCAACAGCTGACCATCACCTATCGCCGCATCAGTTTTTAAACGTAGATCCCAAGTACGGTATACTATGCAGCCCATTTATTAAGGTAATGCGAATATTCCATTTTTAGCAACTTAATAGAGAATAAGCAACACAATAGGAACCATTCTTAATACGGTAACCCTTGTTTATCAACGTAGGATGCAACTGTAATTTTCGTGCGGCGCCCTCCTGTTGTTCTCCAAATGGGATAAAAACATCGCTGCCACCCCAACAGGTGACTATTAGTCTATGATATACAGATATCTCTGATATACGCAAGTCCACTCCTGTGGCTACAAACGTATGAGCTCTGCTAGTATAGCCACATATCTATAACAGTCGACATATTCTACTCTATAGGGTATGCAAAGATCTTACTGAGGTGACTGAAGATCTATATTATTTTATCAACCCCGTGAACCCAACAAGAATAATAAATATAAAATATTCACTATATGCGAAGGTAAGATCACGATATCTATATATCAGCATAATAGTTACATTTATCCTTTATACTCATTTTGTCTATACAACGTTCTCCGTCGTATCCACCGGACTTGTTTGGGCGCCTCCTTGCTTATGAAGTGCATACATAAGAGATCACATTATCCCTAGACAGCAATAACAAGTTCTACCAATCATTCGTAATTATGCATACTAATTCCATCTAATACAATTCAGCTAAACACTATCATGTTTTTAACTCACTCCATCTATCTGATAGTAACTATCGATGTAATTTGCCTAAAAGACATATTCCTTTAGTATCCAAAAACAGGAATATAACATTGGATGACTGAGATAACCATCGTGAGTATAATCATTACTCTATGTTCTCTCCTTTGTTAAAACTTAGAATCTCTTCACAACGCCTGAGGGCATTGAAAACGACGATTGATGAGTTGTAGTATCTAACCAAAATACCTACTATAGAAGAAAGTTGTGCCCACCGTTTTTTGTAAGTAAACATCATAAATAGACATTATAGTATTTTTAAGTTGCCACACCCTATAGCCCTTCTATGCAGCAAGTATGCATCAATATAAGAACATGATGCAGACCTTCATGACACTATATCTGTGTATCCTTTTTTAAATCCTTTGCTACCCTTCTCTCTCTTTTTCTTTCTACACTGTATCCTTAATATATACACTCTGTGAGGTAGTTAAAACCCCAATAAACCTCCCGTTTCCCCCCCCCCCCCCCCCCCCCCCTCTCTTTCTGTCCCTCCCCTCCCCTTCTATCTTTATCAATTTAATCAGGCCTGCCCGACATAGTGTTATCGTAGATTGGTCAAAGGCAATCAGAATTAAGTTTTTCATGTATTTAGATATCAGTACTCCTTTTTCTGCACATGTGTAAATAGTATTATGCATATGTAAATATAACTGCTCCGTATGTATATATGTAAATAGTATTATGTTAAATTATATGATATAAATGAGACCTAGGCCCTAGGAAACAGTCTACAAAGAATTGTAGTAATATGCACTATGTATGACACGGCTCTTTTATATGTCTTTCAGTGTGATGTATATGTTTTATTGCAAATGACGGACTCCTGAAGAAGGCAAATGCCGAAACGCGCGTAGAGACTCCACCCACCGCTTTGCTTACTCCAATAGCCCTATGTACCATCATTGTCATTTGAATATGTGTATTCTTTTGTTAATAATTCTTTCACTCGTATGTTTTTTGATTAGCTGTTTTTTTGTTGCACAATAAGTATATTTATATTTGTCTGTCAGTTTATATTAATATGAAAAGAAAAATATGAAAGATGTATCAACCCACAAGAAAATGATTAAAATAAAACAAAAATATATTTTTACATAAACACAATAGTCATCACTTTTGTTGTCTATATATGTTTGGATTTTGCCTGTCAGAATAGTTTCCTAGTTTGCACTTGGCTCAATTAATCAGCTCACTATAAGGTACGTTACCAATATAGTCTAAAAGACTCTTTCCCTACAAATAGTGAGTCTATCATTAGTAGGGGTCCCCTTCTTTCTAAATTGTGTTACTCGAGGACGTTTCCTTGAGGGGAATATATATATATGTAAAAAAATTTTTGTATGTCTAAGGTTTTACTTTAGGAGTAATGGTAGTTGACCTATCCATGTTTGACTGCATACACTTGTGCTAACAGTATCTCTGATTATCCTCCCTTCACTTCTTTTTGCCTCTCTCTCTCTCTCTCTTTTTTCTACCTCACTTAATTGCTATCTACACTACAACATGGCTACTATGAAATCCTTTGGTTTCACTGATGATGATTTTGCTTCAATGGTGGGTGCTGCCATAAATTTTGATAATATCAATTCCACAGATAATAGCCATAATGAAGAATTACAGAAACTCCTAGATCTTAAGAAAAAATCTAGACGTATTGAATTACACGGAAAATACATGCTAGATTATTTGAAAGCCGGAGTAATCCCTCAGGGCCTTCAAATTAAGAATATTCCCGGTCTGTTTATTCAAGTTAAACAATTCTTAGAGAAGTGGTCCTTAATTGCGAACAGATGTTCTAGAGACATGATGATGCTGATAGTGGAGACAGCAAAAACAGTATTACTGGAACTATTACAGGAGATACTGGATCTAGAAAGTAAAATTAAATCATTAGACACTATCCCTGATATCAAAAAAAGACTAGAAGATGTAGATACAGAATTAAATTCCTACTCAGACTACCTTTTTAAAAGGAAATTAGATAAATTCCAAAAAGATTTGAGGTACTACAATAAAGAAATAGTATATCCTTATCTATCTGAAGGGTATTATTCACAATCAGATTCTCAACGTGACCCAAATGAAATAAACAATCGAAAGGTCACCACCTTTTCTAATACCTCAGACTCAGATAGTACTGGGAGTGTCTCCCCATATCAAAATCAGGGACATCAATTTAACCAAAGATCCAGACCTTCTTTTTTAGGTCAACGCCCACAGAACAGGGGCAACTGGCGACCTCGCTATCGGTCGCAGTTCAGAGGTGGATACCGACCACGACAATCTTACCAGCAGAGAGGATACCAACCACAAAATCCACCACAGTATCAGTCCCATTACCAGGACAATCAACTGCAATACCAGGAACATCAACAGATGAATCCAAACAGATACCTGGAAACTCGCAATTCACGCTATTGGAGAGAATAAAAACCATCCCTATTTTCAATCTGAGTAACCAATTGCCCACTGAGGCAGTATACTCATTACTCTCTAAAGGACTTAGCTATGTACCACATTCTGGTCTCAACAAATTTGAACTGTTCAATGACATACACGCATTTTTTAGAAAAATCCGGCTGAAAGATTTCTTCGCCAATAATGATTTTGACTCTATGGAAATAAATAAATCTGGCTTAGCCCCCAAGTCTATTTTTACCCCGACGCTAGACCAGGTATCTGCGGAGATTCATATCTTTGAGCAAATTGTTACTAAAAAAATTAAAACAGCGACCAAATATATACCCAATACTCCTTTCAACCTTACAACAGAAGAGTACAATGCACTCCAATCTCTAAAAGAATCACCTTCCATTACAATAAAAGCATGCGATAAAGGAGGCGGGATAGCTATTCTTGACACTGCTCAATATACAGCAAAAATTAAAGATATGTTGAATGATGATACCTTCTATAGTGCAATAACAAAAGACCCGACCAACAAAACTAAACAAAAGATCCATAAACTAACATCTAGGGCACTACAAGAGGGCCATATCTGCCAGAAAGAATTTGATTATCTCAATGTGACGTATCCCAGAATGGCCTGCTTATATGGAACACCAAAGGTCCATAAAAATGAGGTAGATCCACCTTTCCGCCCCATTGTCAACACTATTGGTAGTGTCACTGAACCTCTCTCAAAGTATCTGGATGCGATACTGAGACCGTACATATCGAATACTGCTGGATATGTGAAGGACACTGGCCATATTATTAACCTACTAGAAGGAACAGCTTTCAATGAAAAACGACAATGGCTAGTGACGCTGGACGTGGAGAGTTTATACTCTAATATCCCCATTGAAGGAGCAATTCAAGCGACAGAATGGTTCATTCACGCATTCGAGGTTGACTGTGATACTACCTTCATCTTGAATTGCTTAAAGATTGTTCTTGAAGAGAATGTTTTTGAATTCCTTGGGAATCTATATAAACAAACCAAAGGAGTCAGTATGGGGGCTTCTTGTGCCCCCACAATAGCAAACATTTATATGGCACATTTTGAAAACATCTACATTTTTAATGAAATTGCTCCATTCTTTGAGACAGTCCTCCATTGGTCGAGATATATCGACGACGTGATTTTTATATGGGACGACAACGAGGATATCCTTGATGAATTCATATCATGGTTAAACAACTGTGATAATAATCTTAAATTTACGTCCCATATAAGTAACACTGAGATGGAATTTTTGGATTTAACCATCAAACATGAACAGGGACAGCTGTTTGTGGACCTATTCGTTAAGCCTACTGCACGCAATACCTTGCTTCATTACAATAGCTTCCACCCTGCCACACAAAAAAATAGCATCCCGTTCAGTCAGTTTTTAAGATTGAGGCGTAATTGTACTAAACTAAAAGACTATGACGAACGATCTATTGTAATGAAACAGAAATTCGAAGATCGGGGTTACCCGCACAGGCTTGTCCGGGAATCGTTCAAAAGAGCCCGATTTTTCGATCGACAGTGTATATTACAAAAAAAGGACAAAAAACACAATGACAAACTGGTTTTTGTCACCAGACATTCTCTATTTAATGACAGACTACGGCAAATTATCTGCTCTAACTGGCATCTTTTAAATGTCAATAAATCTAAACAAGATGAAATCTCAAAACCAGTATTTGCCTACAAAAGGAATCGGAATATAAAAGACCTAGTAGTAAGATCAAGGATGCCAAACAAAACACAAATTGTACAAAGAAGCATAACAGGCGACCACCCAGTTAAGGGGAACTTCAAATGTAATAATTGCAAAGTTTGTCCTCAAGCAATTGAAGGTAAAGATCTGATATTCAACAACAGAATTATCTCTAGCAAAACAATGACAAACTGCAAAACACAAAACGTAGTATACTTGATACTATGTCCATGCCAGAAAGGATACGTAGGGGAAACATCGAGGGCAATCAATAAACGGATTACAGAACATAAATCTGCAATACGCACTAAAAAGATCAATGCCCCCCTAGTAGAACATTTTTTACAACAGGGTCATTTACCAGAAGACTTAAGATGGTATATCCTTGAAAATATACAAGCCAGATCAGGATTATGCCCAGACAAAATCCGACGAAAGATGGAGGTATATTGGATTTTCTCTCTGGACACTACAATTACGGGATTGAATTGCGATATTCCCTGGGAACAAGCTATCATCTAAAACACAATCTATATGGCAGGGCACAGTCTCAACTCTCCCTAGTATACCTGACATTCTCTCAGTTACCACAAGATGGCAAGAGCTCAAACATCGCCCCTTTTTTAACGAACTGTGAAGGGAATATATACCATCTCTGAATAATTTAATTACAAAAGTGTGTTAGTTACTGAGAGACAGTTTTATATGATTAAATCTCGAAAAACAACGTGTTACACGTTTTATATATGCCAGATTTCGCCGACATACAGTTGGATATAGATAATACTAACAATACATTGGCGAGCTGAGGCTCAATAAATATCTCCTATATTCTGCACCAATAAATATCTCTTATATTCTGCACCTTTTGTTAAATAGTCTGGTTGTAGCTGCATATCAACTTTACACTCTCTCCTGTAGTCCCATCAAAAACTACTGCCAAAGCCCCATTGGCTGCTGCAAGCATGTGAGCAAACAGCAAGGAGGTAACAAGGATTACGACATCTGTATACTCTTCACGGCATCGTTGCGCGTGTAGTTTGTAATTGAAACTACAGATGTCTGTTTATTGGCCGTAACTGGCCTTTGACCTCTGACTCTATCCAATGCACACGCCGTACCTTTCGGCTTGGCGGGCTACTTAAATAGGGTTTAATACCGAGCAGTTTTTTGCATCATCAGTTTGAGGAGGGTCGCCTTCCAGAACCCCATTCTACATCGAGCACTAACTGCGCACCAAGGTAAGATGCGATCCCCCGTCTAGCATGAGAAACTAGAAAACAGGATGCTCAACAGCTCCTACACCCGCCCTTCGCGCTTTGTTTGTTTGCGAGCTCACTCGCTGAGAACAATTCCATTTTATCTTTCTAGGTTAAGAGCCGATAACATCAAGTACTAGAACAAGAAGGGACGCCCTTGAGACCCCCTAGCGAACATTTACATTGGCGAGGAAGTTAGGTAATATATTATTCATGTTATTCATTTAAACGACGAACCCGCGAAGAAATCATTATGACACCTGTTTTCCCGTTTTCTGTATGTTTTTTAGCGCAACAGCTGACCATCACCTATCGCCGCATCAGTTTTTAAACGTAGATCCCAAGTACGGTATACTATGCAGCCCATTTATTAAGGTAATGCGAATATTCCATTTTTAGCAACTTAATAGAGAATAAGCAACACAATAGGAACCATTCTTAATACGGTAACCCTTGTTTATCAACGTAGGATGCAACTGTAATTTTCGTGCGGCGCCCTCCTGTTGTTCTCCAAATGGGATAAAAACATCGCTGCCACCCCAACAGGTGACTATTAGTCTATGATATACAGATATCTCTGATATACGCAAGTCCACTCCTGTGGCTACAAACGTATGAGCTCTGCTAGTATAGCCACATATCTATAACAGTCGACATATTCTACTCTATAGGGTATGCAAAGATCTTACTGAGGTGACTGAAGATCTATATTATTTTATCAACCCCGTGAACCCAACAAGAATAATAAATATAAAATATTCACTATATGCGAAGGTAAGATCACGATATCTATATATCAGCATAATAGTTACATTTATCCTTTATACTCATTTTGTCTATACAACGTTCTCCGTCGTATCCACCGGACTTGTTTGGGCGCCTCCTTGCTTATGAAGTGCATACATAAGAGATCACATTATCCCTAGACAGCAATAACAAGTTCTACCAATCATTCGTAATTATGCATACTAATTCCATCTAATACAATTCAGCTAAACACTATCATGTTTTTAACTCACTCCATCTATCTGATAGTAACTATCGATGTAATTTGCCTAAAAGACATATTCCTTTAGTATCCAAAAACAGGAATATAACATTGGATGACTGAGATAACCATCGTGAGTATAATCATTACTCTATGTTCTCTCCTTTGTTAAAACTTAGAATCTCTTCACAACGCCTGAGGGCATTGAAAACGACGATTGATGAGTTGTAGTATCTAACCAAAATACCTACTATAGAAGAAAGTTGTGCCCACCGTTTTTTGTAAGTAAACATCATAAATAGACATTATAGTATTTTTAAGTTGCCACACCCTATAGCCCTTCTATGCAGCAAGTATGCATCAATATAAGAACATGATGCAGACCTTCATGACACTATATCTGTGTATCCTTTTTTAAATCCTTTGCTACCCTTCTCTCTCTTTTTCTTTCTACACTGTATCCTTAATATATACACTCTGTGAGGTAGTTAAAACCCCAATAAACCTCCCGTTTCCCCCCCCCCCCCCCCCCCTCTCTTTCTGTCCCTCCCCTCCCCTTCTATCTTTATCAATTTAATCAGGCCTGCCCGACATAGTGTTATCGTAGATTGGTCAAAGGCAATCAGAATTAAGTTTTTCATGTATTTAGATATCAGTACTCCTTTTTCTGCACATGTGTAAATAGTATTATGCATATGTAAATATAACTGCTCCGTATGTATATATGTAAATAGTATTATGTTAAATTATATGATATAAATGAGACCTAGGCCCTAGGAAACAGTCTACAAAGAATTGTAGTAATATGCACTATGTATGACACGGCTCTTTTATATGTCTTTCAGTGTGATGTATATGTTTTATTGCAAATGACGGACTCCTGAAGAAGGCAAATGCCGAAACGCGCGTAGAGACTCCACCCACCGCTTTGCTTACTCCAATAGCCCTATGTACCATCATTGTCATTTGAATATGTGTATTCTTTTGTTAATAATTCTTTCACTCGTATGTTTTTTGATTAGCTGTTTTTTTGTTGCACAATAAGTATATTTATATTTGTCTGTCAGTTTATATTAATATGAAAAGAAAAATATGAAAGATGTATCAACCCACAAGAAAATGATTAAAATAAAACAAAAATATATTTTTACATAAACACAATAGTCATCACTTTTGTTGTCTATATATGTTTGGATTTTGCCTGTCAGAATAGTTTCCTAGTTTGCACTTGGCTCAATTAATCAGCTCACTATAAGGTACGTTACCAATATAGTCTAAAAGACTCTTTCCCTACAAATAGTGAGTCTATCATTAGTAGGGGTCCCCTTCTTTCTAAATTGTATCTTCTGGTCACCAACATTGATCGACGGAGCGTCAGATGGAACGGAGGAGTACCGCAAATAAGAGGAATGGCTGGATGCATGCAACTTCCCAAATTCAACAGGACAAGTACAACAACATACAGTAACAGTATCCATTCATTTCTACTTATCTTTTAAGTAATGTTATTGCTGTGAACTTCTATGAGTGTGACTGTGCATTTCTTGGCTCTCTGCTTCTAAATTCATCCCTCCAGCCATTGTATAGTTTTACTTTGCTATTTTTCAAACTAATTTAATGAACAAAGTGTTTCTATGAGTGCAGAGATAGGCAAGTGAAAACGCATAATTACTGCAGCCCTGTACTGTCGCATTCTTTCATTCATTAGAAAGTACTACTTAGTTTAAGTAACCTAACCATCCATTTAGCAATCAACTTCATGCCTGCAGTAGTGCATGCACTTCCTTTATGTCCCTTAAAATATTTATGGATATCTTCGTATCCAAAGATTTGTTTATCTTCATTTGTTGTTTGTCCATGCTGTGGTTTTTTTTCCTCTCTCAACAAAACTTTCCCAAAAAACCCCATTCCCATCCAATTTCCAAACCCTAACCCTCTTCCCCCGGGCTGTGTGGTTTTCATTGATGTGTGAGTAAATGACAGCAATAATTCCACACACTTGCTGGGGAGGATGAGGTCATAGCAACTGAAAATGAATTACATTTGAAGGCTGGTGAAGGAATCTGAGGATATATTCTTACTCAGCTTGACACAGACCCATGACTATTGGCAAATCAAAGCAGATTTTCATGGGCGCCATCAACTGGATTGATCATGAAGAACATCCTCCTCCTACACGTGGCAAATGATTACGCTGCTGTGTCCTTCACCTTCAGTACTATTTCTTGTAGTAGTAGCCAATGTCAAATTCCACGCAAGTAGTAGTTATACTTTCAATACTTTAGCATTTGTAAGGCTACATTATGGCACTGTTCTAGTGTACTGTCACGTGCTATAGTATCTATTGTACCGTTCGAATGCTCCGCTCAGGCCAATCAAGGTTTTAATTTCTTTTTTTTCATATGCTGCAACTGCCAATGTGTACCACCACTAGTACCACCGCAATGATGCCATTTCAACCGCCCAGGATTGCCAACCTTAATCGCCATTTGCCATGCAGCCAGTCCTGTGCCTAGCCCTATTTTCAAACACGAATTACAGGTAAGATAAGCGTTTGGGGGAGGAAGAACAATGGAGTAGTAGGAGAGACGAGAGACTGGCGGTAGTACTAGTAAAGTCCTAGGACAATTGAATTCACTAACTCTGTGAGAGGCACTTACTTTTGTAAACATTTGGGCAATTACTTACACAATTTGAATCAAGAAGCCACTTAAGTTTCAGGAAAACAAACTTACAGTTAAACCCCCCCCCCCTCCAGCCTCAATTGCAGTAAAAAACACGTATGCTATGTTTAAGTTGAAAGTAATAATTATTTATATCCCTAACAAAAATAAACTATCCCGCAAGACCCGAACCACCCCCCTACCTAACCCCAATGAATGTCCGTGAAATAAAAAGTCCCCAAAGTCCAAAAAACCCAACTCCCAATTCCCACCCCCCAAAAGTCTTTAAAAAAGGAGCAAGGGACAGTCTCTCCTCCTCTAATGCCGCCGGCGGTTTACTTTTCGGGCCAGGTGGTCATGCTCCTTGCAGAGGTTCTTGAGCAGGATTCTCATTTTCTTCTGCTACTGCTCAAGGTAGGACACCCTGAGGGTTAGGCGGTGCACGCGTGCCTTGCACCTGCTGTGGGGGCAGCTGATTTTTTGGCTGCTTGGCGGTGGCGGGTGGCTGCGGTCCCACGGCTCCGTACCGCTGGAGGCCTGTGCTGACTGGCTGACCCAGGGAGCGCGGAGGAGGATGCAGCTGTCGCTGTGGATGTTGTGGTGGTCTGCGACTGCGTGTCCTCCTCCTGGGCCACCAGCCGCCAATATTCGGTGACAGTCGCCTCCAGTTTCCGTTGCCGGGCCCGTCTAGCCAGCTCCTTCCGTGACAGTTTTGAAGGAGCATCTATATGAAGAAAGAAAAACATAGTCTGTAACCAATGCTCTTTAAGATTAACACAAAATAATTCAGCAGAAAGTTGTGCCACAGTAGAACTAGCAACTTGCAAGCACAGTACATAACATTTGTGGCCTGCATCTATCTAACCTCCCACTTCTTCAGCCTTGCTCTTACATTAGTGGGAGTTTCAGGAATCAATTCTACGAGCACTATGGACTCACTACATTAGAGTCGACTATAACAGTACACCAGTCTTATTCTTCTTCTTCTCTCTTGTTTAGCAAAATTGGTACGTAAACTTCTGGAAGCCGGCATAATGCCAGTGCAGTCAACTTGCACCCGAGAAAAACAGACGCACGCCATGATGACACAGGCTTACGTTACTGTACCAGTCCAGTACATGCAGGTGGTGAAGCTCTTACTTTTCTATTACGGGTGGCACTGAGAATACTCTGTTACAAGGGCTACTGCTTAATTAATGTAACTTTCACCCTACAGTGCCAATGACTACTAGAAAAGGAAAATGAAGAAAATAAATAATATGATTATCTATCCCTTCACAGGATATGTATTTGATTACATATGGGATGACTTTAGGTGCTTTGTTTTTTATTGAGTGAACACTGATAGGCCACACATGAATGACAGAGTTTTACTAAAATTATTAACAGAGGTAGTGAGTGGCACCTGTAATCGCCGGATATATGCTGTGCTTGCAATACAAACTACTGCTACTATTCATGGTAGTATTTGGAAAAATTACAACTTCTTTTCCTTACCTTTCATACACGGGAACTGACGTGCGGGTGCGGTGTTACATGCTCTTCAAAGTAACACTTAGTTCATCCAGTGACCGTCTACTCTCTCTACATACACATATGCTATCTATGAGTCAGATAGTACCATGATCCAGGCATCCATCCATTCAAAGTAAATGTCAATCATTCTTCTTAATGTCTCAACTGGACAAACCTTACTTTTTCTCACGGGAAAACAACATTTTCATTTTATTTTGGAAACCGCAAGCCATGTATCCGTGCTTGACTTGCATTTGAATTTCAACCAAAGGATATATTGCGCACAAATACAGTTTCTGTTTGACCCACCCAGGCAGTCCTATTCCCTTTCTCCTTCCACCCATCCTTGCTTCATCCTTCAACCGGCCATGCATCATATTCCCAGCCACCTCGGGCAGCATTCAAAAACACGTATCATTCTTTGCCAGTCATCATTACTTTTAACTCGCTCGTCCTTCCACACTTACTTACACCCTTCTTTCCCTTTTTGTTCATCCCATCCATTAAGTTCATCTCTGATCTGACTTGGATTCTCGCAAAAACTTTTACAGCTGAGTTGAAGTCAATTTAGAGGAGGCTACTACCTGGTTGATAAAAACTTAGTTCTAAATTTGTAAGTCTTCTTAACAGTATAGTATACTTGTACTGTACAACATATACACCCGTGCAGAGAGCAAACTCTGCAGTCTGCATGCAATCTCAATAAGTAAGAATTATAATAGCTTACCACTGTCCGCCACTACTGTGGCATCCCCCACAGCAGCTTCCGCTGGCTGTTGCACCGCCTCAGGAGTGCCCACCTCCGCGCTGGCCCTGGCACCAGTGGATGGTTGTGCCGATGTTCCACCTAGAAAATAAATTTCAGATTCTTAGATGCCATATACACCACTCCCTAGTATTTTGTCTAGGAATGAAAAAATGTCACTACGACTACACAAACAAATGTAATATTTTGTGACTGTCTAGTCAAAACTAAAAATTGCACTTTTTTCAGGGAGGGGTGTGGTCTTGCTACACTTTTTGACACAACTGATGAATGCTTGCTTTTTAACACGCACCGTTTTTCTCATAACAGACAGAAGCTTCCCTTCTAAGAACAAGAGCAAGATCAGATCATCATCACTAGGATGGAGTCAGCAACGATTCAGCACCACAAAGAAGATTTGAAGTTCCAACAAGGTGAGGGCTCGCCCACAATTAATGTGTGAACTCACTAAGCACTTTTCCATTTGCAATCCACCGTTTATGTTGTATGATGAACTTGATTTTAATAAATGTTTTTACTTTTAATAAAGCTTTAAAACTTACATAGACTCTGTGGTTTTTAGTCATGAGTGAGTGAGCAAAAGGGTTTGCAATTTGCAAGCATGAGTCAGTGGCTCTGACAGTTTATGTCCTGGGTTGGATAATCATCATTGGGGATCAATCATCGATGAATTAGGGAGCTAAATGACTCTGTCACACTAGCTAGTCAGTAAGGAGATTGGGGGTTCAAATTCTGTTATGACTGAGGTATGTGCAAAGTCTAACTGCGCCTATTATAATTGATAAACAATGCACTATTTCGTGTCCATAGTTCTGTTTGTGCAGAATTGTCCCTGCAACAATAGTAGTATGGATTGTCCTCCTATCCAATCAAAAAGTAAACTAGTATCTTATTCTTTCTTGGTGGTCATTGACAGTTTATTGTTGGGAATTGTCAAAGCATAAACATTTTGAAGACTTCAAAAGACATTATGGACAACCCAGAGGACTGCACTCAGTGCATAGAGCTATTGCTGAATAGAATGGGAGTTTCGTTTAACACCTTTTGCCAACTGTGCAAGCTTAGTTAGCTACACAGACAGACTAATAATAATAATCTAGTAGTACCACAGGGAGTCATAGTAGAGGCAGGATAAGAATCTAGAAACAGTCTACAAGAAGATCAAAGACGATTTAGAAAAAATCGAATGAGGAACGTTAGTAAAAAATAGGTACTCTAAAAGATAGGGAAGTATAAATATTAATATTAACATGACAACTTACTGGGGCCAGCAGAGGAGCCCTCGCCGGACCGATCCTGGCCTTCCTGTTCCTCCTCCGCCGGCGCCGCTACCTCCTCCTCTGTCCTCTTGGCCCTGGGGGGAGCTGATGTACAACATGAAAGAAAGACCCAAACATGGATGATTGTTGTCAACCAAATCAAACATTTCAAAAGAACAATAACAAATTATTTCGGGGAAATAGCAAATAGACACCAATTGCACTACATTTATTGACCTATCTGATGTGGTCTACTAGGATATTAGTATTGCTGGATTCGCGGACCGTCGACTTGGAAAGTTATGTAACTCACTAAACCAACTACAAAAAGGTTTGACTAGGACTGGCAGGCAGCACTCCGCAGCACGCGAAGTGACAGACAAAGTCCATCGTGATTACAGACCAGTGAGAACACTAAAAAGTAAGTTTCCTACTACATAACCAGTCATTAAAATACTCAAACTATCAATCCACCACCACTATCTCTTCTTAGTGGCAGGTGTACAAAGGAAGTACTGGACTTGAGTCTCTAGGGGCGAATTTACAAGTACCTTGCGGCTCTTTTGCTCCGTTGTTGCGTGACTTTTGTGACGCAGCGGCAGCGCAAAAGAGGAGCCATGGTGCGGGGTATATTAACAACGTGACGCATCTGGGAGATGCATCACGTTGTAAAGCCCTGCGCCATCAGGGGGCGTTCCGGCGCAAGGGAGGGCGTTCCTGCGCAGGAACGCATCCTAAAAGTGGCTGAGTGAAATCTACAAGATTTCACTCAGTCACTTTTAGGCCAATGCTGCGTCACTCAAAACCCTGTGGCTGCTTAAAGCAGACGTACGGCTTGACGCAACATTGGGGAGATAGGGCACCCCAGAGCATTGCTGGAGCTGCATCGTGGTTGCGACGCAACTCCAGCAATGCGCTGCCTTTAGGGCACAGATGCGTGACGCTTCTGTGTCGTTTTTGCCCCATGGTGTGCCGCATTGTAAATGCGGCGCACCATGGGTGGTGGAGGCGTGGCGCACAATTACTGGCGCATCCCTGCTAATTTGCAGGGATGTGCCAGTAATTGTAAATCTGCCCCTTAGTGTCTAGCATTACGCAGTTCTGTAAAGTACACTCATACATAATTACTCAGGCCAATGAAATGAGCACAAAAAATCGAAACCACCGCCACTGAGCAGGAGAGCAGTGCACCTGAAATGCAATCAAAGAACATTTTGAAACATAATTTACCTACAATATAATTGGCAGCATTATTGCTCTTCGGAAAAAAAAAAATGCAATATGATAACACATAGAGCAGGAGAAAACAGAGTAGTGATTAAATAGCTACTACTACTCACCAAGCCCTGGGATCTCGACGCCTAGCAGGTCGTGTTCACGGTCCAGGAGGTCGGACCACCGGTGCGTGGCCTGGTTGTAGGTGCGCCGGACCCGAGAGTGTTTGTACATGGCCCGGCACACCTTCTCCCACAGCTTCCGACGCTCCCGGAGCCCGTACCCGCTAGCGATCCTGCCGCCTGCCGCGATGGTCTTGGGGAGGCGGCGCTGCACATAGTAAACCAGTGCGGCCACCTCCTCCGCGCTGAAGATCTCCCGGACTGTGACGTGCTCCCCCCGCAATCGCCCGCATGGGAGCCGGGTACGGGGTGCGGGACCCTTCCCCTTCTTCCCGGCTCTCTTTGCCATGGTCCTGTACAGCAGAAAGAAAAAAAAAGGAAAGAATAGGGAAAAAGTAAAGTACATTTTTTTTTTTTAAAGTAGCTTTAAAAGTAACGAAAAGTTGAAAAAAACACAAAATATAGATCTCGAAAAAAAGAGGGATAGATATAGAGTAGAAAAGATAAAAAAAGTCCAAAGAAACAAAGGATTGCACAGATGAAAGGAGGATTAGAAAGCATGCACAGAACCATAGCAATGAATGAAAAACAAGATGGCCGCGCCCATTGAGGACCACGTGGGTAAGTTTGCGTGATTTTTCCCCCGTGAATACGCAAAAACACGCGCAAACTCGTAATAGCGCACTGCACACATGCGACATTGCCAATAGCGCCCGGAAACGGAAATACGCAATGCGCACAAGAGGGTCGCGCCCATGTACGACCGCATGGGCAACCTCGCGGTCGGTGCGCTGCAAGCGGTCCGCGAATAAGCAAAAAATGCGTGAAGACGCAAAAAAAAGAAATCCACAAATTCGCACCAATTCGTGGATTGCAAGTTCGATTTCGAGCGAACTCGCGCCCCGCGAATCTCGCGAAATTGCAGAAAAACAAATTTTGCAAAACTGAAAGCACTTAGCAGGTGCAAAAGTTCAAGCTAATTTGTAACCATTCCCTGTAGTGCTTCCTGAGGGGCCCCTCCAGAGTTCAGTTGCCTGCTTGCAACTATTCTCTGACCCTGCTCTGACCCTCAAAGCAGGGTCAGAGAATAGTTACAAGTATGGCACAATGCTTCTGTAAAAAAAATTAAACTGCAACAGGAAGCACTTACAGCTAAGGAAGCAGGTGCCAGACTTGAAGCTCAAATTCAGTGACACATTAACCAGCCCCAAATTAATTAATCTCAGTTGAGGCTGGGCAGGTGTGCTTGCTTTTCCCCCATAATCTATGATGAACCACAGGGTGGCAGTGATGAACCAGAGGGTGGCAGTGGTGAACCAGAGGGTGCTGTGATGAACCAGAGGGTGGCAGTGGTGAACCAGAGAGTGGCAGTGGTGAACCAGAGGGTGGCAGTGGTGAACCAGAGGGTGACAGTGCTGAACCAGAGGGTGACAGGGGTGAACCAGAGGATGACAGGGGTGAACCAGAGGGTGACAGGGGTGAACCAGAGGGTGACAGGGGTGAACCAGAGGGTGACAGTGCTGAACCAGAGGGTGGCAGTGGTGAACCAGAGGGTGCTGTGATGAACCAGAGGGTGGCATTGGTGAACCAGAGGGTGACAGTGCTGAACCAGAGGGTGACAGTGCTAAACCAGAGGGTGGCAGTGGTGAACCAGAGGGTACTGTGATGGACCAGAGGGTGGCAGTGGTGAACCAGGGGATGGCAGTGGTGAACCAGAGGGTGGCAGTGCTGAACCAGAGGGTGCTGTGATGAACCAGAGGGTGACAGTGGTGAACCAGAGGGTGACAGGGGTGAACCAAAGGGTGGCAGGGGTGAACCAGAGGGTGGCAGTGGTGAACCAGAGGGTGCTGTGATGAACCAGAGGGTGGCAGTGATGAACCAGAGGGTGGCAAGGGTGAACCAGAGAGTGGCAGTGGCAAACCAGAGGGTGGCAGTGGTGAACCAGAGGGTGACAGGGGTGAACCAGAGGGTGACAGTGCTGAACCAGAGGGTGACAGTGCTGAACCAGAGGGTAGCAGGGGTGAACCAGAGGGTGCTGTGATGAACCAGAGGGTGGCAGTGATGAACCAGAGGGTGGCAGTGGTGAACCAGAGAGTGGCAGTGGTGAACCAGAGGGTGGCAGTGGTAAACCAGAGGGTGACAGTGCTGAACCAGAGGGTGGCAGGGGTAAACCAGAGGGTGGCAGTGGTGAACCAGAGGGTGTTGTGATGAACCAGAGGGTGGCAGTGATGAACCAGAGGGTGGCAGTGGTGAACCAGCGAGTGGCAGTGGTGAACCAGAGGGTGGCAGTGGTGAACCAGAGGGTGACATTGCTGAACCAGAGGGTGACAGGGGTGAACCAGAGGGTGACAGTGCTGAACCAGAGGGTGACAGTGCTGAACCAGAGGGTGGCAGTGGTGAACCAGAGGGTGGCACTGCTGAACCAGAGGGTGGCAGTGGTGAACCAGAGGGTGACAGTGCTGAACCAGAGGGTGACAGGGGTGAACCAGAGGGTGACAGTGCTGAACCAGAGGGTGACAGTGCTGAACCAGAGGGTGGCAGTGGTGAACCAGAGGGTGGCATGGGTGAACCAGAGGGTGGCTGTGGTGAACCAGAGGGGGGCACTGCTGAACCAGAGGGTGCTGTGATGAACCAGATGGTGACAGTGGTGAACCCGAGGGTGGCAGTGGTGAACCAGAGGGTGGCAGTGCTGAACCAGAGGGTGCTGTGATGAACCAGAGGGTGACAGTGGTGAACCAGAGAGTGGCAGTGGTGAACCAGAGGGTGGCAGTGCTAAACCAGAGGGTGACAGTGCTGAACCAGAGGGTGGCAGAGGTAAATCAGAGGGTGGCAGTGGTGAACCAGAGGGTGCTGTGATGAACCAGAGGGTGGCAGTGATGAACCAGAGGGTGGCAGTGGTGAACCAGAGAGTGGCAGTGGTGAACCAGAGGGTGACAGGGGTGGTGAACCAGAGGGTGACAGTGCTGAACCGGAGGGTGACAGTGCTGAACCAGAGGGTGACAGTGCTGAACCAGAGGGTGGCATGGGGTGAACCTGAGGGTGGCAGTGGTGAACCAGAGGGTGCTGTGATGAACCATAGGGTGGCAGTGATGAACCAGAGGGTGGCAGTGGTGAACCAGAGGGTGGCAGTGGTGAAACAGAGAGTGGCAGTGGTGAACCAGAGGGTGACAGTGCTGAACCAGAGGGTGGCAGTGGTGAACCAGAGGGTGCTGTGCCCATACACGACCGCATGGGTAACTTCGCCGTACAAGCGGCCCGCGAACACGCAAAAAGCCCCGCGAACACTCAAAAAACCAAACATCCGCAAATTTGCACAAATTCGCGGATTTTGCGGATTGCGAATTCGATTTCGCGCAAATTCGCGGAACGCGAATCCGCAAATTTCGCCCATACTTACCAGTTACTTGAATTTCCTTCCATAGGCTAACATTGAATGGTTATACTTGGAAATTCTTCTAAGTGTTGAGTTTTTGAACTTTAAAAAATTCCTATAAAATCAGCAGAACTACGATTCTGATTTACTCATCTGTTATCAGGAGTGACCTCAGTGCTGCTTCTTTGAGCCCAGTACTGATCCTGAAAAGTAATTCTAACCGTACTTACCAGTTACTTGTATTTCCTTCCATAGCAATCCATTGTCTGGTTCTCACCAGAAAAATTTCTGTCTATTTTCACAAACTAAAAATATTCCTTAAAAATTGCCTGTATGACTTAAACGCATTATTTCGAGTGTTTACAGGAGATGCACCCATGCTGGAACCAGGATCCACCACTGAGTAGGAAAAAGTAACGTTAACACTACTTACCTGGGATAACATTGGTGATTCTATGTGAAAAGGTTTCTAAGTGTCATCTTTTAAAATACAATAATATTCCTTAACAATCACTACTGTAACCAAAACGCTTTTACTCAACTGTTTACAGGTGATGTCTCAGGACTGAATTTAGGATCCAGTCCTGTGGCTAGAAACGTAATCCAAAAAGTAATTAATTGCATTTAACTAGAAATTCACATTGAACTCAATGTTGCATTGTGTTTTAAATTTAGTTGCATATTTCAACAACTGTAACTACTGTACTTAAAACGTCATTTGAGATGTCATCAGTGATGTCATCAGTGATGTCACTGACCATGTCATGAATGATGTAATATGTGACATCATCAGCAGTGGATTGCGGGCGCACAAGTTATAGTTAGTACAACTAACTATAACAAGGGAATTTCAATGGTTTTATACAAGTGAAATGTCCAGCTAACTTTTAACACCCTTAAAATCTATGCTTTTTTCTGTGAATTTCCAAGGTTTTTTAAATGCTGATTCCTAACTATAACATGTCTGAAACCTATGTTTTTTCAGTGAATTTATATATATATATATATATATATATATAATATATATATATATATATATATATATATATGTATATATATATTACCTACTGGCGGTCGCCAGTAGGTATATATAGTTAGGATTTTTTCTCTATGGGTTTTTTGAAAATTCTATGTCTAATAACTTTGGCGTTTGTGGACGGAATTGGCTGAAATTTTCAGGAAAATGGCACATTTTGTTTCTGAGCAGCCCTTGAAAATTTGGGGGGGGTTCGTCCAGTGGGGGCCGAGAAAAAAGGGGGGTCCCAAAACGTGTTTTTAACATTGAGTTTTCCATAGGGCGGTTGGCCTCACTTTTAGCCCGAACGGCTGAATGGATTTGCACGAAACTTGGCAAAATTGTAGGGACTGGTAGCCCGATGTGCCTTTTGTAGGTCTCAATATATGTGCTCCAGTGGATTTTGAGAAATTAACGTTTAAAAAAAGATATATATCTGTAACAGCGGACCGGGCAGCGCACTGGTTCGCGGACTTTTCGCGCAACGGAGCTTTGTGAAGCGAAGCTGATTGGTTCTCCGGCGTCTGTCAACATTCCAAACAGTCCGTAGCGGCCGCCATCTTGTCTCTCGGTAGGATCGAGAGACAAGAGGAGGTCAAAACAAAGGGGGAAATAACTATAAGGGGGCATAGTAGATCCTCGCTGACCCCCTAGGTTTGATGTGGAGGTTTTAAAAGGGCCCCGCGGGGCAAAAAAAAATAATAATAATAATAATTGAACGGCTGAATGGATTTGCACGAAACTTGGCAAAATATTAGGGACTGGTAGCCCGATGTGCCTTTGCTAGGTCTCAATATATGTGCTCCAGTGGATTTTGAGAAATTAACGTTCAAAAAAAGATATATATCTGTAACAGCGCTCCGCTTCGCGTAACGGAGGTTTGCGAAGCTGATTGGTCATTCTGTCACTGGGCTATAGTTGGGCTACATCTGGCTGATATTTGGGCTACATTTGTTTTTTTGTGTGTCTGGCGGCCATCTTTGGGCTACATTGGGCTACATTGGGCTTCATTGGGCTACATTCGGCTAATTAGCAAATAGCTCATCGCAAACTAGGAATGGTAAAGAATCGCTATTTATTCCTTAAAGTTCGCTATTTAGGAAATGCAAATAACTTTGATGATACATATGGCGGTTCATCTCTAACAAGATAAGAAGCATAGGGATACATTTATGATGACTGGCGCATCACCAGGGATGTGTTAGTCATTTTGTGCCGCTGTTCCGTCACCTATGGTGTGCTGCATTTACAATGCGGCGCATCATGGGGCAAAAACAGCACAGATGCGTGATGTATCTGTGCCGTAAAGGTGGCGCATTGCTGGAGTTGTATCGCAAGTGTGATGAAGCTCCAGCAAGGGTCGGGGGTGCCCCTGTCGCAGGGTTTCTGTTCTCACACAGAACTGTGGACAGAGGATTGGAACCTCGGCGAATGCATTGCTGGAGTTGTATCGCAAGTGTGATGAAGCTCCAGCAAGGGTCGGGGGTGCCCCTGTCGCAGGGTTTCTGTTCTCACACAGAACTGTGGACAGAGGATTGGAACCTCGGCGAATTAGGGTGTCCCAAAACTCACGTTAGTAATCAAAAACTCCTTAGCAAGCTAGGTACAGTGTCACATTGGATATAACAAACTCTCAATGTTTAGACAATCCAGAATATGAACTTATAGTACCTCAGGATACGTGGAACTCATGAACAGTCGGTCGTTATAGATTTCTTAGAAACCAGAACATGGAGTTAAGAAGAACAGATGTGTATTTGAAATGTTTATTTACTAATGCCGTCTTCTCAGGCGTAGTACCTTAGATAATAAAAGTACACATATTATCAGTAGCAAAATTACCAGCATAGTTACTAGTACATAAAAAGTGAATGGTGATAGTATGTTAACATGCTGTAAATGAATAAGAGTTAGCAACACTTATAAGCAGCCGCGGGCCGTGGAGGGAGTTACGGTGAGGCAGGGAGGCGGGGAGGGGGAGAAGCAGGGTGGAGAATACAAGTACACATATTATCAGTAGCAAAATTACCAGCATAGTTACTAGTACATAAAAAGCGAATGGTGACAGTATGTTAACATGCTGTAAATGAATAAGAGTTAGCAACACTTATAAGCAGCCGCGGGCCGTGGAGGGAGTTACGGTGGGGCAGGGAGGCGGGGAGGGGGAGGGGCAAGGTAGAGAGGGCTCCACCCTGCTTCTCCCCCTCCCCGCCTCCCTGCCCCATCGTAACTCCCTCCACGGCCCGCGGCTGCTTATATCTCACCCTCCCTAATACACATATTATATTATTTGCTAAGAAGGTCTCTTTGTGTTGGTTTAGGGCGTGCCCATACTTTAGTGTCTTAGATTTGAAGGAATCACATCAGCATACACCAGCTCTCTCTTCATGTGAACCGCATCAACTGTTGTGTATGTGTGTTCGGCAAAGCAATATAAAACCCGCCTCATGCCCAGAATTGGCAGAAGTTGCACTTATGTTATGAGTATGAAGTCGTGGAGATCAGACCTCATAACAATTCTGTATCGTGTTGTTCTTGAAACTTTAGCACTCGCTGTACAGATATAGTTTAACAAGTAAAGCAGATAGTAGACCAATAACATATTATTCTCATGTAAACCACGATGAACTACTAGGTGGAAAGCTAAAGCAACAACTAAGTGTCGTGTGCAGAAGTTGCAAAAAAGGAAAAATGGCGTTTAAACCGGTAATGAGCCCATGCTAACTTAACACGGTGTAAAGATATCCAGGACCTAGATGACACCTCCTCATGATCCGGAAACGAACTGAATAAGATAATAGAAGTGCCATCTCATGAGAGCAGATTGCAAGTTTATATGTGGACGGTCCGCAAGGTAAAGCATTAAAAACTAGGAAAATTTAATGCTAAAGAAAAATAAAACAGCCAAGTACTTTATCGAGTCTTAAGCCAATAGGCAAGGTAAATAATAAAAACTTGACAAATAAGTCAATGAATTGTCAATGAAATGCTAGTACTCAGCATATCAAACATGAAAAAGGTCTATGACATAACTGTGTATGCAAAATAAGCTGCAACAGCCTCCAATAGGAAGTCACCGTCTTCATCCGAAAACAGTTCAGCCATCCAATTTAAAAGCGGAAAAGAACATACGTGCTCTCCCAGCACCGGATCCTCTATCACCATCAGAGGACAGCTCGGTGGGTTTTCAAGAAAGCTCTGTTCCAAGAAAGACTGTGCTGCCGCCAGTAAATTCCAGGCACCAAGTAGTCCATGCATCAATGCCACAGCCATAATCCTTTCGCCAGGACAAACCAACTCGTGAGTAATGATAGGAGTCATCAGCTGATTAAAGTCGACGTCAGGAGAAACCGGTCCGCAGAGACACAAATCAATGGCCCAATCGAAATCACAGGTCAGGCAGTGAAATACAGGCTGGACACAGGTGAAGTAGGAGAACCGAAAAGATAATCCATATGCCGTGCTTAATATCGCCAACGGCATTGTGCCATAATATTCTAGCATGCGATTGCGGAACAGTGTCAGCAGCTGCAGGGTCGGAGGTTGCATAGGAGGGACATCCATATTTAAAAATGTAAAAAAGCACAAGAGCGTCCGCTGGTAATGCAAGTAAAAATGCCAATCTACGAACCAGAGTGCAGAAAATACAATGAAAGGAAGCAGGGATGACTCCAAAGATTTTCTCAAATGAAGTCACGAGACCACTGGTAACAACTTTAAAAAAGTGTGCCAGGGACTTTGTGGAGGATGCGTTAAAGATAGTCGGAAACATGTTGCTGAAATTGAAAGGCAAATCTTAATTGAAAAGGGTGTGCACCTCTGTATGGGTGTTCGCTATGTGAAGTACGAAAGTTTCACGGGCCGAACTCAAGGCCACCTCTCTCTGAGACAAAAGAGCTCTTATTCTTGCCATGCCGTTGAAACGTGTCCCAAGGTTGGTATTTGTGGCCAGATTGAAAACTCCCTATGTTCATGTGTGGGAGGAAATAGAACATTTCTGCAGCAAATAACCCGTTCACTTACTGTTACGATAAAAGGAATACTTTTAATTAACTCAGAACAATCTTCATTATTGAGCATCAAATAACTACCATTTTCCAACAACTTGAACGTGGGGATGATAGCAGGAACTGGCGTGCCTTGCAACACGCAAGCCATATTTGGTCGGTGTTTGTTGCATGAACCGTGTAACTGTATGTGCCTACACATTAGTGAATGATCTGGCGTCTCAGTGCATTCCTCTCCATTCAGATAAACTTCTTGATCATCTTTGAAACATCTGTATGTGTATGGAAGCGACCAGACCTCATGAAGAAAAGCACTACCTAAAGGTTCATAACGACCTATTGGTATATATTTCATACAATTTGAAAACTTATATAAAGCAAAAGGCAGCGTTATTAAACCGTGGATAAGGCATGTTGCCAAAAAACCCGCAATCCTCTGCTGATGATGTCACTGAGCATGTCATGAATGATGTAATATGTGACATCATCAGCAGTGGATTACGGGTAATGGTATCTCTAGTTTACTCCCTTATAGCTGTGTTTCTTTTAACATAAGTGTCTGTTTCCTTCCCTTATACTTACTGTTTTTGGTTCGCTTCCGGTTCGCGTACCAGCGAGCGAACTAGGAAGCGAACTAAGAGAAATAGAGGTTGGCACAATTCCAAATATTGTACCAATTTTTTAATAACGGGGAGGTAGTTCTGAAAAGAACTTTTTTTTTTTTTTTTCTGAACATTTTTTTACTGTTTTTGAATTTTTCGGAACAGTTTTATATTTTTTGGGGTTTTTCTTGGAGGGGGCAATGAAAACGATTCATTGTAAAGGGCTCAACAGGAGCAACAAAACAGAAAAAAGAAGTATTTATTATTTTGGGCGTTTCGGACAAACTTGCATATGATAGTCAATAGCTCTGTTGATCAGAGTGATGCTTTTTTCTCCGTAGGAAATGAATCCATCGCAAAATGCGCAGATGTGTTTTACATCACCAAATCTCATTTGTATATTTGGCACCATCTCCCTGCCCTCTGGTCCCGTTACTTCCGGTACAACAGATCTTCTGGCCATAATAGGGAGATTATCTAGGTCGTTCCGAAACTGTGCAGCACTGTAGTTGTTAGGATGCCACCTAGTCATATGGCGATGCATTGTGTAGTTTCCGAAACTGTATTTTTTGTCGGTCCCTCTGGACAGTCTATCTTGACATATAAGGCAAGTTACGTATCTTGCATTTACTTTTTTCTGACCTTTGGGAATTTTAAAAAATTGCCAAATGAAGTTTTCTTTCCGGTGAGACGTCCTGGGCTGCTCAGGCAAAAACTGCCTCTCTTCGTGCTCGTCCTCCTGTTCCTCTTCTTCTTCTTCTTGTTGAATTAGAACTTGAGCAGGTGGTCCACTCTTCCTTGGATGTGGTGGAGGTGGTGGGGAAGCACCAGCTGAAGCTACTAAAGAAGCCATTGCTCAGTGATCACAAAGGGTCTTTCTCTCACAATGATGAAAGTCAGAGTGAGGAAAGAAGGAGGGATTTTCATCATTTGGGAAAAACAAGAGTTCTCAACCAATCAAAAGTGTTCATTTTAGATTATATGACCTAGTCTTACATCATTAGGAAACCAAAAGTGAAATGAACCAATGAAAAGTGTTATTACCAAGTCACATGACTTGCTGTGTTTACGTTAAGCGCTTTGCAGGGCCTCCCGGTTTGCTTCCAGAAACCTGCGCTTTGCGACTCGCTTCGCGTACCAGTTCGCTAACGTAGCACGTCATATGACGTATCACGCGACAACGTGAAACGTCATGCGGACGGGAGGCGTCACGATGTTGTTTTCTAACGCGGCACTTGCGGTAAAGAAACGTTTACCGGCTCGCGGTCTATTTCGCGGCATCAAGGTCAGCTAACGGGAAGCTTCCCGATTCGCGAAGCGGGAACGAAGAAAAAAAAATATTTTAAAAAAAAATTATTCATAAACATATAAAATATATTTTTGGATTTAAAGAAGAATACATTTTACAGCTACAGATATTAGCTGTTAAAAAACCAATGAAATTCACAGAAAAAACCATAGGTTATAGACCATATATAGTTAGGAATTAGCATTTACAAAACCTTGAAAATTCACTGAAAAAACCATAGGTTATAGACCATATATAGTTAGGAATTAGCATTTAGAAAACCTTATTTTACTCACACAAAACCATTGAAATTCCATATATAGTTAGTTGCACTAACTATATATCGCGCACCCGCAATCCACTGCTGATGATGTCACATATTACATCATTCATGACATGGTCAGTGACATCACTGATGACATCACTGATGACATCTCAAATGACATCACTGATGACATCACTGATGACGTCTCATTTGGCATCATTCTTGTGCTAATACGATAAACTTCTTCAGACTCTAATATAACCTTAGATACACTCAGTGTATACAGACACTCACACACTGCCACTCATCCATGGAGTTACTCACACACCCAGTCAGTCATGCAAAGAAACAATCTCACCTCCATTTCTTCAACTATACAGTTATACACACCTTACTTATTGAAACATATACTAACACATATTTACTCTCTTATACAATCCCTGATACAAGTTCACAATGATCGATACAACCACTCACTCAGTGGCTCTCATGCACAGTTATTTATATATGCCAACTCTCACATGTACTGTGTTTTACATATGTACTTACTATGACATGTAGCATTGAGATATCCATTCACTCATCAATACACTCATGCACACAGTCAACTGCCCATGTAGCTGTTTCCACATGCACTCTTGAACTCATACACCTAGTGAATAAACTGCTCACACATCTATGCACAGAGTCACACACCTTCCAGCCACCCCCACACAAACTCAATCTCCCATAGAAATACTTGGGCAACCAATTAATAACACATATAGCCTCTCGTATAGCTAATGATCAACACATGCAGCAGTTTACATCACAACAGACATAATGATGCACAAATTAAGACAGTTTAGTCACTAACCCGTGCATTCAGTAAGACGCATTTAATCACTCACTCATACAGTCAATCACGCACCTACTAAAACCTTCATTCAGACACTTATACATCCACTCATTCTTCAATATGTAAAACATATTTAAACTTTACAGAAACACATAATCACTGGATGTTGTCATCAGTGATGTCATCAGTGATGTCACTGACCATGTCATGAATGATGTAATATGTGACATCATCAGCAGTGGATTGCGGGTGCGCGATATATAGTTAGTGCAACTAACTATATATGGAATTTCAATGGTTTTGTGTGAGTAAAATAAGGTTTTCTAAATGCTAATTCCTAACAATATATGGTCTATAACCTATGGTTTTTTCAGTGAATTTTCAAGGTTTTGTAAATGCTAATTCCTAACTATATATGGTCTATAACCTATGGTTTTTTCTGTGAATATATATATATATATATATATATATATATACATATATATATATATTCACTGAAAAAAACATAGGTTATAGACCATATATAGTTAGGAACTAGGATTAACAAAACCTTATTTTACTCACACAAAACCATTGAAATTCGCATATATAGTTAGTTGCACTAACTATATATCGCGCACCCGCAATCCACTGCTGATCATGTCACATATTACATCATTCATGACATGGTCAGTGACATCACTGATGACATCACTGATGACATCTCAAATGACATCACTGATGACATCACTGATGACATCTCAAATGACATCACTGATGACATCACTGATGACATCTCAAATGACATCACTGATGACATCACTGATGACATCTCAAATGACATCACTGATGACATCACTGATGACATCACTGATGACATCTCAAATGACATCACTGATGACATCACTGATGACATCTCATTTGACATTACTGATCACATCACTGATGACATCATTCATGTGGTAATACGATGAACCTCTTCAGACTCTAATATAACCTTAGATACACTCAGTGTAAACAGACACTCACAGACTGTCACTCATCCATGGAGTTACTCACACACCTAGTCAGTCATGCAAAGAATCAATCACACCTCCATTTCCTCAACTATACAGTTATACACACCTTACTTATTCAAACATATACTAACACATATTTACTCTCTTATACAATCCCTGATACAAGTTCACAATGATCCATACAGCCACTCACACATTCACTGGCTCTTATGCACAGTTATTTATATATGTCAACTCTCACATGTACTGTGTTTTACATATGTACTTACTTTGACATGTAGCACTGAGATATCCATTCACTCACCAATACACTCATGCACACAGTCAACCGCCCATACAGCTGTTTCCACATGCACTTTTGAACCCATACATCTAGTGAATCAACTGCTCACACATCTATGCACAGAGTCATACACCTCCCAGCCACCCACACACACACTCAGTCTCCCATACAAATACTTGGGCAACCAATCAATAAGCCATATAGTTACTCATATAGCTACTGATCAACACATGCAGCAGTTTACAGAACAACAGACATAATGATGCACAAATTAAGACAGTTTAGTCACTAACCCATGCACTCAGTGAGACACATTTAATCACTCACTCATACAGTCAGTCATGCACCTACTAAATCCTTCATCCAGACACTTATACATCCACTCATTCTTCAATATGTAAGACATATTTTAACTTTACAGAAACATACAGTCACTGGATGTTGTCATCAGTGATGTCATCAGTGATGTCATTTGAGATGTCATCAGTGATGTCATCAGTGATGTCACTGACCATGTCATGAATGATGTAATATGGGACATGATCAGCAGTGGATTGCGGGTGCGCGATATATAGTTAGTGCAACTAACTATATATGCGAATTTCAATGGTTTTGTGTGAGTAAAATAAGGTTTTGTAAATGCTAATTCCTAACTATATATGGTCTATAACCTATGGTTTGTTCAGTGAATTTTCAAGGTTTTGTAAATGCTAATTCCTAACTATATATGGTCTATAACCTATGGTTTTTTCAGTGAATTTCAATGGTTTTTTAATAGCAAATATCAAAAGCTGTAAAATGTATTCTTCTTTTAAAGGAAAAATATATTTTATATGTATTTAATATAATTTCTTTATGTATATAAATTTTTTGAGGGAACAAATTTATCAACTATCATGCTGAAGAAGAGTGTGGGGAAAAAAAAACAAAGAGGAGGACTAAGAGGAAAGAACAATCAGTTCAAAAATACAATTGCTTTAAAGCATGAAGTGCTTTTCCACACATTTACACTTAAATAACCCATATTAGAACATACAAAATATCTACAGAGGAGACGGTGTACATTGAATTTTAGACTCTTCATTGGTACCTACATGTTGGTACTTACATCACCCACACAACACAACAACCGGGACGCTGTCACAGATATATATATTTTTTTTAACGTTAATTTCTCAAAATCCACTGGAGCACATATCTTGAGACCTAGCAAAGGCACATCGGGCAAACAGTCTCTACAATTTTGCCAAGTTTCATAGAAATCCATTCAGCCGTTCGAGCTAAAAGTGAGTCCAACCGCCCTGTGGAAAATTCAATGTTAAAAACACGTTTTGGGACCCCCCTTTTTCTCGGCCCCCGCTTGACGAAACCCCCCCAAACTTTCAGGGGACGCTCAGAAACAAAATGTGCCATTTTCCAGCCAATTCCGTCCATCAACGCCAAAGTTATTCAACATAGAATTTTCAGAAATCCCTATTCAAAAAAATCCTAACTATATATACCTACTGGCGACCACCAGTAGGTAATATATATATATATATATTCACTGAAAAAACCATAGGTTATAGACCATATATAGTTAGGAATTAGCATTTACAAAACCTTGAAAATTCACTGAAAAAACCATAGGTTATACACCATATATAGTTAGGAATTAGCATTTAAAAAACCTTATTTTACTCACACAAAACCATTGAAATTCCATATATAGTTAGTTGCACTAACTATATATCGCGCACCCGCAATCCACTGCTGATCATGTCACATATTACATCATTCATGACATGGTCAGTGACATCACTGATGACATCACTGATGACATCTCAAATGACATCACTGATGACATCTCAAATGACATCACTGATGACATCACTGATGACATCTCAAATGACATCACTGATGAGATCACTGATGACATCATCCAGTGACTGTGTGTTTCTGTAAAGTTTAAATATGTTTTACATATTGAAGAATGAGTAGATGTATAAGTGTCTGGGCGAAGGATTTAGTAGGTGCATGACTGAATGTATGAGTGAGTGATTAAATGTGTCTCACTGAGTGCATGGGTTAGTGAGTAAACTGTCTTAATTTGTGCATCATTATGTCTGTTGTTCTGTAAACTGCTGCATGTGTTGATCAGTAGCTATATGATTAACTATATGGGTTATTGATTGATTGTCCAAGTATTTGTATAGGAGACTGAGTGTGTGTGTGGCTGGCTGGGAGGTGTGTGACTCTGTGCAGATCAATGTGTACTTGTATCAATGATTGTATAAGAAAGTAAGTATGTGTTAGTATATGTTTGAAAATGTAAGGTGCTCTATGTTTAACTGTATAGACAAGAAAATGGAAGTGTGATTGATTCTTTACAGGACTGACTAGGTGTGTGAGTAACTCCATGGATGAGTGGCAGAGTGTAAGTGTCTGTATAGGTGTATGAGTGCATATGATAGTGTTGTAAAGATGAGTGATTGTATGTATGAATGATTGTATGGGTGAATGAGTGAATGTGTGTGTAGACGTAGGAATCAGTGAGTACGTATGTAGTAACTAGTATTGGTGTGTCAATGGTTTCAAAAATTATACTCCGTATTTAACACTGGGTGAAACAGAGGTTATATTAAAACGTGAGGAGATGCATTGTATTGTCACATGAATGATATCATCAGTGATGTGGTCATTGATGTCAAATGAGATGTCATCAGTGATCTCATCAGTGATGTCATTTGAGATGTCATCAGTGATGTCATCAGTGATGTCACTGACCATGTCATGAATGATGTAATATGTGACATGATCAGCAGTGGATTGCGGGTGCGCGATATATAGTTAGTGCAACTAACTATATATGGAATTTCAATGGTTTTGTATGAGTAAAATAAGGTTTTTTAAATGCTAATTCCTAACTATATATGGTGTATAACCTATGGTTTTTTCAGTGAATTTTCAAGGTTTTGTAAATGCTAATTCCTAACTATATATGGTCTATAACCTATGGTTTTTTCAGTGAATTTCAATGGTTTTTTAATAGCAAATATCATAAGCTGTCGAATGTCAAGTACGTGGTAAGTGAAAACATTTTCGTGTTTATGCACACTGATCTGCTTTGAATGGTGCCCCCCCCCCTCATTTCTATTAGGAGTACTCTCTCTTTGCAGATAGTGAAAGGTAGTTAACGCAGGCCTTTGCCCCCGTTGTAATCCGTCGTGCCTGCTTCTCTCTCCATTTGATTGATTGTTATCCAAGTATTTACTGTTTTAGAATTAGTTCTCTTTGGTTCATTCTCTATTTACAAACAAACACAGAGTCGCAATACTCTGTTTAGTCTTTGCAGATAACGAAAAATCGTGTAAAAAAAAAGAAAAGGAATCGAGCAAAATCAGTAGGCCACTAATGGGATCTCTTTTTGACCTCGCTAAAATAGAAACATTAGGAACAACCCCTCATGACAAATACAAAACTAGTGAGATGAACTGAACTCCACACAATGATGGCTGCAAAACAGCTCGGCTCCGCCACCCACCCCGCCCAAAATAACGATAAAGAGCGGCTGCCATGATTGGTTGCGGAATGGCCACAACGGAGCTACGAAATGGTGCTGCTCTCATGCTAACCCCAGCTTCGGTCTGAAACATCCAGAAACACTGTAGACTACCAATTCGATCAGTTCCGGTAGCGCCCCAATGTAACCCGGTAGAGAAGAACTAGCCCTCCCCTCTTTGACTGATGGTTCTTGTTGCCTGTCCTTTCTGTTGTCATTTAACAGAACTATTTAGCCTGCTGAAAGGGGTTGTGTTTCGACCGCTGGTTGGTGGAGACATTTTGACTATATTCTGGACCTGCGTTGTCGCGTAATGCGTCATATGACGCGCCGCGTTAGCGCATCCGGAAGTCATCCGGGGCGCGCAGCGCGTAACGTAAGCATAACAAGTCATGTGACTTGTTAATAAAACTTTTCATTGGTTCATTTTACTTTTCTTATTCTAATGATGAAAGCCTTGGTCATATCACCTAAAAATTACGCTTTTAATTACTTCCGAACATTATTTTCTCTTAAATATATGTTATAATGTTCCAGGCTAATGTACTTTCCCGGAAATTTTACAACTGTCCTGCAAGTAAAATATATTCTTTTTTCGAGAAAAAGAGCGTTTCTTCGTCCCATGACGGAGCCGTTGAGCAAAAGAGGGTCGACCTGCTGTCTTAGTCGCCGATATGCCTGAATATGAGATTCTTATCGATCACTTTATGTTGCAGGAATAGAAAACACAACAGCCCTTGACCATTTATCTTTACTGCGTTCCTTCGTATTATACCTTTTACCCTTCATGTAATTGGTCTGCTTTATTTCACTTGCCTTTTAATGATTCTAAAACAGTGACTATTATTAAAAACTTTACCAATGTATACACTACTACCATGTTTTCTTTTAAAAACCTTTATTGTGAAAATTTCATTATACAAATACGAGCCTATAACCACGTGGGCCTGCCACGGAGCAAACTGTAATCGTATATGATGAATAGACATTTACACTGTAGAGGAACGTAACGGGCGGGCCATTAGGTTGCAAAAACTAAGGTGTCTAACAGTTACGGAATCGGTGGACGTACATTTTATAATTAAAATACGACAGGGCCAGTTACAATAAAATTATCTAGATATACATTTGCGGGCAAGTACCATGGGTGACGTTAATTCGAATTTTCAACAGTACAGTAATCAATAACACATCAGAACTTAATATCAATAGGGATGTCGAAATATTCAATCAATTCTCGTCCCCGCCCGCCATGTGCTTCAAAACTGCATACGTATCTCGTGATTTCAAGGTTCTGCAACCAGTACACAACAAGGAGTTACGAGTCCCATTTATTCCGGCGCCATTTTGGGCGAGGACGGGCAGGTCCAGGATATAGTCAAAATGTCTCTACCAACCATCGACTATGATGATGTTCATATGCTGTATTTATTAGAGTAACACTCATCTGCCCACATGAAATTAATTTACCACAATCTAAACATGTCATTTTAATCTTTCCAAAGTTCTTCTAAATATTTGGGACCCTTTCCCTTGCCTCTGAAGCTCTCAGTGCCACTTCTTTGATGAATGTACTAGCAGGTCAGGGGTTCTCCTCCAAATCTCTCTTTTATGCAGCACTATAATTAATTGGTGCCACCTCTCCATATGACGATGCATGGTATAGTTACCACAACTATATATTTTTTCGG
Source organism: Lissotriton helveticus (assembly GCF_964261635.1). NCBI lineage: Eukaryota > Metazoa > Chordata > Amphibia > Caudata > Salamandridae > Lissotriton > Lissotriton helveticus. The sequence continues at coordinate 706,783,444 of NC_136071.1, forward strand.
TTCCTCTGGAGAGTTCATCGTGGCAGATGAAGCGTGTAACATACCGGGCATTTACCTTTTTTTGCATGTACAGGAAAGGAAAAAAAAATCGAGCGTTCGAGTTCTTAGGTGTCCCAGGGCCATTTTAGTGGACCAGGCCCACATCCAAAGAACAGCTATCTCACAGGCTAATGGGGCGACCCACGCCGAGTTTCAGCATTGTAGGATGACCACACAAGTACAGCAACTTGCTAGACATCACCTCGGTGCCATCCGGATCACGGCGCCCCACTGCAGATGAAGTGCCTCTCAACTATGAAACCACCACGGTGACATCCGGATCTTGGCGCGTTGTGCTGCCTTCGGCCTATTCGCACATCGGTCCGCTACTGACGCCATCTCACAGGCTAATGGGGTGACCCACGCCGAGTTTCAGCATTGTAGGATGACCACACCAACTTGCTAGACATCACCTCGGTGCCATCCGAATCTTGGCATCTCAACGCCTAGTGGTGTCTTCCATACAGAAAATATTGTTACGCTGCCTTTGGCCCCATTCGCACATCAGTCCGCAACTTAGACATCACCTCGATGCCATCCGGATCTTGGCATCTCAGCGCCTTGTGGTGTCAGTCAGAAAATATTGTTGCGCTGCCTTTGGCCCCATTCGCACATCAGTCCGCTACTGACACCATCTCACAGGCCAATAGGGCGCCCCACGCCGACTTTTACCATTGTACGATGGCCACACCAGTGGCACAACTTCCTAGACATCACCTCGGTGCCATCCGAATCTTGGCATCTCAACGCCTAGTGGTATCTTCCATACAGAAAATCTTGTTACGCTACCTTTGGCCCCATTCGCACATCGGTCCGCAACTTAGACATCACCTCGGTGCCATCCGGATCTTGGCATCTCAGCGCCTTGTGGTGTATTCTCTTCAGAAAATATTGTTGAGCTGCCTTTGGCCCCATTCGCACATCCGTCCGCAACTTACACATCACCTCGGTGCCATCCGGATCTTGGCATCTCAGCGCCTTGTGGTGTCTTCTACTCCGAAAATATAGTAGAAAATATTGTTGCGCTGCCTTTGGCCCCATTCACACATCAGTCCGCTACTGACACCATCTCACAGGCCAACAGGGCGCCCCACGCCGACTTTTACCATTGTACGATGGCCACACCAGTGCCACAACTTGCTAGACACCACCTCGGTGCCATCTGGATCTTGGCATCTCAGCGCCTTGTGGTGTCTTCAAATCAGAAAATATTGTTGCGCTGCCTTTGGCCCCATTCGCACATCGGTCCGCTACTGACGCCATCTCACAGGCCAACGGGGCGCCCCACGCCGACTTTCAACATTGTAGGATGGCCACAGAAGTGCGACAACTTACTAGACACCACCTCGGTGCCATCCGGATCTTGGCGCGTTGTGCTGCCTTCGACCTATTCGCACATCGGTCCGCTACTGACGCAAACTCACAGGCCAACGGGGCGCCCCACGCCGACTTTCAGCATTGTAGGATGGCCACACCAGTGCGGCAACTTACTAGACACCACCTCGGTGCCATCCGGATCTTGGCGCGTTGTGCTGCCTTCGGCCTATTCGCACATCGGTCCGCTACTGACGCAAACTCACAGGCCAACGGGGCGCCCCACGCCGACTTTCAGCATTGTTGGATGGCCACACCAGTGCGGCAACTTACTAGACACCACCTCGGTGCCATCCGGATCTTGGCGCGTTGTGCTGCCTTCGGCCTATTCGCACATCGGTCCGCTACTGACGCAAACTCACAGGCCAACGGGGTGCCCCACGCCGACTTTCAGCATTGTTGGATGGCCACACCAGTGCGACAACTTACTAGACACCACCTCGGTGCCATCCGGATCTTGGCGCGTTGTGCTGCCTTCGGCCTATTCGCACATCGGTCCGCTACTGACGCAAACTCACAGGCCAACGGGGCGCCCCACGCCGACTTTCAGCATTGTAGGATGGCCACACCAGTGCTGCAACTTGCTGGACACCACCTCGGTGCCATCCAGATCTTGGCGCGTTGTGTTGCCTTCGGCCTATTCGCACATCGGTCCGCTACTGACGCCGCCTCACGTGCCAACGTATTTTCTCCTAATTTTACACCCTATGCCGCATAACAGGTCATGTGACTTGTTTATAAAACTTTTCATTGGTTCATTTTACTTTTGGTTTCCTAATGATGGAAGGCTTGATCATGTGACCTAAAAACAACACTTTTCATAGGATGAAAACTTTTTTTTTTCCCCAAACGATGAAAGCCCCACCTTGTTTCTGGATGTTTCAGACTGAAGCTGGCGTCAGCATGAAAGCACCACCATCTCGTAGCTCAGTCGTGGTCATTCCGCGAGCAATCATGGCAGCCGCTCCCCACCAGAAGCCTGCAGGAGTCGGAGCCCCCAAAACTTTTGATGAATTCTCAAGGCGGAGGGGACGCTTTCGAGAATGAGGTCCAAGACCTAGCAGACAAGCGTCCGATTTCCAAGGTGTCCCAGGGCCATTTCAGTGGACCAGGCCCAAAAAGGAAAGAGCCTGCCGCCATTTTGAGAGTCCTGTGACAGCCGCCTATCGCTGCACCGCAAGAGTGGGCGCAACTCAGCTGAATTGCGGCTTTTGACACAGTGGACCAAAAACGGACGGAATGGCAACTGAAACGGTAAAGGGGCGCCCCACTACAACAGATGACACTCCACCTGGAGAGGCCCGTTCACGCCGCCTCCCCCGGGGCGCTCCACGCCGTTATTCGGAGCAGCATTGTAGGATACCAAAACCAGTGCGGCAACTTACTGGACATCACCTTGGTGCCATCGTTCTGCTGCCTTGGAACTATTCGCGCAACAGTTTGCTACTGATGACCCACCCCCCGCGACGCCCCATGCCGTTATTTGCTTGGTGGCAACTTACTAGACATCACTTTCGTGTCATCTAGATTTCAACGCGTTCTGCTGCCTTGGAACTATTCGCACAACAGTTTGCTACTGATGACCCACCCCCCGCGACGCCCCACGCCGGAAATCTGGACGTTGTGCTGCGTTGGGACTATTCGCACAGCCGACCGCTACTTCGTTGTTTTTCCCTAAAAATGTTTATATGTTATTACTATTTTTGTTTTCTTGTATATATTTATAAATTATTAAAGTTTTATAATCTTACTACTTTGTCGGAGTGCTATATATTTTTAATGTGACACATAATTGTAAAAACTTTGATGTACAAACAGTCATCCCTGGAATCTTCCGCTTCAGGCTCGGTCCCCTCCCCAATCACAATACAGGATGGTTTTCAGATAATAGCAACGCTTCTGCTGTGACGAATCTCATCGAGTGTGGGCCTTGATCTACTATAACTCCTTTGAAGAGGGGTGATTCTTTACAGCTGTGGCCATAAACTACATCTGCAGGGCTAGCTGATACCCTAGGACCAGCCTGGACAATCGGACACAGAGGAAAAGGAGTGTCAGAGGGTGCGGTAGTGAATAGGGCGAAAGGGAGGTGTCGGGCGGGCACAGGGTGTGATTCTCAGGGAACAGCAGCGCAGATGGGGGAGGTTTATTACCCATGCATAAGACAGAGAGCGGGGGTGACCACTGCCTGGGGGAGATGTTTGCGAGGGTGGGGAGCCATGCTAAGGATCGACAGCGTGCACAGAGTGGGTCTGGTCAAGGCATCTAAAATGGCTGCCGTGCACGACAAAAGTGTGGCATTTGAAAAAAGACAAGATGGCGCAGACAATGTTTTTCAACACTTCCTGATTTCCTTCGAATCGAACGTTAACAGACGTTGGGGCATATTACCAAAGTTAAGCGATATTTATCCCTAACGATGCTTAGCAACGATTTTTTTACCGTCAGAAATTATCGCAGATAAACCTTGCTATTATCAAGGTTTATCGGAAATACGATAAAAAACGACCGCAATGCATTAATATCGCTGAAAACTCATCGATATTCATGCATTACCGAGCTAATGCTCTTAGCCATGTTATCCACCTCCCATTGGATAACATGGCTAAGAACTGCTCAGGGCAGGTGGTAGCTTTTAGAGATATTCGCCCTTATCTCGAATATTTCCAAAAGTTGATAATAGGAGATAGCGATGTTAGCGACTGTTTCCAGTCGCTAACATCTTGGCATGCCCACTTTGCATGTCATTAGTGATAAATATCACTCACATGCAAAGTGGGGCCCAAGATGGTCGCTATCTTCTACTAGCCGTCGCTAACTGGTGTTAGCAACAGCTAGGTAATACACATATAATTTTATCTCCGCGAAGCGGAGCGCTGTTACAGATATATATCTTGTTTCTGAACGTTAATTTCTCAAAATGCACTGAAGCACATATATTGAGACCTAGCAAAGGCACATCGGGCTACCAGTCCCTACAATTTTGCCAAGTTTCGTGCAAATCCATTCAGCTGTTCGATCCTACCGAGAGACAAGATGGCGGCCGCTACGGACTGTTTGGAATGTTTACAGACACCGGAGAGCCAATCAGCTTCGCTTCGCAAAGCTCCGTAACGCGAAAAGTACGCGAAGCGGTGCGCTGTTACAGATATATACCTTTTTTTGAACGTTAATTTCTCAAAATCCACTGGAGCACATATATTGAGATCTAGCAAAGGCACATCGGGCTACCAGTCCCTACAATTTTGCCAAGTTTCGTGCAAATCCATTCAGCTGTTCGATTATTATTATTTTTATTTTTTTTTGCCCCGCGGGGCCCTTTTAAAACCTCCACATCAAACCTAGGGGGTGAGCGACAATGTACTATGCCCCCTTATGGTCATTTGCCCCTTCGCTTCGGCCTCCTCTTGTCTCTCGATCCTACCGAGAGACAAGATGGCGGCCGCTACGGACTGTTTGGAATGTTGACAGACGCCGGAGAACCAATCAGCTTCGCTTCACAAAGCTCCGTTGCGCGAAAAGTCCGCGAACCAGAGCGCTGCCCGGTCCGCTGTTACAGATATATATCTTTTTTTAAACGTTAATTTCTCAAAATCCACTGGAGCACATATATTGAGACCTACAAAAGGCACATCGGGCTACCAGTCCCTACAATTTTGCCAAGTTTCGTGCAAATCCATTCAGCCGTTCGGGCTAAAAGTGAGGCCAACCGCCCTATGGAAAACTCAATGTTAAAAACACGTTTTGGGACCCCCCTTTTTTCTCAGCCCCCACTGGACGAACCCCCCCCAAATTTTCAAGGGCTGCTCAGAAACAAAATGTGCCATTTTCCTGAAAATTTCAGCCAATTCCGTCCACAAACGCCAAAGTTATTAGACATAGAATTTTCAAAAAACCCATAGAGAAAAAATCCTAACTATATATACCTACTGGCGACCGCCAGTAGGTAATATATATATATATATATATATTACCTACTGGCGGTCGCCAGTAGGTATATATAGTTAGGATTTTTTCTCTATGGGATTTTTGAAAATTCTATGTCTAATAACTTTAGCGTTTGTGGACGGAATTGGCTGAAATTTTCAGGAAAATGGAACATTTTGTTTCTGAGCAGCCACTGAAAATTTGGGGGGGTTCATCAAGGGGGGGCCGAGAAAAAAGGGGGGTCCCAAAACTCGTTTTTCCCATGTTAATTTCCATAGGGCGGTTGGCCTCACTTTTAGCCCGAACGGCTGAATGGATTTGCACGAAACTTGGCAAAATTGTAGGGACTGTTAGCCCGATGTGCCTTTGCTAGGTCTCAATATATGTGCTCCAGTGAATTTTGAGAAATTAACGTTCAAAAAAAGATATATATCTGTAACAGCGCTCCGGGTAGCGCTCCAGTTCGCGTACTTGATGCGTAACGGAACTTTGCGAAGCGAAGCTGATTGGCTCTCCGGTGTCTGTCAACATTCTAAACAGTCCAGAGCGGCCGCCATCTTGTCTCTCGGTAGGATCGAGAGACAAGAGGAGGCCAAAACAAAGGGGGAAATGACCATAAGGGGGTATAGTAGATCCTCCCTGACCCCCTAGGTTTGATGTGGAGGTTTAAAAAGGGCCCCGCGGGGCAAAAAAAAAAAAAAATCGTTTTTTTTCGTGGGGTGCGCCCGGTACGCGTAACGGAAAGCGGACTGGGGAGCGTACTGCAAGGAAACAAGAATGATTGACTTTTAACTTATTGTATGTTTATAGACTTTTTTTTTTTTTTTTTTTCTGCTGAGTGACGTCTCGGCCTATCTCCACGGGATGCAGTCCCTACCATCTCGGCGTTTAAGCCCAGGGGGACCGGTAGTGTGGGAGAGATAACGTCTGTTAACGTTCGATTCGAAGGAAATCAGGAAGTGTTGATAAACATTGTCTGCGCCATCTTGCCTTTTTTCAAATGCCACACTTTTGTCGTGCACGGCAGCCATTTTAGATGCCTTGACCAGACCCACTCTCTGCACGCTGTCGATCCTTAGCATGGCTCCCCACCCTCGCAAGCATCTTCCCCAGGCACTGGTCCCCCCCGCTCTCTGTCTTATGCATGGGCAATAAACCTCCCCCCATCTGCGCTGCTCTTCCTTGAGAATCACACCCTGTGCCCGCCCGACACCTCCCTTTCGCCCTATTCACTACCGCACCCTCTGACACTCCTCTTCCTCTGTGTCCGATTGTCCAGGCCGGTCCCAGGCTATCACCTAGCCCTGCAGATGTAGTTTATGGCCCCAGCTGTAAAGAATCACCCCTCTTCAAAGGAGTTACAGTAGATCAAGGCCCCCACCCGATGAGATCCGTCACACCACACGTTCCTACTATCTGAAAACCATCCTGTATTGTGATTGGGGAGGGGACCGAGCCTGAAGCGGAAGATTCCAGGGATGCCTCTTTGTACATCAAAGTTTTTACAATTATGTGTCACATTAAAAATATATAGCACTCCAACAAAGTAGTAGGATTATAAAACTTTAATAACTTATAAATATATACAACGCAACAAAAACAGTAAATACATTTAAACATTTTTTTGAAAAAAGAAGCAACAATGGTCAGTAGCTGTGTTTTGTGCGAATAGTCCCAAGGCAGCACAACGTGCTGAGTTCTGGACGGCACCCAGGTGATGTTACCTGGGTTCCGCACTGGTTTTTGGTATCCTACAATGCAGCTCCGAAAAACGGCGTGGGGCGTCCCGGGGGATGCGGGGGGAGGCCTCGTCAGTAGCGGTCTGTTGTGCGAATAGTCCCAAGGCAGCAGAACGCGCTGAGATGTGGATGGCACCCAGGTGATGTCCAGTAAGTTGCCGCACTGGTTTTGGTATCCTACAATGCTGCTCCGAATAACGGCGTGGGGCGCCCCGGGGTGGGGGGTGAGGCGGCGTGAACGGGCCTCCCCAGGTGGAGGCTCGTCTGCTGTAGTGGGGCGCCCCTTTGTCCGAAAAATGGCGTGGGGCGTCCCGGGGTGTGCGGGGGGAGGCCTCGTCAGTAGCGGTCTGTTGTGCGAATAGTCCCAAGGCAGCAGAACGCGCTGAGATGTGGATGGCACCCAGGTGATGTCCAGTAAGTTGCCGCACTGGTTTTGGTATCCTACAATGCTGCTCCGAATAACGGCGTGGGGCGCCCCGGGGGGGGGGGGGTGAGGCGGCGTGAACGGGCCTCCCCAGGTGGAGGCTCGTCTGCTGTAGTGGGGCGCCCCTTTACCGTTTCAGTTGCCATTCCTCCCGCTTTTGGTACACTGTGCCAAAATCCGCCATTCAGCTGAGTTGTGCCCACTCTTGCGGTGCAGCGATAGGCGGCTGCCACAGGACTCTCAAAATGGCGGCAGGCTCTTTCCTTTTTGGGCCTGGTCCACTGAAATGGCCCTAGGACACCTTGGAACTCGGACGCTTGTCGGCTAGGTCTTGGACCCCATTCTCGAAAGCGTCCCCTCAGCCTTGAAGATTCTACAAAAGTCTTGGGGGCCCCCGACTCCTGCAGGCTTCCGGTGGGGAGCGGCTGCCATGATTGCTCGCGGAATGACCACGACGGAGCCACGAGATGGTGGTGCTTTCATGCTGACGCCAGCTTCAGTCTGAAACATCCAGAAACAAGGTGGGGCTTTCATCGTTTGGGAAAAAAAAATGTTCTAATCCAATGAAAAGTGTTATTTTTAGGTCATATGATCAAGCCTTCCATCATTAGGAAACCAAAAGTAAAATGAACCAATGAAAAGTTTTATAAACAAGTCACATGACCTGTTATGCGGCATAGGGCTATAAAAAGCGTAGAAAATCCGTTGGCACGTGAGGCGGCGTCAGTAGCGGACCGATGTGCGAATAGGCCGAAGGCAGCACAACGCGCCAAGATCCGGATGGCACCGAGGTGGTGTCCAGCAAGTTGCCGCACTGGTGTGGCCATCCTACAATGCTGCGCCGAAAGTCGGCGTGGGGCGCCCCGTTGGCCTGTGAGTTAGCGTCAGTCAGTGGGGGCTGTTTGAGGATCTGACTGCATTGGAAAGCAATGTGATGCTGTGCGTCGCCCCCAAGATGGAGGTTCCTCGGCTGCAGTGGGGCGCCCCTTGGTGTTTCACTCGCTATGCAGCTGAGTTGCGTGTGAGGCGGCGTTAGTAGCGGACCGATGTGCGAATAGGCCGAAGGCAGCACAACGCGCCAAGATCCGGATGGCACCGAGGAGGTGTCCAGCAAGTTGCCGCACTGGTGTGGCCATCCTACAATGCTGCGCCGAAAGTCGGCGTGGGGCGCCCCGTTGGCCTGTGAGTTCGCGTCAGTCAGTGGGGGCTGTTTGAGGATCTGACTGCATTGGAAAGCAATGTGATGCTGTGCGTCGCCCCCAAGTTGGAGGTTCCTCGGCTGCTGTGGGGCGCCCCTTGGTGTTTCACTCGCTATGCAGCTGAGTTGCGTGTGAGGCGGCGTTAGTAGCGGACCGATGTGCGAATAGGCCGAAGGCAGCACAACGCGCCAAGATCCGGATGGCACCGAGGTGGTGTCCAGCAAGTTGCCGCACTGGTGTGGCCATCCTACAATGCTGCGCCGAAAGTCGGCGTGGGGCGCCCCGTTGGCCTGTGAGTTCGCGTCAGTCAGTGGGGGCTGTTTGAGGATCTGACTGCATTGGAAAGCAATGTGATGCTGTGCGTCGCCCCCAAGATGGAGGTACCTCGGCTGCAGTGGGGCGCCCCTTGGTGTTTCACTCGCTATGCAGCTGAGTTGCGTGCGCACTTGTGGCGAATAGGCCGAAGGCAGCACAACGCGCCGAGATCTGGATGGCACCGAGGTGGTGTCCAGCAAGTTGCCGCACTGGTGTGGCCATCCTACAATGCTGCGCCGAAAGTCGGCGTGGGGTGCCCCGTTGGCCTGTGAGGTGGCGTCAGTAGCGGACCGATGTGTGAATAGGCCGGAACCAGCACAAGGCGCCAAGATCCGGATGGCACCGAGGTGGTGTCATAGTTGAGAGTTCTGAGCAGCGCTTGTAACACTGTCTGAAGCTTATTTGCACCTGTTGCAGCTTCACTATTGCCCTGGTGTGGCCTAAGATCGCCCATGACATAGGCGGCCGCCTCCCGGGGTCCGGCGGAACTTTTTTCCTTTTCCTTTGTGCATCTTGTCCCACAATCCGTTTGACCTGAAGACACAACCAGGTACCTGAATGTGTGCAGGGGGACGCTATAGATTGAATCAAAATGGCGGCTTCACACAAAGCTGACTCAAGCGTTGCTGCTGATGCTATACAGACAAAAACTGGTTTTCAGTTTGTACATTCTTCAGGATTTTTCCATCCAAGGCTGGTTGAGAGTTTGTAGAACAATGGCTTCAGATTTTCAACATACTACTCTTCAACATTCTTCCTAAATGTAACAATGTGAGACTCACTAGGAGAACGGTTTAGTGAGGGCCACAAACGGCTGTTTATCTTTCCTTTCAAAATGCTGCCAACAATATTTTCGGAATGGAAGACACCACAAGGCGCTGAGATTCGGTTGGCACCGAGGTGGTGTCCAGCAAGTTGCCGCACTGGTGTGGCCATCCTACAATGCTGCGCCGAAAGTCGGCGTGGGGTGCCCGAAGGGGGGGGGGGAGGCGGCGCAAACGAGCCTCTCCCGCTTCTCCATGTGGAGGCACTTCATCTGCAGTGGGGCACCGAGATCCGGATGGCACCGAGGTGGTGTCTAGCAAGTTGCCGCACTGGTGTGGCCATCCTACAATGCTGTGCCGAAAGACGGCGTGGGGTGCCCGAAGGGGGGGGGGAGGCGGTGCAAACAAGCCTCTCCCGCCTCTCCAGGTTGAGGCACTTCATCTGCAGTGGAGCGCAGTCTAGCTGAGTTTCGCCCGCTCTTGCTGCTACAGCGACAGGCGGCTGCAACAGGACTCTCAAAATGGCGGCCTGTTCTTTGGATTTGGGCCTGGTCCACTAAAATGGCCCTGGGACACCTTAGAACTCGGACGCTCAAATTTATTTTTTTTCCTTTCCTCTACATGCAAAAAAGGCAAATGCCCGGTACGTTACCTGCCTCATCTGCCACGATGTACTCTCCAGAGGAACCGAAAAAAAATATAGTTATGGTAATTATACCATGCATCGTCATATGGAGAGGTGGCACCGATTAATTATAGTGCTGCACAAAAGAGAGATTTGGAGGACAACCCCCGACCTGCCAGTACATTCACCAAAGAAGTGGCACTGACAGCATCAGAGGCAAGGGAAACGGTCCCAAATATTCAGAAGAACTTTGGAAAGATTAAAATGACATGTTTAGATTGTGGCAAATTAATTTCATGTGGACAGATGAGTGTTACTCTAATAAATACAGCATATGAACATCATCATAGTCGATGGTTTGTGGAGACATTTTGACTATATCCTGGACCTGCCCGTCCTCGCCCAAAATGGCGCCGGAATAAATGGGACTCGTAACTCCTTGTTTTGTACTGGTTGCACAACCTTGATATCACGAGATACGTATGCAGTTTTGAAGCACATGGCGGGCGGGGACGAGAATTGATTGAATATTTCGACATCCCTATTGATATTAAGTTCTGATGTGTTATTGATTACTGTACTATTGAAAGTTCGAATTAACGTCACCCATGGTACTTGCCCGCAAATGTATATCTAGATTATTTTATTGTAACTGGCCCTGTCGTATTTTAATTATAAAATGTACGTCCACCGATTCCGCAACTGTTAGACACCTTAGTTCTTGCAACCTAATGGCCCGCCCGTTACGTTCCTCTACAGTGTAAATGTCTCCTCATCATATACGATTACAGTTTGCTCCGTGGCCGGCCCACGTGGTTATAGGCCCGTATTTGTATACTGACATTTTCACAATAAAGGTTTTTAAAAGAAAACATGGTAGTAGTATTTACATTGGTAAAGTTTTTAATAATAGTCACTGTTTTCGAATCAGTAAAAGGCAAGTGAAATAAAGCAGTCCAATTACATGAAGGGTAAAAGGTATAATACGCAGGAACGCAGTAAAGATAAATGGTCAAGGGCTGTTGTGTTTTCTACTCCTGCAACATAAAGTGATCGATAAGAATCTGATATTCAGGCGTATCGGCGACTAAGACAGCAGGCCGAGCCTCTTTTGCTCAACGGCTCCGTCATGGGACGAAGAAACGCCCTTTTTCTCGAAAAAGGAATATATTTTACTTGCAGGACAGTTGTAAATTTTCCGGGAAAGTACATTAGCCTGGAACATTATAACATATATGTTTAAGAAAAAATAATGTTCGAAAGTAATAAAAAGTGTAATTTTTAGGTCATATGACCAAGCCTTTCATCATTAGAATAAGAAAAGTAAAATGAACCAATGAAAAGTTTTATTAACAAGTCACATGACCTGTTATGCTTACGTTACGTGCTGCGCGCTGCGCCCCGGATCGCTTCCGGGAAGCTGCGCTTCGCGCACCGGAGCACTTCCGGATGCGCTAACGCGGCGCGTCATATGACGCATTACGCGACAACGCAGGTCCAGAATATAGTCAAAATGTCTCCTCCAACCAGCGGTCGGAACACAACCCCTTTCAGCAGGCTAAATAGTTCTGTTAAATGACAACAGAAGGGACAGGCAACAAGAACCATCAGTCAAAGAGGGGAGGGCAAGTTCTTCTCTACCGGGTCACGTTGGGGCGCTACCGGAACTGATCGAATTGGTAGTCTACAGTGTTTCTGGATGTTTCAGACTGAGCTGGCGTCAGCATGAGAGCACCACCATCTCGTAGCTCCGTCGTGGCCATTCCACGAGCAATCATGGCAGCCGCTCCCCACCAGAAGCCTGCGGGAGTCGGGGGCCCCCAAGACTTTTGTAGAATCTTCAAGGCTGAGGGGACGCTTTCGAGAATGGAGCCCAAGCCCTAGCAGACAAGCGTCCGAGTTCCAAGGTGTCGCAGGGCCATTTTAGTGGACCACGCCCAAATCTGAAGAGCCGGCCGCCATTTTGAGAGTCCTGTGGCAGCCGCCTATCGCTGCACCGCAAGAGCGGGAGCAACTCAACTACATGGTGAGCGAGACGCTGTAGTCGCAAGAGCGGGCGGTAAACAGCTGAATAGCGGAAGAGGCACAGTGTAGCAAAAGCGGGCGGAATGGCAACTGAAACGGTAAAGGGGCGCCCCACTACAGCGTGTCTTTTGGTCAAACGGATTGTGGGACAAGGTCAAGAATGGAAGAGTCACCAAAAGGCAAAAAGTTCCGCTTGACCCCGGGAGCCGGCCACCTATGTCGGGGGCGATCTCAGGCCACACCAGGGCAACACGACTTGGGGAGGGGGCCGGAGCCAAGCGCCCCCTCCGAGTCCGCGCCATCACACCGTCCCTCTGGGGCCTCCGTAAAGCGGTTCAGGGAGGTACCGCATCACATTGTTTTCAAATGCAGTCACGTCCTCAAACAGCCCCCACTTACATTGAGAATAGTGAAGCTGTAGCAGGTGCAAATAAGCTTCAGACAGTCTAACAAGCACTCCTCAAAACTTTGAACTATCAGAGTGCATGAGTTTCATGCTCGATCGATTGAGCTAGCCGGATCGGGCAACAAAAAGTATAAAATAGTTATGTAAATAGTTATTTAATAAAATGTTTTACCCTGTTACTTTGCTGGTGTGTTGTATATATTTGTAATATTTGCATAGAGTTTATCGTTATTTTGGGCGGGGTGGGTGGCGGAGCCGAGCTGTCTTGCAGCCATCATGGTGTGGAGCTCAGTTCATCTCACTAGTTTCGTATTTCTCATGAGGGGTTGTTCCTAATGTTTCTATTTTAGCGAGGTCAAAAAGAGATCCCATTAGTGGCCTACTGATTTTGCTCGATTCCTTTTGTTTTTTTACACGATTTTTCACTATCTGCAAAGACTAAACAGAGTATTGCGACTCTGTGCTTGTTTGTAAATAGAGAATGAACCAAAGAGAACCAATTCTAAAACAGTAAATGCTTGGATAACAATCAATCAAATGGAGAGAGAAGCAGGCACGACAGATTACAACGGGGGCAAAGGCCTGCGTTAACTACCCTTCACTATCTGCAAAGAGAGAGTACTCCTAATAGAAATGAGGGGGGGGCAGCATTCAAAGCAGATCAGTGTGCATAAACACGAAAATGTTTTTACTTACCACGTACTTGACATTCGACAGCTTATGATATTTGCTATTAAAAAAACATTGAAATTCACTGAAAAAACCATAGGTTAGAGACCATATATAGTTAGGAATTAGCATTTACAAAACCTTGAAAATTCACTGAAAAAACCATAGGTTATAGACCATATATAGTTAGGAATTAGCATTTAAAAAACCTTTTTTTACTGACACAAAACCATTGAAATTCCATATATAGTTAGTTGTACTAACTATATATCGCGCACCCGCAATCCACTGCTGATCATGTCACATATTACATCATTCATGACATGGTCAGTGACATCACTGATGACATCACTGATGACATCTCAAATGACATCACTGATGACATCACTGATGACAACATCCAGTGACTGTATGTTTCTGTAAAGTTAAAATATGTCTTACATATTGAAGAATGAGTGGATTTATAAGTGTCTGGATGAAGGATTTATTAGGTGCATGACTGACTGTATGAGTGACTGATTAAATGTGTCTCACTGAGTGCATGGGTTAGTGACTAAACTGTCTTAATTTGTGCATCATTATGGCTGTTGTTCTGTAAACTGCTGCATGTGTTGATCAGTAGCTATATGAGTAACTATATGGGTTATTGGTTGATTGCCTAAGTATTTGTATGGGAGACTAAGTGTGTGTGTGGGTGGCTGGGAGGTGTATAACTCTGTGCATAGATGTGTGAGCAGTTGATTCACTAGATGTATGGGTTCAAAAGTGCATGTGGAAACACCTGTATGGGCGGTTGACTGTGTGCATGAGTGTATTGGTGAGTGAATGGATATCTAAGTGCTACATGTCAAAGTAAGTACATATGTAAAACACAGTACATGTGAGAGTTGACATATATAAATAACTGTGCATAAGAGCCAGTGAATGTGTGAGTGGCTGTATGGATCATTGTGAACTTGTATCAGGGATTGTATAAGAGAGTAAATATGTGTTAGTATATATTTGAATAAGTAAGGTGTGTATAACTGTATAGTTGAGGAAATGGAGGTGTGATTGATTCTTTGCATGACTGACTAGGTGTGTGAGTAACTCCATGGATGAGTGACAGTCTGTGAGTGTCTGTTTACACTGAGTGTATCTAAGGTTATATTAGAGTCTGAAGAGGTTCATCGTATTATCACATGAATGATGTCATCAGTGATGTGATCAGTAATGTCAAATGAGATGTCATCAGTGATGTCATCAGTGATGTCATTTGAGATGTCATCAGTGATGTCATCAGTGATGTCACTGACCATGTCATGAATGATGTAATATGTGACATGATCAGCAGTGGATTGCGGGTGCGCGATATATAGTTAGTACAACTAACTATATATGGAATTTCAATGGTTTTGTGTCAGTAAAAAAAGGTTTTTTAAATGCTAATTCCTAACTGTATATGGTCTATAACCTATGGTTTTTTCAGTGAATATATATATATATATATATATATATATATATATATATATATATATATATATATATATATATATATATATATGTATGTGTATATATATATATATATATATATATAACATTTCTATGGTAAAATGAAACCCCTCATTTTGTTCCTTTTCAAATTAAATGTATTAAGTGTTACCACTTATTCCAATCAAGATGACTTCAGGTGTGCCATACTTTTGTCATAAGTAAGACTGTTAGCGTTCTAGTTGTTCTTTAGAACACTCTGGGACATTCTGTCATTGGGCTATAGTTGGGCTACATCTGGCTGATATTTGGGCTACATTTGTTTTTTTTTGTCTCTGGTGGCCATCTTTGGGCTACATTGGGCTACATTGGGCTACATTGGGCTACATTGGGCTACATTTGGGCTCTAACATATATATAGCCCAATGTAGCCCAATATATATTTTTCAAAGTTAATTTTCGTAAAAACCACTTGAGACATAGCAAAGGCACATCGGGCTACCAGTCCCTACAATTTTGCCAAGTTTTGTGGAAATCCATTCAGCCGTTCGAGCTAAAAGTGAGTCCAACCGCCCTATGGAAAACTCAATGTTAAAAACACGTTTTGGGACCCCCCTTTTTTCTTGGCCCCTGCTTGACGAAACGCCCTCAAACTTTCGGGGGACGCTCCGAAACAAAATGTGCCATTTTCCTGAAAATTACAGCCAATTCCGTCCATCAACGCCAAAGTTATTCAACATAGAATTTTCAGAAATCCCTATTCAAAAAAATCCTAACTATATATACCTACTGGCGACTGCCAGTAGGTAATATATAAATATATATATAAATATATATATATATATATATATATGTATATATATATATATATTCACTGAAAAAACCATAGGTTATAGACCATATATAGTTAGGAATTAGCATTTATAAAACCTTATTTTACTCACACAAAACCATTGAAATTCCATATATAGTTAGTTGCACTAACTATATATCGCGCACCCGCAATCCACTGCTGATCATGTCACATATTACATCATTCATGACATGGTCAGTGACATCACTGATGACATCACTGATGACATCTCAAATGACATCACTGATGACATCACTGATGACATCTCATTTGACATCATTCTTGTGCTAATACGATAAACCTCTTCAGACTCTAATATAACCTTAGATACACTCAGTGTATACAGACACTCACACACTGCCACTCATCCATGGAGTTACTCACACACCCAGTCAGTCATGCAAAGAAACAATCTCACCTCCATTTCTTCAACTATACAGTTATACACACCTTACTTATTGAAACATATACTAACACATATTTACTCTCTTATACAATCCCTGATACAAATTCACAATGATCGATACAACCACTCACTCATTCAGTGGCTCTCATGCACAGTTATTTATATATGCCAACTCTCACATGTACTGTGTTTTACATATGTACTTACTATTACATGTAGCATTGAGATATCCATTCACTCATCAATACACTCATGCACACAGTCAATTGCCCATGTAGCTGTTTCCACATGCACTCTTGAACTCATTCACCTAGTGAATAAACTGCTCACACATCTATGCACAGAGTCACACACCTCCCAGCCACCCCCACACAAACTCAATCTCCCATAGAAATACTTGGGCAACCAATTAATAACACATATAGCCTCTCGTATAGCTAATGATCAACACATGCAGCAGTTTACATCACAACAGACATAATGATGCACAAATTAAGACAGTTTAGTCACTAACCCATGCATTCAGTGAGACACATTTAATCACTCACTCATACAGTCAGTCACGCACCTACTAAATCCTTCATCCAGACACTTATACATCCACTCATTCTTCAATATGTAAGACATATTTTAACTTTACAGAAACATACAGTCACTGGATGTTGTCATCAGTGATGTCATCAGTGATGTCATTTGAGATGTCATCAGTGATGTCATCAGTGATGTCACTGACCATGTCATGAATGATGTAATATGTGACATGATCAGCAGTGGATTGCGGGTGCGCGATATATAGTTAGTGCAACTAACTATATATGGAATTTCAATGGTTTTGTGTGAGTAAAATAAGGTTTTTTAAATGCTAATTCCTAACTATATATGGTCTATAACCTATGGTTTTTTCAGTGAATATATATATATATATATGATTGAGGCTGTGATTTCGAACTGATCGCAATCATGTAGCACACTGCTCTATTTTGCACATTAGCTTGCAGCAATGCTCCGACCCCTACTAAAGGTAAAAACAATTGCTTTAAACAATTTGGACAGACTTTGAATCGTGACTCGCATTTGGGAACTCAATAGCCCAGCATGCAACAGCAAAGGAATGCTCTTCAAAACACGCCCATTGAAGGCAAGCATGTCAATAAAGTTCGTTTGAAAATGAAAAAATACGTGCATCATTGTTTGTTCACGAGCAGCCCATGAAAAAGCGGCGTGAGACCGTGAAACGCGTTGGCAGTAATATTGAAGTGGGAGCATGAAAGCAAGCTGCAATTCATTGCCGGATGGCGGAGCAGAGTCGAGTGCCCTCTCGTAAGCTTGGGAACTTTGTTGAAAAAAAAAAATATATATATATATATATATATATATATATATATATATATATATATATATATATATATATATATATATATATATATATTCACTGAAAAAACCATAGGTTTCACACCAGTTATAGTTAGGTGGAAATTTTACTCGCATAAAACCATTGAAATTCCCACGTTATAGTTAGTTGGACTCACTATAACTTGCGCGTGCAATGCACTGCTGATGACGTCACATATTACATCACTCATGACATGGTCAGTGACATCACTCATGACATCACTGATGACATCTCAAATGACATCACTGATGACAACATCCTTGTGACAAAGTGGCAGACCTCCTATCAGCATAAAATAACCTTTGACACACACATTCAAAAATAGAAACTAACATTTTCTTAAAAAAGGAGAAAGCAATACCAATTACAACAACTTATTAGGTAATTCCAACATCTACATACACATCCACTCATTCACCAACAGTTCTATATAGTCACTCATGCATGTACTTACTCATCATATGTACTCATACACCTATACATCCTGTTACACACTAATACTCATCCATATAGTTACACACACACAAATTCACACATGCAAATAAACTATCAAAAAACCATTTACTTGATTATACTGCTATATACACACCACTACACATACTTCTACAGAAACGGAAACATATTTACTCTCTTAAACAATCAATTATAAAAACACATACTCACTAACCCACCCATACACACAATCATCCACCCATACAGTCTTGCACACATGCTGTCTTCAAAATACATACAAATAGTGAGTCACTCATTCATGCATCTGTGCTCTAAGTAATATCCCCCACCGAACCATACAGAGACTGATACTGATACTCAAAAAAACAACTAATAACCCATATACACACTCATGTAGCTACTCACCAACCCATGCAGCCACTTATACACAAAGTGAGACACAGATACAGATATTTAAATATTTAAACATTACTCGCTAATATATGTATACACTAAGATACATTTAATAAGTCAGTTAACCACCAATCAATTTTACACAAAAAAAACATCCATTTAGACATTTATTTACCCATTTATTCTTCCATCAACCTTTAGATATACATATATAAAAAATATTTATTTTTCAGAAAGATACACATTCACTGGATGATGGCATCAGTGATGTAATTTGAGATGTCATCAGTGATGTCATGAGTGATGTCACTGACCATGTCATGAGTGATGTAATATGTGACGTCACGCGCAAGTTATAGTGAGTCCAACTAACTATAACGTGGGAATTTCAATGGTTTTATGCGAGTAAAATTTCCACCTAACTATAACTGGTGTGAAACCTATGGTCTTCTCAGTGAATTTAATAGGTTTTTTAAATGCTAATTCCTAACTATAACTGGTGTAAAACCTATGGTTTTTTCAGTGAATATATATATATATATATATATATATATATATATATATATATATATATATATATATATATATATTCACTGAAAAAACCACAGGTTATAGACCATATATAGTTAGGAATTAGCATTTAGAAAACCTTATTTTACTCACACAAAACCATTGAAATTCCATATATAGTTAGTTGCACTAACTATATATCGTGCACCCGCAATCCACTGCTGATGATGTCACATATTACATCATTCATGACATGGTCAGTGACATCACTGATGACATCACTGATGACATCTCAAATGACATCACTGATGACATCACTGATAACAACATCCAGTGATTTTTTGTTTCTATAAAGTTTAAATATGTCTTACATATTGAAGAATGAGTGGATGTGTAAGTGTCTGGACGAAGGATTTAGTAGGTGCATGACTGACTGTATGAGTGAGTGATTAAATGTGTCTCACTGACTGCATGGGTTAGTGACTAAACTGTCTTAATTTGTGCATCATTATGTCTGTTGTTCTGTAAACTGCTGCATGTGTTGATCAGTAGCTATATGAGTAACTATATGGGTTATTGATTGATTGCCCAAGTATTTGTATGGGAGACTGAGTGTGTGTGTGGCTAGCTGGGAGGTGTGTGACTCTGTGCAGATCAATCTGTACTTGTATCAATGATTGTATAAGAAGGTAAGTATGTGTTAGTATATGTTTGAAAATGTAAGGTGCTCTATGTTTAACTGTATAGACAAGAAAATGGAAGTGTCATTGATTCTTTACAGGACTGACTAGGTGTGTGAGTAACTCCATGGATGAGTGGCAGACTGTGAGTGTCTGTATAGGTGTATGAGTGCATATGATAGTGTTGTAAAGATGAGTGATTGTATGTATGAATGATTGTATGGGTGAATGAGTGAAGGTGTGTGTAGACATAGCAATCAGTGAGTGCGTATGTAGTAACTAGTATTGGTGTGTCAATGGTTTCAAAAATTATACTCTCTTTTTAACACTGGGTGAAACAGAGGTTATATTAAAATGTGAGGAGATGCATTGTATTGTCACATGAATGATATCATCAGTGATGTGGTCATTGATGTCAAATGAGATGTCATCAGTGATGTCATCAGTGATGTCATTTGAGATGTCATCAGTGATGTCATCAGTGATGTCACTGACCATGTCATGAATGATGTAATATGTGACATCATCAGCAGTGGATTGCGGGTGCACGATATATAGTTAGTGCAACTAACTATATATGGAATTTCAATGGTTTTGTGTGAGTAAAATAAGGTTTTCTAAATGCTAATTCCTAACTATATATGGTCTATAACCTGTGGTTTTTTCAGTGAATTTTCAAGGTTTTGTAAATGCTAATTCCTAACTATATATGGTCTATAACCTATGTTTTTTTCTGTGAATTTCATTGGTTTTTTAACAGCTAATATCTGTAGCTGTAAAATGTATTCTTCTTTAAATCCAAAAATATATTTTATATGTTTATGAATAATTTTTTTTTAAAATATTTTTTTTTCTTCGTTCCCGCTTCGCGAATCGGGAAGCTTCCCGTTAGCTGACCTTGATGCCGCGAAATAGACCGCGAGCCGGTAAACGTTTCTTTACCGCAAGTGCCGCGTTAGAAAACAACATCGTGACGCCTCCCGTCCGCATGACGTTTCACGTTGTCGCGTGATACGTCATATGACGTGCTACGTTAGCGAACTGGTACGCGAAGCGAGTCGCAAAGCGCAGGTTTCTGGAAGCAAACCGGGAGGCCCTGCAAAGCGCTTAACGTAAACACAGCAAGTCATGTGACTTGGTAATAACACTTTTCATTGGTTCATTTCACTTTTGGTTTCCTAATGATGTAAGACTAGGTCATATAATCTAAAATGAACACTTTTGATTGGTTGAGAACTCTTGTTTTTCCCAAATGATGAAAATCCCTCCTTCTTTCCTCACTCTGACTTTCATCATTGTGAGAGAAAGACCCTTTGTGATCACTGAGCAATGGCTTCTTTAGTAGCTTCAGCTGGTGCTTCCCCACCACCTCCACCACATCCAAGGAAGAGTGGACCACCTGCTCAAGTTATAATTCAACAAGAAGAAGAAGAAGAGGAACAGGACGACGAGCACGAAGAGAGGCAGTTTTTGCCTGAGCAGCCGAGGACGTCTCACCGGAAAGAAAACTTCATTTGGCAATTTTTTAAAATTCCCAAAGGTCAGAAAAAAGTAAATGCAAGATACGTAACTTGCCTTATATGTCAAGATAGACTGTCCAGAGGGACCGACAAAAAATACAGTTTCGGAAACTACACAATGCATCGCCATATGACTAGGTGGCATCCTAACAACTACAGTGCTGCACAGTTTCGGAACGACCTAGATAATCTCCCTATTATGGCCAGAAGATCTGTTGTACCGGAAGTAACGGGACCAGAGGGCAGGGAGATGGTGCCAAATATACAAATGAGATTTGGTGATGTAAAACACACCTGCGTATTTTGCGATGGATTCATTTCCTACGGAGAAAAAAGCATCACTCTGATCAACAGAGCTATTGACTATCATATGCAAGTTTGTACGAAACGCCCAAAATAATAAATACTTCTTTTTTTGTTTTGTTGCTCCTGTTGAGCCCTTTACAATGAATCGTTTTCATTGCCCCCTCCAAGAAAAACCCAAAAAAATATAAAACTTCAGAAAAATTCAAAAAAAGTAAAAAAATGTTCCGAAAAATAATAAAAAAAATATAAAACAACAAAAACAATAAAAAAAAAGTTCTTTTCAGAACTACCTCCCCGTTATTAAAAAATTGGTACAATATTTGGAACTGTGCCAACCTCTATTTCTCTTAGTTCGCTTCCCAGTTCGCTCGCCGGTACGCGAACTAATAGCGAACCAAAAACAGTAAGTATAAGGGAAGGAAACAGACACTTATGTTAAAAGAAAGACAGCTATAGGGGAGTAAACTAGAGATACTATTACCCGTAATCCACTGCTGATGATGTCACATATTACATCATTCATGACATGCTCAGTGACATCATCAGCAGAGGATTGCGGGTTTTTTGGCAACGTGCCTTATCCACGGTTTAATAACGCTGCCTTTTGCTTTATATAAGTTTTCAAATTGTATGAAATATATACCAATAGGTCGTTATGAACCTTTAGGTAGTGCTTTTCTTCATGAGGTCTGGTCGCTTCCATACACATACAGATGTTTCAAAGATGATCAAGAAGTTTATCTGAATGGAGAGGAATGCACTGAGACGCCAGATCATTCACTAATGTGTAGGCACATACAGTTACACGGTTCATGCAACAAACACCGACCAAATATGGCTTGCGTGTTGCAAGGCACGCCAGTTCCTGCTATCATCCCCACGTTCAAGTTGTTGGAAAATGGTAGTTATTTGATGCTCAATAATGAAGATTGTTCTGAGTGAATTGAAAAGGGTCTGCACCTCTGTACGGGTGTTCGCTATGTGAAGCACGAAAGTTTCACGGGCCGAACTCAAGGCCACCTCTCTCTGAGACAAAAGAGCTCTTATTCTTGCCATGCCGTTGAAATCTGTCCCAAGGTTGGTATTTGTGGCCAGATTGAAAACTCCCTATGTTCATGTGTGGGAGGAAATAGAACATTTCTGCAGCAAATAACCCGTTCACTTACTGTTACGATAAAAGGAATACTTTTAATTCAGATTTGCCTTTCAATTTCAGCAAGATGGTTCCGACTATCTTTAACGCATCCTCCACAAAGACCCTGGCGCACTTTTTTAAAGTTGTTACCAGTGGTCTCGTGACTTCATTTGAGAAAATCTTTGGAGTCATCCCTGCTTCCTTTCATTCCATTTTCTCCACTCTGCTTCGTGGATTGGCATTTTTACTTGCATTACCAGCGGACGCTCTTGTGCTTTTTTACATTTTTAAATATGGATGTCCCTCCTATGCAACCTCCCACCCTGCAGCTGCTGACACTGTTCCGCAATCGCATGCTAGAATATTATGGCACAATGCCGTTGGCGATATTAAGCACGGCATATGGATTATCTTTTCGATTCTCCTACTTCACCTGTGTCCAGCCTGTATTTCACTGCCTGACCTGTGATTTCGATTGGGCCATTGATTTGTGTCTCTGCGGACCGGTTTCTCCTGACGTCGACTTTAATCAGCTGATGACTCCTATCATTACTCACGAGTTGGTTTGTCCTGGCGAAAGGATTATGGCTGTGGCATTGATGCATGGACTACTTGGTCCCTGGAATTTACTGGCGGCAGCACAGTCTTTCTTGGAACAGAGCTTTCTTGAAAACCCACCGAGCTGTCCTCTGATGGTGATAGAGGATCCGGTGCTGGGAGAGCACGTATGTTCTTTTCCGCTTTTAAATTGGATGGCTGAACTGTTTTCGGATGAAGACGGTGACTTCCTATTGGAGGCTGTTGCAGCTTATTTTGCATACACAGTTATGTCATAGACCTTTTTCATGTTTGATATGCTGAGTACTAGCATTTCATTGACAATTCATTGACTTATTTGTCAAGTTTTTATTATTTACCTTGCCTATTGGCTTAAGACTCGATAAAGTACTTGGCTGTTTTATTTTTCTTTAGCATTAAATTTTCCTAGTTTTTAATGCTTTACCTTGCGGACCGTCCACATATAAACTTGCAATCTGCTCTCATGAGATGGCACTTCTATTATCTTATTCAGTTCGTTTCCGGATCATGGGGAGGTGTCATCTAGGTCCTGGATATCTTTACACCGTGTTAAGTTAGCATGGGCTCATTACCGGTTTAAACGCCATTTTTCCTTTTTTGCAACTTCTGCACACGACACTTAGTTGTTGCTTTAGCTTTCCACCTAGTAGTTCATCGTGGTTTACATGAGAATAATATGTTATTGCTCTACTATCTGCTTTGCTTGTTAAACTATATCTGTACAGCGAGTGCTAAAGTTTCAAGAACAACACGATACAGAATTGTTATGAGGTCTGATCTCCACGACTTCATACTCATAACATAAGTGCAACTTCTGCCAATTCTGGGCATGAGGCGGGTTTTATATTGCTTTGCCGAACACACATACACAACAGTTGATGCGGTTCACATGAAGAGAGAGCTGGTGTATGCTGATGTGATTCCTTCAAATCTAAGACACTAAAGTATGGGCACGCCCTAAACCAACACAAAGAGACCTTCTTAGCAAATAATATAATATGTGTATTAGGGAGGGTGAGATATAAGCAGCCGCGGGCCGTGGAGGGAGTTACGGTGAGGCAGGGAGGCGGGGAGGAGGAGAAGCAGGGTGGAGCCCTCTCTACCTTGCCCCTCCCCCTCCCCGCCTCCCTGCCCCACCGTAACTCCCTCCACGGCCCGCGGCTGCTTATAAGTGTTGCTAACTCTTATTCATTTACAGCATGTTAACATACTGTCACCATTCGCTTTTTATGTACTAGTAACTATGCTGGTAATTTTGCTACTGATAATATGTGTACTTCTATTATCTAAGATACTACGCCTGAGAAGACGGCATTAGTAAATAAACATTTCAAATACACATGTGTTCTTCTTAACTCCATGTTCTGGTTTCTAAGAAATATATAACGACCGACTGTTCATGAGTTCCACGTATCCTGAGGTACTATAAGTTCATATTCTGGATTGTCTAAACATTGAGAGTTTGTTATATCCAATGTGACACTGTACCTAGCTTGCTAAGGAGTTTTTGATTACTAACGTGAGTTTTGGGACACCCTAATTCGCCGAGGTTCCAATCCTCTGTCCACAGTTCTGTGTGAGAACAGAAACCCTGCGACAGGGGCACCCCCGACCCTTGCTGGAGCTTCATCACACTTGCGATACAACTCCAGCAATGCGCCACCTTTACGGCACAGATACATCACGCATCTGTGCTGTTTTTGCCCCATGATGCGCCGCATTGTAAATGCAGCACACCATAGGTGACGGAACAGCGGCACAGAATGACTAACACATCCCTGGTGATGCGCCAGTCATCATAAATGTATCCCTATGCTTCTTATCTTGTTAGAGATGAACCGCCATATGTATCATCAAAGTTTTTTGCATTTCCTAAATAGCGAACTTTAAGGAATAAATAGCGATTCTTTACCATTCCTAGTTTGCGATTAGCTATTTGCTAATTACAAATTACCCATTCATTTCCTTCATTTCCATAGGGCGGTTGGACTCACTTTTAGCTCGAACGGCTGAATGGATTTCCACGAAACTTGGCAAAATTGTAGGGACTGGTAGCCCGATGTGCCTTTGCTATGTCTCAAGATATATGCTCCAGTGGTTTTTACGAAAATTAACTTTGAAAAATATATATTGGGCTACATTGGCCTATATATATGTTGGAGCCCAAATGTAGCCCAATGTAGCCCAATGAAGCCCAATGTAGCCCAATGTAGCCCAAAGATGGCCGCCAGACACACAAAAAAACAAATGTAGCCCAAATATCAGCCAGATGTAGCCCAACTATAGCCCAGTGACAGAATGACCAATCAGCTTCGCAAACCTCCGTTACGCGAAGCGGAGCGCTGTTACAGATATATATCTTTTTTTGAACGTTAATTTCTCAAAATCCACTGGAGCACATATATTGAGACCTAGCAAAGGCACATCGGGCTACCAGTCCCTAATATTTTGCCAAGTTTCGTGCAAATCCATTCAGCCGTTCGATTATTATTATTATTTTTTTTTTTGCCCCGCGGGGCCCTTTTAAAACCTCCACATCAAACCTAGGGGGTCAGCGAGGATCTACTATGCCCCCTTATAGTTATTTCCCCCTTTGTTTTGACCTCCTCTTGTCTCTCGATCCTACCGAGAGACAAGATGGCGGCCGCTACGGACTTTTTGGAATGTTGACAGACGCCGGAGAACCAATCAGCTTCGCTTCACAAAGCTCCGTTGCGCGTAAAGTACGCGAACCGGAGCGCTGCCTGGTCCGCTGTTACAGATATATATCTTTTTTTAAACGTTAATTTCTCAAAATCCACTGGAGCACATATATTGAGACCTACAAAAGGCACATCGGGCTACCAGTCCCTACAATTTTGCCAAGTTTCGTGCAAATCCATTCAGCCGTTCGGGCTAAAAGTGAGGCCAACGTTTTGGGACCCCCCTTTTTTCTCTGCCCCCCCTTGACGAACCCCCCCAAAATTTTCAGGGGCTGCTCAGAAACAAAATGTGCCATTTTCCTGAAAATTTCAGCCAATTCCGTCCACAAACGCCAAAGTTATTAGACATAGAATTTTCAAAAAACCCATAGAGAAAAAATCCTAACTATATATACCTACTGGCGACCGCCAGTAGGTAATATATATATATATATATATATATATATATATATATATATTACCTACTGGCGGCCAGTAGGTATATATATATATATATATATATATATATATATATATATATATTACCTACTGGCGGTCGCCAGTAGGTATATATAGTTAGGATTTTTTCTCTATGGGTTTTTTGAAAATTCTATGTCTAATAACTTTGGTGTTTGTGGACGGAATTGGCTGAAATTTTCAGGAAAATGGCACATTTTGTTTCTGAGCAGCCCCTGAAAATTTTGGGGGGGTTCGTCAAGGGGGGGCAGAGAAAAAAGGGGGGTCCCAAAACGCGTTTTTCCCATGTTAATTTCCATAGGGCGGTTGGCCTCACTTTTAGCCCGAACGGCTGAATGGATTTGCACGAAACTTGGCAAAATTGTAGGGACTGGTAGCCCGATGTGCCTTTTGTAGGTCTCAATATATGTGCTGCAGTGGATTTTGAGAAATTAACGTTTAAAAAAAGATATATATCTGTAACAGCGGACTGGGCAGCGGCCCAGGACGCGGACTTTTCGAGCAACGGAGCTTTGTGAAGCGAAGCTGATTGGTTCTCTGGCGTCTGTCAACATTCCAAACAGTCCGTAGCGGCCGCCATCTTGTCTCTCGGTAGGATCGAGAGACATGAGGAGGCCAAAGCGAAGGGGCAAATGACCATAAGGGGGAATAGTAGATCCTCGCTGACCCCCTAGGTTTGATGTGGAGGTTTTAAAAGGGCCCCGCGGGGCAAAAAAAAAAAATTATAATAATAATCAAACGGCTGAATGGATTTGCACGAACATTGGCAAAATTGTAGGGACTGGTAGCCCGATGTGCCTTTGCTAGGTCTCAATATATGTGCTTCAGTGGATTTTGAGAAATTAACGTTCAAAAAAAGATATATAAAGATATACATCTGTAACAGCGCACCGCTTCGCGTACTTTTCGCGTTACGGAGCTTTGCGAAGCGAAGCTGATTGGCTCTCCGGTGTCTGTAAACATTCCAAACAGTACGTAGCGGCCGCCATCTTGTCTCTCGGTAGGATCGAGAGACAAGAGGAGGCCAAAGCGAAGGGGCAAATGACCATAAGGGGGCATAGTAGATCCTCGCTGACCCCCTAGGTTTGATGTGGAGGTTTTAAAAGGGCCCCGCGGGGCAAAAAAAAAAAATAATAATAATAATCGAACGGCTGAATGGATTTGCACGAAACTTGGTAAAATATTAGGGACTGGTAGCCCGATGTGCCTTTGCTATGTCTCAATATATGTGCTTCAGTGCATTTTGAGAAATTAACGTTCAAAAACAAGATATATATCTGTAACAGCGCTCCGCTTCGCGGAGATAAAATTATATCTGTATTACCTAGCTGTTGCTAACACCAGTTAGCGACGGCTAGTAGGAGATAGCGACCATCTTGGGTCCCACTTTGCATGTGAGTGATATTTATCACTAATGACATGCAAAGTGGGCATGCCAAGATGTTAGCGACTGGAAACAGTCGCTAACATCGCTATCTCCTAGGGACTGGTAGCCCGATGTGCCTTTGCTATGTCTCAATATATGTGCTTCAGTGCATTTTGAGAAATTAACGTTCAAAAACAAGATATATATCTGTAACAGCGCTCCGCTTCGCGGAGATAAAATTATATCTGTATTACCTAGCTGTTGCTAACACCAGTTAGCGACGGCTAGTAGGAGATAGCGACCATCTTGGGTCCCACTTTGCATGTGAGTGATATTTATCACTAATGACATGCAAAGTGGGCATGCCAAGATGTTAGCGACTGGAAACAGTCGCTAACATCGCTATCTCCTATTATCAACTTTTGGAAATATTCGAGATAAGCGCGAATATCTCCAAAAAGTAACAGCTGCCCTGAGCAGTTCTTAGCCATGTTATCCAATGGGAGGTGGATAACATGGCTAAGAGCATTAGCTCGGTAATGCATGAATATCGCTGAGTTTTCAGCGATATTAATGCATTGCGGTCGTTTTTTATCGTATTTGCGATAAACCTTGATAATAGCAAGGTTTATCTGCGATAATTTCTGACGGTAAAAAAATCTTTGCAATGCATCGTTAGGGATAAATATCGCTTAACTTTGGTAATATGCCCCAACGTCTGTTAACGTTCGATTCGAAGGAAATCAGGAATTGTTGAAAAACATTGTGTGCGCCATCTTGTCTTTTTTCAAATGCCACACTTTTGTCGTGCACGGCAGCCATTTTAGATGCCTTGACCAGACCCACTCTGTGCACGCTGTCGATCCTTAGTATGGCTCCCCACCCTCGCAATCATCTCACCCAGGCAGTGGTCACCCCCGCTCTCTGTCTTATGCATGGGTAATAAACCTCCCCCCATCTGCGCTGCTCTTCCCTGAGAATCACACCCTGTGCCCGCCCGACACCTCCCTTTCGCCCTATTCACTACCGCACCCTCTGACACTCCTTTTCCTCTGTGTCCGATTGTCCAGGCCGGTCCTAGGCTATCAGCTAGCCCTGCAGATGTAGTTTATGGCCACAGCTGTAAAGAATCACCCCTCTTCAAAGGAGTTATAGTAGATCAAGGCCCACACTCGATGAGATCCGTCACAGCAGAAGCGTTGCTATTATCTGAAAACCATCCTGTATTGTGATTGGGGAGGGGACCGAGCGTGAAGCGGAAGATTCCAGGGATGACTCTTTGTACATCAAAGTTTTTACAATTATGTGTCACATTAAAAATATATAGCACTCCGACAAAGTAGTAAGATTATAAAACTTTAATAATTTATAAATATATACAAGAAAACAAAAATAGTAATAACATATAAACATTTTTAGGGAAAAACAACGAAGTAGCGGTCGGCTGTGCGAATAGTCCCAACGCAGCACAACGTCCAGATTTCCGGCGTGGGGCGTCGCGGGGGGTGGGTCATCAGTAGCAAACTGTTGTGCGAATAGTTCCAAGGCAGCAGAACGCGCCGAAATCTAGATGACACGAAAGTGATGTCTAGTAAGTTGCCACCCAGCAAATAACGGCGTGGGGCGTCGCGGGGGGTGGGTCATCAGTAGCAAACTGTTGTGCGAATAGTTCCAAGGCAGCAGAACGATGGCACCAAGGTGATGTCCAGTAAGTTGCCGCACTGGTTTTGGTATCCTACAATGCTGCTCCGAATAACGGCGTGGGGCGCCCCGGGGGAGGCGGCGTGAACGGGCCTCTCCAGGTGGAGTCTCATCTGTTTTAGTGGGGCGCCCCTTTACCGTTTCAGTTGCCATTCCGTCCGCTTTTGGTCCACTGTGTCAAAATCCGCCATTCAGCTGAGTTGCGCCCACTCTTGCGGTGCAGCGATAGGCGGCTGCCACAGGACTCTCAAAATGGCGGCAGGCTCTTTCCTTTTTGGGCGTGGTCCACTGAAATGGCCCTGGGACACCTTGGAAATCGGACGCTTGTCTGCTAGGTCTTGGACCCCATTCTCGAAAGCGTCCCCTCCGCCTTGAGAATTCATCAAAAGTTTTGGGGGCCCCGACTCCTGCAGGCTTCTGGTGGGGAGCGGCTGCCATGATTGCTCGAGGAATGACCACGACGGAGCTACGAGATGGTGGTGCTCTCATGCTGACGCCAGTTTAGTCTGAAACATCCAGAAACAAGGTGGGGCTTTCATCGTTTGGGGGAAAAAAAAAGTTTTCATCCAATGAAAAGTGTTGTTTTTAGGTCATATGATCAAGCCTTCCATCATTAGGAAACCAAAAGTAAAATGAACCAATGAAAAGTTTTATAAACAAGTCACATGACCTGTTATGCGGCATAGGGTATAAAATGCGGAGAAAATACGTTGGCACGTGAGGCGGCGTCAGTAGCGGACCGATGTGCGAATAGGCCGAAGGCAATACAACGCGCCAAGATCCGGATGGCACCGAGGTGGTGTCCAGCAAGTTGCAGCACTGGTGTGGCCATCCTACAATGCTGAAAGTCGGCGTGGGGCGCCCCGTTGGCCTGTGAGTTTGCGTCAGTAGCGGACCGATGTGCGAATAGGCCGAAGGCAGCACAACGCGCCAAGATCCGGATGGCACCGAGGTGGTGTCTAGTAAGTTGTCGCACTTCTGTGGCCATCCTACAATGTTGAAAGTCGGCGTGGGGCGCCCCGTTGGCCTGTGAGATGGCGTCAGTAGCGGACCGATGTGCGAATGGGGCCAAAGGCAGCGCAACAATATTTTCTGACTGACACCACAAGGCGCTGAGATGCCAAGATCCGGATGGCACCGAGGTGATGTCTAAGTTGCGGACTGATGTGCGAATGGGGCCAAAGGCAGCGTAACAATATTTTTTGTATGGAAGATACCACTAGGCGTTGAGATGCCAAGATTCGGATGGCACTGAGGTGATGTCTAGCAAGTTGCTGTACTGGTGTGGTCATCCTACAATGCTGAAACTCGGCGTGGGTCGCCCCATTAGCCTGTGAGATGGCGTCAGTAGCGGACCGATGTGCGAATAGGCCGAAGGCAGCACAACGCGCCAAGATCCGGATGTCACCGTGGTGGTTTCATAGTTGAGAGGCACTTCATCTGCAGTGGGGCGCCGAGATCCGGATGGCACCGAGGTGATGTCTAGCAAGTTGCTGTACTGGTGTGGTCATCCTACAATGCTGAAACTCGGCGTGGGTCGCCCCATTAGCCTGTGAGATGGCGTCAGTAGCGGACCGATGTGCGAATAGGCCGAAGGCAGCACAACGCGCCAAGATCCGGATGTCACCGTGGTGGTTTCATAGTTGAGAGGCACTTCATCTGCAGTGGGGCGCCGAGATCCGGATGGCACCGAGGTGATGTCTAGCAAGTTGCTGTACTGGTGTGGTTATTCTACAATGCTGAAACTCGGCGTGGGGCGCCCCATTAGCCTATGAGATGGCGTCAGTAGCGGACCGATGTGCGAATGGGGCCAAAGGCAGCGCAACAATATTTTCTGAAGAGAAGACACCAAAAGGTGCTGACATTCCAAGATCCGAATGGCACCGAGGTGGTGTCTAGCAAGCTATGCAGTTGAGTTGTGTGCGCACTTGCGGCGAATAGGTCGAAGGCAGCACAACAATGTTTTCTGAATAGGAGACACCACAAGGCGTTGAGATTCGGTTACCACCGAGGTGATGTCTAGCAAGTTGCCGCACTGGTGTGGCCATCCTACAATACTGCTCCGAATAACGGCGTGGGGTGCCCGAAGGGGGGGGGAGCCGGCGTGAATGGGCCTTCCTAGGTGGAGGCTCGTCTGCTGTAGTGGGGCGCCCCTTTACCGTTTCAGTTGCCATTCAGCTGAGTTTCGGCTGCTCTTGATGCTACAGCGACAGGCGGCTGCAAGAGGACTCTCAAAATGGCGGCCTGTTCTTTGGATTTGGGCCTGGTCCACTAAAATGGCCCTGGGACACCTTAGAACTCGGACGCTCGATTTTTTTTTCCTTTCCTGTACATGCAAAAAAAGGTAAATGCCCGGTACGTTACACGCTTCATCTGCCACGATGAACTCTCCAGAGGAACCGAAAAAAAATATAGTTGTGGTAACTATACCATGCATCGTCATATGGAGAGGTGGCACCAATTAATTATAGTGCTGCATAAAAGAGAGATTTGGAGGAGAACCCCTGACCTGCTAGTACATTCATCAAAGAAGTGGCACTGAGAGCTTCAGAGGCAAGGGAAACGGTCCCAAATATTTAGAAGAACTTTGGAAAGATTAAAATGACATGTTTAGATTGTGGCAAATTAATTTCATGTGGACAGATGAGTGTTACTCTAATAAATACAGCATATGAACATCATCATAGTCGATGGTTGGTAGAGACATTTTGACTATATCCTGGACCTGCCCGTCCTCGCCCAAAATGGCGCCGGAATAAATGGGACTCGTAACTCCTTGTTGTGTATTGGTTGCAGAACCTTGAAATCACGAGATACGTATGCAGTTTTGAAGCACATGGCGGGCGGGGACGAGAATTGATTGAATATTTCGACATCCCTATTGATATTAAGTTCTGATGTGTTATTGATTACTGTACTGTTGAAAGTTCGAATTAACGTCACCCATGGTACTTGCCCGCAAATGTATATCTAGATAATTTTATTGTAACTGGCCCTGTCGTATTTTAATTATAAAATGTACGTCCACCGATTCCGTAACTGTTAGACACCTTAGTTCTTGCAACCTAATGGCCCGCCCGTTACGTTCCTCTACAGTGTAAATGTCTATTCATCATATACGATTACAGTTTGCTCTGTGGCAGGCCCACATGGTTATAGGCTCGTATTTGTATAATGAAATTTTCACAATAAAGGTTTTTAAAAGAAAACATGGTAGTAGTATATACATTGGTAAAGTTTTTAATAATAGTGACTGTTTTAGAATCATTAAAAGGCAAGTGAAATAAAGCAGACCAATTACATGAAGGGTAAAAGGTATAATACGAAGGAACGCAGTAAAGATAAATGGTCAAGGGCTGTTGTGTTTTCTATTCCTGCAACATAAAGTGATCGATAAGAATCTCATATTCAGGCGTATCGGCGACTAAGACAGCAGGTCGACCCTCTTTTGCTCAACGGCTCCGTCATGGGACGAAGAAACGCTCTTTTTCTCGAAAAAAGAATATATTTTACTTGCAGGACAGTTGTAAAATTTCCGGGAAAGTACATTAGCCTGGAACATTATAACATATATTTAAGAAAAAATAATGTTCGGAAGTAATGAAAAGCGTAATTTTTAGGTCATATGACCAAGCCTTTCATCATTACAATAAGAAAAGTAAAATGAACCAATGAAAAGTTTTATTAACAAGTCACATGACTTGTTATGCTTACGTTACGCGCTGCGCGCCCCGGATGACTTCCGGATGCGCTAACGCGGCGCGTCATATGACGCATTACGCGACAACGCAGGTACAGAATATAGTCAAAATGTCTCCACCAACCAGCGGTCGGAACACAACCCCTTTCAGCAGGCTAAATAGTTCTGTTAAATGACAACAGAAGGGACAGGCAACAAGAACCATCAGTCAAAGAGGGGAGGGCTAGTTCTTCTCTACCGGGTTACATTGGGGCGCTACCGGAACTGATCGAATTGGTAGTCTACAGTGTTTCTGGATGTTTCAGACTGAAGCTGGGGTTAGCATGAGAGCAGCACCATTTCGTAGCTCCGTCGTGGTCATTCCGCAACCAATCATGGCAGCCGTTCTTTATCGTTATTTTGGGCGGGGTGGGTGGCGGAGCCGAGCTGTTTTGCAGCCATCATTGTGTGGAGTTCAGTTCATCTCACTAGTTTTGTATTTGTCATGAGGGGTTGTTCCTAATGTTTCTATTTTAGCGAGGTCAAAAAGAGATCCCATTAGTGGCCTACTGATTTTGCTCGATTCCTTTTCTTTTTTTTTACACGATTTTTCGTTATCTGCAAAGACTAAACAGAGTATTGCGACTCTGTGTTTGTTTGTAAATAGAGAATGAACCAAAGAGAACTAATTCTAAAACAGTAAATACTTGGATAACAATCAATCAAATGGAGAGAGAAGCAGGCACGACGGATTACAATGGGGGCAAAGGCCTGCGTTAACTACCTTTCACTATCTGCAAAGAGAGAGTACTCCTAATAGAAATGAGGGGGGGGGGCACCATTCAAAGCAGATCAGTGTGCATAAACACGAAAATGTTTTCACTTACCACGTACTTGACATTCGACAGCTTATGATATTTGCTATTAAAAAACCATTGAAATTCACTGAAAAAAACCATAGGTTATAGACCATATATAGTTAGGAATTAGCATTTACAAAACCTTGAAAATTCACTGAAAAAACCATAGGTTATAGACCATATATAGTTAGGAATTAGCATTTAAAAAACCTTATTTTACTCACACAAAACCATTGAAATTCCATATATAGTTAGTTGCACTAACTATATATCGCGCACCCGCAATCCACTGCTGATCATGTCACATATTACATCATTCATGACATGGTCAGTGACATCACTGATGACATCACTGATGACATCTCAAATGACATCACTGATGACATCACTGATGACATCTCATTTGACATCATTCTTGTGCTAATACGATAAACCTCTTCAGACTCTAATATAACCTTAGATACACTCAGTGTATACAGACACTCACACACTGCCACTCATCCATGGAGTTACTCACACACCCAGTCAGTCATGCAAAGAAACAATCTCACCTCCATTTCTTCAACTATACAGTTAAACACACCTTACTTATTGAAACATATACTAACACATATTTACTCTCTTATACAATCCCTGATACAAGTTCACAATGATCGATACAACTACTCACTCATTCAGTGGCTCTCATGCACAGTTATTTATATATGCCAACTCTCACATGTACTGTGTTTTACATATGTACTTACTATGACATGTAGCATTGAGATATCCATTCACTCATCAATACACTCATGCACACAGTCAACTGCCCATGTAGCTGTTTCCACATGCACTCTTGAACTCATACACCTAGTGAATAAACTGCTCACACATCTATGCATAGAGTCACACACCTTCCAGCCACCCCTACACAAACTCAATCTCCCATAGAAATACTTGGGCAACCAATTAATAACACATATAGCCTCTCGTATAGCTAATGATCAACACATGCAGCAGTTTACAGAACAACAGACATAATGATGCACAAATTAAGACAGTTTAGTCACTAACCCATGCATTCAGTGAGACACATTTAATCACTCACTCATACAGTCAGTCACGCACCTACTAAATCCTTCATCCAGACACTTATACATCCACTCATTCTTCAATATGTAAAACATATTTAAACTTTACAAAAACACACAGACACTAGATGATGTCATCAGTGATGTCATTTGAGATGTCATCAGTGATGTCATTTGAGATGTCATCAGTGATGTCATCAGTGATGTCACTGACCATGTCATGAATGATGTAATATGTGACATGATCAGCAGTGGATTGCGGGTGCGCGATATATAGTTAGTGCAACTAACTATATATGGAATTTCAATGGTTTTGTGTGAGTAAAATAAGGTTTTTTAAATGCTAATTCCTAACTATATATGGTCTATAACCTATTGTTTTTTCAGTGAATATATATATATATATATGTATTACCTACTGGCGGTTAGGAATTAGCATTTAAAAAACCTTTGAAAATCACTGAAAAAACCATAGGTTTCACACCAGTTATAGTTAGGAATTAGCATTTAAAAAATCTATTAAATACACTGAGAAAACCATAGGTTGGACACCAGTTATAGTTAGCTGAACATTTTACTCATACACACACACACCCCACATGCATACCCCCACATACACACACCCCACACCCACCCCTCCCACACACACCCCCCACACATACCTCAAACACCCACACCTCCACCCACACCCAAACACCCCACACACCCACACCCACACACATACCTTACACACCCACACCCCCACCTACACCCAACACACCCCACACACCCCTACCCACACACACCTCACTCCCCCCCCCACACACACACACCTCACAGACACACCCCACACATCCCCCACACACCCCTCACCCCTCACCCACCCCCCCCACACACACACCACACACACACCTCTCTCACACACACACCCACACACACACTCCTCACACACACACACCCACACACACCCCTGCACACACACCCACACAAACACCCCACACACACACCCACACATCCTGCACACACACACCACACACACATACCCCCCCACACACACACCCATCCCCCCCACACACACACCCATCCCCCCCACACACACACACCACACACACACACACACTTATTTATTTATTTTTTGAAGGGAGTGCCCCACACACATACCCCCCCACACACACACCCCACACCCACCCACCCCACATACACCCTCCACACATACCTCATACACCCACACCTCCACCCACACCCAAACACCCCACACAGTCACACCCACACACACACCTTACACACCCACACCCACACCTATACCCACACACCCCACACACCCCCACCCACACACACCTCACTCCCCCCACACAGACACACCTCACAGACACACCCCACACATCCCCCACACACACCTCACCCCTTCCCCACACACACACACCTCTGACACACACCTCACACACACACACACACACACACCACACACACCTCACACACACACACACACACACACCCACAAACCCACACACACACTCCTCTCTCACACACACACACTCCTCTCACACACACACACCCCCACACACACACACCCACACACACACCCCACACACACCCACACACAGACACTCCTCACACACCCACACCCCCCCACACACACACACTCCTCACACACACACACCCACACACACCCCTGCACACACACCCACACACACACACCCCACACGCACACCCACACATCCTGCACACACACACCACACACACATACCGCCCCACACACACACCCATCCCCCCACACACACACACCACACACACACACACACACACTTATTTATTTATTTTTTGAAGGGGGTGCCCCACACACATACCCCCCCACACACACCCCTCACACCCACCCACCCCACATACACCCTCCACACATACCTCATACACCCACACCTCCACCCACACCCAAACACCCACACCCACACACACACCTTACACACCCACACCCCCACCTATACCCACACACCCCACACACCCCCACCCACACACACCTCACTCCCCCCCCACACACACACACCTCACAGACACACCCCACACATCCCCCACACACACCTCACCCCTTCCCCACACACACACACCTCTGACACACACCTCACACACACACACACCACACACACCTCACACACACACACACACACACCCACAAACCCACACACACACTCCTCTCACACACACACACACTCCTCTCACACACACACGCCCACACCCCCCCCACACACACACCCACACACACACACCCCACACACCCACACATCCTACATACACACACCCCCCACACATACCCCCCCACACACATACCCCCCCACCCCCCCACACACACACACCACACACACACACACATTATTTTTTTCTTTTTTTGAGGGGGTGCCCCACACACATACCCCCCCACACACACACCCCACACACACACCCCCACACACACACCCCCACCATACCTCATGCACCCATACCTCCACCCACACCCAAACACCCCACACACCCACACACACCATACACCCCCACACCCCCACCTACACCCCCACACCCTACCCACACACACCTCACTCCCCCCCACACACACACACACACCTCACAGACACACTCCACACATCCCCCACACACACCTCACCGCCCCACACACACACACCTCTGACACACACCCCACACACACACACACCCCACACACACACCTCACACACACACACACACACACCACACACCCACACACACCATACACCCCCACACCCCCACCTACACCCCCACACCCCACCCACACACACCTCACTCCCCCCCACACACACACACACACCTCACAGACACACTCCACACATCCCCCACACACACCTCACCGCCCCACACACACACACCTCTGACACACACCCCACACACACACACACACCCCACACACACACCTCACACACACACACACACACCACACACACCACACACACATTCTTCACCCCCACACACACCCACACACACACCCACAGACACACACACCCACACACACACCCCACCCACACATCCTACACACACACACCCCACACACATACCCCCCACACACACACCCCACACCCACACCCCCCACACACACACACACACTCATTATTTTTTTTGAGGGGGTGCGCGCCCCGGTACACGTATCGGTACACATACCAGTACGCGTACCCTGGAGAAAAAAAGAAAGACAGAGTTTTTTAAAAATGTAGCATTTTTATATAAATTGGAGGTAGTTCTGAAAAGAACTGTTTTTTTATTCTTATTGTTGTTTTATATTTTTTTTATTGTTTTTTTGTACCCAGCGACTTTAAAAAAAATATATATATTATTTTGTTTGCCTTGGGGGTCCTTGTGGGACCCCCTGAACAGGCCTAGGAGGTCAGAATGTTTCTACTCTGGCCCCTTTGCGAGTTTCACACCTTTGTTATACTGCTTTCTTGTGCCTTGGTTCTAACAAGGCACAAGATGGCTGCCAGGGACACCCAGTATGCAAGGGGAATTAGTTCCCCCTCTTCAAACATGCACGGGGGCTGCGTTGCAGAGAGGTGTAAAAAAGGGTGTGGCCTCATTACACCTCTATGCAATGCAGCCATCTGGTGCATACCGGAGGCTCCTGGTGGGTTAGTTGGCCCCCAGGGACCCCCATTATGCAAGGGGAATTAGTTCCCCCTCTGCAAACGCGCCAGGCGGCTGCGTTGCAGAGAGGTGGAACAAGGGGCATAGCCTCATTACACCTCTGCAATGCAGCCCCCTGGCGCATACTGGAGGTTCCAGGTGGGCTAGTTGGCCCCCAGGGGCCCCCAGTATGCAGGGGGAATGAGTTCCCCCTCTTCAAACATGCACGGGGGCTGCGTTGCAGAGAGGTGTAAAAAGGGCCGTGGCTTAATTACACCTCTCTGCCATGCAGTCCCCTGGTGCATACTGGAGATTCCTGGTGGGCTTTCAGGTCTTATATAGTTAGGAATTAGCATTAAAAAAAACTTTGGAATTCACTGAAAAAAACATAGGTTTCAGGTCTTATATAGTTAGGAATTAGCATTTAAAAAACCTTTGAAATTCACTGAAAAAACCATAGGTTTCAGGCCTTATATAGTTAGGAATTAGCATTTAAAAAACCTTGCAAATTCAATGAAAAAACCATAGGTTTCAGGCCTTATATAGTTAGGAATTAGCATTTAAAAAACCTTGCAAATTCAATGAAAAAACCATAGGTTTCAGGCCTTATATAGTTAGGAATTAGCATTTAAAAAACCTTGCAAATTCACTGAAAAAAACATAGGTTTCAGGCCTTATATAGTTAGGAATTAGGCACAAGAAAGCAGAAAAACAAACGTGTAGAACACAAAAAGGGGGCAGGGTAGAAACACCCTGACCCCCTAGGGCTGCTCAGGTGGTCCCACTAGGATATTAATATATTTAAACGTTATCCGCTAATAGAATTAGCATTTAAAAAACCTTTGAAATTCACTGAAAAAACCATAGGTTTCAGGCCTTATATAGTTAGGAATTAGCATTTAAAAAACCTTTGCAATTCACTGAAAAAACCATAGGTTTCAGGCCTTATATAGTTAGGAATTAGCATTTAAAAAAACCTTTGAAATTCACAGAAAAAAACATAGGTTTCAGGCCTTATATAGTTAGGAATTAGCATTTAAAAAAACCTTTGAAATTCACTGAAAAAACCATAGGTTTCAGGAGTTATATAGTTAGGAATTAGCTTTTACAAAACCTTTGAAATTCACTCAAAAAACTATAAGTTTTAGTGGTGTTATAGTTAGCTGGACATTTTACTCATACAAAACCATTGAAATTGCTCCTATATAGTTAGTTGTACTAAGTATATATCGCGCACCCGCAATCCACTGCTGATGATGTCACATATTAGATCATTCATGACATGGTCAGTGACATCACTGATGACATCTCAAATGACATCACTGATGACATCATCCATGTGACAATCACATACACCTTTTCATACACTATTACAATTTTTCATCACTCTTTGTAAAATACAGAGTATCATATTTAAATCCATTGTCACAGCAATACACGTATCTAAAAATCCACTCAGTGATTCATACATGTATACACACATCTAATCCCTTACCTATGGATTCACTCATACATGCTGTCAATGAACAATAGAACACTATCAAAAATACTTATACATCTATATCGACATTAAACAACAGCACGCATCCTATTCACATATGAAGTCATCCTACTCACTTATGCAAACAATGGATCATACTTACATATTTACTTAGCAAAACACTTATACAAACACCACTTCTTCTATTCATTTAGATAGTAAGTCATACTTAGTGAATTATAAAATCATTATTACAAGTATACAGTTATCCATACAGTCACTCACACAATCATTGTGTCTTATGTATACTTATTTATATACAACAACTGACACATACACTGCCTTTTATTTTTCTAGTTTGTTGGACCTGTACCTTTGAGAAATATATTTGCTCATCACCACACCCATAAAGAGATTCCCTCACCCAAACTGTTAGAACATGTAGTTTTAACTTCATATATCTACTGAATAAACTATTCACACATCTTTGGACAGTCACACACCCTCCACCGAACCACACACACTTTCACACTCCCATACAAATACTCAGTTAACTAATCAATAACTAATATAGACTTTCACATAGCTAGTAACCAACTGTAGAATCAGTTTACACAACAACTGACAAAGTGATACAGATATTCACACAGTTTAGTCACTATCCACTATATTTAGTGAGACATTATAAATTGGTCAAGTAAACAGTCAATTACACTGCTACTAAATCCTCCATCCAAATATTTATTTATATATATCCACTCATTCTTCAATGCAAATTGCTATATATATAATGCATATTTAAATAACGAAGCAAACCACATTCACTGGATGATGTCATCAGTGATGTCATCAATGATATCATTTGAGATGTCATCAGTGATGTCACTGACCATGTCATGAATGATCTAATATGTGACATCATCAGCAGTGGATTGCGGGTGCGCGATATATACTTAGTACAACTAACTATATAGGAGCAATTTCAATGGTTTTGTATGAGTAAAATGTCCAGCTAACTATAACACCACTAAAACTTATAGTTTTTTGAGTGAATTTCAAAGGTTTTGTAAAAGCTAATTCCTAACTATATAACTCCTGAAACCTATGGTTTTTTCAGTGAATATATATATATATATATAAATATATGATATGTCATACATAGTGTCCATGCCTGATGTCCTTTTGCTGAGTTTTTTTTCCTTATTGCATTCTGTCAAAGTACCTTGATCAAATTCCACAGGAGTTGTAGATGGTCCCAAAGCCCCTCTACCAATACTTCCACCAACAACTAATTCTCTTGGTAAGAGCAACAATGGGGGGAAGGGGGAAATGAGAGACTGCCTGGTCCCGGAGGTATCAGAAGTCCTCTATTTTGCCTCTGTCTATTCTGATTTTGGTTGGTATCTCTGCATCTGCATAAGGGAAAGAAACAATTCACACATGCATTTCTAATTACATTTTCTCAATTGAAATACAAATAACTAGGAATCATTGACATTCTAATTACCTCAACAGCTACAGGCAATTGCTTCTCTCTTGAGTGAAGTAATGATTAATTGTCACGATCGTAGCCAGATAGGAGGTCTGAAAGGCATGAGTAGAACACTGGGACACATCTCCCAGCATGCCTGCATCTCTTTCTGTCTTCTTTCTTTGTTCATTGCACTCGACTTCCTATTTAGGCTCCTCGCCTCGGGTTGCTCGGGGCTTGTCACCTATTCACTGAGGTGAAGTCCATCCCGGAAGAGCCCTCAGAGCCTGAACTCCCTACCCGCCTTTAATTCTCTCGTAGGCAATCCTCGAGCATTACGCGGCATTTCGCTGGAACCACGGGTAATGCTTAAACATCGTTGAGCCTGCCTGGAGCGTCCGCTTGCAAGACCGCGATCATGCTGGAGCGCATACGCGAACTCTGACCTTTGGCAACATCTGTGCGCCTCGCTGCGAGGACCTGTCTCTCTTCGCCGGCAGAACGGTGAGAGCTTCTGCCGGGTCCCTTGAGGACGTCGGTTCTCGTTCCTTTTTGACCCCGACGATCATCCCTGAGTTTTGCTAGTGAAGAAACTAGCAACTTTGTAGTGGAGAGCAAAACTATTGAATTCCCTAAATACTTTTGGGCATTGTTCATCACGTGAATATTT
Source organism: Lissotriton helveticus (assembly GCF_964261635.1). Taxonomy (NCBI): domain Eukaryota; kingdom Metazoa; phylum Chordata; class Amphibia; order Caudata; family Salamandridae; genus Lissotriton; species Lissotriton helveticus. The sequence continues at coordinate 706,825,700 of NC_136071.1, forward strand.
GGATGTTTGGGGATACCTTCCACGCTTATCACAGCTTGGAGAAAACGCAATTTCCTGCACACCAGATACTGAAGAAAGAAGAGACCAGTGTCAGATAAGTAAAGGTTTCTTTATGCCTTTCTTCTAACTGGTGACTTTCCTATTCAAATACAGGACTAAGCAGACAGTGCATTTTCTTTTGACTTTTCTTTATTTTTCCTTTTTGTGCTTTTCTTCGTGGATCATTAGTGCCAGCATATATAAGTGAGTGCTTGTATAGAATATATACATATACTGCCAAATCACGGAGAGGTATAGGGGGGAAGTCTCAGGATTGTCTTTTTGTGTCTCATATTTAAGTTACCTGATACAGACTATAGAGTGAAGTCTACCCCACCTTCAACCCACGCTGTAGATGGTTTCTGGCTGCCACTGTGTTTTGGTTTATTTCTCCCTTTTTTCCCTTCCCCTGTTGGGGTCTCATCTACCGAGTGTGTATATAACAACTCGTGGGTGTGGCCGCTAAGGAGGAGGGGAGAAACTAGCTACTGCATCGCTCCTGCTGTATCCGGCTTTGTAAGGTTAGTCTACTAGCCTCACTCGTGACAGAGTGACCAGCCCACGGTGACTTACAGCCCGAGCGATGGACACTAATACTGTGTTAACTTCAGTATTAGAAACCCTTACCGCATTACGTATGGAGGTAGATGCTTTCAGAGGACAAACTGAAGAGATGAGAAATGAGATGGGAGTCTTAAGACGTGAGGTAGCAAGAGTAGTACGGCAGAGTCCAACCAGTACTAGAGGGGCTAGTTACATTAGGGATTACACCTTACCCCCCCCCTATACATGCAGGTTCCTCTACACCGCAAGGTTGTTTAAACCCTTCTACTATTCAGGTAATCCAGCCAGTACAACTACCATTGGCCCCTCCTGAGAGGTTCTTGGGGGATCCTAAGAAATTTAGCACCTTTCTAGGGCAATGTAAACTGCACTTTATGTGTAAGCCCTGGCTTTTTAATCTTTAGGTGTTTTTCTGGTGGGTTCTTTTTCTTTTTTTCTTTGTATCTGTTTATTCCGTGTTGTGTTATTTTACTTCGAGCTGCATGTGGAAAGCGCCGGGACACTCTTTTAGAGTAGCCGTGCGCTATATAAACTTAATTTAACATAACATAACATAAGCCCACGGTATTTCATGATGACCAAGCAAAGACAGCTTTTATGATGTCTTATTTGGGAGGCAAGACGGCGAGCTGGTCCTTTCCTTTAATTGAGAAAAACGGTCCAGTATTGTCCAATTTCGCAAACTTTTGTGATGAGATGCGAAAACATTTTGATCGCAAAGCACACATGCTTTCACTGGATAAGGAACTCATCACTCTTAAACAGGGATCACAAGACCTCCTTAGTTATATCACGAGTTTCAATCATCTTGTTATCGAAATTGATTGGCCTGCAGAAAAAAGGAAAGTCAAAGGAGAATCCCTGGAGAAAAAACTTTGCTATTGGGCTAAAGGTACTCGCTATAAATAGTATCTCATTCATCCAATATTTATTCTTCTCGTAGAAGCATACAGTTAAAGTTTCCACACTAGAGCGTAACGTTTACAGTCTTTTATTTTGTAAAAATAAGTATACAGTGCACAGATATCCTATACACATCAGTTTAAAATTTCAGCAAAAAGGATTTTTTCTGAAAACATATCTGAATAAAACAATACTTTTAAAACCACATTGTACATGTTATTTCATGAGATTTAAGCGGAGCTATCCACATAATTTCATACATTATAGACATAGATCAAAATACAATGAAAAAACCATAAAAACATTGGCGAATTTCTAATCAATTAGCACAAGAACACATTAATCTGCAAACAACCCCCTAGAAAAAGTGGTAGCTTTCCGTATTTATGCTACAACATAGCCTGATCCAATAGCCTTTCGTCTATCCAACAGAGAGTCACAGTATCAACAATTCATGAGTATCTGTTATTCCCTAGGCTCCACTTGGATTCTGTATTTTATTCAAATGCGTCGACGCGTTTCGGTGTTAGCCCCCTGGATACGGGGACACCTTCTTCAGGAGAAAACAGTTGTTTAAAAGGGGTTCCCCATTTTTCCACATAGGAATCCGTCTCTAAAGTGAAATGTCGTACAGGTTATATTGGCTAGTTGATGTACTCCTCTTTTTCGTGCCTGTCTACTCCCTGGTCAAAGGTGGACCTTTCATATGTTGGGACAGGGTGGATAGTATTTATTCTGTGGCTTTTAGGGTTCCTCCTTACTGCCATTCATTCTGGGTGTCTGGAACTGCTTTCTTTGCCAATTAAAACCTCCGTTTCAATGAGGGATAGTTGTGGACTGGAAGTTGCTCCACTTTGAGTGGTCCCACTGTTGTATGAACCGGATATGTTCTCTTTTTTAGTGGGTTCTCGTGTCTGCCTTGTTTTTTCAGTTGCCCAGAAAAAAGAACATCCTTATATTACCAAGGACTAAGAGGGGAATTGAAAGATGTTCTCGCTCAGGTGGTTCATATGCCCACCACTTGTGAGGAGCTAATCGATTTAACGGTACAGTTGGACCACCGGTTACAGGAGAGAAAGGGCGATAGAAATCAATACGAATCAAGGTATACTACCCCCAGAATGAAAATGTACACTGAATGAGCCTCTACTCCAAGCGATGGGTCCGAACCTATGCAGATAGGAGGCGTGCATGGCCCTCTCAGTATTGATGAGAGGAACAGACGACGCAATCAAAAGCTTTGCATGTACTTTGGAAAGGCAGGGCACTTCATAAAGGATTGTAAGACTAAATCCAAGGCTGCCAACAAAGAAGACAGAAGCGCGAAAACCATTCCCGCAATGAAGCACCTCTCCAGTATGTCGGGAAACGACCTTGCTCAAGCCTGATAGAGACCCCTTGTTTGAGCCTGACTACTAATGAAGAGGTCTTCCATGCAGTGGCCAATACTATGCAGTATTCCGTACCCCATATGAACGTATGCGTTACCGGAGTAATAGGTTGAATACACAGTGAATTTCCTCACAGAATTTATTTCAAATTACTTGCTCAATCTCAGACAGTTCTTATACTCTCGAACTAATTAGCGCTAAGGAAAACTTTGTTATTTAAAATAAAGTTTTTGTACTGAACTTCGTTGCACATGTGTTTGAAGAGACACTCTTGTATTGCGAAAACCTTTCTTTTCAATACAGAAACCAATGTGGAACAAAATATAAACACTAGACTCGAACTTCAATAGAATTCTCTTTAGAATTCTTGCGCTGAGGTGAGACGCTTCTTATACCTCACAGACTTCAGTTGAATGGATTTTAATTTGTTTTGGAAGCTGTAACTTAACTACTACAGGACTGATTATCTTCTTAATTCTAAATGGACCAATAAATCGTGGTTGAAACCTTCTATTTCCTTTCATTCTAAGATGTTGAGTGGATAAGCAGACTAGATCTCCTTCTACAAATACTGGACCTGATCTCTTCTTCTTATCAGCATGTCTCTTGTAATATTCTTTTGCTTTTAACAAATTCTCTTGTGCCTTTTTGTCAGAATCCTGAAATTCATCTACTATGTCCTTAACTGCAGGAACCGAGTCATCTTTTCTTCCTAGCACTACACTGGGCTGTCTTTCTGTGTTCAAATAAAATGGAGTATAACCAGTAGAATCATGCACTGCGTTGTTATAGGCAAACTCAGCAGTCCAAAGTAGATCTGACCAATTACCCTCCTGTTCCAACAAATATAGCCTCAAATACTGTTCCAATTCCTGATTAATTCTTTCCGTCTGTCCTTCTATCTCTGGGTGATAGCTGGTAAAGAATTGCATATCTATTCCTAGACTATGCATGAATTTCTTCCAAAATGTTGTCACAAACTGGGATCCTTTATCTGAAATAATAATCTGTGGCACACCATGAGCCTTAACAGTGTGGTGATTAAACAATTGAACTAACTTAGAGGCTGTGGGAATGCTTTTCAGAAGAACAAAATGACTCATTTTGGAAAAAGAATCAACCAAGATCAAAATGGTATTGACTGATTGGAAGATCTACTATTAAATCCATCGACATAGTGTACCAGGCGCCTTTGGTAAGGGCTGTAATAGTCCCTAAGGTGCCTGTCTACTGGGGTTCCCTTTAATACATAACTCACAGGTCGATACATACTGTCTTACGTGAGTTGCCATGTCAGGCCACCAAAAATGCTGTTTTACCAAATCTATGGCCTTTTTTACACCTTTATGACCCGCCAAACGATCATCATAAAAACTTTTTAAAGCCTTCTCCTGAAGATTTATGTTGGCAAGTACAGAGCATTTGCGAAGCATAGAAGGCCATTCTTAGTTTTTCTTCTTGAATCTTCTTTTGCCCTATTCTCCAATTCTTCTAATGGGTAGACTTCTTGAATTTCTCTGGTGTAATCTACCAACTGAGTGGCTCCTACAATTTTGTCTGGAGGAATGATGGGCTCTTCTGGGGGAGTTCTTGCATCTTCTGGCATATTCAATCTTGACAGGGCATCTGCTTTTCCATTCTTTACTCCTGGCTTGTAATTTTGTAACAAAATTAAATTCTGAAAAGTACAACATCCACCTTTAGTTGTGAAGGAGTAAGAGTTTTAGCTGACTTCAAGAACTGAAGATTGCGGTGATCAGTAAATACTGTCACCAAATGTTTTGCTCCAAGCAAATAGTGTTGCCAGTCTTGAATGGCCGCTTTTACTGCCAGCAACTCCTTATCTGCAATGGAGTAGTTCACCTCAGATAATTTCCTGGATCAGTAGGCCACTGGATGTAATTGTCCGGTGTGTTTGTTTCTTTGTGAAAGTATTCCTCCAGTTGCAAAGTTGGAAGCGTCGGTTTCAACATAAAAGGCCTGCTCCGGATCTGGATGCATCAAGATAGGGGATGTGGTGAATGCTTCCTTCAAAAAACAAAAGGCTAGCTCTGCCACTTCCGACCACAATTCCTTGCCCCTTTCTTCAGCAATTGAGTTATAGGGCTAACCTTGGCAGAAAAATTGGGTATGAACCATCTATAAAAATTGGCAAAGCCAATAAAACTTTGGATTTCTTACACATTCTTAGGTGTGAACAAATTCTTGATGACTTCCACCTTTGACGGATCCATTGCCACTCCTTCAGCAGACAGGACAAATCCCAGGAATTCCACTTGGTTCGTGAGAAATGAAAATTTTTCTAATTTTATATAGAGGTGATTTTCTAATAACCTGTGTAAAATCGCTGTGACATGTATCTCGTGGTCTTCCGTGTTCTCTGAAAAGATTAGGCTGTCATCTATGTTAACGACTGCAACTCGATCCAGAAATTCTCGTAAGATATCATTTACTAGATGTTGAAAGGCTGCTGGCGCATTAATTAACCAATATGGCATCACTTGATATTCAAAAAGGCTGTATTTGTTTCAGGAGGCAGCCTTTCACCCATCGCCTTCAGGAACTTCTTACCAGGTGATAGGCTCCACTCAAGTCTAACTTGGTGTACACCTTCGCTCCTTTGACCTGATCCAATAATTGTGAAATTAGATAACATGGATGTGTTGTGAACCCAGCCAAGACTGGCCAAGTGGCTCCAGGTATAGAAAAAGGGCCTAACTGAACTGAAGTTACAAAGTGGGGAAGGGCACCATTAAACCAAATCTGATGCTGCCAAGTAGAAATCAGAATCTCCTGTGTCCTATATGGTGCATACACCGCAGGCACCACCGAGTGAGTGTAAGTATGGAATGTACCATCATCCGCATTCACTGCAGGAAACGTAACCCAAGAGCACCGCCATACCATCAGCGGGTACCCCGTACTGCGTCAAATGATTCCGGAGTAGTACGCAACTATGCTGAGCTATGTCAACATCACCCATAAGGACACATTATAAAAAGAACAATCCAAATGAATTGTAGCACAAACGGTTAGTAATTAAAAGTACAAACCTTTTTAAAATCTCAAGCTTGAATGAACCTATAATTTAGCCATATAGATAGGTTAATCCATCACTGCTGTCAACCGGAAAGAGGAGTGAGGGTGTTGTGGACTATTATAAGCACTACTCAAGTGTCTCCAATATAAGACCAAATGTTAGGTGCGCCATGTTGGGGGGGGATTCTGCTCATGCACAGAACTATGCACAGGAAACCAGGACCTCAGTGAATTGTGGTGTACCAAAAAACTCTCCTCAGTACCCAGAACCCCTATCCAACTAGCATCAGTGTCTCATTAGCTCTCCGTCCTACAGAGAAGCAACCAATGATTAGACAACCCAGAACAAGCAACTTAGGGTACTCTCAGGAATGGAGGGAATCGAGATGTGGGGCAAGATGGTTCCTGTGTGATACTCCGCCTCACCACTGCCTGCGCCACGGGATTCTTTGGCCATCAGCTATGCGGCCTGACCTTGTGACCGTGCGACAAGATTGGTCACTGTTGGTGTTGCCGTTGGTGTCTGGCTGCTGCTCTCGGCACTCCTGTGGTTCTTTATCACAGTACTTAGAAGTACTGCGAATGCGAACGCCGATTCCACTGAAACCACGAAAGGAGGTAGACAGCCCCGAGACGCAGGAGTTTTGATGTCCGGATTGTGCTGATATCGCCTCTGAAGCGCCAGAACAGTTGGTGCGGCTGGCCTGGCCCGGTGCCCTTTTTGGACTTTTCTGCGTCTGGTTGTCTTCCCTGGTGATATGACTCAGTCCGTCTCCTAACTCACCTGACCTGGAGGCTTACACCACTGATTTTGGCAAACCTGACCTGGACCCTGATTTGTGTCCTGGTGAGTGGGGTATGGCCTCCAGAGGGGTCCGAGGGGCCAAAGGCAAGTCAATAGCTAATCCTAGCTCCGGAGTTAATGTTGGGCCCATTCCTGCCGAAATAGAGCCCACTCCTAAAAATAAAAGAGAGACTGTGGGCACCAAAAAGACTTTAAACAAATCTACCCTCGGGGTCCCCCAAAGGAAGGAAACTCTTCACAACCTTCTGTAGCCAAATTATTTTCTACTGCAGGGGTGGGATCTGGAAACGGGATAAGGTCAGCAAACAATGTACATAGTAAGCAGGCAAACTCAGTTATAGCTGCTCAGACCAAGCTCCCAGATCTGCACTCGATTTCTCCCTCACCGCTGAGATACACGAGCTTGAAACCAACCAGCCAAATTTTAGTCAGGGGGCTAGGATATCCGACAAAATTACTTCTAATTTGAACAGAGAAGCTTCAGTCCCTCTTATACAGACCAACACCAATTTGATTCCAACTGTAGGTGCTAATCAGGACCAAAACATCTGGGGTCCCATGCCTTTTGATTCGAACAACCTCAAAAATACCAGCACACAATGGTTATCAAATCCAGGCTTCCCTGACCCTATGGGGGAGCACTTTTTCTCTGTGTCCGATGGGTCAATCTCCCCAGCAGAAGCAAGCTCTTTTTCCTCCAGCGATAGTGACATATCAAAATCCAATCACAGCAACGCTTTCAAAGGGAAAAACACAGTTCTCAAGCAGAAATGCCAGACGGTAAGGAGTCAAAGAAAGAAACATGATAAAAAGGATCATCTTAAATGGGACTACTCTGGGACCCATCTTTCTTTTTCCCAGAACAATGAACTCATCATAACGAACTGCGCTACACAAGTTATACACAGTACTAATGATCCTACAAGACCACGAGCGCTCTTGGTATTTTTGGGGAATTTTCTTCTAAGACAGCTAATTTTTGATCAAGCCAGGCAGTACTCCCAAAAATCTTTTGAAGGGGTATCCTTTTTTGCCAAACCAGATTTCTGCCACTCTACTCTGGAGCAAAGATGGCAACTTCGACATCTAATAAGCCCTTTCCAACAGCTGGGTGTCCAGGTCTTCCTCATTAACCCTGCTAAACTGAAGGTTATTTTGAATGGCGCACCATAAATTTTCTTGTAGGAAATCAAAGCACAAGAATACTATCGGAACTTAACTCGAAGAAGACGCCAAAATAAATAAAAAGGCATCAGGACTGGTACAGCTAAACTTTTAAAAAGCATTTAGCATATTATAAAGTATAGAAGTATGTGACCATGAAGATTTTCCCTCACATAATCTTTTTTTTCTTTTCTTTTCAATCTTTGGTTTTCTTTTTTCTGCTTTCTCCTTTTTGTCGTAGGTTTCTTTCGCCGGTAGATTTACATAGGCTGCATATCTAATTCTAAAGGGTACCTTTCTTGGCAAGGCAATGGTGGCGGGGTGTTACTACAGGGTCTATCATTCAGGAATTTCCTGATTGCTCATGTTTGGGGGGGAGGGTGGTCAGGAAGGGTTGGGTGCTATGGGAGGCAGTTTACGAGTGGAAGGTCGAATCTTTGACAGTTGTTTCTATGTCTTCAATTTGTCTAAGCTTTAACAGTTTGACATGTGCATCCCAATGACCTACTCTGTGGGTGCTCTTGTTTTTTTTGTATTTCTTTTACACATAGGTTTTCTGACTCATGGGTTTAAAATGTCCAAACACTGATGAATACTACAAATCTTAAAATCTTATCTTGGAATATTTGTGGTTAAATGATACCCGAAAAAGACAAAAGGTAGCTCAAAGTTTACAGCTATCAAGGGCTAATATAGTCTTTCTCCAAGAGACACACATAGAAGGGCCCCAACTGTATCTTTTAAATAGCTTAGGATATCAAGTTATTGGGGGTACAACACAAGGGACTCGCTCCAGGGGTGTTGCCATTTTAGCCCATTATAACTATCTTCCTCAATCCATCCAAACTAAATCCGACACCCAATGAAGATGCTCACCGAATGTGGTATTACCCCCACATTCTCATTCACCTTGTGCTCTATATATGGTAGTGTTTTGGAGGACCCTACTGTGATTAACCAAGTTTCTGCCAAATTGGCTCACTGGCCCCTGCCTGTCAACCTATGTGGGGATCTTGATATTAACTTACCATGTAATTGGGTATCTAATTCTCAATGCCTTCAGACCACCTGCAAACCCAAAGTGCTTCATGCACTTAAGAATATCCTATATACTCGTGGGTTGGTGGATGTTTGGTCTTATTTATACCCTAATTTACCTGGTTATACATTTTTTTCTGCACCTCACAAATCTTTTTAACATTTCGATTTGTTTTTTATTTCTTCGTATTTAATCCATTATAGCGAGGCAAGATGGCGTTCGCGATGGACGCGTGAGCTAGCCGCTCCTGCCGGACCTCACGGGGTATACGGCTGCTGGAGTGAGGTGGAAAGAATGAAGACAGAAGGAAAAATGCTGGCTGATTTTGCCCTGTTTAATCCCTGATACATGATACACCTACCGAGGGCTGTCGGTGTTGAACGGGATTGGGAGGGTACAGTGAGAGTGTACGCTCGGATGCTGTGGCTGCGGTTGTCGGCGGCTCTGAGAGCGTGGTGTGCGCGAGGCAGTAGCCGGTGGGCGTTTCTGCGGGAGCAGTTCACCTGGACGGCATTCAGTGGCTTGCCGGAGGGCTGCTCACGGCAAGGAGAGAAGCAAGGAAGGATGCCGCCCAAAAACCAGCGGGCAAGAGGTCGAGCGCAAGGAACGGCCGCGGAGCTGCAAGACGGCGTAGAGGCTGCCCCGGTGAAAGGAGTTATGCAGGCTGATAAACAAGGCAAGGTAACAGATCTCGCTTCTGTGGGAGCTGCAACCCGGGCTAAAGTGGCAGCGGTAGCAGTAACTACAGGGAAAAAAATCCCAGATCTATTCTTGGCTGCCAAAAATAAGGATACGGATAGACTGCAGCAGCAGCGGAGCATGAATCAGATAGCAGCGGTCAGCCCTGGGGGTCCGATTGAAGGGGAAGCAGAATATAATTTTGAAGGGGCGCAGGGGGGCTCGCTGTCTAATACCATGGATAATCTGTCGACAGTTGAAACGGCAGAACAATTAATAGACTGTGCCGCAGTGTTAGCTGTTGCTGTAAATATCGAGGAGGTGACTGTTGCAGGTATCGCTTTAGAGGAGGAGAGCCATCCTAGTCTAAAAGGGGTTAATTATTGCAGCCAGCACACACAGCTACAGGTCACTGAGACTGACTCTGCTGACTTCTACTCCCTCTCAGAGCAGTCGATGTCCTCCTCGGAGGACCTTGTTCAGCAGTACGCCACCCATATGAGCATGGAAGATGGAAGCATACACAGTAGTGTGGATCTTGAGGATCAATTAGAGACTGACTCTCAAACTGTGCGGAAACTTTATCTGAGTGCGAATGGGAAAGAGGTGGCTATAGAAAAGGGAGATCAATTTGTAGACCCTGGGTCAGAGGTGGAAGAAATCTCACTGTCCATGATTTATCAATCTATCATGCAACATAGGGAAGAAACCAGAGAAGAGAGCTTGAGGGCTCAGAACTCTTGTCGGAAACTACAGAACTCGGTTAGGCGGCTGGTTAAATCACATGCGGAATTCCTGTCAAGAGTAAATGAAGCAGAGGCGCGTATATCCAGCTTAGAGGACGAAGTTGCCCAGCAGAAGACAGTTATTGACATACAATTGGCTACCAAGGAGGACATTAACTGGAAACTAGCTGACATAGAAAACCGGTCCCGCCGGAATAACTTGAGGTTTTTGCAAATTCCTGAAGGGAAGGAGGGGTCGGATCCTCGAGGCTTTATAATTGAGTTACTAAAAAAAGCTCTGCCGGAATCTACGAAGTGGGATTGGGAAAGGGAGGTTGAGCGGGCGCATCGATTCCCATTCTCTATTAGAGCGGATCAATGAGACTTGAAACCGAGAGCTATTTTAGTGCCATTTAATAGCTTCCTTGCGCGGGAGGAGAAATTCTTGAAAGCGCGGCCTGACAAGAAAAGAAGGGGACTTGATATTGAATTTTTTGTACGTCCTGATTTGTGTAAGCAGACAGTTGAATTACGGTGGTTGTACCGTCAGATGATTCCTGAATTTCAAGCTAAGGGGGCTCAGGCATTCTTAATGTTCCCTGCTAAAATGAAAGTAATCCACAAGGAGTGTACACGCTTTTTTACTACAATTGCCTCAGCTAAAGAATTCCTGGGCTCGATGTAGTATATGGTGTATTTAATGAATGCTGTGTGTTGTGCTTACAGGGCAACAGATTCATTATTGATTGATTTTCTTCTTGTTTTTGCTTTTCTCTAGCGGCGTTTCTATTTGTTTCATGTATTGTTTGGATGGCATTATGCCCGTGAGCAAAGGCAGGGGGGGTGTGGGTAAGCTCGCATCTACAGGACCATAAGTCCTAAAGCCTCGGTATTGGGGGGGATGGATAGGTAGGGGTGGGGTGTTTAAGGGTGGAAGGGTGAAGGGGGATAGGGGGTGTTCTTGGTGGGGTGTAAAAAGGGGGGGAAATGTTCTTTGCAGCAGGAAAAGGTACAAAATTCAGATTGTATATCAAAACAGGCATGCAAGAGGTGATCAATTTCAAGTAAGAGATGCAAGCCTACTGTGTTGTCTTCTTTTTTCTTTTCAATGCCATAGTTTAGCAGGGGCCGTGGAGAGAGGATTGATGTATAAATTTAAAAATGATGGGTAAAGGATTAAAGATATGTACGATAAATGTAGCAGGGCTTAACAATTGGGCAAAACGTCAAAAAGTAGCATCTGAAATTCGCTTTATTTGTCCTGACTTGTTGTGTCTACAGGAGACACATATACCCTGGCCCAATAGAGCAGTAATGAAGGATTTAGGGTTTGTATTATTATCGTCTTCTGGGCAGCTTGGTACAACCAGGGGCGTAGCAATTCTAGCCTCTAGCAGGTTTATGAAAGTGTGGCGGAGGCTGGCGGATAAGCAGGGTAGGTGGGCCAATGTTGAATGTGATCTGGAAGGGTATTGTTTCACACTTTGCACTGTTTACGGATCCAACCTGGATGAGCCGGGCATGTTGTATGATTTAAACATAGAATTAGCGGCCTGGCCAACACCTCTGATAATATGTGGGGATATAAATATTAATATGACAAATCAGGCACTTTTAGAGGGGCCCAGAAATATGTTGGTCGGAAACCCAAAGTTTTTAAAGCACTATACGACTTAACTCAAGACCACGGACTTGTGGATGCATGGGGTAAATTAATGGGACAGCAGTTGGGGTTTACGTTTTACTCACACCCTCACAAACAATTAGTTAGGTTGGATTATTTATTTGTTTCTTTTTCTTTGTTAAATGGCGCATCTATTCAGGTATTTCCAAGAGTGTCATCTGATCACGCTCCAGTAGTTCTGGGGTTGGTGGTCACTAGGGTCAGGAGGCCGCATAACTATTTTACGTTTGATAGGAAACTATGTGCAAATGATAAATTTAAGGAACACATGGGAGTTTGGATTAAGGATTTTTTTGTGTGGAATAGGCTGTCAGCACCTATTAATGTAATTTGGGATTCTTTTAAAGACTGTTTTTGAAGGGAAGCGCTTAATATTGGTCTATATTTCCAGAAGCAAAGCAAGGAGTAGCTGGCCAGGTACTATGAGGCGCTTAGGGTGGCAGAATGCTCTTTAACGAGAGGAATTATGGCAGGCATGCAGGACATATCACAGTTAGTAAATACAGTAGCTAAATCCAGGTCAAGGGTTTTGTGCTTTTGGAGCGAAGAGAATGCCAGGAAATATCTTGTCTCTAAACAACAGCTACATGAATTTGGAGAGACGATTGGGCGAGCTTTGGCACTCCGTCTGCAAATGAAGGGATCTGCTAGAGTAATACAGACAATGAAAGATGAGTCTGGGGTGGTACATTCGGACCCGCAAAAGATACTCTCAATATTTCAAGGATTTTATGCTGGGCTGTACACACAGCAGGGAACTGGAAGTTCGGGGGTTAATGGATCGGGAGATGAGACAGCGCTACAATTATTGTCGCAACTAGATCCTTTGATTGCGGAGTGGCTAGACTCCCCTATAACTATGACAGAACTAGAAAGGGCTGTAAAATGTTTAGCTGTAGGAAAAGCAGCAGTACCTGATAGAATACCGGTGGAGGTATATAGGCTCTTCTTTCCACTTCTCAAAGAAGAGATGTTGAAGGTAGTCCAGCATGCACAGGCGGGGCAACCACCTAAATCATGGTCAGAAGCCACAATTGCCGTCTTTTGCAAAAAAGGTAAACCTCCAGATCTGGTTGGGTCTTATCGCCCGATCTCTTTATTAAACGCAGACAAAAAGATATATTCTAAAATACTGGCCAACTGACTTTCCTCCGTCATTACTTCCCTGCTTTCAGCGAATCAGCACAGCTTTATCCCTCAACGCGGAACTACGGAACATATGAACAAAGTTGTTACATTGTTTGATGTTGCTAATACTGACAATAGGGAACTAGCTTTAATATTGTTGGACGCTGAAAAAGCGTTCGATCGAGTGGAGTGGGGGTATTTATGGCAGTTAATGGATCAAATTGGCTTTGGGCAGAAGTTTTTAACAGCTATACAGGCATTGTATAACGAGCCGACTGCAAAGATTTCGGTAATGGGTTTATTGTCAGATGTGGTACCTATCACTCGGGGTACACGGCAGGGTTGTCCCTGTTCGCCCTTATTGTTTGCTCTCTATATAAACCCGTTTTTGGAACAGCTGCTACATAATACTCGAATTATCCCCTTTTTGGTTCATGATTATGAATTTTCTGTTTTTGCTTATGCCGACGATATCGCCGTGACCACTGTGGATCCTGCTGTTGCAATGGTAGAAATTGAGAGGCTAGCGACGGAGTTTGGGGCAAAGTCCGGCTATAAGTTAAATGTCTCTAAAACACAAATTCTGTGCTCCAACAGCATCCAGTATAGAGATGACCGAGTAATTAATGAAGTAACATATCTGGGTATACAAATATGATCTGATATTAATGAGCTGATGGAGGTAAATTGGAATTCTTGATTGGAAATATTAAAAACTCTTTGGATAGATGGGGCCGGCTTAACTTCACAATAATAGGACGCTGTAATAATATTGAAATGAAGATTTTGCCCAAGGTTCTTTATTTATTCCGCTCCATTCCCCTGAAAGTGACAAAAGTTAGGCGACAAAACTTACAGTCAATTTGTGGTAAATTTATCTGGCGTCCAGGGAAGCCTAGGCGGGCGATGCGCTACATGACTTTCCCTTTAGAGAGAGGGGGTCTAGCAGTCCCGGATTTTGTTTTGTATTACTATGTTTGTTTTCTGTTGAAAATGCGTTGGATGCTTACAGGGGAAGCGCCCAGCAGTATTGTGAGCTCGCCCTCTATTTTTGAAATTTTAATGGGTTCTATTGCTAGGCAATGCTTATTCAGTGAAGTGGATGGAAGTTATTATAAGCGCACACGGTTCAAGGTCTTAATCAGTGCCTTTAATGTATGGAGACGAATCCGAGTATCTATTAAATTGGGGAAAATTTCGTATTATACACCCTTGCATGCAGTGAAGTTGTTACTAGGAGTATGTCTGGACAATATTGCCTCCGCATGGAGGAAGAAGGGTATTACAATTTTAGGTAACTTCTATTCGGAGGAAGGGGCCTGCAAATCTTTTGATGAGTTGGTTCTACAGTACGGTATTCCCAGGACACATTTTTTTTAAATATTTGCAGATAAGGGATTTTTTACAGCGGGTTATTTTTATTAGATTACCCCCATCTCTTAGTGGAAAAAATTAGGCGTCAATGCAGAATAGGAGAAGTTTATCAATTATTACTTGCTGAGCATTTAGACGACCTCAAAAAGTATAGGGTTAAATGGAATAGGGATCTGGGGGAGTCTGAAATCAACCTTGAGAAACTTATTGCATTATCTAGGGATGTATTGATGTCTGCAAACCTGAGGGCTCAATTTTTTAAATCTCTCTTTGATTTATACTATACTCCCGCACGTATGGCTAAGTGGGGAACCAAATTTGATGGTAAATGTTTCCGTTGTCAAGAGGATAATGCAGACAGTGTACATATTTTTTTTAATGTGAAAAGCTGTTTAGATTTATAGCAGATATAGAGAATTTCTTATCTTTAGTTATTAAAGCAAGGATTACTATTACTCCCGCAATGATGGTTATTGGGATGGGACCTGAGAGTAATAGGGATAACCCTTTATATGAATATAGGCAATTTGTTTTTTTTTCCATGACGGTTGCACGTTTATGCATCGCCTCTGAATGGCTACAGAAAGATCCACCTGTTTTTGAAGTGTGGTGGGCAAAAATGTACAATTATTGTAAAACAGAATGGGGTTTGTTTTCTGTGAAAGGTTGAGGAAGCGTAAGATTGGGTGGAGTATATGGGGAGTCTTTAGGGAATACCTTGGTGATTGAGATTGTAGTAGACTTATGTTTATATATTGGATTGATGCTTTTTTCTTTTTCTTTATTATGATGGTAATGGTAATGGAAGTGTATAACTCGTGCTCTGTCTTTATGTTTTTTTCTTGTACCAAACCAGCTGCTCTGAATGAATAAATAAATTTTTTTTAAAATGTAATCGATTATAGCAAAATTGAATCACTTCCCAGTATTCTCGCTGAGCATAATCCCTTAAGTCTCAAAATTGGGGGGTTGATAATAGGTAATGAAATCTCAACCTGGAGCTTTCAAAGAGCACTTCTACAGGATGAAGGCTACCAGACCCACATGAAAGAATGGATAAAGATCTTACTTGATAACAACATTGGCACAACCCCAACCATGATAGTTTGGGACACTTTAAAAACCTGTGTTCGTGGGGAAACCTTACAATTTTCTCTTAAGAAAAATAAACAAGAGAAATCTCAACTGATGGAACTACAAACTAAATTAGCAAAAACTGAGGAAAACTTTATTTCAGCTATTCAGTCTAGGGGTGATATTGATACGGCACAACTGGCTGTAGCTGCCGCTAGGGCAGAGATATGCTCAGTACTGGATGATAAAGCCGCCTCCAAATGGGCTGCAGCACAAGAAAAAACATATGAATACAGTGAAAGAATTGCCCATCAGTTGGCTATCAGATCTATGCTACAGGTTTTGGCCAATGAAATCCAAAAAATTAAATCACCGGCAGGAATTATCACCAGCGACCCTGAAGATATTGATGCAGCCTTCTGTGAATTCTTTCAAGATCTATATTCTGAGGGTGCGGGCGAACAATCCGACTTTAGCAACCACCTAGATACTTATCTAGATTCAATAACGTTAGCAATGCTTAGCAGAGAAGAGCGAGAGCTACTTGAAATCGCTCCATCTTGGGAAGAAATCGCCAGAGCTCTGCTCAGCCTACCAGATGGGAAAGCTGCCGGGCCCGACTGTATCCAAGTGGAATTTTATAAGGTTTTTCTCCCACAAATCAAAGATATCCTTAATGCTGTAGTGACTCAAATCTTCCAGGATGTTTCCCCCCTCAATCTCGGTCTACAGCGAAGATTATAGTGTTTCCCAAAAAAGATAAACCCCCAACGGAAATAAGCTCATATCGGCCAATTACCCTTATTAACGGTGATTCGAAAGCATATTCTAAAATGTTTGCCTCATGGCTTTTCGCTAGAATTGAAGGTCTAGTATCTAGGTGGCAGCATGGATTTATCCCTGCAAAGGGCATCACAGAACATATCCGCAGACTCATTACTTGACACCGCACAGGTTTCGGGAGACCCGATTGCCGCAATTTTTCTAGATGCTGAAAAAACATTTGATCGGGTCTCCTGGAATTATCTCTGGGGTGTCATACAGAGAATGAACTTTGGGGTCAACACCATTCAAGTTACTAAGGCACTATATATCACCCCCATGGCTAGGGTATCCATCAATGGGGGATTGACAGAACAAATTAAAATCACGCGGGCGACCCGTCAACGTTGTCCCTGTTCCTCACTACTTTTTGCCATTCATATCGATCCGTTCATTAAAAAACTAGAAGGCAACCAGGCTTTACCAGCGGTGAGTAGATTTGGTTTAGAATCCAAAATCATGGCCTATGCAGATGACCTGGCCCTGGTCACACCGGACCCAATGAAAGCCATTCCAGTAATCGAAGCTGAGGCTCATCTATTCGGCTCCCTATATGGATATAAATTAAATAAAGGAAAAACTCAAATTATAATTACCAGCAAAATTGCCTGGATGATGGAAGAGTAGTGGTCAAAGCCACATATCTGGGTATTAATATCCTAGCCGATACTGATCTTACAGTAAGTCATAACACAGACCCTCTTATTGTTGAAACAAGGAAAGCCTTGAACCGCCTCAACAACTTACATATTTCTATTGTTGGGCGATGTAATCTACTGAAAATGACCGTCTACCTAGGAATATTATACCTATTCAGGGCTATACCCTTAGAGTTCAATAAGCCGACCATCGCAAGGTTTGAAAAGTTATTCTCTTAATTTGTATGGGCATTTTCCCAACCTAGAAGGGCATTTACATTTTTGTCCTTACCCGGGAAAGAGGGGGATGGGCACTCCCCAACCTAAAACTATTCTACTGGGCTACCGTCCTTCAATCGTGTCCCATACTATTACAAAATTCTTCCCCAAAGCCCGTTGACGGTTTGCATTCACCTTTTGAACTCCTGCTGGGACCCGACGCTCGGGGCTGTTTGTGGCGGCAGTTGGAATTGGGCTACTATAAAAGAGTAAAATTTAAGTCCCTTCTTGGTGTTTATAAAGTTTTTTCAGCTATTCGCAAGCTTCTTGGTATAGGCAGACTAAATGTCTATACTCCTACTATTAACAACTCTAACCTACCGGATATTTTTAGTCCATCTTATTTTCAAACCTGGATAGAAAAGGGAGTAAAGAAATTGGGAGACCTTTGCTCATCTGATGAGGTTTTGTCCTTTAAGGATCTTCAATTTCTTAATAAATTAGATAACAGGGAATCTTTTAAGTACCTAGCTATTATTTTTTTTTTTTAAGAAAGACAGGGGGCCCTTTAGGTTTCACCAGTTGTGAGCTGATCGAGAAGCTCTGTGGAAATGCACCTCCACGCATTGGAATCATTTATAACTTTTTAACAGCTTACTGCCTGATGATTTGTCTATGATATATACCAAGTGTCAACAGAAACAGAACATCACTAATAATGTTTTCTATCTAGCACTTAAATCTGCTCCAAGTGATTTGTTATCCTCTAACCTTCAGGAACAGTTCTATAAGACTTGTGTTTTTCTATATTTCACTCCCTGCAAGATTACAAAATGGGGTTCCGGCAAAGGAACATATTGTCCTCGCTGTGCTGAGTATAAGGCCGACTCAATCCACACGTTTGCCACATGTATCAAATTAGAACCATAAATAAACAAAATCCAACATTTTTTGGGACCGGTGCTATCTTACAACTTAGTTTTAACACCTTCCACGATAATGTTGGGCACAATTCATTTGATAGGCAGAAAGAATGGAGGTGCACTAATGTTCATTGTCATGGCTGTCCTCAGGCTGTGCATTGCTTCCGCCTGGTTCGATCCTAACCCCCCAGTGTTTACGCATTGGTTAGCCCGTCTCTATTCAATTCATTCACTAGAGAAGGCAAAAATAGGCTAAAATGGGACTCAGATCAAAAAAAGGATTAATCATCTGGGGTCTTCTTTCTCACTGGCTTGATTTACCAATTTTGGAAACAGGAGAGATTAGCCTATAAGTTACCCCTCTTTACAAATATGTACAAGTCACTTTCTTCTGTTAGCACTGTCACTTTTGTATATTTGTATATACCTTCTTAGTAATATTCTACAATATCTTTCCCGCAGGGATGTCTTATCATCTTAGTGATGTACTACTGCACTGGTCACTTTATTTAATGTCTTTTATCAAAACGTTTAAATGTAATCCCTCTCTATTCAATGTCTTGCTGCATTGTGATAAATTTGTTTATTTAAGCTACTGATTTTGAAATTTGAATTTGGATTTCTTGATCATAGATACTTCTACAGCTATTTGTTTAGAATCGGCACTCAACATACATTCTTTGCCTCTGGGGTGAGGGGAGGGGGGTTGCTACACCCTGCTTAACCTTCTCCGCTGTATTGTATTTGTTTTTTCACTGCAATTGAAAAATAAAAATGTAAAGAAATTAAATAACAAAAAAAGGAATGTTGGGAATCAAGAACACTCTTTCCTTTTTATTCTCATACCAGTCCACAACGTGAGTAATCAGAGACACGGAAAAGTTTAAAATGTTTATTTTTAACTACGTGCTCTAACCTCTTCCAGGCTCATGACGAGCCCAGCTCATCATGAGTCACAGTGGAACTGTGCTCATGTCAAGCTGGGCTTGTCATAATGGCAGCGGTCCACCCACGCCCGATTGATTCCCCGCCTGTGCGGGTGAATTAATCAGTGGGTGGAGTCGTGACGAGCACAGCTCGTCATGAGCACAGCTCCACTGTGACTCATGACGAGCTGGCCTCGTCACGAGCACTGCGCCCCCCCCCCCGCACCGTGGAGGAATTACCCCAGCAGCGAAGGGGCTAAGATGCAGTATTTTGGCTAAGATAAGCAGGCATATGATTAGAAATAATACAATCAGCATTGTTATAATTCCATAAAACACAAAGGAAGAAATCATGTTACGATGATAGTGGAAACAGGTCATATTGCACCTTGTGAACCACCCTCCCCTGCTAGGAACTAGGGTTTATAATAATAGAAGGTCTCTTAGGCTTAAATAGGGAACCCCATACCTCCAAGATCAGCAGAGGTGAATCACATCTTAGGATCAGCAAAGCTCCCTGTCTCTGGAAAGGGTTTTTCTCCAAGTGCCTAAATCATGCATGCATTTCAATATTAAAGGCACTAGAATTTCAGTGGGTTGCAGCTATGTGCGTGTTGTGTCTAGTGCGTGGGCCAATCAACCTGAATAATAGCATACATTGTTATGGTGACCATGAAGGCTTCTGCATGCAGTGTACAGACTAAGGTTGCGATGTAAGTCTAGGGATGTGAAAAACAGACCGTTCTCATGCGAGGAAAATCAAGCCGTTTAACTTACAACAAGTTACATGTAGTGTCGTGTGCAAAAGCTGCAAAGTGGCAAAATGGCGTTTAAACTTCTAATAAGCTTATACTAACATAACAATGCAAGCCCGACCCTGTCTTCACTACAGTAAGGGATACCGATTCTTTATTGTGACCTGATTCAAGGCCCTGTAGTCAATGCAAGGGCGAAGACTCCCACCCTTCTTGGAATAAAAAATAGTGGAGATGATACAGGGGATTGAGAGGGCTGAATACAACTATTCTTCATATAATCATCCAAATATGTCTTGGGGTACTGATTTTCTGCCTGCGTAAGCACATAGATGCAACTGCAAGGAAGGATGGCTCCTGGTTCCAATTCAATCCTGCAGTCATATTCTCGATGGGATGGAAGTCTCTCTGCATTCTTTTTGTCAAAGACGCTGGTATTCTTCTGGAATATCTTTCAACTCTATGACACATATTGTATTGGTAAGTAGGGCTAATTCAGTAGTTGGTGAACCTCCAGACATAATTCTCTGGCCAAGAAAGCAATTCTTCTTGCAATACTCAGAAGTCATCTCTACTGTGCGTTTCTCCTAATCTATTTTTGGATTATGTTCCGTTAACCATGGTGGGCCTAGTATTAGTTGGAATTGAGGACCATCAATTAGATTGAATCTTAAAAACTGTTGATGACCCTGCAATCCAAGCAGTTCTATGGTATCAGTCTCCTCAGTGATGGGCCCAGATGTTAGATTTGAACCATCCACATGCGCTTACTACTTCTAAATTCTTCTTTTTTGATAGCACAAATTCCAATTTCTTTTGCATACTTTAGATCCCAAAAATTGCCAGTGGCTCCAGAGTCGATCATGACTGATACTTCCTTAACTTCTGTGGATCCAAATTTCGCAGTGAGATTAACAATTAAATGCAGAGCGACAGATTGTAGCATGTTTGCAACTTGTTGAATTACTGGAGTTAACTTTCCCCCTTTTCCCACCAGGGAAACTCCCCCTATTGATGGGATCTGTCTTTTAACCCCAAATTTGTCTTTGGCTTTTTGGGGCAATCTTTCACAAAATGTACTGAAACTCCACATTACATGCACAAATTCTTTGAACTTCTTTTTGCTAAGAGGTCCTCTTATGAAACCTATTTGCATTGGTTCTTCACCAGTAGGAGATTCTGACTTGTTATTTTCAGTTGTTATTCTGTCTCACCAAGGAACAAAAGGACAAAACTCTCTCGTCCCCTCAGATTTTCTTTCAAAAAGCTGGTGCTCTATTTGTAGCACTAAATTGCTCAACTCAGAACTTTCTTGTTGTCTTTTAGGGATTTGCACTAAGGCATCATTTAGTTAATTTTTGAGCCTGCGGTAGAAGATCGCAGATCGCTTACTTTCTGGCCACTCAGTCTCCACAATTAATTTATTAAACCTAGCTATATAGGCTATGAGGTCTCGATTCCCCTGCTTAAGATCCAATAGCTCATTATCCGTGGCTTGATTTGCAGATCTTCTGTCAAAGATTCTCAAAAACTCTCTTTTGAATAGTTCAAAATCATATAAAACGGGGTCATTGCGAGATATTAAAGGCATAAACCATGCAGCTGCGTAGCCACTCAAATAAGACAGCGTGACTGCGATCTTGGACTGATCTTCTGCAAACACCACTGATCTACATAGAAAATGCAAAGAGCATTGTGACAAAAACACTTGCACTTTATGTGGATCTCCACTATGTCTTTCGGGATTAGCTAAAGGAACAACTGGGGAAACTGAATGAATTACTTGGGTAGCTACCTCTGATGCTGACTTTCTACTAGCATCTACACCCCTAGGCAACGGGGAAGTTCCTGCTACGAATACCTCCATCTTTTGTCTAATTAAATGAGTTTCCTGTTGGTACCATTTTATTTCCTCTTTTAAACTCTTATTCTCTTCCACTGTCTGAGTTAATTGAATTTGTAGGCTTTCTAATATTTCCACCAAGCCTTTAAATTCCAACCCTTGAGCCATCACGACCCAGGTGGAATGAATTTTCTGGCACTTCAATCTGTCAAAGTACCTTGATCAAATTCCACATGAGTTGTAGATGGTCCCAAAGCCCCTCCACCAATACTTCCACCAACAGCTAATTCTCTTGGTGAGTGCAACAATGGGGGGAAAGGGGAAGTGGATAAAAGAGAGACTGCCTTGTCGCCGAGGTATCAAAAGTCCTCTATTTTGCCTCTGTCTATTCTGCTTTTGGTTGGTATCTCTGCATCTGCATTAGGTAAAGAAACAATGCACACATGCATTTCTAATTATATTTTCCCAATGGAAATATAATTAACTAGGAATCATTGACAGTCTAATTACCCCAAAAGCCACAGGCAATTCCTTCTTTCTTGAATGAAGTAATGGTTAATCTCATGTGAAACAGGATACTGTGCAGATATAAATGTTCATAGCAGTGTAGTCAAAATACTTATGAGAAAACAGTTTGTTGTGGCACTCGTTACTGAGATGCCTTGCAACAGTCACTTGTAGTCTTTTTAAAATGAATTCAAACTTTCTTCTTACCCAGATGCAAAGAACTGGAAGGTGAATTACGAAGGCTGAAACACTACCTGACACTTCATGCATATTTTCAGCTGTTGTGCTGCTTACTGAAGGATTATGTTGAATACACAATGAATTTTCTCACATAATTTCTTTCAATTGACTTGCTCAAGCTCTTAGAGTTCTTATACTCTCTAACTACTTAGCGCTAAGGAAAACTTTGTTAGTTAAAATAAAGTTTTCATTCTGAACTTCGTTTCACATGCGTTTATAGAGACACTATTATATTGCGCAAACCTTTCTTTTCAATACGGAAACCAATGCGTAACCAAATATAAACACTAGACTCGAACTCCAATAGAACTCTCCTCAGAATTCTTGTGCTGAGGTGAGACACTTCTTATGCCTCACAGCCTCAGTTGAAGTGCACCGTTCCCAGTTGAGCATGTGTAATGCTCTCTTCGTTCCTCGCATGTCGAGAAACACTAGATCATTCCTGGATTTTTTCTGACCGAATGTTGAAACATTTCCAGACACTGGGCCCGATTCACAGAACTAACTTAAGACAAAATCCTAAACTTACTACTTTTGGTATTCACAGAAGTTAGGATTTTGTCTTAAGTTTGTCTTAAGACAAACTTAAGACAGACTTAAGACAAACTTAAGACAAAATCCTAACTTAAGTCTGTCTTAAGTCTGTCTTAAGACAAAATCCTAACTTCTGTGAATACCAAAAGTAGTAAGTTTAGGATTTTGTCTTAAGTTAGTTCTGTGAATCGGGCCCACTGTTTTAATGCTTTCCTAGAAGCGAAATGATGTCTTCTCCAGTGCGGATATTTAACTGCCTTTTTAATACGATTACCCATCTAGGTAGCACTGACCATGGTGTTCTTGACACCTTCTATGAGTAGTGGATTTATTGTAGGTTCCATCTCATTATAATGAAGTACACATTACAAAATGCTTGATGAAACAACTTTTTTTTTGCCCAAGGACATCACACATGGACGTGAATATCTTTACAACCATGCATGTGTAGTAATGTGAGTGTAAACATCAAGAACCTCCTTATGCCTCATAATGTTGTTTGTGTAAATGAGAGTAAAATGTACATAGTTCCTTTATGATACATGTCTACTTATCTTTTTTGTGTAGTTCTTCAGAGACATCCTCCAACCTCCAGAATAGAACCCTGCCAGTTTACCTAGACCCCAACCTAGAGTATTCCATCATTTTCTTGACCTTGCCACACTGAAAGAATGTTAAGTTATAAAGAAATATAAGTTAAACCAGAAATAAATACAGGATTTATGCCATCAGTTTGAGCCACAACTTCAGCCTCTAAACCCGTATCCTACTGCTATCACACCACTGGTGAAAACTATGGCAGTTCCCCATTTTGCAGTTACTAGATCGTTCCAACATACAGTAGGTGATTACAATGGCATGTCCCAAGCGACATTCAGTGGTGTCCTACAGGAATTCCTGAAAATGATGACGACCCACAGGAACACCTTGTCCAAGTACTGCGGAAGTAGTGAAAATGTGAAGGCAGATATTTATCCTGTACGCTGGATGCTACGTTGTAGGTGCAATTGATGGGACACACATTGCCTTGGTTTCACCATTCAACAGAGAACAAGTGCATCGCAACAGGAAACATTTTCATTCTATAAATGTGCAAGATTTTCGCATCCCTGATCTGTGTACCACTAGTGTCTATGTATGCTTCTATGGATCTACCCATGATTCTTTTGTATTACGCAATAGCCACATGCAACAGCTGATGGCACAACTTGGAAATGTGAGGGCCTAGCCTTTTGGTAAGTGCTCTGTGTGAGTATATTTAAAAATGACATAATACTGTTATCTCAACATTCTACATTGAAAAAAATCTTTGTCTTACATTATTCATGCTCATATTTGATGTTTTGTAGGCGACTCAGGTTATCTTAATAGACTGTAGTTGTTACCACCACTGAGGAATCCAACAATGCCAGGGGAGGTCGGCTTCAATGAGGCACATTATAGAACTGCGAGACATGTGGAGCAGACTTCTGGGCTCCTGAAAGCAGGATTCCATTGTCTGTGTAAGTCTGGCCAAGCTCTCTTTCACACACCAAATAAGGTGTGCAAAATGACTATGCTCTGTTGTATGCTGCACAACATTGCCCTGATGCACAACATTCCTTTCACCCCAGTTGATGACTACAATGAGGATACCAAGGGTGATGTTGAAGAGTTGCCAAATGAAGATTACTGTGGTGAGGAAGAAGGAAACAATTTGTGTCAAGATGTCATTGACAAATTCTTCTCATGAGGGCAAAAATAAATTAATGTAAATTAATGTAAATGAAACCTTTTTTATACAGACGACAGAGTACTGCAGTCTTTCTTTAAGTAGTATTTAGGTATATGTACACATAAGGTGGTTGCAGATGGTGATGTTTTACACTGTCTTTACTACATGGCACAGTGGGATTCCTCATATATGATACAGTAATGTTGTAACTGACTACATGAGAAGGTGGCCTTTTAAATGACAACATTGTGGTCCAGTTCTTTTGAGTGTATCTAATTCTTGATTTAACATCACTTATTGATTTAAAACATGCATCTTTCCCCATAGGTCACCATACACAACCATCTTCAGAAGCCCAAAACATCATTGGTGAAATATTGAATGGTTGAGTTACTTTACTCTCTTTGCAGATGATTCCTTACTTATTTCCACAACCCCAATGGGCTTGAAAATCCTTGTGGATACGTTTTTGGATTTCTGTAGGAGTTTGAAACTAAATGTCACCAAGACCAAATTCATGGTCTTTGGGAAATCCATGGGCAAATCAAGAGAGGTTAGGGTTGCACTGGAACCTTTGGAGCGGGTAAAAAGTTTTGATTACTTGGGGATAAGACTGAGTGATACACTAGGATGGGAGCAACAACTGGAAAAGAGCTGTTTAATTCTCGTTCATAGGTCAAAATCAATACTGAGACACTTTAAGCAGTCTTACACTTGATCACTGACTCCAGCTCTTGAAGTGTATCGAGCAAAAGTGGTGCTCTGTATGGAGCAGAGATATGGGGGTATATCAATATAAATAAATTGACGATATTTGAAAATATCTTTGCTAGATCACTCATCTCAGTACCTATGCCTACTTCCCTAATTCCACTCTTTTTAAACAAACTGTATTCTGATTAACACATATATTGAGTAAGGTGGAATAAGATGACAAGCGAAATTACGGATTATAAAATACATAATATTTATATCAGACACAGAATTGACTATGGTGATGCATGACATTTATAAGGGTACAGCAACCATTAGTTAGAGTGCATACATGTCGAAAATACATATTTTCCTCTGAAGGCAAACCTGTAGAAAGAATTGTCACAAGAGCTAATGTTACTATTTCACAGATGATCATTACTTGCACCTCTTGGTGGCTGTTTTGGTGGGATCTTCTCCCACTGGCCCTGATTAATTACCTCTCCTCAGGGCCACTGTTGGCTCCATAGTTGTAGGGTTAGAGGTGATAGCAGGTGGCTCCTGGGGTTGCTGGGTCTCCCTTTCTGTGGAGGATCCTGGTGGATGGTACTGGGTGCCAAGAAATGTAGAGGACTGACTCATAGCCCTGCATATGTCCCCAACCTCATCCTCCACCACCCCAAACAGGGAGGACAAAACAGATATCTGAGTCTCAATGAAGTCATTGTGCTCCCTCTGCAACTGGTTGATGTCAGCCATGAGCTGGTTGTTGTCTTGGAGGAGCTCTATGACCTTGCCCATCTGTTCTTCATGCCCGGAGGCTGCTCCAATGATGGTCTGGCCCATAGGTTCTCTAAAATTATGGGCATCAGTGGCCTCACCATGTCCAAATGATGGCCTACCCCTACCAATCTGTGGCCTTTGCACAGTTGGAATCATCACACTGGACTTGTTGATGCCTAAGCAGGAGACAGTACTGGGGTGCACACTGCAGAAGTTGTTTTGATGTTGGACCACAGGGAGCAGTGTCAACTAATGCCTGTTGTGGAGGCGGAGAACCAACATGGGTGGAATTACCACTGGTAGGCAGAGGGAGGGCACCCTAGCAGCCTGCCCAGACACACTTGATGGGCCAGGCTGCTCCTCATCCGGACCTTTAGGAGTTGTGTCCTCACTGAAGACTTCTGCAGGAATTGAAACCGTGGTTTGAGTTCTAGGTGCTATTTTGGGAACTTCTGTTCATGGAGCTAGTCCTACAATAAGAGATTACATGATGATTAGTACTACATCTGTGTATAATAGTGTAATGTTACTTGTCAAAATCACTTTATTTGGTTATTTAAAACCATAAAAGCATGTTAAAATATCCTTTAAGTGAAAACCAGATAATACATAATTGTTAAACGAATATCGATCACAATTATTATACAGTCCAGGTTAAAAATATACGTGATTAAAAGAATTCTCTAAAAAGTTAAAAAGTTAAAATAATATAATATAAAATGCATTTGGTAAGAGAGAAAACTATTTCACATTAAAAAGAGATAAACATTTTATATAACAGATCATGTGGACCCTCTTTTTTCCTTTTTCTGACTGCCGCTACTAGGAAGCTAGCAACATTAAAGGTTTCCCAGGAATTATTCAACATCTGCAAATATATTAGGGCTGGCCGAGCCTGCAAAAAGCCTTTGTCCTTTAAAATTGGTAAAATAAAACGTTTGCGAATGTGCAAATAATACTCACAGAACAGGACAAAGTGCAAAGTGTTTTGACTCGAAAAATTATCACAAGTGCTGAGTCCCAGGTCATCTATCTTTCTCCAGCCCTGGGATTCGGCCAATAAAAAGTGCAGAGAGTTGAACCTCAGTCTTGTCAAAAGGAAATGATGTTTGGGCATAGTAACTATATCTAAATAAGGCTGTTTTTTACAATTTGGTGACCCTGTACAGTAGGTTTCAGTAACTCTTTGGCCTCTCTTTCAGCAGATGCAAGACGTAAAAATTAGGTCTTAGCCCACGCCATATAATTTTTACATAATTTCTTTGGCTTAGCAAATATCTCTGGGCGACCTATCAACCTTGCTATACTTTTCACATAACTAAGCCAAGGAATGCTACTTGCCCTATCTAGTGCAGTGCAGTCTTGTGTAATCTCCTGATTCTTCACTAATTTTGAAGTGGTCCAATTCGAGATCCATTTAAGAAGGGGGGCCATTCTAATCAAGCCTGCCACAAAGCCAATACCCACTTCTTGATGAATAATATAAGTAGGCATTGATTGTGGTACTGAGAGCAGGCTTCTCAAAAATGTATTTTCCACAGTTTGAAGCTCTACACAATCCTTATATCCCCAGATTTTAGAATTATAATTCGAAATAGCAATACTCTTGGCTCTGTATATATTTATCATTGCTTGCACGGTCTTAGCACACAGCCTTCGAGCAAAATCAAGCATCGCAACTGTCGATCTTTTCATGGCGTTTCTCTTCGCCTTCCCATGAACTCCTGTTGTCAAATAAGACACCTAGGTATGGGAATGTAGTAACCCTAGTTATTTCATTTCCTTTGCAATAAAGCGCTTTGGGTTTTCTTGGCTTCACTCCCATGAGCATAGCGTGTGATTTTGAAAAATATACGCTCAGGTCCAATGAACCCATAAAATCGGCAAAGGAGTTCAGAAGGCACTGGAGACCCACCGCTGTGTGTGCTAGCAAAGCAGCGTTGTCTGCATATAGCAGTGCCGGAGTCAATTGGATCCCCACTCACGGAATATCCTGACTAGCTCCGCAAAGGACTGAGTCTAAATTATTAATATAAAGGGTGAACCGCAAGGGGGGCAAAATGCATCCCTGTCTGACTCCTCTTATGATACCAATCTCTTGCGTAAGACTACCCTTTTGATCAAACCTTACTGTTGCAGAAAGATCCCTATGCAAGTCTGACAAAAAATACACACTATTTTTATCCATACCCATTAAGAGCAGCACGTCCCAAAGTTTGAATCTGTTCACTCGGTCAAAGGCTGAGGACAGATCCATAAAAGCAAGATGTAGTTTCCCTTTCTTTGCTGTGGTATATTTCTCTACTAGGAGATGTAAGTTTAGACACTAGTCCAAGGTGCCCCTGCCTTTCCTAAAACCGTATTGGAGGTTTGACAGGCCATTGCGTTCATTAATCCAATCAGTTAATTTACTATGAACCTCCCTGCCTAACACCTTGAGTGCAGAGTTAATCAATGAAATTGGCCTATAGCACCTGGGATCTCCTCTCTGCCCTTTGTTAAAAACTGGAACGATAATTGACTTTGACCAGGATCTTTGCAAACCATGTTGACATGTCATATTAAATACATTTTGCCAATATTTTTGACCGTAGTGTAATGTCCACCTTAAAAAGATCAGCGGGGACCCCATTCGGGCCAGGTGCTCTAGGGCACGTCATTTGGGCATAACCGCAGCCACTTCTTTTTCAGAAAAATCCACACAATAAGCTGCAGCCATGTGTGTGGTGCCTATGTCTACCTGATCTGGCTGGTCACCATAACTATGTTTAAAATAATTTAACCATAGCTCTTCAGGTATATTACATTCAATAGTGTTACCCACAAGACCAGAAAAAAAGGTTTATTTACAATGTCCCAGAACTACATACTGTTCTTAATGACATCTACGGACAGCAGTTTGTTCCAGGTTTCCTGTTTAATCTCTGATTTGCGAATACGTAAAGCCTGCTTATACTCTACCCTCAAAGCTGCTATTAAGGTTCTATCTTGGGGTTTTTGTTTTAAAGCAGAAAGTAAATTCTGATGAGCAGTTGTACAATTATGATCAAACCACCTCTCGCCGTTGTTGATACATTCCTTCTTAGGGTAAGAGAGGGCCCCCCTTGGCTAATCTCTTGACATATAACTATCTTGCTCCCTGCACTATGTAATAGGTAATTAAAAAAAAGATCTGGTACAACCTTGGCCCATTTAAGTTTACGACCTTGATCCTTGGTTTTTATAGTAGGAGCTGGGACGGTATTCTCCACTTTAACTGCGTCCTTAAGGCACCCTCGTAAAGTGAGGTGAATGGGAGGTTGGTCACTAAAATGTGACCATTGAGCAGCATAAGCTGATGCCAGGGGAAGTAAAGTTGTACTAACAAATATAAAATCGATTGTTGAAAGCATGTCCCTGCCCTTAAAGGAGGGAATACTAGTTCCGGGAAACGGCCACTACAACGCGGCCGTTTCCACGCACACCATAACCACGCATGCATTACAACGCATGCGTGGTTACAACGAGAAGCCTTTACCACGCATACCTTTACTATGAAAAACGTAGTAAAGGCATGTGTGCTAAAGTTAAAAAAAATAAAGGGGGGGCTTGGGGAGTCTCCCCCCAACAAAAGAAAAGCGTGGGTATAAAAAGAAAAAGACGCACCTGTTTGAGGGAAAAAAAAGTGAAGGAGATCGGCGTCTTAAGAGGAAACGGAAAAACACTTCCGCTTCCTCTTAATGACGTACAACGTCACCACGGAAAAACAAGGAAAGGAGAGGAGAGGTGAGGAGGAATGGACGGGTGTTCTAGCAGAGAGTAAAATAAAAAAAGTACATTTTTAGAGTGAAAATCCGTTAACATTGAAAATACCATTTACATGCATATTTTTACAACGAAATCGTTGTAAAAGTATGCGTGTAAAAGGTATTTTCGTGGTAAAGGATGTGCGTGGTGACTGCATTCCATTGTAACGCATGATTGGTAAAGGCATGCGTTACAACGGAATTCGTTGTAAAATCATACAACCACCAGTTCCTTGCTTTGTCATATTTGGATGTACCAATCCGAATTCAGCTACAAAATCCTCTACATAGCCCCTTGTTGAGTGTGTCCAAAGTGAATCTCTGATTGAGAACCTGGACCGAGATCGTCAATGGTGTGCCAATTTTGTTTGCACAAATGAATATTAAAATCTCTGAGTAAAATGATCGAAAACTGAGTGACTTGTTTCTCCCTGTATATATCTAAAAAGTGATTTAAACTGCATAGTTGTTCATTTAAACACAATTTTTCAAACAAATTATAAAAATTAAGAACAAGTACTTTGGGTGTATTCATGGGGATAATCTTGACCGCAAGACAGTTAATAGATTCAGAATCCAGTTACTATGATTACCCCTAACATTAAGGGAAATCAATGTTGATAAACTGCCCTTCGGAGGCCCCGCTACAGAGGATCTCGCGGCCTCCGAATAAGTTATGTAACCGTGAAGCCAAAATATATTCACCTATATCATACTCCCTTATCAGACCAAGCCACCTAGAATCATCTCTCTTATTCTTTAAACCCGCTATATTCCAGCTAAGTACCTTAGAGATTTCTTTCGGTCTTCCTTCCTCCCTCTTTAATATACTCGGGATAGAAATGCCCTGAATTGGCGGGTGCAAACAAGGCATAAGGGGTGTTTTGATAGTCAGTCATTAGGAAGTAACTACTCAGGGTGAAAAATCTGTTCACTGATTCAAAGGTGTTCCCTTCTACTCTCTCACCGGTAACAACATCTAGCGTTGACAAACTTAAGGTCTGATGATTCGGATTCAGAGTGAAAAAGTGGCCGTCCCTATTAATATGTCTATTGTCTGGTCCTTTATATGCTTTCTCTGAAGGGTGACCAAAAAGGGGTGTGGGATTTCTAGCCTGATTTCTCACAACTGGGCGGTAAAAGTACCCATGAGGGAGCACTTGAATTCCACCGGACCGTGATTACTTCCCTACTGTAAAAAAAGGCCAGCTGTGTTAACCTTGTTAAACTGTTTAATGACACAGTGGCCCTCATCCGTCTTCATACCCTGACCAACCCAACCCACCTGCCTCGCCATTATAATGTGTGATGATGCTTTGGCCCCAACATCAGACAGCTTGGTACACCAAAATGTAACTTTACGAATCAGTTCATCTGTGGTCTCGATGATGTTATCTTTAGATTGAGGTACCCCTACTAACACCGCAGCTAAAGGGGTGGTAGCTTCCAGGGGCAAGTGGAGCCTGCATTTATTACCAGTCCAATGCGTGGAGAAATTACTCCGCTCTCTATGAGCGAGTTTCTAGATGTTCATGCGGTAAGTGGGACCCCATGTGATTTGTTTCTCACCCAACTGCTGTGGCTCTTTATTGTTATTCCCTATATTATTATAATCAGTAGTTTGAACACCATGCGTCAAATTACCCAATACGGTGTTAACATTTAACCCCAGTTTGCGCTCCTTCAGCTCACTTAGTTTTAGCTCTATGGAAGAGAGTTTAGTCAGTATGACTTCTAGAACGTTTTTAATACAAGTGGTCAGGTCTTCTTTAAGAGTCCCAAAAAAGGTCTCAAGGCGCGTTTGAAAAGTCTCCTACTGCAACAGTGAAATGCGCTTTGACCCAGTCCTCTTTGCCCAAATGGTATTCCCTCCCCTCCTGGGGCTGAAAGTCAGCTGTGTTGCCCCCCAGCTTCGTGACTTTTTCCTACCAATTTTTGTTTGGGGCCACCATTAAAGCAGGAGAAACATCCCCACCAAGTCTTCCCCCATTTTCTTTCTCAAGTCCCTGAATAGAGGTTGTGGGGTTTTGTGCGGCCCGGGTAGAAACGCCCTCTTCCACATCAAAGTCTGTTTCAATGTTAGCAACTGGTATTTCGTGTTGTGAGGCTTCCGTAGGGGGGTTATGGCCGGCTCTAGATCCAACTTAGTCCCAGCTGCTCCTCCGCATAATAGATTTCCTCATTTAATGCCCCAACAGCTGTTGTTAGATATAAGATATTATGCGGGATATCAGCTTTTACTTTACTCCCATCGTAGTTAGTAGGCAGTTTTCGCTTACCCATGCTGATTTCCAGATGAAAGAGAGCTGGCCCAGCACAACCTCTGTCAGACGCTGACAGGCACGGATGGACCTGCCCTTGGCCCGGGCATCGCCCCTGCACGGCCCGTGAATGCTTGCACACGTCCAGAGCAGCGGGAGTCCTGGACATCCTTTATGCGCCTCCTGGTGCATCTGGTGCAGTGTTGGTGGCACGGGCCCCAATGCGGGCTGGGAGGCGTAGTCAGGCTCCCCCATGATATGGACACAGCAGTCAAATGATCTCCCACGCAGCGGGAGCCCTGGACACCCTTTATGCACCTCCTGTCACGTCTGGTGCAGCGTTGGTGGCATGAGCCGCAATGCGGGCTGGGAGACGTAGTCAGGCTCCCCCACGATATGGACACAGCAGTCAAATGAGCTCCCGCACAGCAGGAGCCCTGGACGTCCTTTGTGTGCCTCCTGGCGCATCTGGTGCAGCGTTGGTGCACGGGCCGCAATGCGGGCTGGAAGACATAGTCAGGCTCCCCCACAGTACGGGCCCAGCAGTCAAATGAGCTAATTGTAAATGTCTGTCTTTTGACACTCATATTGCATAATAAAATATTTCAGAAAGTTGAACAAACATTGATAACAATTCAACTTTCTATATCGCTACGGGAGAGAAAAGTAAACTTAAACCTTTGTATATATATGTTAAATGTAAACTTCTTCATTCAGACTTTGAAACACAAAATGACATTGCTAACATCAATTAATATTGTATTTCTATCACAATACACTTGTAAGTCAGCTGGCTAGAGTTATATCCAGTCCTTTATCATTTTGAGCTTTGTTTCCATCAAAATACTATTATTGGTATTTGGATTTGATAATCATGTTAATTTCACATTTGTATGAAATGAAGCATAGCTTGTAAAGGGAACAACCACATGTAAATGCTTCACAGTGTTTATTGCACAATAGAGTCAATAGAGCACAAAAGAAAACCTGGGTTACATATTGTAAGTCTGAAACCAAAGGTGCAAGTAGCCCTCCATGAACTATGGGCCTGAATATGAGTTTGGTGGTCCGACTGCCCGAATGCCACATCTTCTTCAACTCTGCTGTGCTTGTGATCTACCACCTGCCATATTTCAGTTGTGCTGTCTGAAGTGCCAACCGCAGCCACAGCGCTCTTTCCGCCGGGACCGTGATGGTCTGCAATGATGATGTTGCATCCACCAGCGCCGTCAGGTCCGTGATCCACCCGCTTGCAACTACACAATTGTACTCCCAGTGTCCCAGCGGCAGTTAAAAATTGCGGTTATCTAACGGCAATAAACCACTGCAGTAGGTGCAGGGAAAAAAACACTGGATGGATTAAAAAACTATGCAGTTGATGTGCTTTAGCAAGTGGACACACCTGAAAATTACACTTTAAAACACATCCCATCCCTGACCAGCAACCTTTGCTTCCCAACTGCAGCCCAAAAGACAGGCAGCCCTTTTTTCAGCTAAACATTTTCAACCTCCCATGTAGCACTCTCCGCCACCTGTAATATTTATTTTGCTCCTTTTTCTCTGTGTCACTTGTTTGTTTTTCCTTTCATATACTAACTCTTATTTATTTTTCTCATCATGCCTGGCAAAAAAAACTCACTCTTCACTGAGCAAGAGTTGACAGTCATGGTGGCTTAAATCATTACAGTAGAGCCCCAAAGTTTTGATTCCCAAATCCAGCATACTCCACTCAGTAGGAAAACTAAAATGTGGGACTGGATAGTCAATAGAGTGAATGCTGTTGGTACCATCCTGTGCACACAGGCCAACATTAGGAGGAGGTGCACTGACCTCAGGTTGAGGGTGCGTACCAGGTACAACAACCACCTGGAGGCTCAGAGGACTGGCAGTGGCCCTCCTAGCTCCTCATTACAATTCTTTCCCTGGGAGAAGTTCTTGCCCATCCTGTATTCTGAGGGCTTGACAGGAATAGCTGGGGGAGTAGCATCTGGTAAGTTACACTTCAATAACTGTCACAATATCACAATGTCCTGTTTGCTCTCAAATCGGCTTTTGCTATTGTCTTCTCTATCTACTTTCCTAACATGCAATACTCAAAGTATCTGAGATGCTACATGCTGCAATGCTGCTTGTAAGTACATTACCATAAAATATCCATCCCAGACCCATGATATGTGTGAATATTTAAAAGTATGGTCCATCCCAAATGCATTTTGCCAACAGTTATGGTACAATAACCATGTTGGTAAAATGAGATTGAAGTGACTACAACTACCACAAGGCCCTTTCACTGCAACTCTAACCAAGATGCTAGACTCCTTTTGCCCCTTATCATTTGCCTACCATGTTACAACTGATCTTCACTCATCATGCGGCTTACTATGTCTCAAGTGTTGGTAAAGTAAGAATAAAGTGACTAAAACTACAATGAGGCCCTCTCACTGCAACTCTAACCAAGATGCTAGACTGGTTTTGCCCCTTATCACTTGTCTGCCATGTTACAACTGATCTTCACTCATCATGCAGCTTACCATTTCTCAAGTGTTGGTAAAGTGAGATTAAAGCAACTAAAACTACAATGAGGCCCTCCCACTGCAACTCTAACCAAAATGCTAGACTCCTTTTGCCCCGTCTCACTTGTCTGCCATGTTACCACTGATCTTCACAAATCATGGACTGTGCAATTGAGAGACAGTGCTCCACTCAGATATATTTCTGAATACTTTGCTTGATCTTGTCTAGGTCTCATCAACTGAAACTATTGATGGCATGAGTGACACCATAACAACAATGTACTCCTAATACATGTGAGCCATGAAGGAAACTCAGCTGATTAGCAGTGGCAGGTGACCCCTTTACTGTGCACTTCCCACATGATGAACAATGCTAAATAGTCAACCAAGCTGGATGTTTGCCTGTATTAGACACAACTAGGCTGTGGAATGCACAAATACACATGTTAGGACTAAACTGTTTGTAGCAGTTTTTCTAAGATGTCATGTTTATCCCTAAAGCCAAAATGCCACATATCGTGCAACAACAGCATGCCTCTGACAGCATAAATTCAACAAACTTTTCAGTACCCAAACGATTTTTTAATTAACGTTGGGATATTTGCATTTATCTTTTTTCTTTTTCAATTTTTCAAAATACACAAACACAGCCCACTGATGGGCATTAGAAACATTTCTTAATGTGTAAAATCTAGACAAGTCAGTGTGATCTGTAAATATATACAGTGAAAAACAACTTAAACAGGTGATAATATATACATTAGAGACAAGTTTGTTCTAATAACAAAGAAAACATAGGGAAATATTAAGAATATTTCAATAGTATAAATGGATGTAAGTCTCTCCATCCAACGTTAGTCCTATTACTTTGCAAAAGAGCAACAAGGGCAGACTGTACCTTTTTACTGTCCTCAGGCTGATAGTACTCTTCTATGCCAGGGGAGAGGTCAAGGGAATTCTTTCCAACACGAGGGACAGAAAAAACCTGAATTCAGGGCTGAAATAGATTCAATTCAAAGTCTGAAATCTACTCGGTTAGCCTAAGAACCTCTCTCAAAAATGGGCCAACGCGTTTCGACCTTCTAGATGGCACTTCTTTAAGGTGAAGGTCTTCATGAGGGAAGCAAGTTCAAAAGAACAGGACTGGTGTACCGATGCGTTTCGACCTTCTAGATGGCACTTCTTTAAGGTGAAGGTCTTCATCAGGGAAGCAAGTTCAAAAGAACAGGACTGGTGTACCGTATTTCTTGTTGTAGCCACCTCTGATGTTGGGCAGGGGTCCTGCGGTACTGTTTAACTGTGTCTTGAGCTCCTTATTTCGTAGGGTCTGGATGTGTCTGCTCAAAACCGGACAGGCCCGCGTTGTTAAATACAAGCGTGTCTTCTTTCCTCTTATCGCAGCTGTGTTTATTCCGCAAGGCTGACGAATGTCGGTAAGGGGAAACTATTGATGGCATGAGTGACACCATAACAACAATTTACTCCTAATACATGTGAGCCATGAAGGAAACTCAGCTGATTAGCAGTGGCAGGTGACCCCTTTACTGTGCACTTCCCACATGATGAAAAATGCTAAATAGTCAACCAAGCTGGATGTTTGCCTGTATTAGACACAACTAGGCTGTGGAATGCACAAATACACATGTTAGGACTACACTGTTTGTAGCAGTTTTTCTAAGATGTCATGTTTATCCCAAAAGCCAAAATGCCACATATCTGCACATCTAATGAGCTGATGAAATCTACTAAATCTATTTAACATCTACAAATGTCTAGTAACCAACTTAAACACAACACAAATAGATGACAATACTAATCTCTATCTATTTTGTTCCATTCTAGGTCCCTATTTACTTAGACAAAAACAACGTAGCTCCCTCACTTCCACCTATAACAATGTTCTCTATTTTTCAATAAGTTGATCCGCCACTGCACCTTCACAGAGGTTGGAAACCAAACAGAGTTCCTTTCCACCCCAGGGCAAAGCCCTCGGTGATGACAGCGCTCCTGAAGATGTGGACATGGATGACGGTCCTGGCCCACCTGGTCAGTCTAGCAAATGCCAACAAAGGGGCTCTCTGTGCCCACAAGACTTCCCACCAGAGCTGCAACAACACAGCCAACCACTGCCCCCCCCCAACCTGTGCACCTAGCAGAATCAGTACCTCCTGAGCCCTCAGCCCTGGATTTTGAGTCTGCTATCAACATCCCAGTCACAGATAAACCAAGACCGAGTGAAAGGGTGCAGTCTGTGCCAAGGGCATAGACCCATGGGGTTAGGCGTAGTGGGAGGGTAACTGTGGGCCCGCAGAGTGATACCACTGAGGACATTGACACCCAGGCTGCCATCACCCAAGTCTTGGAAGTCTACTAGGACTCTCAAAGCAGCAAGGGCCAGGTATTGACTGAAATCTGGCTAATGAAGCAGTTGCATCGGGACACACACATAGAGGTAGCCGGCATACACACTGAGGTGGCCGAAATCCACACCGAGGTGACAGGCATAAACATCAACATGGCCTCTCTGGGGCATGAACATCAACACGGCCTCTCCGGTTCGTGTGCTGTGAGACATCACCACCACCCTCTGCAGGGCTTTTCCACCTGCATCTACCCCTTCCTGTGGTCCAAGTACATCCAGACCGTCAAAATTTGCCACAGCCACAGGAAGGGAGGCCCTGTCGGAGGAGGACACACCTGTACATGCCTCTGTCTCAGCCGCTTTGGATCCCTCCTCTCTCAGAAAGAGGGGACATCCACCCAAAACTTCAGGAAGTTCAGGATTTTAAGACATCCACCAATTGCAGGAAAAGACTTTCAGCCTGATTCATCAACGGGACGTTTTGCGTGGCCCTAATAGCGATTAATAGCGACTCGCTATCAAGGACACGCAAAACGATATTCATGATTATTTTAGAGAAAGAAAAGCGAATCGCACGCGGCCGCAAATTCCGGTTGCGAGTATCGAAAATCGCATAAAATACGCAATTACCGGCTACATCCGTGTCGGAATTGCGAATTCTCTAATAGCGAGTTCGTCAATAGCGGGACAGCAAATAGCGCGAGATCGGGAAAACGGGAAGTCGCATGTCGAGCACAGCGATGACATCACAACCAGGAAGCAGCCAGGGACCACCCCCATTCACCACAGTGAGGCAGACCTCGAGTCAGCAACTGGGAGAGCTCCAGCAATTCTATTCTTGATACAACTCAAAAAGTACAGTGCAGCAATGTCTGAGGATGCAGTTCCTGGGCCCAGCAACACCACAGGGCGGAAGAGAAAGTTAAAATTCTCCGAGCAGGAGCTGGCGAATTTAATAGAAGGGGTGGTGGCCAACCACTGAAAACTGTTTGGGAAGGACTCTAGGAGGGTGGCGGAACAGGAAAAACGCAGGATCTGGCAGGGTATAGCGTCCACGGTGAACTCCGTGGGTGTGGCTGATTGGTCGCTGGACGAACTCAAAAAACGCTGGTACGACCTCCGAGGTCGTGCCAAAGAGAGGGTGGCTGAGCGCCTTGGAGAGTCATCGGGCACTGGAGGGGGAGAACCTACAGTCCCTCCAAACACCCCCATGGAGGACCAAGTAGAGAACACCCTGGAGACAGAGGCGGTCATCGGAGTGACTCATCTGGACTCATCCCGCCCCACCCAAGACAACCAAGGTAAGTGGCATGCGACTGCGACCCTGTCCCCTATGAATGTCCATGACCAATTAGCCTCCCATATTGTTCCATAGTCATGCCATCGTTCCACATCAGGTAATGCCCTGAAGCATTGTGGGACATGTAGTGTGGGCACAATGTAGATGTACCACAATGCAGCCAGACAGGTTCCAAAGTACGCAAAGCCATAGCCAGTCAGGGAATGTCACCCAGCATGCATGTAGCAACTGCACGTGTGACAGATACATGCAACTAATGAACGTCCACTTCCCCTCACAGGTGGTGCAGACAGCAGCGACAGCGAGAGGCTGCAAATAGATGAGGAGGCACAGGATGAGGAGGAGGTGCCGCCACATACACAGCCACCAGCCCCTGCCCCAGCAACTACTCCCGCAGCCAAGTCCACCACCAGTGTGCCTCCTGTGTCTGGCGCAGCAACTACTCCCGCAGCCAGGTCCACCACCAGTGTGCCTCCTGCGTCTGGCGCAGCAGCTACTCCCGCAGCCAGGTCTACCACCAGTGTGCCTCCTGCGTCTGGCGCAGCAACTACTCCCACAGCCAGGTCCACTACCAGGGTGCCTCCTGCGTCTGGCGCAGCAACTACTCCCACAGCCAGGTCCACTACCAGGGTGGCTCCAGCCCCTGCCGCACCAACAACACCTGCCGTGACACCACCAGCAGCTGGTGCTTCAACATCAGGGCCTGCGACAGCGGCAACACAGCAGCCACCCACTGTGTCAGGCCAGCAGAGCATGCGTGGCAGGCCTCGCCTGAAGACCAATGCACCTATCAGCAGGAGGGGGAATGGACAGGAGCATGTGAGAGTAAGCGTGGAAAGACGCATGCTCCGTATACATCAGCTGCAAGCACGCCAGCAAGGTGCCATACAGCTACAGCTGTACAACATTGGGCGCAATGTTGCCGAAGTGGGGGACCGGATGGACCGCATGACGGCAGCCATGGAAGATGTGGGGGAGGGAATGGTCAGCATGACTGCAGCCATGGCAGGTGTGGGGGAGGGTATTGCCCGCATGACTGCAGCCATGGAGGCCAGCACTGCTGCAAATACATCGCAGCGCAACGCAGCACGCCGCCGCCACCGTCAGCTATTGACCCGGCTGACCGCCTACACCAGGTCAAATTACATCATAGGCAATGCCACATCACAGTTGTCGCGGCGGTCCCTTGCGCAGCAGCTCATCCAGTGCTGCGAGGATGTGGCCAGGGTCCTTGAGCACCTGACCAGTGCCGTGATAGCACTACACCCTCCTGCTCTACCTGCCACTGTTGGGGGTGATGATGCCAGTGAGGGGACATCGAGTGTGAGCAGCCACTCTGCCTCACACGTAGGGGCACGCAGGCGCATCACCAGGCCCACAGCAGCTGCACGTGCCTTGGATGAGGATGAGCCACAGAGGCGCTTGGGTGGTACGCGCAGGAGGCGCACATGACTTCATATGACTCTTACAGGCACAGGCTGAGTATAAGCCTGCCCTGTCCTGTCACACAGCAGTATGCTGAAATACTGTTAGCAATGACAACATTTAAAGTGTTACCATAATTGTGAATGAAACAATAATATTTATTTTAGCAGCACACATTGGCGTTGTGTCATTATTACTTTTTGCATGCATTTGTGATTTGTGGGGTGAGGGAAGAGGGTGCATTAGAAACTGTTCAGTGTGATGTGGTTGCGACGTCTGTGGCCTTCAGCTGGATTCTCCCCGCG
The DNA here is from genome assembly GCF_964261635.1 of Lissotriton helveticus. Lineage (NCBI taxonomy): Eukaryota > Metazoa > Chordata > Amphibia > Caudata > Salamandridae > Lissotriton > Lissotriton helveticus. The sequence continues at coordinate 706,865,855 of NC_136071.1, forward strand.
TGCATGGCGCGCATGTGCAGGTGGCCGGTCGTCCCCTTCAGATTCACTGCCAGAGATGTCGACAGGTATCCGGCGCTTGGTTGCAATGTTATGTAGAATTGCGCAGACAGCCACAATGCGGCAGCACACTGCAGGACTGTAATACATGGCCCCACCGGTCTTGTGCAGTATGCGGAACCTGCTCTTGAGCAGCCCAAATGTCCTTTCTATGCAATTCCTTGTCCGAATGTGTGCAACATTGTAGCGCCGTTGCTGGGGTGTAGCAGGGTTGAGGTATGGGGTGAGGAGGTAATCACGGAGGGCGTAGCCACTGTCACCTGAATGAGAGGAGCAGAGGGTGAGTGCCTGTGCTGTGCTGCTACTTCATAGCAATGTGACATTGTCGACAAAGTGTACTTACCAAGTAGGTGTCCTTCCCCAAAGTCTCCCCTTGCCAGTCGTGTGTGGAGGCCACTGTGCCGGAAAATGTAGGAGTCATGGGTACTCCCTGGGTACTGGGCCACAATGTCAGTGATGTATGTCTTGGCATTGCGGACCATCTGTATGTTGAGGGAGTGGTAGGACTTGCGATTGCGGAACATATACTCTGTGGCAGCTGGTGGGCAGATGGCGATGTGGGTACAGTCTATGCATCCGAGTACATGTGGAAAATGGGCTACATTGTAGAATTGTAGCTTGGTCAAGTCCAAATCCTGTTGGCTGGTGGGAAAAATGATGTGTCGGTGTAGCTGGGTAAGCATAGCGTCAACAAAAGTCTTGAGGCAGCGTGACATGGTGGGCTGGGATATCCCCCCAGCAACCGCTACTATCCCCTGGAAGCTCCCGGAGGCCAGGAGGTGCAGGCTACACAATACCTGCACATGTGTAGGCACCGCATTGGTACGCCTTGTTGGGTGCTGCATCAGGGGGTCAAGGTCATGTATCAGCAGGATTATCATTTCCCCATTCAGCCTGTATTTAGCATATATCTGCTCTCTGGTTTGCCCCAGCAAGGTGACCCGCTGGTGGAATATCCTGTCCTGGATCCGGCCTCTCCTCCGTGCTGCTCGCTGTAGCCTTCGCCGCCTGACCACCATGTACATTCCTGGCATTGTGGAACTCCTAATGCTGCTGCTGATTGTCCTTATGTGTGATTGGTCAGGCCTGAACCTGTTACTGATTGACCAACAGTTTTTTGAAATGTTTTTTGAATGGCTTTTATGGTTACCACCTGCTTTGAGTTGTCCTTAATTTGCGCCGCGCAAACTGCAATTTTTGGGTTTTTCGCTATTTGAAAATTTTGATGAATACCGATTGCGATTGTATAGCGAATTCGCAATTTTTTTCGCAGGATCCGTGGTTTTTCGCATTTTCCGATTCGCTAATGCTCTCCTACCGGGATTCTGCGAATATTATAGCGATTTCGGTATTATGTGTTTGCGACTTCATGTTGAATGCCGATTACGGACATTGCGCCCGCAATTGCATTTTCGCAGCGATTGCGGGCGCAATTTTGCTTGATGAATCAGGCTGTTTGCCCCTATTGTCCTCCTGTGTAGGCTACATATTCACTTTGCGGACTATTCCAGCCCAGTTTCCCATATCTGATGTGAGGAGTATGTTGGAATTTGGACTCTTGACAATTTAGACTGTACTACAATGGTTTCATCCACCATGACTGAAGCCTTCACTTTTTGTTGTCACTGTGTAATATTTAGTTAATTTCTCAATCTTATCATTGTTCACTTCATTAAAAACACATGATCAAATCATTGTTTCCTGTTGTAATTCTCACATTTAAAGAAATGTGAATGTACTACAAGTGCACTTTGCAATGTAAAAACTAGGAATTTCTGGAGGCATGGGTATTGTGTATGTAAACAATGTCCAACTCAGGATAGCTACCATGTAAGAACAACACTGCACTGCCTTTCCCAGATCATAGAGCTGAGTTATAGCTCGGAGGGTAATCCGCTCTAAAAGCGTTTTTACTCTATTGAATTGTGATTTAAATTGTGATTCACTGTATGTTGGGTGCAATTGTACTACTTTTACCTCCGCGCTGTAAGCTGCCTGTCCTAGGTCCTGGTAGCTGACAGCATGTTGAGCCGCCCCCGCTAGTCAGAGCCGGGCCACCATCTTGTTTAGCGGGCTAGTTGTTTAGCCCGAGAATATAAATGAACCCGCTGATGCGACCGCACAATGCTGCCTTTCCCTGATCATAGAGCTGAGTTATAACTCGAAGAGGAATCCGCTCTATAAGCAGTTTTACTCTTTTAAATTGTGACTTAAATTGTATTTCACTGTAGGTTGGGTGCAATTGTATTACTTTTACTTGCATGCTGTAAGAAGCCCGTCCTAGGTCCCGGTAGCTGACAGCATGTTGATGTTTTCCCGCAACTCAGATCCGGGCCGCCATCTTAGTTGGCAGACTAGTTGTTCAGCCCGAGAAAATAAATGAATGAGCTGACGTGACCGCGCAGCGCTGCCATTCCCTGATCATAGAGCTGAGTTATAGCTCAGAGGGGAATCCGCTCTAAAAGTGTTTTACTCTTTTAAATTGTGATTTAAATTGTGATTCACTGTATGTTGGGTGCAATTTTATTACTTTTACCTGCATGCTGTAAGCTGCCCGTCCTAGGTCCCAGTATCTGACAGCGCTTTGATCGGTCCACGCAACTCAGAGCCGGGCCGCCATCTTGGTTAGCGGGCTAGTTGTTCAGCCTGAGGATAAAAATGAACGCGTTGACGCAACCGCACAGCGAGTGTGCCACTGGCGCACCAAAGACGCACCTAAGGTAATCCCGCCTGCGCCTGTCTGTGACTGTCTGCGCTCAGATTGCACTCAGCGCCAGCCTCCCCTGCATATTTTAAGTCAGACCTTTCTGCCATTTTAAAGTACTCTAGGGCTGAGCTACTCGATTTGAATACTGGAAGTAAGGATGCTGCCTGTATGTGCTTAACATTCTACACAATTCCCAGATCAATTCCCATCACTTGTCCTAGCTGTAAAAAGTCACTCCCCCAACTTATATTTCAGGCAACCAAGCCCAACAGACCACAGAAATGGGCAAACACAGAGTGGCCTCATGCAAACCCATTATTATGTTTACTGCTAAACGCCAGATCATTGGTAAAACACAGCATGGAGTATGCCATACTTATGGAAGATCTTAATATAAATCTTGTGTTAATCACAGAATCCTGGACAGACGATGCATCAGGACCTGATTTTATTAAAGTTACTCCACCGGGGTTCCTCTGTCATACACAAAAGAGGCCCATTAGGAGGGGGTGCTGGCAGTAATATATCACAGCTCCTTAAATACTGCCTTTCATACAGCATCTAATTTAACATGTGAAGCACTTTCCTTCAGTTTCTGCTTTTCCCACCATCAGTCTTTCAAGGGCATTTTATTGTACAGACCACCAGGTTCTAGGAACAAGTTTCTAGCATCAGTTGGAACACTGCTACAGGATGGGCTCTGCTCTGAATCATTTACTATTCTCAGGGATTTTAACTTTTATCTGGATGCACTGACCGACCCTGATACAACCGCTGTCATTGATTTGATGAGTAGCGTTGGTCTAAGGCAACAAGTAGAAGGTTCAACTCATGTCGCAGGCCATACGTTGGATGGGATTTTTTCCAATCATCCACAGCTAACCTGTACAGGGTTGCTGCCACTTGCATGGACAGCCCACATAGCAATTCAGTTCGAGTTGGTCCCTCCCTTCCGACACAATAGTACTGGGGCCCTTAACAGCCAGATAGAACTAAGAGCATGGAATCAAATTAAGGGCATCCAGTTAGAAGATCTTCTTACAGCGAATGCCTGGTCAATGCCTACAGCGGTTGAGGAGGCCACTATTTGTTGTTCAAAATGGGTGGAGACAACCTGCAAAATATTTGCCCCAGTAAAAATCCTGCACGACAAATGATCCCAGCAGCTCCCTGGTACTCTGCGAAACTAAGGGAACAAAAACTCATTTGCAAGCGTCTAGAACGTCACTGTAGAGGAAAATACTGAAAAACTGAGAAATAATTATATAAACAAATTCTTACAGTTTACAAAAGGTTTTTATTTAGTACAAAAAGAACATTGTTTGTGAATCAAATTAAACTGGCCAAATGTTCCACCAAAGAACTCTTCAGTACCATATCTAGGTTGGCTTCCCCGTCCCCACTTAACATTCCGAGCAGTCAAAAATTATGTGAGGAAATTGCCACTGTGTTCTTGCAGAAGGTGGAGCTTATCTTCTCGTTGTTTAGTTTCTCTGGAATGGGAGGGACACATGTTCCAACTACAGGGGGTCAAATCAACAACTGACTTATTGCCTACCCTTGATAAGTTTGCTCCTCAGTCCACTAAAGACACTTTAAATCTACTCGCCTTTATCAGATCAGGCTCTCCTTATGATCCTTGCCCGGTGGCTGTGATCAAACTAGCCCCTGTTGCTATCTCGCTCACTTCCTTATTTAGTGCTATGTTTGAGTCAGGGCATTTCCCCAAAACTTGGAAGATAGCATCAATCCTTCCACTGTGAAGAAACAAAACTTAGATCCTAAGGATCCTAATAACTATCGGCCAATCTCCCACCTTTTATTGCTGGCTAAATTGGTGGAGAAAGCCATGAACTCAAAGCTTAGTGCCTTTCTCCAGATAGATCATATTCTGGATCCTACTCAATATGGGTTCAGGGAAGGACAAAGCACAGAGTCTGCCCATATAAAATCCACAGAAGAAATAAAGGAAGCCCTGGATCAGGGAGGCAATGCAGCTCCGATCTCTCTGCGGCCTTTGATATGGTACATCATGATCTCCTGGTGGACTGTTTGTTGACTTGCAGGATTCAGGGCAAAGCATGGAAGCTACTGAAATCCTTCCTAATGGAAAGAACTTAAACTCAGGCGCTGGGCAAATTGTGCTCCAAACCTTTTTCCTTACCTTGTGGAGTGCTGCACGGGTCATTCTTTAATCCTATTCTTTTTTACGTTTACGTATCCCCCTTGGCCGCCCTGAGCAGATCCTTTGGCTTTCATCTCACTTCTTATGCAGAAGGCACACAATTGTAATGTCTCTGCTGCCAGGTCAGGAATCAGATAAGAGCAAGAGGTTGTATGTCTGCATTATATCATTCAAGATGTGCATGACACAGAACTGCTTGAAGTTAAAATCGAGCAAAACTGAGGTCATCACCTTTGGAAATAATCCCAGCTTCTGGACTCCTGATTAGTGGCCGGAAGAATTAGACACCCTTCCAAAAACAGGAAAGCAAAAAATCTGGGAGTTATAATTGATGATAAACTCACTTTTGGGGACCAGATAAATACCATTACCTCAGCGACCTTTCACTCCCTAAGAATGATTAAGAGAATAATGCCTTTCTGGCCGGAAGACAGCCAACGCATAGTCGTAACATCTCTCATTCTATCGAGGTTGGATTATTGTAATGGCCTCTACCTGAACATTCAAGAGCGACATTTAAACAAACTCCAACTTTTGCAAAATGCGGAAGTTAGACAGCTTATCGGCATGCCAAAATTATGTATCAGTCACCAAGCAAATTAAAAGGCTTAATTGGCTACAAGTTAGACAACGGGTGCATTTTAAATCCATTTGCACCATCTTTAAAGCCCTTCAAGGAACAGGACCAGAATATCTAAAACGTAGATTTCAATGGTATGTCCCTAAAAAAACCCTCCCCTCCTCAGGAGCTAATATGGTGATAGTATCTCCCATCAAAAAAGTCAACTGGGGAGGGAGAAGCTTTGTTTCCAGTGCCGCAAGGGCCTGGAATATACTTCCTTTCTACATCAGAATCGCCACTGACGTAATGGCATTTAGAAAAGGACTAAAAACTTGGCTTTTCAGCAAATAGGATTTCCAAGACAACCTGTGTTCAGATGGTAGTAGCTAGTGCCAGGACACCCTTGGCTAACGGTAGCGCTTTGGAATTATAAATAATATTACATAACACATATATACAAGTGTCTGGTCTGAGAACATATTTATTCCATTGTTCAAATCATAGGCTAACATGATGTAAAAAAACGCAAATAAGACATGATTCGGTTATTCTGTGTCAGTGATCACATAATCAGTTGCAGACTTTCACAACATGGAAGGAGGGGATGCATCTGAGAATATCCCACACAATAGGCATGAATAACTTAGGTCTGCATCATCAGCTGGAGCCCTATTGCCTACCTCTCGAAAGGAATCCTACATCAAATGAACAAATAAACAGAATCGTCAGTACAACAGTTTCTGACCACAGGGCCATTTCAATCCAGTGTTGCCTGCATCTAGTGGAATATCACGAACAAATGTCAGTGATGTACTTTGGCCCACAATGAGGAGACACATCAACAGCTACAAAAATGTATACACAATGAGGATTTAGCCAATGTGAACGCAGAATATCATGAATTGCGCCCAAAACAACATTGTATTGTATCACATGACAGCACACATATTGCATTAGGACCAACACACCACAAGGAGCACTTCCAATGGAAGCCAGGTAAGTTTCATCCTGTCATTACCAGGAACAATCCATGTCCACTTTATATGGCTGAACAGCATCATAAATCTGCTAATGTCAAAACTCTGAAATGTACAAAGATACCATGGTAAAGAAATCTAAAACAGACCAGACCAACACAGAGAGATTAGCTAAGAAACCATACATATGGCACACATTACATTGTCAACTTCTAGAGAACATAGTCCTAGGCAACCCTACAGCTGAACAAAGTTACACTTACAATACAAACACCCTTCCCTAGATATTTCCAGATCCATATATTCCTAGTATGTAGCATGGACACCCTCCTCACAACATCACTACAAGAGTTGCAATAATAGTAAAAGTCATCATGTCTCACACTATACTTACACTAAGGAGAAGTAGTTTTGGATGAGATCTTGACGCAAGTCAGCTCCTTCCTCTTCACTACTCTCATCATCATCATTTGGCATTTCAGGATCCTCATCCGGTGGGTCTTCATGGGGCGCATACTCTGCCATGTAAGGGATGTTCTGTCACAGGGCAATGTTGTGGAGCATCCAGAAAGGCCACAGTGATATTATGCACCTTCCCAGGTGAGTAGGGCTCCCCCAGTCTTGTCCAATACAGACATCTGAATCTGGCCTTCAAGAGCCCAAAAGCATGCTCCACTGGCTGCTGTGTTCTTTCTATGGGCCTCATTGAAGCAAACTTTCCCTGGCATTGTAGGATTCCTCAGTGATGCCGGCAACCATGGCAGGTTGGATAAGCTGAGTCTCCTAGATAGAAGACAGACAGAAGTGCAACAATGAGTTACACACTTTCAGATCATGCTACCTGACATCCTCCACATAACGTTTGGACAGATCACACTTACCTACAAGCCAGGCACTCTCCTGTAGAGGTTGTGACATCAGCTGGGGTAGGGTGCTGTTCCACAGTATGAAGGAATCATTGGCAGATCCTGGGAATCAGGCACAGATGTTTGAGATGTACACATCTAGTAAGTAAGAAGACAACCTGCATGTTGATAGAATGGAAGTGCTTCCTATTTAAATTCACTTGCTCCCTGGCTTGTGGTGGTGCTAAGGTATTCTGTGTGCCATCAATGGATCCAATTACATGTGGGATGTGACCAACAGCATAGAAATCTACCTTCACAGCAGCAAAATCCTGACGTCTGGGGAACTGGATATAGCTGGTCACATGTCTAGAAAGTGCTGCTTGTACCTCTTGGAGTACCCAACTGAACATAGGTTGTGACATTTCACCTGAAATAGAGACAGAGAATTTGAACAAGCCAGTGGTCAAAACATGCAATACAGACATGAGTTTCACAAGTGGTGGGATTGATGTAGGATAAGTGATGTGAGGTATGAGGTCAGGCTCCAACCGATGCCATAAGTCCTGTATTATTTGACGATTCATATGAAACTTCTGAATCACATGTCGCTCTTCCATGGTCTGAAAGTCTGGGAATGGGCAGTACACTGGAGCTTGGCATCTCCACCCTCTCCCAGGGTACCTATATGAGGAGCAACACAAAAAAGTAGAGTAACATATGTGAAGAGTAAGTCAAAAGTCATGTGTCAAAACATTAATGCTTCATTAAGTATTGCACATTTCACTTCCTCATTGACAAATCTTGAACATTCACTAGTCACCCCCAAAGTGGCCTTCACAAGTCTGCAATATAACTGTGTACACCATCAATACAGAAAATGTTAATTGCCACCAGAGCGAGAGTAGCATAAAATGTCATGTTAGATATCGCCAACTGCGGTTCACAGTGTGCAGCGCACATCTTGCCTATGTGCACAGTAAGCACTACACAGATGAAGTTGTGTACTGAACACGACATGAGAATGGAGCATTTCAAAGGAAAACATATTTGCCGTCATTTGTAGTGGTGGTGACATACTTAACTGTATCCAATACAGTTTTTCCAACCGCTAACATGGTATATGCCTGACCTCGCTAATAGGACATGTCGAACGTACGCCGCTGGTGGAAGTCGACTGCACGGTGAGCGGTTGTATGCACGAAAGGCACAGCCGAAGGCTAACATTCGTGACAGTGGTGGTCACGGCGCAATGGCTGTGTACGCTAACGCTGATGACAGCATACGTACAGTACATGTACACAGCAGTTGGAAAAAAACCTCACTTGCCTCCAGTCACTGTTGCTATCAACACCTCGTCCATTTTAGCTGTGGTTTGCCAACTCTGGAAGCAATCATGACATGCACTGCAGGGGAGAGGGCCCGTCCCATCACTCTAGAGGACCTGGATGCCCTGGTGGATGAGGTTCTTCCCCCTGGATGCTCAGCTGTATGCCTCATCAGAGGAACAATTCAGTTTCTAAAATACATATTTAACTCCATTTCACTGCTTCCTTTCTATTCCCATAGGTTACAATGTACCTACATAAGGCACACATGTAATGGATTATGAGGCCCTGAAATGTGTGGAGAGAAGGCCACCATTGGAATGTGTGAATAAGGTGATTTCTACTTCTACTGCATGCATATCTCTGTGCAGGCCTCAAGTTCATAGTAGCTACAATTAGTTCTCAAATCACACTATGGTATATGTGCATTGTTATGTATAGGTTTCACACCATGAGCCATGTCTGTATACTGTCATATACAACAAGGGGTGGTGATGGACAGAGTCTCTGAATTAAGCAGAGTACTCTCACCCAGTCAAGAGATCAGGGCTAGATCCAACACCGTTTTTTAGCTCATTGCACCATCCCAGTTTCAGAACCTGGCTGTATGCAAATTAGTCTGTCCCTGGCCCAGTGCATCATGGGAACAGGGCAGACCAGACTACAAAAGCCAATTCTTACACTGGGAAGGAAACAAGCTTCCGGGGACCGGTTTCTGGCATTACAGCCGTCTTCGGCCCGGCTTGCCTGAATCCTGATGGTGCAATGAGCAAGGGACTCACGTCTGAGTATACCCTTCCACGCTTAGGGTGGACAAAATTATTTACAACAAGGGGTGGTGATGGACAGAGTCTCTGAATTAAGCAGAGTACTCTCACCCAGTCAAGAGATCAGGGCTAGATCCAACACCGTTTTTTAGCTCATTGCACCATCCCAGTTTCAGAACCTGGCTGTATGCAAATTAGTCTGTCCCTGGCCCAGTGCATCATGGGAACAGGGCAGACCAGACTACAAAAGCCAATTCTTACACTGGGAAGGAAACAAGCTTCCGGGGACCGGTTTCTGGCATTACAGCCGTCTTCGGCCCAGCTTGCCTGAATCCTGATGGTGCAATGAGCAAGGGACTCCATCTGAGTATACCCTTCCACGCTTAGGGTGGACAAAATTATTTACAACAAGGGGTGGTGATGGACAGAGTCTCTGAATTAAGCAGAGTACTCTCACCCAGTCAAGAGATCAGGGCTAGATCCAACACCGTTTTTTAGCTCATTGCACCATCCCAGTTTCAGAACCTGGCTGTATGCAAATTAGTCTGTCCCTGGCCCAGTGCATCATGGGAACAGGGCAGACCAGACTACAAAAGCCAATTCTTACACTGGGAAGGAAACAAGCTTCCGGGGACCGGTTTCTGGCATTACAGCCGTCTTCGGCCCGGCTTGCCTGAATCCTGATGGTGCAATGAGCAAGGGACTCACATCTGAGTATACCCTTCCACGCTTAGGGTGGACAAAATTATTTACAACAAGGGGTGGTGATGGACAGAGTCTCTGAATTAAGCAGAGTACTTTCACCCAGTCAAGAGATCAGGGCTAGATCCAACACCGTTTTTTAGCTCATTGCACCATCCCAGTTTCAGAACCTGGCTGTATGCAAATTAGTCTGTCCCTGGCCCAGTGCATCATGGGAACAGGGCAGACCAGACTACAAAAGCCAATTATTACACTGGGAAGGAAACAAGCTTCCGGGGACCGGTTTCTGGCATTACAGCCGTCTTCGGCCCGGCTTGCCTGAATCCTGATGGTGCAATGAGTAAGGGACTCACATCTGAGTATACCCTCCCACGCTTAGGGTGGACAAAATTATTTACAACAAGGGGTGGTGATGGTATACTGTCATAAGCATTTGAGGATGATGTTAGCCATGTGTACCATCCCACACATCACTCAGACCACATCAGACTTTGTAAAACATTTGTCTGGTAGGTAGCTTTACCTCACACACCCCTTCATATTGCCACACAATCGTATATTCACATATGAAATGGGCAGAAGTTGCACTTTTTATGTACTGAATTAATAGAAATGTGAGGTTTGTGTGGGATAAGTAGCCTCAGCCTACAGAGAGCAAGGCCTGCCATTGATATGTGGGCAGTCTGGGACAGGGCCCAGCCTGGGCCAGAGTAACTTTGGCAGGAGAACTGATGTACAGAGTAATGTCCATGTAGACCTGCTGTTCCATGGATGTTCCCGGAAAGTTATCTGTACCACTTGCACCCCTGATAGCTGTTACATGGATAATATGAGGCATGGTGACTGAGGTGATCCCCTGACCTGATATTTTTTTCCACTGATCCACAGTGTTAATGGTTGTCTGTCACTAATGACTGTCGCCTTACTCACACATGTCTGTTGACACTTTTCTAATCCTGTTACTTCCAGTGTACTTGCCTATTGCACATCTGAGACGTGAGCAGTGTGGATAGTAGTTTACATTTGAATAGATTTAAAAATGTGAATTTTCTGCTTGGCTACACTATTCCCTATCACACAACACATACAATGGTATGTAGATAGTCATCCCTGTTACAGTGCCATATATGGCAAAATGGGTGTCCTGTGATGGCAGTACAAATAACACAAACTTATTACCACTTACTATGATATTCAAATAAGTAGTCCACATGTCCACACACCACTCAGAGAGGTAGCTTTCAGTGTTACACAGACCAACCCTTGCCTTGTGAGCTTAGTCTTAGGATGTGTATACTATGGTACTTGGCTCTATTGACCGTATGCAACAATGCAATGGGCCTGGCAGTAAACGTGTCTAGACAGGCATGCACAGGTAGTTTACCCGTCAGAAAGTAAACATGGTGTGCTGTGTGTCATGGCACCTCGCATCACATTCCATGTAGGATGGCCCTGGCCTTCATGATATTAGTGGGCTGCCTCAGTCAGTGTAGGTCATAGACAGGGTTTAGGTTAGTCATCAGATGACCACAAAAATGTGTATCCATGCTTTAGTTGTGCTTAGCATGTGGCATGGTCACATGTAATATGTCAACTCTTGATGAAGGCGTGTGCTAGATATCAACGTAATGTGTATCAAGCTGACAGTTATGCTCAAACTTCCAGCTATAATCTGTTTCTACTTCTATTGCAAACCCAAGGCGGACCCGAGAGACCTCAAGAACTTCCGGCCCATCTCCCTGCTTCCGTTCCCAGCCAAGGTCATCGAGAAGATCGCCAACAGACAGCTAACCCGATACCTCGAAGAAAACAGCATCCTGGACCCATCCCAGTCAGGGTTCCCCAGCAACCACAGCACCGAGACTGGCCTCATCGCTGCCACCGATGACATCAGGACCCTGCTGGACAAAGGTGAGACCGCGGCCCTCATCCTCCTGGACCTCTCCGCCGCCTTCGACACCGTCTACCACCGCACACTACGCACACGCCTCCACAATGCAGGGATCCGAGACAAGGCCCTGGAATGGACCACCTCCTTCCTCTCCGGCAGAACCCAGAGCGTCCGCCTCCCCCATTCCGATCCAAAGTCTCCAAGATCACCTGCGGCGTACCCCAGGGATCATCCCTCAGCCTGACACTGTTCAACATCTACATGGCCCCACTCGCACAAGTCGCCCGACAGCACAACCTCAACATAATCTCCTACGCCACTCAAATGATCCTCTCCCTCACTAAGGACCCCCTCACTGCCAAATCCAACCTCCACGAAGGAATAAAGGCCGTCGCCGACTGGATGAAGATAAGCCGACTGAAGCTAAACACGGACAAGACGGAGGTCCTCATCCTCGGCTCCAACCCTTCAGCCTGGGACGACTCCTGGTGGCCTACGGCACTGGGAGCAGCCCAACACCCACCGACCACGCACGCAACCTTGGAGTCATCCTCGACTCAACACTCTCCATGACCAAGCAAGTCAACGCAGTCTCCTCCTCCTGTTCAACACCCGCGCATGCTCCGCAAGATCTACAGGTGGATCCCCACAGATACAAGAAGAACAGTCACCCAGGCCCTCGTCAGTAGCAGACTCAACTATGGAAACGCCCTCTATGCAGGAGCCCCGGCCAAGCTCATCAAACAACTGCAACGCATTCCATATGCCTCGGCACGCCTGATCCTCGACGTACCACGCCACAGCCACATCACCCCTCACCTGAGAAACCTGCACTGGATCCCCATCAACAAGAGGATTTCTTTTAAGCTCCTTATCCACGCACACAAGGCACTCCACAAGACCGGCCCAGCCTACCTCAACAGATGACTTTTCTTCCACATCCCCAACCACCAGCTCCGTTCCGCCGACCTTGCCCTCGCCACCGTCCCTCGCATCCGAAGAACAACCACCGGCGGCAGATCCTTCTCCCACCTTGCCACCAAGACCTGGAACACCCTCCCACTGAGCCTACGACAGGCCCAAGACCTGCTGACATTCAGGAGGCTACTCAAGACCTGGCTGTTCGACCAGTAGCGACCTCCCCCTTTTTTTCCCCAGCGCCTTGAGACCCTCACGGGTAAGTAGTGCGCTCAACAAATTCTTGATTGATTGATTGATCCATACAGGTCAAAGCCCATCAGAAGAAGGCCATTTGGAGACTCATTGCCCGGAAGGTGCGACCCCTGCGGTTCTTCAACCCGCATTGTGCCCACAGCGGAAAAAGGTGGGAGGACCTGCTGCGCTGGATTCAGAAGAGCACAGAGGTCCAGCTGGGTAAGTCCTCCCAATGTGGAAGGGGCGCACACCGGATCCTGATACCGCTGATGGCTTGCATACTGCTGGTTGTCAACCTACACCTTGATGGGTAGTTGAGGGCCCAACCGCAGCTACATGGGGTTGAGTCCTGGCCAGAGTAATACATGTCATATTACTAACTTTGAGTGTTACAGATATTTCACCAACCATTTTGATGGTGGCCCATGTGCCACACACATGATGAGTCACTGTTAGTGTAAGTGTGGTAGTAGGTGCATGCCGCTGTGCTGTGATTATTGTCTTTCTGACCTGGAGCACAACAGAGTCCTGTCCACATCCAATTCTCTCCTTTTGAGCAGACACCTGGCTGAGGGAAGTGCGTAATCATCTCATGTTCTCAGTAAATCTGGGTGACAATTGTACCATACAGGCAACTTGTCTTGCTTGTGTGACAAGTGATGTACCCTCACTATTGCCTCTCATTTGGTAGTGGCCCTATTGCATGTGACATGACATAGAGTTCACAGTACATGCAATGACTGTACAACAGTTTCCATTGGTGAGTACTGGTTAGACAGTGAAATGAGAGTGCAAACATCATTGGTGCTATCAGCAGTATTGCCTACATGTTGGCCAGTGTCCATTTTCCAGTTGATGTTTCATCTGCAATAGTGTTTTGATTCAATACACTCATTCACTGTCTAGTGACCTGCATGATGCAGTGAGATGTAGAACAATGGGATCATATGTGAGTGTCGACACTGATCCTTACTAGACAATCTTAGTATGAAATACCAAAGAGTGGTGTGATGTGCCTTCACATTGGGATTCTAGTGATCTCACATCTTCATGGCATAGATGTTCAGGACTGTTGTGTGTAGATTTAGATATTGTATATAGGTTTCCCGACTTAAGCCCTTATGTAGGCACAATTCACATTGCCCTTATTTAGGCATAGAAATCTAATCCTTATTTAGGTATTACCCATGCTAACCAAATACAGGCATGGCCACCTACATCCATCCATCCACGTCACAACGAGTTCTTGAAAAACCAGGCTTCAGCCTTTAGGACTTTCCCTTGCTTGGATTATTGATTTTTCCAAGAACTCATTTATTATGCATGAACATCTATTCCTTAGGGGTTCATTCATGACGCTCCTCTGCCCAACTTTTACGTCAATACTGGCATTCCTGAACACCTTCAAGGTATAAATTTACCTTCACTTGCCATGGCAAGTCACGGCTGCATACTTGCATGGCTCGCCACGGCGAGTTTGGAAGGAAGTCGAGTCCCCGCCCGACGCTCTGACCAGACGCTGTCATCCTCCTCGTAGAGAATCCAGCTCCAGTGTTTATGACTCCCCTTGCGTACTACACTTAGGTTAGGTACACTGGGGTAGAAATAGCTAGAAGCCCCAGACGAGTATTCACATTTTAGCCTGTGTTAATTATGTTTGTATTTTTATGAATATATGTCAGAGCTACAAACCATGCTATGGCAGTATTATTTTATCTTACTGCTAACGCTGTACATATTATACTTCGCATTTTGTCTTACGATTGTAGCAGTTCATATCTTTTGCACGAGAAATAAGACTGTTCAGCAAACCCTTTTTATTGAAACGCCCGTCTACCTATTTCTGTGTAAACTCTGTAGAAACGAAGCATGCACAATAGACTGAGTGAAACTCTTAACTATTGTTTCCACGATTCTGAGACTGTTCCGATTCTAAAAGGAAACAAAGTTGTGATGTTTATGCGGTTGTCAGAAACTTATCCCTTCATGTTTATTCAAGAAGTTTCTGGTGACCTCTGAGTTAGCTGGCACACACATGTAATTAAGTTTAATGTACTCAATAGAGGTATTCTGACCTCAGATCTATGCCACAACTATAGTGTATATTATTCCAATGCGCAGAGCCTATCAGGGATATAGGAACTACAATACATGGTGCCCAACGCTTTGGTAAGGCACTAATTTAACGCTAGATACTGAAGTAACTCAGTCGTACTTTTCTCAGAGATCCCTACTCATAAAACTCCATAAGACTTCTGGAGTAGGTAGGGATAATAGCCGCCATAGCTGAGTAGGACGAATAACCCATGTATTAGCTGTTTGGTTTGTTCAACGTTGAAGGATACAGTGTTCCAAAATATTGTGCACCTTGAAACTTGCTCTGCAATTTTTATTAAACAATGACCGAAAACAGCACAAACACCAGAACCGGTGGAGCTGTACCCGATGAAGTCGCAGCAGCTTTTCAATATACAGATTTTAATGAAAACAATGAAAATGTGAAAATCATCGCTCCTAATTTAACGAGAGCCATCACTCTAAAACGTATAAAACATGGCCTAACACCAAGAGGTGGTAGAGCAGTTTTTTGATAGAGGCACGTGAATCTTACCAGATAGAGGTATTTAACTCATGGATATTATTCCCTGAATCACATCCAGTAACTAAAATGTTTCACTTCTACAAAGAAGATGATCCACCTGAGGAATATATTCCTTTTGAGGATGTTGAAATTCCACTCACATACCAGGAACATAATCTCTGGTTTAAAGGCGCCCTAAAACATTACTATCCTATTACCAGGCTCGGCCCACTAGGTAGACCAGGAGCATCATGGACGATTTAGCTGGCTACACACCTCATCCTGACATCGCAGAAATGTCAAATGATGTATAACTTACTCAACTCAAAGAGTTAATCAAAATGTATAGACAATTGGTTCAATATGTCATGCGGACTTTTACAGTCCAACCAACAATAGCTATTCCAAAACAAACCTCCTACCAGGGAAATACGCAGAAAATCACTCCACAGACTTTACACGCAGTCATGGGTAAAATGCCCACAAAATGTGAACAAATTCTATTCTGGATAGCTCAACAAATAACTCAAATCGAAGCGGTATTTCCTAATACTAGCCCTTATGAGAAACACAGAAATCTAACAATCTGTTTACCAATGGGGATAACACCACATCTGGAAGACTGCACCACTTGGGGCACAGTCTTTGCTGCTATCTACACTAAAACACATGGTGTTCTGTCTCTGGCGGTAATACCTGATGTCCGGAAACAAATTCAAAATGAATACAGGGCAGAGCCTGCTCTGAATTTAGGTATGAAGTTACTGAAAAATTTCGACCAGGTCTCAACAATAATATTATCTAATATTAAAGGAGAAGCAGCATCAGTGGCAATCCACCAGAAATTAAGGGAATTTGATGTAACAGAACAACCACAAGAATTAGGCAGAATAATTGAAAAATCCTATGAAGAATTAGGCAGAGACAGTTTGGGGGTAACCAGTTAAACCACAACGGTCTGGAGGTCCTGAGAAGGACTCTATTAAACACAATCCTATCTCTTCTAAAAAGAAGAGGGAAAATAACAAACAACATTCAAAAGAGAAACGTTTCCAATCCCGAGGTAGGTCTCCTCAAAAGGAGCCCTCTGAAAGAATGTATAACCTCAGGAATAGGGATAATTTGAGAAAACCTGAAAGTTATCAAGATACTAATACACGTTCCTCTCGTCCCTTTCAGATATCGTCACAGACATCCGAAAGAAAAGGATGCTCAGAACTAAAAGAAGAACACGTGAAGTCCAAATACGATCAACACGTTCAGAAAAACAAACCAAAACCTCAATTCTCCAAGAAGAAGGTAGCAGGTCTGAAGATCAGACATGCTGAGAATTCTGAGAACACAACTCAAGAATGGAGAATGGGCTCAGACAATGCTGGACAGTGCAGCAGAAGTAACAATATCTCTCCAGAACCTGAAGGGACTTCTGGAGACAGTGGACTTGAATGAGGACATTCAAGTTGAAACTGTAGACACCAGGGTTAGCTCTCCACATAGGTTATATGAAATAACACTCCGGGTGCAGGATGACATGCCAAGAAAAGTAAAAGCACTCTTGTGGGAGCATCTTTCAAGGGGTTATGATATACTTCTAGCAGAACAAGACTGGCCACCAGAATTTGTCAGGGAGTGCCCACATGGCGAAGACACCATTATGCCAGGCTTCTCTAAACATGTTCCAGTACCTTTAAAATGCACTTATGCTAGGAAATGGGCAGTGGCGCAGGCCCCAGCATTATACAAAAATCATGTAGGATGGGATGAGGATTCACCTCATCATAAGATCCAGTTAAAAAATAAACCAACTGCTCAAAGGCAGTACCCGATTAAGCAAGAAGCTAAAAAACAGGTCAGGGAGATCTTAGATCAACTTGAATACCAAGGGGTGATTGCAACATGCACCTCATCAACGAACAATCCTTTGTTTCCTGTTTCCAGACCACACAATACATATTGCCTAGTTTTGGACTACAGGCACCTAAACTATTGTTGTAAAACATTTGCAGTACAAAATGCACACAGTACAGCTTTAATGAATAACATTGTGCGTAAAGAATATAAAACCACCTTAGATATTTTTAACAGTTTCTCTTGTCAAAACATAAAACCTGAAAGCAGGTATTTGACAGCTTTCTCAATAATGGAGACTCAGCGTCAATTTTGTCGACTCCCACAGGGGTTCAAGAACAGCCCGGGGTTATTCTCAGCAAGGGTAAAAGAGTCACTACAAATTTGTGAATGACGAGGCATTGTCATATGTTGATGATATCTATCTGACAGACGATGACCTGGACAGGCACTTGAACAGGGTGAACACCATTATACTGGGTTTCGCCTCAAAGGGTTATAAATTCAATTTTAAAAAAATCAAGAATTGCCCATCTCAATGTCCTTTTTCTAGGTTATGAACTATCAAGTGAAGTCAAAAGCCTGGCAGCCAACTTTTTAGAAAAGTGTGCATTGCTTCATCCGCCAAAAACGCTGAAGAACTTACAGTCGATGCTAGGTTTCCTGAACTTTGGAAGAACATACATTCTAAAATACGCAGAAAGGGTTAAACCTCTCTACGAATTAATCAAACCTGATTTTAAAATCACACATTGGACACAGGAACACACAGATATCCTGCGTTCACTTCAAGCAGATATGTTAGCAAGGAAACACTTACAAACACGCGTAAACGCACAAAACTTAGTGATCTGAATCATTCCGGGTCAATGTGGATTCACCTACTTAACTTTTAACAAAGGTGAAAAAGTACCAATTGCATACAAATCACATTTGTATAGACAAGCAGAAATGAAATTTACATCAACAGAAAAAATTCTGACAGCAGTTCAAACCGCTGTGGCAAAAGAAAGAGCCCTAACACAGGGGAAACACATTATAGTCTTAACTCCTGTATCAGCCTTAGAGGCTGTTACAAAAGCGAGCATTCCGAATGCAAAAGCTTTACATCCGAGATGTATACAATGGGTTAATTCACTTGCTGCAACTGATGTTGAATTTGTTTTTGATCCTTATTTGAAAACACAAGCGTTCCTGCAATATGAACACAAATGTCCTCTGCCTACTGAGATTCTCCCTCTTGACCAGTATGAATTTATAATTTATACTGACGGATCTCCACAACCCGTTACGAGGGGTAAGCAAGCTTATAGTGCAGCATGCGCGATCGTTAAAGGTCGTATGAGCGATGGCAAATTCAGACCAATGGCCACAAAAACACAGCTCTAGGAGATTGAATAGCTCAGCGAGCTGAACGACAAGCATTTAAAATGGCACTTGAAAATATGAATAGCAAATTCCCCACACTCATAGCGTGCGATTACTTTTACTGTGTTCAATCTTATGATGATTAATTACAAAATTGACTTAAAAATGGTTTCAAACATGCAAAAGGTGGCACAATCAAGCGGAAAACGATTTGGGAACAAGTGGCGTTCACGTTGAAGATAATTCATTGGCTGATGAAGCTGCGAGGGGGGCTGGGTAAACGGCTTCTGTAGCTGCAATCACTCGTTCAAAAACAAAAATAGACAGTGAAATAATACTGGCTGTCAATGCTTCAAGCAAAGGCAGCGGTGCAGCGTTACCTAAAACGTTTCCACTCAAATACTCGTATGAAATTAAATGAATGAATGAAATGAAATGAAATTGGGTTTGTATGGCGCACTTCTGCCCTGAGGCCTCGTAGCGCTGGGAAGCAGGCGGCGGGGCAAAAAGCCATTTAATGGGAGTTAGTGAAGAGAAAAGTATTCAGGAGTCTGCAGAAGACCTGTAGGTTGGGTTCACTGCGCAGAATGGGGGGCAAGGAATTCCAAAAAATGGAGGCATTCCAGGAAAGGAGCGTCCACCCCACCTAGATCTCCATACTTTCCTCGTAGTAGCGAGGAGGGCCGTGCTAGAACACAGACTTCTCGAGGGTTGATAGGGGGTAACAAAAGAGTGAATCATGGCAGGTCCTGTTTTCCACATGGCTCCATGAGCTAGGCACATGGCCTTGAATCGGATTCTGGAATGAATTGGCAGCCAGTGGAGTTTCTTCAATGCGGATGACGCTGAATGTCTCTGAGGAAGCTCTAGGAGTAAGCGGGACGCGAAGTTCTGGGTCACTTGCAGTTTTTTTATGGTGGCCAACAGCGCGCCCAGATAGAAAGCATTCCCGTAGTCTAAGCGGGACAGGATGAGGGCTTGCACCATGATCCTTCGGGCCTGAAAGGGGAGTAGGGGCAGAATTTTCCTCAACTTCCTCATCAGGCCGAAGCAGGTAGCGGAAAGTTTGGTGGCTTGGTAATTGAAACAGAGGGCGCTATCAAGCCACATGCCCAGGCACTTGATCTTATCCTTAGGGGCCGGCATGATGCCAAGACAAGTCGGCCAAACCAAAGTCGAGTTGGGTGAAGGAGACTTACCCAGAAACATCAGTTCTGTCTTGTCCCAGTTTAGCTTAAGGTGAGATAGTGCCATCCATTTGGCTCCCGCTTCTAGGCAGGTGCCCAGAGTGCAAGATGACCCCTCAGGGTGGTTTAGCGCCACCACCGGTTGGGTGTCATCTGCATAGGTAATAATTTCGATGCCGAACGGAAGCACTATCCCAGCCAATGGCTCCATATAGGTG
Organism: Lissotriton helveticus; assembly: GCF_964261635.1. Classification (NCBI taxonomy): domain Eukaryota; kingdom Metazoa; phylum Chordata; class Amphibia; order Caudata; family Salamandridae; genus Lissotriton; species Lissotriton helveticus. The sequence goes on from NC_136071.1 coordinate 706,886,233, forward strand.
TTAAAAAGCATGGGGCTCACGGAGGATCCCTGTGGAACGCCACAGCTGAGAGGCCAACTGTTTGATGAAGTAGCACCCTTCGAGACCTGAAAAAATCGACTTTTAAAAAAGGACTGAAGCCAAGTGATAGCCAGGTCTGTCACACCTAGATGTTTTAGTCGCATGAGCAAGATATTATGATCCACAGTGCCATAGGCGGCACTGAGGTCAAGCAAAATAATTGCTGCTGTGCCGCCTTGATCTAGGAGCCTCCATGCCTCTTCTGTCACTGCCAAGAGAGCCGTTTCTGTCCCGAGCTTGGGACGAAAACCTGCCTGGGAGTCATGGAGTAGATTGTTGGACTCCAGGTAGTGGACTAAGATGGTATTAACATGTCTCTCAAGCAGCTTATCCAACTAGGGAAGGAGGGAGATGGGGTGATAGTTGGCCAGGTTAGAGGTATATAATTGATGCGAACAACGTTTTGTTTGCTTGAATCCCTGGAGTGGGGGATAGGGTAATACCAAAGATGGAACATAGATTAGGACTAATCCTAGCACCACATGAAGGGATCACCTCTGCTCATGCAGGTGTTTCCTCTGCCGCAGTATCATTATTAAAACAGAGATACTGGTGGCCCAGCATTAGGAAACAGAACAGAAACTATGTTTTGGACTGTGAAATATGCCAAAAGATGAAAATCTCTACTGTGAAACGTCCTGCACAGACGCCCCTGTTAATTTCAGATAAACCATTAGCTTGTATTTACTTGGACCACTGTGGGACCTTACAAAGGGAGGGTAACTATAAATATACCATGGTCACAGTAGATTTTTGTTCAAGGGTCCTATGGATGTGGCCTCAGCGCTCGGCTGACGCTCAAACTGTTATAAAAGATTTGTGAGTCTTTATTGGCACATACGCAGTAGGCACACTACACTCTGGCCAGGGCCATGCGTTTAGCTCTCGAGCTTACAAAGAAGCTATGGCCAGTTTGGGTGTAGCATTGCGGCATTCTTCTCCATTCCATCCTGAGGGAAATTCTGTTGTTGAAAGAAAGAAAGGGACATAAAGCAGTCTATAACAGCTAGGGTATTAGGTTCAGGTGAAGGGTGGGTCAAACATCTTTATGAGGTCCAACGATCATTAAACAGTTTGCCAAGAAGTTCTCTAGGGGGTGTCAATCCATATGAGGTCCTATTTGGGACTAGAATGTTGGTACCGGACCTTGACATGAAAGGCAAAGTGATGGAAAATAAAGAATTTGATATCAAAGATCATTTGGATGTTTTACAGGACTTAAATGAACTAAGATTGAAACAAATCAACGTGTTCCTGAAGCCAACCACCACTGGGGAAAAACCAGCCATCCTAGCAAAGCCTGTCTGGATCCCAAAGCTTGGTGATCTAGTCAGAGAAAAGATCACGGACAAAAAGGAATTTGGGCCTTCTTACAGACAACCAGTACCTGTCCTAGCAATCCACGGATCAAGAACAGTACTTTTGCCTCCCCTTGCTGGTAAAAAAGAGAACAGATTTGTGTCCATCGACCTGATCAAACCACACTATGTGGCTGATACTAAGCAGTAGGCCAAGTGGACTCCAACAATGTAGCAGACACACTCCTCTAGCTACAATCCAAGAGGTTCAAACTGAGAGACTTATCACCTTTGAAGATTCTACAGTGAGAAATGCTGGACTAAGCAACAATGCTATGGAACTCGTTCCTCTTAAAACCCAAATAACAGTTTGTGCTGAAACACCTGTCTACAATGAAGTAACAAGTGATCAACTGGTTCCAGCGATTTCAACAAATCCTGATGCAATTCCAACCATTGACAGAACTGCCTCTGGCTATTTTATTAACTTTGATACGTTTTCTGAGGATCCTAGCGAACCGGAAACAACACCAGCACAAAGAACTGTCAAAGAACAAGCAACAGATTTTTTTCATCTCCTGAAAAAGACTTATCTGGTTTCACCATGGATTGCACTATGTATTGTTTAGGGAATATTTTTCTTTCTACTTTGCTTAGCTGTGGTAATAACTCTGGGTATGCTGATAAATGGAAGATATTTCCGAATGGACACAGCAAGTAAAAGAGTGAACTTACTTCTCCAGCCACACATGCTTTCTACGCTGCTTATAATGAAATATGAAGGTTACCCAAGCAGAAACTGCAGAAAGAATATTAGAAATTGATTGTATTAGTTTAGAAAAATCTCTCGCTGTAGTAGACACTGGGTTAACGACTCTGTCTAGAATATATTTATTGGACAGCATTGTATCCTCTGCCATAGACATTATGGAACAAGACTTGGTCATGTTGCAACATGGTCAGTCTCAACTACGTTCTATCATGCTTTTAGTGTGGAAAAGTAAATTTTGCCATGTTCTGTGTCCCTACGCCTCATCCATCATATGTTATGTGTGCATGACCAATATGCATATGTTATTCCCCATGTCCGATTAATGACGCAATTCCAGTTGTGTCCACCTCTGATATGTCAGTTTCCAGTTCTCGTGAATAATACGAATATCAGGCCTATGTAAAGTAATGTTGCCACGTTTCTTAGTGTGCACGTTATTCCATTATAAAATCCCCGTTTCTAGGCCTCAAAAGGGCCCGGACCCTGGATTCAGCTCCTGTCTCCTGAAAGCCTCGCTGAGGAGCGATACAGCCCCCACCTGTATCCTCGACCCTTCACTTACTTCCTGCCTCACAGTGCCCGGTGCAGCTTGGCTCTGCCTCTGAGTCTGCCAAAAGTATGTTATAGTTCCAGTTATCAGTTCAGTCCTCCTTCTGCATTCCTGAGCTACTGAACTGCATCAATAGTTTCCGTCATTGTCTAGCCTTCTCGGCTCCACGTTAGAGAAATACTGTATTAATGGTCATTTAATATTCTTCATCACGCACTACATGAAGAATAATGCATGGTCCAGTCTTAGAATCAAGTTAGCTTCTCCCCTCATGACTTTTAGTTTATATCAACATGTTCCCTAAACATCAGATACCAGATAGGGTTTAGGTATATGTCGCTCCGACCCTTCAGACTCTAGTCTCTGCTCCTAGCACAGAGTTCGTAGCCCCCAGCTTCTCCTAGTAACACGTCATTGCCAGTTTTCGCGCACCATTAGGTTAGAGGTCCCGGCTCCTTAGGTAGCCCCCTCCAAAGTTTCCGCCCATTCATGACATATTCTGTTACGTTTGCACCACATGTCTATGGATACGGCCAGTTACACCTACTTTTACTGTTATCTCTCGCGACTGCTACGCGTCACGCCTTCTGCTCCACCCACTGCTACGCCTACTGCAATGTAATGCTATGTGTTTGCGCTATGTATATAAGTCAATGTTTTGTTATTGAATGTTAGCGCGCTCATCCCAGACCCAGCCCCGGCAGCTGCCGGGCCTTATTGTCCTATTCCCATGCAGGTTGTCCTGATCCTGTCCTTATGCTGTAATAAACCTGCAGAAACTCCTACTACCTCGAATCTTGACTCTTATTTTATTGAGCTATCTGTTATGCTATAAGTCTAGTCAAAAATAGGGTATTATTTATTTATTTACCACATAATGGCGCCCGAACAGGGACTTGCCCTTTCCCCACGCGTCGGTGAAGCCACGCCGACCCCCTGACCCTCTGCAGTCGTGACGGAACCATACCGTGCACTGGCAGATATTTCTGCTCCAAGTATCCCTCAGGCCCACGGAGGAGACGGAGGAGGCGGTCCAGCATCCAAACGAGACGGTGGAGGAACGCGGCGAGTCCCGACCAGAGCCCAAGCCGAGAGTCCAAGGTCCGAGGTATCCGGAGGCCCACCCGTAACTGAAGTCCGAAGTCCGTCGTAGTCCAGTCCCGTTCGAGGCTTTCCGTTCCGTGCTGCCCGGTGAGTACCATTGCTGGGGTAGTATCTAGACAGGACCAATCTAAATTGACTCCTGGTCCGTGGGTTGGTGGTACCCAAGCCCACAAACGAAGTGTTCACCTAGGTGGATACGGGTCTTGATGCGTTCCTTTATGGGACCGGTATGTTCCGTACTGTTACAGCAGTGCATCCAGTAACTCTAGTCTGTTCCGTTCTCGAGAATTCTGTTCTGTTTCTGTTTTCAGTATTTTCAGGTAGTATTCTGTTCGAACTGTTATGTTATGATATGGTTTAATGTATTTCCAATGTCGTGGTATGCCTGAATTGTTTTCCCAATTGTTATTGTTTTTCGTGTATTGTATTGTGTTCCGATTCAAGTTTAGAATGCCGCTCTTTTCCAAGTTAAGTCAGTTAAAAACTAGAAAGGGTCTGTTAGAGGAAGCAGTTCCTGTCCCGCCTAGGGACAGTCCAGGCCATTTTATGTATCAGAAACATGGCATAAGCGCCATAATGTATCTAGATTTATGGGTAGAGTATACCAAACAGTTAGAAGAAAAGTATAGATGGCCCGTATCGGGTACATGGGATGCCGAATGTATCATGCGAGTAGAAGAAGCATTATGGAAAAAGAAAGCCAGACAGTCACAGAAAGATGCCATCGAGTTATGGCGCAAGGAAGCTCATAAAAGAACGGAAAAGGAAGTCAGAAAGTCAGAGTTAAGTAGAGAATCCCAAGAACGAGCCCAAGAAAGAGAATTAATCGAGATAGGTGAACAAGTCAAAGCCGAACAGTCAGACAGACAGAGGCATGCCCTTATTAAGGGTATGTATCCTCTTCTTGCCGAAGGTGTGCCAAAAGCGACCCCAGAGGCACCCAGTAATTTCCCGCCGCCATTAATTCCGACCAAGCTACGTCACAAACCGACCGCAGCTGATATTTTTATTTCGTCCTATTTGGACGACACAGTCCCCGAATATGCAAATCCTGTTCGTGCTCCGCTAGTCCCTGTAAATCAGGCACTTCCCGCTCCTCCAGACACCGGAGTACCTGTTACGGTACCCCCGGTCCAGCCTACAGTTCCATTTCCCACTCTGCCAGGACGTAGAGCCTCAGTAGACGACTCCAGTCTAGGGGCCGTAGGAGGAGCTACTCCTCAAACCCCGCCGCCACACAAGCGTTTATCAGCACTCGAATTACATGCTCAAGCATCACAGCGTACTCCTAAAAGTAATAAGTCTGTCACAGAAATCAGGCAAGCCCTTAACGAATGTGTCTATGATCCAGTTCCAGGCGAATATACTATGGTTTTATATTCCTTACGTGTAAGGAGAGTGACCGAGTATCTAGTCACCTTGCCGAATATGAAAGAAGATCTAGACAGAATATATCGTTTCATCCGTACAGGGGATGATCCAGAAAGTATTGGCGAGATTATGTCTCAAAGGAAAGCCGAGATTCAGCTCATGATATTAAAGTTCCTGATCAATTGTTTAATAAGAGAACAAGATTACCCGTCTAAAGATCCCGCCGAAATGAGAATCCTGACAAGGTGGAGTGATAATATAGCCGAGGGTAAGCACAAGACCGTCAGTGCCATGGAGAGTATGTACAAGAAAATTCGTAAAGAAATAATAAGGTTACACGACCAGCGTAAAGCAGCACAAGTAAGCGAGAAAGAAAGTATCTCTGATCCTGAAGAGGAAGACGAGAATCCCGCCAGAATAGCGTATGTAGGAAAATCCAGATTTCCAGATCGCCATTTACGTCTAGAACCCAAGCCTATTTTTCAACATCTAGCACCAGAACAAGGTTCCCTAGAACAAGTATTTCAAGCTACCGATCACATTCTGAAATCACGAGTCGGTTACAGTGAACTAAGTACTATGCATGAACAAGAACTAGCCCGATCAGCAGTCCGATGGATTATTGATTCTACCACTTTTCCAGACGAAATAGTGGCACAAGTGTTTCTGAAACTGCCCCCAGCCGAGCAACGACTGGTGGGTATGTATATGATCCAGCACCTCATTACTCTGTATGAGGGTCAACATTCTGATCCAGGCCCGCTGCACGATATCCTGAACGAGTTACTCCAGTATAGATGGAGAGGTCTAGGTACCGATTTAGTTAGTGTCATTCTAGAACAGCGCCACAAATATAGAACGTTTCTGAACCCGCATTTTGTTCATGTCTCACCTCCAGAAAGTAAATCGTTTTACATAGACAGACAGAATCCGTTACGAGAAGTCCACCCAGTCCAAGGGGCGGGTGGCGTAATGCAACGAGTGTTCATATACACTCCGATTTCAAAGATGGAACTTCTTGAAATGAAGAAATTAATTCCCTGTCATGACAAAGATCCAGCAGGGTTCCATAGAGAATTAAAAGACATGCTCCGTATGGGAGAATACACTTACCCAGACATCATTAAAATGTTAAAGGTCCTGTTACCCGCAGGGGTGTATGAAAAGTTAAAGGAAAAAGAATGGGAGGTGGGAGAGAAAAAGATCGATTGGACAGCTCTAGAAGCTGAAGACAAGGCACGAGTACCAGGTACCGGTCTTGGAGATAAATGTAAAGATTTACCAGAATTATTGATTCAAGTTTTACCCAGATTATTGACAACAAGGAAAGAAGACTGGGATGCAATCTCAGCCTGTAAACAGAAACAAGACGAGGATATTAGTGATTTTTATTCTAGATTCGAAAAATGTTTCAGTATTAATAGTGGTCTCAAGACAAGTAGTGAGTCATACCCTCACCTTTTCGTTACTAAATTAGTCGAGAATTCAAGTCCACAAATTAAAAATCGAGTTTTGAAAGTTGAAAGCACCTGGCAAGCAAATACTCCGTCCCAGATGCTCCAGATGCTCCAGTACCACCAGAATAGAATCAGAGAAGAGCAAGAACACGAGAGAAAACGTATGAAAGACACGAAAATGAAAGTGCTAGTTGCACAATCTGTTCCTCAAGACAGTCAGAAGAGGGGTCCGAATCAAGCCAGTCATCCTGCAGCTCCCGTTAAAGGGAACTGCAATTATTGTAAACAGCCAGGTCATTTTATAAACGAGTGTGCAGTTCTGAAACATAACATAGCTACTGGTAAGACTAAAGAAAGACCACGTCCGCCTAGACAAGAACAAGTTTCACAGATTCCTCAGCTACAGAATGCACAACAGACCGTTACAGTACCGCAGCCCATTGCGGCAACACAGCATGTCACATCACAGATGTACCAGTATGCACAGTCCGAGTATCCAGAGTATCAGTCATATTCATGAAACAGCCTAGAGAGGGAGGTAGGCTTGCCTCTCATCGAGATACCTGTAGATCAAGAAGGTCCCTATGTTCACAGTCAAGTATTAGGGAAAGACAGAAAGTTTTTGATCGATACAGGGGCAAGTAGGACCACAATTAGTCATGCCGAAGTTCCAGGGGCTCCGCTCTCAGGCTCAAGAAATGTTTCCCTTGGATTTTCAGGAAAACCCATCGTTAATGAGATATCTAAGCCAGTTACTCTAGAAGTAGGTCCATTGTCCCGCACTACTGACCTGTTACTTACTAAGTCATGTCCAGAAAATCTATTAGGTATTAAGACACTGAAAGAGTTAGGTGCAGTTATTTGCTGTTCCCCAGAGGGAATACGTCTGTTCCTACGTGACTTTAAGGGTCACTATGTATTACGAGATTTTGATTCAAGATTGTCTAATGTTCCGCAGCACTTATGGGCGCAAGGTCCAACTGATGTAGGTTACATGCAAATCACACCCCATCGTGTGACTCTCAAACCAGGTGTAGTGTTACCCCGAATCAGACAGTACAGATTGCCACCTGAGGCTGTAGCAGCCTTATCCAAAATTATTGACGAGCTCATGGCTCAAGGAGTAGTTGTAGAAACTGACTCCAATGTATGCAATTCTCCGATCATTCCAGTCATGAAACGTACTGATCCGAATGCACCCCCAGTATATCGATTAGTGATTGATTTACGAGAGCTTAATAAATGTATTATTCCTCAGTACCCAGTTGTTCCAGATATTTCTTCCCTGTTAACAGCCATTGATTCCGAAGCCATGTTTTTCACTGTCATTGACCTCAAGAATGCATTTTTTAGTGTTCCAATTCATCCAGACAGCCAGTTTCTTTTCGGATTTTGTTTAAATGGAAGGAGCTATATGTTCACACGCGCTCCTCAAGGTTTCACAGAAAGCCCTAGTATTTACAGTCAAGCACTCAAGAGACAACTAGACAATATTCACATGCCAACTGACACTGCCCTGCTCCAGTATGTTGATGATCTACTGATCACAGCCCGTTCTGAACGTGCTTGCGAGCGAGCATCCCTTACAGTTTTGTATTTTCTAGCCGAGATGGGGCACAAGGTGTCACCTTCGAAGCTTCAATTCTGTGTCCAGCAAGTGGTATACTTAGGACACTTGCTGTCCAAGAGGGGTAGGCAGTTGACACCAGACCGTATCCAGTTAATAGCGAGTCTTCCCCAGCCCAGAACCCAGAAGGAGGTACGTGCCTTTATCGGCCTTACTTCTTATTGTAGACAATGGATTCCCCAGTATGCATTTCTAGCCAAGCCACTGATACAGTTAACGACACAGGAGGCAGCCGTATCGACTGTCCTCCCTTGGACGTCTGAACATACACTTAGTTTCAATGAGTTAAAGAAAGCCCTATGTCAAGCTCCAGTTCTAGCTACACCGAACTACAGTAAGCCTTTTACACTTTTTGTTACTGAACGCGAAGGTACAGCATTATCTGTTCTCACACAAGATCAAGCAGGACAATACAAGCCCTGTGCTTATTTTTCGAGCACATTAGATCCAGTCGCCCAGGCGTTGCCTGCGTGCCTCAAGTCAGTTGCAGCCACAGCACTAGCTATCAGACAAAGTGATTCCATAGTCTTAGGACACTCCCTGACAGTACAAGTCCCACATTCAGTAGAAGTTCTTTTAAACCGAACACAAACACAGCACTTGACAATTGCACGTTTAACAGGTTATGAATTGACACTGTTCCAGCCACACATAGAAATCAGACGCTGCAACATTCTGAATCCTGCTACACTGTTACCATCAGTTAATTCAAATCCAGACCCACATGATTGTGTGGAAGTAGTTAACATTACGACAAAGCCAAGACAAGACCTGACAGACATTCCGTTACCAGATCCCGACCTGACACTTTATGTGGATGGTTCATGTATGAGAACTAGTACAGGAGAACTAGTCGCCGCGTATGCAGTGACTACTGACACTAAAGTTATTGAAACACACCGTATTGACACCCTGTCCGCTCAAGCAGCAGAGCTAGTCGCTCTGACACAAGCCTGTATACATGCCAAGAACCTGAAAGTTAATGTTTACACAGATTCACGTTACGCATTCGGAGTTGTACACGACTTCGGAGTGCTCTGGCAGGAGAGAGGTTTCATGACTTCTCATGGAACCAAGATTCAGCATGGTCTCCTTATTCAAGCCCTGTTAGATGCCATACATTTACCAACATCTATTGCTATCATGAAATGCAAAGCACATACAAAAGTCACCGACATTATTTCCCAAGGTAATGATCTAGCAGACCGTACAGCCAAGCTTACAGCACAGACTCCAGACATTCCAGTAAACATGACACGTACTCCAGATCCGATTACATGCATGACAGTTAAGGACCCTACACAAGATGTCATAGATATACAGTTACATGCTACTCCCGATGAAATCAAGAAATGGTCTGAACAAGGAGGGGTCCAGACAGATCAAGGATGGTTAACGAAGGGTAGAGCCACATGGTTTCTCCCCGATTCTATGGTTCAAGTCATTATCAATACCGCACATAGTCCAGCACATTTAGGAGAAAAAGCTATGTTAGACAGTATCCAGAGCATTTGGTTCAATAAGCATTTACGAGCTGCAGCCAAGCAGAAAGTCCGCACCTGTATGATATGTTGTCAGTTTAATCCAGGTAAAAGTGTCCCGGTGGAACAAGGTGGTTTCCAGCCCCCTGACCACCCTTTTGAGGTCCTCCAGATGGATTATATTCAGATGGAGCGATGTCGAGGTTTCAAGTATGTCCTTGTAGTTGTATGCGCTTTGTCCAGGTGGACAGAAGCATATCCAGTCCCAGATTACACAGCCGCGACCACTGCCAAGCAGTTGGTTCGTGAATTTTTCCCTAGATACGGACTCCCTAGAGTCGTATATTCTGATAACGGTCAGCCATTCTCCTCAGAGTTAATGAAGCACGTTTCCCTTTTGTTAGGGTACCAGTGGAAGTTTCATTGTGTACGCCATCCTGAAGCAGCCGGTCTCGTAGAGAGACATAATCAGACTCTGAAAATCCGCATTGCAAAAGTCTGTAAAGACAAAGGTGTAGACTGGTTAATAGCTCTGCCAGTCGCTTTGTTTTATATGCGCATGGTCGCACATTCCAGATCAGGTCTGTCCCCGTATGAGGTCGTATTCGGCCGCCCCCCTAACATGTGGGGTACTCCTAGACCCCGAAGTATTACCGATGTTTCATGTAATATGCTGACAGATTACCTAGCTTCCTTGATGTCTGCCCTCAACTCATGTCGTTCACAGGTTGCCGCCGCATTTCCAGACAATACCGAGGTGGCACCGCACGAGATCGTTCCAGGCTCCCTTGTGATGATCAGAAATTTTGACAGATCAAGTCCGCTGGAACCACGTTGGAAGGAGCCACGTCAGGTCCTCTTGACCACCCGTACTGCCGTCAAGTTGGAAGGCAGGAAGGGGTGGGTCCACCTTTCTCATGTAAAACTTTTCAATCCATTGAAATCAGTCTCCAAGAACATTTCCAAGGATTTCCAGGATTCGAAGGACTGCCAGAACATTGTTTTAAAGGACTGTCCCGCACAAGACATTATTACAACCCCTCCCTTGTTAGAGAAAACTCCGCAACAAGAGTATAAGCTAAAATTAAGGTCTAGTAAAATAAGTCAGTCAGTTTGATTGTATAAGTCCTCCCCTAGGTGAAACGGTTAGACTGTTTCTGACATGTATAAAATAGACCCCCATAGTGAGAGAGTCAGTCAAAGTTCAATCAAATGTATCGTTTTTCTGAGTTTCATATTATTTCTCAGCATAATGATTTCCTGCACTAGTTACGCACTTTTCCTGTGTTTTCCAGTTCCTCATGTAAATATGTCTACTAATGCTACAGTAGAGCACACGTTTAGTGATCTGCCTCCTCACGAATATTCTTACCGCCTCGCTATGCGCAACAACACATTCATCCGTATGTTACATTATTCACACCAGACCAGCAATGCTACTAATTGTTGGGTGTGTGGTCGACTTCCCCCTTTCCAGACACCGAAGGGAGTTCTGCCACTTTTTCCTTATCCATTCTCACACAATGGTTCGTGTGGAGCATGGTCCACGTTAACGTCATCTTCAACAGATATGTCTTTTCTTAACAGTACATGTTTTCCAGACAAGCAAGGTCTCCCCCACAGAACAGGTTTAGATCTAGAAAATGAAGTTTATAATTTAGGTAATTATTCGTCGAATTTCATGGTCCTGAATGTTCAGTCTGATACTACTCCAGACTTACCTGCTATTTCAGTACTACCAGTCAAAGGCGAATTATGTGTCCGTAATTATGGTTCTGTACATGTAGGTCATAGTGAATGTACTACTGTTATCAAGTATAGTGACAGTGGGAAATCTGTTTTCAAAGCTTCACGTCATTCTTATTTTATTTGTGGTCAAACTGCATATGTCCGTCTGCCCCTCGATTGGGAGGGAACCTGTTACATTGCCTTCCTACTGCCACCTGTTTTCCTAGCCCCATCTGATTATCACAGAAACACACATCTAGTACACATTAGACATAGAAGGGAGTCCCCAATTGTCGATTATACTGAAACTACTCTAGAACAGTATACAGATTTCAATAAAGGTTTCTTCTTCTTTGTAGGACCTGTCCAGAATAGCAAACTGATCCGTAGGTTAACAAGAACCCTTGAAGCTGTAGTCAATGAGACTGCCTCTGCTCTAGGTAACCTAACCGAAGAACAATCTGCTATGAGATTTGTCGTTTTGCAAAATCGTCTCGTCCTTGACGTCATACTGGCCGATAGGGGCGGGGCCTGTAGAGTCATCGGATCTAGTTGCTGCATTTTCATTCCAAATAACGCGCCGTCTGTTTATTCAGCTATAACCAGACTTCATAAAATTGCCCATCTGTTACATCAAGATCCAGGCACCTGGACATGGTCCGGTTGGTTCTGGAATATAATTTCCGCATGGGGATGGAAAGTCCTGTCCTTTTTAGGTATTGCAGTAGCGATCATATTCAGCTGCTGCCTCTGTATACAATGTGGCCCTGCGATTTGCAGCATGTGTGCTACCTCTTGTATTCCTAGTCCCAAGCCCCGTTCTAAATCCCGTTCCAAGACAATTCGAGACGAGCAAATGGTACTGTATGAAATGATAGATGGTATCATGAAAATTGATGTTTCCTGATGGAAACGTAGTGACAAGGAGGGAATGTGGAAAAGTAAATTTTGCCATGTTCTGTGTCCCTACGCCTCATCCATCATATGTTATGTGTGCATGACCAATATGCATATGTTATTCCCCATGTCCGATTAATGACGCAATTCCAGTTGTGTCCACCTCTGATATGTCAGTTTCCAGTTCTCGTGAATAATACGAATATCAGGCCTATGTAAAGTAATGTTGCCACGTTTCTTAGTGTGCACGTTATTCCATTATAAAATCCCCGTTTCTAGGCCTCAAAAGGGCCCGGACCCTGGATTCAGCTCCTGTCTCCTGAAAGCCTCGCTGAGGAGCGATACAGCCCCCACCTGTATCCTCGACCCTTCACTTACTTCCTGCCTCACAGTGCCCGGTGCAGCTTGGCTCTGCCTCTGAGTCTGCCAAAAGTATGTTATAGTTCCAGTTATCAGTTCAGTCCTCCTTCTGCATTCCTGAGCTACTGAACTGCATCAATAGTTTCCGTCATTGTCTAGCCTTCTCGGCTCCACGTTAGAGAAATACTGTATTAATGGTCATTTAATATTCTTCATCACGCACTACATGAAGAATAATGCATGGTCCAGTCTTAGAATCAAGTTAGCTTCTCCCCTCATGACTTTTAGTTTATATCAACATGTTCCCTAAACATCAGATACCAGATAGGGTTTAGGTATATGTCGCTCCGACCCTTCAGACTCTAGTCTCTGCTCCTAGCACAGAGTTCGTAGCCCCCAGCTTCTCCTAGTAACACGTCATTGCCAGTTTTCGCGCACCATTAGGTTAGAGGTCCCGGCTCCTTAGGTAGCCCCCTCCAAAGTTTCCGCCCATTCATGACATATTCTGTTACGTTTGCACCACATGTCTATGGATACGGCCAGTTACACCTACTTTTACTGTTATCTCTCGCGACTGCTACGCGTCACGCCTTCTGCTCCACCCACTGCTACGCCTACTGCAATGTAATGCTATGTGTTTGCGCTATGTATATAAGTCAATGTTTTGTTATTGAATGTTAGCGCGCTCATCCCAGACCCAGCCCCGGCAGCTGCCGGGCCTTATTGTCCTATTCCCATGCAGGTTGTCCTGATCCTGTCCTTATGCTGTAATAAACCTGCAGAAACTCCTACTACCTCGAATCTTGACTCTTATTTTATTGAGCTATCTGTTATGCTATAAGTCTAGTCAAAAATAGGGTATTATTTATTTATTTACCACATTAGGCTGAACGCTACAAAACCTGCGTGCAGGCTATGTGCCTTGGCATTTAATCAACACTACGTCACTGTTTTCAGAATTCATTCTCACTGATAAACAGATCAAACTGGCACAAAGGGGAGCAGACTATATGGTGCTGAGCATTGAAAAACTGGAAAAATTACCATTCACAGTAGCAGAAAAAACAGCTACTGAGTGGATAATACATGGTAAAATTACTCTGCGTGTTACAACATTCCATTTTCAGTATTGCCTAAACATATACCGCAGACAAATATGAAAAGTTGGGTAAAGGAAACATCAAGACATTCTGGGATTTACCTTACACACACAGATGTTAGAGTGGGGGGCATGAAGTGTTTCTTAGCGGTACAGACTGTGAAAACGCACTAAGCGGTTCTCTTCTATGCCTGGGTATTAATTTACAGGGGGCCTGTAATGGTTCCACTACAAACTTATCCTGCCACCTGCAAGGTTCACCAGCTGCAGTGATTAATGGAAGTTCCCTCATGTTAAATGATCACAGCTGCTGTGGCATGTTGCTGTATGCAAGTCTTGTTCCCCCAAATAGAGACAGCCAGGTAGTCGCCTTTATGGCCTTCACTGAACATCTCTCCTATACAAATTGATGCTCTAAGCAGAATGAAAGCCATTCTTTTGCAACAAACAGTGCCTCTGACCTTGGCCAAAGAAACCTATGATCTACAAGTCGCAAGGACTTCAGCCAAGATACATGCCCTTTTGAATACAAACTGCCCTATACATTTCTCAGAAATGTTGGGACATATCTTAAACATGTCTGATACGAGTGGTTTTGTTCATGTATTTAAGAACGTAAGTTCAGGACTATTAGCCAGACCCCCCAGGATATCGCGGCATGGATTAGCAAATTTAGCGGCACAAAAATGGAAATTTAGCGGCACAAATATGGAAATTTAGCGGCAATTTTGCAGCATTTTATTTGGCCATTTTTCCTACAACAAACACAGATATCTTATTTTTTTTAGTTATTTAACAACATGCAAACGTAGGTGTGACACACTCGCATACACAACAGACGCAGTGAGTGCAAGGCTCTCTCAACCTAATATAAACTTATTTTCACTTGTGCTTGTGTGGGTTGCCTATTTACTTATGCACTATTGCTCGACTTCCTCTGATGTGTATGCAAAACGTACAATTTGTCCCAAATTTTCATCCTGACTTCTGACCTTCTGTCCTGACTTTTTGTCCTGAATTTTGACCCTTTATTCTGAATTTTTGCACTCACTGTCCTGAATTTACACCCATGCCAGTTGGTCACCCTAGTGGCGGCCTGGAATAGACTGAATTGTCACAATGTTAGGAGTGTTAGTAATTGTGTTAGTCCTGCCTGGGAGGGCAATGTGGGGTGCAAACTGGAGTAGCCTACTGACGAGAGCCTCTGCACATATTTTTTCGCAAATTAAGCACTGGGGTTGAGGTGGAAATTGATCAGTGAGGGACCACGAGGTCCGAGAAAGTTCAAATGGAGACTGAGGTCTGAGGGTTTGTTGCAGCTGGAGGGGTGAGGGGCTCTGAAGCCTAAGCGTGGGAGTGGGAGGGCGTTCGGGTGTTTAATGGAGGGAGTTTTTTTTCTGAGTTTGCTGTTTGTAGCCCCTGTGTTTTCCACCATTAAATGCAACCTTTCTTTCACAAAACTACAGCATCTGTCTCTGTCTCAGACTGAGCTGCGGGAATATGAACAGAGATTTTCAGCCGTCTTTTGGAAAACTTTTCGTGCCCCAAACCCACCTACGTTTTTTCGGTGCTTTCAGCTTAGTTTTCCTGGCCAATAACCTTTGACCTTTCACTTCCTCGAACGCTTGGAAGTGAGACAACACCCCGCCAGAGCCGTCACCAGCCAATGAGCCCCCAGGGCTGGTAGAAGATAACCTATCATGTGAGAAACGAGACAGGTGAAGATAAACACACGTCTGCGCATTATTTCGCTTGCTAATCGCTCTGCAGATCCTCCAGGATAAAGCGGCATTCATTATCTTTTGAAAACATGCTGCGATTTCTACATAAGTGCCGATTTCGCGGGCACTTTAGTAAAAATCGCGGCATTTTTTCAAAAGTGCCGATTTCACGGCAAACCGCGAAATCGCGAAATCTCGATATCCTGGAGGGTCTGATTAGCACCTTTTCAAGCAGTCCTCGGAATAATTCCAAACTTTGTACACTCAGGGGCCGATTCCGATCTCGGTTGGAAAGCACTCCGACCGAGCCGGATCCGGGGTGTTTTCCGACCGATCCATACTCCTGCAGTCTGACCGAGCGAGTACGATGCGGCCTTATTCTGTCGGACTCGGTTCAGTCGGACTCCCACAGAAGTCAATGGGAGCCGATCGTACGACACATATATGGGCTCCCATTGACTGAATTTGTATGTTGCGGACAAGTGCGCCCCCTACAGTGGGTATATGTTGGTGCCATCCGCACCATACATGCCTGTGTTGGGGAGACCCATGGGTCTCCCCCTGTGTCTGAGTCGTCAGGCTGCGGGTAACAGGGGGTCTGATGCGGACCCCCAAAGCCCAACTCTATTGTGAGCCGGAAGCTCCGACTCCATCCGGCTGTCAGAATCGAGCATTGTACTGGCTCGGTCGGAATTCGCCTCCATTGCGCGCCATGGTTAGCTTACGGAGCGGTTCAGACCCGGAAATGATTCGGACGGAGATTTCGCGCTTGTTCGCATCGTACTTCGACGTTCGGACCCGTGTACGAACCGGACGGAAATTCAGCCTCCGAATCTGATCCGCTGATGCCGAACCCAATTCGGTGCCCTTCCGACTGAGATCGGAATCGGCCCCTCATTGTTTGGTTGACTGCCACTACTTTTAGCACTCGTTGCAGGGATCCTGTTTTTGCTCCTATTGCTACGATATGGCAAGCCAAATCACCAGCGACACCCAATGCACCGTGGAAAGAGCTCTACTGGAGATGAAGTGTCATGAGCGCATCATCCAAATTTAGGGTTTACCTCGTCTACGAGAATTAAATACCACATAGTTTCTATCATTCAGACCAATCTGGCAAGATTGCATCTTACCTGTTCTACGCTGCCTGCTTTGCGGTGAAGAATGCATGCCAGACATCTGTCTAACCCTTCCATCAGTCATGCCAATGGATATCGATACTCTGCTGGACCCGGTAACAGCCCATGCTGTGTGTTGTCCCCAGCGGCTACCAATCCTGATGACGGCATTCATTGAGATCTCACAGATGTAAATTGCTGCTGCTGAGGTACGGGAGGAATCAACAGGCACACTGGTAACATCGGAATCGAACATTGCTGATGCTTCCAATGCTGAAGGCGATGCTTCTCATCTATGAGCGGTTAGTCTTCTAAACAAGGTAATCCAAATTTCACCTACAACAGTAGACGACTTTTTGTCTATAGGATTAGAAGATTTTATGTTTTCTCCATCCCCATACACAGACTTTTGATTCAGCACACAGTGTGCCGGCAAGACTCATAATTCGGCATTAATTTTTCTAAACAAAGACTAATCTTGGAACTTTTTCTTATGATTAATTTTTTTTCTCCAAATAGAGAACAGAATTCTTGGAAACACTTCCAGAAACAATATGTTACCTTGTCCATAACAATTATTTTATGTAAACTTGCCATTAAATGGTTTCAGCTTTTTTTCTGTATTTACGAGCCATTTCATAATGTATATACTCATGTTCATTCATTTAGCATTCCATGACAACTTATGCTTAGAATGAAACATTGCTTTAATATGTACAGCACAATTGCATTTTGTTGCATTGCAACAGTTTTGATGCATTTTTTAAAATGTATTTTTAGACATGTTTTTAGCAAATTAATGTGTAGCTATATTTTAGATATCTTTAACATGTTTAGAATGTAGTAATGTCGTTCATACGAAACTGGAGTGGGAGTTGTGTGTAGCTTTAGATACTTATTTAGGCATGGAAATCCAATACTTATTTAGGCATTATCCATGCTAACCAAATACAGGCATGGCCACCTACATCCATCCATCCACGTCACAACGAGTTCTTGGAAAACCAGACTCTTAAGCCTTTAGGACTTCTCCTTCCTTGGATTATTGATTTCTCCAAGAACTCATTTATTATGCAGGAACATCTATTCCTTAGGGGTTCATTCATGACAATCCTCTGCCCGACTTTTATGTCAATACTGGCATTCCTAAACACCTTCAAGGTATAAATATACCTTCACTTGCCATGGCAAGTCACGGCTGTATACTTGCACTGCTCGCCACGGCAAGTGCGGAAGGAAGTCGAGTACCCGCCTGACGCACTGACCAGACGCTGGCATCCTCATTGCAGAGAATCCAGCTCCAGTGTTTCTGACTCCCATTGCAGGGTGTTAGAGATCGAGACCCGGAAAGAGATTCCAACCTCTCTCCTTCTAAGGTATGGAGCAGACTAGAACCTAGAGGGACTTTTGGCAGATCTTGGCAACACCAATCCTAACTATAGCTAAACTAGACTATAGAAAAACAGCACCTACTTCTTACCTCGTACTACACTTAGGTTAGGTACACTGGGGTAGAAATAGCTAGAAGCACCAGACGAGTATTCAAATTTTAGCCTGTGTTATTTATGTATGTATTTTTATGAATATATGTCATAGCTACAAACGATACTATTGCAGTATCATTTTATCTTACTGCTATCGCTGTACGTATTATACTTCGCATTCTGTCTTACAATTGTAGCAGTTCATATCTCTTGCACGAGAAATAAGACTGTTCAATAAACCCTTTTTATTGAAACGCCCATCTACCTATTTCTGTGTAAAGTCTGTAGAAACGAAGCACGCACGCTTGACTGAGTAAAACTGTTATCTATTGTTTCCACGATTCTTAGACTGTTGCGATTCTAAAGGGAAACAAAGTTGTCATGTTTATAAGGTTGTCAGAAACTAATCCCTTCTTGTTTATTCGAGAAGTTTCTAGTGACCTCTGAGTTAGCTGGCACACACAAGTAATTAAGTTCAATGTACTCAATAGAGGCATACTGACCTCAGTCCTATGCCACAACTATAGTGTATATTATTCCAATGCACAAAGCCTATCAGGGATATAGGAACTACACCACAGGACCACCCAAAATCTTCAAATGTGTATTGGCTTTTGGATATACAATCTATGACTGGCGTCATCACCCATACCAAGCAGGATTGGGGATGTTCACATGGCTATATGGAGTGTTGTGCTGTGTGAATTCAGAGTATCTATTTCCCAAATGTCTGGACCTCAATGTTTTCGGGGAACATTATCTTCTGAATGTAATACATAGCTAAACTACATGTGTCCACCTTTCATTTGATTTTACAGGTAGTGTACATATTATGTAATTTTGAGTTCAAAGTGTCATTAGTGTGCAATGAGCATTTGCATATGACATGAGATGAGTGGAGAAGTGTGGCTCAATGGAGTGGAGAAGTGTGGCTCAATGGTTAGAGCGGCAGACCCTGATGCAGAGGTCTGGCCTGGGACCAGGGTTCAATTCCTGCCTTGGCTGGTATCAGCAGATCTTGAGCTCATAATTCCTCGGACCTGATTTCTCGCCTCGGTGCCTACTCTAAGCATGGGTCCCACGCTGCAACTCTGGGCAATAGCGGTACAAAGGGGGTGGTGATGGACGGAGCATCTAAATCAATCAAACACTCACACCCAGTCAAAAGATCTGGGTTTAATCCATCACCGTTCTTTAGCCCACTCTGCCACCCCAGTTCAGACATGGCTATATGCAAATCAGTCTGACCCTGTGCCTCATGGGAACAGTCCAGCCCGAACTGCCCGAACTGCCAAGCCTGGACCGGAAACAAGCTTCCGAGGACCGGTTTCTGGCATTCCAGCCGTCTTCAGCCCGGCTTGCTTGAATCCAATAGCTTGCTTAGTCTCCACAACGGCCCCCTACAGCGCTAGGGATGCCTGGTTGCACCCTGGGGAAGCCCACGAGTGGACATTTCACGGGGAAAAACCAGGAAGGGTTTTCTAGCGGAATGAGTACAGCGCCAGGACACTCAGGAGTATCAGTGCACTTTACAAGTACGTCTACATTTACATTTACATTTACATGATGTCTGCGACAACAGTAACTGATGGTACATTGGTGTTTAACTTGACCTTCATGACATCATGATGTGTTATGAGTAATAGTTAGACCTTGTGTGAGCATTGTGAGTATCTCACACTTGAATCCACCCTATTTGGTTATATCTTTTTACAATGGTACACAACAAATGGCAAAGTAGGCAGGGTGATCAGCTATACTAGTATGGAAATGAGGATGGAATGCAGACAATTCCATTAATGCATTTGGGCCTGTCTGGAGTTATAGTCAAATCTTTTTATTGTGCCCCCCAAGCAAGGTTATTGGCATAAGTATCAAGGACCCCCTGAGGAACCAAATAATATAAGTCCTAGGACAGGGATAAAGCAACAATTGAAATAAAACAACCTAGGCACTTAAATGTAACGCTTGTCAAAAACAATATTATCCACGAAGAGAGGTTACAAAAGGTCCATATTCAATATTTATTAACACTGTTATTAAAATCACATATATCAAAATTCGTTAAAAAAGAAAATTACAATTCATATTCCAAATACCAAAGACACAATAATTGGAAATACAATAAAAGAAAAGAAAATAGTTCTTAAACACAATTAATAATTGGAAAAAACAGTAAAAAGTGGCAAAGGGAAATAGATCTCGACGCGCGTTTCGGCGACCAGCGCCTTCTTCGTGAGAATAGCCACGTGTATTCTAAAGAAAATAAAGGAGATATCACAAGCAATCCAGAATAATAATAAACACGATTGACAATATAAAATCTAAATAATTAAGAGTTTCTAGGACAACGTTATCACCTCTCATTTTTGAACAAGTTTACATAATTAATATAAACCCACGATGTGGGCTTTTCATTTCCTTGTTCACTCCGAAGAACCTCAGGCCAGGTAGTTACCAAAAAATTAACATTAAATTTATAGGTAATATTTGCTCAACCTTGATCGTTTAAATAACATATTATTAATTTCAGAGAACAGACATATGCTTTATTTTATAATGGGGGAACTCATAGAACTATTAACAGAGGGTTAAAAAAAGGCAGATATGTCTATCTAAGAACCAATGATGATGAACTCCATTAACACGTGATATAAGAGCGTACTCTCAGCATGTCTCATAGAGACAAATATGACAGAGACTTAAAAAGTAGTGACATTTCATGGGGTTAAGGGATTTACAATTGTAACGGTTGCTTTTCTAAAGGTTATGATACTTACATATAAATTTAACAAGATGGTATTTTTTTAAAAAAGATCTTGTGAATAGATGAAGAGCGTTTCATCACTTCCAGACCGCAAGGGGTTCAGATAGACTGCAAAATAAATTATTTTTGTTACCGTTATTCTTATGCTGATATATAATAGAGGAAGTGAAGAGTAATGGTAATAGCTTTATGGGCTGTATTTAATACCTAAATTGATGCTGAAAAATAAAAGATTTGGTTTGTTTCGGCTAGTGTTTGATAATTCAGCTAATTCTGGGACATACGCAATTCTCGCTACTTCTGTTGGTACCTGGTCGCCTAAATCCAAAGTAAAACAAAAACACCCTTTAATGTCAGTGTTCCTAGAGACATATGGAATGATATTAACACACAGTTGTCATTTTGAGTAGCCTTCAAACTGGAAACTCGCCTGATTTATATGTTGGGTTCAAGTCGGCGTCACGAATAACTTCTAGTTTTAGTGTGATAGAAATCTAGAGAGTTAAGATGGAATAGACTGTCATTAATTTCTAAATTTGTCGACTGACAAGCTATTGACATGTTCAAAAAATAAATAGCAATTACCTGCCCCCCAAGCAAGGAGCAGGCAGCATAAGGTCTGTTACACAGCGTTAAGCCTACAAACCACTCGGGCCGGCCGCGGTAGTATGCAGTGTATGCAGTGTAGTAAAGAAATAACAGGCAGTAATCTCACCGTCAACATTGTTATACACATCGATTCGCCTACAACCCCTCGGGGCCGGCCGCGCCTTATGATACCCAATTTACGCTGGATAGACAGTGCCTAAAGCATCTCAGCCCCTAAGGCCAAATGCGATCAGTAACCACTGAGGGTAGAACAAATAGACCCCAGGGGTCCAAACTTCCAACAAAATGTCAAAAGAGGGGATAGTCAGTCAAAGTATAAAGTAGGAATAAGTAAAGAGAGGGAAAAGAGAGAGACAGCCAAGGTGAGCGCAGAGCGTAACAGCGGGGGGGGGGGAAACAGAGGGTCGCTTGCCGGACATCAGGTCATAATGCAGCGCCTACTTTGTTTTAATCTTTGTGTTTCATTGCTCCTATGCCAACAGCCTATCCAGAGCCGGACAGGCATGTGTCGCGCATGTTCTACTGCACATAAATACTGTACCAGGGGTTTCCATACCGCCTTAAAGCGCGTGTCTCGGGCCTGCAGTCTAGCTGTGAGTAGCTCCATTGTGACAACATGCCAAAGTCGCAAAAACCAGGATGCAATTGGCGGCGCCTCCGTCTTTTTCTAGTATAAAGCTATGAGCTGTTTAGCCGCTCCTAGCATTTGAAGCGCCAATGTCCAAATGCTCCGGGTCAGCGCCTTCAGACCAGCAGGTTTGATGCCCAACAATAATGTGCTTGTGTCCTCAGGTTGAGGGAACCCCAGTACCCCCCTGATATGGCTTAGGCTCTCCTTCCAAAAGAGAGTCAGCGCCGGGCAGGCCCACCATATGTGGATAAAATCTCCAGTCGCAGACCGACACCTCCAGCACTCGGGGGAAGAGGCAGGGAACATCTTATTCAGGCGCTGGGGCGTGTAGTACCACTGGGTCTTTATTTTATAGGCATTTTCTTGCTGCGGAATGCTATGATATATTTTGGGGATGTCTCGCCACAGACGGTACCCCTGTGCAGGGGTAATGTCCGTCCCTGTGATGGAGAGCCAGCGTTGCTGGTACGGATGCGCTGGCGACGTGTGGGGGTGTTGCAAAATCCAATAGATTCGTGATATCAGGCCCCGCGTGTCGCCCCAGGAACGAGCCAACCATTTGAACGGGGAGAATGGGCGCGTAGCCACCTGATAAGTGCCCTCCTCCATCGCCCAGTGCCTCAGTTGAGCATATTGCAGCCCGGCTTCTAGCGGAATATGGAATTCCTCTCTGCATTGCCCGAAAGACTTGAAGGAGCCCCCATCGAACAAATCCGTAAGGACTCTGCAGTTGCCTTGCGACCACCTGCGAAAAGCTCCAGTGCGATAGGCCGGCGGGAAGCACGGGCTCCCTTCAATTGGAGTGTGCGGGGAGGGAAAGGTTGTGAGGCCCCTACGCACCGCAATCCTGTCCCAGATCTCCAATACGGTTTTTGTGGGTGTCGCCAGGTACGCACTCCTAGAGCGCCCCGTCTTGGATTTCCACGGCAGGTCCCAGATAGTGCGCCCAGTTACTGCTCTATCCATGTGTAACCACCCCTTCTCACTTTCAGTTACTCCCCATTCTACTATAAAGCGGAGGTGCGCTGCCCAATAGTAGTCTACAAGGTTAGGGCATGCCAGTCCCCCCCTGTCTCGCGGTGCCATGAGGATAGTCTGCGAGAAGCGTGCCCGTCTCCCCCCCCCAAATGAAGTTGGTACGGTCACGCTGCAGGCCTCTTATATGATGTAGCGGTATGGATGTGGGGAGACACTGGAATGAATATAGAATTTTAGGGAGGATAAACATTTTGAAAGCGTTGAGTCTGCCCAACCAAGACGGCACGAGCGGCTTCCACCTTCGTAGATCCTCCAGGACCGACCGCCGGCACTCCTTCCAGTTTATTTGCGTCCACTCTTCTAGTGAGGGGGTCAGCTAGAGGCCAAGATACCGAATGTGCTGCGCTGTCCACCTATATGGAGCTATCTGCTCCAAGTGGGGTATTTCAGCCTTGGGGATGGTAAGGTTAAGGGCCCAGGACTTATCGTGGTTGATCCTCAGGCCAGAAACCCGTTCGAAGAGACACAATATGGTGTGCACCGCTAGTAAGGATTCTTGAGGCCTTGTGAGCGTGAGGATAAGGTCATCCGCGAAGAGCGCCACTTTATTATCAGAACCTCCCAAGGGGATCCCATGGATTTCAGGTGCCCGACGGATCATGTCCGCCAAAGGCTCTACTGCCAGGGCAAATAACACAGGCGAGAGTGGGCAGCCCTGCCTGGTCCCTCTGTCAATGCCAAACTGTTCCGTGAGCTGTCCATTGACTCGGATCCTCGCCCGCGGCGCTAGGTATGGCGCCATGATTCTAGTGATCATCTTCGGACCAAGGCCCATCCTGTACAGCACCGCTCTTAAAAAGGACCAGTCCACCCGGTCAAATGCCTTCTCCGCATCCAGTGAGAGAAGGCAAGCTGGGATCCTCCAGTGATGTACCTTACCGACAAGGTGTGCGACTTTGCGCACATTATCTGCCCCTTGTCGGTTGCGGATGAAACCCACTTGGTCTGGATCAACCAAGCCCGGCATATGAGGGTCCAGCCGCTTTGCCAGCAACTTGGTGTATATCTTAAAGTCAGTATTTAATAAGGCAATCAGGCGATACGACGCACACATTGTAGGATCTTTCCCAGGCTTCGGGATCAAGGCAATTTCTGCCAGTCCCATATCGGGGGACGGTCCCATCTCCTCCAAAAAAGAGTTATACAGCCGAAGCAGGTGGGGCCCAAGTTGCGCCTGGAACATGCGATAGAAGGAGACAGGGAGACCATCCGGTCCCGGAGTTTTCCCCAGTGGGAGCTCCCGCAGGGCCGTCACAATCTCCTCCTGGGTTATCGGCTCCTCCATTGCCCTCGCATGGTGAGGATGTAATGTCGCCCCTTCATACTTCCCTAGCACCTCCTCTATCAGCTCCGGGGGTGGAGTCTCCCCCCGATACAGTGTTTCATAGTAGTCCCTGAATGCCTTACATTTGTCCTTCTCCGTCGTAGCTTTTCTCCCGTCCGGCAACTGGATATTAGCTATGTGAGCTTTAGCGCCACGCACTCGCAGCCTCCTTGCCAATAGTCTCCCTACTTTGTCCCCGCCTTCGAAGTACCTCTGCTTTAGCGTCAAGAGGGATTTCTCTGCTTTGTTTGTGCGCAACATCCAGAGCTGACCCCTGAGGTTTACCAGTTGCCTTCTTGACCGTAAAGAGGAACGGGCTTGATCCTGCAGTTCCGCCGTCTTGATTTCCCCCATCAGTTTGTCCTCTAGTGCTCTAGCCTCACGCAATCGAAAGGGAAGTGATGTGCCCCCGTATTTTAGCCTTGAAGGCATCCCAGACTACTGAAAAGGGCGTCTCGGGGAGGTCATTACACTGGAAGTAAGAGGTGATAGCCCCCCTGATATCTTCTACATCGGCTGCATCTCGAAGGATACCCGGTGGCAGGTGCCACCGTCTCTCCCGGGCAGGGCAGGCGGCCGTATCCTGCAGGAGCAACTCAACGTGGGCATGATCAGAGAGCGAGATGTCCGACATAGTGACTCCAAGAACCTCACGCAGGAGATCATGGGAGATAAATAAATAATCGATTCGGGAATATGATCGATGCGCGTGAGAATAGAACGAGTAGTCCCATCGATCCGGGGAGTGGTAGCGCCATGCATCAAACAGCCCTAGGTCTCCTATCTGTTTACGCAGCACCAAGGACATTGCTCCTGTGCCGCTGAAGGAACTCTCGTTGCGGTCTACCTCGGGACTCCAGACCAGATTCAGGTCTCCCCCGAATATGAGGGAGGGGCCTCCCTGCGGTATCTGCTCCCGCAGGACGTCCCGGATTAGGGGCATAGATATTACACAAGGTGTACCGACACCGCCCAACCTCTACACTCACTCTGAGGAAGCGCCCGTCCCCACTCCGAAAGGGTCTGTCACTCCCCCACCCGATGCCAGCCCTGCACAGTATCGCCACTCCTGCCGTTTTCATGTCCGCCGCAGCCCAGAACTGGAGGGGGAATCTAGGGTGCGTCATGTGTGTGGTGTCTGCTTGTAAGAGATGCGTCTCCTGTAAAAATATAATGTCAGGATTCTGTCTAAGAATATAATGCCACAATTGTGTCCGCTCATTGGGCAAATTGAGGCACTTCACATTGAGCGTTAATACCTTTAAGGGGCCATGTGGGTTAGCTGTCATGTTGGAAACTTGCCGGGGAGCACCCGCACCCCACATTAGTCGCCCCGCCTGTTCCCTGTTCACAATGAGTATTCACCCGCATATCCCCACACCATCCCGCCGCCCAGAGCCCCCTCCACGCGCTTCTAGAAGAGGAGAGGAGGAAAGAGGAGGAAAGTAGCAAGGAATAAGCAAAGGGGAGAAAGAGTAGAGAATGAAAAAGGTGGCCAAGCAGGACACCCAACATTACAAAACAACTGCGGCCAACAGGGCCATAATACACTGTCCCCTGTATAGGGCATCCTACACCCATAGGTTTGAATGCTCTCTGGGATGTCACTCCCTTAGGGGCAGCCCGAAGAGGGTTTGTGGCGTTCTCTATGGTTTAACAACTGGGGGCTCCCGCTACCCTCTCAGCCCATTGGCCTGGAGCCAGAGCACCCCTAAGAGAACCACCAACCCTTTTTCCCCCCCAGGGTTGTGGAAATGTAGATATCAGGCCTCCCCCCCAGGAGGCAATGAGCAGGTGTACCACAGATCATGGTGTCGCTGGACGCCTATCAATGTCCTCTCTGTCCCCCTCAAGGGATCGAATGTTGGCTATAATGTCCTGTTTAGTCTGGGAGGACGACTGTTCCATCCTGGGGGATGTCCGGTGTTGCTTCTGCACTGTGGCCCAGGACGGCCGGGCCGGTACCCTTTCCTGTCTGCGGGGGCAAGACGGGCTCGCTGGTGGCGACGTCGGCAAGCGGAGGAGCTGCGCTGCTTCAGTGTAGAATCTCACCACTCTGCGTTTAGACTCTCATTGGAAGATGAGCGCAAACGGGTGCCCCCATTGGTAGGGGATGTCTAAACTGCATAATTTCTCCGTCACCGGTCTGAATGCACGTCGCCTCTTCAAGGTGTTGGGGGCCAGATCCTGGAAAATCTGAATCTTGTGTCCTCTATAGCGCAAGTCTGGCTTGTCACGTGCTATTCTCCAGATGGCCTCCTTTTCCGTGAAGAAGTGGACCCTGGTCAGAATGTCCGGTAGGAGTCCCGGCCTCCCCGTAGGTCCAGGGACACGGTGAGCTTGGTCCAGCGCCGGCGGGGAGGCGCTCTCATCGCCCCAGACCTCATGTAGGAGCTGCACCACATACCTCATAATGTCCTCCCCTTCCTCTCCCGGAGGAACCCCCCGGATACGGAGGTTATTTCGGCGGCTTCTGTTTTCCAGGTCCCCTGCTTCACTTGCAGCTCGATATTCTGCTCTTCAAGGGCTGCCAGGCGCTGCCACAGCTGTTCCTGATCCTCCGTGCGCGCGTCCACCGTCTTCTCCAGGCCATCTACCCTGTCTCCAAGATCTGTGACCTCTTTCCGTAGTTCCTTCACACACGTATGCACCTCAGACCGCAAAGAGCCAATTTCCGATTTCAGTTCGGACATGAAGGAGGCCATAAAGGCCTGAGTGACTGGTGGAGAGTCCCCCGCGGCCTGAGATTAGTCCTCACCCGCAGCCGGTGCGCCCGCCTTTCCTCACATCATCACAACTGTATTGTCTCTGGGGGCCGCTGTCGTGTCGGTCTTGTTCCCCTTCCCTCGCGTCATCTTCAGCAGTGTCACTCCCAGTCGAGGTTTACCGACGTCTTCTCCCACGCCTTCGTCAATAGGTCCTCGTCCGCAGGCGCAGAGGGGCCAGGGCCCGAGTCACCGGGCTCGAGATCAAACAAGCGTCTCCGTCTTCTCTGTCCCTCTGCAGTGATCGGATAGGTCATCCCCGCCATCCCGGGGGCCAGGGTGATGCGTGGGGGGGTGAGTGAGCCGGAGCCAGGGCACCGCTTTACCAACAGTGCGTAGACAGGGGCTATTGCGCAGCGTGGGACAACCAGGAGACTCCCACGTCCCCGGGGAGGCTGAGACAAGAAATACCACAGGTCTGGGGAGCTTAGCACAATGAATCTCGCCACTTGCCCCACCCGGGCGCAGTTAAAACCTCCAGGACGGGATAGCACACCCTCCCCCCTCAGATCGGGAGCTATGCAGGGCTGGCGCACTAACTCAATGCCTCACCCTAGCACCAGTGCAGGCCGCTCCAGACCACATTCACGTTCCCCCCGCCGCAGGACATCAAAGTGGAGACCTGACCACTCGAGGTATAGCGCTCCCCCCCTCTCACATGTGACCAGGGATGCTCATTAGATCAAAGAAAGAAAGCTTTGTTCAATCACCTCACAGCAGCCGAAGGTCCCCGCACCCTCACCAGGGACTAACTCAACACCCAGGTGCCACCCAATGTCCACAGGTCCCCCAGTCCACAATTAATACAGTCCCTCCATCAGAGCAGGTCACCGCACCTCCAGGCCGCTGCACCAAGCGCCCCCACCTTCACACCTCCATACCTCCGCACCCAGGAAAGGTGGATCACGCCGTCCACCACCGCTCTGCTCTCAGGCTCAGATCCACTCTCCTGAGGGTCCGCCACAGTCCCGGACCTGTGCACTGCAGGTCTGCCCCACCAGTACTTAGGGCCTCCTCCGCAGCCAAGGCACTCCAACTCGGACCTCGAGGCCAGGCCTGACCTGCTGCAGGTTGCCCCATTAATCGCTTCGTCAATGTCCCCCGCTGTCGTCGTCAGTCGCTCCAAATCCCTCCGGGTGAGCATGGGTGTACAGTGCGCCCACACTGGGGCCCAGCTCCTCACTGTGCAGCCCTCAAAATGGTGGATCACCGCCGCTCCACAGGCCACCAGAGACCTCGGGAGGCTGACCTCCCGATCTCCGTCCGCTGTCAGGGCCACACCAAAGGGCCCGGAGCAATCCACCACCAGACAGTCCCCGGCCTGGAAGAGCTCACTCCGGGGTGGGTCGGCAGCTCCTAGGCGCCCGAGCAGGGCACGCTCAGCACTCCAGCAAACAAAATGGCGGATCACCCCTGCCTTCAGCTCTCAGTCCCCCGGCAGAGCAATCCGTCTCCAATCGTCGGCCCGAAGCTCCCCTCACACCTCGCCGCCTCAATGGGGGGGGAGAGTCTGCATCCGCCGTGCGCACCCTTCCGACACCGGGTGCGGGGCCGACTCGCCGCTGCACTTCACGCAAGGTGGCTGGCTACTTCGGCAGACTCCTCACTGGGGTCACCGCAGGCGACCCGCCGCCGCAGAGCACAGAGCAGCAGTCTCTACCCACGCACCTCCCTGAGTGATAGTGGGAGTCACCGCTCCTTCGATGTGGATGCCCTCTCGCCCAACCTCCGATCCCAGGTCTTCCCTTAGCAGGGCTGTCAAAATGGCGGGACGGTACTCCAGGCCCACTGCCAGTCTCTCGCAGTTTTGCTCGCCGGCTGTTCCCGGGGTAACCAAGCCTGCTCACAGCCGCCCGGTAAGTCGTCCCTCGCAGCGCTTCCCTGGGGGGCGCTCTCGCGTCTTTCCACTCCTACGCCTGCACTCCCGCAGTCAGGTCAATCTCAGGGCCCGCTCTGCCCGAGGTCACCCAAGATGGCGGATTGCCGCTCGGGCCTGTCTCCCGACTTCTTCAGTCCTTATACAACAACCGGCTCCCGGGGGTTGCAATCTTGCCCACAGGTTCCTGGCACTCGGGGCTCCTCAATACAGCCCGGGGGTCGCAAGCAAGACACCCCAGCTCCGCTTTAATTGCCACTGATGGCGGGTGACAGCGGGAGCCCTACCAGAGCACGTCCGCTCACATCGCTATCCAAGCCACACCCCCGCCTGTCTGGAGTTATGACATGAGTGGACACTATGGTTTGCAGGTTATGTAGCATGCATGCATGTCCTCATGCTAAATTTGAAGCCTATGGAGTGAACTATAAGGGTGATGTGCGTATTTCTTCAATGTTTTCAGTTGATATATGATGGTCAGGTGTGGAAACGCAGTAGCAATAAGCCCATGTTACATGTCATTTCAAATACATCCAGGGCAAGTGGAGTAGAGGGGCCAACGTCGGTGGGTTCACTGCTGGTCACAGCAGTTCCAGACGTGCGATAACAGACACAGAGGGACCCAGTGACCAGGACAGTGTGAGGAGTGCCCCGAGGACAGCATCTCAAGCTCGTCATCATCGGAGTCATCCTCCAGTGAACACTCCCGAGTGGTGGCAGACCCGACAGGATTAGCTCCACCTTCATACTTGTCCACCACCCCAATTCCAATGGCACCTTTCCTGTTGTCCCCCACAAATTGGCCATTCCCACTCCCTTAAGAGGGGAGCGATCTCCTGCGCTCCATGCATCTCAGCCCCTACCCCTGTTAGCCTCTCTACCCTGAGTGAGGAGGCTATTGACCTCCTAAGGAGTATCTTTGTGGGTCAGACTGCTGTCCTGAATGCTATCAAGGGGCAAAGCAATCAGCTGACCCAGATGGTTGCCTACCTGGAAGGCAATCACACTGCCAAGGATGGCCTACTGAGATCTTTTCAGGCTCTGGCCTCCTCACTCACGGCAGCCCTCCACCCATCCCAACCTTCCTCCCCCCCCCTCCGGATCCAAATTCCCTGTTCCCAATCCTATCCCAAACACACGCACACCTAAGCATGCACACTCTTCATGAGACAAGCATCACACAAAAATGCAAGACATAAAAAACTCAAACATACATGCACACAGCAGACATTCACCTGCTTCACCACCCCCACCACTCCAGCATACTCCAGGCACCTCAGCAACACATACAGAGCTCTCCACAGATACACCCATACTCACAGACACTACACCAGCACCTACAGATCTTTCCACAACACCCAGCATTCCTGCAGATACCACAATAACAGCCACAGACCCCTCCACAAAACCCAGCATTCCCACAAAACACCACATAAACAGCCACATATCCCTCCACAATACCCAGCATTCCCACAGATACCACACAAACAGACACAGAACCCTCCACAACACCCAGCATTCCCACATATACCACACAAACAGACACAGACCCCTCCACAACACCCATAATTCCTGCAGACACCACACTACCAGTCACAGACCCATCCACAACACCCAGCATTCCCACAGACACCACACCAACAGCCGCATACCCCCCACAACACCCAGCACATCTGCATCGCACACACCAAAATAATGCAAACACTCACATTTACCCACATAACAAATACCAGCAAGACACACAGTGCAGACAACAGGGATAGCTCACACTTCCACTCCCTCTTCCTACCAAACCATACTCCATCCCAAACATCCCATTTCCCCATGAGTCCATCTAATTTGCCCTTGCCCTGTGAAACCTGACCCCCCCTCTCAATGTCCTAAAAACCTCCTTCATACCCAAACCCATCAAACCAAAAAAAAACTCCTAAAGGTAAACCCATCCCTTTCACTTCTTATTCCACCCTTGAAACACAGCCTCCCCACTGCCCTAAACACAGCCCAAAACTCCCAAACCCTAAAAGACCCCTCCCATCACTAAACCCACTCTTCCCTAAACCTCTTGCCTCCCTTACAAAGTACCATCTTCGAGGTGCCTGCTATACTCAGTGAATGACCCTTTATGAGGAGGTTCCCTGGCAGTGTCAGTAAGGGCAAGTTTGGTGGCACAGCCTTGGGCTGTTGCACAGTGTGTCAATATGGACTGGTTATTGACCTTTATATTTGTGGATGTTTTTCATCCATTCAATAAAACATTTCCTACTTTTGAAGACATTGGTCCTGCCATTACTCTTCAAACAATTTGATGTTATTGTATAGTTATGTTGTGTGAGTACAGTTGTGTTTGTTTCATCCCTGATTGCTGATCCAATTGAAGTGGTTTGTATGGTGTGACCTTGGAGCCACCAGTGCTGGAGCTAAGCAGGACAAGGGGATCTGTTAGATGGATGTCTACGTGGGATGACATCCAAATGGGGCAGGAATTGCATTGGGTGACATGTCACATGCTAAGAATTTCAGCTTGGCCTGGCTACTGTCAATGTTATTAGGTTGCACTTCTCCCTATGATATAGGTTAGATATGTAATTGTTGTGTTGAAGTTAGTTATTTGTGAATACACACATGGAGAGTGTCAACTTGTCATACCTTTATGGAGCTCTGCATGGATATGTGTCCATTTTGCAGTGTGTACCTTACAACTACTTTATCTAGATGTGCGCCATATGCTGTTAGTTAGTTGCATGTATCCATTGTCTACACATGCAGGGCATTTGGTTATGCTATTGATTGTCCCTGATATACTTCAGTTCCCAGGTCCAGTGCACATTGAGTTTGTCAGACATGTGCAAAATGTACTGTGCCACAGGACCCCAGCCTTCCATGGTTCCACCTGGTAAACGCATAGCTATCCTGCAGAAAGTATTTCCATTGTGCTCTTAGAATTGTTCTCACACTGATTCTATGTAATCTCATTAGCTGACATTGCCTTTTCATGTGAGTAATGTGTGAGAGTACAATACAGAGTTGTAGCAGAGAAGGTGTGTTTCACTTTAATGACACACCCATACAAATGTTTCTTTGATATCAAAAGAGGACCTAGGATGTGTGCAACGTGAGTGTATCACATTCACTAGAGCTTCTTGGTTAGAACTGTAGTGAGAGGGCCTGGTAGTTGTAGTCACTTCAGTCTCACTTTACCAACACTTGAGAAATGGTAAGCTGTATGATGAGTGAAGATCAGTTGTGCCTTAGCAGCCAAGTGAGAAGGGGCAAAAGGAGTCTTGCATCTTGGTTAGAGTTGGAGTGACAGGGCCTCATGGTAGTTGTAGTCACTTCAATCTCACTTTAGTGGTAAGCTGCATGAACAGTGACCATCAGTGGTAACATAGCAGGCAAGAGACAAAGGGCACATTATATGTGTGACAGAGATTAATTGGTGTGATATTGATGAGGAGGTGCTGCTGTGGAACACAAAATAATGCACACAGCACTATTACTGTAATAAGTTGCAAACACATGTCCATTTGTGTATAGTGTGCCTGTGCGGTACCAATGTTTTGGCATACGAGGGCATCCTACATATGTATTTTTTATTATTCTTATGAAACAATCTCAGACAGGGATCCTTATAAACGTGCAAATTACTTAGGGACCCCAACTCCCTTGCCCGATCCATGGCAGGCATCAATTTGCTGAGGAGTCTATGGAAACTAGTAGTTGATTAAATGACTGCCAATTTTGTCTGCGCCAGAGTGGGTTTTGGACATGATCGAGCAGGAACAGCAGCAGCAGTATGTGTTTGATGGGCTCCATGACAGCAGAAGACATGTTGAGGTGAGTAGTAGTGAGTTTCGACCTTATATACCTTTGTTTCTACAGTCTTGGATGACGTGATTGAGCGGGCGGTTTCACTGGTGGTCCGTGTCTCCCATAGCCTCATTGGCCAATTCCACGGCCTTCACGGTTGCAGTTGGCTTACGGTGTCTGCGGTTAGCCGGTGGTCTTTGCAAAGGCAATCCAAACAACTCCTAATACATCAGTTGGACCATCGAGCTTGCGGCGGTCAGATCGAGGCCATGGCGGTCCATGGACCACCAAACTCGTAATAAGACCTTACGTGTGTTTTGTAAAGTGTCAACATGACTTTTTGAAGAATATAACACTTGTATAGATGTCTATGAGTCCAACATATGGTATGATGAGTGTGACACATACTTAAAAAATATTTTTAATTATGACATTTTTTGGCACTGTAGTCATTGACCACTAGCAGTGTAATAGCAGTTGTGTACTGCACTATAGAATTGCTCCATATAGGTAATCAAATGACTTTTCAATATTATTAAACATTAATAGTTATTATTAAGAATTTGAACACTAATTATGTGGACAAGATGCATACAAAGAGAATATCATGCATTTTACCAGCGCTGTTAAATTGTTCACTCTATGAACTTTTTTGACGTATTCGCTTAAAAAAAATCAATTAACTGTTAGCAAAAGTCCTTGTTGCCACACTTTGGGGCCCATTCGTCCCCACTATCAAACGGGCAAGAGTAGGAGGACGGTCTTTTCGGCACTTAGCCCCTCATGCATGGAATGATCTTCCAATCTCTTTAAGACAGACTTCCAGTCTTCTGTCTTTCCGCAAGGCCCTTAAGACTTGGCTCTTCCCGTAATCTTTGAGGCTGTTTTTATGTCTGTACGCTCTTTTGGTGTTATGTGTTTTTTTTTTCTCCCCATCTTCGGTTGGGAGTCTTCGTCAAAGCGCCGGGATACTCCAGTGGAGTGGCCGTGCGCTATAGAAGTGTACAAATAACATAACATAACATAACATTAGGATGGCGGACGGATTCCCCCCGCCAGGCTGGGGGTAGCCACCGCCGGGCTGGCGGGGACAATCCGCCCGCCATCCGCACAGAAATTACCCCCGCCACGTTAGGATGGCTGGGGGGTCCGCGGCGGACGGAAAGACCGTCCACCGCTTTTCCATCTCGGTTGCCTTGCGACCGGGGTGGAAAAGGTCTAATATGGTGGCGGTGTCTATCAGACACCGCCACCCATATTAGGATGGGCTTTGGGGAATGCCTTTCCGTGGCGGCATTGCCGCCATGGAAAGGCATGCGGAGGCTCTCTGCTGGCGCCCGTTGCGGGCCCCCTGGGACTCCGGGGGGGTGGGGGGTGCACATACCATAGGTACCCCCCGCATTTCAACGTGCAACATGGCAGGCACCGTGCGGTGCCTGCCATGTTGTGCTTTGAAACGCACAACATGCTTTTTTAGCATTGCGGCGGGCGGTGCACCGCCCGCCGCAACGTTAAAAATGCGGGATGCACCCGCCACTGTGGCGGGTGCATCCTAATTCCAAGGACAGGACCCCCACCCTTATGGCGGACAGTCTATTTGTCCGGCAGGATGGCGGGCGGACAAAGTCCGCCGGTCATCCTAATAGGCCCCTATGTGAGGGAACTTGGTGTGTATTATGCCTTTTGATATAAATGTTAAGCATGTATTTTGTGGTGTATGTGAGGATGTTTGAGTATGAACGTTATGCATGTAGTGAGAGGAAGGACTGCAATGGGATCTGGACTCCTAATCTTTTTTAGAATTGATATGTATTTATGACATGATATGATGATATTTGTGATGAAAACACAAAAAATAAAATAAAGCAATATTTAATTCACATGGTGTGAATAATATTGTTTATGATCTACCAAGAGTGGTCCACTAATTCAATGACATATTGCATATTTCAAACGTTATAGGGAGAGTATTGTTTTTGTGTTATAATATTTGTATTCCCCTGCATCTCTGCCTATATTCAATTTCAGGGGTCCCCTTTTCATGATAAGGGGCCCTGCAGGGCCCGCTTAGCTTTCTCACCACTGCATTTTTCATGGCAGCTCACAGCCATGAAAAATGTGGCTGTGAGGAAACTCACAATATGCTCATGGATCCCTTGCTTGTGCGGCAGTCGTGTTGCTGTAGGACTGCTGCACTCGCAATGCGGCGGTGGGACAGCCAGTGCGTAATTTCCCACCACGCACCCTGCCAGTTTGCCCATCTGATGGACCGCCAAACTCATAATCAGGCCCTATGTCTTTACCACTAGTGTCATTACCACGCATACGTTTATAACAATTTTTGAATCTAGATAATTAGCATGCATGTGTCATTACTACGCATTTTTTGGGCACTAGTGATATTTCTACTTATGTGTTTTACAACTAGTGTCGTTAGTACACATTTTTTTTACTAATAGTGTCATTAACACTTATGTGTTTTACCACTAGTGCCATTACCATGAATATTTTTACCATGCATTAATATGTAAGTATGAGGGTAAGTATATAAGTAAGTATATGTTACAGGTATTTGGTAAATATTAATTTTTATATATATATTTTATATATTACTTTTTAATGATAATACGTTCTAGGAACGTGATAAAAGGGATATAGTGGTATTGGGTGAGGAAGTGTATTAATACTCAGGTATAAATGTACATTTTTTTTATAATTATAATGCGTTTTAGGGATGGGATATAAGGGATATAGGGGTATTGGTCGGGAAGTGTTTATTCATTCTCAAGTATTAATTTATATATTTTTTTATGAATTCTAATACATTTTAGGGATGGGATGTTAGGGATATAGGGGTATTAGGTGGGGATGTGTATTAATACTCAGGTGTTAATTTGCATACTTTAGTATTCATATTTCATGAATTGTAATTATTAAGTAAGTAAGCAAATTAGGTAAGTATTAATAATAATTTTCAATTTGAAAATATTTAATAAAATATAAAATAAAATATTTAATACAATTGATAAATTAGTATTTAGGGATGAGTAGCAAGGAGTGTAAGGTATTTGGTGGGGAAGTGTATTAATACTTAAGTTTCAATTTTAAAACATTAGTATTAATATTTAGGAATCGTAATTGATATACATTAATAATTAATTTAAGTTGAAAGTATTTAATACAATTTTAAAATTAGTATTTAGGGATGTTATGCAAGGAATATAGAGGATTGGGTGTGGAAGTGTATCAAAACTCAAGAATTATTTTTATATAGTTTAGTATTAATATATATTTGAAATTTTGTAAAAGTAATAATAATATTAAAATTATAAACATTTCTAAAAAAACGTATTTATGGATGAGATGTAAGGGATATAGGGGTATTTGTTGGGGAGGTATATTAATATTCTGGTGTAATTGTAGTATTTGAATATTAAATAATTACAGTACATTTTCTAAAATTAAAACAAAGTTGAAGTCAAATAATGTTTTTGAAATTAAATACAAATATATATTATTTGTGTAATTAATTTAAAATCATGTATTTATTAAAATAACATTTTAATACATTATATGAAAATATCTAAATGTAACACAAAAGTATAATATTCATAATATTTATTTAAATGTCGTATCAAAATAACACGAAAATGTAAAAACATTGTAAATAAAGTAACATATTTTATAAACATATACACACATTTTTAAAAACATTTTATACTATTTTCTCTCTGTTTACCATTAAGTTTAATGGTGAATATTGTCCTTTTTCCGTTTTTACTTATTCTTGACGCTTGCGATGGTACGTATGTTTCTACAGTTGGTTGAGCATCGTGGTCAAGATCAGAAGCAAGGAAGAGCTGCAGTCAGGTGAGAACAATATACTTTACATTACTAAGTATATAGGTGGCTACCTTTATTGTAAGGTACAGGTGGAAGGTAGTTTGATGTTAGATAGAAATACTTACGGCCTGATTATGATGTGTCGGAGTTGCCTCTGACCAACACCGTTTCGGTAGAGGACCGCCCGACCATAGGTCGGTGGTTCCATACACCGAGTTACGATCCGATTGCAAACTCCCATTTCTCAATGGGAGCTTGTGCGGTGGGCAGAAACTGCCCACCGCACAAGCTCCCATTGAGAAATGGGAATTTGTGAACATGCCTGCAGGTGTAGGGATGTTCAGGTGCTCCCCAGGCCCAAATGTGGAGGGCCAGGGGGGAAGGGGGCCCTTTTCAACTGCCTTTCTATTTCAGAAAGGCCAACATTGAAAGACTGTCGGAAACTGACATCATAATCCCGACATAAGAAACGCCATACTTAAGGGATTATGGTGAGTTTCTGACCGCCCGTCGGAAAGCCTCAGTCGGTCGCTCTGACTGTTGCTTCAGACCACACGCATTGTAATGGGACGGTCAGACCACAGCAGTAGACCCGGTTTGTGCCGCAACCGACAAGCCTTTGGTTGCAGTCCGAACCTCATCATAATTAGGCCCTATGTGTGTTTTATGTGTTTTTATCCGTTTTCCATTCCCATGCAGGTTGTGTTCATATGCTAAGTTAAGGATGGTTTTTTTTAAATGTAAAGTATGTTTAGAAAAGTAGATTATTTTGTAAAACTGTTTTAAACTTCTTTGAAGTATAAGCAATATTTTAACTTTTTTACCTACCTGTTTTTTATACTGTATGTAGTCTTCTCAGAACGAAGATCACGTGGCTGCAGGATGATGATGGATGTATTGAATCCAGTACTACAGCATTATTTTTGAGATATTTCTATTTGGAAACTGTTATTTTTTAGGTTATTTTTTCATTGACAAAGCTTCCAATATGGATGGTTTTTTTTTATTGTTGACATCAACAGTTGTGTATTACTACTGGCTTTTTGGGGAAATTATTTTGTTTTTGTAGAATGGATTTTTTTCTGGCTATTTGTACAGAAAAAAAGTGTTAAACTATTTTTGCAGTGCATTTTTTAGGCTCATCAATCCATATATTTGTAATAAGTAAGTTGCAGGTGATTGTTTTGCATTTAAAACCATGCTTTTCCAGGATTTTTTTGTACATATATGGATTATTGGCGCACAGTTGGCTCTTGGTGACACGTTTTTTAAAAGTCACCAAGAGTTGAAGGAAGAAGACAGCTACAGGTAGGAATTCAAAATTTGTATAAATTGAATCTGGGGTTTTATATTCAAGCCATGGTTTGAAACTAGAACTAAAGAATGTGTAGAAAAAAAATCGAACTGTAGGGAAACAATGGAGGAGTAACAACTGGAAAGGAAAGTGAGAAGTGAAAACACTGTCTAGCTGCCGTTGGTTACGTGTGAGAAAGACAAAGGATCATTGTGACAAATTGGGTTGTTGGTTAAGTGGGGTGTTATCCCTCAAGCAACAGCCACAATCCCTGTTAGGGTGAACCACAAAAGTCACTAAATTAACCTGTGCATAACCCTTTTGAAGCTTGACACAAAAGCAATCAGGCTTAACCTAGAGTCAATGTGTAAAGCATGTTTGCAGCACACAAACAGTAATATAGTGAAAACAAAACATAAGAAAAATCGCACACCAGTTAAGAAAAATAGAATAAATCTTAATAAATTATGTGACACCAAAATAACAACAATCCAATTAATAGAACGAGAGTTATGATTTCTTAAAGTTTATGGTGAAAACTAGCGCCTATGAATCAATGCAGCAAGAACGAGTCAAAGTAAAATAAATATGGCCAACCGCGATGGAGCACAAGTCGGATACACAAAGTTGATTGGGTTTGGTCGGCGCTTACCTTCGGACTTGGAGGAAATTTGAAGAAAGATGTTCTGAAAAGGTAAAGTTCAGCAGGGTAAGGCTGCAGGCGGGGTCCAAGGAGGGAGCATCATAGTCGGGGAGAAGCTGGACAAAGTAACAGTGAAGATTTTTTCATTCAGACTTAGGGCCAGATGTAGGTAGGGTTTTACCGGTCGGTAACGGCCGAATTCGGCTTGGTAGTTTGGTCTGCCCTGTTCCCATGATGCACTGGGCCAGGGACAGACTAATTTGCATATAGCCAGGTTCTGAGCTGGGATGGGGCAGTGAGATAAATAACGGTGATGGATCAAGCCCTGATCTTTGGACTGGGTAAGAGTGGTCTGCTTAATTCAGACACTCTGTTCATCACCACCCCCTTTTCTGAATCGTTTTTGGCCACTATAGGTGTGGCAGGGTATACTCAGACATGAGTCCCTTTCTCACTGCTCCATCAGGATTCAAGCAAGCCGGGCCGAAGAGGCTGAAATGCCAGAAACCGGTCCCCGGTAGCTTGTCTCCTTTCTGGTGAAGAATTGGCTTGGTAGTTTGGTCTGCCCTGTTCCCATGATGCACTGGGCCAGGGACAGACTAATTTGCATATAGCCAGGTTCTGAGCTGGGATGGGGCAGTGAGATAAATAACGGTGATGGATCAAGCCCTGATCTTTGGACTGGGTAAGAGTGGTCTGCTTAATTCAGACACTCTGTTCATCACCACCCCCTTTTCTGAATCGTTTTTGGCCACTATAGGTGTGGCAGGGTATACTCAGACATGAGTCCCTTTCTCACTGCTCCATCAGGATTCAAGCAAGCCGGGCCGAAGAGGCTGAAATGCCAGAAACCGGTCCCCGGTAGCTTGTCTCCTTTCTGGTGAAGAATTGGCTTGGTAGTTTGGTCTGCCCTGTTCCCATGATGCACTGGGCCAGGGACAGACTAATTTGCATATAGCCAGGTTCTGAGCTGGGATGGGGCAGTGAGATAAATAACGGTGATGGATCAAGCCCTGATCTTTGGACTGGGTAAGAGTGGTCTGCTTAATTCAGACACTCTGTTCATCACCACCCCCTTTTCTGAATCGTTTTTGGCCACTATAGGTGTGGCAGGGTATACTCAGACATGAGTCCCTTTCTCACTGCTCCATCAGGATTCAAGCAAGCCGGGCCGAAGAGGCTGAAATGCCAGAAACCGGTCCCCGGTAGCTTGTCTCCTTTCTGGTGAAGAATTGGCTTGGTAGTTTGGTCTGCCCTGTTCCCATGATGCACTGGGCCAGGGACAGACTAATTTGCATATAGCCAGGTTCTGAGCTGGGATGGGGCAGTGAGATAAATAACGGTGATGGATCAAGCCCTGATCTTTGGACTGGGTAAGAGTGGTCTGCTTAATTCAGACACTCTGTTCATCACCACCCCCTTTTCTGAATCGTTTTTGGCCACTATAGGTGTGGCAGGGTATACTCAGACATGAGTCCCTTTCTCACTGCTCCATCAGGATTCAAGCAAGCCGGGCCGAAGAGGCTGAAATGCCAGAAACCGGTCCCCGGTAGCTTGTCTCCTTTCTGGTGAAGAATTGGCTTGGTAGTTTGGTCTGCCCTGTTCCCATGATGCACTGGGCCAGGGACAGACTAATTTGCATATAGCCAGGTTCTGAGCTGGGATGGGGCAGTGAGATAAATAACGGTGATGGATCAAGCCCTGATCTTTGGACTGGGTAAGAGTGGTCTGCTTAATTCAGACACTCTGTTCATCACCACCCCCTTTTCTGAATCGTTTTTGGCCACTATAGGTGTGGCAGGGTATACTCAGACATGAGTCCCTTTCTCACTGCTCCATCAGGATTCAAGCAAGCCGGGCCGAAGAGGCTGAAATGCCAGAAACCGGTCCCCGGTAGCTTGTCTCCTTTCTGGTGAAGAATTGGCTTGGTAGTTTGGTCTGCCCTGTTCCCATGATGCACTGGGCCAGGGACAGACTAATTTGCATATATCCAGGTTCTGAGCTGGGATGGGGCAGTGAGATAAATAACGGTGATGGATCAAGCCCTGATCTTTGGACTGGGTAAGAGTGGTCTGCTTAATTCAGACACTCTGTTCATCACCACCCCCTTTTCTGAATCGTTTTTGGCCACTATAGGTGTGGCAGGGTATACTCAGACATGAGTCCCTTTCTCACTGCTCCATCAGGATTCAAGCAAGCCGGGCCGAAGAGGCTGAAATGCCAGAAACCGGTCCCCGGTAGCTTGTCTCCTTTCTGGTGAAGAATTGGCTTGGTAGTTTGGTCTGCCCTGTTCCCATGATGCACTGGGCCAGGGACAGACTAATTTGCATATAGCCAGGTTCTGAGCTGGGATGGGGCAGTGAGATAAATAACGGTGATGGATCAAGCCCTGATCTTTGGACTGGGTAAGAGTGGTCTGCTTAATTCAGACACTCTGTTCATCACCACCCCCTTTTCTGAATCATGGCTCTAATTAGTGGGCAGGAGTTACTCCTGGGCACACCCTAACTATTGGTATAAAGGTTCCCAGGGCTTTGAACGTTTATGCCAATAGTTAGGGTGTGCCCAGGAGTAACACTTTTGCAGCAGTTCCTGTTTGCTGTACTACAAACAGTCCCACAATGCAATGTGTCAGGGCACTGTCAAGATGGCAAAAGTGTTCAGGCGCACTAAACTTGAGCTCTGAGGGCTGGAGGGTATGTGTGGTAGTACTATGATAATTCCACTGTACTCCCACATCTAATACTAAAATACAGTTTGAGGTAGACACTGTACCCACAGGAAACCCAGAGACAGAAGTATGGTAGGGCAAAACTACGATTGTCTAGCAACCGGACTGTGGTACACAAAAATGGTCATGGTATCCTGTTCTCTCCTTTTCAAGTGTATCCTGGTGTTACATGTGCTACAGAAGACAAGAGCGGTCCTTAGGCCGGTGGGAACTTGGGAATATCATAAACAAAAAACACATCGGTTCCCCAGGAACTAATGCCCATAGGTACAAACACATTTTTTATTTCTTAACAGAAATGCAAAATGGCCTTGCGGTATGTCCGAAAGACATATGCCACAAAGAAGCACAGGGGAACCCTACTCACAGCAGAACCAGGGTGATAGTTATATATGCAGAAACAATGGTTCCAGTGGATAATAGGAAGACTTATTTAAGCAGTAAAAACGCACAATGGCAATAAACATATAAAGGACTTGGTAATATCAGAAGGCAAAAAGGAACCTACTACACAGTTTTGCTCAGTATAATTTATAGACCACAGTAAATAGTATAAACACTTTCTTAACTTCAAAAAGCGAAACACTTTGTGCATGGTGTCCCCAAGTGAAAGTTGGAACCAAAAAGTGACTGTACACAGTGAAAATTTGGATATAAGGTTTCCATAAAATGAAAAAAGCGACCATTCAAATACACTTTTATTTACAGCATAGATATTCAGTGACAATAGCTGAACAATGGTTCACCCTGTTTGCTTGTCGACAGCGTTTCGACCCTTCTCTCAATTTGG
Organism: Lissotriton helveticus; assembly: GCF_964261635.1. NCBI lineage: Eukaryota > Metazoa > Chordata > Amphibia > Caudata > Salamandridae > Lissotriton > Lissotriton helveticus. The sequence continues at coordinate 706,928,478 of NC_136071.1, forward strand.
GGTCTCCTCAGGACTAACGGTGTAGGGACATCTGGAATTTAATAGGGATAAGCATTAGGCCCAGGTACTGGCACAGATGCACAGCCTATGTGAGTGTGAAGTGCCTTGGTGGGAGTGAATTAAAATGACTTACGGGAGGACCCAGACGGGTACTGTATGGTGGGGTATAAAAAATCACGGTACAGAGGTTAAACATGGTTCTCGCCTATGTCAATTTCAGGTTGAAATGAATGGCAACAGATGTAAAGTAGGTTAACCTTACCTCACGGTGAGGGAGGTTGGCTGGCAAGATTGATGTTATATCCTGGTAGTGTTGCTACAGCCGTAGCAATATCATGCTCTAAATAGAGCCTTGTAGGGGGCCGACGTGGGGCTCATGAAAGCACTATGTGGAACAGTGCGATTTGGTTTCTGTAAGTAAAAAAAAGCCACAATTTAGACCAAAGGGGGCGCCGGGCGAAGCGAGCGATCAGTGTCCTGTGATTAGGTAGTCAAAGTAGGGGCACGGGGTGAACAGAGCGAACGGGTTAGTATAAATTATGTGGAACCAATTAGCGAGGGGCGCGCGGGGTGACCCGAGCGATCAATGTGCTTTAGTCGTGATTTTAATTGCGGAAGGAGGATTGGGGGCAGTGCACTTGTAGTTTGTTTGATCAATTGTGCTTGAGTTGTAATTATAAAGATGCGGAAGGAGGAATGGGGTCAGCGCACATGTAGTGCGTGCGATCAATGTGTTGAACCAGTGATTATGCCGTCATGGTAGAGCGGTCAGGTGGTGAACCAGTGAGCACGGGGGGCTCCTGCGCTGGGTAGGGGCAGCGTACTTATGGTATGTGTGTGTATTAACTTACTAGGACGATGGTGTCCGGATCGGTCTCCGTGAGTTGTGGAACGAACTCTGTTGGCAGCGAAGTCGGTGCTACAATAGCGCTGCTGTGTTATCGAATGATACGGCTTCTAGTAAAAGACATATGCGGCATCGCAACGTGTGATTACTACCCAGTAGAAATTGCATTTTGGGAATCGCCAAATAGGAAATTGCAAATAGGAATTTCCTATTTGCGATTCGGTAACCACATGTACAAAAGATTTCCTAATTTCAACTGGACGCAAAATGGCAATTTAAGCAATGAAATTGCTATTGAATTGGTTCTCGTGGTAACCAGATGCAACCTTAAAAAAGGCACCTAAAATGCATCAAATAAGGTCACCCTCTGTCTAAACATTCTCTTCTTCTCCTCCTTGTCCACAGCTGTGCTCCTAGGATGTGCATCCTCCTCAACTTAGCATAGAGTGCTGCGGTTATGAAAGTTTGTGTTGCATTTAGCGTGCTTTTACACTTTACACCTGGATTAACCAGGATGCTAAATCGCAGATGCTTTTTTGCTATTTTTGCATCTATTCACAATTTGCAGTTGTTTAGCACATACAAATGATGAATTGCTAATTTAAAATAGAAAATTCCAAAATGCAAATATAAATCACAAATTAGGATATTGGTACTTGATACATTACATAATTTCACTGAACCTATGTTTAGCAAAACAGTACATCACAGTAGGCTATTTCAATAATGGCAAACCACCCAGTGATTCCTTTGTCCTTTGTGCCCTAGGTCCACTAGTCTACTTCTTACCTACAAGATTATAGAAATGTACTCTTGGTCAGCCTGCCCATGTCTGTTATATATCCAGCCACTTAACTGTGACCGCCCACCCCCAGTTCTAATTCTCATCATATGGTCTTTTTCATAGAACAATCTAACTTATCCGGAACTTTCAATTGACTTTTTCCTTGGGAATCCAGTTCTGTAATTCACAGTCACTATGGTCTAATTCTAATTAGATTTTCCCTGACAAAACCATCATTTCTTACAGTGTCCCAACCATCATCCCTCCTCAATTCAAGATTTGATACACACTCCAAATACACATTTCTCATGGTTGGTCTCTCATCCAGAAGAGACAATGGGGAACCTTGGTGTGCCTGTGCCCATGCTTCAGAACAATAGTGGTCCCGAGATTAGAAAATGATGAAGCAACAAATAAATATGGACAAAATACAAAGCACCCTGCACCACCAGAACTAGAAGCCCTGATGCTAGGCTCATCGCCAAACAATACGGCCATCGAGCTGTCAGAGCACACACCAGTGGCTCTTCGATACCCTTTGTTTATCTCTAAAGGATTCCAACCGATACCTTCACGAGCACTCTCATGCCCCTGTTCCGTGCTATATACAGGAGTAATCAGTACATTTAGGCACTATTGATACAGACAATTATTCATTGTCCTGATGATGATCCACACACTAGCCACATGGATGGAAACGCCGTCGACACTTTGAAACACCTTATACGTCAAAAAATCAATCTGTATTTGAAAAATGTAAAGATGTACGCTGTGATTTGTTTAAAAAATTGTGATATTTCTGCAACAAACTATGACCTTTGCCTGAGCCCCCTTTTTGTGTTTTGTATTTTGTTGGTCTAGTAGGATACAGGCTTGTGTCCCACTTTATGTATTTGTGTGTGCAACCATTCTTTTGAAATTGTTTAATAAGTAAATAATAGACCTTTGTCCCACTGGACAAGTCCAATCAATATAGTACCGACTGAATCTATATTTATTCGTTGCTTCATCATTTTCTAATCTAGGGACCACTGTTGTCTAAAATAAACAATTCCCAATGTCCCTGGTTGACCTATTTGGGTTCCCTTGTTGTTTGAATACATGCTTCAGAACAAGGCTTTCTCCATACTTTCCACCCTGGTAGTGCCTCAGGTTTGTCCAGGTACATCCTAGTCCACGTTTAGGTGCCATAGAATGCTATGTGATTTGAAGTAACCGAGCACTTCCTGTCCAATCTCTTGTGCATTGGCACTGACTAATGATATAAGGAAACTACAGTAATGCGTACAAGAGGGCATTTCCTCTAAAATTTCTTGAATGCAGTAAAGGCCATCCTGTAAGACAATAGGTTGCACCCAATGTGCCCACCCCATCTTTAGTACTTCAATAATGCTGACAGTCTTTGCAACATAGCACATTTTAACCCATGTACAATACCACAGTAATGATCCAAAATATTACACCACCAATCAGAACACCAGGGATTTAAAATCTCTTTTAGGCTTATAATAAAAGTGATGATGTTGTTTGTAGTACCAATGTGGCTCCACCACAATGACCTTATGTCTCTTTCTGTCCTCTTGTAGGATTATTCTACTTTATAAAGATCCAAATATTTTAATAATTGCACCTAGAAGTCGACACTGGTGTCAGTGACCGTGGACTTTCCCATGTATCATCTCACCTTTTGTGTCTGCCAAATGTAACACCAACTCCATGTCGAAGGGCATTCTCTCTGCTTCTACAGAGGGTGTTGTTATCATTGAACGGCACTCAGAGTTCATCCAGTGGGAATCACCTGAGTTTCCCAGAAGCTCCAAGGTGCACTTTAAATGTCATATTGTTGAGAAGGTGATAACAAAATTGTGTTCATGTCCAGGGCGAGCTCAGTAATTCATGTGCATTTTACTGATAATTGGTGGGTTAGCTTGAGGTCAAAGCTTTCAATCCAAGCAGGACCATGTTTCTTCCCAAAGTTAAAAACGACCTCCAAAAATATTTATATTGCAAACCGGTTACTTCTATTGTTTGGATTGTGGTTATGCTGTGGGTGAACAGCTACTTGTGTATCCTTAATTAGATCTCCTTTCGAGCCCATTCATGTGGGTACACCACAGTTTGCACTGGAAGACAACTCTTCATTTGGGTGAGTATATCCTTACATTTTACATTGTGCATGTGTAAAAACATATAAGAAGTGAGAAGAAATGTACTTGACGCTATGTGTTAGGATGTTGCAACCCTATTTAGGACCCAAACATTAATTTTGTGAGTTCCTATTAGGAAATCTCACTTTTCCAATTTCTTAATTTGCAATTTCCTAATAGTGAATGTGAATCTATATGAATTGCTATTAGGAAATCTCAGGTTGCATACATTCTGTTTTGCGATTCCCAAATCGCGATTTCAAGGGATACTCTATTTGGGAATCGCAATTTCAGAATTTCGTACATATGTGCCAAATTCTCCTAAAACATTCTTAAGGCAGAGAAATAATTCAATGTATACTCTAAATGTAATAAGCAATGTTACAGTCTAGCCTCGTAAGTGGTTTTAATAGGCACATATGGTAAATAAACAAAAATAGCAGTTGACCAAACTGCTCATTAATTATACACAATTTCAAATAGACAAACAACAACATAGGTGCAAAGGTGTCCCAGTGGAAAAAAACATATAGAAATGAGACAGTGCTGTACACATAAATCTCATTCTGCCTAACTCCCCCTGCATACACGTCAAGGCTCCCCGCCCGGTTGTATGGTCTGACCACTCCCTGATTGATTTTCTGATCATTGACACCCAGGCGGCTTCCATCCTCAATAAGTCCACCCCTAGCTTTAGGAGACAATTGCATAAAATTACTCAGGACACCTTTATGAAAGAATTTAGGCCCCCTATGATTGGGGAATTGGGATACATTAATTTAAGGTTGGACAAATTCCACTGGGCTCTAGAACCAGCTAGGAACATCCTTACCCCTCTAAAACCACAATATAAAGATATTCAGAGACGGCATGCAGCCTGGTACTCGCCCGAGCTGCGCAAGGAGAAGGCAAATTGCAAAAAACTGGAGAAACATTGGTGACATTCGCATAATTTGAACGAGAAGGAAACCTACAAAAATGCACTAGCACTTTATCATAAGAATATAAAAAAAGCTCGGAAAGGTCTCATCACCTCCCAACTTAGCCAGGCAGGTAACTCTACCAAAGAACTCTATAAAGTCCTTAAATACTTCACTTACCCTGCTGCCTGTGCCAACATCACCCCCCCTTCCCAAGCACTATGTGAAGATATTGCCAATCACTATGAAGACAGAATTAACAGGATATATGATACATTTCCTAGAGCTACTGCCATCTTGAAACCAACATCTATCCACACTCCATCTTTTATGGATAATGCCTCCCTTTTGGAGGGAATGCTAAAAGCGGCTAAATCTGGGTCACCTCTTGATATTATGCCAGCAAAGATTTTCGCATTGCTAGCTACGCAACTAGCCCCTTCCATCTGCACGATATTATATTTATCATTGAGTGAAGGTCAACATCCATGCAAGTGGAAGGTACTTCCGATCTGCAAGAAGGCAAACCTTCCTGCATCCGATCTGTAAAACTATCGACCCATCTCACTTCTACCGCTGATGAGTAAACTTCTGGAAGGGGATATATTAACAAAAAACTTCTGCTATCAGAGCTGATTCAGTACTGTGCATAGGTTCTAAATCTGGACTGTGAAGGATCAAGGCAGCCTTGGAACTCTATATGTTCCATTGAATATATAGAGTTCCAAGGCTGCCTTGATCCTTCACAGTCTGGATTTAGACCTATGCGCAGTACTGAATCAGTTCTGATAGCGGTAACAGATTACATCAGACATTCTCTTGACAACAATGTAATGTAATGTAATGTAAAAATTACTTGTAAAGCGCGACATTCACCGGACGGTTTCTTGGCGCTGGTCACTTTGTTTGGTGGGAGGCAGAGGGCGGGGAGAGGAAGGTTTATGTGTAGATGCTGCGGAAAAGGTGAGTTTTTAGGAGAGACCTGAAGTGAAGGTAGGAGGGAGAGAGTCGCAGTTCCAGCGGGAGAGAGTTCCAGAGTGAAGGTGCCAAAAAGGAAAATCTGAGGCCTCCGTGTTTTTTGCGTCTGAAACGGGGAGTCTGTAGGAGCGCAAGATGAGAAGAACGGAGGGGTCTAGAGGGAGCATAAGGATGCAGGAGAGAGGAGATAAAGGAGGGGCCAATGCCGGCCAATGATTTATGAGTCAGGCAGCCCAGTTTGAACTTGCAGCGCTCTGATACTGGAAGCCAGTGGAGGGCTTTAAGGAGGGGGCGGACGTGGTGGTGTTTTGGTTGGTGATAGATCAGGCAAGCTGCCTGATTCTGTATCAGCTGTAATTTGTTAATTTGGTATTGTGGGATGCCAGCGTACAGGGCGTTGGCATAGTCGATCCGAGAGATGACTAATGCCAGCAGTGCTAGGGTGAGGGCTTCAGTGGTCAGAAAATGAGCTATTTTCCGGATCTTCCTGAGCTGGAAAAAACAGGAAGACACAGTAGCACTGACCTGGTGCTTCATTGAGAGGTCCTGGGAGATGTGAACCCCCAGGCTTTTCACTTTGTCAGCAGGGAGGGGGGAGGGACCGAGGGAAGGGGGCCAGAAAGTGGAATTCCAGGGATTGGATGGGCCTCCGACAAGAACGAGCTCCGTCTTGTCGGGATTAAGCTTGAGATGATGAGCGCCCATCCAATTGCTGATGTGGCAAAGGGTAGACTGGACATCTTGGGCCGCTTCATCCGAGGAGTCGAGATTGAAGACGAGCTGGATGTCGTCTGCATAATTAAATGCAGTGACATTCCTGCCGCGGAGGGAGCGGATCAAGGGGGTGAGGTACAAGTTAAAAAGAAGGGGTGATAGGGACGAACCTTGTGAAACGCCACAGGTGACCCTCGTCCTGTCTGCCGTAAACTGGGAAAGACGGACTGATTGGTGGCGGTCCGCCAGGAAGGAGCGAACCCAGTTCAGGGCCGTTCCACTGATGCCCGCCTCTTTGACACGGTCGACTAAGATGGTGTGGTCGACCGTGTCAAAGGCCGCCGACAGATCCAAGAGCACCAGGGCTTGACTGGTGTTAGAATCGGCGCCTCTACGAAGTTCCTCCATGACAGAGAGGATGACCGTTTCTGTCGAATGGGCAGGTCTAAACCCGGCTTGCTGTGAGTCTAGAAAGTTGGAATCCTCAATGAAGGAGCTGAGGACGCTAGTCACATGAGTCTCGAGTACCTTACTAAGGTAAGGAAGAAGGGAAATGGGACGAAAGTTGCCCAATACCGACGGGTCAGCAGTGGGTTTTTTTAGTATGGGGACCACTTCGGCATTTTTGAACTGACTGGGGACCATACCAAGCAGAAGAGAGTTGTTCAGGAGGGCTAGTGGAGGGGCAGGACAGGCCGAGAAAGCGGCCCGCAGAATCGCCGGGGGGCAGCAGTCTGTGGGGGACCCAGATGAGACTTTGTTTAGAAGGGAGAGAAAGTCTTCTTCGGATAAAGAGGGGAGCTGGGTCAAGGAAAGGGGATTAAAGAAGGGGGCAACCTCCGGGAGGGGTAACGCAGGGAGACCAGAGGGAATGCTGTTTTTAATTTTACTGATTTTATCAATAAAAAAGCAATTAAGGGAGTCGCAAAGTACCTGAGATGGGAGGGGTCTGATGGTCACCCTGTCCGGGTGTGAAAGCTCCTCCACAATAGCAAAAATGTCCTTGGATTTTTGCGTGGAGTTGAGGATTTTTGTGGAGAAGTAGGCAGTTTTGGCAGCTGAAATTGCCTGTTTATATTCTCCAGATAATTTTAGGAAGTTAGATTTATCTGAAGGGTCATAGTTTCTGCGCCAGCGACGCTCGGCTTGGCGAAGTCCCAGCTTTAAGATTTTTAGGCTGTCTGAAAACCAGCGGTGTGCGTCATGAGGGCGCTTAGTTCTAATTGACTTAAGAGGGGCGAACTTGTCGCTGGCGGACTCCAGCCATTTGGTAAGTGCGGCTTCCTGGGAATCTAGAGACCCTGGGCCGGATGGAACAGAGGATGTTAGAGAGGAGAAAAAAAGGTCGAGGTCTACTCTATTCCAATTACGGGCCAGGAGGCTAGGGCCTTGGCTGCGAGGGGGCGGCGGGGCGACTAGAAGAAGAAAAGAGATTAAGAAATGGTCCGACCAATGGCAGGGAAGGATCCTGAGTGATTTGATTTCGAGGTTGTAGGTCCACACCTGATCTAAGGTGTGGCCTTTAGAATGAGTGGCAGTGTAGATATGTTGAAGGCCATTGAGCCCACTTAATAGATCAGTGAAGGCTAAGGAGTGGGGGCTTTCAAATGGGTCCGAAGGCCAGTAATTAAAATCTCCTAAAACCAGGAGTTTAGAGTTGTTAATAGTGAGCTGGGATAGTAGGTCGCAGAAGAGGGAAGGAAAATTAGGCATGGGTTGAGGTGGGCGGTATACCAAAACGCAAATAAGAGGGGACACTGAGGATTTGAGCCTAATAGCCAGGCAGTCAGCCTGGGGAATGGTGAGTAGGGAAAGGGAGGTGAATCTGATGGAGAGTTTGATAATGACGGCTACGCCACCTCCGGATTTACCAGCTGGACGGTTGGTTTGAAGGATGTAATACCCCGGAGGAATGGCTGCCAAGATGTCAGGGGAGGAGTCTTCGTTCAGCCAGGTCTCAGTTAGGAGTAGGATATCAGGTCGATCTGAGTCCAGAAGGTGGCAGATGTCATGTTGGTGACTGACTAGCGACCGGGTGTTAAGATATGTGATAGTTAGTTCCATGTTAGCTGGTGACTGAGAAGGCTGGGGAGTGGGAGGAGGGGAGGGAGCAGTGTGCCCAGAAGTGGAGGAGGATGGGAGGGCCCTGAGCTCTGGGAAGGCACTACGGGCGTTAAGGATGCCAAGCTGGCGTAATTTTGAGGAGCTGGTGGAATCTAGCGGCCAGATGGAGTGCAATGCGATCAGGTCCCTAGGGGCATAAGATGTAGTTTGGGCAGAGTAACAGGCCCCGGGCCCCGGCCGGCCGCGGACGGGCGCAGACGGGCTTGCCTTAGGCGCGCCTTCGGCGCGCAATCGTCGCGCCCGCTGCGCTCGTCCGCTGCGCTTCCGGTGGGGGCACATGCTTTGTAGCAGAGGAGGGAGGCAGGGGGGGGCGTGGCTACGATGATGGGCGTGTCCTATCGAGCGGCCAATCCCGTCCTTAGAGCTGGGAAACCTGCCTACGTCAGCAAGCAGTCTGCTGAGTGGGGAGGGAGGTTCAGATACGGCGAAAAAGTGAGGAAAGCAATACAATTTTAAAGAAAACAGTTTTTAAAATGAGCTATCTGTGCCCTGCTCCCGGCTGTGCCTCAAGAGCTGTGATCTAAACAAACAAACGCGACGCTCGTGATCAGCGCGCGTTTTGTTTCGAGGGGACGTGGCTACGGTGATGGGCGTGTCCTATCGAGCGGCCAATCCCGTCCTTAGAGCTGGGAAACCTGCCTACATCAGCAAGCAGTCTGCTGAGTGGGGAGGGAGGTTCAGATACGGCGAAAAAGTGAGGAACGCAATACAATTTTAAAGAAAACAGTTTTTAAAATGAGCTATCTGTGCCCTGCTCCCGGCTGTGCCTCAAGAGCTGTGATCTAAACAAACAAACGCGACGCTCGTGATCAGCGCATCAGGCTGTGCTACTGGTGCTGTTGGATCGCTCTGCAGCTTTTGACACAGTGTCACATCATAAAGTACTCCAAAGAATGGAGGAGATAGGGATTTGAGGACAAGCTCTAAAGTGGTTTTCAAGTTTTTTAAATCAGCGCTTGCAGACATTAATTTGGGTCCTTTCCGCTCTCGTACCATTGAGCTCACTAAGGGAGTGCCACAGGGTTCCTGTCTCAGCCCTACCTTATTCAGTGTGTATGTGGCCCCCCATGCCATGATTGTCAGAAAATTTGGGTTCACCTCCTTTTCATACGCAGAGGACACCCAACTCCTTCTATCTTTTGACAATAGTGCTACATCCACTAAATCCCGCTTCTCGGAAGGCACTAAAGAGGTTTCTGGTTGGATAACAGAAAACTGAATGCTAATAAAACAAAGTGTATGCTCTTTGGCAATGCCCAAATGCTTTGGTCTGCACAATGGTGGTCTTCAGACTTAGGCATAGCTCTGGTTCCCAAAATGATGGTTAAAAATGTGGGTATCCGTTTGGACCAGTCTCTCACTACGAAAGATCAGGCATTGGCTAACACTGGTACCTGCTTTTATATGACAAGTCTCTTGCTTAGAGTATTCTATCTCCTCCCTTAATCTGTGCAAAACACTCTGGTTCAAGCGCTGGCTATCAGTCGTCTGGACCACTGTAACGCACTTTTGGCTACTGCTAACGAATCGTTACTAAATAAACTTCATGTGGTCCAAAACACTGCGGGCCGACTGGTCCAGAATGTGCCACCAAGAACAGCCTCTCTGCCTCTTCTGCGACGACTACAGTGACTTCCCATATGCCAGAGAATCAAGTTTAAGATCTTTTGCATTGTACATAATGCTCTAAATGGTATAGGACCTATGATTTAATTGAAAAACTCATCCCCTAACAGCCAAGTAGATCCTTATGCTCAAGAGAGAAATCTCTCCTTATCACCCCCTATTTTAGGAAGTGCCGCACGGGGGTAAAGCCTTTTTCTACCTTTCTCCCCTCTATTGGAATGTCTTGCCGTTCTAATTTCTTTATAAATCAATCATTCAAAATCAATCATTGATCCATAGAAAGACTTTTCATATGTGTTTCTTTTAACATACAACTATGGTCCCTTCTGATAGCCAATTTTATTAGTGTGTAATGGGATAAATTGTGTTTTGATCTTGCTTGTAGTACAGAGTTCTCATCAGGACAAAGGTTAACAGGGGCACCTGGGTGAAAATAAGTACAATGGTTAGCTATCCAAATCGATTAGTTCATTGGTGCAGTGCTAGACATGGTATAACAGTATTACCTGGATATTTCAAACAACAACATGAACTGGTCCATGGTCAAGTAATAACCTGTTAATGCAATATGGGTTGTTAAGGGTCACTTTCCTATAAAGCAATCAATGGAGTGTGGCACCTATTATAAATCAGAAACAAAGGTAATTATTTGCAAGGACAGATTGGCCTATCAATATAGTAAAGTAACCGCAAGAACAATCTTATCTTAATATGCTGCTATGAAGATGGCTGATCTAATGCGGTTATCTCCACACAGAGGATCTAAATGGGATCAGAAGAGCCAAGAGTGTACCAATCCCTACTATATAAAGGTAATCACACTATGTACATCTGGCTCTTTAGTCAAACAGTCAGGACAAGGTACTGTATGCTCGCAATTAGCTGCTTGTAGTAAGACCACCAGAAAATGAAAGGGAAAGAAATTCTTCAAAGACAGATCCTGGACAGATCACTCACTTATATCCTTTGTAATCACGCTCCCAGCAAATCCTACTAAGCCCTCAAGGCGCTCACAGGGGACAAGGCGAACATTGAGGTTAGTCACTCAAGATTCCTTTTTGTCCTATTTTCGCCCCAAGAACCTATAGGACTTATTTACACCTAAGCTGCCATTAAACGAGTCGAACAAATCTCAACCAGGAAAGTGGTATACACATGAACTCAAGGCACTTAAAAGAATGTGCCGAATCACAGAGCATCACTGGAGGCTATCTAAACTACAAACAGATAGACTGACATACAAGACAGTACTGAAGAACAACAATAATGCTATTATGAATGCTAAGAAGTCCTATTTTGCTAGAAGAATGAATGAGATTTGCAACTCAAGTAAGGAGCTGTACAAAATAGTAAGGGAGCTATGCAACCCAGTGAGCCTATCTCAAACTATGTCACCCTCAGAGGAAGGCTGTGAAGAAATCAGCTAGTTTTTCCCAGACAAAATTAGTAAAATATACTCCACATTTAACCCTAACACCTCACTGCCAGCAATCAACCGTGAAACTTCAACCCCTCCCCCTCTGATGCATCTGCCTGCATGGGCAGCTTCTCCCCATTCACAGAGGTAGAAGTTGCAAAAACAATAGGGGAAGTTAAGTCGGGGTCTCCCCTTGACCCCTGTCCTCACTTTATCTTCACTCGGATCATACCTATAATCTGCCCATACGTTACCCAGCTATTTAACAACTTGCTGGATACCGCAGTATTTCCAGAAACATGGAATCAGGCCCCCCTTCTGAAGAAAGCAGGAACAGACATGCGTAATCCGGCAAACTACCAACCTATTTCCCAACTGCCATACCTCTCCAAAGTCTTGGAAAAATTGGTTAATAGACAGCAGTCAAACTATCTTGAATCAAATGATCTACTAGACCCCTTCCAAACAGGCTTTAGAGCCACCAACAGCAAGGAAGCAACTCTCTTAGACGTGTCAGACAACATAAGATCCCTGGTTGACCAAGGGAAATCCGCCGCCTTGATTTTATTAGATCTATTGGTGGCGTTCGACACTGTCTCACATATTTGCCTATTGGAGATTCTTTATGGAAAAGGAGTCTATGCTAAAGCCCTTCAATGGCTAAGCTCCTTCTTAAAATATATAGAACACAGAGAGTACAAATGGGGGAGTTTTCATCTAAGCCAAAACCCATCAGCTATGGTGTTCCACAGGGGGCCTCCCTGAGCCTCATACTTTTCAATGTCTATGTGTCATCTCTGACAAAAATCAGTGAGAATTGGGGCGTGAGTATCTGCTCCTATGCAGATGACACTCAACTGATGATAACCATTGAAGAACAGCATGAGAACACAAGACTAAAGCTGAATAACTGTCTCTCGGAGATGGCAACTTGGATGGCAGAACACTGTCTCAAATTAAACGCAGGGAAATCAGAAATTTTACTCTTTTGAGGAACTAAACTTGTCTGGAATACCACTGGTGGCCCAAGACACTGGGGGATGCCCCAGCTCCAAAGCAATGGGGGTCCTCATGGACAATACCCTATCCATGCAGGACCAAGTGCGGGTTCTATGTGGAAGAAAGTTCGCGATGCTGAAGCTTCTAAGAAGTTGGAACCCGCAAGAATGTAGGAGAACTGTCACTCAGGCATTACTTACCAGCAGACTGGCTTATGGCAATGCATCATTTGTAGGCATGGCAGGCTACATTTTCACATGACTACAAGTGGTGCAAAATGCTGCCACCATACTGGTATGTAATAAAGAAAGACTCAGTTCATCGTCCGAGTGCCTGAAACTACTTCATTGGCTGCCAATGCGCCAAAGAGCGAAATTTAAGCTGCTCAGCTACACACACAAGGCCCTGCACCAAAGGGGGCCTCTTAACCTACAGAGAAAAGTTGGATACTATGTACCCACTAGGTGCTTCAGATCACGGAACCTAGCTCAAGCCAGAACAAAACGCATTAAGAAAGTAAGAACAAGGGGTCGTAGCTTTTCATACTTGGCAGCAAAGCACTGGAATGATCTATCACAAGAACTCCGTCTTACAGAGGACTATCTTGTCTTCAGAAAAAAACTTAAGACTCACCTGTTATCTGGAACATCATACTGACCAAATTCATGAATCACTCAGTTACACACCAGGAGTCTTAGCACAGCCCCATGATATCCTCTGGATGAATGTCGCGCTTTACAAATACAAATACAAAGAAATCCTTCAAAGACAAGAATCCTCACTCACCCTAGGGTGACATGCTTCACCATTGGGTTCCCTCTTCACACCTGGACTGTCAGGTCCATGGTGTGGGCTACAACTCCATGAAGGGGAGGAGCAGAGGGGTTTTCTCAAATATGAGCGATGGAAAGGGTAGATGAGAGGCAAAGTGCAAAGCAAGTGTGATAGTGGGGATAGGCACTTTATTTGGTGGCCTTAGGGACAGAGTTTAAAAAGAGGACTGGGGATTGATCAAATATATCCCTCATAGGGGTCAACATGTTTCTGCCCATAGTCGGTCCCATACAGGGATCACAGGGCATTCGTCAGGACCTCAAGGTTAAGTAGTACAAAAGGGGGTGGTGATGGACGGAGTATTCGAACCAATCAAACACTCATACCCAGTCAACAGATCTGGGTTTAATCCATCACCGTTCTTTAACCCACTCTGCCACCCCAGTTCAGACATGGCCATATGCAAATCAGTCTGACCCTGTGCCTCATGGGAACAGTCCAGCCCGAACTGCCAAGCCATGCCTGCCCTGGACCGGAAACAAGCTTCCTAGGACCGGTTTCTGGCATTTCAGCCGTCTTCAGCCAGGCTTGCTTGACTCCAATGGCATAGTGAGCACGGGACCCACGTCTTGGCATTCCCTCCCCACACAGAGTGAACAGCAAAACACACAAGATGATGGACGGAATGTTGCACAATGGCAAAACATTCACCCCCAGTCACAGATCTGGGTTTAATCCATTGTTATTTTGCTCACCAAGCCACCCCAGTTCGGAAATGGCCATATGCAAATCAGTCTGACCCTGTGTCTCATGGGAACAGTCCAGCCCGAACTGCCCAGCCATGTCTTCCCTGGACCGAAATCAAGCATCCTAGGACCGGGTTCTGGCTATCAGCCTTCATCAGCCGGGATAGCTTGACTCCGGTGGCGTAGTGAGCACGGGACCCACGTCTGGGCATTCCCTTCCCACATAGGGTGAACAGCAAAACACACAAGATGATGGACGGAATGTTGCACAATGGCAAAACATTCACCCCAGTCACAGATCTGGGTTTAATCCATCGTTATTTTGCTCACCAAGCACTTTTCTCCCTATGTGGGATGGGTATGCCCAGACGTGGGTCCCTTGCTCACTGTGTCACTGGATTCAAGCTAGCCTGGCTGAAGAAGGGTGACATACCCTGAAACCGGTCCAAGGATGCATGTTTCCGGTCCAGGGAGGACCTGGTTTGGCAGTTCGATCTGGACTGTTTCCATGAGGCACAGGGTCAAGACTGATTTGCATATGTCTAGGTCTAAACTGGGATGGCACGGTGAGCAAAAGAATGATGGATTTAACCCAGATCTCTTGACTGGGGGAGAATGTTTTGATTTGTTCTGCATTTCGTCCATCAGTTGTTTGGTAGAACTCTTCTCCCTATGTGGGATGGGTATGCCCAGACATGGGTCCCTTGCTCACTGTGCCCCTGGATTCAAGCTAGCCTGGCTGAAGAAGGGTGACATACCCTGAAACCGGTCCCAGGATGCTTGTTTCCCATACAGGGAGGACCGGGCTTGGCAGTTCAATCTGGACTGTTCCCATGATGCACAGGGCCAAGACTGATTTTCATATGGCTAGGTCTAAACTAGGGTGGCACGGTGAGCAAAAGAACAATGGATTTAACCCCGATCTCTTGACTGGGAGAGAATGTTTTGATTTGTTCTGCATTCCATCCATCATTTGTTTGCGTAGCAATTTTCTCCCTATGTGGGATGGGTATGCCCAGATGTGGGTCGATTGCTCACTGTGCCACTGGATTCAAGCTAGTCTGGCTGAAGAAGGGTGACACACCCTGAAACCGGCCCCAGGATGCTTGTTTCCGGTCCAGGGAGGACCTGGCTTGGAAGTTCGATCTGGACTGTTCCCATGAGGCACAGGGTCAAGACTGATTTTCATATGGCTAGGTCTAAACTGGGGTGGCACGGTGAGTAAAAGAACGATGGATTTAACCCAGATCTCTTGACTGGGGGAGAATGTTTTGATTTGTTCTGTATTCCGTCAATCATTTGTTTCTGTAGCACTTTTCTCCCTATGTGGGATGGGTATGCCCGGACGTGGGTCCCTTGCTGAGAAATATCTAGTGAGTTTTGTGTTCACTTTTTGCACCTCACAGCACTCCAATGTTCTATAAATCTAGTCTTCAACTTCCAAGTGGTCATACCTATATAATTCAGATTGCAAGGGCATCTGAGTAGGTAAATTACTAATTCTGTGTTACAATTAGTATAGTTGTGAAATTTCCAAGGTGTCTTGAGTCCCAGATCCATCTCGTGTATCACTCTGGTGTAAGGACAGACTAAGCAGAAGCCTCATGGAAAATGTCCCCTAACAGGAGGAAGGGACTACAAGGTATTCTGAACTGTGGTCTTCTGATCGAGTCGTTGTCTTTCGTGGACAATCATGTCTCCAATGTTCTTGCTCCATTTTAAGGCAAAAAGAGGCTTTGGTAGTCTTTGTTCCTGTATTTAGGATGGGCCAGTTTTTATTAACCACCTTCTTTACACTGTTGGTGAGTTGGCTGTATGTAGTCACACAGACAAGTCTTTCTGGTCTCTGTTTGGAATGTGTCTTCAGCAGGGTATCCCTGTTATTATTCCTAGCTCGTTTTGCTGCTCTTTCGATGAGGTCTTATGGGTAGGATCTCTGAGATAAATGACTGCTGAGTGACACCGCATGTTCTTTAAATTTATCTAGTTTGTTGCAGTTCCTTCTGATCCTTAAAAATTGACCAACCAGCAAGTTATCCCTCAGAGCCCTGTGATGAAAGCTATTGTTGCAGAGAAGAGAAATCTGTGACATTGGTTTTTTATATAATTCAGAACATATCCCTCCATTCTTTGGATAGAGTAAAAGATCCACAAATAGTAATTTGTTTAGATTAGATTAATAGTTAGTAGAACACTTGGTTTCTCCAACAGAGTGTCCCCGCGCTAATAATTCTTCCTCCTAGTCAGACACCGCCCTGTTCAATTACCTCAGCACCAACCTGCCTGCGATGACCTGTAGAACCATGTTTTTTTATTTCCTACGGAATATCATCTCTTAAGGCTGCATCCTAATATCCAGTGTGCAGTTGGTTACAGATTTTTGCTGCTAGAAAGCCAAAATTAAATCAAATTGGCAATGATAGTCGCCTCAGTTAGGAAAGAGATTATTCAGTAGTCTCATTTTTACTTCATTATTGAAAAGAGCGAATTGATGGATGGTCCTGATCTCTGGGGGAAGAGAGTTCCAAATGACAATTCCAGAGAAAGTTCTCTTATAGGTTCTATTTTGTGAAATTTTGGGGGGTTTCAGTAGTAGGAAACATGTACTATGAGAAGCTCTGTTCCTTCTTGATAGAACCAGTTTCTTTGCCAGGTAGTAATGTAGTGTTGCGGTCGATAGCTTTGTACATCATGCATGCTATTTTTAGGTAAATCCTAGATTCGTAGGGAGTCAGTTCAGAGACTGGAGGGCCGGGGTAATGTGATAATTTTTCTTTATGACTGTGATGTGCCGTGCAGCCGCATTGCGGGTAGCCCTCAGCACTGCTAGTTTTATTTTTGGTAGGCCAACATAGGTAGCATTCCCATAGTCAAGTTTGGAAATCACGAGAGCCGAAACCGCCATCTTGAGACCTGCATTGGGCAGTAAAGGCTTTTGTTTCCTTAAAGCATGCGATGTAATTTGGCCCCTCTGGGTATGGAGCTGATGTGATTCAGCTTGGAGAGGTTGTTGTCTAGTGTTATTCCTAGGGCTTTTGCTGAAAAAATTATATGTATGGTACAGCTTATGTGGGGTATGGTCTTCCAGCATTTAATATGTGCCCCAAAGGAATTATGATCACCGAGTACAAACTGTAGCTCAAATTGGTCAACATGATGTTTTGCCAAATTTGGTGCAATAATTGCACCCATTGAAGTGCTCTTACACTGTTTTTAGCCCTGAAAGAGATATCCTTGTAATACTGGGTATCAAACATCATATACTAATAGTCCCAAAATGAAAAACATAGATTTTCTTTTCAAGGTACTACAGACCAGACCACTACCAGTTCAGGTCCCCCCAGAATTCCAAATACAACCCTTGGCGATTGCCCTTACAAAAAAAAAAAAACTTCATGTACAATGAGGTGTATTACCAACAGTACAAAGGCACTTCAGTGGATGCAATTCCCACCCCTAGAATTAATAACTTCATTTACTGTTTGATATTGAAAAGATACCTTTTCTGGATCTGATTATTAGCCATGACCAAAGGAAGTTCATCATAGTTCTATAGAGGAAACCCACAGTAAGTAATACCCTACTGAAATATCAAAGTTTCCATCCAAGAGCATTGAAGGATGGCCTTCCTTTACTGACAATTTCTCAGATTGAAGCATAATTTAGTTGTAAGGCAGACTATTCCTTTGAGGTCCATAGCCTAAAGCTGTAATTATTGGATAGAGGCTACCCCAGGATACTAATAAAAAATGCTATGAAGAGGGCCTGGGTCTCCCCTAGAGAACCTTTGCTAGCAAGACCCACAAAACACATTGTGTGTGTAACTACCTTCTCTCCACCCTCACATTAGGTAGTTAACAATAAATAGAAACATTGACCCTATCTTTCAAAAATGATAATGTGTCTCCTGACTTCCCATTGTTCTCTTACAAAAGGGACAAGAATTTTAAGGCCCATGTGGTATATTCTGCAGGGAGACAGTCCCTACAAAAGAGTAACCTGCACAACATTTGGGGTTTATCACCTATAATAGGTCACTTCAAATGCTCAAATTGTATTGCATGTATGTTCCCTTCAGATACTAAGACATTTGTACACCTCTCCATTGAACGAGAACTGAAGTCATTCACCAACTTTAATGCCACATATCAGGTATATTTTATGGTGCCTTTCTATACATAGTACAGCCAACTCAACAGGTTACCTAGCCCAATGCACAGGACAGACTAGGAGACTTATTATATGCAAAGCCTCTAATGCCATGCTTGTATCACATTTATGGAAATAATCATGGTGCAGACAATTTGAAATGGCAAGTTATCTAAATGGCTCGCCTACCAGGTAGAGGGTGTGATGGTAAATTATCTAGATGGCTCACCAACCAGAG
Organism: Lissotriton helveticus; assembly: GCF_964261635.1. Taxonomy (NCBI): domain Eukaryota; kingdom Metazoa; phylum Chordata; class Amphibia; order Caudata; family Salamandridae; genus Lissotriton; species Lissotriton helveticus. The sequence continues at coordinate 706,946,941 of NC_136071.1, forward strand.
GGTGGAGGCGTTCTGAGAGCTAGCTTACAATGACTGGAATGTAATGGATTGAACAATGTGACTCCATCTCACAAGGATTAAACTCAATGGAAGAATGGAGAGGCTATATCGCCACCTGTGATGCCTGAACTTTCTCACTATGTAAAACCATATAAACTGTGTTGAATTGTATGGACTATGAATATTCAGAATGGGGGGCGTGGCCTGGAGCCGTCGATGGTGGACGTGTAGTTCCCCAGCTCCGTCCTTAGCCCTGTAACACTAGCTAATTATCCTGCATTTCCCTACCTGCAGCCCACCTGATCCCTACCTGGATTGTCTCCGGGGGCGTGCGGCGTGGAGCGGTGCGGCTCTCCACCTGGCAGTCCGCTCCTCAAGCGAGTTCTAACGACGGAGCCTGTTGCGGCCTGTAGAGCGCCGTGAAGCCCCGGCCTCGCGTGACTGGCCTGGCCGGCCTACCCCCTGCCCTCTTCGCGGTCCAGTCGGAACCCGGGCTTGGACTCCTGCATTGTTCCTGGCCGGGGCTGCGGTGAGAGGGGTGGTCCCCTGTGTGGTCCTGGGACCCTACTGCCCTCTGGCCCGGCTGCTTCGCAGTGGCCTGACTGCCTGCTGCGGTGACCTGCGGGACGCGGGAAAACTCCTGGGCTGTCCTCCCCCCCGCCCGCAGAGATAACGGGACCCCGGCGTTCCACCACGGGGCCGAAAACTGAAGGGCGGACAACCCGTGTGATATACTGCCGCCACCACGAGTCCAGCTCCGTCCATAGCGGGCTTTCCGACATTCATTACCAGGCCGGCCTGACAACGTTGAGGTCCTGCGCCATCTTGTCTACGGCGAGTCCCCCCTGGAACATAGCGCTCTTGCCTTGCCTGCCCCTGAACCACCGGCCGGAGACCCTGGGCGTCCGGCTCAGAGTGGCGCGCACGGCCACCACGCAGTCCTCAGGTACAGAGGTCAGAAGTGGAGAAGTACGCACAGCGCTTTGACGCCTTTACAGAGCGCTACAGCCCTGACTCTTACCACGCTGCCAGCGGATGCGGCTAGCTCTACAGTGCACTGGACCCCACCATTTCTCCCACACCACTGGCTCGGTGGCACTGGGGCAATAACTGTTTGAGGGACTACCGAGGCGCACCTGCCCATCCCCGGCGTTGTGACACCGAGATGTTAATCAGTACTGCGACTACCAGCCCTGAGGTCTTTGCTACTTCCACCTCAGTCCAACACGTGGTGGTCCCTCCATAACCACTACTAGACACCTGACAGGACTGCAGCGGACTGCTGCACACACTACAGCGCCACCCTGCTCACGAGATCCATGGGCAAGCACAGGGACAAACCCCGGGCCCAGGGCGCACAGATGGACGCGCAATCAACGGGCTCTGACGACCCACTGGCCTCCTCCAACATGGAAGTCATTCCGCCGACTGGTAAGGGATCACAGGACGCCAAGCTGGATCTGATCCTGAATGAAATACGCGCGACGCGAGAAGCGCTGGAAACGCGCATGGATACCATGGCGACTGGGCTGTCTCTACTGAAGGCTGATCACAACAAGTTGGCGGACAGGGTGGCAGAGCACAAAATAGCGCTCGACGACCTACTCCCGCAGCAGACGGAACATTCCACAAAATTGGAAAACGTGGAGAAACAGCTGAAGAGACTCTGGGATAGGGTGGACGATGCAGAAGGACGTGCCCGCCGCAACAACGTCCGCATCCTGGGCATTCCGGAGAGAAGCGAGGGAAGGGACCCCACGCGATTCGTGGAAGATTGGCTGCGGAAGCTGGTGGGCCAGAGAGACCTCACCGCCCTCTACAGTGTGGAACGGGCTCACAGAGTGCCATCGAAGCCCCCACAGCCGGGGGCGCCTCCTCGCCCCCTGATCGCTCGTCTCCTCCACTTCAGGGACCGTGACACAGTCCTCCGAGCGGCCAGGGAGGAAGCACCGATACGCTTCGAGGATACGAATATATCGGTCTACCCTGATTTCACTCCCACTGTGCAGCGGGCAGGTCCGACTTCCTCGGAGTGAAACGCAATTTACGGGACAGGAACATGAAATATGCCCTTTTGTTCCCTGCTCGGCTCAAAATCCTGCATAACAACAGGTCCCACTTCTTCGACTCGCCAGAGGAGGCAGCGGAATGGATGGAGGTCACCCTGTCCCCGCCGACGTCGCAGGACCCACTCACAGGCCGCCGAGGGGACACCCGCAGGGGCTCGCCGGGACGACGGAACACCACTCGCAGTCCCGACCACCATTCCTCCCATGGAACATCGACGGTGGTGCATCCCCTTGGGCACACAGCCGTGGACCACTCTTCGACTTCGCCGCAACGACGTCTCACTGAGGCAGCGCTGGCCGCCCACGATGCGGGAGCACCCGGAGACAGACTCACCGACACCACCGACACCCGCACTGAGGTATCTGGCTCAGTTGACAGCTTGCAGCTCTACCCAAAGATCACAGCCCAGATGGCAGCGGAGTTCTGAGCCACGAAGCGATTGATCCTCTCCGGGTGGTAACGTATGACTATTCCCCCCTCCTTCACGTATGGTGGGTTGCATGTGTGGGGGCCCATAATCTTGTGGGCTTTCAAACTCACGCAGTCCGTTCAGTGACGTACGACGGAGGCCTACCACCCCCGGTATGCACACGAACTTGACTGACTCGTGCCCACGTTGGGCATCATGGTTTGGCTCCTGGGTACGTTGGCTCAGGGACCCTTTTGTTCAGGGGTTAAATGTTTGCGAGACACTCTCATTTTTAAGTACAACAAGACATGTGGGGTCACCCAAGAGATTCGCATTGCTGCACCACACGAAGGGTAATGGGGCCTCTTAACAATTACCAATTGTGCACCTGGAATGTGCGGGGCATGGGATCAGTGCACAAGCGACACCGGATCCTAGCACAGCTCAACCGCAGGGGGACGCAGATTGCTTGTTTACAAGAGACACATTTGAACGCTGCTGAAGCGGTGAAGCTGCGAAAGAAATGGAGAGGGCAACTTTTTTCCACCTCATATTCTGCATTCTCAAGGGGGGCGGCGATTTGGCTACGTGGCTCACTTCTATTCCAGATGTTGGAGCAACGGATTGATCGGGAGGGTCGCTATGTGTTTGTACGGGGACTATTGGATGGGGAGGCGGTTGTCATTGGATGTGTGTACTCACCTAACATAAACCAGTCGGAATTCTTGCAAACTGTAAATGAGGTGATTGCGGGTTGGGCTGATCTTCGCTGGTTCATCGGGGGCGATTTCAATGCTGTTCTTGATGTCGGGCTAGATAGGTCACATCCCCCATTACAGGCTACCGAGAGCAGGAAACAGGCAGACGCGCTTGCGAGTTGGGCTGAGGGCTGGGATTTAGCGGATGTGTGGCGAAGCGTACACCCTATGGACAGGGAATACACCTTTTACTCCCCCCCCCATCAGCTTCATACTAGAATAGACCATGTTTTTTGCTCCCGCTCCCTTATGACATTAATTGTACAGACCCAACACATGGGAAAAACCCTATCGGACCACAACCCCGTGGAGGTTATATGGCAGTGGGGTAGACAACTGGCTCCCATCCCGACTTGGCGACTGTCTCCTGATCTCCTCGAGGATTCGGTCTTCCGGTCCTCCCTATCCGATACTATTGACACCTTTTTCTCCACAAATGCACACACAGCCAGCTCCCGACAGATAGAATGGGACACTTTCAAAGTCTGTCTTAGGGGGGCTGCCATGGCCACTAGAGTGGGGAGGAGAAGTGAGGTGATTGGCCAACTGAAAAAGGTGGAGGGCTCACTTGCGTCCCTGGAGAATGAGGCAGCGGGCACCAATGTTCCCTTTACACCACTGCAAGAAGCACATATTAGACACGCGGAGCTATTGGAAGACCTGCGACTCATAGACTACAGGGAATACACGAATAGGCAACACTCACAGGCAGACAGGGCCGGCCCCCTGTTGGCCCGCCTATTGCGGGACTCCCCGGTCAGCCAACCCATTTTGAGGGTCTTGGACCAATCTGGCCGCCCGGCTACCACCCAAATAGGGATTAATACGGCATTCAAGGAGTATTACACCTCACTGTACGATCCCCCGCAGCCCATGTCGGCACCCGCCCTTGAGGCCTTCATGGAAGGTTTGGCCCTACCACAACTTACTGCCACCCAGCAAGACGACTTGAAACGTGCTGTTTCAGTGGCGGAAATTAGGCAGGCGATACGTGCCCTTCCGAGGGGTAAGACCCCCGGCACGGATGGCCTCCCGGCTGAATTTTACGCGACATTTATTGAAGTCCTGGCGCCCCGATTACACACTGTTTATTCGGAGGCCCTGCGTACATCCTCACTACCGCAATCATCCATGCAGGCGTTGATCACGTCCCTCCTGAAACCAGCCAAAGATGGTCTACAGCTGGCCGATTACAGACCCCTGTCCCTTCTCAATACTGACTCTAAAATATTGAGTAAGGTACTAGCGTCCCGGCTCGTTCAGTATGTGCCTCAGCTGGTCCACCCGGATCAGTGTGGTTTTGTAACGGGCCGCAATACGGCCATGAACCTTAGGCGCCTGGCCCAGCTCATGCTCGGAGAGAATGTGAACACGGACTCCGAGGGCTGCATATCTCTGGACTGAAAAACAAGCGTTCGACTCATTGAGGTGGGACTATATGTTCTCCACCCTGGCAAGCTTCGGAATACCGCCAGAATTTCTTGCTTGGGTCAGATTGCTGTATACCATCCCCACGGCCAGAGTACGCACCTCCCATCAAATTTCAGGCCCCATAGCTATAGCGAGAGGCACCAGAGAGGGATGCCCGCTCTCTCCTCTCCTCTTCGTCCTTGCCCTAGAACCGTTGCTTTGTAGACTTCGGTTGATGGCCCCCCACTATGGTATACGACGGCATGGTACGGATCACATAGTATCTGCATATGCGGATGACCTTATATTATATCTTAGGAACCTGAGAGGCGACTTGAGTCCGGTTTCCCGGGTTTTTGAGGATTTTAGAGAAATCTCTGGCCTCACCATCAGCGAATCTAAGTCCTATGGGTTCACCTTTACAGCAGTGGACGGTTCGGCCCCCCTACCTTTTGCCCCCCATACCTTCCAGATGGCGGACTCCACCTTCCGATATCTTGGGATACAAATTTATAGAGAGGCGGGCATGATGATAGATGGCAATTTAGGGAGGGCTATCAGGACGTTGAAATCGCAAATTCAGTTCTGGCTGACATTGCCGCTCTCAATACCCGGCAGGGTGGCTATATCCAAGATGGTGATGCTACCCCGCCTCATCTATTACTTCACCAATCTGCCATTCCAGATCCCGGCGGTGACGTTTCGGACCCTCGACTCTCTCCTCACCGAACTTGTGTGGGGTCATGGCCGTCGGCGCATAGGTCTGGCCAAGTTACAGCTTCCCTCTGATTCCGGCGGTATGAGCTTGCCAGACTTCAGGGCGTATAATTATGCATGCCAGCTACAATGGCTCGCTTACTGGGTGGCGGGCCGTAATCTTCATGAGATTGATGTTTCGAAGGATGATCACGCTAAGGGGAAAGTGCACACCTTGCTACTACCTGGCTCGGATCTACCTAGAAATGCCCCGCCGCTTCTCATACTGGCGGTTACGTACTGGCGGAAAGCAGTAAAATACACGTCCCCCGGGACACCTTATGCCCCCACAGTACCTCTGTTGGGAATACCTCTGGGCCTGGGCACACTTACGACGACCCTACTGGGGCCCTGGCATGACGCAGGTGCCACACATGTGGGAGACCTCTATGCAGAGGGACACCTGTTATCGTTTGAGGACTTCCGGACCAAGCAGGGCATCCCCGACGGCTCCTTTCTTCTACACGCCGGTCTCCGCCATTATCTTACGCGCAAATGGTCGCCGGACGGGCAGGAACCTGGTACGAACCCTCTCGTCGCAATGCTCTACCTCATGGGAACGGGTGGCCATCTGACCAGGTGGCTCACGGCTAGCATAAAGGCGGGAAGGGCACTTACACTAATACCACTGAAGACGGCGTGGGAAACAGACATAGGGAGGCCGTTGCGGGACATTGAGTGGAGGCGCATACTTCAGTTCCCCAAAAAAGTAGCTAGGAACCCCAAATACAAATTCATCCAACTAATGCTACTGCACAGGGCTTACCTGACGCCACGCCGCCTCCATGTGATGTTCCCTGCATCCAAGAGCAACTGCCCCAGATGTGACACAGATGATGCAAACCTGGTACATATGTTATGGCAATGCCCTAAACTAGGGTATTTCTGGTCCACTGTACATACCTCCCTTGAGCAGGCTGGTGCTCTATCCAGGTCCCCTACACTAGAACATACAATACTGGGGCTGGGGCCATCAACACGCACCAGGTCCGTGGCGACGCGCTTCTCAGATTTGGCTCTGTTACTGGCGAAGCGCGCTATCACGATCAGATGGAAATCGTCTAAACCACCTGACCCCGACCTGTGGAGGGCGGAAGTTATACGCTGGGGTAAGGCGGAGGGTGAGGCCCTACAGAGGGAAGAACGTAGGGGGCACAGGAGGACTCCGATCTCCTTGGATTGGTTCGCCATGGTGGGGGCATTTGAGGCTGACAATGCCGACGATGAAGAGGACGCGAGTGAGTAGACACTTGAGATATGGCTGAGCCCTACTTCACTCTTCCATGCACGGTTACAACCCACGGTGCACTATGTTGGGGTACGAGAGACCCTGACCCATCGTACACGCTACCACACCTTATCTGTGTGTACAAATTCTAATGTGTTCATGCATTGGGCGTCGCCCACTTGTCGATCTTTACATGATGTACCTGTTAAGAGAGTGTCGGTGGGATTTCATGTGGGTGGAGGGAGGGATCGGGTATAGTTGGGACTGTTCGTTTGAGGCAAAATGAAAATGAAAAATCGATTACACTATGTTTTTTTCTATGATCTGAGCAAAGCACACATGTACCACCAAGATTGTTAATATGCTCGTATATATATGGAATTGTATGCATGTTGCTGCTCGAAATACTATGCTAATAAACAGATTTTCAAAAATATGAATATTCAGAATTTCCAGACGTTAATAGTATATTGTTGAAGGACCATGCACAATTATCAATGATCATCTATGTTACAATGTTATGTATTACACTCATTAAAAATTCATTCATTCTTTGTAGGATAGAACCAGAGTAACCCATGGTCTTCAATGTTTATTATTTTATTTTGTAAGTTTTATATTATTTTTAATTTTAATTTTAATTCTGTTTTGCCAATTCTATTCACTTTCAGTGTATTTAGACATTATATTTTTTTACTCTGAGTAAATATTGAGTCAGCCTTTATTCTTTGATGCGTTTCAAGCCTCATTTTGAGAGGCAGCCATATTTCCCTCTTCGTGCTGGACGCCAAGGATTTCTCACACAGACACAATAATGGTGCACTGTTCTCTTCTCCCGAGCCACTTGGACGGCTTGTGAAGCAGAGACCAAATTATTATAGTGGCTCCCATCCACAAGAGCTCCATCCGTAGCCCTCTGAATGTCACCTAACGCTTGGATTGCCTGCTAACGTGAGCCTGAGTGTTATACTGGTTCTTGGCCTTCCGCAGGCTTTACAATAATTTAGTTATTAATGTTGCATGCACGAAACGACGCCAGTGGGAAAGATTTTAATGTGGCAATACTTGAGTGATAAGATCCATATTAAGTTAAATGCACCTTATAACACCAGTTGTATTTACAACAACATATAAATACAATGTAATGCTCATTGTTAATTACTATATTAACATGTCAATCTAGCCATGCAAGGAAGTCCCCTTTTATCTATCTGATTCACATTAGGTGTGTCCTACTTATTCACCATACGTAGGTGGGACTCAGACCTAATCTAAGTCTTTTTCTTGATTGCTTAATGCAACAATGACCTTTAGCAACCCATACAGCATTAACAGGTTATTGCTGGACTACAGACCAGATCATGTGGTAGTTTGAATTATCCAGGTATTACCATCATACCCTGTCTACCACTGCTCCTATGGACAAATCAATTTAGATACCAAGCCATATTATTCATTTTCCTCTAGGTGTCCCTGTTAAATAATCTTTGTCCTGATGAGAACTCAATACGAGTTTGAATGCTGTCGACCCCATTGCACACAAACTTAATTGGCTTGAATAAACTACCACTCATTTCTGTGTGCTATTTCACAGGGACATGTTGCACCTATGTCTTCCTGTTTATCTATTGGAAACTGTATAATCTATGAGCAATTTGGATAGCTGCTGTTGGTCATTATTTATTTACTTTTTGTGAATATTAAAACAATCTATGAGGTTAAACTTTAATTATCCTTATTACATTAAGCATATACATTGAAACTTCTTTGCCAAAATAACATTATAGGAGAATTAGTTCAAGGTGAACTACTATTTTTTGTATACCAAGTGTTACATGTGGCTTAACAGACCTATTAAGCAGGAGTTTATCATGAGAGGAACTCATTCCGAATTACTTTTGGCGTTTATAATATATACTTTTTATGCATGGGTATAACCATTATATTTATACATTTGGGGTGGATTTTATTCATTCCAGGTTGGCTTCATTGTTATTTTACCAATCCAAAGCTTGAATACCGTGACTAGAGTGGTAAAAGGCTTTTGTCATTTTTCAGCTCAGCTTGGAAGGCACTTGCTAATTCTATGCTTAAAGGCCTTGCTAAATAAATGGCAACAAGCTTTTCCATTTTCCATCCAATCCGACTGGATGGCACTGTGCTAATCTTATGCTTAAAAGCTTTGCTGGAAAAACAGACATTTGAAGTGTCGGTGAGTCAGTGGTGTTGTAGAGTGTTCCATATAAAGGAGCTGCTTTCCACCTAAATCTTGGGTACCCCACATATTACATCACTCATGACATCTTCTATGACATCATTGATAATATCACAGCAACATTTGCAATTATTGATCAGAAAATTGTGAATGGCGGGGGTGTGTGCTATAGTAATCATAGGGCACGAGTTATAGTTATTTGAGATGTCATCAGTGATGTCATGAGTGATGTCACTGACCATGTCATGAGTGATGTAATATGTGATGTCATCAGCAGTGCATTGTGGGCGCGCAAGTTATAGTTAGCTGAGCTAACTATAACGGAGGAATTTCAAAGGTTTTGTATGAGAGAAATATTCAGCTAACTATAACATGTGTGAAACCTATGGTTTTTTCCAATGAATTTGCATGTTTTTTTAAATGCTAATTCCTAACTATAGCGTGTGTGAAACCTATGGTTTTTTCAGTGAATTTCAAAGGTTTTGCAAATGATAATTTATAAATGTATTAATTATTATGTCTTTCTTTTTATACTAATTTCTTATATTTTTAATAGAAATATTTATATTTATTTTATTTTTTAGATTATGTTTCATATTCTTATTAATAAAATAATAACAAAACTAAATTGCAAAGTAATTTTTGGATTAATTATTGCTTGACTTCGGTTGCAAGAATAACACACCTCCAGCAATGCTCTTGGGGCCCTATGCTCACAATGCTGTATCAATCCTTACACCTGCTTCAAGCATGTGCAAGGTTTTGACGCAGCATAAGCTCAAAAGTGACTGAATGAAAAGTTATACATTTCACTCAGTCATTTTTAGAAGGCGTTTCTGCACCCCCTTCTGCACAGGAAAGCCTCTTTTGGCGCACGGCTTTACAATGTAATGCACCCTCCAGATGCGTCACATTGTTAATAGCACACACCATGGCACATCTTTTACACCACCGCTGTCACAAAAGTGACGCAACGGCTGTGTAAAAGAGACACAAGGGGATTGTAAATCCGCCCCTAACACATACAAATTCACCCAGGCAGTTTCACCAGCAGCGCAAATTGAAGCATAGACTCGTTGCATATGTATGTACATATGTTACATTCAAGTGCTTTGGATATACTACAGTATACTATAGGTAAACACCTTATAGATTTATGCTGTAGCACTTCCTTATAGTTCTGCACTTTCACATTCTCCATACACTAGTAATATATTCATTCATTCATTTATCAACTACACATTCATTCTGACAAACTTTTACACACTAACATAGAAATATAGTTATTTCTTTGACCAGTGAAGGTAGTTCTAAAAAGAACTGTTTTTTTGTTTTGTATTTTTTTTGTGTTTTCTCAACAAATTCCAAGCGGAACAAAAGAATGAACAAAAAAAAACAACTAATGACGAGGACACCAATGATCCTGCATCCTGCGTTTTATCAGGTCCATAGACTGTTCCCCATAACACAAAAGTTTATCGCAATAAATGCATACAACTTTAGCAAAGTCAGAATCAATTTGTGGGTGTGGACTGCTTGCTGAAAATGCTGCTGCAGCAGTTGATGTGCTTGGTGTAGCAGCAGGTGGGTTCTCGTGCAACTTGCGCGTTGCAGCTCGAGCAAACTTGTTGGGGTGCAAGTTCTTCACGTGTCGCACCATATTTGCTGTGCCAAAGGAGTATTTTTGACATGGATCACCCCTTGAAAGAGTTGTTTGGCAAATTTTACAGGCTACTTTTGGAGCATTAACCTTTTTTTGCCCTTCTGGAAAAGTAAAAAACTTCCACATTAGAGCTTCTTCCCTCTTCTTTGGAGGTTCTTCAGGAATGAAATCTCCCTCTGAAGAACTGCTGGAAGATGAGTCCATTGCTCCTATTATGGTAATCTTCCTTCTATTTGAGAAGATTCTCTGAAGAAATACTTCTTCTTAGAAAGTCAAAGTCGAATAATTATAATGGGACGGAACTTTCAACAGTCGCAATAGGAAAAGTTACGAACCAATCAAATCTCTACTTTTAAAGTCACATTGCTTTGCGTACGCTTATGATGCGCTTGCGCAGCTCTTTCGATACAAGTACGCATGATGTTCTACCGCGATTTGTGTAATTGTTTTTAAAAGTAATATATGATTGTTAAAAGTATTAAAAAAATCATAGTCATCCCAAATGTCTGCCCTTAGTATCTACATTAAATACATAAATAAATGTTTTAAACCAAGTAGAAAAACTGCCGCCTTTCGCGTACAGAACGCTGTACATGAAGTCACACGGCAGCTTTAATGCGACGCGTAACGTCTAACCATATTCGTACCGTATGCGCGGGTAAGCGCTGAGTATGATTAGCAGTACAAAGTATGGTGCGATCACCCTCTCACTGACAAATCAGAGCTCAGGGCGCGCTAAGGAGAATGATTAGAAGTGGTCACTCATTGCAGATCCGATTCTGGGCCTGCCTCTGCACACATTATAACACCGCCCCATCTCTCTCTGTTGTTAATTGTTAGTGCACACACTCACACTTGCACATGCGTGGTGCATGCCCGCCCACACTCCCCACATGGCACCACCTAGCATGCTTGCTATCACTAAGCCTGGAAACTAATACATTAGCCAATGAGATATCTCCCAAGACCATCATTCTTATACACAGCAAAAACTCTACCAATGAAGGCCCTGGGTTTGGTTTGGTCAGCCCCCGCGGTTCCCATATAATGCTGGCACTGACGTGAGCACGCTCTCTTTTGCCTGCCTGTGCTGCGGTGACAAACAGAGTGTCGTCATCAATTTTACTACGAACTGATTGCTCGAGCGGAGGAGGACTCCTGACACTCAATGTGGTGTCACTACTGCTGCCGCCCAGCCACAATACCATAGGCACGGAGGCGGCGGCGCCCGCACCCAAAACACGTCAGACTCAGCAAAACCGCAGCCTTTCAGGACACGACAAAACACGACAGAAGCAAAGGTTAGAGAAGCCGTCTAAACATCAGCCTCCGCTGTAAATTGTATATGCATGATGCTATTTCTTTCTCCATCTTATGTTTTTCATACCCCTCAATGGTTTTAAATTGTATGCACATAGTATAAATTTTCTTTCTGCGTCACGATGTTGTATCCACTTTCAGCAAGGCCTAGTCATGCCTCTAAAACCTGTGAATCTTAAAATAGGAGTTGGCACAGAAACTGGAATAGAAAAGACCAAGTTTATTAAGACCCCATGGGGTGGAACTACATTCAGACAATACCCTTCGGCAATGCATAAAGTAGCACACTGAACGTCTACCCTCTTGTTTTCGTCTGTCAGATTCCTTCTGACAGTGGTGAGTTTTTGGATACCGAGGCAGTCGCCTCATTACTCCACATTAATTTTGAATATTTTAGTCACTGTTTAGGCTGTGTTATTGATGTGTGATGCTTTGTTACAGTTGAGGTTGTATCACTGGGTCAGCTCAGTGATAGGCCGCGGGTAGCGGTTAATTGAATTTGCAGAGTTGTCAGCATGTTTCCTCAAAGAGTCTCGTCTTTGTCTATCTAGTACCTTTTGATAGTGTTCAGTTTTGGGTGCCTGCCGAGGCGATTATGCCGTCAGACAGTGAAAGGGTTTTGGATGCCTGCCGAGGCGATTATACCGTCAGGCAGTGATGAGTTTTGCGCACCTGCCGGGCGTTTGCCTTCAGGCACTGATGAGTTTTTGGATGCCGCGTTGCTGTTTCAGTTTCACAAGGTTAGCGCTTCGATGGGCCGCGGGTAGCTGTCAAATGGGTTTGTAGTGATGTCTGCGAGTTTCCTGATCAGTGGGCTTTCTTTTTGATCCAATCCTTTGTAGAATGCCCTGTTGAGTTTGAGGAAATGGTCGTCCAACATCTCAATGCCTAGGTCTCTGTGGAGGTCTGCTGTTCGTGAGATCATAGGAGCACCTGCTGCAATCCGTAGGGCCTTGCTCTGTAGTCTGTAGGTTTCCGAAGCTGCGAGCGGCACTACTCCACACTGGTGAAGCGTATGTCATAGTTGGTCGAATTATTGCGGTGATTGCTCGCACCTTGCTTTGCATGGGCATCGACTTGGTCTTCAGGAGTGGGTATAATGCAGCCAGTTTGGCTGCTGCTTTCTGGCAGGTCTTCTCTATGTGGTTTCTCAAGCTGAGTTTAGAGTCCAGAGTCACCCCAGGTAGGAAGGCACATGGTTCTTTTATACCCACACAGGGGTTTCGGAAAATAGGCGGCACAAACAGAAGACGAATTCATGTACATATAAGGGTATTTTCGAAGCACATTCAAAAAGTGGAAGGAGCTGACGATTTAATCAGTTTGGAGTAAACACATCTCAACAATGGTTTATCAGAAACAGATGTGGCTCGATAGAGCATGCGCATTTTTGATAGAAAGCAATACAAAAACTTGTTGCTAAGCAGAATACGTGAGCAAGTAATCAGAGAGGTAGGACAAAGCACATGGCGAGCACGAGGCAATGGAAGGCATACAAAATGGTGGATAGTAAAACAAAATGGCATCTGAAAACGGGCAAAATAACATTGAAAGGTGCATTAGCTTCAGCGAATGCTAACCTAATCGTTGTCAATTTACGACAACGAGGTCCTCCAGACCTCTATTTTTAAAAATTCTCCGTGCATAAATTTTGCTTTCATATTTTTAAACTGTCACATGCTTTAGCCCGTATTCATATAAATTGTGCGTTCGTAATAGTATTATTTTTTTAATCCGTCATGTGGCCCTCCCAGCTCTGTTTTGCTTTATTTTTGTGGAATATATGCTTTCTAGTTCATCGTATTTGGCCCTCCTAATTCTCCCATTAGTTTTAATATTTATTATTGCGTCAAGTGACACTCCCAAGCCTGTATTCTTTTAAATGATGTGTACATGGTTGTAATAGTTATTGATGCGTCATATCTCAGACCTCTATTTGAATTAATGTTTAAGAGTAGATTCGAGTTACGTTTAGAAGACTATGACAAATGAACATTGAAAGGTGCATTAGCTTCAGCGAATGCTAACCTAATCGTTGTCAATTTACGACAACGAGGTCCTCCAGACCTCTATTTTTAAAAATTCTCCGTGCATAAATTTTGCTTTCATATTTTTAAACTGTCACATGCTTTAGCCCGTATTCATATAAATTGTGCGTTCGTAATAGTATTATTTTTTTAATCCGTCATGTGGCCCTCCCAGCTCTGTTTTGCTTTATTTTTGTGGAATATATGCTTTCTAGTTCATCGTATTTGGCCCTCCTAATTCTCCCATTAGTTTTAATATTTATTATTGCGTCAAGTGACACTCCCAAGCCTGTATTCTTTTAAATGATGTGTACATGGTTGTAATAGTTATTGATGCGTCATATCTCAGACCTCTATTTGAATTAATGTTTAAGAGTAGATTCGAGTTACGTTTAGAAGACTATGACAAATGTAAGATGTTTTTAAAACTTTTTCAAGGGAAGATTGTTTATTTTGAAAATATATTCATTAATATTCACTTTTTAGAATACTTGTAAGTCTAAACGAATGTTATTGGGTTGTAATGTAAAGCTATTAATGATTGCATTTTAACTCTACAGGTACCTTTTGAGAAAATGGACATTCTTCTTAGTCCGACAAATACTGCCTGTCATTGGATACTTCTGGTAAGTGCAAGTTTTTCAACATTTATTAGTCCGTTTTCAAAGTTATTCTTGGAAAATATAACTGGTTGTAATAGTTTAAACTATCTAAATTTTTATATCAAATAATTTAAAGGGTAATCTTTTAAAATAATTTTGTAATGTATCTAATGTAGACATCTGTACCGTAAAATATAAACTCTCCATACTAAAAATCATATTTCTATAATATTTTCTATACACTTCCAAACCTTTAACAAAGACAATCGGTCAGGATTTACGGAGTAACAAAATTCAGACCTATCAAGAGTTTTTATTAAATCGAAGATAACTTTTCCCTACAAAAAATGTTCCTTATCTCTTTATTATAGCCTTATAGCCCGCCGTAGAGGGCTATACCGGCTATTAGAACTTTGGAATGCTGGGAGCTCCATTGAAAACAATGGAGTGCTCCGGGCTTATAATGGCTGGTATAAGCCTGGAGCTCCAACATTCCAATGTTTCTTTGTTCACAGCTCTGGCTGTGAAAAAAGGCTTCAAGGACCCTGAGGGGATTCCAATCCCCTCACGCTCCCATAAGGCTTTGTTCTTTTTTGTTAGAGCATTCAACCCTCTAGTGGCAGAATGTTCTAATAGCCTTATAGCCCTTCGTAGCTGAGCTATACTGGCTATTAAAGTCCCTCTCCCTTGTTAAAGGCCCTCGCCTTCGGCTCGGGGGCTTTAACGCTGGAGAGGGCCTTTAATAGCCGGTATAGCCCTCTCCGGCGGGCTATAAGGCTGCCTTAGGACTATGAAATACTGGTGTAAAAATATCATTCATTCTATTGTCAGATATCTACCTTGGTGACAGTGGAATTACCACTACTTTTTAGACTACCATTGAACAATATTGTGTAGAGGAGCGGTGTTGCTTCTTGACCTTCAAAGAAGAAGATTTAAATGTATATTTCAACAGGTAAACAAAATAATTGCTCAATTTCAAAAAGAAAATTAAGTAGGAATGTTAGAGGAACTCTGTTCAAACTCTTAAAGGATTGTCCAAATCGTAACAGGTGAAAAAAAGTGTGTCTCAACATTACTTTTTAAGATAATTTGAACACAAAACTAGACTGCAGGAGTGTGCAAATATATAATTAGATATCTTGCATGTGATCATATGATACTTAAAAACATGCTTATGCACTTTTTATGCTGGACAGTGTTGCTTCTAAACACCCTTCCACTGCTTTCCTCCATACCTTTAAAAACGTTTTCATGGATTTACATGCATAGTCTTTCAGGTCTGTATATCTGTAATGTAAAACAATCGTACTTGTTTTTCTTTTGTCACTGACATATATAAACTCATCAGTCACTCCTATGTCAAGCTTTTACAATCCTGAATACTACGTTTTCTGTGAAAGGATGCCCATGCATAACAATGCTAAGTTTTCTTTAGCTGCATGCACACATGTAGTGTAACCTGTCAAACACTTTAAAATGCTACCCTCCCACTAGTTCTAAAGGCGGATGTCGAATTCAACCATTCTTCACAAAATAGAATTGGACGTCACTAAGTACAAAGTGTTTCTGTATTATGAAAGCCCTAATGTGTCCCTTAAAGATTCCAGCAAAGTCCAGACACATACTAACTAAAACACACCAACCATTAGTAGCCTGTTAAATTTACCAAACATCTCTTTCAAGGTGTGATCAATCCCAAAAATCCTCCTTTGGCACAGCAAATATAGTGCAACACTTAAACAACTTGCACCCAACAACTTTGCTTCACTGCAACACAGAGATTGCAGAACAACCCACTTGCTGCTGCATCAAGCACATCAACCACTGCAACAGCATCTTCAGCAAAGAGTCCATACTTACATATTGATCTTCAATTTGGTAAACTTAAATTTCTATGCATTTATTGCGAATAACTTTTGTGTTACACGAAACAGTCTATCAACCTTATCAAAAACAACAAACAGAAGCGTCACTGTCCTTAACATTAGTTATTAGACATTTATCAAACTTTTTTGTTGTAAAAACTACCCCGTCCAAAGGCAGTGGAAAATTTGCACACTTTCTGCCTTTCTTGGCTGGAGTTATGAACTATTCTAAAATGTATTCAAATTCAAAATGCAGACCCTTTATTCAGCCTAATTGTTTCGCCCAGGCTTGATAATATGGCCCAGAGTGCGTAGTGTTAAGCAGCTTCTCTGTAAAATCTACAATTACCTCCAAGCAGTGAGAACAGATAGGTTACAACAGTCTGACAAACCGATCCACAACCTTATTACGCCACTTTTGAGTCACTTTTAACATGGGTAAAGTGACGCAAGGAGCTTGTAAATCTACATATGACTTTTGAAGAAACAATCTCAACTCCAGACTCTGCGACACAAAATTGTTTTCTCTCTCTTTCTCTCTCTCACTCTCTGTGACATAATTTCTCTTTCTCTCTTAAATGTATAGACACTGCTGTCTGCTTGGGCGTGTAGAAGAATTGTTGAAAATAAGTTGTGAATTCAACTGCCTGAAGTGTTTGGCCGCAAGGTTTATACAACGGTAAGCACAGAGGCCTAGATCTACAAAGCCTTCATAGCAATGCATTAGAAACAAGTCGGCATAACGGGCGTCAGTAACGCAGTAGGCACTTCCATATAGACACCACTTGAACGCGGCACTATAACAGAACTGAAATGTACGAGGCACACTGCACACCTAAAACCGTAGAGTTACCAAAACTTGTAATGCTTCAGCTCATTTACTCACATCTACATAATTCTAAACTCTAATTTTCTTTTTTGTTTTGCAGATTACCAATCGGACATCTTTTGGAGTCCATTCAACAATTTGTTTGTTTGTTGTTAAAGTTATTTTTCTAGTTGCTTCTAATATAGTTATAATTGAGTTTCATTTACAATTATTGTTTTAATAAAAGTTAATAAAAATAAAACTACATACTTCTTTTATTTTGTGGGGAAGGGGTATGACGGTCCACAATAAAAATAATGTTGAAATACTATAGTAAGATATTCAAGACTAGAATTGAAAACTACTGAGTTCTAAGTAACAGATATAATAAAAATAACGGTGAAAAACTACTAAAATGGTGGTGGACGGAGTACGTAATCAACGTTTGGCGCCTCGGCACTACCTTTCAAATAAATATAGAAAAAATATGATTATTAATATATTACAAAAGTACAGCAGCAGATGACACACACGACCCAGGAAAAGAAAGCGACAAATTTACTACCTGAAATAAAGAAAGGTTTGCTTGTTGAAGTTGAAGAAAAAGAAAAAAACGTGGGCTTCGAAACGAGGCTCTGTATGCGTAGAGAGTACAACTGCTACTCAAAAAAAAGGAAAGTTTTACATACTATCATAGAAATGAAGGGGCATATTATCAACAAAAGGCGACACATTATCGCCCTTTTATCGGCAGGAAACTGCCGATAAAGCGGTGATAATGGGCTTGATAATAGGCCCTTGTAAAGTCTGATAGCAGCCCAGGTTCTGATGTTAACCTTGGCTGCTATGGGAATTCACAAGGGCATATTATCAAGCCCATTATCGCCGCTTTGTCAGCAGTTTCCTGCCGATAAAAGCGGCGATAATGTATCGCCTTTTGTTGATAATATGGCCCATTGCTCTTTTTTGACCAGTAAACTTAGGTGCATATTATCAAGGACCGGTGTTAAAATTATTGCTGTTTTATTGGCAGGAAACTGCCGATAAAACGTCGATAATGAGCTTGATAATACGGCCTTGTTATTTCCCATAGAAGCAGAGGCGTAGCTAGAGCTTGTGGCGCCCAGGGCTATCCCTCAGATTGCCGCCCCTGGGGTGAAGGGGTGTTGGGGAAAAAGGACGGCGAGCACTTGAAAGAGGTCTGACAGACACGTAGTATCGCTGCTAATAGTTCATCATACGCACCGTCGGGCTCTCATATCACCATTGATCAGTGAAATCTCAGGCTGTGCAACGCCTTTAAACCTATCAGCCACTCATGGCTTTAAGCAGAGCAGCTCCTAAAACTGACTTTTCAATGGATTACTAATAGGCACTATAATGAGCTCCTTAAATTTCAAGGCAAAAGCATGGATCAATATCTCAATAATGCTCAAAGTGTGAACAAAAATATATACACCTTTCTCAATAATGGCCATACAAAAAACCCTAAAGATAATCCATTTCAGCTATGCAGTTCCTGTTCACAGCACAGAACACTGTGTCAACGACGCAGATTTTACCGTTCATCTTCATTACATCTTTCATTACATGAGTATTTTCTATTTTTCGATTTATGAGCTATATCGTTCCTAGACAACAAATTAACTTATATTCAAATGAGAAGGCATGCTGTACGTTTCTTCTGACTACTAGCATTGAGTCTACACACATTTGTTTTGAAATAAGATTGAAGTAGAACATAAATAAGTCCCACAGGACTATTGATGGAATATAATACAATTACCCTGCTTCTCGTTGGCATATAAGGTTCTCCATGTCCTGTTCACACGGAAACAGAATTGGGGCAGCTCTGTGGAGTATAAAGTTGCAGACTGCTTATGGTGCATGTTTTACATGAGATCTCTATCATTGTGTATATGTGGAAGAATACTACTAGCTAAGCTCAGAGATACCCCTGCCTGATACTGTACTGGGTGAACGATAGTGCAAACAGACTGGGGTCAGCACTAGGGAGTAGTGTGTGTGCATGCTACTTATGGAGCATGTTCTACATGAGATCTCTCAAAGCAAGGGTACCATTTAGTGTGTATGGAAAAATGCTACTGGCTAAGCTCTGAGACACTCCTGCCTGCTGCTGCCCTTGGAGAAAGAAGGTTCACACAGAATGGGAGTATGCCTCTAAATAAGAGTGTCAAGGTAGAGGTAACATCTAGTATGTATGGGATAATGATAAAGGCAAGGGAGGTACCAACTAGTATGTATGGGATAATGCAACTGGCATAGCTGAGAGACATCCCTAACTATTACTACCCTGAGACAAAGAAGATGGAAAAAGAATGGGACATCAAAGGAGAGTCATGTGTGTATTTTTGTTGTGTACAGCATATCGTGCACGCCTCTACATGAGTTCTCTCACAGCAGAGGTACCATATAGTATGTATGGAATCTCATACATTATTGTGCTTTATGCATCATCATCCATTCATGGGAAATGCACGATAATTAACTTTCTCCAGTGCATTTTTAACACACTACCCTTTGTCAGACACAGTCCCACCTTCTTTGCATGTGCTGCCCCACCACACTTAGGGGCCTATTACGATGGAGGATTATCTGCATCCTCCGGGCCGGCGGAAGCCACCGCCGGCCCGGAGGATGTGGAAAATCCTCTGCGGACCCACCAAAGACCCACCGCCACAATAGGATGGCTGGTGGGTCCTGGTTTCCGTCCGCAGCTTTTCCACCGCGGTTGGCTTACAACCGCGGCGGAAAAGCACTAATATGGTGAGGGTGTCTCTCAGACACCGTCAGCCAGATTAGGATGGGCTCTGAAACATGCTTTTCCGCGGCGGGTTTTCCGCCGTGGAAAAGCATGTGTAACTTCACTGCGGGGGCCCGTTGTGGCCCCCCTAGGTGAAGGGGGGGGGGGTGCACATGGGGGGTACCTATGGTACCCCCATGCATTTGTATGCAGAAAGCGGCAGGCACCGCGCGGTGCCTGCCACTTTATACATACAAATGCAATGCGTGCATTTTTAACATTGCTGCGGGTGCAGCTTGAAGCCGCACCCGCCGCAATGTTAAAAACAGAGGATGTGACCACCAGGGTGGCGGTCACATCCTAATTGCACAGGAGGGAACTCCGCAGCCCATGCGGAGGTTCCCTCCTACTCTATGGTGGCGGACGGACTCAGGTCCGTCCGCCATCATAATGTGCCCCTTAGTCTCAACAAACATGGTGCCTCGAAAGCAGATCAGAATTGAAGGCGGTATGACATAGTGGGCCTAATAGGGAATCTTGTGTGAAACATACCTCATCAGTAACAAACATCTTATCTAACAGCCAGAATGGCCAAAGCCTTGAATGCTTGCTTTACAACTGCAGATGTTACAGCACGCATTTAAAAAGGACTCCATTAATCCCTGCTTCTAAAGCAAAACTTTCCACATTTTCAAAATCACACATCCAGACACAATGAATCATACGTTTGTGAATTAGTGCTTAGAAAATGTTACATAAGGCAAGGAAGACCAAAAGGTGTAAGATTCATATACCACCCATGCTGGTAGGCACTTGTTAAGAGTGCTTGGTCTGGAGAAGGACAGACTCCGAACATAACACAGTGTTTAGGATCGACTTTAATAAAACTGTATTTCTACCCAAACAAACCTTTCTTAGCAACATCGAAATAGAAAGACGGGGAAAAAACACATCACTTTCTAACATGTACCATGCAGCTCTTAGATACCAGTTCATAGCTCACTGTTCTAGATTACGAATGTAACATATGAACTACACAGTATCAACAGAATCTCTGTGACAAAAGCAGTAGCCCACTGAGCTGTGTCCCTATAATATTATTCTTTGATATGCATGGCACAGGTCCTTTGCAGCAGCGTATTAGTCTTGCCAAGTACCATGCATCAGGGGTTGGACTAAGGCATGTTAGTACTGATGTCCGCATCACAGTACTAAAATGTGTTATTCACGCATACTTTAGCTCCTGGAAGAATCACAATACGTTGCTTCATATTATGATAAAAGCAGCCACTGCCACCACCTGCTGCGCTACTGGTTGTCCAGCGCCGCAATTAGGAGCTCATAACCGACTACGCTTTGGCTGTTAGGGAGTAGCGTTGTGACCTATAGTGTCACAACTTCTCTAAAAACACACATTTACTTCTGCCCTGCAGCTTAAATACATTTGCACCAGGCCCAGCCCTCCACCTGGTCATCTGGTGTCACTGCAGAGCATAAACACAGCCAGGATCCGGCACTTCTGTACCATCAACAGAAAGCCTGCAACGATAATCCAAGCCTGTGGCTGAATTTTGGTTTGTTTTCCTGTTACCATGCTCACCAAGCAAACAGCATTGCGAGAGTCTTACAGCGTGCTCTCTATGATTGTGCTGCTGGCAGGCAGCTGTCACTGGAACAGTGTGGGGGATTTTTTCTGCTGTGAACAGCCCCTATTCTGCCCTATGGACAGTTTGCCTAAAGATAGCAAACAACTTAACCATCACCAGCACCTGGCCTTTGATCACGAAGGGTTCCCTGTAGACCGTCCAGTGGGCGGTGGCGGGCGCAGTTTAAAGGGGGCACTGCTAACTAGTACTTAGGATCCCCTAGTGTAACAGCAAGACACTGTGACTAAGAAGGTCAAAGAGTAGCCTTGCCTGGCAGACCTTGGGCCTGTAGGTAACCTCAGCAATGTCTGCAGAACGGTCCACCACACTGGGTTTCACCACGCACTCTGCAGGCTTTGACCGGCAGCCCCTACAGGATACTACAGGTGAGTCCAGCACAATTAATCACTAGACTAACTTGAGTGCTGCAGCTGGGGCAGTACCAGGCCGGACGAATGGGAAGAGGGTTGGAGGACAAAATAGGTTTATTCAGTCACTAGTTTTGATTGTCTTCACCTTCAGGTAACAGCATTCAAAATAAAGGCACACTGTATGTTTAAAGATAAATCCAAGTTAAAGTAATCAGTAGGAAATGCACTTGTTTACATTATGAAATCTTGTAGATTAATTCTGTCACTGCAGATGAATGTAACCAGACAGTAAAGGAACAGATGTTTGGCTGACAGTGAGGTAAATGTCTAAGCTTATGACTTAAAGCACAATGAATATACAACTCATTATTTTAACACAGTATAAAGTGTTTTTGAAGAGGTACGTTCCTGTGGAATGTCACTCATAAGTCACTGCAAACATGGAATGTCACATCAGCAATGCGAATACGAGGCAGCTACGATATTAACCCTCTGGGCTGCCTTACACAAGTGAAAACTGTCACTAGACGAAACTCCCATCTTTCTCCAGCAGGTAAATTATTCACCAGAGTTAACTTGACATTTTGTTTGTTGCCCAAAACTGCTCAATATACATGGAACTTTCTATTGCTTTAAACACAACTAAGGTTGTGCTGTGAAGGTTGTGCTGTGAAGGTTGAGCTGTGAAGGGGTGCTATGAAGGGGGTGCTGTGAAGGGGGTGCTGCGAAGGGGCGCTGTGAAGGGGTGCTGTGAAGGGGTGCTGTGAAGGGGGTGCTGTGAAGGGGGTGCTGTGAAGGGGATGCTGTGAAGGGGATGCTGTGGAGAGGATGCCATGAAGGGGGTGTTAAAGGGGATGCTGCGAAGGGTGCGTGGGGGTGCTGTGAAGAGGGTGCTGTGAAGGGGTAATGTGAAGGGGTGCTGCGAAGGGGGTGCTGTGAAGAGGATACTGTGAAGAGGGTGCTGTGAAGGGGGTAATGTGAAGGGGTGCTGTGAAAGGCATGCTGTGAGGGGGTGCTGTGAATGGGGTGCTGTGAAGGGGATGCTGTGAAGGGGATGCTGTGAAGGGGATGCTGTGAAGGGGTGCTGTGAAGGGGGTGCTGCAAAGGGTGCGTGGCGGTGCTGTGAAGAGGGTGCTGTGAAGGGGATGCTGTGAAGGGGGTGCTGTGAAGGGGGTGCTGTGAAGGGGGTGCTGTGAAGGGGATGCTGTGAAGGGGATGCTGTGAAGGGGATGCTGTGAAGGGGATGCTGTGAAGGGGTGCTTTGAAGGGGATGATGTGAAGGGGGTGCTGTGAAGGGTGCTGTGAAGGGGATGCTTTGAAGAGGATGCTGTGAAGGGGTTGCTGTGAAGAGGATGCTGTGAAGGGGTGCTTTGAAGGGGATGCTGCGAAGGGTGCGTGGGGGTGCTGTGAAGTGGGTGCTGTGAAGAGGATGCTGTGATGGGGGTGCCTTGAAGGGAATGCTGCGAAGGGTGCATGGGTGTGCTGTGAAGGGGATGCTGTGAAGAGGATGCTGTGAAGGGGGTGCCTTGAAGGGGATGCTGCGAAGGGTGCGTGGGGGTGCTGTGAAGGGGATGCGGGGAATGGTTGCTAAGGTGCTTTTTTAAAATTCTTCAGTTTTGCATATCGCACTGCTTGTGAAGTTTAGATAAATAAGGCATGACATAGTCAGCCAGCTGATTGTGTACCGGTCCTTTCCACCCCTCTTTAGAAACCAGTACATCTGCAGCAGACATGAGCACTCAACACTAGCCAAAGGGGACGTTCTCAACCACCCCGGACGTGCTGGACGCAGTCCTCGAGACGTCCCTCGCTGGCCTTGACACTCTCACTGTAGTGAGCCGTCCGCCACTAGAACACTTTGATGCATGTTACTGCCTCTGCTCGGTCCGGAGGTAATAAAGGTGCAACCAAGGCTCGTGGTCAACTGCACGTAACCGGACACAGTGTCCAGTGTCTGTCCATGCTCCTGTGCCTGTGGCCTGTTATGGAAGGGCACCCATACACCCAGGGGCACTTTACACTCACCAAATGTCTACATCCCGCCTCTGTTCTCCCTCGTATGGAGTCTGTGGTGTGCTCACAATTTGTTCACAGGGAATCCAAGAACCGGCTGAGTGGCGAATTACACTGCTACAAAACTGTAAAATAATGTTCCATTACCGAAGAGAAGAATATTTATATGTGCAGGCACATTTAAAACACTTCCCCTGTAGCTGTGAAGGTTTGTCCCTGTGTCCCTGCAACACCCTGTCTCTCTACACATTTTTTAAATTTTTTTATTAAGTTTTATATAGCTAAAACCAGATCCCGAGGGATAACAGAGCGCTTTACAGAAGAACGGTTGTAGTCATATGTTAAGGCGTCTGTTGAAATTATAAAAAAGGATCATATGCTTTTAGCAAAGTGGTGCTCGTATGTTAATATTATAGGTTATAATAACTGGGAAAGCGGCGTGGGGATTCCTTCCCCTCCAAGTGGTATTTAGCAAACAGTGAACCCGTGAATAAAATGATGCTTGTTGTTTTAGTGCCTTCATGTGTAAACGAAGCGTCCCTTACCAGTGTGAAGCGCAATAGTTGGTTTCCCTAGGTGAACCTCAATAAACGGTTCGGTTGGAACAGATGCCGAGTGATTTTAAGTAAACCCATGCTGGTGTAACTTTTATTGTCATTGTTTACCTACATATGCAATTTGACGTCTGGTCTGGCTTGTGCCATCACACTAATGCACAAACAGCCTTGCGTCTTACTTCCTTGGGTTTAGCCCTCAAAAGAGGAAGGAATGGGGCTTTTCGTTTTCTAACCACTGTTTGCCCATAGATGCGTACTGATGCCTTACTGCCTACACATGACACCAAAAACACTTCTATTCGGGGCTGTGTCCTTCTTTCCCTAACCTCACCCCCAGAGTGACGTGCATTTTATCTTTTTAGAAGTGCCGCCACCTCCACAAAATAGTTTATAAACTAGGGGGAAACTTACCTGCTGTTACTTGAATCTCTTAACCATCTGCACGCACCACAAGGGGAATCGAAAGTGAAAGTATTACTCGTACAAGACCTGCCCCCAGCCAGAAGCCCGAGATCCAACCAAACATGAAGGTACAGAAAACGTTTAAAATAAGCTCAGGTGGTGCACGCAATGCAGTAGCTACACACACTGGCAACTCGAGGCTTTAGTTATGCTGCGCAGCGCACTTCGTGACCAATCACTAATCGGGGCTGGCTGCCAAGGATGATTTAGACACTGCTGAGGCGCCACCCCAGCTTCAAAAAATGCGCACAACGTGACAACGGGCCAATAAACGCCCGAGGAGTAGCCGGCCACAATTTGGTTTTTTTTCCTGCACAAATAGGCGACATTATTCTCATTTGTGCGGGGAAAAAAAAGAACCCAATCTGGCAACACTGGTTGCGGCGGCATTTATAATTAGGCTGTGGGGTTTTAGGTTTAAACCTATAATAACTGATAAAACCCCACTGAAAGAAAAATAGCCCTCACCGGTGAAAACATATAAACATTGAAAAAACACCTGGACAACCACAAACTAAATGCCGTTCAAAGAAAGGAAAAAGAGAGTGAAAGTAATTTTTTTCTTCCTGAAGGGGTCAATACAATGTAACTTTGTTATACAAGTAGCAGTAAGAAAGACTGGCTAACATTATTCTGCTCGAGTTTTGTTCTTTAGGGATGCCACTAAAATATTGTTTCTTCTTCCTTTTACTTTTTCAGTTGTGTGGCCTTTGGTCTAAAGATGCAGGGGTTAGTTTCATGTTTTAGGTCTAGTTTAATTATTTTATAAACTATAGAGAATCAGGAAATATCAAACTCATATTTGATATTTTGGCTGCATTTGATTCTTTCACCGATAGGTAAAATGTCTGGTTTCATACAAATCTTTCCTAATATGTGTCATCACATTTAACCACAGAGAATGGGTAAAAACCCTTAATACATCAGACCATACTTTCTAGTGTGTCAGTATTGATAGTAGGTGAATTGCCAACACTTCAGGCTTTAAACATTCAACGCAAGTTATAGTGACAAGTATATATATTACCAAGCATCTGGGATAGTGGTGAAAACATGACACCAGACTTTATGGAAAACATGGAACGCAGTGTCACTTGTAATGCTCTGCAAAAAAGGTACTTTCCAAGTTCAACAAAGATTGGAGTGATATTGTTTGTATTTTCAGTGATTCAGCTACGTATATAAAAAAAGTTGTGCGATGACCTGTCAAAATTGATACCCGAGCTGAAGTGATTCCCTGTAGTAGATCCTTGCCACTTGTTAGATGGTATGCTTAAAGCATCTTTACAATCTTAAGAGTTAATGAGGGATGCTATTGACTTTTTAGTCCATTCTGGTGCACTGGTTTCTAATGCACAGGAAATAAATCGCAAATATTTATCATTTCGTGCTATATGTGGCATCAAAGAAAGAGTCATCCAACTGTGTCCCTTAGCTGATGGTTCTCAGCCCAATGGGCTAAGAATGCTAAGAGGCCCTTTTCAAGGAAGTTTACATGGGAAGGAAAGAGCGGGCGCACATGACCCAAAGACTCACTGAAGAAGTATTGTATGGTGTACTACAATAAGATTAATTTGCAAAAATCTATTTGGACCTCACATACATTATAAGTACACTGTCTATATACCATGTTCTTTCAGTGCAGAAAGCAAGCAATAATAAAAGCAAAACGTTCCATAAACACCGGAAAAACACTTTTTCTGTTGTTTTTAGTGGCGCGAAAATGTGTAACCACTGATAACAACTGTTTTTTAAGATATTGAAAACACTGAAAAAACCCCACCAGAATTTACCAAAAATAGAAACTGAAAACAGGAAAGCCTATTTATAATTTATTTGGGGACACTGACACTACGGTCACTGAGTGTCCCCAAATAAATTATAAATGCCGCCGCAACCGACCTCGAGTGCAGCGCGGCCGCCCCCCAATTGTGCCGCCTGGGGCGTACCGCCCCCCCCCACTCCCCCTAGCTACGCCGCTGCATAGAAGCCCATGTTAACACCAGAACATAGGCTTCTATGGGAAATAACAAGGACGTATTATCAAGCCCACCCTCCCAACATTAATAAAAAACCATAGGCCCTTGTAAATTGCCATAGCGCCCAGGTTCTGATGTTAACCTGGGCTGCTATGGTTATTCACAAGGGCATATTATCAAGCCCATTATCGCCGCTTTATCTGCAGTTTCCTGCCAATAAAAGCGGCGATAATGTATCGCCTTTTGTTGATAATATGGCCCATTGCTCTTTTTTTGACCAGTAAACTTAGGTGCATATTATCAAGGACCGGTGTTAAAATTATCGCAGTTTTATTGGCAGGAAACTGCCGATAAAATGGCGATAATGAGCTTGATAATACGGCCTTGTTATTTCCCATAGAAGCCCATGTTAACACCAGAACATAGGCTTCTCTGGGAATTAACAAGGACTTATTATCAAGCCCACCCTACCAACATTAATAAAAAAAAATAGACAATGCAGGTACCCGGAGCTGGAAGGTCATTTTACATATTACTACCCCAGAAAGGTGGCGTTCCCCGCGACGTGTACGGGGAGAGAGGGAGAGCTCAAAACATATTTTTTTTTAAAAAGACCTGAGGGGTGCCGCTCCCTGAGACTGCGGGAAGTAGGGCCGTAACCCCCAAATAAAACCAGAGGAGTGCCGTTCCCCAGTGCTCGGGGCACCTTACAAGCCCCCATTATGCAAAAAAATTGCCCCCGTAATTTGCCCCCCGGTACCTAATGAATAAAACGGACTTCTAGGTTTTTTCACCTTTTCCACCGCGTGCAAATACTGCACGAGTACCCCACCATTTTATATTTTTTTAAAAACAAAAATTGAGCTTAAAGATCCATGTACCACCCCCCGACCAAGACTATAAGGTCAGAATGTTTCTACCCTGCCCCCTTTCCTTATTTCTCTACTTTCTTTTACTGTTTTCCTGTGACTCGGCTCTCCCTACAAACAAGATGGCTGCCAACACTTCCTGGTTTGGAGTATTGACAGCCAATCAGCATGCAGCTCCTGCTCGTAATTGTACGTATTTCCGTACGCATATGCCGCGATTTTTCTTTTAAAAAAAATAAAATAGAGCCTAAACATCCATGTACGATCCCCTGAGCAAGCCTAGAGGGTCAGAATGTTTCTAGCATGTCCCCTTCCCTTATTTCTCAACTTTGTTTTACTGTTTTCTTGTGACTCGGTTCTAGCGACAAACAAGATGGCTGCCAACACTTCCTGGATTTGAGTGTTGACAGACAGTTCACAGCCAATCAGCATGCAGCTCGCGCTCGTAATTGAACGGATCTCCGTCCGCGTGTAGAACTCCGTCTCTAGATATCGCTATGATTTTACTGGCTAAAGGTCCCTATGGAAAATTGCATGGGGAAAACACGTTTTGGGACCCCCTTTCTTCTCAGCCCCCACTTGATGAATCACCCCCAAACTTTCAGGGAAGGAGCAGAACCAAGCAAGCCATTTTCCTGGAGACATTCACGAAGATTCGTCCACCGGCGCCAAAGTAATTCCAAATAGAATGTTGTGGATTTCTTATGGAAAGTAGGTCCTAACTATAACTACCTACTGGCGACCGCCCGTAGGTAATATATATATATATATATATATATATATATATATATATATATTTATATATATATATACTTGAAAGAACAGACGCCACATCAGGGAAAGGGGTCCGTAACCGGAAGCAAGCTCACTTCCGTAGTTACATGCACGAAAACTCCTCCAAGTTCAAGTTCCAATATTTATATAGCGCACTACTCACCCAGAGGGTCTCAAGGCGCTTGGGGGAGGGAGGTGTTTTTACTTGTCGAATAACCAAGTTTTCAGTTGTTTTCTGAAGGAGAGGTGGTTCTGTGTAAGGCGGAGGTGGGTGGGGAGAGAGTTCCAGGTTTTGGCCTGTAAGTAGGAGAAGGATCTTCCCCCCATGGTGGATCTGTGGATGCGTGGAATTGCGGCGAGGGCTTGATTGGACGATCGTAGTTGTCGGGAGGGGGTGTAGAAGGATAGACGCGTGTTGAGGCATTCGGGTCCTAGGTCGTAGAGGGCTTTGTGTGCGTGGGTGAGGAGACGGAACGTTATTCTCTTGTTGACAGGGAGCCAATGGAGGTCTTTCAGGTGGCCAGAAATGTGAGCTTGCCAAGGGATATCCAGAATGAGTCTGGCTGAGGCGTTTTGGATGCGTTGGAGTTTTTTCTGTAGTTTGGCTGTGGTTCCGGCGTAGAGGGTGTTTCCGTAATCCAGTCGGCTTGTGACCAGTGCGTGGGTGACCGTCTTTCTTGTTTCGGTGGGGATCCAACGGAAGATTTTTTTGAGCATTCGTAGATGTTGAAGCAGGATGATGAGACGGCATTGACTTGTCTGGTCATTGAGAGGAAGGAGTCCAGGATGAAGCCCAGGTTACGTGCATGGTCAGTAGGTATGGGTGCGGTTCCGAGGGCTGGAGGCCACCATGAGTCGTCCCAAGCAGAGGGGGATGGCCCTAGGATGAGGACTTCTGTTTTGTCCGAATTTAGTTTTAAACGGCTGATCTTCATCCACTCGGCTACTTCTTTCATTCCTTCGTGTAAGTTGGTTTTGGCGGTGTTTGGGTCTTTGGTGAGGGAGAGGATCAGCTGGGTGTCGTCTGCGTATGAGATGATGTTGAGGTTGAGTTGGCGTGCGATGGAGGCGAGGGGACTCATGTATACGTTGAAGAGGGTGGGACTGAGTGATGATCCTTGTGGTACGCCGCAGATGACTTCGGTGGCCTCAGATTTGAAAGGGGGGAGGCGGACTCTCTGTGTTCTTCCGGTGAGAAACGAGATGATCCAGTCCAGTGCTTTTCCTTGTATTCCGACGTTGCTGAGGCGTTGAATGAGGGTGCTATGACAGACTGTGTCGAAGGCTGCGGAGAGGTCAAGTAAGATGAGAGCGACTGTTTTTCCGTTGTCCAGTAGTGTTCGGATGTCGTCTGTTGCAACGATGAGGGCGGTTTCGGTGCTGTGTTTGGCTCAGAAGCCGGACTGTGAAGGGTCGAGGGATTTGTTGGATTCGAGGAAGGTGGCGAGCTGACTGTTGACGGCTTTCTCAATGACTTTGGCAGGGACTGGGAGGAGCGAGATGGGGCGGTAGTTCTTAAGTTCGGTTGGGTCTGCCGTGGGTTTCTTCAGAAGGGCGCTGAGTTCGGCATGTTTCCAGTTTTCCGGGAAGGTAGCGGAGTTGAGGGAGCAGTTAATGACATCGCGGAGATGGGGTGCGATGATGGAGTCTGCTTTGTTGAAAATGTGGTGGGGACATGGGTCGGTTGGTGATCCTGAGTGGATGGAGTTCATCAGGCGGATGGTGTCTTCGGTGGTGATAGGGTTCCAGGCGCAGAGGTTGTTAGAGTGTGGTTTTGGTTCGGAGGTGGGTGGAGTGGACTGGTCTTCGGACTGGTTTTCAAAGCTGTTATGTATTTCGGCGATTTTGTTGTGGAAGAACGAGGCTAGAGAGTCGCAGAGGTCTTGGGAGGGAGTGATGTCGTTAGTTCCGGTGGAGGGGTTAGTGAATTCTTTGACGATGTTGAATAGTTCCTTGCTATTTTGGGCATTGTTGTCAAGTCGATCCTTGAAAGCTGATTTCTTGGTGGATCGGATCAGTTGATGGTGTTTGCGGGTGGCGTTCTTGAATGTGGCTAGGTTGTCAGTGGTTGGGTTTTTTCTCCAGGTTTTCTCGAGAGTACGACAGAACTTTTTGGATTTTTTAAGGTCATCGTTGAACCAGGGGGCTTTTTTGCTACCATGCTTGATTAGATGGTTTTGCAAGGGTGCTAGTTCGTCAGCGCTCTGGATGATCCACTGAGTGAGGTTTGTGGCTGCTTGGTTAGGGTCCGCTGAAATGGCAGGGGGGTTTTGGTGAAGTGATGTGAAGAGAAGGTCGGTGGTGATTTTGTTCCAATTTCTTCGGGGAATAGGTTGTGGGGGGTTGTGGGTCGTGGACTTTATGTAGTTGAAGTGAACGTAGCTGTGGTCCGTCCAATGGAGAGCTGTGGTGTGATCGAAGGAGATGTGCTTGCTGTAGGGTATCTCTGAATAGAGTTGTTGTGTAGGTATAATGTGGCGCAGGGGTTTACAAAATGATGCATCTACCTAGATGCGTCACTTTGTAAATATGACTGAATAAGGTGGATTTTTAACAGCACTGGTGCGACACAAAAAGTGACGCACCCGTGGCGTAAAAGTGATGTATGGCCTCATAAATGAGGCCATCAGTTTTCTAGTCATGTGTCATATTAAATATATGACGTATTATTTCGCAAGTACTTACAGAAACGTCAGTATTTCAGACGTATCTGTAAGTGCAAAAGTGATGCATTACTGGAGTGTGTCACAAAAATGATGCAACTCCAGCAATGCATCTTTTCTTACCCTTCCACACCCCCGTTCCTTTTCTACATTTTGTTTGAATAACCACATTCCCCATGTTCACTCTCCTTCTCCTTACTTTCGTTCCCAACACTCACCTTCTTTCAGTCCCCCTACTTCACTTCCTTTCTCCTCTCATACTTTTCTGTTCTTTCTTACTCATTTTCCTTTCATTTCTCAATGCACTCCACTTCACTTACTCTTTTTCATTTTTTTAAGAATATAGCTCTTTGATGAGAATTGGAGGTAGTTCTGAAAAGAACTTTTTTTTTCTTCTTTTTTCTTTTTTTAGAACTACAACAAAAACAGGGAATGGAAACTGCTCAACAGGAGAAAAAATTAGGGCTGGTAACGGCAGTGATGGTTCTCCAATGCTCGAACCATGAGCAGAACACTTTGCTCCCCACAGGAAAGTAGCTGATCACAGTATCTGCATTTAAGGGCGCCTTCGTTAAATGCAGGCTGAATGTTCGGAACCTGCCCCTGTGATCTCCCCCTCACCGATGGTGTTCGTCCTCCGGTTGATGTAGAGGCCCCATCACTGGGAACCTTTTGTGCCAGAGCCCTGAGACTTTCTCGGGCAAAATTCTGGGGGTGCCTTCTCTCCACATGGCGAATCATTGTGGAGTTCCCAAAAGAATATTTTTTATTGGGGTTACCCCGTGACAGGACTGTGTGACAGATCCTGCACTCCACTTTTGGAGCATTTACCTTTTTTGACCAGCAGGTATGGAAAACAAATTCCAGATGAAATGTTCTTTTATTTTTGGCTGAGGAGGCTCTTCATTGATGAATTCTTCGGAGTCATCTTCACTGCTGGATGGTCTAGCAGCCATGATAATTGAAGATATCTAACAAAGAACCAAGAGCAAAACAGGCAGGTCTTTCAGTCACAAAAGTGAAAGAAGAAGTGAAGGAAATGGGTGGGGATTTCATTCTTTATAAAAAAAACTGTTAGCAACCAATCAAAAGTGTTATTTTCAGGTCACATGACCCGACGCGCTTACGCTACGTGCCCCGAGTCGCGCCATGGAGCGCTTCCGGGTGCGTTTACGCAGCGCACCGAAAGAACGCATCACGCGGTTACGCGATACATCACGCTTACGCGGCGCATCACGCGACTACGCGAAACGTCATGATGTTGTTTTTGTTCGCGGGAAAAGCGCTCTCGGGACGCTCCCCGGTACGCGCCCCGGGGCGCTCCATAGCATTACGCTCACCTGTACGTTCACCGGTACGCGCCCCGGGAGCGGGGCGCGTACCGGGGCAAACAATAAAAAAAAAATATTTACACAATTTAAAATTTGTTATAAAAATTATTACTTTCATACCTATAGATATTTGCTATTAAAAAACCTATGAAATTCACTGAAAAAACCATAGGTTTCACCCCAGTTATAGTTAGGAATTAGCATTTAAAAAACCTATTAAATTCACTGAAAAAACCATAGGTTTTACACCAGTTATAGTTAGCTGGAAGTTTTACTCGCATAAAACCATTGAAATTCCCATGTTATAGTTAGTTGGACTCACTATAACTTGCGCGTGCAATGCACTGCTGATGACGTCACATATTACATCACTCATGACATGGTCAGTGACATCACTCATGACATCACTGATGACATCTCAAATGACATCACTGATGACAACATCCTTGTGACAAAGTGGCAGACCTCCTATCAGCATAAAATAACCTTTGACACACACATTCAAAAATAGAAACTAACATTTTCTTAAAAAAGGAGAAACCAATACCAATTACAACAACTTATTAGGTTATTCCAACATCTACATACACATCCACTCATTCATCGACAGTTCTATATAGTCACTCATGCATGTACTTACTCATCATATGTACTCATACACCTATACATCCTGTTACACACTAATACTCATCCATATAGTTACTCACACACAAATTCACACATGCAAATAAACTATCAAAAAAACATTTACTTGATTATACTGCTATATACACACCACTACACATACTTCTACAGAAACGGAAACATATTTACTCTCTTAAACAATCAATTATAAAAACACATACTCACTAACCCACCCATACACACAATCATCCACCCATACAGTCTTGCACACATGCTGTCTTCAAAATACATACAAATAGTGAGTCACTCATTCATGCATCTGTGCTCTAAGTAATATCCCCCACCGAACCATACAGACACTGATACTGATACTCAAAAAAACAACTAATAACCCATATACACACTCATGTAGCTACTCACCAACCCATGCATCCACTTATACACAAAGTGAGACACAGATACAGATATTTAAATATTTAAACATTACTCGCTAATATATGTATTCACTAGGATACATTTAATAAGTCAGTTAACCAATCAATTTTACGCAAAAAAACATCCATTTAGACATTTATTTACCCATTTATTCTTCCATCAACTTTTAGATATACATATATAAAAAATATTTATTTTTCAGAAAGATACACATTCACTGGATGATGTCATCAGTGATGTCATTTGAGATGTCATCAGTGATGTCATGAGTGATGTCACTGACCATGTCATGAGTGATGTAATATGTGACGTCATCAGCAGTGCATTGCACGTGCAAGTTATAGTGAGTCCAACTAACTATAACGTGGGAATTTCAATGGTTTTACGCGAGTAAAACTTCCAGCGAACTCTAACTGGTGTAAAACCTATGTTTTTTTCAGTGAATTTAATAGGTTTTTTAAATGCTAATTCCTAACTATAACTGGGCTGAAACCCATGGTTTTTTCAGTGAATATATATATATATATATATATATATATATATATATATATATATATATATATATGTATATTACCTACTGGCGGTCGCCAGTAGGTATATATAGTTAGGATTTTTTCTCTATGGGTTTTTTGAAAATTCTATGTCTAATAACTTTGCCGTTTGTGGACGGAATTGGCTGAAATTTTCAGGAAAATGGCACATTTTGTTTCTGAGCAGCCTTTGAAAATTTGGGGGGTGTTCGTCAAGGGGGGGCCGAGAAAAAAGGGGGGTCCCAAAACGCGTTTTTCCCATGTTAATTTCCATAGGGCGGTTGGCCTCACTTTTAGCCCGAACGGCTGAATGGATTTGCACGAAACTTGGCAAAATTGTAGGGACTGGTAGCCCGATGTGCCTTTTGTAGGTCTCAATATATGTGCTCCAGTGGATTTTGAGAAATTAACGTTTAAAAAAAGATATATATCTGTAAGCGCGGACCAGGCAGCGCTCTGGTTCGCGGACTTTTCGCGCAACGGAGCTTTGTGAAGCGAAGCTGATTGGTTCTCCGGCGTCTGTCAACATTCCAAACAGTCCGTAGCGGCCGCCATCTTGTCTCTCGGTAGGATCGAGAGACAAGAGGAGGCGAAAGCGAAGGGGCAAATGACCATAAGGGGGAATAGTAGATCCTCGCTGACCCCCTAGGTTTGATGTGGAGGTTTTAAAAGGGCCCCGCGGGGCAAAAAAAAAAATAATAATAATAATCGAACGGCTGAATGGATTTGCACGAAACTTGGCAAAATTGTAGGGACTGGTAGCCCGATGTGCCTTTGCTAGGTCTCAATATATGTGCTCCAGTGGATTTTGAGAAATTAACGTTCAAAAAAAGATATATATCTGTAACAGCGCTCCGCTTCGCGTACTTTTCGCGTTACGGAGGTTTGCGAAGCTGATTGGTTTTTCG
Organism: Lissotriton helveticus; assembly: GCF_964261635.1. NCBI lineage: Eukaryota > Metazoa > Chordata > Amphibia > Caudata > Salamandridae > Lissotriton > Lissotriton helveticus. Next base: position 706,982,001 of record NC_136071.1, read on the forward strand.
GCGTCTGTAAACATTCCAAACAGTCCGTAGCGGCCGCCATCTTGTCTCTCGGTAGGATCGAGAGACAAGAGGAGGCCAAAGCGAAGGGGCAAATGACCATAAGGGGGCATAGTAGATCGTCCCTGACCCCCTAGGTTTGATGTGGAGGCTTTGAAAGGTTCTCGCAGGGCAAAAAAATATATACCGTTTTTTTAGTTTTTTTGCGTGGAGTGCGCTCGGTTTGCGAACCGGGAAGCGTTCTGGGGAGCGTACTTTCTTGAAAATTAGTGAAAAAAGTTAGAGTACAATAATAATTGTGAGTGATCAGATGTAGGGTAGCTCTGAGAAGAGCTTTTGGGTTTATGGTACATTTAGGTACTTATAAGTAGGTACCAATGCACATTCTTAAATTCAGAGTGAAAACTCTGTTGCCCTCATCTGAGAAGTGAACTCCATCTCCTCTGTAGATATCTTGCATGTAGTAACGCAAGTTATTGTTGTACAGGGAGCCCATTCCATGGTCTCTCATGTAAGCTGAAACAGATTTGTTTACATGCTTCCTCGATTTCTCAATTTGTGGACAAAATTGGTTCGACCACCTCCATTTCTGTCTTTGGCATATATTTGAATATACCAAGGCAGTCTGAGGAAAAAGTGCCATCAATTGCTCAAAGGTGTCCTTTAAAAGCATTTCCAGACCTACCCCAGTCAAAGTGCCCAAATCATTACCTCCACAGTGCACAATTAACAGGTCAGGTTTTGGCAAATGCATAAAGGTTTTCACCAATGGTATCAATTGGTGACATTTTAATCCTCTGTGGCCAAACCACTTAATTTCCACATCTTGTAAATTGAGGTTAGGTAAATTCCTGTTTTCAGCGTACCTTTGAGCCCAATAGATGTAGCTATGTCCAACAATCCAGACAGAAAACATGGCGAGAGAAGGTTCTCCTGCAGTCAGATGAAGTGTGGCAATGAAATGGCAGTTGAAAAAATGAGAGTGTAAAATGAAAAAAACGGAGGAGTTTCTGTGTTAATGAAGCAGTAAGAGTGATTGGTGGATTTTGATTGCTGAAAACAGAAAGTTAGTGTGCATGGATGAGTTCGTTGAAAGATGTATTTTGAGTGGCGAAGAAAAAATCATTAAATGAAAGAATGCTTTGGATATGCAGGTGCACTGAGAGTTCAGAGTTCAATTGCAACATTGTTGTGTGAGAGGTCTTGCAAGAGGTGGTTGCTATGCAGAAAAAGCAGAGAGGGGGCAGAGGGGGGAAGGGTTTTGCTTTGAAAAAAAGTGAGGGAAGAGTTTTGATTGGGTGACATGAGAGATCTGTGTGAGGAATTACAGCATTTCTGTGCTTTTGATAGCTGCAGACTCTGGAGTGCATACCTTTTGCTCTGCTGAAGACAAATTGGTGTGTTTCTGAGACTGTTTTGAAACTCAAAGTATTTGCTAAGGTGAGAAAAAATTTCTTTAATTTAGATAGAAAATAGTGTGCTTTAAGGAGAAAATTATGAAGAAAGTTGTGTTTTTCAAATGTTGCTTTGTCTCAAGTGTTTCACAAATAGATTTTGTTTCTTTGAGAAATTGTAATTGGAGAAAATGTGAAGTATTAGTACTGACAGGGCTTTTATGTGCATAGGAGCTGTGGAGTGTTTTCAAATTATGACTTGTAAATCGTTTTTGAGAAAAAGCAATGGTTTTAATATTGATGAGAAGGACATAATGGTGTCTGCTTCTTTATAAGGTAATTGAGAGTCTCTGATGTTATTTTTCCCATTTCAATGTAAGAAGTTTGTCTGTGGAGCAAATTGCTTGTAAATATGCTCCCACCTGTGCATGGCAAATTTAGATTTTGAATGTTTCCGTTACATAGGCATGTTAAAGGTGACTGAAACATGCTGCAAAGGCAATCAAAAAATGCTTTTATGTGTCTTAAGGACATTTTAAGTCATTTCCCCATGTGCAGTGTTTTCAAATTATGAGTTGAAAATCGTTTTTGAGGTAAAGGAATGTTTTCAAAATTTATGTGCGCCATATGACCCCAAATTTTTTTTTCAGGGGTGCAGCAGGGTGTTCTTGAGATACCCCTGCACCGTCGGAAAAATTCGTAATTTGCGATGAGGTAATTGCTAATCGCAAATTGCACCTTCATTCCTATGGGCCTCCTGCTGCATGGAAATGAATGGGTAATCTTGCTGAAATGCAAAGTCGAATCTGTATTTAAAAGGGTCTGCACCTCTGTACGGGTGTTCGCTATGTGAAGCACGAAAGTTTCACGGGCCGAACTCAAGGCCACCTCTCTCTGAGACAAAAGAGCTCTTATTCTTGCCATGCTGTTGAAATGTGCTCCCAAGGTTGGTATTTGTGGCCAGATTGAAAACTCCCTATGTTCATGTGTGGGAGGAAATAGAACATTTCTGCAGCAAATAACCCGTTCATTTACTGTTACGATAAAATGAATACTTTTAATTAACCCAGAACAATCTTCATTATTGAGCATCAAATAACTACCATTTTCCAAGAACTTGAACGTGGGGATGATAGCAGGAACTGGCGTGCCTTGCAACACGCAAGCCATATTTGGTCGGTGTTTGTTGCATGAACCGTGTAACTGTCTGTGCCTACACATTAGTGAATGATCTGGCGTCTCAGTGCATTCCTCTCCATTCAGATAAAGTTCTTGATCATCTTTGAAAATCTGTATGTGTATGGAAGCGACCAGACTTGATGAAGAAAACCACTACCTAAAGGTTAATAACGACCTATTGGTATATATTTCATACAATTTGAAAACTTTTATAAAGCAAAAGGCAGCGTTATTAAACCGTGGATAAGGCACGTTGCCAAAGCAGTCAACCTTTTGGATTTATACTGGAAATGTTAAAGGAAGAATTACGGAGTAGGGCCTGTAAATCTTTAATAGACAACGAGTAAAATTACTCCAACCATCGTATTCCTCTAACTCCGGGATAGTAGGGGTGTTTAATTTTTTAGAAGTAGCCAATCCAAAGCATTTGGTCTGGGAAATTGTTTCATTCACAAACAACATATGTTTTGGGATGAGACATGCACGGTGGAAAGCCTCAGTGCCTTGTACCTGCCAGGTTCGTGAACCCCAAACTGATGTAGATCCTGGATATTTTTACTCTGTATTACGTTAGCATGGTCTCATTACTGGTTTAAACGCCATTTTTCCTTTTTTGTAACTTCTGCACACGACACTTAGTTGTTGCTTTAGCTTTCAGCCTACCTGCGTCAAGATCTATGCCTGCTTCAAGCAGGCGCAGGGTTTTGATGTAGCTTTGTCCTATCTGATTGTAAATGCGGCACACCGTGGGTGGCAGAGCAGCGGTGCACGTTAACTGGTGCATCCCTGGGGATGTGCTAGTTAATATAAATCTGCCCCTTTACATTTAATTATGTGCAGGGGACACAGAGTAGGTGAGGTTTATCCAAGGTTAAGAAGAGATGAGTCCTGTTCAGTGAAAAATTGGAGATAGGCTTCAGTATATTATATACTTAAGTAGTGTGTTAAGTTTTTGATGACTGTTATTAATTTACTGTTGGGTAATAGTGGTTAATAACATTTTTTATTATATTTTACCACAGATTCAACTGCAGATTATTTCAAGATTTTAGGATGCCTAGCAAAGAAAGAGTAAGAAAGGCTGGAAAACGTCAAAGACAGCAGGAGCATGGAATATTGCAGCAGTCCTCTAACAAAAAGATTTGTCAAGTCACCAAGAAAGCACCGGGTAAGAGTCGAAAAACAGTCATAAGAAATATGTGTAGTAAAAAAAATATTACTACAGAAAATGTTTCACTCCAGAAAAGGAGAATGAATTCAAATGGTAAGGAAAGGCCAATGAGAAATGTTACTGCTAGAGTAAGAGATAACTCTATGCATGAAAGTAGAAGGAAACAACAGTTTAGGGATATTCGTAAACGAATGTTCCGCAACAGGATAATTGGGAATTTGTTAAAAAATATTAAGAAAGGTCAGCAGAAAGTGGTTTTTTATAAGAGAAAAAAAATAGTTGAGAAAGTTATTGATCAGGCATTTGAAATTAAACGTAAGTTATTTATTTTGACAATCAATAGAATTAGGAAGCTAAACAAGGTAATTTATGATTTCAAAAGAAATAGTAGATGGAAGAGAATAGTTAATCGTAGTAATTTTTGTGAAGTTTTTTCTGGAGAATGGATGCATAGTTCAAGCTCTGAGGCATTTTTTAATGAGGAGAGTTATTTCCAGGATAATGATTTGGTGCATGCAGTTGACACCAGTGGTCGAGCTTATGAAGTGAAAGATGGTTGTCCAGTTGAAAAAGAAAAACTTGTGAGAACAGAGATAGAAGAGGTGTTAGGTAATGAGGTTTTAGGGAGACGTCCTAAGGGTCCTGTGTACACCTGGAAGTGTAGTAGTATTTGCAGTGTACGACAGGATTCCATCAATTTGCTTTGTGATTTTATACGGTCATTTAGTAAGAAAAGTTTGAAGCAGAAAATGAAGTTGTTGCAAGAATTAGATCCTTGCAGAGTGAGAGAAGTGATAGGTTTGCATGGTCATTCACTGGCTTGTCTTTCCAGGAGAGTATGCCAGAGTGTTTTTCATCATTTCAGGATGCTAGCAGTGCATCATAATAAAGTGAGGAAATTAGTTAGAATGTTGTATTATGCTAAGAGTCCAGCAATTATGCTTAAACAATTATGCGCTGCTCTTTTGCATGGTTCTGAAATAGATGTGAAGAATATATGTGAAGAAATTGAGTTTTGTTACTTTGGAAGTAAAGAGGAGAATGTTGAAATTGACCAAGAAGAAGAGAGTAATGTGGAAGATAGTGTACAGGTTTCCAGTACAGATAATTTCCAGAGGGAAATTGCGACGTTTGAGGTGAAATCAAGTGAGAGGCCAAATTTCACTTGTGTGTGTTGTCGACGCACTTATTATAAGAATCAGACTAAGTTAGTGGATTTATATGGAAAAAGTGAAAGGGAAAATAATAGTGAATGGAAGGATTTTACAACATACTTGATGGTAGAAAATTGTTTTGATTTGGGATTGGATCAACGTGTGTGTACTTATTGTTGTAACAAATTAAATCAAAACCAGATGCCTGCTAGAGCAGTTCATAATAATCTGGAATTGGTTGAAATTCCTTCTGAATTGAAGGATTTAAATACTTATGAATCTATTTTGATTCAAAGTATCCATCCCTTTCAGGCTATTGTAAGAATGGAGCCAAAGACAGGGAAATTGCCTCCATCAGATTTACAGAGAGGATTAAAGGGAAGAGTTGTTTATTTGCCTCTAGATTTGAAGAAAAACATTAACACAATTGGAGTAGAAAAAGTGGAAGAGGAACCTCTGGTTATCTTAGTTAATGGGGTTCCGACAAAGAATAAGAAAATATGGCAAGATTTAGTAGATGTTAGGAAAGTCAAAAGGGCAACATTGTATTTGAAAAAATATAATAAATACTATAAAAATGTATATGTTGCAGAAGAGGAAGTAAGTGAGGAAGAGGATAGCGATTTGTGTGCTGGTCAAATTGAGAAAGTAGAACCCTGTACTAGTGAAGAAATATATGAACATTATAGTGTTCATCCTTTGCATTCCAAGGAAGTCATGGGGAATGCTATTGAGTTGTTTCAAATGAAACAAGCGAAAGGGAGTCCCATTAGTGTTTGGGAGGAAAGTTTGGAAGCTCGGTGTTTCCCACAGCTTTTTCCAACAGGTCAGGGAGGAAGATATGATGAGCGACCTCATCAAATTCCTGCTTCTGAATACCGGACTTTGCGATTGTATGCAGGAGATCCTAGGTTTCGACAATGCATTCCTTATTTGTTTCATCTCCTGTTTGAAAGCGATCTGTCTGGACTGTCATATGCAGTGAACCACATCTTGAAAAGTGGTATACACATGCAAAACATCTCGGCAAGTGACTTTATGGATAAAGTCAATGTCCAAGACAGTATTTTGGATTCTCACCTGATTAATCTCATGGCGTGTCAGCGTGGTACTAATGAGTACTGGTACCGTCGTCATGGTGATTTAAAATGTATGCTGAGGAACTTAGGAACTCCCACATGGTTCCTCACTTTGAGCTGTGCTGAGTATGGCTGGGAAGACTTACTTGAATTTCTACGAGAGGCAAATGCTAACGTAGAAAACATCGAATTCAAGACACCCGGAGAACTGTGCTCTTTGGATCCAGTCAATGTATGTAGGTACTTCAATCATAGATTTGAAGGTATGATGTCTTTCATCATGAATAAGAAGAATCCACCTCTTGGAGAGGTGTTGGATTTCTTCTGGAGGAAGGAGTACCAAGCAAGAGGTGCTCCTCATATACATATGTTGCTGTGGATCAAGGATGCACCTAAATTTGGAACGGATGCAGACGACTCAGTGATGAGTTTCATAGAACAGTATTCTACGTGTGCTGTTCCAAACGCAAAGGAGAAAAAAAGCCTAAGAGAAAAAGTTCTACGTTTCCAAAGCCATCGATGTGGAAAGTACTGTCGTCGTAAATTCCGGAACAAAGACAAGTTCTACACCAAATGTCGTTTCGGCTTTCCACGATCGGTGATTTCTAAAGGAAGAGTGAACAGTTTGATGTCTTCGCTGCGACATAATGTGATGAAGAAATCACCTAAAAACACATACAATTTGAAGAGGAACGAAGAGTCTAAGTACATCAACGACTACAACCCGGTGATTTTGTCCATGTGGAATGCTAACATGGATATACAGTTTGTGGCTGATAACTGTATGGCTGTGGCTAGGTATGTGACATCTTACATCACCAAAAAAGAGAAGACAGAATTGAAGGATATGTGGGAGGACATTTCCCATGAAAAGAGCCTCAGCAAGAAGTTGTACAGTTTCAGTCTGAAGATGTTGTCGCATCGAGAAATCGGAGCTTACGAATGTTCTGACCGGTTGTCTTCAGCAAGTCTCTATGCCAAGTCCAGGAGTATCGTTTGGGCGAGTGTTGGTCTTGCTGCAACGCGTAATCGAGTTCTGAAACCTGTGCGGGAAATTGAGTATTTGGCGGAAAAGGAGCCAAACAGTACCGACATTTTGAAGAGCAACATGTTGGATACATATTATCCAAATCGAAGCAGTCACCTCGAGAATGTTTGTCTGTATGAGGTTCTGCAAAATTACATATTCAAGAGGAACATCAAAGAAGATACTGAGAAAGGAGTGTATGCTGTAATAGGAAGTGAGGGATGTCTGGTCAAGCAAAGAAAATGCCACTTGATAAACCATCGAAAATTGAGTGGCGAATCTCCTGAAAAAAAGGAGTTTTTCTATTTAGCACTTTTGCAACTTTTTAAGCCTTGGCGTGCAGAAGAGGAACTGCTTGGAGATTTCCTCTGTTACGAAGACTCTTTCAATGCTGCCAAGGAGACCATAGAATGTCCTGCTTTTTCCAAATATGTAGAAATGTTGAATGTGGAAATTGAGCAGGAAGCAACGATTGCAGCCGAGATTGCCAGAGACAGTTCTCAGGACAGTCAGAGTTCTGCTTCATTGAGTCAGGATCCACTAGGAGGACCTCTTATCGAAAATGAAGCTGCCACTGCTATGAATGAAGTGGAAAGAGCCATGGCACATGCTCAGGAGGATGCGGTTAACTTAGAAGAGTTGGAAAGACAACTCAACGTTGAGCAGAGGAAAATATATGACGAACTTACCATGCAAATTGATCATGGATTAAGTCATGACAAGAAAGAGTGCTCATGTACGTCGTTGAAGCCTGTCCGACTGTACGTGAGTGGAGAAGCGGGAACTGGAAAAAGTTTCCTTATTAAAGCAATTTCATGTTATTTGCAGGAAAGGACAGAGTCATCGCTGTCTTGTGTTGTCACCGCTCCAACTGGACTGGCAGCACATAACATTAAAGGGATTACTTTACATCGTTTACTGATGCTGCCAGTGGAGCATGACAACAAATTAGAATATCACAAGCTATCTGGAGATGCTTGTTTTGAAGTTTCAAGAGTCTTGAGGAAAATGAAACTTCTTATCATTGACGAAGTAAGCATGGTTTCCAATGTCATGCTTGCCTTTGTGCATTTGAGAATGCAAGAAGTTCTCAAAACAGAGTATGATGTGTTATTTGGTGGCAAACACATCATTGTTTTTGGAGATCTTCTGCAGCTGACACCAGTGAAAGGGCAACCTGTGTTCAAAATGCTCACGCATGAAGATACCAGGAAGTGCTTAGGGAGTATTGGCAACGTCAATATATGGTTAAACTTCAATTATGCTGAACTGCATGAAAATATGCGTCAGGCAAAGGATGAAGTTTACAAGACTATTCTACAAGATGTTAGAATTGGAAAAGTGACCGAGCATGGGAAAGAAGCTTTACATGCACGATTACTGACAAATTTATATCCAGACGAAGATGTTGTGCCTGAGAATATTTTTCAGAAAGTTACTGAGAAAAAATCTGGAATATGTTTGATGCCAACTCTTGCAGAATGTGCCAAATTCAACAACAAAATGTTGCATTTAGAAAAGCAAGAGATTGTGAAATTGGAAGCTATTGACAGAGTAGAGCATATGGGATCAACAATTATTTTGTCTGAGAATCTGAAAACAAAATTGGATTCATTAGAGAAGAGTATATCTAAAACTGCGGGTTTTGAAAAGACTCTGAATGTGTGCTTGAACTGCCGTATAATTTTAAGAAGGAATTTACATGTTGAAAGAGGTCTGGTAAATGGATCAATGGGTAATGTTGTTGATTTTGTGAAATACAGAAATAGAGATGGAATTGAATTTTTAAAAATTAAATTTGATGGCATTGAGGAAGTACAGCTAATTGCTCGTTGTTCTGCTAGATTTTTGCTTGTAAAAGACTTATATGTTCGTCGTAAGCAGTTTCCTGTTTGCTTGGCATATGCGGTGACAATCCATAAATCGCAAGGTTTAAGTGTAGACTGTGCATTGGTGAATATTGGCAGTTCTGTGTTCAAGGAGGGTATGGCATATGTGGCATTGTCACGAGTTAGGACTTTATCGGGATTGTACTTGATTGAGTGTGATGTCACAAACATTTGTGCGGATCTAGATTGTGTTAAGGAATACAATAGGTTGAGAAGAGAGTATGCGCCACATTTGCCTCAGTATCCTTTGTTTGAGAAACGTGTGGTAGGCCGGAAACGAAGAAATGTGACCAATACTGGGGAGGTTGTAGCAAAAAGACGAAAAGTTGATGAACCTGAAATTATAAGCAGAAACAAAAAGGATTCTGTTGAAGATGTTGTTGGTTTTCAATTTGAAAACAGTTCTGGTGTCAACTGCTATGCTAATGTAGTGGTTAATGTTGTCTTTTCTCTAGAAACTTTAAAAGAACAGATTGTGGTCAATTCGGATCAAAGATTTTGCAGTTTGTTAAATTCTGTGTTAGAGAAATGTAGCACTGATAGAACAAACATAGAAAGTGTGTCTGAAATTCGAAATCTGTTAGACAGATGTTCAGGCCAAACACAATTCTCTCAAAATAGTCAGCAAGATTGTCAGGAGTTTTTAATGTATATGCTTGATGTATTGCATGATGAAGGTGTAGATGTAGATCACCTGTTTGGGCTTTCTTATCAATGGCAGCATGACTGCGAGAACTGTAGGGTATCAGCTACTACTAGTGTAGACTCAGAAAGATTTATATATTTAACTTTGCCAGACAGTAAATCAGTCTCTTTTAATAAGCTAGTAAAAGCAGCTGATCACAACATGGAGTGTAGCCAATGTAAATCTGAAATGATGTCCACTTTATTTATACGAACATATGGCCAGTATGTCATTTTAATGTTCCAACGATGTAGGCCTGATGGAACAAAATTGACAACTTTAATTAAAAATTTTGTGGCTTCACAGTTGTCAATATCAGGAAGGACTTTTGTAACTGTAGCAATTATATATCATGATGGTCCTTCAATAACATCAGGACATTATACAGCTTATTTAAAGTGTAGAAATGGCTGGTCATTCTGCAATGATTCTGTTTTAATTTTCAAAAAAAAATTGCCATATGACCTTAAAAACTCTTACCTGGTGTTTTTAAAACCAAAATTTTAGGGAAAGAATCTCGGGATGTGCTCTGAGGAATTTCAAGAAGTTCTCATGGCTCCTACACTATTTGGCCTTGAGGATAAGTGTAGTACAGAGACATAACTTTTTACCATAACACTGGACGTTATTGAGAAATACGTGCACTTTGAATGAGTTCAGAAAAACTATTTATTTTTATAAGCTAATTGAAGCAGCGAATCAAAACATGGAGTAGAGGGAATGTAAGTCTGCAATGCTGTCTACTGTTTTACATTGCTTTGTGATTAAAAGTGATGTAGAGAATTAAATAATTGTACTAGTCATAAAGGTAGTGTAAGTCTGCTTCATAGTAAGCAGTATCAGTGTGATAGGAAATGTAGAACATGATTGAGCAAGAAGGGGAAGATATTACTAGTCCAGGATTGTGTAAATGATCTTCAACATTTTAATTCTGAAAGTTGCGGAAATGCGAAAAGACGGGATTGGCTTACAAGAAATCCAAGAGTTATACATGGCTCTGACACGATTTGGCCTTGTGGAATCGTGTGGTAGAGAGCGAGAAGTCATTTATTGTATGTAACATGTTTTTGAAAACGATGGAGGTTTTCTTTCAGAAAGTGGCGGGTTGAAAGTAATAACAGCACAACAGAGTGTAAGCTGTTCATAGGACATCCTTGGCCGTCATGGAAAGTAAGTTAACTTTAAGGAGTTCTGAATTCTGATTTGTAATGTATGGGTTTTTTAAACACAATCATTTTGATTGTGTTTTTTTTCCCCGCTGTTATATGATGAATACCTTCAAGTCACTGTTTTAGTGAAATTTGATACATTCTGAGAACAGCAAAAATAAACCATTTAACATGTATAATTAATTCTGTTCTGTTTGCATTTATGATGTACATGTAGAACTGTGTAGGAGGCATGGAGAAGGTGAGGCTTCTGTCAGTGTCAAAGTTGTTGCATACAGTGCTCATATTCTACGTAGTCTTTTATATTTCATTACTTTCACTGTTTCTGACAGATCTAAAAAAAATTTTTTTAAAAGAACAGTAAGTATAAGGGAAGGAAACAGACAGTTATGTTAAAAGAAACACAGCTATAGGGAATAAACTAGGGATACTGTTACCCGCAATCCTCTGCTGATGATGTCACTGAGCATGTCATGAATGATGTAATATGTGACATCATCAGCAGTGGATTACGGGTAACAGTATCCCTAGTTTACTCCCCTATAGCTGTCTTTCTTTTAACATAACTGTCTGTTTCCTTCCCTTATACTTACTGTTCTTTTTAAAAAAAAAAATTTTTGGGTTCGCTTCCGGTTCGCGTACCGGGGAGCGAACTGGGAAGCGAACTAAGAGAAATAGAGGTTGGCACAGTTGCAAATATTGTACCAATTTTTTTATAACGGGGAGGTAGTTCTGAAAAGAACTTTTTTTTAAATTGTTTTTGTTGTTTTATATTTTTTTTATTATTTTTCTGAACATTTTTTTACTTTTTTTGAATTTTTCTGAACAGTTTTATATTTTTTTTGTTTTTTTTTCGGAGGGGGCAACGAAAACGATTCATTGTAAAGGGCTCAACAGGAGGAAGAAAACAAAAAAAAGAATTTATTGTTTGGGGAGTTTCGGACAAACATGAGCATGATTGTTAATAGCTCTGTTGATCAGAGTGATGCTACTTTCTGCGTAGCAAATGATTCCACTGCAATGTACGCAGACTTGTTTTACTTCACGAAATCTCGTTTGTATATTTGGCACCATCTCCCTGCCCTCTGGTCCCGTTACTTCCGGTACAACAGATCTTCTGGCCATAATAGGGAGATTATCTAGGTCGTCTTGTTCCTCTTCTTCCTCTTCTTGCTGAATTATAACTTTAGCAGGTGGTCCACTCTTCCTTGGATGTGGTGGAGGTGGTGGGGAAGCACCAGCTGAAGCTAGTAAAGAAGCCATTGCTCACTGGTAACAAAGGGTCTTTCTCTCACAATGATGAAAGTCAGAGTGAGGAAAGAAGGAGGGATTTTCACCATTTGGGAAAAAAAATAGTTCTCAACCAATGAAAAGTGTTCATTTTAGATCATATGACCTAGTCTTACATCATTAGGAAACCGAAAGTGAAATGAACCAATGAAAAGTGTTATTACCAAGTCACATGACCTGCTGTGTTTACGTTACGCGCTTTGCAGGGCCTCCCGGTTTGCTTCCAGAAACCTGTGCTTTGCGACTCGGTAAGCGTACGAGTTCGCTAACGTAGCACGTCATATGACGTATCACGCGACAACGCGAAACGTCATGCGGACGGGAGGCGTCACGATGTTGTTTTCTAACGCGGCAGTTGCGGTAAAGAAACGTTTACCGGCTCGCGGTCTATTTCGCGGCATCAAGGTCAGCTAACGGGAAGCTTCCCGATTCGCGAAGCGGGAACGAAGAAAAAAAAATATTTAAAAAAAAAAATTATTCATAAACATATAAAATATATTTTTGGATTTAAAGAAGAATACATTTTACAGCTACAGATATTAGCTGTTAAAAAACCAATGAAATTCACAGAAAAAACCATAGGTTATAGACCATATATAGTTAGGAATTAGCATTTACAAAACCTTGAAAATTCACTGAAAAAAACATAGGTTATACACCATATATAGTTAGGAATTAGCATTTAAAAAACCTTATTTTACTCACACAAAACCATTGAAATTCCATATATAGTTAGTTGCACTAACTATATATCGCGCACCCGCAATCCACTGCTGATGATGTCACATATTACATCATTCATGACATGGTCAGTGACATCACTGATGACATCTCAAATGACATCACTGATGACTCCACTGATGACATCTCATTTGACATCAATGACCACATCACTGATGATATCATTCATGTGACAATACAATGCATCTCCTCACATTTTAATATAACCTCTGTTTCACCCAGTGTTAAATACAGAGTATAATTTTTGAAACCATTGACACACCAATACTAGTTACTACATATGTACTCACTGATTCCTACGTCTACACACACATTCACTCATTCACCCATACAATCATTCATACATACAATCACTCATCTTTACAACACTATCATATGCACTCATACACCTATACAGACACTCACACTCTGCCACTCATCCATGGAGTTACTCACACACCTAGTCAGTCCTGTAAAGAATCAATCACAGTTCCATTTTCTAATCTACACAGTTAAACATAGAGTACCTTACATTTTAAAACATATACTAACACATACTTACTCTCTTATAGAATCACTGATACAAGTACACATTGATCTGCACAGAGTCACACACCTCCCAGCCAGTCATACACACACTCAGTCTCCCATACAAATACTTGTGCAACCAATCAATAACCCATATAGCTACTTATATAGCTACTGATCAACACATGCAGCAGCTTGCACAACAACAGACATGCTGATGCACACTTTCAGACAGTTTAGTCACTAACCCGTGCATTTAGTAAGACGCATTTAATCACTCACTCATACAGTCAATCACGCACCTACTAAAACCTTCATTCAGACACTTATACATCCACTCATTCTTCAATATGTAAAACATATTTAAACTTTACAGAAACACATAATCACTGGATGTTGTCATCAGTGATGTCATTTGAGATGTCATCAGTGATGTCATCAGTGATGTCATTTGAGATGTCATCAGTGATGTCATCAGTGATGTCACTGACCATGTCATGAATGATGTAATATGTGACATCATCAGCAGTGGATTACGGGTGCGCGATATATAGTTAGTGCAACTAACTATATATGGAATTTCAATGGTTTTGTGTGAGTAAAATAAGGTTTTTTAAATGCTAATTCCTAACTATATATGGTCTATAACCTATGGTTTTTTCAGTGAATATATATATATATATATATATTCACTGAAAAAACCATAGGTTATAGACCATATATAGTTAGGAATTAGCATTTACAAAACCTTGAAAATTCACTGAAAAAACCATAGGTTATACACCATATATAGTTAGGAATTAGCATTTAAAAACCTTATTTTACTCACACAAAACCATTGAAATTCCATATATAGTTAGTTGTACTAACTATATATCGCGCACCCGCAATCCACTGCTGATGATGTCACATATTACATCATTCATGACATGGTCAGTGACATCACTGATGACATCACTGATGACATCTCAAATGACATCACTGATGACATCACTGATGACATCTCAAATGACATCACTGATGACATCACTGATTACGTCATCCAGTGACTGTATAATTCTGTAAAGTTAAAATATGTCTTACATATTTAAGAATGAGTGGATGTATAAATGTCTGGATGAAGGATTTATTAGGTGCATGACTGACTGTATGAGTGAGTGGTTAAATGTGTCTCACTGAGTGCATGGGTTAGTGACTAAACTGTCTCAATTTGTGCATCATTATGTTTGTTGTTCTATAAACTGCTGCATGTGTTGATCATTAGCTATATGATTAACTATATACGTTATTGATTGGTTGCCTACGTATTTGTATGGGAGACTGAGAGTGTGTATGGGTGGCTGGGAGGTGTATGACTCTGTGCATAGATGTGTGAGCAGTTGATTCACTAGATGTATGGGTTCAAAAGTGCATGTGGAAACAGCTGTATGGGCGGTTGACTGTGTGCATGAGTGTATGGGTGAGTGAATGGATATCTCAGTGCTACATGTAAAAGTAAGTACATATGTAAAACACAGTACATGTGAGAGTTGACATATATAAATAACTGTGCATAAGAGCCAGTGAATGTGTGAGTGGCTGTATGGATCATTGTGAACTTGTATCAGGGATTGTATAAGAGAGTAAATATGTGTTAGTATATCTTTGAATAAGTAAGGTGTGTATAACTGTATAGTTGAGAAAATGGATGTGTGATTGATTCTTTGCATGACTGACTAGGTGTGTGTGTAACTCTATGGATGAGTGACAGTCTGTGAGTGTCTGTTTACACTTACTGTATCTAAGGTTATATTAGAGTCTGAAGAGCTTCATCGTATTATCACATGAATGATGTCATCAGTGATGTCATCAGTGATGTCATTTGAGATGTCATCAGTGATGTCATCAGTGATGTCACTGACCATGTCATGAATGATGTAATATGTGACATCATCAGCAGTGGATTGCGGGTGCGCGATATATAGTTAGTACAACTAACTATATATGGAATTTCAATGGTTTTGTGTGAGTAAAATAAGGTTTTTTAAATGCTAATTCCTAACTATATATGGTGTATAACCTATGGTTTTTTCAGTGAATTTTCAAGGTTTTGTAAATGCTAATTCCTAACTATATATGGTCTATAACCTATGGTTTTTTCAGTGAATTTCATTGGTTTTTTAAAAGCTAATATCTACAGAAGTAAAATGTATTCTTCTTTAAATCCAAAAATATATTTTATATGTTTATTAATAATTTTTTTTTTATATTTTTTTTGCTTCGCTCCCGGTCCGCTAACCGGGAAGCTTCCCGTTAGCTCAATTCGATTCCGCGATCCGGTCCGCGAACCGGTAACAAATCAACATAGTGACGGTATCGCGTTGCCGCGTAATGCGTCTTATGACGTACTGCGTTAGCGCACCCGGAAGTGCCCCGGGGCGCGGACCGAGGCGCGAAACGCAACTCCCCGGAAGCGATCCGCGGCGCGAAAACGCGACGTATCGCGTTGCCGCGAAATGCGTCTTGTGACGTATCGCGTTAGCGCACCCGGAAGTGTCCCGGGGCGCGGACCGAGGCGCGAAGCGCAGCGAACCGGAAGCTAACCGGGGAGCGTTCCGCAGCGCGTAACATGAGCGTTAGAGGTCATGTGACTTGTTAATAAAGCTTTTCATTGGTTCATTTCACTTTTAGTTTCATAATTATGGAAGGCTAGGTCAGGTGACCTAAAAATAACACTTTTCATTGGTTGAGAAGTATTGTTTTTTCCAAATGATGAAAACCACTCCTTCTTTCCTCACTCTGACTTTCATTATTGTGAGAGGAAGACCTATTTTGCTTCTTGGAAGACCTATTTTGATTGTATGAAAATGGCTTCACTGATTGCTTCAGCTGGTGCACCCCCACCACCACCTCCACCTCCTCATGGGAAGAGAGGACCACCTCCCCAGGTGGTTATCAACACTGAGGAGGAAGATGAAGAGATGGATGAGGAGGGAGAACAACCACAATTTCTTGAAGAGTTGCCCCGGGTTTCAAGAAAGAAACCCAGTTTCATCTGGCAGTTTTTTTCCATCCCTCGTGGCCAAAAAAAGGTCAATGCCAGGTACGCAACATGCCTCATATGCAAGGAACAATTGTCCAGAGGGACGGACAAAAAATACAGCTACGGTAATCATACCATGCATAGGCACATGACGAGGAAACATCCCTTAAATTACAGCCGGGCGGAATTAAGGGATATGATGGACAATCCTCGACCAACTCCTGTGACGAGACCAACAACATCGGTTTCTTTATCACCAGAGGAGGCACGGGAAACTGTGCCAAATATCCAACCCAATTTTGGGAACATGATACACTTATGTATGCGCTGTCGTGCATTATTAGCTTGTGGCAACATGAGCATCAATGCACTGAACCTGGCGTATGAACACCATGATTGCCCTAACCGCCCCCAGTAATTTTTTTTTGCTCCTGTTGAGCCCTTTTCAACGCCTGTTTTTTGTTGTTTCCCCCCCCCAAAAAAAACAAAAAAAATATAAAATCGTTCAAAAAATACAAAAAAAACAAAAAATGTTCAAAAAATACAAAAAAAATATAAAACAACAAAAATATTAAAAAAAAAGTTCTTTTCAGAACTACCTTCCCTTTCCAAAAAAATTGCTACAATGTTTAGCACTCTGGCAAGCTCTCTTTCTTTTGGTTCGCTCCCGGGTTAGCTTCCCGGTACGCGGACCGGGAGCTAACCAAAAAAAATTTTTTTTTTTTTAAAAAGAGTAAGTATAAGGAAAGTAAACAGAGAGTGATGTTTCAAGAAAGACAGCTATAGGGAGTAAAGAAGAGATACTGTTTAATAGATCTATTTACCAAAGAACAGACAGAAGAGGGTATAATTGTGAAAAACAAAATAGATAACGAAGTGAAAGAAAAACAAGCATTGGCATAGCCAATAGGTATCGACTTTGGGACCTTCTAAGTATTTAGTTATGCAGCATAATATCCTTGGTGCAGCAACATCAACTGTTGCATGGCTAAACACGTATAAGGTCCCAAAGGCGAGACCTATTGTCTATGCCAATGCTTGTTTCTTAAGTAGAATTGCAATACGTATGGCTCTTCCATGTAAAAAAATCTTATCTTGTGCTCTAAAGATTGCTAAAGTCTCGACAGAGAACAGGCTAGATTGTAAGTAGGGTAAATTGCGCTTGGTGATCTGTTTGAGGGAGCGTCTGCTTTGCCTGGTGTCTTTGGAGAGCAATTTTGATTGTTATACTGGACAATATAGCCCTAATGTAAATAACATAGGGGCATATTATCAACATAGGCAATAAAAGTTTTGCAGCTTTTATCGGCAGAAATGTGTCGCTAAAGCTGCTTTTGCGGCAGAAAACTGCCGCTAAAGCCGCTTTTGCACCAGTTTTCTGCCAATAAAAAGAGCAATAATTTTATTGGCTGCATTCATAATATGCCCCTTAGTGTGCTTCAACTACACAGAGAAAGCATTATGAACAAATAGTGATACAGTGATCAGTCAAAGACACTAAGAGTAATAGAGACGGAGTGAGTGAACAAGAGTGAGGAACTATGAGAAGAGAGGGACTGAGAAAAAGAGTGGAAGGAGTTGAGTAAGTAGGTAATAGAGAAAGGAATGAGGGAAGTAGCAAAGGCAGGAAACTGAGGATTAAAGAAATGAAGCAGTGGAACTAATAGTAGTTCAATGTGATAGAAATGTAACGAAAAGAGTACAAAATACTTACCTTATAATTGTCGTTAAATTCCTCACTTTTTATTTTTATACTTTCAATCTGTGAAAGAGAGAACAAACATTTGAAAAATATAAAAACATGTATTAAAAAATTACAAAAGACAAGGGCAAAGATTGAAGGACAAACAGTTTTTCAATAACTTTGACACTTACAGAAGCTACACAGTCCTAAAGATATACATTTTAAACTAACACTATCTTGATGCAGATGAAGTGAGGCCTATCTTAAAACATGGTGCATCTTTTGCATTGCTGTTGTCTCAGAAAAGTGTCGCAAGACACTAAAATTTAAAATAATTGCTTCAGGATGCCAATAAGATGTCTACTATCCAGAGTTTTGTTTCAGGTGAGGCCTACTCAGGGTTGCAGATGAAATTTCGAGTTGTTGAAGAGAATAGAGGACATAATACATGTGAAGGTCTACCAATGAAGTGAGTCATGTCCACTGCAATCTTCAACAAAGTCCAAACCTCCTATGTTTCCCTGGACAGACCTAAACTTGATCTGCACAATGTGATTCGTAATGATAGGAAACACAGGTGATGTAATTGAAATACATGCAATTTATTTTGCTCATTTCACAATCACATCACTTGTGTTTCCTTTGCTTAGGTATCTCATTGTGCAGATGTAGTCTAGCATATGAAAGAATACGCAGAAGTGCAGCACTGCATGCAACAACTTTGACACTTACAGAAGCCTCACCTTCTCCATGCCTCCTACACAGTTCTACATATACATCATAAATGCAAACAGTACAGAATTAATTATACATGTTAAATGGTTTATTTTTGCTGTTCTCAGAATGTATCAAAATTCACTAAAAACAGTGACTTGAAGGTATTCATCATGTAACAGCGGGGAAAAAAAACCACAATCAAAATGATTGTGTTTAAAAAACCCATACAACATCAGAAATGAAAATTCAGAACTCCTTAAAGTTAACTTACTTTCCATGACGTCCAAGGATGTCCTATGAACAGCTTACACTCTTTTGTGCTGTTATTACTTTCAGCCCGCCACTTTCTGAAAGAAAATCTCCATCGTTTTTAAAAACACGTTACATACAATAAATGACTTCTTGCTCTCTACCACAAGATTCCACAAGGCCAAATCTGGTCAGAGCCATGTATAACTCTTGGATTTCTTGTTAGCCAATCCCATCATTTGGCATTTCCGCAACTTTCAGAATTAAAATGTTGAAGATCATTTTCACAATCCAGGAATAGTAATATCTTCCCCTTCTTGCTCAGTCATGTTCTACATTTCCTATGACACTGATACTGCTTAATATGAAGCAGACTTACACTACCTCTATGACTACAACAATTATTTAATTCTCTACATCACTTTTAATCACAAAGCAATGTAAAACAGTAGACAACATTGCAGACTTACATTCCCTCTACTCCATGTTTTGATTGGCTGCTTCAATTAGCTTATAAAAAGAAACAGTTTTTCTGAACTCATTCAAAGTGCACATATATCTCCATGATGTCCAGTCCTATGATTAGAAGTTATGTCTCTGAACTACACTTATCCTCAAGGCCAAATTGTGTAGGAGCCATTAGAACTTCTTGAAATTCCACAGAGCACATCCCGAGATTATTTCCCTAAAATTTTGGTTTTAAAAACACCAGGTAAGAGTTTTTAAGGTCATACGGCAATTTTTTTTTGAAAATTAAAACAGAATCATTGCAGAATGACCAGCCATTTCTAGACTTTAAATAAGCTGTGTAATGTCCTGATGATATTGAAGGGCCGTCATGATATATAATTGCTGTAGTTACAAAAGTCCTTCCTGATATTGACAACTGCGAAGCTACAATTTTTTTTATTAAAGTTGTCAATTTTGTTCCATCAGGCCTACATCGTTGGAACATTAAAATGACGTACTGGCCATATGTTCGTATAAATAATGTGGACATCATTTCAGATTTACATTGGCTACACTCCATGTTGTGATTAGCAGCTTTTACTAGCTTATTAAAGGAGACTGATTTACTGTCTGGCAAAGTTAAATATATAAATCTTTCTGAGTCTACACTAGTAGTACTTGATATCATACAGTTCTCGCAGTCATGCTGCCATTGATAAGAAAGCCCAAACAGCTGGTCTACATCTACACCTTCAGCATGTAATACATCAAGCATATACATTAAAAACTCCTGACAATCTTGCTGAATATTTTGAGAGAATTGTGTTTGGCCTGAACATCTGTCTAACAGATTTCGAATTTCAGACACACTTTCTATGTTTCTTCTATCAGTGGTACATTTCTCTAACACAGAATTTAACAAACCGCAAAATCTTTGATCAGAATTGACCACAATCTCTTCTTTTACATTTTTTAGAGAAAACAAAACATTAATTACTACATTAGCATAGCAGTTGACACCAGAACTGTTTTCAAACTGAAAACCAACAACATCTTCAACAGAATCCTTTTTGTTTCTGCTTGTAATTTTAGGTTCATTCACTTTTTGTCTTTTTGCTATAACCTCCCCAGTATTGTTCTCATTTCTTCGTTTCCGGCCTACCAGACGTTTCTCAAACAAAGGAAACTGAGGCAAATGTGGCGCATACTCTCTTCTTAACCTATTGTATTCCTTAACACAATCTAGATCTGCACAAATGTTTGTGACATCACACTCAATCAAGTACAATCCCGATAAAGTTCTAACTCGTGACAATGCCACATATGCCATACCCTCCTTGAACACAGAACTGCCAATATTCACCAATGCACTGTCTACACTTAAACCTTGCGATTTATGGATTGTCACCGCATATGCCAAGCAAACAGGAAACTGCTTACGGCGAACATATAAGTCTTTTACAAGCAAAAATCTAGCAGAACAACGAGCAATTAGCTGTACTTCCTCAATGCCATCAAATTTAATTTTTAAAAATTCAATTCCATCTCTATTTCTGTATTTCACAAAATCAACAACATTACCCATTGATCCATTTACCAGACCTCTTTCAACATGTAAATTCCTTCTTAAAATTATACGGCAGTTCAAGCACACATTCAGAGTCTTTTCAAAACCTGCAGTTTTAGATATACTCTTCTCTAATGAATCCAATTTTGTTTTCAGATTCTCAGACAAAATAATTGTTGATCCCATATGCTCTACTCTATCAATAGCTTCCAGTTTCACAATCTCTTGCTTTTCTAAATGCAACATTTTGTTGTTAAATTTGGCACATTCTGCAAGAGTTGGCATCAAACATATTCCAGATTTCTTTTCAGTAATTTTCTGAAAAATATTCTCAGGCACAACATCTTGTTCTGGATATAAATTTGACAGTAATCGTGCATGTAAAGCTTCTTTCCCATGCTCGGTCACTTTTCCAATTCTAACATCTTGTAGAATAGTCTTGTAAACTTCATCCTTCGCCTGACGCATATTTTCATGCAGTTCAGCATAATTGAAGTTTAACCATATATTGACGTTGCCAATGCTGCCTAGGCACTTCCTGGTATCTTCATGCGTGAGCATTTTGAACACAGGTTGCCCTTTCACTGGTGTCAGCTGCAAAAGATCTCCGAAAACAATGATGTGTTTGCCACCAAATAACACATCATACTCTGTTTTGAGAACTTCTTGCATCCTCAAATGCACAAAGGCAAGCATGACATTGGAAACCATGCTTACTTCGTCAATGATAAGAAGTTTCATTTTCCTCAAGATTCTTGAAACTTCAAAACAAGCATCTCCAGATAGCTTATGATATTCTAATTTGTTGTCATGCTCCACTGGCAGCATCAGTAAACGATGTAAAGTAATCCCTTTAATATTATGTGCTGCCAGTCCAGTTGGAGCAGTGACAACACAAGACAGCGATGACTCTGTCTTTTCCTGCAAATAGCATGAAATTGCTTTAATGAGAAAACTTTTTCCAGTTCCCGCTTCTCCACTCACGTACAGTCGGACAGGCTTCAACGACATACATGAGCACTCTTTCTTATCATGACTTAATCCATGATCAATTTGCATGGTAACTTCGTCATATATTTTCCTCTGCTCAACGTTGAGTTGCCTTTCCAACTCTTCTAAGTTAACCGCATCCTCTTGAGCATGTGCCATGGCTCTTTCCACTTCATTCATAGCAGTGGCAGCTTCATTTTCGATAACAGGTCCTCCTAGTGGATCCTGACTCAATGAAGCAGAACTCTGACTGTCCTGAGAACTGTCTCTGGCAATCTCGGCTGCAATTGTTGCTTCCTGCTCAATTTCCGAATTCAACATTTCTACATATTTGGGAAAAGCAGGACATTCTATGGTCTCCTTGGCGGCATTGAAAGAGTCTTCGTAACAGAGAAAATCTCCAAGCAGTTCCTCTTCTGCACGCCAAGGCTTGAAAAGTTGCAAAAGTGCTAAATAGAAAAACTCCTTTTTTTCAGGAGATTCGCCACTCAATTTTCGATGGTTTACCAAGTGGCATTTTCTTTGCTTGACCAGACATCCCTCACTTCCTATTACAGCATACACTCCTTTCTCAGTATCTTCTTTGATGTTCCTCTTGAATATGTAATTTTGCAGAACCTCATACAGACAAACATTCTCGAGGTGACTGCTTCGATTTGGATAATATGTATCCAACATGTTGGTCTTCAAAATGTCGGTACTGTTTGGCTCCTTTTCCGCCAAATACTCAATTTCCCGCACAGGTTTGAGAACTCGATTACGCGTTGCAGCAAGACCAAGACTCGCCCAAACGATACTCCTGGACTTGGCATAGAGACTTGCTGAAGACAACCGGTCAGAACATTCGTACGCTCCGATTTCTCGATGCGACAACATCTTCAGACTGAAACTGTACAACTTCTTGCTGAGGCTCTTTTCATGGGAAATGTCCTCCCACATATCCTTCAATTCTGTCTTCTCTTTTTTGGTGATGTAAGACGTCACATACCGCGCCACAGCCATACAGTTATCAGCCACAAACTGTATATCCATGTTAGCATTCCACATGGACAAAATCACCGGGTTGTAGTCGTTGATGTACTTGGACTCATCGTTCCTCTTCAAATTGTAAGTGTTTTTAGGTGATTTCTTCATGACATTGTGTCGCAACGAAGACATCAAACTGTTTACTCTTCCTTTAGAAATCACCGGTCGTGGAAAGCCGAAACGACATTTAGTGTAGAACTTGTCTTTGTTTCGGAATTTACGACGGCAGTACTTTCCACATCGATGGCTTTGGAAACGCAGAACTTTTTCTCTTAGGCTTTTCTTCTCCTTTGCGTTTGGAACAGCACACGTAGAATACTGTTGGATGAAACTCATCACTGAGTCTTCTGGATCCGTTCCAAATTTAGGTGCATCCTTGATCCACAGCAACATATGTATATGAGGAGCACCTCTTGCTTGGTACTCCTTTCTCCAGAAGAAATCCAACACCTCTCCAAGAGGTGGATTCTTCTTATTCATGATGAAAGACATCATAGCTTCAAATCTATGATTGAAGTACCTACATACATTGACTGGATCCAAAGAGCACAGTTCTCCGGGTGTCTTGAATTCGATGTTATCTACGTTAGCATTTGCCTCTCGTAGAAATTCAAGTAAGTCTTCCCAGCCATACTCGGCACAGCTCAGAGTGAGGAACCATGTGGGAGTACCTAAGTTCCTCAGCATACATTTTAAATCACCATGACGACGGTACCAGTACTCATTAGTACCACGCTGACACGCCATGAGATTAATCAGGTGAGAATCCAAAATACTATCTTGGACATTGACTTTATCCATAAAGTCACTTGCCGAGATGTTTTGCATGTGTATACCACTTTTCAAGATGTGGTTCACTGCATATGACAGTCCAGACAGATCGCTTTCAAACAGGAGATGAAACAAATAAGGAATGCATTGTCGAAACCTAGCATCTCCTGCATACAATCGCAAAGTCCGGTATTCAGAAGCAGGAATTTGATGAGGTCGCTCATCATATCTTCCTCCCTGACCTGTTGGAAAAAGCTGTGGGAAACACCGAGCTTCCAAACTTTCCTCCCAAACACTAATGGGACTCCCTTTGGCTTGTTTCATTTGAAACAACTCAATAGCATTCCCCATGACTTCCTTGGAATGCAAAGGATGAACACTATAATGTTCATATATTTCTTCACTCGTAGAGCGTTCTACTTTCTCAATTTGACGAGCACACAAATCGCTATCCTCTTCCTCACTTACTTCCTCTTCTGCAACATATACATTCTTGTAGTATTTATTATTTTTTTTCAAATACAATGTTGCCTTTTTGACTTTCCTAACATCTACTAAATCTTGCCATATTTTCTTATTCTTTGTCGGAACCCCATTAACTAAGATAACAAGAGGTTCCTCTTCCACTTTTTCTACTCCAATTGTGTTAATGTTTTTCTTCAAATCTAGAGGCAAATAAACAACTCTTCCCTTTAATCCTCTCTGTAAATCTGATGGAGGCAATTTCCCTGTCTTTGGCTCCATTCTTACAATAGCCTGAAAGGGATGGATACTTTGAATCAAAATAGATTCATAAGTATTTAAGTCCTTCAATTCAGAAGGAATCTCAACCAATTCCAGATTATTATGAACTGCTCTAGCAGGCATCTGGTTTTGTTTTAATTTGTTACAACAATAAGTACACACACGTTGATCCAATCCCAAATCAAAACAATTTTCTACCATCAAGTATGTTGCAAAATCCTTCCATTCACTATTATTTTCCCTTTCACTTTTTGCATATAAATCCACTAACTTAGTCTGATTCTTATAATAAGTGCGTCGACAACACACACAAGTGAAATTAGGCCTCTCACTTGATTTCACCTCAAACGTCGCAATTTCCCTCTGGAAATTATCTGTACTGGAAACCTGTACACTATCTTCCACATGACCCTCTACTTCTTGCTCAATTTCAACATTCTCCTCTTTACTTCCAAAGTAACAAAACTCAATTTCTTCACATATATTCTTCACATCTATTTCAGAACCATGCAAAAGAGCAGCGCATAATTGTTTCAGCATAATTGCTGGACTCTTAGCATAATACAACATTCTAACTAATTTCCTCACTTTGTTATGATGCACTGCTAGCATCCTGAAATGATGAAAAACACTCTGACATACTCTCCTGGAAAGACAAGCCAGTGAATGACCATGCAAACCTGTCACTTCTCTTACTCTGTAAGGATCTAATTCTTGCAACAACATCATTTTCTGCTTCAAACTTTTTTTGTTAAATGACCGTACGAAATCACAAAGCAAATTGATGGAATCCTGTCGCACACTGCAAATACTACTACACTTCCAGGTGTACACAGGACCCTTAGCACGTCTTCCTAAAACCTCATTACCTAACACCTCTTCTGCCTCTGTTGTCACAAGTTTTTCTTTTTCAACTGGACAACCATCTTTCACTTCATAAGCACGACCACTGGTGTCAACTGCATGCACCAAATCATTATCCTGGAAGTAACTCTCCTCATTAAAAAATGCCTCACAGCTTGAACTATGCATCCATTCTCCAGAAAAAACTTCACAAAAATTACTACGATTAACGATTCTCTTCCATCTACTATTTCTTTTGAAATCAAAAATAGCCTTGTTTAGCTTCCTAATTCTATTGATTATCAAAATAAATAACTTACGTTTAATTTCAAATGCCTGATCAATAACTTTCTCAACTTTTTTTTTTCTCTTATAAAAAAATAGTTTCTGTTGACCTTTCTTAATATTTTTTAACAAATTGCCAATTATCCTGTTCCGGAACATTCGTTTACGAATCTCCCTAAACTGTTGTTTCCTTCTACTATCATGCACAGATTTATCTCTTGCTCTAGCAGTAACATTTTTCATTGTCCTTTTCTTTCCATTTGATTTCCTTCTCGTGTTATGGACTGAAACATTTTCTGTAGTAATATTTTTTTTATTACAAATATTTCTTATGAAATATTTAGAGCTCTTACCCGGTGCTTTCTTCGTGTCTTGAGAAATCTTTTTGTTAGAGGACTGCTGGGTTTTTGTTTTCACCTGCTGTCTTTGACGTTTTGCAGCCTTTTCTGTCTTTGTATTGTAGGCATGTTGAAATCTTGAAATGATCTGCAGTTGAATCTGAGGAAAAATATAATAAAAAATGTTAATAAACATTATTACCAAACAGTAAATCAGTAACAGTGATCAAAAACTTAACACACTACTTGACATTTTAATTTGAAGATTTTTTAGTCATTGGCAATCTTACAATACAGAAATACCAGAAAAGAAATGACATTTATATTTATGTTACCTATGCTATTTTATATGTGAATCTGATCTAATTTTATGAACATATTTTAATATTTTATTGAAGACACTACACATAACCTGTTTTTGAAGGTGTCTTTATTTTTAAATTAAACGGTTTACCTTTTTACTTTTTAATAATTATAAAATTTAAAAATAAATGTTTATATTTCCAAAGGCTCAAGCAGGTCAGCTTCCCATCCTATATCATATAGTTCGGACAAATCTGCATCCTCATCACGCTCTTCTTCATCCTCAGGATTTAAATCATCCAAAGGATCAACATCCACTGATGTTTCAATTACAAGTTCAATGATGAGGTCAAAATCAACTGATAGCAGATTGTCGCTCATGTTGAGGTTGTCTTTATCTTTAAAGAAAGATAACAACAATGAGATGTTGCAGAGTAAGAGACAAATCTCAGAGATTATAATAGTAAAATTGTTTAACAAGATTAACATTTAGCAGCTATTATTTAGCCATGTCCAGCAATGCTGAGCAGGTGAAGCCTATGTCTAATTTTTCACTGAACAGGACTCATCTCTTCTTAACCTTGGATAAGCCTCACCGACTCTGTGTCCCCTGCACATACTTAAATGTAAAGGGGCAGATTTATATTAAATGGCACATCCCCAGGCATGCACCAGTTAACGTGCACCACTGCTCTGCCACCCATGGTGTGCCGCATTTACAATCAGATAGGAGAAAGCTGCGTCAAAACCCTGCGCCTGCTTGAAGCTGGCATAGGTCTTGACGCAGCATTGTGGAGATGGGGCACCCCTGAGCCTTGCTGGAGCTGCATCGCACTTGCGATACAACTCCAGCAATGCGCCACCTTTACGGCACAGATGCGTCACGCATCTGTGCCGTTTTTGCCGCATGCTGCGCCGCATTGTAAATGCAGCACAACATGGGTGGCGGAACAGTGGCGCAGGATGACTGTCACATCCCTGGTGATGCGCCAGTCATCATAAATCTATCCCTAAGCTTCTTATCTTGTTACAGATGAACTGCCATATGTATCATCAAACTATTTTGCATTTCCTAAATACCGAATTTTAAGGAATAAATAGCGATTCTTTACCATTCCTAATTTGCAATGAGCAAATTGCTAATTGCAAGTTACCCATTCATTTCCATGGGCTAGGAGGCTCATAGGAAGGAAGGTTGCAATTTGCGATTAGCAATTACCTCATCACAAAATAGGAATTTTTTCAAGGGTGCAGGGGTATCTCAAGAACACCCTGCTGCACCCCTGAAAAAGAAATTTGGGGGCATATGGCACACATACATGCCCTAAGGGCATGTATGGGCGTCATATGTCACCTTTTGTTTTTTGGAAAAAAAGCTTTTTGAAAAGAATTCACAAATTACCACCAATTTACCACAATATGCGAATGGTAATTACCTTCATACATATGGCCCCAAGTGAGGCCTGTCTTGCGGCATGGTGCACCTTTTGCATCACTGCTGCTTGGGTTTTATGTGGTACGTTTTTTTTACACCATGACATATCTGCCTAAATGCATCAATTTGTAATGTTGTCGCCTCATAGCAAATCTTTTGCACCACCGCTGCATCATAAAATTGACGCACAGTGGCACAAAAGAGGCATACACCTATCATAATCTGTCCCTACCATTTTAAATGATTAATCCAGGATGACAATAAAGTGTGTCCTATCCAGAGGTTTGTTTAAGGTGAGGCCTACTCAGGATTGCAGATTAAAGTTACGCTTGATGAAGAATACAGAGGAGATAATACATGTAAAGGCCTACCAATGAAGTAAGTAATGTGCACTTTTTTGCGCTAGTCATCATAAATGTATCCCTAAGCTTCTTATCTTGTTACAGATGAACCACCATATGTACCATCAAACTATTTTGCATTTCCTAAATACCAAATTTTAAGGAATAAATAGCAATTCTTTACTATTCCTAATTTGCAATGAGCAAATTGCTAATTGCAAATTAACCATTCATTTCCATGGGCTAGGAGGCTCATAGGAATGAAGGTTGCAATTTGTGATTAGCAATTAGCTCATCACAAAATAGGATTTTTTTCAAGCGTGCAGGGGTATCTCAAGAACACCCTGCTGCACCCCTGAAAAAAAAATTTGGGGGCATATGGCGCACATAAATTTTAACAAAATTCCTTTACCTCAACAACGATTTTCAAATCATAACTTCAAAACACTACACATGGGAAAATTACTTAAATTGTCCTTAAGACACATAAAAGCGTTTTTTGATTGGCTTTCCTGCATGGTAGGGTCACTTTTAACATGGCTATGTAACACAAACATTCAAAATCTAAATTTTCCATGCACACGTGGAAGCATATTTACAAGCAATTTGCGCCACAGAGAAAGGTCTTACACTAAAATGAGAAAAATAACATCAGGGACAGTCAATTGCCTTATAAAGAAGCATACACCATTATGTCCTTGTCATGATTTTAAAAACAATTCCTTTTCCCCAAAAACGATTTTCAAATCATAATTTCTAAAAACTGCACATGGGAAAATGATTTAAAATGTCCTTAAGACACATAAATGCGTTTTTTGATTGGCTTCCCTGCATGGTAGGGTCACTTTTAACATGGCTATGTAACACAAACATTCAAACTCTAAATTTTCCATGCACATGTGGGAGCATATTTACAAGCAATTTGCGCCACAGAGAAAGGTCTTACACTAAAATGAGAAAAATAACATCAGGGACAGTCAATAGCCTTATAAAGAAGTATACACCATTATCTCCTTGTCATGATTTTAAAAACAATTCCTTTTCCCCAAAAACGATTTTCAAATCATAATTTCTAAACACTGCACATGGGAAAATGACTTAAAATGTCAATAAAACACATGAAAGCATTTTTTGATTGCCTTTCCAGCATGGTTGGGTCACTTTTAACATGGCTATGTAACACAAACATTCAAAATCAAAATTTTCCATACACATGTGAGAGCATATTTACAAGCAATTTGCGCCACATAAATCATAATTTTCTCCTTAAAGCACACTATTCTCTATCTAAAGTAAAGAAATATTTTCTCACCTTAGCAAATACTTTGAGTTTGAAAACAGTCTCAGAAACACACCAATTTGTCTGCAGCAGAGCAAAAGGTATGCACTCCAGAGTCTGCAGCTATGAAAAGCACAGAAATGCTGTAATTCTTCACACATATCTCTCATGTCACCCAATCAAAAGTCTTCCCTCACTTTTTTCAAATGAAAACCCATCCCCCCTCTGCCCTTTCTGCTTTATCTGCATGGCAACCACCTCCTGGAAGAACTCTGTTGTTTGCAAGTTCACACAACAATGTTGCAATTGAACTCTGAACTCTCAGTGCACCTGCATATCCAGTGCATTCTTTCATTTAATGATTTTTTATTGACCACTCAAAATACATCTTTCAAAGAACACATCCGTGCACCCTAACTTTTTGTTTTCAGCAATCAAAATCCACCAATCACTGTTACTGCTTCATGAACACAGAAACTCCACAGTTTTTTTCATGTCAAACTCTCATTTTTTCAACTGCCATTTCATTGCCACACTTCATCTGACTGCAGGAGAACCTTCTCTCACCATGTTTTCTGTCTGGATTGTTGGTCATAGTTATATTCACTGGGCTCAAAGGTACGTTGAAAGCAGGAATTTACCTAACCTCAATTTACAAGATGTGGAAATTAAGTGGTTTGGCCACAGAGGATTAAAATGTCACCAATTGATACCATTGGTGAAAACCTTTATGCATTTGCCCAAACCTGACCTGTTAATTGTGCACTGTGGAGGTAATGACTTGGGCACTTTGACTGGTGTAGGTCTGGAAATGCTTTTAAAGGACACCTTTGAGCAACTAATGGCACTTTTTCCTCAGACTGCCTTGGTATATTCAAATATATGCCAAAGACAGAAATGGAGGTGGTCAAACCAATTTTGTCCACAAATTGAGAAGTCGAGGAAGCATGTAAACAAATCTGTTTCAGCTTACATGAGAGACCATGGAATGGGCTCCCTGTACAACAATAACTTGCGTTACTACATGCAAGATATCTACAGAGGAGATGGAGTTCACTTCTCAGATGAGGGCAACAGAATTTTCACTCTGAATTTAAGAATGTGCATTGGTACCTACTTATAAGTACCTAAATGTACCATAAACCCAAAAGCTCTTCTCAGAGCTACCCTACATCTGATCACTCACAATTATTATTTAACTCTAACATTTTTCACTAATTTTCAACAAAATACGCTACCGGGGCCGCTACCCGGTACGCGAACCGGGAGCTAACCTCGCGAAATTTTTTTTAAAAATGTTTTTTTTTCGCACATATAAGCCTCCTCAGCCACCCTCAGAAAACCTAGGGGGTCAAGATAACTCTACCGTGCCCCCTTCTACCCATTCTGAACATTATTTGCCCTCCATCTTGTATCTTAATTCGACCGAAACACAAAATGGTGGACTCCCGGAACGCTTAAGGTCCGCGAACCGGGGCGCTCAACGGTTCGCGTACCGGGTCGCTCCCTGGGAAGCGCACCATCAAAAAAGGTGGGAAAGTAGTTCACACAAAAGCCACTTGAGACAATTTCACCAAATATAGATTAGCTCATACTACATACCAATCCCTACCATTTTCACAAATTTGATTGGAATTCCATTTAGCCATTTAGCCTGTAGACCTCTCTAAATACCGTGAGGTAAATTACTTCACAAAACACATCTGAAGTGTTGGAATTGACAACCAATTAAAATGTTACTTTCATTTTCTACTTTTTTTACCTGACATTTGATTGGTTATGTACCCGAATATATATAAAGGAAGAGAAGGAAACACAGCCATTTTGACTACTACTTCCTGGTGTACATTTCAATAGGATTTTCATTAATAACTTCAACTTCTTTTTAAAGGTAAGTTTTTATTTTTAAAACTGAAGTATATTGTGCACTATAAGTTAATATGGTAAACTTTTTCTGTTAGTTATATACTATCCCTCTGTAGTACTTATAAATTTAGATACAATTTTTTATATTCCTACTTCCACTCTGATACTATACACTGCCCAAAGATAAATTCACTGTTAAAAACTGCCTATCTAAAATTAATCCCAACAGTGCCCTACTTCTACTAATATATATTTTTTTTATGCAAATTTCAGGGAAAATGGAAAGCGAACAAAAAATTTCATTTGAAATTGTCCTTCCAGAGTCCAACACAGAAATCATTGATCCAAATGAGATTGAATTTATGGATGAAACTTGGGACCAAGAACTACTGCAATGTGTACAAGCAGTAGATAACCTCCTTGCAAATGAGGACATTTTACAACCTCAGAGACTACAATGTATATTCCACGATAATTATGAAATTTCTGACAATGAAATGTTAGAAAGTTTAATAAATTATGAAACACAATAAAAAATGCTTAAAAAATAAAAAAAATAAAAAATAATCAACAAAACCAACAATCAATTAACATACAGCATTTGAAAAGTCTATCATTCATTTTTCATTGCAGTACGCTGCCCAGAACGCTTCCCGGTTCGCGGACCGGGCGCTACCCACGCAAAAAAACAAAAAAAATTTTTTTTTTTTTTTTGCCCCGCGGGGCCCTTTTAAAGCCTCCACATTAAACCTAAGGGGTCAGGGAGGATCTACTATGCCCCCTTATGGTTATTTCCACCTTTGTTTTGGCCTCCTTTTGTCTCTCAATCCTACCGAGAGACAAGATGGCGGCCGCTCCGGACTGTTTGGAATGTTTACAGACGCCGGATAACCAATCAGCTTCGCTACGCGAAGTTTTGGTACGCGCCCCGGTCCGCGAACCGGGAGCTGCCCGGTCCGCTGTTACAGATATATATCTTTTTTTAAACGTTAATTTCTCAAAATCCACTGGAGCACATATATTGAGACCTACAAAAGGCACATCGGGCTACCAGTCTCTACAATTTTGCCAAGTTTCGTGCAAATCCATTCAGCCGTTCGGGCTAAAAGTGCGACAGACCGCCCTATGGAAAACTCAATGTTAAAAACACGTTTTGGGACCCCCCTTTTTTCTCGGCCCCCCCTTGACAAACCCCCCCCAAATTTCCAGGGGCTGCTCAGAAACAAAATGTTCAATTTTCCAGAAAATTTCAGCCAATTCCGTCCACAAACGCCAAAGTTATTAGACATAGAATCTTCAAAAATCCCATAGGGAAAAAATCCTAACTAAATATACCTACTGGCGACCGCCAGTAGGTAATATATATATATATATATATATATATTTATTTATTTATTTACTTTACACTTGTGTATATATATATATATATATATTCACTGAAAAAACCATAGGTTAGAGACCATATATAGTTAGGAATTAGCATTTACAAAACCTTGAAAATTCACTGAAAAAACCATAGGTTATAGACCATATATAGTTAGGGATTAGCATTTACAAAACCTTATTTTACTCGCCCAAAACCATTGAAATTCGCATATATAGTTAGTTGCGCTAACTATATATCGCGCACCCGCAATCCACTGCTGATGATGTCACATATTACATCATTCATGACATGGTCAGTGACATCACTGATGACATCACTGATGACATCTCAAATGACATCACTGATGACATCACTGATGACATCATCCAGTGACTGTGTGTTTCTGTAAAGTTTAAATATGTTTGATATATTGAAGAATGAGTGGATGTATAAGTGTCTGGATGAAGGATTTAGTAGGTGCGTGACTGACTGTATGAGTGAGTGAATAAATGTGTCGTACTAAATGCATGGGTTAGTGACTAAACTGTCTGAATGTGTGCATCAGTATGTCTGTTGTGATGTAAACTGCTGCATGTGTTGATCATTAGCTATACGAGAGGCTATATGTGTTATTGATTGGTTGCCCAAGTATTTGTATGGGAGATTGAGTTTGTGTGGGGGTGGCTGGGAGGTGTGAAGAAGAAAATGGCCGCTGGTCGGGGGTCCTGGTGAGGAGCTCCGGGGCTGGGGATCTCCTAATCTGGATTAAATCCCTGATCAACCCCTAACCATCAACCCAGAACCAAGCGGAACGAAGCGGAACCAGTGCTAGTGATTCTGAGCTAACTTATAGCCAAATACGAACACAGCAAACGCAAGACGCCGGAAAGATTGCAGTACCTGGTCAGTGGACAAGGCTGACCCCCATCTACGAACTCCTCGGACGTCGGACCCTTCTGCAGGCAGACCACCAGATGCTGAGCAATCACGGAGAATCCACAACGGACATTCCCTCGGATGTGAGCGGGTCTGAGGACGCTGGGAACAATCGACGACGGCTCCGGTGCCTGTGAACACAAACTGACCAGCGCGGAGGGCGGAGCGGGGAGACCTCGGTGACCGACACGAAAGGTATGAACGTTCACACCCTCAGGGCGGCCCCACCAGCTGATAACTCCCCGTGACCGCAACTCCCCTGAATACAGGCATAGGGAAAACGGGAGGATACTGCGGAGGAGGAATGAGGAATGAGAAGCGGCTCGCCTGTCCTTAAAATGGCGGCCGCTTAGGACTTCCATACCCACGCTATCCCATCTAAACCCTCCTATCACCAACCTGGAAGCACAGACAGGGAAATAGGACTGGCGGCTTGAGACAGGGAAGGAAGATATCCCTGACTCGACTGAACAGACAAGAAAAAGTGAGAAGGGACCAATTACTATAATAAGTGAAATAGGACTGGCGCCTTGAGCAAGAGAAAGGAGACCTCCCAGAACCCACCTAACCGACAAAACTCTTAAAGGACCAAGAGAAGCAAGAAAAGGAGACTTCCCAGAACCCAGCTAATATATAAAGAAAAGTTATAAGGACCAACCAAGTTAAGGAGTGGAAAGAGAGAAGAGACTAAGAAAAGGAAAAAGGAATTAAACAACTTCTAGAGGAAAAGATATAAAACCCTCTCAGGAAACTTCAGGGACAGACTCGGCTAACATCCTACACTGGCTACTTATCTCCTGACAACTCGCTTTCACATTTAGGGATAGCCAATTAATTAATTAAATATTATTGAGGGCACCATAATTACAAAGAACTGATGAAAATAAGATAACATAACTAATAAGGATCAATTAATCAGAGGATCCAATATGAAACAGTAGTCTGGAAGTCACTCTCAACTTCTATATCCTCCACGTCTACAAGGGTACAATAATAAGAGCGAACTAAACCACAAAGGAAATTATACCTACCACTGCGAAACCATAGCACTGAGTTACTTGATTTCTATATCCTCTAGGAAACACTGGCCGGGAACTACTCAGTACAACATAGTCAATAGGGAACCACTCAGTACAAAATAGTCAATAGGCCTCTGCAGACCCTCAACGTGAAGCGGAAATGGACGGAAGAAACCTAGGATCGACAGGGCCCAATGCAAAAAGCATAGAATACCCTTCAACCCTATCCAAAAATGCTGCCAAAAAATTCAAACACAATACGTTGAGAAAAAACCCGGACATGCTGTTCTCTGACCCATACTTTGATAGAGTTAAAGGCATCAAGATGAATGACCTTATATTCTACACAGACAAAACAGCTAAATGGCGCAACGCCCTTACAAAAATGCTGTTCACTAAAACTATAAAAAACATACCATATGGCACAAAAATAACGACTTCACTAACGAAAAGAAGTAAGACAGAATTATGCATTACCATGTATAAAACGGGAATAGTGCTGATACAAGCAGCCAACAGAGAACCCGAGAAATTTGAGACAACCTTCCAAAACTTAAAGAAATACATAGAAGGACCAAACCACCAACAAAACATGACACCACCAGATGCCACTCTTGAATACAACGACTCCAACACTAGAGACACCAGTCAAACGGACGGCCAGAACAACCAAGCCTCTAACACTGGAGATTTAACCGAAAACGCGAGGGTAATACCAGAGACTGAGATAGAAAGGATAGCGATATCTACTAACCTTGGAATCAAAGAGAATAACCAGGCACCAAGGAAAGGACAGTTGCCGCTAACGCACAACTCCACCGCGCCTGAAGAATGCACCCCAACTCCAAACGAGTCCCTCCATGAAGCTAACGGAATAAACAAGGCAGATAACATCGACCTTCCACATCCTCCCTCGAATGCGAGACCTGAGTCCCATAGAGCCCTACTCACAAAAACACCCCTTACATCCCCTAACACAGGAAGTAATGGGGACACCTCTAATAGAGCTAGAATTCGCAACCAAACTAAGGATACCAAGAAAAGATCTATGGCAATAAGAACAGATCACTCACGGAAAAGAGCAAATTGCAATACCCATCCAGCCAGATCTATCCCACATAAGAAATCACCCCGAACACAGAAAGAAGTCAAGGAGCTCCAGAAACTCGTAGGAAACCTGGCACAAAACTCGATGAAAATATCACAGACAATTGGAAGAATCTGGGAGATGGCGATAAGTACGCACACTAAGGTCTCACACATCCAGAATCTGGTACTCAGACCCAACAGACCTAACAGGACCAAGCCCTTGTCTAATGAAGAAGCTCTGGCCTTACTCCGATCTTATGAACAAACCGAACAAATTGCCCTTGGTAGGGAGGAGAATATCAAAACTGTACCCATTGACTCTAACAGAACTTCCAGAAAGAATGACCGGAAAGCAATTCACCAAAACCTACAACAAATTCAGCTAACCGCAGCTGAATCTGATAATGGAAAACTCGTTAAATCACAGAAACCCCTGAAGTGCCTACTTCTTAACTGTCGTTCAGCAACTAAACATGCATCAGACATAGCTGCCCTCATCATTAACAATGAAATTGACCTGGCCATCCTCACCGAAACATGGCTCAATGAATCATCATCTCCTACCATGGATCTCTTAATACCACCACAATATAACATCGTCAGGTTAGACAGACCAAGGAATGTAGGAGGAGGCATAGCGTGCATTCACCGGTCAGAGATTGAGGTCCGCGAATTCCAGTCTGACCCCCTAGAATCCTGTGAATACCTTGGTATTAATGTGAGATCACCAAATAATCAAAGTTGCAACTTGCATGCATTCTACCACCCACCAGGAGACAACGCAAAGTTCACAGAGCAATTGATAGAGATCATAACGACCAACTCTAACTCGGATGCCAATAACATATTCCTAGGCGACTTTAACCTCCACTGGGACGACGGCAATGACAAGCTGGTCAACTCGCTTAAAGACTTCCTCTGTGAGCTAAAACTTACACAAGCATGCAACCAACCCACTCACACACAAGGAGCGACCTTAGACTGGATTATTTCAAGAAATACAGAGACATCAATCCTCGCTATAGACCCATGTGATTGGTCCGACCATCACATCATAACATTCACGATACCTACAATGAAAAAGGGAAAGACCGTGCAACCACGCAAGCTCAAGAAACTGATCCGAGACACAAAAGAGGCTAATATTGAACTACTGGTTGAAAGGTGTGAGAAAGACCTGAAGCCACCCATTAATAAGCAAAATGTCAATGAGCTGACGGATCACTACACAACGACGATCGGTAATATCGTCAATGACACCATGCCCCAAAAACTGAAAAAATGCTCAGAGAAGCCAAAAAATCCTTGGTTTAATGAGTCACTGAACGAGGACAGGCGCAAATTGAGAATGGCCGAAAGGAAATGGAGACAACATCCCTCCTCACCCGAGCTGAGAGCCCTCAGAAAAACAAGAAAAGAATACAACAAAAAGATAATCAACTCCAAAAAAGAATTTATCAGAGCTGAACTGGACAATGCCAGAAACAGACCACGAAAACTCTTCGAGATCTTAAAACAACAATCAAATAAACTAGCCAAAACGGTTCAAGAGGACACAAAAACTCCCATAAGCTGCGAGGAATTCTCCTCATTTTTCACAGAAAAATAAAAAATGCTAGAAGTTGAACTCACAAATGCAGCAGCCAACCTTATGACCCTTCATCCACCTAAAAATGAGGCCAATGCGTCAACAGAGGGTCTCCAAACAAAAAACAAGGCAAACTGGGACACATTTGAATTATACGACCAGGAAAAGATCGCCAAAACGCTGGCCGAAATTAGACCAAACAACCACTATCAAGACCCTCTACCGGGAAAGTGTGTAAGAGAAATCAGCCACACTCTAGTTCCAATCTGGACTGAGATAATAAATGCCTCACTTGCACAAGGGATCCTCCCTGACTGCCTAAAAACAGGGCAGGTAGTACCCATCATCAAAAAACCGACAGCTGATGCAACAGACCTAAATAACTATCGACCAGTGACTAACATCCCTCTACTGGCCAAACTCATTGAGAAATGTGTGCAGGGCCAACTAAGCCAACACATCGCTAAGTTCTCGCTATTAGATGATTGCCAATCAGGTTTCAGAACAGGGCACAGTACTGAAACTGCGATTCTGCATATTGTCGATGACGCCCTACAGGCCCTAGACCGAAATCAAACATGCCTACTGATCCTGCTAGACCTGTCATCAGCATTTGACACGGTAAAGCACGAAGTACTAATGACCAGGCTACAAGACAGGATGGGCTTGTCCGGAAACGTGTTGAAATGGTTCAATTCTTTCCTACAGAACAGGACTCAGCGATTCCAGGTTAACCAAACAATATCTTCCCCGACCCCCAATACAATCGGGGTCCCACAAGGCTCTACGCTATCCCCTGATCTATTCAACTTGTATGTAGAACCTCTCACAGAGATCCTTCAAAAATCTCAGATATCCTATCATATGTATGCAGATGACACGCAAATATACATGAAGATCACCTCCCTTGAGGACATTGACCGAATAAACAAGACACTAAAGAGAGCCTTGCGATGGTTAACAATGAACCATCTGAAACTAAACGCCCAGGAAACAGAATTCCTGCTAATCTCACCGACAAGGAGCTAATCTGAAGTTAAGGAATGGACTAAACTGGTGACGGCGCTAAATTGCACCCCGATCCTAGTTAACTCAGCTAAATCACTAGGAATCACGCTAGATGAAAACCTCGACATGAAACAACACATTAACTCAATGGCCAAGAGCGCCCGCTTCCACCTGAATTACTTAAGAAAACTGAAACCCTTTATCTCAGTGATGGATCTAAAACTGGCTATCCAATCACTAGTTATCTCGAGGATCGAATACGGCTGCACCACATTATCTGGCCTTCCGAAAACATCCACAGCACCACTAAAAGCCTGCCTCAACGCAGCGGCTAGACTCATCACGGGAACGAAGAAATTCGATCACATATCTCCGCACCTGAAAGCACTAAACTGGCTACCTTACGAGGCCAGAATTCAAATGAAGATGGCCTGTATTACACATAAAGCGGTTCACTACAACATGCCTAGATACCTAGCCAAGAAACTTAAGCTATCAGGAGGTAACAGACCAACTAGAAGCACAAAAGAGTTACTATTGCGACCAGCTTTTTTCCACAAGATAAAGACCTACAACAGAGCATTCTCCGGAGCTGCCCCCAGAATCTGGAACTCACTCCCTCCAAACCTCAGGAAGATTCAAAATACAGCAACATTCAAACGAGAACTGAAGACCCACTTGATGAGTAAATACCCTACATAAAGAAGCAGACGGACTACTGGGATGATCATTTACGCTACCAGAGGGCTGTCCTCGGCATGAAAATTGGAGGATCAATATCTGATAACTAACTGTTTTCCATGGTCAAGCCGAGGCTAGACACGTTACTGCTACCTCATATTCTTGTGTACTTATAACTACCTCATATACTTGTGAACTTATAACTATATCTCACAGACATAATCTATGTAACCGCTACCTCACCCTATTTTACCCATATCATCCTTGATATGCACTGGATTGCCATATAACCCTACCTCACCGAGCTTGGATGGTTACCATGACACAAGCTAAACCTTGTTCGTCACCTAATGCTAATTGCACAGACACTAGGAATTATATATCTAATCATGTCCATACAGTATATTACCCTCTACCTCATAACTATTTGTTGTTGTTATTACTGCTATTATAATGTCTACCTGTAATCCTTTTCCCTGTTAAGCGCTCTGATACCCACGGGTCTTGTCCGCGCTATACAAAACTCTATAAATAAAATAAATAAAATAAATAAGTGTGTGACTCTGTGGATAGATGTGTGAGCAGTTGATTCACTAGGTGTATGAGTTCAAGAGTGCATGTGGAAACAGCTACATGGGCGGTTGACTGTGTGCATGAGTGTATTGATGAGTGAATGGATATCTAAATGCTACATGTCATAGTAAGTACATATGTAAAACACAGTACATGTGAGAGTTGGCATATATAAATAACTGTGCATGAGAGCCACTGAATGTGTGAGTGGCTGTATGGATCATTGTGAACTTGTATCAGGGATTGTATAAGAGAGTAAATATGTGTTAGTATATGTTTGAATAAGTAAGGTGTGTATAACTGTATAGTTGAGGAAATGGAGGTGAGATTGTTTCTTTGCATGACTGACTAGGTGTGTGAGTAACTCCATGGATGAGTGACAGTGTGTGAGTGTCTGTATACACTGAGTGTATCTAAGGTTATATTAGAGTCTGAAGAGGTTCATCGTATTAGCACAAGAATGATGTCAAATGAGATGTCATCAGTGATGTCATCAGTGATGTCATTTGAGATGTCATCAGTGATGTCATCAGTGATGTCACTGACCATGTCATGAATGATGTAATATGTGACATCATCAGCAGTGGATTGCGGGTGCGCGATATATAGTTAGCGCAACTAACTATATATGCGAATTTCAATGGTTTTGTGCGAGTAAAATAAGGTTTTGTAAATGCTAATCCCTAACTATATATGGTCTATAACCTATGGTTTTTTCAGTGAATTTTCAAGGTTTTGTAAATGCTAATTCCTAACTATATATGGTCTCTAACCTATGGTTTTTTCAGTGAATTTCAATGTTTTTTTAATAGCAAATATCATAAGCTGTCGAATGTCAAGTACGTGGTAAGTAAAAACATTTTCGTGTTTATGCACACTGATCTGCTTTGAATGCTGCCCCCCCCCTCATTTCTATTAGGAGTACTCTCTCTTTGCAGATAGTGAAGGGTAGTTAACGCAGGCCTTTGCCCCCGTTGTAATCCATCGTGCCTGCTTCTCTCTCCATTTGATTGATTGTTATCCAAGCATTTACTGTTTTAGAATTGGTTCTCTTTGGTTCATTCTCTATTTACAAACAAGCACAGAGTCGCAATACTCTGTTTAGTCTTTGCAGATAGTGAAAAATCGTGTAAAAAAACAAAAGGAATCGAGCAAAATCAGTAGGCCACTAATGGGAT
The DNA here is from genome assembly GCF_964261635.1 of Lissotriton helveticus. Classification (NCBI taxonomy): domain Eukaryota; kingdom Metazoa; phylum Chordata; class Amphibia; order Caudata; family Salamandridae; genus Lissotriton; species Lissotriton helveticus. The sequence continues at coordinate 707,022,631 of NC_136071.1, forward strand.
CTCTTTTTGACCTCGCTAAAATAGAAACATTAGGAACAACCCCTCATGAGAAATACGAAACTAGTGAGATGAACTGAGCTCCACACCATGATGGCTGCAAGACAGCTCGGCTCCGCCACCCACCCCGCCCAAAATAACGATAAACTCTATGCAAATATTACAAATATATACAACACACCAGCAAAGTAACAGGGTAGAACATTTTATTAAATAACTATTTACATAACTATTTTATACTTTTTGTTGCCCGATCCGGCTAGCTCAATCGATCGAGCATCAAACTCATGCACTCTGATAGTTCAAAGTTTTGAGGAGTGCTTGTTAGACTGTCTGAAGCTTATTTGCACCTGCTACAGCTTCACTATTCTCAATGTAAGTGGGGGCTGTTTGAGGACGTGACTGCATTTGAAAACAATGTGATGCGGTGCCTCCGTGAACCGCTTGACGGAGGCCCCCGAGGGACGGTGTGATGGCGCGGACTCAGAGGGGGCGCTTGGCTCCGGCCCCCTCCCCAAGTCGTGTTGCCCTGGTGTGGCCTGAGATCACCCCCGACATAGGTGGCCGGCTCCCGGGGTCAAGCGGAACTTTTTGCCTTTTGGTGACTCTTCCATTCTTGACCTTGTCCCACAATCCGTTTGACCTAAAGACACGCTGTAGTGGGGCGCCCCTTTACCGTTTCAGTTGCCATTCCGCCCGCTTTTGCTACACTGTGCCTCTTCCGCTATTCAGCTGTTTACCGCCCGCTCTTGCGACTACAGCGTCTCGCTCACCATGTAGTTGAGTTGCTCCCGCTCTTGCGGTGCAGCGATAGGCGGCTGCCACAGGACTCTCAAAATGGCGGCCGGCTCTTCAGATTTGGGCGTGGTCCACTAAAATGGCCCTGCGACACCTTGGAACTCGGACGCTTGTCTGCTAGGGCTTGGGCTCCATTCTCGAAAGCGTCCCCTCAGCCTTGAAGATTCTACAAAAGTCTTGGGGGCCCCCGACTCCCGCAGGCTTCTGGTGGGGAGCGGCTGCCATGATTGCTCGTGGAATGGCCATGACGGAGCTACGAGATGGTGGTGCTCTCATGCTGACGCCAGCTTCAGTCTGAAACATCCAGAAACACTGTAGACTACCAATTCGATCAGTTCCGGTAGCGCCCCAACGTGACCCGGTAGAGAAGAACTTGCCCTCCCCTCTTTGACTGATGGTTCTTGTTGCCTGTCCCTTCTGTTGTCATTTAACAGAACTATTTAGCCTGCTGAAAGGGGTTGTGTTCCGACCGCTGGTTGGTGGAGACATTTTGACTATATTCTGGACCTGTGTTGTCGCGTAATGCGTCATATGACGCGCCGCGTTAGCGCATCCGGAAGTGCTCCGGTGCGCGAAGCGCAGCTTCCCGGAAGCGATCCGGGGCACGGCGCGCAGCGCGTAACGTAAGCATAACAGGTCATGTGACTTGTTAATAAAACTTTTCATTGGTTCATTTTACTTTTCTTATTCTAATGATGAAAGGCTTGGTCATATGACCTAAAAATTACACTTTTTATTACTTTCGAACATTATTTTTTCTTAAACATATATGTTATAATGTTCCAGGCTAATGTACTTTCCCGGAAAATTTACAACTGTCCTGCAAGTAAAATATATTCCTTTTTCGAGAAAAAGGGCGTTTCTTCGTCCCATGACGGAGCCGTTGAGCAAAAGAGGCTCGGCCTGCTGTCTTAGTCGCCGATACGCCTGAATATCAGATTCTTATCGATCACTTTATGTTGCAGGAGTAGAAAACACAACAGCCCTTGACCATTTATCTTTACTGCGTTCCTGCGTATTATACCTTTTACCCTTCATGTAATTGGACTGCTTTATTTCACTTGCCTTTTACTGATTCGAAAACAGTGACTATTATTAAAAACGTTACCAATGTAAATACTACTACCATGTTTTCTTTTAAAAACCTTTATTGTGAAAATGTCAGTATACAAATACGGGCCTATAACCACGTGGGCCGGCCACGGAGCAAACTGTAATCGTAAATGATGAGGAGACATTTACACTGTAGAGGAACGTAACGGGCGGGCCATTAGGTTGCAAGAACTAAGGTGTCTAACAGTTGCGGAATCGGTGGACGTACATTTTATAATTAAAATACGACAGGGCCAGTTACAATAAAATAATCTAGATATACATTTGCGGGCAAGTACCATGGGTGACGTTAATTCGAACTTTCAATAGTACAGTAATCAATAACACATCAGAACTTAATATCAATAGGGATGTCGAAATATTCAATCAATTCTCGTCCCCGCCCGCCATGTGCTTCAAAACTGCATACGTATCTCGTGATATCAAGGTTGTGCAACCAGTACACAACAAGGAGTTACGAGTCCCATTTATTACGGCGCCATTTTGGGCGAGGACGGGCAGGTCCAGGATATAGTCAAAATGTCTCCACCAACCATCGACTATGATGGTGTTCATATGCTGTATTTATTAGAGTAACACTCATCTGTCCACATGAAATTAATTTGCCACAATCTAAACATGTCATTTTAATCTTTCCAAAGTTCTTCTGAATATTTGGGACCGTTTCCCTTGCCTCTGATGCTGTCAGTGCCACTTCTTTGGTGAATGTACTGGCAGGTCGGGGGTTGTCCTCCAAATCTCTCTTTTGTGCAGCACTATAATTAATCGGTGCCACCTCTCCATATGACGATGCATGGTATAATTACCATAACTATATTTTTTTTCGGTTCCTCTGGAGAGTACATCGTGGCAGATGAGGCAGGTAACGTACCGGGCATTTACCTTTTTTGCATGTAGAGGAAAGGAAAAAAAATGTGAGCGTCTGAGTTCTAAGGTGTCCCAGGGCCATTTTAGTGGACCAGGCCCAAATCCAAAGAACAGGCCGCCATTTTGAGAGTCCTGTTGCAGCCGCCTGTCGCTGTAGCAGCAAGAGCGGGCGAAACTCAGCTAGACGGCGCTCCACTGCAGATGAAGTGCCTCAACCTGGAGAGGCGGGAAAGGATCTTTTGCGCCGCCTCCCCCCCCCCCCCCTTCGGGCACCCCACGCCGTCTTTCGGCGCAGCATTGTAGGATGGCCACACCAGTGCGGCAACTTGCTAGACACCACCTCGGTGCCATCCGGATCTCGGCGCCCCACTGCAGATGAAGTGCCTCCACATGGAGAAGCGGGAGAGGCTCGTTTGCGCCGCCTTACCCCCCCCCCCTCGGGCACCCCACGCCGACTTTCGGCGCAGCATTGTAGGATGGCCACACCAGTGCGGCAACTTGCTGGACACCACCTCGGTGCCAACCGAATCTCAGCGCCTTGTGGTGTCTTCCATTCCGAAAATATTGTTGGCAGCATTTTGAAAGGAAAGATAAACAGCCGTTTGTGGCCCTCACTACACCGTTCTCCTAGTGAGTCTCACATTGTTACATTTAGGAAGAATGTTGAAGAGTAGTATGTTGAAAATCTGAAGCCATTGTTCTACAAACTCTCAACCAGCCTTGGATGGAAAAATCCTGAAGAATGTACAAACTGAAAACCAGTTTTTGTCTGTATAGCATCAGCAGCAACGCTTGAGTCAGCTTTGTGTGAAGCCGCCATTTTGATTCAATCAATAGTGTCCCCCTGCACACATTCAGGGACCTGGTCGTGTCTTCAGGTCAAACGGATTGTGGGACAAGATGCACAAAGGAAAAGGAAAAAAGTTCCGCCGGACCCCGGGAGGCGGCCGCCTATGTCATGGGCGATCTTAGGCCACACCAGGGCAATAGTGAAGCTGCAGCAGGTGCAAATAAGCTTCAGACAGTGTTACAAGCGCTGCTCAGAACTCTCAACTATGACACCACCTCAGTGCCATCCGGATCTTGGCGCCTTGTGCTGGTTCCGGCCTATTCACACATCGGTCCGCTACTGACGCCACCTCACAGGCCAACGGGGCACCCCACGCCGACTTTCGGCGCAGCATTGTAGGATGGCCACACCAGTGCGGCAACTTGCTGGACACCACCTCGGTGCCATCCAGATCTCGGCGCGTTGTGCTGCCTTCGGCCTATTCGCCACAAGTGCGCATGCAACTCAGCTGCATAGCGAGTGAAACACCAAGGGGCGCCCCACTGCAGCCGAGGAACCTCCATCTTGGGGGCGACGCACAGCATCACATTGCTTTCCAATGCAGTCAGATCCTCAAACAGCCCCCACTAACTGACGCGAACTCACAGGCCAACGGGGCGCCCCACGCTGACTTTCGGCGCAGCATTGTAGGATGGCCACACCAGTGCGGCAACTTGCTGGACACCACCTCGGTGCCATCCGGATCTTGGCGCGTTGTGCTGCCTTCGGCCTATTCGCACATCGGTCCGCTACTGACGCCGCCTCACGTGCCAACGGATTTTCTACGCTTTTTATAGCCCTATGCCGCATAACAGGTCATGTGACTTGTTTATAAAACTTTTCATTGGTTCATTTTACTTTTGGTTTCCTAATGATGGAAGGCTTGATCATATGACCTAACAATAACACTTTTCATTGGATTAAAACATTTTTTTTTCCCAAACGATGAAAGCCCCACCTTGTTTCTGGATGTTTCAGACTGAAGCTGGCGTCAGCATGAAAGCACCACCATTTCGTGGCTCCGTCGTGGTCATTCCGCGAGCAATCATGGCAGCCGCTCCCCACCGGAAGCCTGCAGGAGTCGGGGGCCCCCAAGACTTTTGTAGAATCTTCAAGGCTGAGGGGACGCTTTCGAGAATGGGGTCCAAGACCTAGCAGACAAGCGTCCGAGTTCCAAGGTGTCCCAGGGCCATTTCAGTGGACCAGGCCCAAAAAGGAAAGAGCCTGCCGCCATTTTGAGAGTCCTGTGGCAGCCGCCTATCGCTGCACCGCAAGAGTGGGCACAACTCAGCTGAATGGCGGATTTTGGCACAGTGTACCAAAAGCGGGCGGAATGGCAACTGAAACGGTAAAGGGGCGCCCCACTACAGCAGACGAGCCTCCACCTGGGGAGGCCCGTTCACGCCGCCTCACTCCCCCCCCCCGGGGCGTCCCACGCCGTTATTCGGAGCAGCATTGTAGGATACCAAAACCAGTGCGGCAACTTACTGGACATCACCTGGGTGCCATCCACATCTCAGCGCGTTCTGCTGCCTTGGGACTATTCGCACAACAGACCGCTACTGACGAGGCCTCCCCCCGCCCGCCCCGGGACGCCCCACGCCATTTTTCGGAGCTGCATTGTAGGATACCAAAAACCAGTGCGGCACCCAGGTAACATCACCTGGGTGCCGTCCAGAACTCAGCACGTTGTGCTGCCTTGGGACTATTCGCACAAAACACAGCTACTGACCATTGTTGCTTCTTTTTTCAAAAAAATGTTTAAATGTATTTACTGTTTTTGTTGCGTTGTATATATTTATAAGTTATTAAAGTTTTATAATCCTACTACTTTGTTGGAGTGCTATATATTTTTTATGTGACACATAATTGTAAAAACTTTGATGTACAAAGAGGCATCCCTGGAATCTTCCGCTTCAGGCTCGGTCCCCTCCCCAATCACAATACAGGATGGTTTTCAGATAGTAGGAACGCGTGTGGTGTGACGGATCTCATCGGGTGGGGGCCTTGATCTACTGTAACTCCTTTGAAGAGGGGTGATTCTTTACAGCTGGGGCCATAAACTACATCTGCAGGGCTAGGTGATAGCCTGGGACCGGCCTGGACAATCGGACACAGAGGAAGAGGAGTGTCAGAGGGTGCGGTAGTGAATAGGGCGAAAGGGAGGTGTCGGGCGGGCACAGGGTGTGATTCTCAAGGAAGAGCAGCGCAGATGGGGGGAGGTTTATTGCCCATGCATAAGACAGAGAGTGGGGGTGACCAGTGCCTGGGGGAGATGCTTGCGAGGGTGGGGAGCCATGCTAAGGATCGACAGCGTGCAGAGAGTGGGTCTGGTCAAGGCATCTAAAATGGCTGCCGTGCACGACAAAAGTGTGGCATTTGAAAAAAGGCAAGATGGCGCAGACAATGTTTATCAACACTTCCTGATTTCCTTCGAATCGAACGTTAACAGACGTTATCTCTCCCACACTACCGGTCCCCCTGGGCTTAAACGCCGAGATGGTAGGGACTGCATCCCGTGGAGATAGGCCGAGACGTCACTCAGCAGAAAAAAAAAAATAATAAAGTCTATAAACATACAATAAGTTAAAAGTCAATCATTCTTGTTTCCTTGTAGTACGCTCCCCAGTCTGCTTTCCATTACGCGTACCGGGCGCACCCCACGAAAAAAAAGATTTTTTTTTCTCTTTTTTTTTGCCCCGCGGGGCCCTTTTAAAGCCTCCACATCAAACCTAGGGGGTCAGGGAGGATCTACTATGCCCCCTTATGGTCATTTGCCCCTTCGCTTTGGCCTCCTCTTGTCTCTCGATCCTACCGAGAGACAAGATGGCGGCCGCTCCGGACTGTTTAGAATGTTGACAGACACCGGAGAGCCAATCAGTTTCGCTTCGCGAAGTTCCGTTACGCGTCAAGTACGCGAACCGGGGCGCTGCCCGGAGCGCGCTTACAGATATATATCTTTTTTTGAACGTTAATTTCTCAAAATCCACTGGAGCACATATATTGAGACCTAGCAAAGGCACATCGGGCTAACAGTCCCTACAATTTTGCCAAGTTTCGTGCAAATCCATTCAGCCGTTCGGGCTAAAAGTGAGGCCAACCGCCCTATGGAAATTAACATGGGAAAAATGCGTTTTGGGACCCCCCTTTTTTCTCGGCCCCCCCTTGACGAACCCCCCCCAAATTTTCAGTGGCTGCTCAGAAACAAAATGTTCCATTTTCCTGAAAATTTCAGCCAATTCCGTACACAAACGCCAAAGTTATTAGACATAGAATTTTCAAAAATCCCATAGAGAAAAAATCCTAACTATATATACCTACTGGCGACCGCCAGTAGGTAATATATATATATATATATATATATATATATATATATATATATATATCCAAAAAGTGCTCCTCATATTCACAAGAAGTCGAAGGGACACAACAGGGGACCATGCAAAGATTCTTTATTGCCGCACAGTGGGCATGACGCGTTTAGACGCAATGTCTTTTTCAAATGCCTGCAAGCTGTGTCCTGTTACCGCCGCCTTTTCAAACTAACCATCTCGCTCCCATTGGTGGAAGCCCAGCGAAAGTCATTGGTTATTCTGAGCGCTATCTCACAGTCTCATCGGAGGACCACGACTCCCAGAAGGCACCATCTCGGCCATCGGGTAAGCGTCTCTTAAGCCTTCTTTATACTCACAGTGAGTGCTGGCGTTTTGTTGAAATGGCGTGTGTGGTGCAGGGAAAATAATTGTACACAGTATCTCTGCAGCTCACGATTTTTGCTCTGGCCCCCATCGACGCCCACCGCAAAACCTCCAGGATGTTGTGGCGTCGGGTGCTCACTGCAATGAGCTCGCTCCTCGGTGAAGTCACCGACTGCTACTCGCAGCGAACAATCCCCAGTTCCTGGCAGCGGGGTCCACAGCTACCAATACCTTGGTTGCCACTAGAAGGCTGCACGAAGTACAGCCAGTACCCTTGAGGCTGTGGCCGCAAACGAGGCGGGTCCCTCCAGCACGCCCAGGGTTGGCATGCAAAATGTCCCCCCCAAAAAAAAAAAAATATATATATATATATAGTTAGCGAGAGCGCAAACAGTAACCGGGACTATGTTTTCAGAATCAGAACGCCGCACAGCGGCAAAAGACATGTTCAAGCAGCGCGACAAACGTGAGAGGGCCAATGAGGACGTGCCAGTGTTGGATCCACAGAAGGCTAAAATAAAAGAGACGATGATGAAGCTAGAGCGTTTGCATGAACGTGAGACACGTAAATGGTGGGAAGCCACAAGCCACACCAGTTATGTTGAAGAGAAAAGAGTACCACGGGGGCTGAGGGTTCACACTGTTCCATCTTACGAGAACCCCGACCCCCAGCTACTCACAGATTGGGAACAACATACTGCAACTTATACAGAAGGAACCCTTAAAATATTAATTAAGTACGCCTGGAGTGATCGTGATAAGGCGTTGGAAGACATTAAAATCCTGGAAGAAAAACTTGAGGAGGAATCAGATAAGGAGTTAGTGCTTAAATTGAAAACAGAAATGAAAGTGCGTCTCACTAAATATGAGCAGAAAATACGCACGAGGAAACAGGAAAAATATCAGAGGGATGAGGATGACTACCAGCAGGGGCGCATTCTAACATACGCAAAAAAGTATGATGCATCGCGTCAAGCACTACAAGCAAAAACCTCCTCAGCACCCGAAATTCCCACGTCTGAATCTGATATAACTGAAAGTGAATCGGGGGATGAACAACAACCAACAAGGGGGCCATCCATAATACGCCAAAAGACACGATCTACTGAACAGAGTGACAGTGGAAAGACCCGTTTTCACAAGGAATACGACATCATCAAGGGCACATGGCTAAGAGGCGGCAAGACGAAACCACCCGACATGGCAGACCAATCACAGAGAACAACAAGAAAACGAGGCGGACTAGGAGAGGAGGCGGCGGCAACAAACGACGGCGGAAAAGGGAGAGGCAGAGTCAAGCCCAACAACTGGAGCAACCGGACACGTGGTACCAAGAAATAAGTCAGACAGTTGAACCCACCGACCAAAATCTAACGGTGGTCAATCTATCTGAAAGAAGTCTAACAGATACTGAAATTAAACTACTCAGTCTTGGACTCACTTTTTGCCCCAACACTCCACTCGAATATACCCAAACGAGGATAGACCTCTTTAGATTTACACGCAAGTTGAAGTTACATAAGTACTTCAAACTACGGCCCCACCTGAAAGAAAAGGGAGGAGCAGGCACCAGAGTAACTGCAACGGATGCCCTCGTAGGAAGAGAAATGGAATCCATCGAGATACTTGAAGAACTGCGTGAAGAAGAACAGACACGGGAATCAGTTAGATGCCTTAATAGAGGACAAAGAGCACTCGCTTTGGGTATTGAACAAGATCGCGAGGAGAGTGGATATAAACCTTCATCAATTTTCATTCCACAGATGCCCTGGGATGCTATCGACGCCTTTTCGGAAGCCATGACACAAGATCTCATGCAATACAGGAAAGTAAATCATCCGATAAAACACAACATTACTGAGCAACAAAAAACGGCCCTGCAAAATCTTATGAAGGATGAAAAAATCATCATCAAACCTTCAGACAAAGGGGGAAATGTTGTGATCCTTACTAGAGAATACTACAGATCAGAAGCTTTACGCCAACTATCCGATACCAAGTTTTATGTCAAATGTAACAACGAGGCATATGCCGAAAGTATCAGGAGTTATGACAAACTGATAGGGAAATGGCATCAGTGCAATATGTTAAGCAAAGATGAATTTCTCTTCCTCCGGACTACCCAACCCCTCACACCGACCTTCTACCATCTGCCAAAATTACATAAGGACAGTCTATTCCCCCCAGGCCGTCCGATTGTCTCATCGATTGGCAGTCTAACTGAAAAAATGTCCAAGTTCATAGATAAGTTCCTTTTTCCTTTGGTACTGACACTCCCCTCGTATGTACGGGACACCAAGGCCTTTTTGAACTTAATAAGGGCTGTGAACTAGGACAATGACTGCCTACTGATTGTACTCGACATCACAAGTCTATACACTGTCATTGATCATCGACAGGGCCTTGAGGCAATCGGACATTTCCTGAACTTGAGACAATTGAGGTTTACCACCCATAATATCATGATTCTTGAGTTCATCGATTTTTGTCTGAACAATAATATATTCCTATTTGAGGACCAATTGTTTAGACAGGTGTCTGGGACAGCGATGGGCACCTGCTTCGCTCCCAGCTACGCGAATCTCTTCGTTGGCTGGTGGGAGGAGCAGGTGCCCAGGAGCTGCAAGGTGGATGGAGTGGAGGGAAAGACGGAGGGTTGGTTCAGGTACATTGACGACCTGTTTATTGTTTGGCGGGGCTCAATGGTAACAGCACAAGCCTACATTGATTTATTGAATGATAATGCCTACAATTTACACTTTACGGGAACAGTTAGTGCGGCGTCAGCCGAATATCTGGACCTGAAAGTGTTTTCGAAAAACCAGCAGATCCACACAGCATTACATAGAAAAACGACTGCTGGCAATTCCACACTTTACGCTAGTAGCAGCCATCCGCCCCAACTAATTAAGAGCATTCCTTACGGAGAACTACTTCGGCTCCGTAGGAATTGCTCAAGATTGGAAGACTTTGAGGAGGCAGCCTATGATTGTGTCAACAGGTTCAAGGCTCGGGGATATGGAGAATCCATTCTGAAAAACACCTTAAAGAAAGTCAGAGCTATCCCTAGAGATTCATTGATCATCCCCAAACCTGCCACTAAGAAAGTTAAGGACGGTAAGGGTAAATTTAGACTTATAACCCCCTTTTCGGCTGGAGCGACGGATCTTAGATCTATGCTGCGAAGAAATTGGCACATTCTTAAAACTGATAGCACCATCAGAGACGACCTACCTACTCACCCACTCATAACCTTTAATAAGACCAGATCTTTAAGAGATCATTTGGTGACCAGCCACTTAGAGAAGCCACTCCCCAAGAGCAATACTTTAAAAACAATGAGTGGTTTTTTCCCCTGTGGAAAGTGCAAGGCCTGCGCCGGGAGCAAAAGAGTTCTCACAGTGGAGAACAAAGAAACGGGCAAGGCACTGCGTATCAAACAGTTTATCACCTGTAGCACCCCCCTAGCAGTGTATTGTTTAGTATGCCCTTGTGGCCTCCGCTACATAGGGAGCACTATCAATATGCTGAAGTTGCGGATCCTAGAACACCTTAGAGCTATTGACAAGGCCGACCAAGCATATCCGGTGGCCCGGCATTTTGCCGAAAAGCACAATAGAGACCGCAACCAGCTCCAATACTTTGGCCTTGACACCATTAAAACTAATGCCAGAGGGGGTGACTGCTTACGACGCCTGCGAAGGTTAGAGTCCCGTTATATCATAGATCTCTGTACGAAGTGGCCCAAAGGGATGAATAGCGGGGAAGAGATGGTCGTCCATTTGGGTGAATAGTAGTTGTACTGATTAAGTTCCAAGTTTACTCTCTACTTTTGACATTCTGTGGACCACACTGTGTATTTATATGTATATATTATTGTATATATCTGGGTGCATGTGTACATATTGTATAGTGGTGCAGAGATGTAGGAGGGATGTGACGATGTATTGATTTCCCTTTTAGCACATGCATTCACATACTCACTATTATTGAGAATCAATTCTCTGTACACATGCTTTAAGTGGTATCTTGATAGGCTCAAAGGGCTCTTTGATTCCTATGTTGCGTGTTTAAATTAACACCTAATTAGATTTCTATTTACCACTTATTTAATTTTCATATGTTCTATTTCTTTCCTCCTTGTTTGGAACCTCACACTTTTTTGCACTGTAGATGACATGTTGAAGTGTAATAATTTTGCGATGTACATAAATGTATAATAGGATGTATATAGAGCCACCTCTCTTTAATTTAGAGGACCATTGCCGATCCACGGCTATATTTAACATAGGTATAGTATACCATTTGTGAATAATCATATATCTCCAATATGGGCATTGCTGCCTATTTAAGGCATGAGAATGTTGTAAATATTCAACCCTGAGCCACCTCGATACTTTGTTTATAATTGACCATTTCAAGATGGCGCTCATTGGGAGATTTTAAGTCCTCTGTCGATGTCGACTGAGAGGTGTGTCCTTTATACTTTGTACGGTGTATATAATATATCCGGTTAAACGTGTGTAACTCACACACACTGACGAAGGCCAACGGCTGAAACGCGTCTGTGGCGAGCTTGTAGTCAATAAACTACTGTGTAACGAGTACCCCTCGAGTGCTGTCCTTTCTTTTTCCTGGAATATTGGATTTGGATGAGCGCGATATATATATATATATATATATATATATATATATATATATATATATATATATATATATCCTGCAACAACACGTGCTCCATCTGTCACATTATCCAGGCCAAACCAGCAATACTTATAAGAATATTCTTTAATGGAAAAATTAATGGGCATGACGCGTTTCGAGTCTAGGACTCTTTCTCAAATGCCATCAGCTGCACAGTCAGTGGGTTCGTTCAGATTTAAATAACGGGACTCTTAAACATTGAAAAGGGACAAAGTCCATTTCTTCCAGATTAAAGGAACAGTTCATTTTTGTGTCATTTTCGTTTTTTCTCGCTGTATTTTCAATCCTGATAGCAAAGTTGAGTACCAATTCTTATTTAAGGTTATCTTTTAACCCCCAAGTGGTAATAAATTGCCGGTTCCTTTGCTATATTTTCAGATTAATTTTCCGTTTACTCAAACAGGACTCTTATTCCCAAAATGCTCCACTACTGTTCCGCAATTTTTTCACTGGATTCCAATGTTGATGACGGTAAAACCACACTTCTCACATCATGTGCTGAGTGCAATACATGCTTTTTAAAGGAAAGTTCCGTACCTCAGTCACGATGTGCAGGTAATAGTTTCCAACAAGTCCCTCATGTGGCCTCTGCTCTTTCCACTGGAGGGGGTCATTTTTATATTTTCCACGCAGGCCAGAGGCATGGTTCAAAGGCACCCATTTTACAAGTTGGCCACGGACGGCGCTGGCTGCTGCTTCGGCAGGTTCTGTTCTCTCTCCGAGGTATCGGATGGTCCGCGGCCCGCCTCTTCAACCAGGATCTACAGATCGCTGCGAAACGTAGGGCGGAATGCATTGACACTCCTTCCTTAGCCTGAACTGTTACCTGGGATGTGGAGGCTGAAATGGTGTTTGGGGACCAGAGGAGACCCAAGGAAGACCACTAAAGCAGGAACTTGGCAATTTTAATGCACCGATGACTGTCCCACAGCCCGCCATTCCATTTGGACAGTACATCCCCTATGCAGCTCCTACCTGGATCACTGGTACATTCTGGGACTACGGGATGGTGAGCAAGCACTTGGGGAAAGGGGGCAGAGCGGGTCCCCACCAATGGGGAAGTTGCTGGACCTTTAAATTTGGTGCATCAAACGCCTCCTGATATTTTAGGCGAAAGGCCGAAATGCATTATGCGCAAGAATTCCATTAAAGGTGTCTCCAACAAGTCCCCCGTGTGGCCTCTGCTCTTTCCACTGCCAGAGACCAGGGTCATCCTCACTTACAAAAACAGTTCTCGTAAGATACAAAAAAATTCTCAATGATAACTGGCAAATTCTGAAAAGTGACAATATTGTAGGACCAAGCATTAGTGAGAGACCAAGAATCACTTACCGCTAAAGTCGCAGTCTTAGAGATATGCTTATGCGAGGCGATATCACCACTACCATCAACACCAGCACTCACAACCTTAAAGGTTTTTACCCCTGTGGACATTGCAAGGCGTGTCGATCTAGTCAAATGGTCAAAGAATTCAGCATGCCCCACACAGAAAGGAAGAAAACAATTTCTCAATTTCTTACATGTAGTGCCAACTATGTCATTTACAGTCTGACATGCCCATGTAAAAACGCTATGAGCCAAGAAAAGAGTACTTGAACATCTCAGTGCTATTAACAACAGGAATCCCCAGTACCCAGTGGCCAGACATTTCGCTGAATACATCTAGCTAACAGCTCACTTCTTAGCTTCTTTTGTTATGTGGGAATCTAGGACCCTAGTGTAATTTTTTCCGATTCTTGCCCATATATAGGTATAAATCACCCAGTCCTTATATAGGCATAAAGAATCATTGCCTTATTTAGTTATAGCCTGTGCAGCCCTAATACGGCATGGCTACTTCCACTAAACTCCGAGAATCCACATTGATTTCGTGGTAAAACCAGCCTTCAGCAGTCAGGAACCTCCCCCTGCTTGAATACTGATTTATCCAAGAAATCCAGGAGTTTTCAAGGAACTGAGGCACTAGTGACGATATTATGTCCAATCTTATGTCAGACTCGGCACCTTCAGGGGTATAAATATGCCTACATTTGCCCAGTCAAACACACAGTGGTTCAGGAGCAGATCGACAAACTACTTGCCCGACGCCCTGCTACTGCAAGTGCCGAAGGAAGCCGACCCTCCAACAGACGCACTGAAAAGACGCTGTCTTTTCTCTTGCCGAGAAATCCAGCTCCGGTGTTTCCAGGCTACCCTTGCGGGTTGCTGGGAGATCGAGTCCCGAGAGAGCGATACAAGACCTCTATCATTCTAAAACCAAGGTACGGAGCTGATTAGATCCCTAGAGAATTCTTGAACAGATTCTTGGCAGAGAAATACTAAAACTTAAACTACTCCTCACTTACTTCCTCCCTCGTACTAGGCTCAGGTTAGGTACACCGGGGTAGGCGTATGTTAGAAGTACCAGTTGAGTACTTTTAGCCACTCTTTTATCATTGTATGTATGTTTGCTCGAGAAAGTTTCTAGTGACCTCTGAGCTAGCTGGCACTCACAATTAAGTCTAATATATTCAGCAGAGACCTAGTCGACTTAAGTCCTATGTCTAAGCTGCAGGGTATATTATTCCAATGTGCAGAGCCTATTGGGAATATAGGAACTACACTACATGGCGCCCAACGTTTGGTAAGGCGATAATTTAACGCTCGATACTAGAGTAACTCAGTCGTGCTTTTCACACAGACCCCTTTTTCCCGTAAAATCTCCAAAAGGCGTCTGTAGTGGGTGAAAAGATAATATCTTCCAAAACTGATTAGGACGAAAAATCCTATGTATTAGTTTATGGGTTGTTCAACGTTGAAGGATACAGTGTTCCAAAATATTGTGCACCTAATCTTTGTTTCCTTGAAACTTGTTCTGCAAACTCTCAACCGACTAAAATGCCGGATAGTAAAACCGAATTGGATAGAGCTGCAACAGCAGCTCAAGCGGTCTTAGATGACGCTGAAATACTAGAAAATGACACAGATGCTATACTGCTCACGGTAAATGTAAGGAAAAGTATAACTTACAAACTGATAAATAATGGAGTATCAGCAAGAGGTGGCAGAATAATCTTTGTCATAGAGGCGCATGAATATCGGCAGACAGAGGTATTCTATTCATGGATTCAGTTTCCAGCAGCAAATGCAGGAACACGAGAGTTCCACTACTATAAAGCAGAGGAACCTCCAGCGGAATACGTTCCTTTCGAGGACAATGAAATTCCATTAACTTACCAAGAGCATCAGCTGTGGTTTAAAGGCGCCCTACAACATCAAAATCACATTACCAGGCTCGGTCCACTAGGTAGACCAGGAGCTACATGGCCGGTACTAGCCAGCTATACACCACATCCAGACATTGAAAGGACGTCAGATACCAAATTATTAGCTCAGCTAAAACATTTAATTAAAATACATAGACAATTAGTTCAATATATCATACGGACATTAACAGTCCAACCAGCTGTAAGAATTCCACAGCACACCCCTCACCAGGGGAACACAAATAAAATCACACCACAGACTATACAGTCAGTCATTGGTAAACTACCAGCAAAACGAGAACAGATTCCGTTCTGGTTAGCACAAAATATTACTCAAATAGAGGCAGTATTTTCTGATAGTACACCTCACGAGAAACACAGGATTCTGACAATCTGTTTACCTATAGGGATTGCACCACACATAGAGGACTGTGATACTTGGGGTACAGTCTTTGCTTCAATCTACACTAAAACACATGGTGTTCCGTCCATGGTGGTGATACCAGACGTTCTAAAACAGATTGAAAATGAATATGGTCCAGAACCGGCCTTAAATCTAGGTATGAAATTACTGAAAGATTTCAAACAGGTCTCAGCTATACTATTAGCCAACATTAGAGGAGAAGTAGCATCAGTGGCAATCCGCCAGAAATGAAAAGAAACAGACATTACTGAGCAACCTTATGAGCTTGCCAGAATTATTGAAAAATCCTATGAAGAACTAGGTAGAGATAGTTTGGGTGGGAAACCACTAAAACCACAACTAACAGAGAATCCTGAAAAAACGTTTATCAAAAATAATCTCACTACTCCTAAAAAGAAGTGGGAGAACACTAAATAGACACCTCCTAAAAAGTAATAGATGGTGAAACTTTACTAGCAGTAAAAGCCTCAATAGACGGCAGCTATGCAGCGTTACCTCTAAACTATTCACTCACAAATACATACATAATTGATGCAAACTCCGTTCCTTTTGCTCAAATCCCTGGAGTGGGGGGTCAGAGTAATACCAAACAGGATTCGGAGAGCTGCTTTGGTACCCAAAGCACATATGGACGAGGGTCTGAGACATCAAGGGATCTTGAAGTCTTTAATAGAATTAGAAAAGATGTACTGGTGGCTGGGACTGGGAGTTGATGTGTACAATTTCGCAAAGTATTGCCCTAACTGCAACAGAAATCGCAGCAGTGAAAGCCACCAGTTTCCTGACTACAGAGTAGCCAGCCCAGTTCAGATACCATTACTAGACAGCATTAGACTGTCTACCTGCAAACGCCATAATGGACGAATGCAGTCGCACAACTACTAGGACAAGATTTATTTGGATGTGGCCACAGCGCTCGGCTGACGCCAGAACTGTCATTAAGGATTTGCGAGTCTTTATCGGCACATACGCAATTGGCACGCTACATTCTGACCAGGGTCCTGCGTTTAGCTCTCGAGCTTACAAGGAGGCCATGGCCAGCTTGCGCATTGCATTGCGGTAATCTAGTCCCTTCCATCCTGGGGGAAATGCGGTAGTGGAAAGAAAAAAACGTGACATAAAGCAATCCATAACAGCTAAGGTAATTGGTTCGGGTGATGGGTGGGTCAAACATCTAACAAGTCTCCAACGTAGTCTTAACAATCTGCCAAGAAATTCTCTGGATGGAGTCACTCTGTATGAACTAATGTTTGGTACTAGAATGATAATCGAAGACCTCGATTGTCAGACTTCAGTGGTGGAACAAAAACCCTTTGATGTCAAAGATCGTTTGACTGTTTAACAGGACTTAAATGAAACAAGAAGTCCGAGTAATACAATACAGAAGAAAACGCCCCCTGAAAAAAAAACACCTGTCCCAGCAAGGCCTGTCTGGATTCCAAAGATTGGGGATCTGGTCAGGGAGAAAATCGCGGTGAAGAAGGAATTTGGGCCTTCTTACAGAAAAGTGGTACCTGTTTTGGCAATTCAAGGAACAAGATCAGTAGTACTACCGCCCCTTGCTGGTAAAAGGGAGAACAGAGTTGTATCCATCGACCTGGTCAAACCACAATCATGTGGCCAATAATAAGTAGTAGGCCCAGAGGACTCCCGAGAAGTAGCAGACGACCAAATCTTGCTACAATCCAAGAGGTTCAAACTGAAAGACTTATCACTTTTGATATATCAACAGTAAAAAAAGAAGGACTATGCAACAAAACCATGGAACTTGTACCTCTAGAAACCCAAATAACAGTTTGTCAAGAAACACCTGTCTACAATGATGTACCGTATGAGTATACAAATATGACAAGGAAAGAGACAGCTCCAGTGATTTCAAGTAATCCTGATGCAATCCCAACAATTGACAGAACTGCTTCTGGCTACTTTATCAACTTTGATAACTTTTCTGAGGATCCCAGTGAACCTATAATTGAGCCAGCAAACAAAACTCTCAAGGAAAAAGTAACAGAACTCCTTCATCTACTAGAAAAAACATATCTGGTTTCACCATGGGTGGAATTTTGGATTGGATTGGGTGTACTTTTCCTCCTGCTCTGGCTGTGCTAGTATTGAGCTTGGGAAGGATGATTGATGGAAAATACAGTATTATGGACACAGCAAGTAAGAAAATCAACTTGGTCCTGAAACCTTACAAGTCATCTCATTGTGAAAAAAGAGGACTGTCAGCAGTGAACATCACAGCCGTTCCTATACCTGGTGGTATAGCATGGGACAGAACTGATTATGACATCTATGGTCCGGTTGAGCTTCTGAAGCTTCCACACCAATTTAAGGTTTCTTTGAGTGACTTTGTCACACCCAGTACATTTTCTGATGATTGGGACTTTGAGACTATTAACAATATGATGAAAGATTTAGAAATGTCAGCTAAATTTACAGAACATGACTACTTAGAAGGGTCATCAGATTATGAACAAATGTATTATTTTAATAATTATGGTCATCATTATTTGCATAAATCTGCAAGCCCTAGAAATATGTTTTATTACAATCAATGGGAACATTGTCCAACACCGCCAAAAGGCAGTTCGAGAAAATTCTTTGAAAAATGTCCATACTTTACAGGGTTTAATGTTACAAATCCAGAAATGTTTTATTTAAAAAATATACCTAACACAGGAATGAAAACAATGTTGACCAATACCAAACAAATTTATTCTGCAAACTTTTATGCTCAACTGTCTACTTTAGGGTTTGACTACTGGAAAGACAACATCGAGACAAAAACTGTCTGGGGTACGAAAGATTGGCAGGTACAAGGTTTAGAAGCACTATTCAGAGCCTGCATTATACCAGAACAAATTTTGTTTTTAAATGACACTGTTCAACAGACTATTTGTCTTGGCTTATCTAAGATAAAAGATTTAAATAAACCGTCTTTACCAAAACCTGCACCGGACAGTAATAATGCTTCGGATGAGGAGGTAGTCGTGACAAATATATTAAAACAGAACGGAACTGATCCTAACTGGAAAAAATGGTTAATCTGGCAAACAGACACTAATATCTGTCATGAAAGATTCCTGAACAAGTCACAAGGATTCAGATGGAATAGGCCAGATCCGAGATATTCCCTAGGACAACATCCAGGGATGGTAACTACTTACAGTTTAGGGAAGCTTTGCCTTGAATGGCTTCAGAAATCTACACTTCCAGAAATAAAACAACACTTATCTTTACTTAAAGAAAGCAATGATTTGCGAGATTTCTTAATGGGACCTCGCAAGCCAAGCCAAAAACGTTTCATATACGCCGGTATATATGCTGCATACAACGAAGCTTGGAAAGTGACGCAAATAGAAACTGCAGAGAAAATACGAGAAATTGATCGTATTCATTTGGAGAAAGCACTTTCTGTAGTGGACAATGGGTTAACAACTCTGTCTTCCAGAATATATTCTATGGACAGTATCGTGCCATCTGCTATAGACATCATAGAACAAGACTTACTAAAGTTACAACCTGGTCAGTCTCAATTGCGTTCTATTATGCTGTTAAACTGGACGTTGCAAAATCTGCGTTCTGGCTATGTGCCATGGCATCTAATCAATACCACGTCATTGTTTGCTGTATTTAACCTTACAGATATACAAATCTCTTTGGCACAAAGAGGAGCAGACTATACGGTGCTAAGCATTGAAAAATTAGATAGATTACAATTGAAAGTTTCTGAGAAGCCTGTGATTGAGTGGATAATTCATGGCTCCATTTCAATTCCAGCCACGACATTCCAGTTTCAGTATTGTCTAGAGCATAAACCAGCGGGCCTGTATGAAAGCTTGGGTAAAGAATACATTAAGTCGACCTGGGTTTTACCATATACACACAAGTGTCGGAATGGGGGACATGAAGTTTTCCTTAGTGGCAATAATTGCAAAAAATCACTAAGTGGTACACTTCTGTGCAATGAAGTTAATTTATATGGGGCCTGTAATGGTTCTGCAAATAACCTTTCATGCCACCTGCACGCTTCGCCCTCTCCTACGATAATACCGGTTTTCAGGCAGCTATCCAATGGCAGTTACGTTATGTTGAATGATCACAGCTGTTGTGGCATGTTGCCAGGAAAAAGTTATCTCGTAACTGTGTCGTCCACAGTCACTTGTTGTATGCAAGTATTGTATCCAAAAACAGAGACAGAAAGGGAGACGGCTATATGGCCTTCACTGAATATCTCTTCTATACGAATTGATACTTTAAGCAGAATGAAAGCCATTCTTTTACAAAAAAATGTGCCACTGACCTCGTCTAGAGAAACGTATGATCTGCAAGTAGCAAGGTCTTCTGCAGAGATACATGCATTATTATCAACAAACTGCCCAGTGCATTTCGCAGAAATGTTAAGCCAAATCTTAAACATGTCTGATACCAGCGGCATCGCACATGTATTTAAGACGATTTTTTCTGGACTGTTAGGACCATTTGAAGCAGTCCTCGGCATTTTACCAAATTTCGTGCACTCTGTGTTCGGCGGCCTGCCTCTCATCTTGGGACTAGTAGCAGGAATTCTATTTTTATTCCATCTGCTCCGATATGGCAAGTCCTGTCACCAGCAACACCGAAACAACCATGGAACAATGCCTCCTTGCAATGAAATATCGTGAGAGGATTTCACAGAATCTTGGCTTGGCTCGTTTAAGAGATCTGAACACCACCTGGTTTCTATCGTTCAGACCAATCTGGCAGATTGCATCTTACTTTTCTTCGATGCCTGCTTTGCGGACAGGAATGAGTGTTGGACATTTGTCTTACACTTCCATCAGTACTGCCATCGGATGTCGGCGCTTTGCTAGGTCCTGTAACGGCTCATGCATAGTGTTGCCCCCAACGGCTGCCAATTCTGATGACGGCATTCATTGAGGTCTCACCGGCAAGGCTAACTGAGGGTGGGATACGAGAAACTACAGGCATACAGGTACCATCTACTACGGACATTGCTAACGCATCAAACGCTGACAGCAATGATCCGCACTTCTGCACTTTTGATCTGCTAACTGAAGTGGTTCCACTTTCACCTACCACGGTAGATGGTTTCTTTGCGAGCCTAGACAATCTGATGTTTTCTCCCGACTCTGCTGACACTCCTGAGAATAACTTTTGATTATTTCACACAGCGTTCCCTGAACTCTGCAAATTCAGCCTTCATTTTTTAAAAAAAACATTCCACTAATTTGAATTTTTTTCCAAAATAGAACTTTGGCACAGAGTAATCTGCTTGAAGTAGAACTATTCTTAGAGAACAAGATTTTGTGTTTGAACTTCCTAAATATCAATATTTGGCTTCAACCTCGATTACAAAGATAGTTAAAAAATTATGCTATGGGTCTGATCTCAGGTATCGATTAATGACTGTACTTTCATTTTATATAATGTGAAGATATATGCTCATAGTTTATATTTGATTTCATATGATGCCTATGACTTTCTACATGATGTATGCTCATTTCATGCAAAGGACCCTATTCGAAAAATGCATTTTTGTATTTTGGGGTGGGATTGTAAACACTTTTGCTTTGGAATATGTTCAGTGCTCATGTATTATTGAACTTAATATTCGTGGAGTGGGTGTTATGTGGGAATCTAGGATCCTAGTGTAAATTTTCCAGATTCTTGCCCATATATAGGTATAAATCACCCAGTCCTTATATAGGCATAAAGAATCATTGTCTTATTTAGTTATAGCCTGTGCAGCCCTAATACGGCATGGCTTCCTCCACTAAGCTCCGAGAATCCACATTGATTTTGTGGTAAAACCAGCCTTCAGCAGTCAGGAACCTCCCCCTGCTTGAATACTGATTTATCCAAGAAATCCGGGAGGATTCAAGGAACTGAGGCACTAGTGACGATATTATGTCCAATCTTATGTCAGACTCGGCACCTTCAGGGGTATAAATATGCTTACATTTGCCCAGTCAAACACATGGTGGTTTAGGAGCAGATCGACTAACAACTTTACCGACGCCCTGCTGCTGCAAGTGCCGAAGGAAGCCGACCCTCCAACTGACGCACTGAAAAGACGCTGTCTTTTCTCTTGCCGAGAAATCCAGCTCCAGTGTTTCCAGGCTACCCTTGCGGGTTGCTGGGAGATCGAGTCCCGAGAGAGAGATACAAGACCTCTATCATTCTAAAACCAAGGTACGGAGCTGATTTGATCCCTAGAGAATTCTTGAACAGATTCTTGGCAGAGAAATTCTAAAACTTAAACTACTCCTCACTTACTTCCTCCCTCGTACTAGGATCAGGTTAGGTACACCGGGGTAGGCGTATGTTAGAAGCACCAATTGAGTACTTTTAGCCACTCTTTTATCATTGTATGTATTTTATGCATTCTATGTATTTTATGTATATGGCTCAGAAACCATATAATGCTTTTACAGTACTAATTTATAATACTATTCGTATTATATGCAGTGTACTTCTTAACTAGCATTTCTTATGCTTAAGAAATAAGACTGTTCAATAAATACTTTTATTGAAAACGCCCGTCTCTCTATTTCTAAGCAACTCTGGTGAAACGAAGCATGCACCTCTGACTGAGTGAAATAGTTGTCTATTGTTTCCGCGACTCTAGAGATACATTTCATTCTGGGGAAACAAAGTTGTCATGTTATATGGTTGTCAGAGACTAATTCCTTCTTGTTTATTCAAGAAAGTTTCTAGTGACCTCTGAGCTAGCTAGCACTCACAATTAAGTCTAATATATTCGGCAGAGACCTAGTCGACTTAAGTCCTATGTCTAAGCTGCAGGGTATATTATACCAATGCGCAGAGCCTATTCGGAATATAGGAACTACACTACACTTTGTCACCAAACAAGTACTAGGAAGCCCCAGAGGAGGCAATTGTGAACTGAAACTTAGAAAAAAGAGTCTAAGTGGAATTTAGAACTAGAGACAAGATACCCTTAGGTCATAATGTGGATTAAGAATTGGCAACCCATTTGATTGAGGAGTAGTGGGTGATGCCCTTCTGGATCCCCACTGGGGTAGCTGCATACACATTCCATGCTGTTTTGTTGCATATGTATAACTTTTCTTATCTAAGAATTGAACATGTATATGCACAAGTTATATTTTAATATTTTAACCCATTTTTTTCTCTATATATATATATCCACTCCCACTCCTGTTCCCTAGAGATACTTTCAAAAGCAGGCACTGACATGACTGGATTCCGTATATAACTTTTTATTTAGCAGGAAGCGGACACATTGCTCACACAGTGTCATCAGCATTTTGTTTGCTTTTTTAAATTATCATTGTAACTATGCACAATGGCAAAGACATAGCAGAAACACTCAGAGTTCCTGTTTACATTTGGATCAAATTGCACAGTGCAAAATATAAATAAAAAAATCAATTTGTCTCTACTAAGACTTACAACTTATTCATGTCCCCAGGAAACAATCCAATTTTCCTTTTCCTTCAAAACTAAATTGGAATCATGACACATACACATATATATACATATATATGTATGTTATATATATATGTATTGTACTATATATATATATATATATATATATATATATACACACATATATATATATATATATTCACTGAATAAAAACATAGGTTTCAGACATGTTATAGTTAGGGAATAGCATTTAAAAAACCTTAGAAATTCACTGAAAAAAACACAGGTTTTAGGGGTGTTATGATTAGCTGGACATTTCACTCGTACAAAACCATTGAAATTCCTCTGTTATAGTTAGTTGTACTAACTATAACTCACGCGCCCGCATTCCACTGATGATGATGTCACATATTACATCATTCATGACATGGTCAGTGACATCACTGATGACATCTCAAATGACATCACTGATGACATCATCCACGTGACAAATAAACACGTTTGTTCGTTCGTTCAAAACTTTATTGCGGCTAGGTGTAGCCATAAAAGCACTTTGACATTAAAACAAGCATTATTACAAAACCTAGGTCAAAGTACACGATCATGATATACACCGGCATTTGGGCATGATAAAAATACCATCAAATACAATCATCTTTCTGGGATTACATGGTTGTAAAAAACATTATAAAATATAAATTACAATTCAATTAATTAAAAATGTAAAACTCTAAAAAACTCTAAAAGAGGAATGTGGGCCAACTGTTCCACTTGCATCCTAGGTGTTACCCACCAGGTCTCCCTCTTCAGCCCCCCCGTATGTGAGCTCATGAGTATACATCCAAATATTGATCTAAGAAGGCTTAGGACAAAAAATCACTGATTGTAAACTATTCAGTTTTTAACAAGTTTCTGTGGATTAGCCACATGGAAAACAGGAATTTGGATACAGCTATCGCATAGACCGAGTCGGTGTTCGACTTTAAGATTCTAAAGAACTCTAAATAGTTCCTCACACCCAAATTCCTACATAATTGTAGAATCCATTTGCTGGGCTGATTGTATGCTCCGCAGAAAAGCATGACATGGATTACCGTTTCTTCCTCAATTTGGCACCCTGGGCACAAGTGGGAGGATGCTCCCGCCCACTTATCAGTGGTAGCGAATAGCGGCAAGGTACCAAATCGTAACTGTAGAAACAGCTTATCTGCTAGAGTCGGGTGGATAGTGTCCAGGGCCTTCTCAAATTCATAATGGGTCTTAAGATCAAGGAATCTATGGGTTAAGGTGGATTGGTTTGCTGACTGGAATAATTGTGCTAGTTTGTGCTCTTTCCAAACTTTTACCAACAATTTCTTAGGAGTGGCTGGACAGGATACTTCAGGATCTGTCCACAAGTTTTCCAAGCAAATTGTCCTAAACGAGTGCCTGACATACGAAATCCAAGGCTAGCTACCCGCCCCAAGTGTTGAAAGCACCACTTTTAGTTCTTCCTTGTAGCTAACCAGTTTGGGCGTGCTCCACAACCGCTGTCAATATAACAGTGGCCGAATGGAGATAATGTCCGCAAGAGGAACAATGTTTAAATCCATCCTTAGCGGAACGAGCGGGGTGTTTTTAGGGAGAGTCAGTATTTGTCTTAGAAAATTGTTTTCAGTCACTGTGAGGGCATTATGGGGAGTATGCCCCCGCAGTTCAGCCCCATACAGAGACATAGACCTAGCTTGAACCCTGTATATTTCCTTTGGTGGACTCAAGTTTTTTTACAGCACAACTCCTATGGACTTTTAAAATTCCCCCAGCTGCCTGGGTGAGTTTTATATTAGCCTTTGCCAGCTGGGGGCCCCACCCAATTTTTTCAGTCAGTGTGAGTCCAAGATATTCAAAGGTAGGGACCCTTTCAAGTGCTCCGTGCTCTAATAGCAGTTGGGGACAATTACTACATCAGGCATTAAAAACCATATATTTAGTTTTTTAAATATTGATCACCAAATTCCTTTTTTGGCAGAACTGTGCGAACTGATCTAAAACACGCTGCATACCCCGAGCTGACTTAGACAGCAACAGGGTATCATCCGCAAACATCAGAGCGGGAAACCTAGTGTGGGCCAATTTAGGGGAGTCTATATCTTTCGTAGAGAGTAGGACATCTATCAATCCATTTAAGAAGAGGGAGAAGAGGGTCGGCGCCATCACGCAGCCCTGCCTCACCCCCTTCTCGACAGGAAACGGGGCTGTCAATTGGCCATCCCTGCCGTACCTAACTCTAGCATAAGTACCTTCATGGAGTACTTTAATCTGGTAGCATAGGTATGGTGGAGCGCCCATAGCCAGCAAGTAGGTCCAAAGCTGGCCACGGTCCTCCGTATCAAATGCTGATTTTAAATAAACGCAAGTTAAATATAGGCTCCCACCCTCCAGCACAACGTGCTTCCAGTTAATTAACTGGAGTCTGAAAAGTTGATCTATAGTAGAGGTTTTTGCCCTGAAGCCTGCTTGCAATGGGTTAAGGATTTCGTGATCACCGATCCATTCCTGTAATTGCTGTAGGAGTACCCTGGCTGGCATAAAGTTTTTGAGATACATCAATAAGGCTAATCGGCCTGTAGTTAGCCTGGTCCAGGGGAGTGCCTTTTTTAAAAATAGGAATGAAATTAGCCCCGGGCCAGGTACTGGGTATTGGGAGTCCCTGTAGAATTGCGTTAAATAGTGAGCATAAGTAGCGGACTTAAAATCTAACCATCTGTTTTCATCCCATTCGGATTTTGCACTATTAATGTTTTTTTTTAAATCAGCCCTTGCTCCCATAATTAATACCGGATCTCTGCCCTTGAGGGAGGCTAGAAGGGTTTGCTTAGCAATCCTACAACCTCTACTTAACCACTGGTTTTTTGAACCACGGGGTTTACCTTTTGGTGGCTGAGCATGATAAAAGAAGACCGTCAGAGTTGCCACTATTTCCTGGTGTATTCTTCCCAGTTCAATCCCATTAGTACTAACCATGTTGTTTGCATGAACAGTGGCAACTTCTTCTATAAGAGGTATAATGGCATCAAACATTTTTGCCACAATAGTCGGGGTTTGAATAATTTTAGCCCAGCAAATACATCTCCCTCCATTTAATATTCTAAGATCGTTTAGGGGCGGAATAGAGGGACCTAGGTCTATATCACCTGTTTGGACAGCTAGCTTGATAGTCAATGGGTTGTGGCCACTTTCCGTACGTTCAACAGCCTTAAAATCTAACACTTTAGGCCAAAGTTCCAAACTAATTAAAAAATAATCAATAACTGATGTCTGGTCTACTCTTTTGAAGGTTGGGAACCCAGGATTGTCATTTGGGAAACGCCCATTACAAGCCCTTAATGAGGAGGATAATGTAAGGGTGGTCATTTGGAGCACAAGTGGTGTGCAGCTCTTTACCTCGTACGTGTTGGGGGGTGGGATTGACCAAATAGCATCTTCTTCTGTGGTGATATATTTTAGTGCTCCCTTAAGGGGTTCATAGTGGCAATTGAAATCCCCACCGATCACAATTGTCACATCAC
The DNA here is from genome assembly GCF_964261635.1 of Lissotriton helveticus. Classification (NCBI taxonomy): domain Eukaryota; kingdom Metazoa; phylum Chordata; class Amphibia; order Caudata; family Salamandridae; genus Lissotriton; species Lissotriton helveticus. Next base: position 707,049,273 of record NC_136071.1, read on the forward strand.
CTGGTGGTCCCCAGAGACATGAAGGGCTCAAGGAGGGGGGCCGTGTGGCCCCCTCCCATCTAGTGCACAGCCCCAGGGAAGCCCCTCACACATTAAAAAGGAACCCCGGGGTTGGCGGTCCCCAGTGCTGCGGGAGGGCCGAGTTCCCTCCCGCACATAATATTAAGCACAACCGGGGGTGGCGTACCCCGGGGCAGCGGGGGGCCCTGCATATATACTATTTCTTAGTAATGCCCCCAGGACCTGGCCCACCCAGGGGCCTTGCTTCATTTTCTTTATTTTGGCGAGATACGTGACTCCAGGGCAATGTTTCCTCTAATTTTTTTCGTCTGTGTGTGGCAGTTCAAGGTCTCTGTGCACTGCAACCAAGGCTATGTCCACAAAGCAACTGATCATGCATTTGAGTGCTTCACTCAGCAATATAAATCTGTGACAATCACCACTCCAAACCTTTGTTTACAATGAGTGCAAAACAGGTGCATTACACACACATACAGCTCTATTTAATAAATTCTTGAAACTGTTTTGCAATGCAGTTCTAGAAAAGAACAGGACGCAGAAGGTGCTACCGTTATAAATATTTACTGAACAGCAGGGTTGATTCAAGCAGTCAGAAGAATGAGGCAGTCATTACTGAGCTTGAACCGGGATCTGGGCTGGACCAAGTCAAATATGCTAACATTTATCCCAGTGTAACTCGCCAACACCAGAACACATTGAGCAGGGCCCTCAGGTTGTCTGCTTTCAGTTCTGAGCAGAAACTTGCATGCAGTGAAGGGGATCTCTTTTTTCAACTTTAAGTTGGCCAGAAACACAGGCCTCATTTAAAGGGCCAGCAGCTCTACTTTAGTTTAAGAATAATCCTGGCTGAGAGCCACCTGGAGCCTTTTACCTAGATTCCAACATAATAAAGGATAAACAAAGGCACACAAATATAACTTTACAAGTCAAGTACATAAAAGAAACATTTGAAGCAGGTTTTTGACTTTGTTTACCCTTCCTACATAAGCTACATGCATTTACTCTAATAGGTTAGGCATATGTTAAGAGTACATAACTGGGAGAAACAAAAAGTATGGATATAAAATGTAACAGTGCTGGGGCTGTCTGTATTTATAAAAAGGTATTACTACACAAGGGAATCCTTTTTAGCAGAATCATACGACAGATATAGTAAGAAAACAATAAGGTTCTAAACAGATTGCCTTGCAGACTGCAAGAGACTTGTTGACACTGGTATATAACTCACTGTGCTACATTAGGATTGCAATTCATGAATGATATGTGTCAAAAGTAGTAAACCACTTTCCTATCTAAAACAAATAATTTGCCTGTCACTGGATGTGCTTTATAGGAGATGTATTAACCCTCTATGCAGCTTTATGAGTCAAAACTGGAACTAGACAAAATGCATATCTCTTCAGCAACTGCACTAACCACCAGAGTTATATGACCATTACTATTAACACCTAAGGTATCTTGGGCACACAAAGATCTCTGCAGAGGGTGTCTTAACCCCAATAGATATTTTAAAATGCAGTCTTTGCAATCAATTAAACTAGAACAGATTTACTATCACATTTGTTCTTGTTGCCAAATTCTTTGCTGCAGAGTTTTAAAAAAGTTTAAGTTGATAGCCAGTGACTCTGTGACTGCACCCCCTTTCTGAGTTTGCTCATCAATGAGGTCTCTGTGGTGGTTTCATGGTGAATTGGCAAAAATGTGCATGTGGTTCTAAGATCAGCTCCCACTTGAGAAAACCCAACAGAGCCATTCATTCCCCCAACTCCTCAAATTCTAACAGCACCATAGGTAAAGGGCTGCACTCTTATTTGTACGAACTGACCCCTGAAAATATTTGAAATGTATAACATTCAACAAACATGTTAGAATAGGATAAAGTTGCATTGAAAATTCAAGAAAGTGCATTTCTTTAGTATGTGGAAGTGTTTCCCTTTAATGCATCCAAATATTTGGAAAGTATTTATTAAATACAGGCTGGGCTAATCAATATCCGACTGCAAGATGAGCGGAGCGGGAGGACGCCGAAAACTACCACAGCTCCGATCAGCTCTCTACCCCGCTCACTCGCCCGCTGGTGCCAGCGAACCGGGGGCCTCACGACGCTGCCGGAGTACAAAGAGTAGTGGGCATTCTCCCGGGTGTGCGCGGCCATTCTAAACGGCGGCACTGACGCAGCAGCTGTCCTCGGAGCCTCGCCTGCCCCACCGAGTGTGTGCGGCCCTCGGCGCGCCCGGCCCACCCTCTGACAGGAATCACCTGCTTTCACTTGCCTCCAGCTCCACTCCAGTCCAGGGGGGTCTACAGCGTCCAGCCCGCCTGCCTGTCACAGTGGCGGTCGGATGCCCTTGTTATAAGAAAGCGCCAGGAGGCACTTTAAATCCAGCCGCGGGCTCCCGCAGCGCTCGTCTGCGCCCAACAGAGCCCGGATGAGTCTGAGCTGAGCCATACCTCTTGTGTCTGACTACTGACTTCCCAGGACATTTTGAACACTGGATCGTCTACCTAAGGTCAGTGCTATTCATCTGTGTTGTGGTTGACCGTTAAAAGACATATTAAGGGAACTTTGCCCGTGTGAGTAACTTCCCTGCTGACTGCAACACTCATCAACTAAATATAATAATCAATAGCTGTAGGAAGCTGTTAACTCCAGCCTTTTGGGACGCAAGTTGTTGTTTTGGGGCACGAGGAGTTGCTTTCTGAGGGCTACTCTTCTTTCAACCAAAATCTGGAGGAGGAGTTTCGCGCCAACCGCTGCTGCTCTGCCAAACGCTCTCGGAGCCGTCCAGCCGTTAGAGCCTTCGGAGCCCTTGGAGCTGCGACTGGAGTTACTGGGAAGCAGCCCCTGAAGCAGCCCCTGATTCCTGTGCGCTGTAGGCACGATGTCAGTCTTCTGAAGGTGCGGGGAGTTGCTAAGCTGCTAAGCGCCCCCGTATGCGAGCTGCGTGTCATCTCCAGAAGCAGGAGACGCCAAACATTTTCCTACGCGGCAGAAACCGCGAGTCACTTTCCGAAGCGGCAGAAGCCGCTAAACATTTTCCTACACGGTAGAAACCGCGAGTCATCTCCCGAAGCGGCAGGAGCCGCCAAAACATCTCTGTATGCAGCTGAAGCTGCGGGTCAGTCCCCATCGTGGTAGGAGCCGCAGAAAACTTTTTCTGGACGCGGACAGACGCTGCGAGCTCGCTTTCCACAGTGGCAGGAGCCACATAGCAATCCTCATACAGATCCTCACACAGCTGAAGCTGAAGCTGCGAAAACTTTTCCCTGAAACGGCAGAGGTCGCAAGCATCTGTGGTAGTTCTAACTATTTCTTTACTAAGAGGCGCACGGCAGGAGCCAGCAGTATCGCCTCCTACGCAAGGGCCACGCTTGCTTGCTTTATCTGTGGTTTTGTGTTCAGTCAGGTACCACAGTCAGAAGGAGTTGCCACCACTTTTGCTTAGTGACACCCTTCCTGAGGCAGGAGCCTTTTCTTGGATAAGCCGCCGAGAGATTTCCTGGAGCCCCCCTGGTGTCCCCCGGTGTCCCCGGCGTTCCGGAGCTGCACTAGATGCTCTGCGCTTCAACCCAACCACAAAGCCACAAAGTGAGGTGAGTCCCGGGCCCTGGGATCGTGGGACCGTGAGCACGGCTGTCGTTAGAGGCAGCTGTTAAGTAAGAGCCGGGGGGTGGTGAGCCAGGCAGGGCTGACTAGGTCCGACTCTGCCCGAGGCCCGCTCCTGTGCGCTCCGCTCGCTTTTTACCCCACTTTTACTGTCTACCAGCGTCCCCCCCCCCCATTTGAAGGGCCCAGGTCCCCCACAAAAGCTCCTTCTCAAAAGCACAAGAAGCACTAGAACATTAGACCAGAAATTCTCAAAACTGCGGGCAGCAACAATACTTTAACTTCCTAACATTTCTTAACTCCTCCAACAACTAGAAGTGACACCTCTCCCTAAGAAATTAATTGCATCCCAGAATAGCTATTTATATACATAGATACAATTGCACAGACATAACGCACGGTGGTCAGACCTTAAAAAACTACTGTAAAAAGAGAAACCCACTGTTAGCGATTGTAAGCTCGGCTTAGCTTAGTCTCTGGCTCGGGAGTACCTAGAAGAGTCCAACCACACCCTATTTAAATCTTGGAATATGCGGTCTGGGAAAGTTAGGAAGTACACGGCGCCAACCAAGAGAAAGAAATCTAACCACTCTGAAGACGCAGAGGCATTTAACGAGGCCAACCAAAGACCAAAACTTCAAAAATCTCAAAAACCCTTAAGTTTACGGGATTATTTTAGAAGATCGCCAGCAAAAATTGTTGCATTGTCACAATCAGGCTCTCAAACTTTGGAGGCGACTACATCTACACCTATAACCCTGGTTCAATCGGGCTCGATCCAATTGGCCTCCCCGCAACACTGGGCATTTGAAAACAAAAAGGCGACGGAACCATCTGAAGTTTACGTCTTTGGATCTTCCCATAACAATTTTCCGAGGAAGCAGCAAAAGGAGGAAACCTCCATTGCAAACAGTAAAAATCTTCAACACACTTATTCCACCCCGGGCAAGTCCTCCTTGCCCCCAGCAGAGGACAAAGAATCATCTCATTTATTGCAAACCCACCCGGAGGGTATTCTGTGTTTAACAAAGGCCTGCTTAGCTCCAACACAGCCCCCTGACACCCGCCCGGCGACCCCAATGGAGCCCTCACAGGTTTTACACCGGCAAACAACGACGGCGCAAATCCACGGGGAAGTCAACATTGTGCCTCTCAACAGTAGCCAGCTACCCTCAGCATCACCAACCACAACCATTCCAATCGTGTCACCTGTTTCAAGCCCCCTGTACATGATATTTTCGACACCTGGATTAACAAAGGTCTCACCGAAAAATTTGCCAGAACTGCCTGAATCGAATGATCAGCTTATCTCAGACTTATCTCTCTTTTTCAAGACCAACCAAAATTCTAGCAGGCACACCTCAAATGAAAAGTCTAACCCCGAAGAACACACAGCAACCAGAGCCTGGCCGCAACTCCTCCAGACTCTCCAACAAACTGTCAACGCATTAAATTACCATTCGGTAAAACTGGAGGTGCAGGTTGATCTACTAAACACCTTGGCTTTATTTACGCCTGGGATCGACAGCAAACTGGACAAACTAAACAATTTAATCCTAACGGCACAAGCATCTGCGAAGCTTTCCCAACCAGTCTGCTGCTGCTCCCCAATCATAGACTGTCTTTCTTTGCTTCCAGAATGCCTGACTACTGTCATAAGGGAAGTGAAGCTGATGAGGGGAGGAAACGTTAGTACTACACCCCCCTCCCCATCACAGCAAGAACAGCAACATCTGACCCGAGACGGGCAGAGCCACTATGGTCAATTACAACCAAAGTTGACAGACAACAACGGTCCATCATCGACCTCAACTGGGCCTACAATTGGCTCAGACCAAGCTGTGACCGGGTTAAAAGATAGTCCAGTGCCCCAGACCGCTTCAACAGCGGAAGTTCCCCCACCGCTCCCCCTATTATGCAGTAAGAGAGAGCGCAAACGCCAGCGTAAAAAGAGAAATAAACACAGGGAAAGCACTAATGTGGTCCATCAGAAACTCTTCCCTTTCTTTCTAAAAACAGACAACAAAAAATCCTCCATCACAACTAGTGCATCATCGCCCACGACAAATTACAATGGAGATCTCCCGGGAACCGCTACTCAACAACCAGCGAGGAGACACCAGGATCAAATTAAAGCAATCATGGACCCAGAAACGGACAACCTTGGCGTATCCACAGAAAACATAACGACGACCCCAGATAAGATAAGTGCAACTGGGCCCACAATGATAACAGGAAAATCTAAAGTTCCAACGGCTTCAATTTCATCTGCCTCGGACAACGCAATGTTAAGACCAAACTTCTCTAAAACTATTTGTAATAATTTAATAACCTTGACCAGTCACAGCCCATCGTTGAAGACGGCCCCTCAAAGATTGATACAACAGACACGCGAAACCAAACCAGTTATACAACCCGAAAAACTGGACAATCTGCCTCCAAGTGCATCGGACGGGAGCAAAAACGAGCCATCGCGCCATCAGATCTTACTGGTTCCCGAATACGAATCCAAGGGTCGGCATGATATTCTCAATAGATCGAACCTGATAAAACTTGTAGAAGGCATTCCAGGGCTCGCAGGGCTGTCAACGGACAACATAGATTCAATTGAATTCCTTCCTCCCAGAGGCAACCAACCGTCCGATGTCACCATGGCGACCTTCAAATCGGGCAGTTGGGCAAGAGCGTTTTTAGAACACAAGTCCATCTTGCGAAATTGGGGAATCAGAGTATACCCATATTTCACGCCAGGGTATCCAACTTCCCTGCTTACCAGATCAACACCACCTAGACAACCGACTGCTATCAAATCAATAGTACAAGCGAGGCCCTATTCCATTCTAAAAAACGCGTCAGGATCAGAAGTCCAAATCAAATCATCTGAAAAAGAAGGCGCCGAGGTCGACTCCAGCCAAGGCTGGGGATGGCTGCCAGCGCTCCTGCCCTCAAAAATTGCAAACTGACCGTTCGTGGCCGAGATGCAGGTGGATAAACATAAACTCCCCGGAAAACCACACTCGGTAGTAGAATCACAGTCAAAAATAGACAACAGACAGGGGCCGTCGCCTTTTTAATTGTGCTCATGGAACATTAGCGGGCTCCACCAAAAAACCTCTAACAATGACACTCTGGCTTTCCTATGCAAACACGAAGTAATCACATTACAGGAAACCTGGGCCACAGAGGGCCGCTCCATCGCAGGCTACATTGAATTTCAGAAGCCAGCACTAAGGGACAGCCATTACGGTCACCCCAAAAGCGGTCTGTCTACATATATCTCCAACAACCTAAAAGGTCTATTCGACCACCTTTCACTTAAAGAAGAATGGTTACTAGGGGTAAAAATTAACCCGTGGAGGAAGCAGCGTCCACTCTATCTTATAAATGTTTACATTAACCCCAGCACTCGAACCAAAAAAATCCACTTAGCCCGCCTTTGTGAAATCATGAACGACATTGCTACAGAACATCCCAATTCGTATTGTATTGTTACGGGGGACTTCAATACCAACCTATTTCAGGGGAAAGCTGCAGACATGGAAGGGCCCGCCCTGACTAACATCATTGAGGCCATGACCCAGACTAAACCTTTGAATCAAGCTCTCAATAAATTGGGCGAGCTCTCCGTGATGAGATTCTACAACGCAGGCTACTTGGTTATGAATTGAAGGTCAACTGGTGACACCCCCCCAAATTGGACCTGGTCTAATGGAAGCAAAAACTCATACCTAGATTTCACCATCTGTAACTCAGAACTATTGTTCAATCTGGACAGTTTTAGCATCCATCCACGGTCAGAAAGTGACCACAGGCCGCAGGTTATTAATCTTAATACAAAGATAGAATTCCACAAAATGGCGCCCGCAACCTACAAGGGAATACACTCTGAAAATCTAAAGCGGCTCAAATGGAGTATGAACAACAGCACGAACATCTTAACTGTAAGTAAGGAGTTCATTGAAGGCAGCTTTGATCAAGAGGCCACACCGACAGTGAAATGGTTGCTGCTTTGCTTTCATCTGATTAACAGCTTCCCATTGACAGTGCAGGGCTCAAGCCGCACTCCATTAGCTGAGCTCACAGTCTCCACCGACACAAAATCTCTAAAGAGAACGAGAAACAACGCCCTAAGATTATTCTTAAAATTTCCAGGGAATAACGCCTACCACACAACCTACCAACAAGCTCAAAAAGCATTCAGGAGGGCAATTATCCAAGAGAAAAAGGCGCAGGAATCCCAATACTGGGTTGAATTGGTGTGGGAGAGCAAGAAAAAAAACTCGAGGAAATTTTGGGCCCTCGTGAACCGCACCAATCCAAACCTGACAAACCGGCTCAGCAAATATTCAGCAATCGGAATGGGCAACATACCAAACCCACATCAGGAGAAGTTACCTTTTTAAAGTTACAAAGCTATACAGGTACATCTTTAACTTGCCTACTTACCTAACAGATTCAGTTAGTTAGATGGCATGGTATCTTAAAACGTCTTTATAATTATTTCCACAGGGGCCTATAAATACATACATCGAACTCAGTGCCTATAACCCTGTCCCTTGATGGCGAGAAACATATAACATCTAATTTAATTTTATCAGGTACTAGTTGTAAAATCTAACAGGAAAATACAGAATTAAAATTACGTTAAAATGGGTCAATTATTTTGTTGGTTGGTTCATTTTCGGTCGCCTCTTTTTCTTTCACTCTATGCAGATCCGGCTTGTAAGAGCGTCCATAAATTTCATACAAACCGTTACGTTAGAGACAAGTTGTGCCTTCATCCTTCGTATCCAGATATGTTATACAGACATCAATTCATGGTAAATAAATGTGTGTAAAGCCCCCCTATTTCCGATAGTGTATATATTTATCGAACTATAAAGTGAGCACCACTAACAATTGGAACCCCTTAATTATTAGTTCCTTAAATGTTATTTCAGTTGCCCGTGTGAATTCCTTGGACCAAATAAATGAAATGTTATAAGGAAAAGAAATCACTCGAGGCAGCTCCACTTTGACCTTTTTACCGTTTTGATATGTAAGTATTCTGTCCTATTCAGAAACAAAAAACTCATAAATAAATATATGCGTTTTTGATAAATATTCCCCTTCACCAACTTAAAGGATAAATTGGATAGATGTGACCAGAGAAATAGATCATCCTCTATTACCTAAGGACTTAATGTTGAGCACTCATTAATTTCTATATAAAACATCCGGTTATTTTGTTCTGCCATGGTTATATATATTTTTTAGCAGGAGAAATGCAGGAAAATGAAGGAGTATGTTTTTGTCGAATTGGGTAAAATGAAGCTGCCAATAAATTGTGTTATATGTTATATTCTTTGTGATGATAATGTTGTTATTTACTGTAGAAGAGATAATAATTATTTGTTTTTTAACTTTTTGTATTTAGATAATTACTTGGCTTCTACAGAAGAAGGTGCTGGTCGCCGAAACGCGCGTCGAGATTGATTAGGCCATGTTAACTGTTTAAGATGAATTTTGTATAATTAAGTTGTGATTTATTTATTTACAAATTGTTTTTTTAAATCCCACTGTTGTGTTGTTTAATTTTATGTATATACAATCTTGTGTTAATAATTTTTTAATAATTGCTTAAATAAATATCAGAATCTGAATTCATTGGCAGCCCATTTTTTCCTCCCTTTCTATTTTTATATTTTTCACACAATGTATTATGATTGCCTAGGTTGTTACTTATTGATCATTTGTTTTCCCTGACCTAGGAATCTCATATCCAATACAATCAGGGGGTCCTTGATAATTATTTACAACATACCAAACTGTCCACTTTCAGGTACAAGATCACTTGGGCCACATAGATCCACCTAGTACACATGGCACTGGTACTAGTGTAACATCGAGCACTCCTCTTGCTCTAGTACAAGAGTTCACCGCGGAATATGTACTATCCGAAGAAAGAGTCAATAAAGCAGTGACAAAAGGGAGGCAAGATGGAGCACCAGGTCCGAACGGCCTCCCACAGAGGTTGTTCAATTCAGACATTCCCTTCTGATCCATGGAGCTAACTGGCCTTTTCAATTACACTCTGAGGACAGCAGCAATCCCGGATTCATGGCGTGGTGCAATTATCCACCCTATTTACAAATCTGGATCACGCACTGCTCCTGAAAACTACAGAATAATTGCCCTGTTGGACATAGAGGCAAAACATTACGCGGGGCTTATTCTGGAGGACCTTGGGCAATGGGTAAAGGACCACAACCTGATACCACTGAATCAAACAGGGTTTGTCGCCAACTCAGGAACCATGACAAATTTATTAGCAGTTTCTACCATCATCGACAAAGCCATTTTAACATCTAGGACATTATTTTGCTGCTTTGTCGACTTTAAAGCTGCATTTGACAGGGTTCCCAGGGTGCAACTCTGGGAAAAACTGAGGCAGTGGGGAATTCCAGACAAAATCCTGAACCCTATTATCCAATTACACACAAGTACCTGGGTTCGAGTGAAGTTGGGGTCCGGCACGCATCTCTCGCGAAAAATCATGACCTCAAGAGGAGTCAAGCAGGGATGCGTGCTGGCCCCCCTTCTCTTCAATCCTTTCATAGCAAACTTGCCAAGCACCCTAGACAAAGTAAACAGTCACCCGCCTAGGATAGGAGGCACGCCACTATGCAACCTTTTATATGCCGACGACCTGGCCCTGTTTAGCCTCACAAGGGTAGGGTTACAAAGGCTTCTTGACTCACTGTTCCAATACACGACGATTAACCAACTAGAAGTCAATAGGAAAAAGACCCTGATTGTTCCCTTTGGCAAGAAACGTTATGGAGTTGGCGGCTGGTCACTAAACAAAACAAACCTCAGCACGGGTCAATCATACAAATACCTAGGCCTCCATATGGACTCTAGGTGTAATTTTGTAAAGCAGAGTAATGTGATTACAGCCAAAGCTACGGCACTAATGGTATCATTGACCAAGCTGTCAACGAAACTCTCAGGCCTAACTCTTTCCCCCCTATTAGAAGTTCTAAGAGCAAAGATTGGCCCCACATTATCATACGGTATAGAGACCTTCAAAGGTAAAATGAACACCGCCTTAAACAAAAACACAACAAGAATTTACAAGAAAGTACTGCATTTGCCAAGTTCTGCATCCCCTGCGCAGATCAGACTAGAGTTGGGGCTAACTAATTACGATGCCCATAATCTTGGCACATATCTAAAGCTCTGCCACAGACTAAGACAGACCGAATCTGGCACACTAGAATTTCTAGTCTGGAAAGAGATTAACGAGAGTAACCTAGGAGGATCATTTGGCCGTCTTTTGAAGGATTATATCCACCAGATGTCAGCCGCTGATCTCTGGGCCCTCAACCCTAGCCAATCTGCCTTCAAAATTGCAATTAAAAAATGTGTGAGATCGATATCTCTCGCAAAAGACAAAGCCCTCCTCACGAAACGTAGCCATTCTTGGGCAGTAGTTAACTCCTACAAACAAGTATCTGTAGCAACGTATTTTTCCACCACTTTTTCACTCCATCTAAAGCGCAGTTTCATCGCCCTAAGAATGGGGGACTGGCGCTTTCTTCAAAATCTACCCATCTGGCGACGTACGGAGGAGGACACAACCTGTAGAGGATGTGGGTCAGCGATAGAATCAATCTTGCACGTGGTCTGCATCTGCCCCACCTTTAAATCTCAACGCAGGCTCATGCTTAGGTCAGAATGGATCAGGTTGGGGGTCTGGACCTGTAGGCATGCCATCATTGCTGCTTTGTCCATGGACAATACTGTTTTAAACATAAAATTTGCTAAATTTATTCAACAAGCGTATCGCTGCCTTAATACAAAGAAAACAGCCACGGCCTTGCCACTGACTTTTTAGATTAAACAATGTACTGTAACAGAATCCCCAACGACCTGGAGGGTCGTAACACTAATCGAAACCCTGCAGCATGTACCCTTTATGGTTTGATTTTATAATTGAATACGATGGGAGATGTTTGAGACACCCCAGGTCATGTTTAACAAAACAGTTGAATTTTTTATTTTTTATGCTCTTTATGTTTGCATTGGTTTCTCTTTTAAACTATTTTTCTCACAAAACTGTACACAATGTGATTTGGGAAACTTTTAAAGATATTGTTTTATATCTAAATAAAGATTATTATTATTATTATTATTATTATTATTATTATTTATTAAAAGTGAATGGTTTTTAAACATGCGCTTAGGAACAGTCTATCACATAACAGGGGCAGCTACACTTCTGTGGATTAAATGCAGGCCAGTTCCACAACAATAAATAAATATATGATGTCTACAATACTTTCATTCCTGCGTTGTGCCCCCAAATGCTGCTAGTTTTTTTCTGTTTTATATAGCGCTAACTTGGTACAGACACTGAATCACTTTGAATGAGTACCAGTTGCATACACAAAGACTCATTAAGATTTCTTTTTAAGATACGGGGAGATAATGTGATTTGCCCGGAGTCAAGGTATGTTGAAAATGCACAGCTTGGAAACATTTTCCCTTGAGGGTTAACACTGCCTCACCGACCCCCCCCCCACCTCTCAATGGGAGAGCAGGGAAAGTTCTATGTGCATAGCCAGCTGCCCCTGGGTTTACTTTTCGGAGTGCCCCCAAATTACAGCCTGATCGCAGCCTCTCACCAAGAGCCATTAGGATATATTAGGATGCAATTTCAGAAGCTTTTCTGGGGGACGAACAAAAATATATATATTTTTACTTGCAGTCGAACACAGCTCCTCCATTCTAAAGTGAGCAGCGCTGCCATTAAACCACGCTACCACTGCAAAGCTTTTCTGGCTCCTGACATCAAAAGAGCAAGTGGCAAGTGAAGAAGTTGTGAGCTTTGTAATCTGCAGCATGGCCGGAGTGTACGTGGCAGAATAGCTGCTCTTCCGTCTGGCCTTGCAAAAGCACCGCCACTGCTCATCGCACTTTGCCAAGAAAGTGACCTTTTTACCCGTTCATCTGCATATAACATATATATTTACATATGTGGTTGAGGAAAGGACTCATGGGAATATGCACGCTTTGCAAGTGTTTGTGCGCACTGGAGGAAGGCTTCTGCGCGCGTGCTCACCAACGCATGTTAGAGGGAACTATGCTCCAAGGCAAATTTCGGCAATTTTTTAGGCTCTGTGTGGTTCTTGTGGGACCTCTTCAGCAGGCCTAGGGGGTCAGTGTAGTTCTACCCTGCCCCCTTTTCTTGTTTTTCACCTTTGTTTTTCTGTTTTCTTGTGACTCCGTTCTATCGAGTCACAAGATGGCTGCCAACACTTCCTGGTTTGGAATGTTGGCAGCCAATTAGAATGAAGCTCGTGGTCAGGAGGGTTCGCAATCCCACCTAGATATTGATATCTTTATTTTTGGATTTTCTCAGCAACTACTGAACGGATTTACACCATAAAAAAAGGTTGCTTTCTGAACCAAGCACCACCTTTTTGCCAAATTTGGGGTAATTCCATTCCATAGTTTCGGCTGTAGCCTTGCCCAAAGTTTCCTATGGGAAATTGATTTTTTGACTCCTACGTTTTTAATTTCTCAGCAACTACTAAACGGATTTACTCCTTTAAAAAAAAGGTCGCTTTCTGAATCAAGCTCTACCTTTTTGCTAAATTGGGGGTAATTCCGTTCAGCAGTTCGGGCTGTAGCCCGTCTCAAAATTTCCTATAGAAATTAACATGGGAAAAACACGTTATCGGACCCCCCTTTTTTCTCAGCCCCGCTTGACGAATCACCCCCAAACTTTCAGGATAGGAGCTGACCTAGATAAACTTTTTTGAAAAGAATTTCGCAAAGATTCGTCAAACGACGCCAAAGTTATTAGCAAATCAAAAAATGCTTTTCCTATGGAAACTAGGTTCTAACTATAACTACCTTCTGGCGACCGCCAGTAGGTAATCTATATATATAAAAATAAATGTATGTCTGTCTGTCTGTTTGTCCTTTATACATTACTACACCATTCATCCGATCGCCATGAAACTTTGGGAAGTTGTTGAGTACACTCCCCTGAAGGTTTCTGGCATATGCATTACCACACCATTCATCTGATCGCCTTGAAACTTTGGGAAGTTGTTGAGTACACTCCCCCGAAGGTTTCTGGCATACATTTTTTTTAAATATCGGCCCCCCCAGGGCCCTCATAATCTTTCGAATAATTCTCGAAATTACAAAAATCATCAGTGGCTCAGTGCCAGGGCTATATTAGCAGCTACGAAAACCGATGTAAATGCCATCAATTTCAGCATTCAAAACGGAATACACAACGGAATTCTTGAATTCACTGGATTTGCCCGGTATGACACTGCACATTTTGACATTGAAAATTAGCGTGCCTATCATTCTTCCCCGAAAAATAAATCCACCACGACTTTGCAACGGTAAAAAGACTTTCGGTGAAAAAGATGATTAACAATGCCATCGAAGCTACAATTTTGAATGGGAAATTCAAAGGGGAAGATGTACTGTTGCCAATTATTCCAATGATCGCAACAGATATGCCATTTGAATTCAAACGTTTACAGTTTCCGGTGCGACTCGCTTTTGCAATGACCATCAACAAAGCACAAGGACAATTGCTGCAAGTGTGTGGCCTCCATATGGAGAGTCCGTGCTTCTCACATGGACAACTGTATGTGGCCAGCTCACGCGTCGGAAAACCTTCTGATTTATTCGTGTACGCACCAGACGGAAAAATGAAAAATATTGTGTATCCACAAGCACTCAAATAAATAAAATAGAATTAAAACAACACTTTAAAATGTTTCCATATTAAAATGAATAAGTTTCAATAAAAATGACACCATGTAAATTGAATGTAATCATAACAAGTTTCCTTGAATTTCCTTTCTTCAGAGATCGCAGCAAAGCGCGACGGGTAAGCTAGTATATATATATATATATATATATATATATATATATATATATATATATATATATATATATATATATATATTCAAAATCACGAGTTGCTCTGAAGATTGCCTGGGGCCCCTCGGGAGGTGGCGTGTACTCCGGTCGAGCACGCCGGAAATTCAATGAAGGTCCGTAAACAAATTAACACACGCTCTCAGTGACAGCCAAAGTAACACCAACAGCAAAGGTCCAAGGGTGTTTAATCGTCTGCTACATGTTTCGGCTTCTCACAAGCCTTGATCACGCAAACATTACATGGTGCACGGAGTATAAGTAAACAAACATGGTGCTCAAAATAGGACTGCAAATTAGTATGGTGGCAGACATCTTGTAAGGGCTAAACCATTATAATCCAAATAAAGACCTGGGAAAGTACTGTAATCAATACAAACAACGTAAAATCCACCAATAGTACAATCACAATATAGTTAGAGTAAATGCATGAAAATACATTGGTAATAATTGGTGGCGTCCAAATCAAATGAAGCTTACGACGTACAGCGCAAATATCTCATAAAAGTAACTAGAGAAATATCAAATATAGACGCGCTTAGGCAAGCAGAAAAGCCCTGTGAAAGTAAATCACGGACATCTGTCCGAATACGAAATGAACTAGTGCTGTTTCTGCCAATTAAAGAGACAGCACCATAAAGGCAAATGGTACGGTGTACCTCAGTTCAAGGTGACACAGTGAAAGCATGCAGATCATGGGCAAGTGCCCGTGTGCATAAAGAACTCGGAACAAAATAGGCCGAGCAAAAATAGGCTGCTGTACAAACAAAGATACTTGCAGGGCGTAGCAGCAGTCCCAGGTGAAAGGGGGGTGGATATCTGGTAATTGATCATGCCCAGTGCTCACAAGGCAGTCCGTGATGTGTCCCGTTATGCCCAAGTGGGCGTGCTCTTAAAAGTATAGGCAGGAAAAGTGACTGAAGTGCCCAGGGAAAGTGCTGTGAAGGGCTAGTTTCCAAAAGTGCTCTGTAAAAAAAGAGAAAACAAGATTAAAATCAGACGTGACACATCATGTACACATATTATTAAACAGGTTCCAACAACACGTGAGAAGGTACAGTACAAGAACTCAACGGGCAAGACTACAGAATTACAGATAATCATCTTTCAGGTGTACTGCAAGTTCCTCATCATGATTCAGTCCCCCCGGTGCCTTGGTACAGAAGGAAATGATGTATTTTGACTCAGTCTGTCTCAATTTCAGTAATCTGTTCCCGCCCCTGGGATTCCTGATAACTTGTTCTAAGATGAAGAATTTCATCAATGAGGGATTGGAAAAATGATGTTCAGAGAAATGTCTGGCCACAGGATATTTTATGTTCTTGTGTATGATGGCACGGTAGTGTTCAAGAATGCGTTTTTTGGCAGGGGAGGTGGTACTCCCAATATACCAAAGTCCGCACGGACACACAATGACGTAAATTACGAACATGGTACTACAGGTAAGAAATTGCTTGATTTCTTTAGTCACCCCATTGTGTGTAACCTTCATGATTGAAGTGCTGTAACGACACGCCTTGCAGTGACCACAAGGAAAAAATCCCTTGAGGCCAATGTCCTGACTGTCAGAATACAACGTGATGTCACTGTGGACACACAAATCCCTGATGTTTCTGCCTTTTCTATAAGTGATGCTTGGCCTCTCGGGAATAAGGTGGCCAATAGTAGCATCACTCCTCAGGATGTTCCAATTCTTGGCTACAATTCTGCGCACGCTGTTTGATTCTCTGTTGTAAGTGAGAATAAGACGTGTGTTGTTTTCTTCACAGCACCTCTCTTCAGTTGGTTCATTGCGCAATGTGTCATTGCGCGCAACAGAATCTGCTCTCGTCTTGGCTTTCTTCAGTACCCACTCAGGGTAATTCCTGAGTCTAAGGCGTTCCATCATCTCGGAAGCGGCATGTTGGTAGCTGCTTTCCGAATTACAGTTTCTTTTTGCCCTGAGCAGTTCACCGTAAGGAATGCTCCATTTGAGCGGTTCAGGGTGACTGCTGAGGGCATGTAGAATACTGTTCCCTGCAGTGGCTTTCCTGAAAAGAGAGGTGTGGATGGTACCATCTTTAATGTCAATCCTGACATCAAGGTATTCTGCCATCTCCTTGCTGATGTTACTTGTGAGTTTTATATTGTAATTGTTCTTGTTAAGGCTATCGATGCGTTGTTGCGCTTCATCGATAGCCTTAACAAGAACAATTACAATATAAAACTCACAAGTAACATCAGCAAGGAGATGGCAGAATACCTTGATGTCAGGATTGACATTAAAGATGGTACCATCCACACCTCTCTTTTCAGGAAAGCCACTGCAGGGAACAGTATTCTACATGCCCTCAGCAGTCACCCTGAACCGCTCAAATGGAGCATTCCTTACGGTGAACTGCTCAGGGCAAAAAGAAACTGTAATTCGGAAAGCAGCTACCAACATGCCGCTTCCGAGATGATGGAACGCCTTAGACTCAGGAATTACCCTGAGTGGGTACTGAAGAAAGCCAAGACGAGAGCAGATTCTGTTGCGCGCAATGACACTTTGCGCAATGAACCAACTGAAGAGAGGTGCTGTGAAGAAAACAACACACGTCTTATTCTCACTTACAACAGAGAATCAAACAACGTACGCAGAATTGTAGCCAAGAATTGGAACATCCTGAGGAGTGATGCTACTATTGGCCACCTTATTCCCGAGAGGCCAAGCATCACTTATAGAAAAGGCAGAAACATCAGGGATTTGTGTGTCCACAGTGACATCACGTTGTATTCTGACAGTCAGGACATTGGCCTCAAGGGATTTTTTCCTTGTGGTCACTGCAAGGCGTGTCGTTACAGCACTTCAATCATGAAGGTTACACACAATGGGGTGACTAAAGAAATCAAGCAATTTCTTACCTGTAGTACCATGTTCGTAATTTACGTCATTGTGTGTCCGTGCGGACTTTGGTATATTGGGAGTACCACCTCCCCTGCCAAAAAACGCATTCTTGAACACTACCGTGCCATCATACACAAGGACATAAAATATCCTGTGGCCAGACATTTCTCTGAACATCATTTTTCCAATCCCTCATTGATGAAATTCTTCATCTTAGAACAAGTTATCAGGAATCCCAGGGGCGGGATCAGATTACTGAAATTGAGACAGACTGAGTCAAAATACATCATTTCCTTCTGTACCAAGGCACCGGGGGGACTGAATCATGATGAGGAACTTGCAGTACACCTGAAAGATGATTATCTGTAATTCTGTAGTCTTGCCTGTTGAGTTCTTGTACTGTACCTTCTCACGTGTTGTTGGAACCTGTTTAATAATATGTGTACATGATGTGTCACGTCTGATTTTAATCTTGTTTTCTCTTTTTTTACAGAGCACTTTTGGAAACTAGCCCTTCACAGCACTTTCCCTGGGCACTTCAGTCACTTTTCCTGCCTATACTTTTAAGAGCACGCCCACTTGGGCATAACGGGACACATCACGGACTGCCTTGTGAGCACTGGGCATGATCAATTACCAGATATCCACCCCCCTTTCACCTGGGACTGCTGCTACGCCCTGCAAGTATCTTTGTTTGTACAGCAGCCTATTTTTGCTCGGCCTATTTTGTTCCGAGTTCTTTATGCACACGGGCACTTGCCCATGATCTGCATGCTTTCACTGTGTCACCTTGAACTGAGGTACACCGTACCATTTGCCTTTATGGTGCTGTCTCTTTAATTGGCAGAGACAGCACTAGTTAATTTCGTATTCGGACAGATGTCCGTGATTTACTTTCACAGGGCTTTTCTGCTTGCCTAAGCGCATCTATATTTGATATTTCTCTAGTTACTTTTATGAGATATTTGCGCTGTACGTCGTAAGCTTCATTTGATTTGGACGCCACCAATTATTACCAATGTATTTTCATGCATTTACTCTAACTATATTGTGATTGTACTGTTGGTGGATTTTACGTTGTTTGTATTGATTACAGTACTTTCCCAGGTCTTTATTTGGATTATAATGGTTTAGCCCTTACAAGATGTCTGCCACCATACTAATTTGCAGTCCTATTTTGAGCACCATGTTTGTTTACTTATACTCCGTGCACCATGTAATGTTTGCGTGATCAAGGCTTGTGAGAAGCCGAAACATGTAGCAGACGATTAAACACCCTTGGACCTTTGCTGTTGGTGTTACTTTGGCTGTCACTGAGAGCGTGTGTTAATTTGTTTACGGACCTTCATATATATATATATATATATATATATATATATATATTCACGCTCCCGGGGAATGACCAAAGCGGGAGGCACTCGTACACCACAACAGCTTTCCCCAACAGCCTTTAATGGTTACAGAACGCTGCTTTCACCGGTAAGTGGGCTGCTTCAACCGGACGCGTTTCGGGCATCTCCCTTCCTCGGCGGCATACAGTCCCTGAGACACCATAAAGCTCCGCCTCCATATGAAGCCCTATCGCAAGCCAGGGATTGGCTGATCTGGATGATCAAATTGCGTTGCTTTGTGGGAGGCGTAGTCAGTTATTGCATGGTGTTCAATTATACTACTTCAAAGCTCGTATGAGCCCCAGCGTAGGCAGCGTAATAATGTCCGTGTTGCAATGTCCCACAGAGTGAAGCCACTGGATGTAGCTTCGTGGCCCCCTTCTCTTGAGTGGTGCCTTCCCAGCGGCAGGACGGCCGCTAATTTATTCACGCTCCCGGGGAATGACCAAAGCGGGAGGCACTCCTACACCACAACAGCTTTCCCCAACAGCCTTTAATGGATACAGAACGCTGCTTTCACCGGTAAGTGGGCTGCTTCAACCGGACGCGTTTCGGGCATCTCCCTTCCTCGGCGGCATACAGTCCCTGAGACACCATAAAGCTCCGCCTCCATATGAAGCCCTATCGCAAGCCAGGGATTGGCTGATCTGGATGATCAAATTGCGTTGCTTTGTGGGAGGCGTAGTCAGTTATTGCATGGTGTTCAATTATACTACTTCAAAGCTCGTATGAGCCCCAGCGTAGGCAGCGTAATAATGTCCGTGTTGCAATGTCCCACAGAGTGAAGCCACTGGATGTAGCTTCGTGGCCCCCTTCTCTTGAGTGGTGCCTTCCCAGCGGCAGGACGGTCGCTAATTTATTCACGCTCCCGGGGAATGACCAAAGCGGGAGGCACTCGTACACCACAACAGCTTTCCCCAACAGCCTTTAATGGTTACAGAACGCTGCTTTCACCGGTAAGTGGGCTGCTTCAACCGGACGCGTTTCGGGCATCTCCCTTCCTCGGCGGCATACAGTCCCTGAGACACCATAAAGCTCCGCCTCCATATGAAGCCCTATCGCAAGCCAGGGATTGGCTGATCTGGATGATCAAATTGAGTTGCTTTGTGGGAGGCGTAGTCAGTTATTGCATGGTGTTCAATTATACTACTTCAAAGCTCGTATGAGCCCCAGCGTAGGCAGCGTAATAATGTCCGTGTTGCAATGTCCCACAGAGTGAAGCCACTGGATGTAGCTTCGTGGCCCCCTTCTCTTGAGTGGTGCCTTCCCAGCGGCAGGACGGCCGCTAATTTATTCACGCTCCCGGGGAATGACCAAAGCGGGAGGCACTCGTACACCACAACAGCTTTCCCCAACAGCCTTTAATGGATACAGAACGCTGCTTTCACCGGTAAGTGGGCTGCTTCAACCGGACGCGTTTCGGGCATCTCCCTTCCTCGGCGGCATACAGTCCCTGAGACACCATAAAGCTCCGCCTCCATATGAAGCCCTATCGCAAGCCAGGGATTGGCTGATCTGGATGATCAAATTGCGTTGCTTTGTGGGAGGCGTAGTCAGTTATTGCATGGTGTTCAATTATACTACTTCAAAGCTCGTATGAGCCCCAGCGTAGGCAGCGTAATAATGTCCGTGTTGCAATGTCCCACAGAGTGAAGCCACTGGATGTAGCTTCGTGGCCCCCTTCTCTTGAGTGGTGCCTTCCCAGCGGCAGGACGGCCGCGCTAATTTATTCACGCTCCCGGGGAATGACCAAAGCGGGAGGCACTCATACACCACAACAGCTTTCCCCAACAGCCTTTAATGGATACAGAACGCTGCTTTCACCGGTAAGTGGGCTGCTTCAACCGGACGCGTTTTGGGCATCTCCCTTCCTCGGCGGCATACAGTCCCTGAGACACCATAAAGCTCCGCCTCCATATGAAGCCCTATCGCAAGCCAGGGCTTGGCTGATCTGGATGATCAAATTGCGTTGCTTTGTGGGAGGCGTAGTCAGTTATTGCATGGTGTTCAATTATACTACTTCAAAGCTCGTATGAGCCCCAGCGTAGGCAGCGTAATAATGTCCGTGTTGCAATGTCCCACAGAGTGAAGCCACTGGATGTAGCTTCGTGGCCCCCTTCTCTTGAGTGGTGCCTTCCCAGCGGCAGGACGGCCGCTAATTTATTAACGCTCCCGGGGAATGACCAAAGCGGGAGGCACTCGTACACCACAACAGCTTTCCCCAACAGCCTTTAATGGTTACAGAACGCTGCTTTCACCGGTAAGTGGGCTGCTTCAACCGGACGCGTTTCGGGCATCTCCCTTCCTCGGCGGCATACAGTCCCTGAGACACCATAAAGCTCCGCCTCCATATGAAGCCCTATCGCAAGCCAGGGATTGGCTGATCTGGATGATCAAATTGCGTTGCTTTGTGGGAGGCTAAGTCAGTTATTGCATGGTGTTCAATTATACTACTTCAAAGTTCGTATGAGCCCCAGCGTAGGCAGCGTAATAATGTCCGTGTTGCAATGTCCCACAGAGTGAAGCCACTGGATGTAGCTTCGTGGCCCCCTTCTCTTGAGTGGTGCCTTCCCAGCGGCAGGACGGCCGCTAATTTATTCACGCTCCCGGGGAATGACCAAAGCGGGAGGCACTCGTACACCACAACAGCTTTCCCCAACAGCCTTTAATGGATACAGAACGCTGCTTTCACCGGTAAGTGGGCTGCTTCAACCGGACGCGTTTCGGGCATCTCCCTTCCTCGGCGGCATACAGTCCCTGAGACACCATAAAGCTCCGCCTCCATATGAAGCCCTATCGCAAGCCAGGGATTGGCTGATCTGGATGATCAAATTGCGTTGCTTTGTGGGAGGCGTAGTCAGTTATTGCATGGTGTTCAATTATACTACTTCAAAGCTCGTATGAGCCCCAGCGTAGGCAGCGTAATAATGTCCGTGTTGCAATGTCCCACAGAGTGAAGCCACTGGATGTAGCTTCGTGGCCCCCTTCTCTTGAGTGGTGCCTTCCCAGCGGCAGGACGGCCGCTAATTTATTCACGCTCCCGGGGAATGACCAAAGCGGGAGGCACTCCTACACCACAACAGCTTTCCCCAACAGCCTTTAATGGATACAGAACGCTGCTTTCACCGGTAAGTGGGCTGCTTCAACCGGACGCGTTTCGGGCATCTCCCTTCCTCGGCGGCATACAGTCCCTGAGACACCATAAAGCTCCGCCTCCATATGAAGCCCTATCGCAAGCCAGGGATTGGCTGATCTGGATGATCAAATTGCGTTGCTTTGTGGGAGGCGTAGTCAGTTATTGCATGGTGTTCAATTATACTACTTCAAAGCTCGTATGAGCCCCAGCGTAGGCAGCGTAATAATGTCCGTGTTGCAATGTCCCACAGAGTGAAGCCACTGGATGTAGCTTCGTGGCCCCCTTCTCTTGAGTGGTGCCTTCCCACGGCAGGACGGCCGCTAATTTATTCACGCTCCCGGGGAATGACCAAAGCGGGAGGCACTCGTACACCACAACAGCTTTCCCCAACAGCCTTTAATGGATACAGAACGCTGCTTTCACCGGTAAGTGGGCTGCTTCAACCGGACGCGTTTCGGGCATCTCCCTTCCTCGGCGGCATACAGTCCCTGAGACACCATAAAGCTCCGCCTCCATATGAAGCCCTATCGCAAGCCAGGGATTGGCTGATCTGGATGATCAAATTGCGTTGCTTTGTGGGAGGCGTAGTCAGTTATTGCATGGTGTTCAATTGTACTACTTCAAAGCTCGTATGAGCCCCAGCGTAGGCAGCGTAATAATGTCCGTGTTGCAATGTCCCACAGAGTGAAGCCACTGGATGTAGCTTCGTGGCCCCCTTCTCTTGAGTGGTGCCTTCCCAGCGGCAGGATGGCCGCTAATTTATTCACGCTCCCGGGGAATGACCAAAGCGGGAGGCACTCGTACACCACAACAGCTTTCCCCAACAGCCTTTAATGGATACAGAACGCTGCTTTCACCGGTAAGTGGGCTGCTTCAACCGGACGCGTTTCGGGCATCTCCCTTCCTCGGCGGCATACAGTCCCTGAGACACCATAAAGCTCCGCCTCCATATGAAGCCCTATCGCAAGCCAGGGATTGGCTGATCTGGATGATCAAATTGCGTTGCTTTGTGGGAGGCGTAGTCAGTTATTGCATGGTGTTCAATTATACTACTTCAAAGCTCGTATGAGCCCCAGCGTAGGCAGCGTAATAATGTCCGTGTTGCAATGTCCCACAGAGTGAAGCCACTGGATGTAGCTTCGTGGCCCCCTTCTCTTGAGTGGTGCCTTCCCAGCGGCAGGACGGCCGCTAATTTATTCACGCTCCCGGGGAATGACCAAAGCGGGAGGCACTCGTACACCACAACAGCTTTCCCCAACAGCCTTTAATGGATACAGAACGCTGCTTTCACCGGTAAGTGGGCTGCTTCAACCGGACGCGTTTCGGGCATCTCCCTTCCTCGGCGGCATACAGTCCCTGAGACACCATAAAGCTCCGCCTCCATATGAAGCCCTATCGCAAGCCAGGGATTGGCTGATCTGGATGATCAAATTGCGTTGCTTTGTGGGAGGCGTAGTCAGTTATTGCATGGTGTTCAATTATACTACTTCAAAGCTCGTATGAGCCCCAGCGTAGGCAGCGTAATAATGTCCGTGTTGCAATGTCCCACAGAGTGAAGCCACTGGATGTAGCTTCGTGGACCCCTTCTCTTGAGTGGTGCCTTCCCAGCGGCAGGACGGCCGCTAATTTATTCACGCTCCCGGGGAATGACCAAAGCGGGAGGCACTCGTACACCACAACAGCTTTCCCCAACAGCCTTTAGTGGATACAGAACGCTGCTTTCACCGGTAAGTGGGCTGCTTCAACCGGACGCGTTTATATATATATGTATATTACACAACTTCTCCTTCACCAGGAAAAAATGGCTCGCACACCCAGGGCAGTACTTAATCTTAGCTTTTATTTGTATTCAATCATACAAAGGCTGACAGCACGTATATTGATCTACGCGTTTCGGTGTATCGCCACCTTGCTCACGATCAACGGGCAGTCCCGCCCTTGTTATTTTTAAATGTTCAACACAATCCTTCGTGACCATTTCCTGTCACGTGATTTCCTGCCAGGAATTCTGGTAGTTGTAGTTATGTTCGTGCATTGTTTTTTTGGTCCTTTTTAGCAATGGGTATGTATTTATAAACATATTCTTATTCATTTTCTGATTAATGGACATTATTTTAATCCAATTTCCATTAATTTTCGAAATCTTTCCTGCCTTCCAATAGGCTGTGTTATATTGTTTATCAACAAAATCTTATTTTCTTTCGCAGTATGGTTGCCATTTCCATTACTGATGCTCTTCAAATTTATACCCCTTGCATTGTTATACCAATACTTTCATAAAGTTCCATAGCACTAATTTCTCCCTTACAAATGGACATAAAGTTCTTCCGATTGGTTCAGCCCGTGGGGGTGCAGTGTTCTCAGGTTTAAAATGATTCTTGATTCCGTTTGCCGCAATTTTCTCTCCCGATCTCCGCCACGATCTCCCTTTGGAATTGTCTCAATGCCATAAAATTTCAATTTTAGCCAATCTCCTTTGTGGAATTGTTCCATATGTTTGGCTATGGCATTGGATCGATCTTTGTGGATCGTTGCCCTCATATGTTGGTGAATCCTGTTCTTCAATTCAACTGTGGTGCACCACAATCGGAAGAACTTTATGTCCATTTGTAAGGGAGAAATTAGTGCTATGGAACTTTATGAAAGTATTGGTATAACAATGCAAGGGGTATAAATTTGAAGAGCATCAGTAATGGAAATGGCAACCATACTGCAAAAGAAAATAAGATTTTGGAAATTGGATTAAAATAATGTCCATTAATCAGAAAATGAATAAGAATATGTTTATAAATACATACCCATTGCTAAAAAGGACCAAAAGAACAATGCCCGAACATAACTACAACTACCAGAATTCCTGGCAGGAAATCACGTGACAGAAAATGGTCATGAAGGATTGTGTTGAACATTTAAAAATAACAAGGGCGGGACAGCCCGTTGATCGTGAGCAAGGTGGCGATACACCGAAACGCGTAGATCAATATACGCGCTGTCAGCCTTTGTATGATTGAATACAAATAAAAGCTAAGATTAAGTACTGCCCTGGGTGTGCGACCCATTTTTTCCTGGTGAAGGAGAAGTTAGGTAATTTATAGCGGCGTGGTTCAGCCGCAGGGGAATCGCACCAGCATTGAGCTCTGCATTACCGGAAAAGTGAACCGACTTGGGAGGATATATATATATATATTCACTGAAAAAAACATAGGTTATAGACCATATATAGTTAGGAATTAGCATTTACAAAACCTTATTTTACTCACACAAAACCATTGAAATTCCATATATAGTTAGTTGCACTAACTATATATCGCGCACCCGCAATCCACTGCTGATGATGTCACATATTACATCATTCATGACATGGTCAGTGACATCACTGATGACATCACTGATGACATCTCAAATGACATCACTGATGACATCTCAAATGACATCACTGATGACATCACTGATGACATCTCAAATGACATCACTGATGACATCTCAAATGACATCACTGATGACATCACTGATGACATCACTGATGGCATCTCAAATGACATCACTGATGACATCTCAAATGACATCACTGATGACATCTCAAATGACATCACTGATGACATCACTGATGACATCTCAAATGACATCACTGATGACATCACTGATGACATCATTCATGTGATGATACGATGAACCTCTTCAGACTCTAATATAACCTTAGATACACTCAGTGTAAACAGACACTCACAGACTGTCACTCATCCATGGAGTTACTCACACACCTAGTCAGTCTTGCAAAGAATCAATCACACCTCCATTTCCTCAACTATATAGTTATACACACCTTACTTATTGAAACATATACTAACACATATTTACTCTCTTATACAATCCCTGATACAAGTTCACAATGATCCATACAGCCACTCACACATTCACTGGCTCTTATGCACAGTTATTTATATATGTCAACTCTCACATGTACTGTGTTTTACATATGTACTTACTTTGACATGTAGCACTGAGATATCCATTCACTCACCAATACACTCATGCACACAGTCAACCGCCCATACAGCTGTTTCCACGTGCACTTTTGAACCCATACATCTAGTGAATCAACTGCTCACACATCTATGCACAGAGTCATACACCTCCCAGCCACCCACACACACACTCAGTCTCCCATACAAATACTTGGGCAACCAATCAATAACCCATATAGTTAGTCATATAGCTAATGATCAACACATGCAGCAGATTACAGAACAACAGACACAATGATGCACAAATTAAAACAGTTTAGTCACTAACCCATGCACTCAGTGAGACACATTTAATCACTCACTCATACAGTCAGTCATGCACCTACTAAATCCTTCATCCAGACACTTATACATCCACTCATTCTTCAATATGTAAGACATATTTTAACTTTACAGAAACATACAGTCACTGGATGTTGTCATCAGTGATGTCATCAGTGATGTCATTTGAGATGTCATCAGTGATGTCATCAGTGATGTCACTGACCATGTCATGAATGATGTAATATGTGACATCATCAGCAGTGGATTGCGGGTGCGCGATATATAGTTAGTGCAACTAACTATATATGGAATTTCAATGGTTTTGTGTGAGTAAAATAAGGTTTTGTAAATGCTAATTCCTAACTATATATGGTCTATAACCTATGGTTTTTTCAGTGAATTTTCAAGGTTTTGTAAATGCTAATTCCTAACTATATATGGTCTATAACCTATGTTTTTTTCAGTGAATTTCAATGGTTTTTTAATAACAAATATCAAAAGCTGTAAAATGTATTATTCTTTTAAAGGAAAAATATATTTTATATGTTTATTAATAAATTTTTTTTTAATTTTTTTTTTTGTTTCGCTCCCAGTCCGCGAACCGGTTAGCTTTCTGTTAGCTCAAATTGCTGCCGCGACCCGGTCCGCGAACCAGTAAACGTTCCGTTTGCGCAACTGTCGCGTTACAAAACAACATCGTGACGCGTCGCGTAAGCGCGACGTATCGCGTTGTCGCCTAATGCGTAATTTGACGCGTCGCGTTAGCGCACCCGGAAGTGCTCCGGTACGCGAAGCGAGGCGCGAAGCGCAGCTTCCGGAAGCAATTTGGACCGCGGCGCGGAGCGCGTAACGTAAGCATAACAGGTCATGTGACTTATTAATAACACTTTTTATTGGTTCATTTCACTTTTGGTTTCCTAATGATGTATGGCTAGGTCATGTGACCTAAAAATATCACTTTTCATTGGTTTAGAACTAATTTTTTTTTCCCAAATGATGAAAACCCCTCCTTGTTTCCTCACTCTGACTTTCATCTTTGTGAGAGGAAGACCTTTTTTCATCACTTAGCAATGGCAAGTGTTATAGCTTCAGCTAGTGCACCCCCACCACCACCACCACCTCCTAGGAAGAGAGGACCACCTGCTGAAGTTATCATTCAGCAAGAGGAGGAAGAAGAGGAAGAAGAGGAAGAGGAGCAAGAGAGGCAGTTTTTGCCTGAGGAGCCCAGGAGGTCTCATGTCAAAGAAAATTATATTTGGCAATTTTTTAAATATCCCCGGGGCCAAAGAAAAGTGAATGCCCGGTATGTAACTTGCCTTATCTGCAAGAAAGATCTGTCCAGAGGGACAGATAAAAAATACAGTTATGGCAATTATACAATGCATCGCCATATGGACAGGTGGCACCCTATCAACTACAGTGCTGCGCAGGTACGTCACCTGCAGGATAACCCTCCTCCTGTGGCCAGTAGATCAAATGTACAGGAAGTGACGGGACCAGAGGCGAGGGACATGGTCCCAAATATACAGATGAGGTTCGGGGAAGTCAAACAAGTGTGCGTGGGTTGCGGTCAGTTGATTTGCTACAGAGAAAGTAGCATCAATCTAATCAACTTAGCAATTGACAATCATGTTTGTACAAAACGATTCAGATAATAAATTATCTTTTATTTTTGTTGCTCCTGTTGAGCCCTTTACAATGAATCGTTTTTGTTTCCCCCCCCCAAAAAAATAAAAAATATAAAACCGTTCAAAAAATACAAAAAAAGTAAAAAAAAATCAGAAAAATAATAAAAAAATATAAAACAACAAAAATAATAAATAAAATAAAAAAGTTCTTTTCAGAACTACCTCCCCTTTATAAAAAAATTGCTAGAATGTTTAGCACTCTGGCAACCTCTATTTCTTTTGGTTCGCTTCCCGGTACGCGAACCGGAAGCGAACCAAAAAAAAAATTTAAAAAAAAAAAGAAGAGTAAGTATAATGGAAGGAAACAGAGAGTAATGTTAAAAGAAAGACAGCTAGAGGGAGTAACACAGATATACTGTTTAATAGATCTATTTACCAAAGAAAAGATGGAAGAGGGTATAATTGTGAAAAACAAAATAGATAAGGAAATGAAAGAAAAAAAGGAGAGGAGAAGAATAATAAACAAGAGTTTTTGGGGAATGTGAGTGAATGTTCAAAATAAGATTAAAACATGTGGAATAACAGAGAAAAAACAGAAAGCAGAAAAGAAGAAGTAACAGAAAAGGAATGATTGAAACAGCAAAGAAATGTAAATAACATAGGGGCATATTATCAACATAGGCGATAAAATTATCGCTGCTTTTATCGGCAGAAATCTGCCGCCAAATCCGCTTTTGCGACAGAAAACTGCCGCTAAAGCTGCTTTTGCGGCAGTTTTCTGTCGATAAAAGCAGCGATATTTTTTTTGCCTGTGTTGATAATATGCCCCTTAGTATGCCTGAACTACAGGGAGAAAGCATAATGAAGAAGTAGTGAAAGAGAGATGAGTCAGAGACAGTGAGAGTAATACAAAACGGAGTGAGTGAACAAGACTAAGTAACTATGAGAACAGAGGGACTGAGAAAAGGAGTGGAAGGAGTAGAGTAAGTAAGTAATAGAGAAAGGAATGAGGGAAGTAGCAAATGCAGAAAACTGAGGGTTAAAGAAATGAAGCAGTGGAACTAATAGAAGTTAAATGTGATAGAAACGTAACGAAAAGAGTACAAAACATTTACCTTATAATTTTCGTTAACTTAGTCACTTGTTATTTTTATACTTTCAATCTGTGAAAGAAAGAACAAAAATTTGAAAAATATTAAAACATGTATTTAAAAATTAAAAAAGACAAGGGAAAAGATTGACAATCATCCAATTTTACAAACAAATAAAGTTAGAGGCCTCCGCTTCTCCATGCCCCCTACACAGTCCTAAATGTATACAGTTTAAACTGAGGGTATATTGTTGAAGATGAAGTGAGGCCTATCTTGCAACATGGTGCATCTTTTGCACTGCTGCTGCGTCACAAAAGTGACGGAACAGCAACGCAAAAGAGGCGCACGGCCATCATAAAACTACCCCTAACATTTTACATGATTGTTTCTAAGTGCTGATAAGTTGTGGCCTATCCACAGATTTGTTTCAGGTGAGTCCAACTCAGATTTACAGATGAAATTTAAGTTATTGAAGAGTACAGAGGAGATAATACTTGAGCAGGCCTACCAACGAAGTGAGTCTTGTCCAATGCACTCTTGAACAAACATCAGACCTCCTCTATCTCCTTGAACAGGCCTAAATCTCATCTACACAATGTGATTCGTAATGTTATGAAACACAGGTAATGTAATTGAAAAACGTGCAATTTTTTTTGCTCATTCCACAATCACATCACTTGTGTTTTTCCTTTGCTTAGGTATCTCATTGTACAGATGTAGTCTAGCATATGAAAGACTACGCAAAAGGTGAGTATTGTATGCAACAACTTTGACACTTACAGAAGCCTCAGCTTCTCCATGCCCCCTACACAGTCCTAAATATATACATTTTAAACTGACGGTATCTTGTTGCAGATGAAGTGAGGCCTATCTTGCAACATAGTACATCTTGTAAATCACTGCTGCATTATAAAAGTGACGGAACAGCAGCACAAAAGAGGCGCACGGCAATCATAAATCTGCCCCTAACACTTTAAATGATTGATTCAGGATGACAATAAGGTATGGACTATCTAGAGCTTTGTTTGAGGTGAGGCCTACTCAGGGTTGCAAATGAAATTTAAGCTTGTTGAAGAGTACACAGGTGATAATACATGTGCAAGCCTACCAATGAAGTGAGTCATGTCCACTGCACTCTTGAACAAAGGCCACGCCTCTTCTGTATCCCTGGACAGGCCTAAACCTCATCTGCACAATGTGATTCATAATGTTAGGAAACACAGGTAATGTAATTGAAAAACGTGCAATTTTTTTGCTCATTTCACAATCACATCACCTGTATTTCCTCAGCTTAGGTATGTCATTGTGCAGGTTTAGTCTAGCATATCCAAGAGTATGGAGAAGGTGAGGACTGTATGCAACAGAGCAATGTACATTACTCACGTCCCTTGATACTTACAGAAGCCTCAGTTTCTCCATGCCTCCTACACAGTTCTAAATGAATATCATAAATACAAAAAGGTACAGAAATATTATACATGTTAAATAGTTTATTTTTGCTGTTCTCAGAATGTATCAAATTTCACTAAAAACAGTGAGTTGAAGGTATTCATCATATAACAGCGGGGAAAAAAAAAACACAATCAAAATGATTGTGTTTAAAAAACCCATATAACATATCCAATCAGAAATCAGAACTCCTCAAAAGTAACTTACTTTCCATGACGTCAAAGGATGTCCTATGAACAGCTTATACTCTGTTGTGCTGCTATTATTTTCTACCCGCCACTTTCTGAAAGAAAAGCTCCATCATTTTGACAAATATGTTACATACAATAAATGACTTCTCGCTCTCTACCACACATTTCCTCAAGGCCAAATCGTGTAAGAGCCATTTATAACACTTGGAATTCTTCTAAGCAAATCCCGTCATTTTTTTCTTTTTCCGCAACCTTTAGAAAGAAAACGTTCAAGATCACTTTCACAATCCTGTACTAGTAATATCTCACCCTTCTTGCTCACTCATGTTCCACATTTCCACATTTAAGTTTTGACTCTGTACTACACTTATCCTCAAGGCCAAATAGTGTAGGAGCCATTAGAACCTCTTGAATTTCCTCAGAGCACATCACGAGATTCTATCCCTAAAATTTTGGTTGTAAAAACACCAGATAAGAATTTTTAAGGTCAAAAGGCAATTTTTTTTTTAAGTTAAAACAGAATCATTGCAGAATGACCAGCCGTTTCTAGACTTTAAATAAGCTGTGTAATGTCCTGATGTTGTTGAAGGACCGTCAGGATATATAATTGCTGCAGTTACAAAAGTCCTTCCTGATATTGACAACTGCGAAGCCACAACATTTTTAATTAAAGTTGTCAATTTTGTTCCATCAGGCCTACATCGTTGGAACATTAAAATGATATACTGGCCATATGTTTGTATAAATAATGTGGACAGCATTGCTGACTTACATTGGCTACACTCCATGTTGTGATTAACCCTGGGCGTAGTGGGCGTAGTGGGGCTCTGCGGAGCTACGCGGAGTGGGCGAGAAGCTACGCTCACTCCCGCACTCCGCGTAGCCCCACTACGCACCTCCCTCCCGCTCTCCCCTACATACGTTATTTAAGCAACTAACCTTAATAAAACAATTTTAAAGCACTTACCGTGTCCGGGGCTCGTCCGGGGCTCCCTCTTGAAATAGCGTCGTCCTGGATACCAATGCGCATGCGCGGGCGGCCGCGCATGCGCATTGGTATCCAGGAAGGGACGCTATTCCAAGAAGGGAGCCCCAGGCGAACACCGGACACGGTAAGTGCTTTAAAATTGTTTTATTAAGGTTAGTTGCTTAAATAATGTATGTAGGGGAGGGCGGGAGGGAGGCGGGTGGCGGCCGACTCGGCTACGCACACAGAGTGGGCGTAGTGTTGCCGGCTACGCTGTCTACGCAAAATGCGTAGAAGGCAACACTACGCCTACTCCGTGGGCGTAGCCGATTCGGACGCCCAGGGTTAGTTGTGATCGGCTGATTTTACTAGCTTATTAAAGGACACTGATTTACTGTCTGGCAAAGTTAAATATATAAATCTTTCTGAGTCTACACTACTAGTACTTGATACACTACAATTCTCGCAGTCATGCTGCCATTGATAAGAAAGGCCAAACAGGTGATCTACATCTACACCTTCATCTTGCAATACATCAAGCATATACATTAAAAACTCCTGACAATCTTGCTGAATATTTTGAGAGAATTGCGTTTGACCTGAACATTTGTCTAACAGATTTCGAATTTCAGACACACTTTCTAATTTTGTTCTATCAGCGCTACATTTCTCTAACACAGAATTCAGCAAGCAGCAAAAACTTTGATCCGAATTGATCACAATCTGTTGTTTTAAAGTTTCTAGAGAAAAGACGACATTAACCACTACATTAGCATAGCAGTTGACACCAGAACTATTTTCAAATTGAAAACCAACAACATCTTCAACAGAATCCTTTTTCTTTCTGCTTATAATTTCAGGTTCATCGACTTTTCGTCTTTTTGCTAGAACCTCCCTACTATTGGTCACATTTCTTCGTTTCCGGCCTACCACACGTTTCTCAAACAAAGGATATTGAGGCAAATGTGGCGCATACTCTCTTCTTAACCTATTGTATTCCTTAACACAATCTAGATCCGCACAAATGTTTGTGACATCACACTCAATCAAGTACAATCCCGATAAAGTTCTGACTCGTGACAATGCCACATATGCCATACCCTCCTTGAACACAGAACTGCCAATATTCACCAAGGCACTGTCTACACTTAAACCTTGCGATTTATGGATTGTCACCGCATATGCCAAGCAAACAGGAAACTGCTTACGGCGAACATATAAGTCTTTTACAAGTAAAAACCTAGCAGAGCAACGACCAATTAGCTGTACTTCCTCAATGCCATCAAATTTAATTTTTAAAAATTCAATTCCATCTCTATTTCTGTATTTCACAAAATCAACAACATTACCCATTGATCCATTTACCAGACCTCTTTCAACATGTAAATTCCTTCTTAAAATTATACGGCAATTTAAGCACACATTCAGAGTCTTTTCAAAACCTGCAGTTTTAGATATAGTCTTCTCTAATGAATCCAATTTTGATTTCAAATTCTCAGACAAAATAATTGTTGATCCCATATGCTCTACTCTGTCAATACCTTCCAGTTTCACAATCTCTTGGTTTTCTAAATGCAACATTTTGTTGTTGAAGATGGCACATTCTGCAAGAGTTGGCATCAAACATATTCCAGATTTCTTCTCAGTAATTTTCTGAAAAATATTCTCAGGCACAACGTCTTGTTCTGGATACAAATTTGACAATAATCGTGCATGTAAAGCTTCTTTCCCATGCTCGGTCACTTTTCTGATTCTAACATCTTGTAGAATATTCTTGTAATCTTCATCCTTCGCCTGACGCATATTTTCACGCAGTTCAGCATAATTGAAGTTTAACCATATATTGACGTTGCCAATGCTCCCTAGGCACTTCCTGGTATCTTCATGCGTGAGCATTTTGAACACAGGTTGTCCTTTCACTGGTGTCAGCTGCAGAAGATCACCGAAAACAATGATGTGTTTGCCACCAAATAACACATCATACTCTGTTTTGAGAACTTCTTGCATTCTCAAATGCACAAAGGCAAGCATGACATTGGAAACCATGCTTACTTCGTCAATGATAAGAAGTTTCATTTTCCTCAAGACTCTTGAAACTTCACAACAAGCATCTCCAGATAGCTTGTGGTATTGTAATTTGTTATCATGCTCCACTGGCAGCATCAGTAGACGATGCAAAGTAATACCTTTAATGTTATGTGCTGCCAGTCCAGTTGGAGCGGTGACAACACAAGACAGCGATGACTCAGTCCTTTTCTGCAAATAACATGAAATTGCTTTAATGGGGAAACTTTATCCAGTTTCCGCTTCTCCACTCACGTACAGTCGGACAGGCTTCAACGACGTACATGAGCACTCTTTCTTCTCATGACTTAATCCATGATCAATTTGGTTGGTAACTTCGTCATATATTTTCTTCTGCTCAACGTTCAGTTGTCTTTCCAAGTCTTCTAAGTTAACCGCATCCTCCTGAGCATGTGCCATGGCTCTTTCCACTTCAATCATGGCAGTGGCAGCTTCATTTTCGATAACTGGTCCTCCTAGTGGATCCTGACTCAATGAAACAGAACTCTGACTGTCCTGAGAACTGTCTCTAGCAATCTCGGCTGCAATCGTTGCTTCCTGCTCGATTTCCGCATTCAACATTTCTAGATATTTGTGAAAAACAGGACATTCTATGGTCTCTTTGGCGGCATTGAAAGAGTCTTTGTAAGAGAGGAAATCTCCAAGCAGTTCCTCTTCTGCACGCCAAGGCTTGAAAAGTTGCAAAAGAGCTAAATAGAAAAACTCTTTTCTTTCAGGAGATTCACCACTCAATTTTCGATGATTTACCAATTGACATTTTCTTTGCTTGACCAGACATCCCTCACTTCCAATTACAGCATACACTCCTTTATCAATATCTTCTTTGATGTTCCTCTTGAATATGTAATTTTGCAGAACCTCATACAGACGAACATTCTCGAGGTGACTGCTTCTATTTGGATAATATGTATCCAACATGTTGGTCTTCAAAATATCTGTACTGTTTGGCTCCTTTTCCGCCAAATACTCAATTTCCCGTACAGGTTTTTAGAACTCGATTACGTGTTGCAGCAAGACCAAGACTCGCCCAAACGATACTCCTTGATTTGGCATAGAGACTTGCTGAAGACAACCGGTCAGAACATTCATAAGCTCAGATTTCTCGATGCGACAACATCTTCAAACTGAAACTGTACAACTTCTTACTGAGGCTCTTTTCATGGGAAATGTCCTCCCACATATCCTTCAATTCTGTCTTTTCTTTTTTGGTGATGTAAGATGTCACATACCGAGCCACAGCCATACAGTTATCAGCCACAAACTGTATATCCATGTTAGCATTCCACATGGACAAAATCACTGGGTTGTAGTCGTTGATGTACTTGGACTCTTCGCTCCTTTTCAAATTGTATGTATTTTTGGGTGATTTCTTCATCACATTATGTCGCAGCGAAGACATCAAACTGTTCACTATTCCTTTAGAAATCACCGGTCGTGGAAAGGCGAAACGACATTTTGTGTAGAACTTGTCCTTGTTTCTGAATTTACGATGACAGTATTTTCCGCAACTATGGCTTTGGAAGCGTAAAACTTGTTCTCTTAAGTTTTTGTCTTCCTTTGCCTTTGGAACAGCACATGTAGAATACTGTTCTATGAAACTCATCACTAAGTCATCTGGATCTGTTCCAAATTTGGGTGCATCTTTGATCCACAGCAGCATATGTATATGAGGAGCACCTCTTGCTTGGTACTCCTTTCTCCAGAAGAAATCCAACACCTCTCCAAGAGGTGGATTTTTCTTGTTCATGATGAAAGACATCATAGCTTCAAATCTATGATTGAAGTACCTGCATACATTCACTGGATCCAAAGAGCACAGTTCTCCGGGTGTCTTGAGTTCGATATTTTCAATGTTTCCATTTGCCTCTCGTAGAAATTCAAGTAAGTCTTCCCAGCCATACTCGGCACAGCTGAGAGTGAGCAATCAGGTGAGAATCCAAAATACTGTCTTGCACATTGACTTTATCCATAAAGTCACTTGCCGAGATGTTTTGCATGTGTACACCACTTTTCAAGATATGGTTCACTGCATATGACAGTCCAGACAGATCGCTTTCAAACAGGAGATGAAACAAATAGGGAATGCATTGACGAAACCTAGGATCTTCTGCATACAATCGTAAAGTGCGGTATTCAGAAGCAGGAATTTGATCAGGTCGCTCATCATATCTTCCTCCTTGACCTGTTGGAAATAGCTGTGGGAAACACCGAGCTTCCAAACTTTCCTCCCAAACACTAACGGGACTCCCTTTGGCTTGTTTCATTTGAAACAACTCAATAGCATTCCCCATGAATTCCTTGGAATGCAAAGGATGAACACTATAATGTTCATATATTTCTTCATTTTTAGAGGGTTCTACTTTCTCAATTTGACCAGCACACAAATCGCTATCCTCTTCTTCACTTACTTCCTCTTCTGCAACATATACATTCTTGTAGTACTTATTGTTTTTCTTCAAATACAATGTTGCCTTTTTGACTTTCCTAACATCTACTAAATCTTGCCATATTTTCTTACTCTTTGTCGGAACCCCATTAACTAAGATAACCAGAGGTTCCTCTTCCACCTTCTCTACTCCAATTGTATTAATGTTTTTCTTCAAATCTAGAAGCAAATAAACAACTCTCCCCTTTAATCCTCTCTGTAAATCTGATGGAGGCAATTTCCCTGTCTTTGGCTCCATTCTTACAATAGCCTGAAAGGGATGGATACTTTGAATCAAAATAGATTCATAAGTATTTAAATCCTTCAATTCAGAAGGAATCTCAACCAATTCCAGATTATTATGAACCGCTCTAGCAGGCATCCGGTTTTGATTTAATTTGTTACAACAATAAGTACACACACGTTGATCCAATCCCAAATCAAAAGAATTTTCTACCATCAAGTATGTTGCAAAATCCTTCCATTCACTATTATTTTCCCTTTCACTTTTCGCATATAAATCCACTAACTTAGTCTGATTCTTATAATAAGTCCGTCGACAACACACACAAGTGAAATTAGGCCTCTCACTTGATTTCACCTGAAACGTGGCAATTTCCTTCTGAAAATTATCTGTACTGGAAACCTGTACACTATCTTCGACATTACCCTCTTCTTCTGGGTCAATTTCAACATTCTCCTCTTTACTTGTAAAGTAACAAAACTCAATTTCTTCACAAATATTCTTCACATCTACTTCAGAACCATGCAAAAGAGCAGTGCATAATTGTTTAAGCATAATTGCTGGACTCTTAGCATAATACAACATTCTAACTAATTTCCTCACTTTATTATGATGCACTGCTAGCATCCTGAAATGATGAAAAACACTCAGGCATACTCTCCTGGAAAGACAAGCCAGTGAATGACCATGCAAACCTGTCACTTCCCTCACTCTGCAAGGATCTAATTCTTGCAACATCTTCATTTTCTGTTTCAAACTTTTCTTATTAAATGTCCGTACAAAATCACAAAGCAAATTGATGGAATCCTGTCGCACACTGCAAATACTACTACACTTCCAGGTATACACTGGTCCCTTAGGACGTCTTCCTAAAACCTCATTACCTAACACCTCTTCTGCCTCTGTTGTCACAAGTTTTTCTTTTTCAACCGGACTACCATCTTTCACCTCATAAGCTCGACCACTGGTGTCAACTGCATGCACCAAATCATTATCCTGAAAGTAACTCTCCTCATTAAAAAATGCCTCAGAACTTGAACTATGCATCCATTCTCCTGAAAAAACTTCACAAAAATTACTACGATTAACTGTTCTCTTCCATCTACTATTTGTTTTTAAATCATAAATTACCTTGTTTAGTTTCCTAATTCTATTGATTATCAAAATAAATAACTTTCGCTTAATTTCAAAAGCCTGATTAATAATTTTCTCAACTTTTTGTTTTCTCTTATAAAAAACCACTTTCTGTTGACCTTTCTTAATATTTTTTAACAAATTACCAATTATCCTGTTGCGGAACATTCGTCTACGAATGTCCCTAAACTGATTTTTCCTTCTACTACCATGCACAGAGTTATCTCCTGCTCTACCAGTAACATTTTTGTTTGGCCTTTCCTTTCCGTTTAAATTGGCTCTCTTCTTCTGGACTAAAACTTGTTCTGTAGGTATACTTTTGTTTCTACAAATGTTTCTAAGGAATGATTTTGTTCTCTTACCCGGAGCTTTCTTGGTGACTTGACGAGATTGTATTGTAGAGGACTTTTGTGAACATTTATTAATCTGCTGTCTTTGACGTTTTGTAACTTTTCGGATTCTATCCTTAGACGGCATTGTCTAATTTCGAAATATTCTTCAGTTGAATCTGTAGTAAAATATAATAAAAAATGTTATTAACCACTATTACCAAACAGTAAATCAATAACAGTCGTCAAAAAATTAACATACTAGTTATAAATTCTACATACAATAATTTTTTGTGCATTATGAAAATTAAAACTCACAAGTAGTTGCAAAGAAATGGAATGCTTCTACATTTGACCTGTGATTTTTTATATGTGAATCTGAACTAATTTTATTAGTAAATTTTACTATTTCATTAAAGACACTTCACACAATTTGTTTTTGAAGTTGTATTTAATTTTTAATAAAACGGTTTACATGGTTACTTTTCATTTCGAGTAACTTAAATTTATTTTTAAAAGTCTTTATAGGTTAATCGGCTCGAGCAGGTCAGATGCCCAACCTATGTCATACAATTCTGACAAATCAGCATCCTCATCAACTACTTCATCATCCACAGGATGTAAATCATCCAAGGGATCTACTTCCACTGACGTTTCAATGACAAGTTCAATGATAAGATCGAGATCAACAGATTCCTCATTATCACTCATGCTTGATGTTGTCGTTATCTTTAAAGAAAGAGAACAACAATGAGATGTTGCAGAGTAAGAGACAAATATCAGACACTATAATAGTAAAATTGTTTACCAAGAGTAACATTTTGCAGATATTATTTAGCCATGTCCAGCGATGCTGAGGAGGTGAGGCCTATGTCCAAGTTTTCAGTGAACAGGACTCATCTCTTCTTAACCTTGGATAAGCCTCACCGACTCTGTGTCCCCTGCTCATACTTAAATGTAAAGGGGCAGATTTATGTTAACTGGCGCATCCCCAGGGATGCACCAGTTAACGTGCGCCGCTGCTCTGCCACCCATCATGTACCGCATTTACAATGCAGAGCACCATTCAGCAAAAACAGCACAGATGCATCACACATCTGTTCCTCAAAAACGGCGCATTGCAGGAATCACGTCATAAACACGACATATCTACTGCAATTCACAGGGGCAAGCCACACATTGCATGGTGCATCTCTCCTTATGCCTGTTTCAAACAGGCGTAAAGATTTGATTCAGCAATGCCATAAAGTTGACTCAGTGAAATCTTCTTAATTTTACTGTGTTAGTTTTACAGGGCTTTCATGCAAATGACTGCCCACCCTGGAACAAAACGCCCACATGAAACCTAACGCACGTTTCATGTGGGGCAGGACTTTACAGCATGACACATCTTCCTTGATGCTTCAAGTTATAAATATGTCACAACATAGCGCATCTTTTGCTCCGCCGCTGCGTCACAAAAGTTTGAGGTGAGGCCTACTCAGGGTTGCTGATGAAATTTAGGCTTGTTGAAGAATATAGAGGAGATAATACATGTGCAGACCTACCAATGAAGTGAGGCCTATCTTGCAACATGGTACATCTTGTAAATCACTGCTGCATTATAAAAGTGACAGAACAGCAGCACAAAAGAGGCGCACGGCTATCATAAATCTGCACCTAACACTTTAAATGATTGATTCAAGATAACGATAAGGTGTGTACTATCTACAGGTTTGTTTGAGGTGAGGCCTACTCAGGGTTGCACATGAAATTTAGCCTCAGTTTAATACTTCTCAGTTCAATATTTATTTGAAGAAGCAGACACCAATATGACCTTCTCAAAAATGTGATTTTCTGGTCTAAATTTGAATACACAACACAGGTCCTATGTAGAAGCACACCCTATCAGTACTTAAATTAGCCAAGCACACATGGGGGCGTATTTACAACAACCTTGCACCACGAGGAAATGTCTAAAATTAAAATGGGAAAAATAACATCAAAGGGACTCAAAGACCTTGTAAATATGCCCCAAGCAACCTATGAAACTCTAGCAGTACATATCAAGAAACCTAATTGATTTTAAAAAACGTTTTTAAATCTATCATATAAAACAATTATATACCTACATTCATGGGGAACTGACTTTAAATGCCCTAACACACATGAAAGCGTTTTTTTTAGGCCCTTGCACCTTTTTTTCCATCACTTTTAACATAACTATGTAACTCAAACAATCAAAATCTAAATTTGCCAAGCACAAATGGGGGCGTATTTACAAGGACCTTGCACCACGAGGAAATGTCTTAAATTAAAATGGGAAAAATAACATCAAAGGGACTCGAGGGCCCGATGTAGGTAGAACTTATTTACCGATTTTTAATTACCGAATTTTACCGATTCGGTAATTAAGAATCGCTAAATAAGAAGGGGGGGTATGTAGGAACATCCAGATGTTCCATTTACCGAATCGGTAAATATCTGTATTTACCGATTCGGTAAATACCGACCGGAAATGCTCCATTCATTCCTATGGGCTTTGAAGCCTTATGGTCTTAAGTCATATGACACAGGTGTGCATGCACACATATACATGCACACCTGAATCGGTATTTTAACATCAAATTCAATTTGATGCTAAAATACCGAATCGATAAGGCTTGTGGGACTCAGAAGAGTCCCACCTACATACCAAATTTACCTAATCGGTAGAAATACCGATTCGGTATTTTACAGAATCTGTAAATTTACCAATCGGTAAATAAACCGATTCTGT
Source organism: Lissotriton helveticus (assembly GCF_964261635.1). NCBI lineage: Eukaryota > Metazoa > Chordata > Amphibia > Caudata > Salamandridae > Lissotriton > Lissotriton helveticus. The sequence goes on from NC_136071.1 coordinate 707,089,840, forward strand.
GACATATGTGTCCCTACATACCAAAGCTCAAATACCGGTCGGTAACGGCCGAAAATACCGATTTTCGGCCGTTACCGACCGACCTACATCGGGCCCTCAATTGCTTGTTAATATATCCCAAGCAACCTATGAAACTCTAGCAGTACATATTAACAAACCTAATTGATTTCAAAAAACGTTTTTAAACCCATCATGTAAAACAATTATTCAACCATATTCATGGAAAGTGACTTAAAATGCCCTAAGACACATGAAAGCGTTTTTTAAGGCCCTTGCAACATTTTTACGTCACTTTTAACATGGCTATGTAACTCAAAGAATCAAAATCTATTTGTAAAACACTAGACACAAAGCAACATTTTAAATACACAACTTTCTTCTGAATTTTCTCCCTAAAGCATACTATTCTCTATTTAAATTAAATGAATCTTTTCTCACCTTAGCAAATACTTTTTGAGTTTGAAAACAGTTTCAGACACACACCAATTTGTCTTCAGAAGAGCAAAGGGTATGCACTCCAGAGATTGCAACCAACAATGGCACACACATGCTGTAATTCATCACACATATCTCTAATGTCACCCAATCAAAACTCTTCACTCACTTTTTTCAAATCAACACCCTTCCCCCTTCTGCCCTTTCTGCCTTTTTTCCATAGCAACCACCTCCTGAAAGACCTCTGGTGTTTGAAAGTTCACACAACAATGTTTCAATTGAACTCTGAACTCTCAGTACACCTGCGTATCCAGTGCAATCTTTCTTAAAATGATTTTTTTCTTGACCATTCAAATTACATCTTTCAAACAACTCATCCATGCACCCTAACTTTCTGTTTTCAGCAATCAAAATCCACCAATCACTGCTACTGAATCATTAGCACAGAAACTCCACAGTTTTTTTCATTACAAACTCCTACTGTTTGAACTGCCATTTCATTCCCACACTTCATCTGACTGCAGCAGAACCTCCTCTCACCATGTTTTCTGTCTGGATTGTTGGACATAGTTACATCCACTGGGCTCAAAAGTATGCTGATAACAGAAATTTACCTAACCTCAATTTACAAAACGTGGAAATCAAGTGGATTGGCCACAGAGGATTAAGATGTCACCAATTGATACCATTGGTGAAAACCTTTTTGCATTTTCCAAAACCTAACCTGTTAATTGTGCACTGTGGAGGAAATGACTTGGGCACTTTGACTGGGGTAGGTCTGGAAATGCTTTTAAAGGACACCTTTGAGCAATTGATGGCACTTTTTCCTCAAACTGCCTTGGTATATTCAAATATATGCCAAAGACAGAAATGGAAGTGGTCCAACCAATTTTGTCCACAAATTGAGAAATCGAGGAAGCATGTAAATAAGTCTGTTTCAGCTTACATTAGAGACCATGGAATGGGCTGCATCTACAACAATAACTTGCGTTACTACATGCAAGATATCTACAGAGGAGATGGAGTTCACTTCTCAGATGAGGGGAACAGAGTTTTCACCCTGAATTTAAGACTATGTATTGGTACGTACTTATAAGTACCTAAATGTACCACAGAACCAAAAGCTCTTCTCAGAGGTACCCTAACTATGATCACTATAAACAAATTTTAAATGTAACTTTTTTTCACTAATTTTCACAATTTACGCTTTCCGGATCGCTACCCGGTACGCGCACCGGACGCAAACCGTGCGAAAATTTGAAAAAAAAAATGGTTTTTTTTCGCACATATGGGCCTCCTCAGCCACCCTCAGAAAACCTAGGGGGGCAGGATACGTGTACCATGCCCCCTTCTACCCATTCTGAACATTATTTGCCCCCCATCTTGTATCTCAATTCTACCGAAACACAAAATGGAGGACTCCCGTAACACTGCCGGTTCGCGTACCGGGGCGCGCAGTGAGAAGCGATCGCATAAAAAAGGTGGGAAAGTAATTTACAGAAAAACCACTGGAGACACTTCCACCAAATATAGATTAGCTCATACTACATACCAATCCCTACCATTTTGACAAATTTGGTTGGAATTCCATTTAACCATTTAACCTACAGACCTCTCTAAATTCCCTGAGGTACATTACTTCACAAAACACAACTGAAGTGTTGGAATTGACAACCAATTAAAATGTTACTTTCATTTTTCATTTTTTTTACCTGACATTTGAATGGTTATGTACCTGAATATATATAAAGAAAGAGAGAGAAACACAGCCATTTTGACTACTGCTTCCTGAAGTACATTTCAATAGCATTTTTAACCTCTCTGTAAAGTAAGTTGATAATTTGTAAGGAGCACTTTTAGTTATAGATACAGATAGGCTCCTCTTTTATATTTATAGATTGACTTAGGCTTCTCTGCTATAATTATGAATTTACTTACACTTCTTCACAGGCACTTTTTTATATTTCTACTTCCTGCCTGTTACCATACACTACCCAAAGTTAACTTCACTGTTAAAAAATTAGAATTACTTGTTTGAACTTAAACCCAACAGTGCCCTAACTCTTCTGATATAGTTATTTGTTATGCTATTTACAGCAAAAAAATGGAAGGGGAGCACGAAAATATCAATGTTTCCTTCGACATTACATCTGAGGAGATTTTAAGTGAAGAATTTTTAGATGAAGATTTTATGGATCAGTCTTTGGATGAACAATTTATTGAATGCTTACAAGACATAGAAACATGCATGTTTGAGGAGATTCCAGATGATGTAATACTGGAAGTTTTATTGAACTATGAAAATTCTGACCAATAAATTTTTATTTAATAATTAAAAATTGTTTGAGACATTATTCATTTTTATATCTAATTCATTAAGTACAACCAAAATAAATAAATAAATTAAAAAAACAACAAAAAAACAACAAAACGAACAATCAATAAAAAAAACAAAAAAAAACAACAAAACGAACAATCATTAAACATACAATATTTGAAAAGTATCATTCTTTTTTCCTCATAGTACGCTCCCCGGACCGCTTTCCGGTGCGCGTACCGGGCGCACCCCACGCAAAAAACGATTTTTTTTTTCTTTTTTATTTTGGCCCCGCGGGGCCCTTTTAAAGCCTCCACATCAAACCTAGGGGGTCAGGGAGGATCTACTATGCCCCCTTATAGTCATTTCCCCCTTTGTTTTGGCCTCCTCTTGTCTCTCGATCCTACTCTGGGATGGAGGACCATCTGAGGGCTTGGAACTTTGCCAGTAACATGGAAGAGAATCGTTAGACACACTAAAAAGAACATAATTCTTTGCCCATCCAGGGCGTGGTATCAATTTAAAGAAGGTGTGTCTGACACTGTACGTGACAGCCGAGGCTTTGAGAAAGAAACATGGAGGCTTCGAAACGCGTCAGAGACAGTGGCTGCATTTATAAAGGGTCTGTTAAGGCATTCTGTCCTGGATGTGCATTTATACCTATAAAATGCTGTTTATGCAAATTGTCTGAGTGCCTGTCTGCCCTAAGGGCACTTTGGAGCTTGATTTATATATATATAAGATCGCGGAGGCGATCGAAATGCGTCTGGGGCGGACACTTGTCTGCATATCTGATGGAAGAATAAAATACAGCATACATCTCTGAGCCCGCATACCTGGATTTTGTTGGAGTGTTTGCCTGTTCGTGGTCCGGACCTATGGTATATCCCCTCCTAACAATTGGAGGATCAAACCTAGGGGATCAAGGAGGATCTACTATGCCCCCTTATGGTCATTTCCCCCTTTGTTTTGGCCTCCTCTTGTCTCTCGATCCTACCGAGAGACAAGATGGCGTCCGGAAATTATTATTATTTATTTATTTATTTTTTGCCCCGCGGGGCCCTTTTAAAGCCTCCACATCAAACCTAGGGGGTCAGGGAGGATCTACTATGCCCCCTTATGGTCATTTCCCCCTTTGTTTTGGCCTCCTCTTGTCTCTCGATCCTACAGAGAGACAAGATGGCGGCCGCTCCGGACTGTTTAGAATGTTGACAGACACCGGAGAGCCAATCAGCTTCACTTCGCGAAGTTCCGTTACGCGTCAAGTACGCGAACCGGAGCGCTATCCGGAGCGCTGTTACAGATATATATATTTTTTTTAACGTTAATTTCCCAAAATCCACTGGAGCACATATATTGAGACCTAGCAAAGGCACATCGGGCTACCAGTCCCTACAATTTTGCCAAGTTTCATGCAAATCCATTCAGCCGTTCGAGCTAAAAGTGAGGCCAACCGCCCTATGGAAATTAACATCGGAAAAATGCGTTTTGGGACCCCCCTTTTTTCTCGGCCCCCCCTTGACGAACCCCCCCAAATTTTCAGTGGCTGCTCAGAAACAACATGTTCCATTTTCCTGAAAATTTCAGCCAATTCCGTCCACAAAAGCCAAAGTTATTAGACATAGAATTTTCAAAAATCCCATAGAGAAAAAATCCTAACTATATATACCTACTGGCGACCGCCAGTAGGTAATATATATATATATATATATATATATATATATATATATATATATATATATATATATATATATATATATATATATATATATATATATATATATATATATATATATATATTCACTGAAAAAACCATAGGTTAGAGACCATATATAGTTAGGAATTAGCATTTAAAAAACCTTGAAAATTCACTGAAAAAACCATAGGTTATAGACCATATATAGTTAGGGATTAGCATTTAAAAAACCTTATTTTACTCACACAAAACCATTGAAGTTCCATATATAGTTAGTTGCACTAACTATATATCGCGCACCCGCAATCCACTGCTGATGATGTCACATATTACATCATTCATGACATGGTCAGTGACATCACTGATGACATCACTGATGACATCTCAAATGACATCACTGATTACATCATCCAGTGACTGTGTGTTTCTGTAAAGTTTAATTATGTTTTACATATTGAAGAATGAGTAGATGTAGAAGTGCCTGGATGAAGGATTTAGTAGGTGCGTGACTGACTGTATGAGTGAGTGATTAAATGTGTCTCACTGAGTGCATGGGTTAGTGACTAAACTGTCTTAATTTGTGCATCATTATGTCTGTTGTTCTGTAAACTGCTGCATGTGTTGGTCAGTAGCTATATGAGTAACTATATGGGTTATTGATTGATTGCCCAAGTATTTGTATGGGAGACTGAGTGTGTGTGGCTGGCTGGGAGGTGTGTGACTCCGTGCAAATCAATGTGTACTTGTATCAATGATTGTATAAGAGAGTAAGTATGTGTTAGTATATGTTTCAAAATGTAAGGTGCTCTATGTTTAACTGTATAGATTAGAAAATGGAAGTGTGATTGATTATTTACAGGACTGACTAGGTGTGTGAGTAACTCCATGGATGAGTGACAGAGTGTGAGAGTCTGTATAGCTGTATGAGTGCATATGATAGTGTTGTAAAGATGAGTGATTGTATGTATGAATGATTGTATGGGTAAATGAGTGAATGTGTGTGTAAACATAGGAATCACTGAGTGCGTATGTAGTAACTAGTATCGGTGTGTCAATGGTTTCAAAAATTATACTCTGTATTTAACACTGGGTGTAACAGAGATTATATTAAAGTGTGAGGAGATGCATTGTATTGTCACATGAATGATATCATCAGTGATGTGTTCATTGATGTCAAATGAGATGTCATCAGTGATGTCATCAGTGATGTCATTTGAGATGTCATCAGTGATGTCATTTGAGATGTTATCAGTGATGTCATTTGAGATGTCATCAGTGATGTCATCAGTGATGTCATTTGAGATGTCAAAACAACAAGTGATGGACTGAATGTGGATCAATGTCACACACTCCCCCAGTCAAAAGATCTGGGCCCAAATCCATCGTTTTTTTGCACTCCACACCACCCTGGGTTAGACAATGGCGATATGCAAATCAGCTCTGACCCTGTTGCCCCATGGGAACAGTCCAGTCCGAACTACAAAAGCCATGTCCTTCCCAGAACGGAATCAAGCATCCGAGGACCGGACCGGTTTCGAGGTAACACCTCTCTTCAGCCCGGCTAGCTTGACTCCAAGTGGTGTGGAGTGCCTGGGACCCACGTCTGGGCATCCCCAGCGCACTTAGGGCGGCAATTGCAAAAACAACAAGTGATGGACTGAATGTGGATCAATGTCACACACTCCCCCAGTCAAAAGATCTGGGCCCAAATCCATCGTTTTTTTGCACTCCACACCACCCTGGGTTAGACAATGGCGATATGCAAATCAGCTCTGACCCTGTTGCCCCATGGGAACAGTCCAGTCCGAACTACAAAAGCCATGTCCTTCCCAGAACGGAATCAAGCATCCGAGGACCGGACCGGTTTCGAGGTAACACCTCTCTTCAGCCCGGCTAGCTTGACTCCAAGTGGTGTGGAGTGCCTGGGACCCACGTCTGGGCATCCCCAGCGCACTTAGGGCGGCAATTGCAAAAACAACAAGTGATGGACTGAATGTGGATCAATGTCACACACTCCCCCAGAGTGGGGGAGTGTGTGACATTGATCCACATTCAGTCCATCACTTGTTGTTTTTTGCAATTGCCGCCCTAAGTGCGCTGGGGATGCCCAGACGTGGGTCCCAGGCACTCCACACCACTTGGAGTCAAGCTAGCCGGGCTGAAGAGAGGTGTTACCTCGAAACCGGTCCGGTCCTCGGATGCTTGATTCCGGTCTGGGAAAGATATGGCTGTTGTAGTTCGGACTGGACTGTTCCCATGGGGCAACAGGGTCAGAGCTGATTTGCATAAAGCCATTATCTGACCCAGGGTGGTGGGGAGTGCAAAAAAACGATGGATTTGGGCCCAGATCTTTTGACTGGGGGAGTGTGTGACATTGATCCACATTCAGTCCATCACTTGTTGTTTTTTGCAATTGCCGCCCTAAGTGCGCTGGGGATGCCCAGACGTGGGTCCCAGGCACTCCACACCACTTGGAGTCAAGCTAGCCGGGCTGAAGAGAGGTGTTACCTCGAAACCGGTCCGGTCCTCGGATGCTTGATTCCGGTCTGGGAAAGATATGGCTGTTGTAGTTCGGACTGGACTGTTCCCATGGGGCAACAGGGTCAGAGCTGATTTGCATAAAGCCATTATCTGACCCAGGGTGGTGGGGAGTGCAAAAAAACGATGGATTTGGGCCCAGATCTTTTGACTGGGGGAGTGTGTGACATTGATCCACATTCAGTCCATCACTTGTTGTTTTTTGCAATTGCCGCCCTAAGTGCGCTGGGGATGCCCAGACGTGGGTCCCAGGCACTCCACACCACTTGGAGTCAAGCTAGCCGGGCTGAAGAGAGGTGTTACCTCGAAACCGGTCCGGTCCTCGGATGCTTGATTCCGGTCTGGGAAAGATATGGCTGTTGTAGTTCGGACTGGACTGTTCCCATGGGGCAACAGGGTCAGAGCTGATTTGCATAAAGCCATTATCTGACCCAGGGTGGTGGGGAGTGCAAAAAAATGATGGATTTGGGCCCAGATCTTTTGACTGGGGGAGTGTGTGACATTGATCCACATTCAGTCCATCACTTGTTGTTTTTTGCAATTGCCGCCCTAAGTGCGCTGGGGATGCCCAGACGTGGGTCCCAGGCACTCCACACCACTTGGAGTCAAGCTAGCCGGGCTGAAGAGAGGTGTTACCTCGAAACCGGTCCGGTCCTCGGATGCTTGATTCCGGTCTGGGAAAGATATGGCTGTTGTAGTTCGGACTGGACTGTTCCCATGGGGCAACAGGGTCAGAGCTGATTTGCATAAAGCCATTATCTGACCCAGGGTGGTGGGGAGTGCAAAAAAACGATGGATTTGGGCCCATATCTTTTGACTGGGGGAGTGTGTGACATTGATCCACATTCAGTCCATCACTTGTTGTTTTTTGTCATTTGAGATGTCATCAGTGATGTCATCAGTGATGTCACTGACCATGTCATGAATGATGTAATATGTGACATCATCAGCAGTGGATTGCGGGTGCGCGATATATAGTTAGTGCAACTAACTATATATGGAATTTCAATGGTTTTGTGTGAGTAAAATAAGGTTTTTTAAATGCTAATCCCTAACTATATATGGTCTATAACCTATGGTTTTTTCAGTGAATTTTCAAGGCTTTTTTAAATGCTAATTCCTAACTATATATGGTCTCTAACCTTTGGTTTTTTCAGTGAATTTCAATGGTTTTTTAATAGCAAATATCATAAGCTATCGAATGTCAAGTACGTGGTAAGTAAAAACATTTTCGTGTTTATGCACACTGATCTGCTTTGAATGCTGCCCCCCCTCCCCCTCATTTCTATTAGGAGTACTCTCTCTTTGCAGATAGTGAAGGGTAGTTAACGCAGGCCTTTGCCCCCGTTGTAATCCGTCGTGCCTGCTTCTCTCTCCATTTGATTGATTGTTATCCAAGCATTTACTGTTTTAGAATTTGTTCTCTTTGGTTCATTCTCTATTTACAAACAAGCACAGAGTCGCAATACTCTGTTTAGTCTTTGCAGATAGCGAAAAATCGTGTAAAAAAACAAAAGGAATCGAGCAAAATCAGTAGGCCACTAATGGGATCTCTTTTTGACCTCGCTAAAATAGAAACATTAGGAACAACCCCTCATGACAAACACAAAACTATTGAGATGAACTGAACTCCACACCATGATGGCTGCAATACAGCTCAGCTCCGCCACCCACCCCGCCCAAAATAACGATAAACTCTATGCAAATATTACAAATATATACAACACACCAGCAAAGTAACAGGGTAAAACATTTTATTAAACAACTATTTACATAACTATTTTATACTTTTTGTTGCCCGATCCGGCTAGCTCAATCGATCGAGCATGAAACTCATGCACTCTGATGGTTCAAAGTTTTGAGGAGTGCTTGTAACGCTGTCTGAAGCCTATTTGCACTTGCTTCAGCTTCACTATTCTAAAAGTAAAGTGGGGGCTGTTTGAGGACGTGACTGCATTTGTGAACAATGTAATGCGGTGCCACCCTGAACCGCTTGACGGAGGCCCCCGAGGGACGGTGTGATGGCGCGGACTCGGAGGGGGCGCTTGGCTCCGGCTCCCTCCCCAAGTCGTGTTCTCCTGGTGTAGCCTGAGATCGCCCCCGACATAGGTGGCCGGCTCCCGGGATCAAGCGGAACTTTTTGCCTTTTGGTAACTCTTCCATTCTTGACCTTGTCCCACAATCCGTTTCACCTAAAGACACGCTGTAGTGGGGCGGCCCTTTACCATTTCAGTTGCCATTCCGCCCGCTTTTGCTACACTGTGCCTCTTCCGCTATTCAGCTGTTTACCGCCCGCTCTTTCGACTACAGCGTCTCGCTCACCATGTAGTTGAGTTGCTCCCGCTCTTGCGGTGCAGCGATAGCCGGCTGCCACAGTACTCTCAAATTGGCGGCCGGCTCTTCAGATTTGGGCGTGGTCCACTAAAATTGCCCTGCGACACCTTGGAACTCGGACGCTTGTCTGCTAGAGATTGGGCTCCATTCTCGAAAGCGTCCCCTCAGCCTTGAAGATTCTACAAAAGTCTTGGGGGCCCCCGACTCCCGCAGGCTTCTGGTGGGGAGCGGCTAGCATTATTGCTCGTCGAATGGCCACGACGGAGCTACGAAATGGTGGTGCTCTCATGCTAACGCCAGCTTCAGTCTGAAACATCCAGAAACACTGTAGACTACCAATTCGATCAGTTCCGATAGCGCCCCAACGTGACCCGGTAGAGAAGAACTAGCCCTCCCCTCTTTCACTGATGGTTCTTGTTGCCTGTCCCTTCTGTTGTCATTTAACAGAACTATTTAGCCTGCTGAAAGGGGTTGTGTTCCGACCGCTGGTTGGTGGAGACATTTTGACTATATTCTGGACCTGCGTTGTCGCGTAATGCGTCATATGACGCGCCGCGTTAGCGCATCCGGAAGTGATCCGGGGCGCGACGCGCAGCGCGTAACGTAAGCATAACAGGTCATGTGACTTGTTAATAAAACTTTTCATTGGTTCATTTTACTTTTCTTATTCTAATGATGAAAGGCTTGGTCATAAGACCTAAAAATTACGCTTTTTATTACTTTCGAACATTATTTTTTCTTAAATATATGTTATAATGTTCCAGGCTAATGTACTTTCCCGGAAAATTTACAACTGTCCTGCAAGTAAAATATATTCCTTTTTCGAGAAAAAGGGCGTTTCTTCGTCCCATGACGGAGCCGTTGAGCAAAAGAGGGTCGGCCTGCTGTCTTAGTCGCCGATACGCCTGAATATGAGATTCTTATCGATCACTTTATGTTGCAGGAGTAGAAAACACAACAGCCCTTGACCATTTATCTTTACTGCGTTCCTGCGTATTATACCTTTTACCCTTCATGTAATTGGTCTGCTTTATTTCACTTGCCTTTTACTGATTCTAAAACAGTGACTATTATTAAAAACTTTACCAATGTATATACTACTACCATGTTTTCTTTTAAAAACCTTTATTGTGAAAATGTCATTATACAAATACGGGCCTATAACCACGTGGGCCAGCCACGGAGCAAACTGTAATCGTATATGATGAGTAGACATTTACACTGTAGAGGAACGTAACGGGCGGGCCATTAGGTTGCAAGAACTAAAGTGTCTAACAGTTGCGGAATCGGTGGACGTACATTTTATAATTAAAATACGACAGGGCCAGTTACAATAAAATTATCTAGATATACATTTGCGGGCAAGTACCATGGGTGACGTTAATTCAAACTTTCAATAGTACAGTAATCAATAACACATCAGAACTTAATATCAATAGGGATATCGAAATATTCAATCTATTCTCGTCCCCGCCCGCCATGTGCTTCAAAACTGCATACGTATCTCGTGATATCAAGGTTGTGCAACCAGTACACAACAAGGAGTTACGAGTCCCATTTATTCCGGCGCCATTTTGGGCGAGGACGGGCAGGTCCAGGATATAGTCAAAATGTCTCTACCAACCATCGACTATGATGATGTTCATATGCTGTATTTATTAGAGTAACACTCATCTGTCCACATGAAATTAATTTGCCCCAATCTAAACATGTCATTTTAATCTTTCCAAAGTTCTTCTAAATATTTGGGACCGTTTCCCTTGCCTCTGATGCTGTCAGTGCCACTTCTTTGATGAGTGTACTGGCAGGTCGGGGGTTCTCCTCCAAATCTCTCTTTATGCAGCACTATAATTAATCGGTGCCACCTCTCCATATGACGATGCATGGTATAGTTACCATAACTATATTTTTTTCGGTTCCTCTGGAGAGTACATTGTGGCAGATGAAGCGTGTAACGTACCGTGCATTTACCTTTTTTTGCATGTAGAGGAAAGGAAAAAAAATTCGAGCGTCCGAGTTCTAAGGTGTCCCAGGGCCATTTTAGTGGACCAGGCCCAAATCCAAAGAACAGGCCGCCATTTTGGGAGTCCTCTTGCAGCCGCCTGTCGCTGTAGCATCAAGAGCGGCCGAAACTCAGCTGAATGGCAACTGAAACGGTAAAGGGGCGCCCCACTACAGCAGACGAGCCTCCACCTAGGAAGGCCCGTTCACGCCGCCTCCCCCCCCCCTTCGGGCACCCCACGCCGTTATTCGGAGCAGGATTGTAGGATGGCCACACCAGTACGACAACTTGCTAGACACCACCTCGGTGCCTACCGAATCTCAGCGCCTTGTGGTGTCTTCTATTCAGAAAACATTGTTGTGCTGCCTTCGACCTATTCGCCGCAAGTGCGCACGCAACTCAGCTGCATAGCTTGCTAGACACCACCTCGGTGCTAACCGAATCTCAGCGCCTTGTGGTGTCTTCTATTCCGAAAATATTGTTGCGCTGCCTTTGGCCCCATTCGCACATCGGTCCGCTACTGACGCCATCTCACAGGCCAACGGGGCGCCCCACGCCGACTTTCAGCATTGTAGGATGGCCACACCAGTGCGGCAACTTGCTAGACACCACCTCGGTGCCATCCGGATCTTGGCATCTCAGCGCCTTGTGGTGTCTTCTATTCAGAAAATATTGTTGCGCTGCCTTTGGCCCCATTCGCACATCGGTCCGCTACTGCCGCCATCTCACAGCCAACGGGGCGCCCCACGCCGACTTTCAGCATTGTAGGATGGCCACACCAGTGCGACAACTTGCTAGACACCACCTCGGTGCCATCCGGATCTTGGCATCTCAGCGCCTTGTGGTGTCTTCTATTCTGAAAATATTGTTGCGCTGCCTTTGGCCCCATTCGCACATCGGTCCGCTACTGACGCCATCTCACAGGCCAACGGGGCGCCCCACGCCGACTTTCAGCATTGTAGGATGGCCACACCAGTGCGGCAACTTGCTAGACACCACCTCGATGCCATCCGGATCTTGGCATCTCAGCGCCTTGTGGTGTCTTCTATTCAGAAAATATTGTTGCGCTGCCTTTGGCCCCATTCGCACATCGGTCCGCTACTGCCGCCATCTCACAGGCCAACGGGGCGCCCCACGCCGACTTTCAGCATTGTAGGATGGCCACACCAGTGCGGCAACTTGCTAGACACCACCTCGATGCCATCCGGATCTTGGCATCTCAGCTCTTCGGCCTATTCGCACATCGGTCCGCTACTGACGCCGCCTCACGTGCCAACGGATTTTCTACGCTTTTTATACCCTATGCCGCATAACAGGTCATGTGACTTGTTTATAAAACTTTTCATTGGTTCATTTTACTTTTGGTTTCCTAATGATGGAAGGCTTGATCATATGACCTAAAAATAACACTTTTCATTGGATGAAAACTATTTTTTTTTCCCAAACGATGAAAGCCCCACCTTGTTTCTGGATGTTTCAGACTGAAGCTGGCGTCAGCATGAAAGCACCACCATCTCGTGGCTCCGTCGTGGTCATTCCGCGAGCAATCATGGCAGCCGCTCCCCACCGGAAGCCTGCAGGAGTCGGGGGCCCCCAAGACTTTTGTAGAATCCTCAAGGCGGAGGGGACGCTTTCGAGAATGGGGTCCAAGACCTAGCAGACAAGCGTCCGATTTCCAAGGTGTCCCAGGGCCATTTCAGTGGACCAGGCCCAAAAAGGAAAGAGCCTGCCGCCATTTTGAGAGTCCTGTGACAGCCGCCTATCGCTGCACCGCAAGAGTGGGCGCAACTCAGCTGAATTGCGGATTTTGACACAGTGGACCAAAAGCGGACGGAATGGCAACTGAAACGGTAAAGGGGCGCCCCACTACAGCAGACGAGGCTCCACCTGGGGAGGCCCGTTCACGCCGCCTCCCCCCCCCCGGGGCGCCCCACGCCGTTATTCGGAGGGCGGCAACTCAGCTGAATTGCCGATTTTGACACAGTGGACCAAAAGCGGACGGAATGGCAACTGAAACGGTAAAGGGGCGCCCCACTACAGCAGACGAGGCTCCACCTGGGGAGGCCCGTTCACGCCGCCTCCCCCCCCCCCCCGGGGTGCCCCACGCCGTTATTCGGAGGGCGGCAACTTACTGGACATCACCTTGGTGCCATCGTTCTGCTGCCTTGGAACTATTCGCACAACAGACCGCTACTGATGACCCACCCCCCGCGACGCCCCACGCCGGATACCGAAATCAGTGCGGCACCCAGGCAACATCACCTGGGTGCCGTCCAGAAATCTGGACGTTGTGCTGCCTTGGGACTATTCGCACAACCGACCGCTACTTCCTTCTTTTTCCCTAAAAATGTTTAAATGTTTTTACTGTTTTTGTTTTGTTGTATATATTTATAAGTTATTAAAGTTTTATAATCCTACTACTTTGTTGGAGTGCTATATATTTTTAATGTGACACATAATTGTAAAAACTTTGATGTACAAAGAGTCATCCCTGGAATCTTCCGCTTCAGGCTCGGTCCCCTCCCCAATCACAATACAGGATGGTTTTCAGATAGTAGGAACGCGTGTGGTGTGACGGATCTCATCGGGTGTGGGCCTTGATCTACTATAACTCCTTTGAAGAGGGGTGATTCTTTACAGCTGGGGCCATAAACTACATCTGCAGGGCTAGCTGATAGCCTGGGACCGGCCTGGACAATCGGACACAGAGGAAGAGGAGTGTCAGGGGGTGCGGTAGTGAATAGGGCGAAAGGGAGGTGTCGGGCGGGCACAGGGTGTGATTCTCAGGGAACAGCAGCGCAGATGGGGGGAGGTTTATTGCCCATGCATAAGACAGAGAGCGGGGGTGACCAGTGCCTGGGGGAGATGCATGAGAGGGTGGAGAGCCATGCTAAGGATCGACAGCGTGCAGAGAGTGGGTCTGGTCAAGTCATCTAAAATGGCTGCCGTGCACGACAAAAGTGTGGCATTTGAAAAAAGGCAAGATGGCGCAGACAATGTTTTTCAACACTTCCTGATTTCCTTCGAACCGAACGTTAACAGACGTTGGGGCATATTACCAAAGTTAAGCGATATTTATCCCTAACGATGCTTAGCAACGAATTTTTTACCGCTAAGCATCGTCAGAAATTATCGCAGATAAACCTTGCTATTATCAAGGTTTATCGCAAATGCGATAAAAAACGGCCGCAATGCATTAATATCGCTGAAAAGTCAGCGATATTCATGCATTACCGAGCTAATGCTCTTAGCCATGTTATCCACCTCCCATTGGATAACATGGCTAAGAACTGCTCAGGGCAGGTGTTACTTTTTGGAGATATTCGCGCTTAGCGCGAATATCTCCAAAAGTTGGTAATAGGAGATAGCGATGTTAGCGACTGTTTCCAGTCGCTAACATCTTGGCATGCCCACTTTGCATGTCATTAGTGATAAATATCACTGACATGCAAAGTGGGGCCCAAGATGGTCGCTATCTCCTACTAGCGGTCGCTAACTGGTGTTAGCGACAGCTAGGTAATACGGAGATAATTTTATCTCCGCTTTCTTGGCTTTTAAAGCCAAAAAAGCGGAGATAAACCCCCTTGATAATATGCCCCGTTATCTCTCCCACACTACCGGTCCCCCTGGGCTTAAACGCCGAGATGGTAGGGACTGCATCCCGTGAAGATAGGCCGAGACGTCACTCAGCAGAAAAAAAAGTTTTAAAAAAGTCTATAAACATACAATAAGTTAAAAGTCAATCATTCTTCATTCCTTGTAGTACGCTCCCCAGTCCGCTTCCCGTTACGCTAACCGGGTGCACCCCACCAAAAAAACATTTTTTTTTTTTTTGCCCCGCGGAGCCCTTTTAAAGCCTCCACATCAAACCTATGGGGTCAGGGAGGATCTACTATGCCCCCTTATGGTCATTTGCCCCTTCGCTTTGGCCTCCTCTTGTCTCTCGATCCTACCGAGAGACAAGATGGCGGCCGCTACGGACTGTTTGGAATGTTTACAGACGCCGGAGAACCAATCAGCTTCGCTTCACAAAGCTCCGTAACGCAAAAAGTACGCGAACTGGAGCGCTGCCCGTTCCGCTGTTACAGATATATATCTTTTTTTGAACGTTAATTTCTCAAAATCCACTGGAGCACATATATTGAGACCTAGCAAAGGCACATCGGTCTACCAGTCCCTACAATTTTGCCAAGTTTCGTGCAAATCCATTCAGCCGTTCGATTATTATTATTATTTTTTTTTTTTGCCCCGCGGGGCCCTTTTAAAACCTCCACATCAAACCTAGGGGGTCAGGGAGGATCTACTATGCCCCCTTATGGTCATTTTCCCCTTCGCTTTGGCCTCCTCTTGTCTCTCGATCCTACCGAGAGACAAGATGGCGGCCACTACGGACTGGTTGGAATGTTTACAGACGCCGGAGAACCAATCAGCTTCGCTTCACAAAGCTCCATAACGCGAAAAGTACGCGAACTGGAGCGCTGCCCGGTCCGCTGTTACAGATATATATCTTTTTTTGAACGTTAATTTCTCAAAATCCACTGGAGCACATATATTGAGACCTAGCAAAGGCACATCGGGCTACCAGTCCCTACAATTTTGCCAAGTTTCGTGCAAATCCATTCAGCCGTTCGGGCTAAAAGTGAGGCCAACCGCCCTATGGAAAACTCAATGTTAAAAACACGTTTTGGGACCCCCCTTTTTTCTCGGCTTCCCCTTGACGAAACCCCCCCAAATTTTCAGGGGCTGCTCAGAAACAAAATGTTCCATTTTCCTGAAAATTTCAGCCAATTCCGTCCACAAACGCCAAAGTTATTAGACATAGAATTTTCAAAAATCCCATAGAGAAAAAATCCTAACTATATATACCTACTGGTGACCGCCAGTAGGTAATAGATAGATATATATACATATATATGTATATATATAAGACCAAATTTCTGATCCTCCAATTGTTAGGAGGGGATATACCACAGGTCCGGACCACGAACAGGCAAACACTCCAACAAAATCCAGGTATGCGGGCTCAGAGATGTATGCTGTATTTTATATATATATATATATATATATCTATATATATCTTTATATATATATATATATCTATATATATATATATATCTATATACATATATATATATATATATATATATATATATGCTCCATGTCCCACTGGAAGTCAAGGCACTCGCGGGTGGGTGCGGTATGCGGTGGTGGGTCCCCGCAACAACACGACGCTCAACTTCAGAGAATCCCCCTCAGAAGAACCGCACTTGTGAAACCAAAGATTTGGGTGCTCACACCATCATCGTTTATTTACAAAGCTAACAGACGCGTTTCAGCATCAAGCCTTCGTCAGTGTTAGTTACGCTTAGCAGGTTAGCCTGGGTATTAATGCAGTCATGTTTTTGCTAAACATAGTTGATGGACTCAATATTTTACTGTTGAGCGCCATCTTTGAGCGTGCAAACCCCTCATTACATATGCATTTTTTATTTTTTATATGTTTTATCTTGCACTCGCTCAACATTAGCGGAAACACAGTACAAACAATATCGCCGTGTATCGGCCTGGCTCCCCGCATTGCCACGTTACGAGGAGATTAAAGGAGCGCAAAGCCTCGCAACTCCCATTTCAAGTTTCAACAGTCCATCAGGCCATGTATTGGCAGGTCACTCTGTCAATTACATACAGTTAAGGCATTTTTGCTTGTGCATTATACCACTTACATTTTCTCTAGCCAAATTAATGAATTCAACTCATTATTTCATATGTTTCTATCTAAAATGTTTGTACTTTTCGTTCCTAGATTACAATCTCAACTCTCACCCTCACGATCTCTTCAAACCTCTATTATCACATTTCTTCTAATTGTGTACAACCGTATCAAATGATTTGGACAATAGTTGAATTATGTAGATAAGTGGGAGGGAAGCGATAGAAAGAGGGGAGAGTATAGAGAGAGAAAAAAGGGAAAGGAAAGAGAATCTAATAGAACGAAACAAATCACATCAAATCAAATCAAATTATTGCGTAGGGAATAGTTTGTTTCTAATCCAAGTCATCTTCCTAACTAGTTTCCTATAGATCATATATCTATCGGAATTTCTAGATTTTTCCCAAGGAACAATAAGCCAGCAACTCTGGGACCCGGAGACAGTTCTCTTGACTTCATCATCTCATCTACTATTTATTTATTTTCCTAGATGGACAGCCAGTTCTTCGCCGCTATTCAACCCCAGTGGTACCTTTGTCATCAGGTCTATAATATACCTAGATTCCAGGCGTCTCAGCTTTTTAAGCCTATCCCCTCCTCTCACATTTTCAGGCACAAAGTCAAGGCCGAAGTATTGTAGTTTGCTCCTATCCCTTCCATGTATCTGGTCGAAGTGTCTTGCGACGGGGTAGGATGGGTCTGCTTTGTCAATCGTCCTGAGATGTTCCAGGACTCTGACCTTTAATTGATGGATCGTACTCCCTATATATCTTAGGCCGCACGGGCAGACCAGGCAATATACAGCATAGTTAGTGCTGCATGTCATGAATTTTTCAATCGATTTGGAGATACCTACGCCTGGAGTCTTATACCTTCGTACCCTTTTGCTCCCTGTGCAGGCTTTGCATTTACCGCAGGGGTAAAAAAAAAACATTTCTACTATTTTGCCTGTCTTGGGAGTGACTTTTTCGAAATGGCTTCTCACTAATGAATCTTTCAGCGATCTCGCCTTTCGATAAGTGACTAAAGGTTTAGTTGGAATATCATCCTTTAATACTGGGTCAGTTTTTAGAATATGCCAGTTTTTTTGCAATATTCTCTTCAGGTTGTTGGATTCGCTAGTGTATGGTGTTATCAGCCGAAATTTCCCATCGTTGCTGGGTGGTTTGTTAGCGAGACTTGGTTTGAGTAGATCCTCCCTTCTGATCTTCCTCACTTTTTTAAATGTTTTGGATAGAGAGATAGGATCATATCCTCTCTTATAAAATCTCTCTTCACAGCCCTCCGTTGCCAGTTCAGAATCCTCCTCCCTGCTGCTGTTCCTTTTCAACCTCAGTAATTACCCATAGGGGATACTCTGTATCAGTCTAGTGGGGTGATTGCTATCAGCTCTCAAGATAGAATAGATATATATATATATATATATTACCTACTGGCGGTCGCCAGTAGGTAGTTATAGTTAGGACCTACTTTCCATAGGAAATCCACAACATTCTATTTGGAATAACTTTGGTGATGGTGGACGAATCTTCGTGAATTTCTCCAAGAAAATGGTCTGCTCGTTCCGCTCCTTCCCGGAAAGTTTGGGGTTGATTTGTCAAGTGGGGGCCGAGAAAAAAGGGGGGTCCCAAAACGTGTTTTCCCCATGCAATTTTCCATAGGGACCTTTAGCCAGGGCTATAGACCGAACGGCTGAACGGAATTACACCAAATTTGGCAGAGAGGTAGAGTTCGGTTCGCAGATTGTGGTTTTTGTTAAAATTACAACTAAAATCATAGCGATATCTAGAGACGGAGTTCTACACCCGGACGGAGATCCGTTCAATTACGAGCGCAAGCTGCATGCTGATTGCTGTCAAGTGTCTGTCAACACTCGAAACCAGGAAGTGTTGGTGGCCATCTTGTAGAACCGAGGCACAAGAAAACAGTAAAACAAAGTTGAGAAATAAGGGAAGGGGGCAGGCTAGAAACATTCTGACCCTTTACGCTTGCTCAGGGGGTCGTACATGGATGTTTAGGCTCTATTTCTTTTTAAAGAAAAATTGCGGCGTACCCGTACGGACATACTTACAATTACAAGCAGGAGCTGCATGCTGATTGGCTGTCAATATTTATTTATTTATTTATTTATTTTTAACATTTATAAAGCTTGCTCAGGGGGTCGTACATGGATGTTTAGGCTCTATTTCTTTTTAAAGAAAAATTGCGGCGTACCCGTACGGACATACTTACAATTACAAGCAGGAGCTGCATGCTGATTGGCTGTCAATATTTATTTATTTATTTATTTATTTTTAACATTTATAAAGCGCCGCTTATACCCGTGGGTGTCTTGGCGCTGTGACTCAGCTTATAGTCTCAGTAGGAACATTATCGGGATCCAAAAGTAATAGAATAAAGAGGAACATCATTGGTCGAACAACCAAGTCTTCAAGAGCTTTCTAAATTGAAACAGTGAAGGTGTAGATCTAATCGCCAGCGGAAGGGTATTCCATAGTCTGGCTGCGGTGTTCGTGAAACATCTGTCTCCCCAAGTGACAGTCCTAGTCCGCGGCACCATTAATTGGTGCGAGTGTTCGGATCTAAGTGGTCTAGTAGGGCGATAGAGGATGAGCTTCTGTTTAAGAAACTCCGGCCCAAGACAATGTAGGGCTTTAAAGGTAAGGCATAGGGTTTTAAATCTGATCCGATTTCTGACCGTTAGCCAGTGGTAGTTCCTGATTACTTGCTTAATCGGTTTGAATTTGGGTGTGCCAGACAGCAGCCTTGCCGCTGCATTTTGAATTAGTTGTAATTTGGCGACTACCCGAGATTGAGCATTTGCAAATAAACCGTTGCAGTAATCCAAGGATGAAAGTACCAAGGAACTCACCACCGTTTTCCCAGCATTCTCTGAAAGAAAAGGTAGAATTTTCCTTAGAAGTCTAAGTTTATGGAATGCTGAGAATGCTATCTGATTAGCATGGCTAACAAAGTTCAGTTTCTCATCAAAGATTATCCCTAGGTTCCTGACCTTCTGAACAGGGGTTGGTAAGGCTCCAAGTGATACTCCAAACCAGGAAGTGTTGGCAGCCATCTTGTTTGTCGCGAGAGCCGAGTCACAAGAAAACAGTAAAACAAAGTTGAGAAATAAGGAAAGGGGGCAGGGTAGAAACATTCTGACCCTATAGTCTTGGTCAGGGGGTGGTCCATGGATCTTTAGGCTCAATTTGTATTTTTTTTTTAAATAAAAAATGGCTGGGTACTCGTGCAGTACTTGTACGCGGTGGAAAAGCTGAAAAAAACTAGAAGTTCGTTTTATTCATTAGGTCCCGGGGGGGCAAATTCTTTTGCATAATGGGGGCCTGTAAGGTGCCCAGAGCACTGGGGAACGGCACTCCTCTGGTTTTATTTTGAAGTATGCGGGGGGTTATGGTCCTACTCCCCGCAGTCTCGGGGAGCGGCACCCCTCGGGTCTTTTTAAAAAATATATGTTTTGAGCTCTCCCTCCCTCTCTCCCCGTACACGTCGCGGGGGAACACCACCTTTCTGGGGCAGTAATATGTAAAATGACCTTCCAGCTCTGGGTACCTGTATTGTCTTGGTTTTTTTTTAATGTTGGGAGGGTGGGCTTGATAATACGTCCATGTTAATTCCCATAGAAGCCTATGTTCTGGTGTTAACATGGGCTTCTATGGGAAATAACAAGGCCGTATTATCAAGCTCATTATCGCCGTTTTATCGGCAGTTTCCTGCCAATAAAACAGTGATAGTTTTAACACAGGTCCTTGATAATATGCACCTAGGTTTACTGGTCAAAAAAAGAGCAATGGGCCATATTATCAACAAAAGGCGATACATTATCGCCGCTTTTATCGGCAGGAAACTGTGGATAAAGCGGCGATGATGGGCTTGATAATATGCCTTTGTGAATTCCCATAGCAGCCCAGGTTAACATCAGAACCTGGGCTGCTATGGGAATATACAAGGGCCTATTATCAAGCCCATTATTGCCGCTTCATCGTCAGTTCCCTGCCGATAAAAGCAGCAATAATGTATCGCCTTTTGTTGATAATATGCCCCTTAATTTCTATAATAGTATGTAAAACATTTCTTTTTTTTGTGTAGCAGTTGTACTCTCTACGCATGCGCAGCCTCGTTTCGAAGCCCACGTTTTTTAATTTTTCTTCAAGTTCAACAAGTAAACCTTTCTTTATTTCAGGTAGTAAATTTGTCGCTTTCTTTTCCCGGGTCGTGTGTGTCATCCGCTGCTGTACTTTTGAAATATATTAATAATCATATTTTTTCTATATTTATTTGAAAGGTAGTGCCGAGGCGCCAAACGTTGATTACGTACTCCGTCCACTGCCATTTTAGTAGTTTTTCACCGTTATTTTTATTATATCTGTTACTTAGAACTCAGTAGTTTTCAATCCTAGTCTTGAATATCTTACTATAGTATTTCAACATTATTTTTATGTGGACCAACATACCCCCCCACACAAAATAAAAGAAGTATGTAGTTTTTTTAAATTAACTTTAATTAAAACAATAAATGTAAATGAAACTCAATTATAACTATGTTAGAAGCAACTAGAAAAATAACTTTAACAACAAACAATATTATAAACAAATTGTTAAATGGACTCCAAAAGATGTCCGATTGGTAATGTGCAAAACAAAAAAGAAAATTAGAGTTTAGAATTATGTAGATGTGAGTAAATGAGATGAGGCATTACAAGTTTTGGTAACTCTACGGTTTTACGTGTGCAGTGTGCCTCGTACATTTCAGTTCTGTTATAGTGCCGCATTCAAGTGGTGTCTATATGGAAGTGCCTACCACCAAGCTTACCTTGTATAAACAGTGTGGCCACCGGAGTTCACCACTCGACTTGAACTCTGCTTCTATACGTCAAAGTATATTCAATACGTTGCAGAGAATTCCATTGCTGTTGCTCGATAGGCAGTGGTTGCTTCTGAAGGATGTTTGGTGAAGGAAACAAAAGGACATTTTGATTAGTCATCGTAAACTGAGTTGCAAAACTACTGTCAAAAGTGAATTTTAATGTGGGTTCTTAATATTCCGTACTTAGACTGTTGCAGCTCATTGAGTCGCAGAGTTTGGAGTTGAGAGTTTTTCTTGAAAAGTCAGACGCAGATTTAAAAGCTCCTTGCATCACTTTACCCATGTTAAAAGTGACTCAAAAGTGGCGTAATAAGCTTGTGGATCTGTTTGTCAGACTGTTGTAACCTATCTGTTGTTACTGCTTGGAGGTAATTATATATTTCGACACAGTGAAGCTGCTGCAGACTACTTAGTCTTTCCTTTCACAAATAATTTGTTGTTGTTTTGGAATCAAAGGGCCATTTTATCAACCAAGGGTGATACATTATCGCCGCTTTTATCAGCAGGAAACTGCCGATAAAGCGGCTCTAATGGGCTTGGTAGTATGCCCTTGTGAATTCCTATAGCAGCCCAGGTTAACACAAGAACCTGGGGTGCTATGGGAATTCACAAGGGCATATTATCAAGCCCATTATCGTCGCTTTATTGGACGTTTTCTGCCGATAAAACGGTGATAATTTGAACACCGACCCTTGATAATATGTCCCTGTTTGTATTGTGAATATATTCCGGACATTTCAGCGATTATAAAAACGTTACTGCTATTGGGAAAAAAAAATGTAAATTAATACATTATATAGGAGTGCGTTTGTCTAAAATATTAAGTCGCATTTTTGTATGTAGTCAGCTACAACCCTTTGACTCCTTCTGATGCGTACTCAAGTATCACTGCTCACCTTTTGTGAAAACGAGTTTCTTCATGATGTAGTCACGATCTCCAACAAAGAAGTCTCATATGTGTTGCCGAGTCTTGATACCTCTATGGCTCACGACATACTCGTGCTCCCATCATCATCATCATCGCATGTTCTTCACCCGCTCAGTGCTTCGGGCACTACTAACTCAGTGACCAAAGAGGCAACTCATGTAGTAGTGGGCCCTTTGTTCGGTACTTTAGGAACAACTCTAAAATGGCGTACAACACGTGCGCTCCGTCTTTTTTATACATACGGTCACATGTGTAGTGACGGATGCGCTGAATGGGTGTGGTGTGGGTGTATACCAGCCATGAGGGAGTGTGTGTGTCTATCTGACAACTAGACCTGCAACTAAGAAATCACTACAATGGAAGTTTGGACCTTGTACTTTTGTTGTGTTTTCCTGGTAGCGTAAGAGTGGCCTTCTTTTTTCTATGTGACGTTATAGAGTCACCATGTATGTAACCTATTTTGTGATGCATTTTTTTGTACAATACGTTTCAAAAACTAGTTGTGGTAGGGTGTTTTTAAATTAAACTGTGTACTCTGGTTACGAGTTTGTTGAGTGTAGAAATATATATATTTTTTTTCTATTTTGTATTATATCATAATTGTGCTGACTTCTCTGCTTTAGCGTGCAGTACTATATTATTTTATAAAAATGTATAACAAACTGTTGAAATCATGTTTGAAATTAGAATGTAAGCATGTAAGCTGCTCTCTGTGAGGAATAGCAATGTCGGCTCCCGCAGGAAGTGGGGAGCCGGCTGGGATCGTGGAGGCCTTGCAGCTGTTCCCACGGTCCGCAACGTTAGAGTTGAGCTTCGGGGATGGGGCCCACTGGAATTATAGAAAATTAGTGATAAAGGCTATTTTTTTCATGGTAGATTTATCGTACGCGTACCAAGCACGTATGGACGACGTACAGCTGGAATATTGGAAGTCGTCCGGTAAGCGTACCTAAGCAAGAAAAATAAAAATAATTTTAAATATTTATGAAGTGTATTTGTTTATGTGTTGTGTGGCTCTAAAAAGAGCCCTTGTGTTTATTGGGAGATTTTAGTACCTACAAGTAAGTACCGATGCAGAGTCTTAAGTTTATGAGGAAGACTATGTTCCCTTCATCCTAAAAATGTACACCATCTCTCCTATAGATGCCATGCATATTGAAACGCAGATTGTTGTTGTAAATGGACCCCATTCGATAGACTCGGAGAAAGGCAGAAACAGATTTATTCACATGTTTCCTAGCTTTTTCAATCTGTTGACAATAGTGGTTGGACCAGTTCCATTTCTGCCTTTGGCATATATTAGAATATACAAAGGCAGTTTTGGGGAACAGTGTCATCAATTGTGCAAAGGTGTCCTTCATAAGCATTTCCAGACCTACCCATGTCAAAGTGCCTAGGTGATTGCCACCAAAGTGCACAATTATGAGTTCAGGGTGTTGGAGATGCAAAAAGCATTTCACCAATGGCATCAATTGGTGCCACTTTAACCCTCTCTGTCCAATCCATTTAATGTCTACATTTGGTAAACATAGGTCTTTGTGAATTCCTTTCCGTTCTGCGTATCTTTGACTCCAGAAAATATAGCTGTGTCCCACCATCCACACTGTAAGCATCTTGAAGAGAGGCCTGGATGCACTCTGAAGGTCTCTAAATGAAGTGACAGTTTGAAAAGTGAGATTTTTCTAAAATGGTGGACAACATGCAGTTTTGAAAAAAGAAAAGGATTGATTCATTGTTCGAGAACATTCTGCACTAAGCTACGATGAATGTTTCTGTGTTTTAAAAGGCTGATTTTTATTGGTTAAGAAAAAGTGTTAGCAAAGAACGTTACATAAGATAAGCTGGTATATTCTCAAGTCAAGCATACTTGCTGTTTTAATTTACAACAATGTATGATGAACTTTTCACCTGTGTGCTGAGTTAGGTGTTCCCTGAAGTGTTTCTATGGTAACTGGCAGATTGTGGAATGGAGGAAGGGTTGAAAGTTTTGTCAGTTGAAAAGGGTGCAAAAGTTCAAGCAATATAAATGTGTGTTTCGTTTTGAATTTAATGTGGGAATAAATGTGATTTTTTATTTATTTGTATATGTGTGTAGATTGAGTGTGTAGATTGATCGGAAAAGTTTGTTATTTGCTATAGGACTTCCTGATCCCGTAGGACTGCTTAGTGGGTTTTACAATGATGTCCAAGTTCAAAATCTTTGATGGCCTTTGTTGAGCCTTTGATGGCCCTGGGGAGCACCGTCTCCGAGGGTCGGCCCTTGTAGTGTTATAGGGTGCCTATTCCTGGGAGTCTGCTGTTTGCTATGGTTGGGCGAGAGTTCTCTTTGAAGTAGGAAAGCAGATTGTTTTTCGTCTGAGAGAGCAGTATGTAAGCTGGTTTCTCTGACCAAAAACAATTCCGGCTCCCGAATGACGCAGGGAGTCGACTGGTACCGTGTGGATTTGGGGTTCTCCCTACGGTCTTCAACGTTATATTTGAGCCTCGGTGGATGGGATGTCCGGTGATTGTAAAAAATGATTGATGTATGCTATTTTTTTTTTTAACGGTATATTTATTGTGCGCGTACAGTGCGAATTTTGAAAGTTGTTCCATAAGCGTACGTAAGCAAGAAAAATGAATTAAAAATAAATATTTTACAGATATCTATCAAGTGTATGTGTTTATATCTTTGTTGCTTGTAATGAGACCATTTTGCTTTATTGGTACTTATAAGTAAGTGCTTATGCATAGTCTAAATTTGTTGAGGAGCAGTGTTTTATACAGTGGTGAACTTTTGACCTCTGTTGACAGTTGACTTTTGCATGATCTGTTGGGGGTAGGGTGGAAAGTTATGTCAGTTGGAAAGGTTTGGAATGTTAAACCAATAGAAATGTGTGTTTTGTTTTGAATTAATGTGTACAGGATTTTAATTGGTTATTTATATGTATGTATGTGTAAACTGAGAGGGAAAATGTTCCATTTGACGGTTCTGCTGCAAACACCGAACTAGAGAGATTCTGTATAAGAATATCCACTGTGTGAGTGGTATTCTTCTTAATCTACAAATAAATTTGAAAGGTGTGTTGATAAGTTGTATGGGAGTGTGTGTGGTGAATCTTTGTACATTAAGGAATTATGGGGTATATCAAGACAGGCGATAATATTATTGCCGCTTTATGGGTAGAAAACTGCAGATAAAGCGGCGATAATGTTATGGCCTGTCTTGATAATATGCCCCTATATTCGTCCGTTGTTAAACGTTTTATAGTAGTAAATGTGTTTCGCTATAATGCATGCTGTTATGTTTTTTTGTTTAATATCAGTTTGTGCGTCTCTGTACATTAAGGGGTTATGGGCTATATTATCACTGAAGGGCGATACATTATCGCCGCTTTTATCGGCAGGAAACTGCCGATAAAGCGGCGATAATGGTCTTGATAATACGCCCTTGTTAATTACCATAGAAGCCAATGTTATGGTGTTAACATGGGATTCTATGGGAATTAACAAGGGCGTATTATCAAACCCATTATCGCCGTTTTATCGGCAGTTTCATGACGATGAAACGGCGATAATTTTAACACCGGGCCTTGATAATATGGACCTCTTTTGTCATACTCCCTCCTCTCTTGTCTTACTCCTTCCTCTCTCATTATACTGTATTCTTTTTCTTATATTCTGTTCTCTTTTTATACTTTTTTTTCATACTTGCTCCTATTTTTCCATGTTTGTCCTACTGTTTATATTGTCTCTTGTCTTTATATTCACCACTGTCGTCATAGTTGTTACTGTCTTCTCGTAATACTCCCTCTCTGCTTATACAATCAGTCTTCCTTTATATTTGTCTTTTCTCTATATTGTTGTCTCTGTGTCTTTTTACATTCCTTCGTCTTTCTTCATATATACTCTTCTGTTGTTATATTCTATGTTTCTTCTTATTCTTGCTGTTCTTTGCAGGTATTCCCTATTGTTTTCTCATACTTTTCTTTTTCTTCTAATACACGTGTGTCTGTTCTCATATTTCTTCTTTCTTTTCTTATACTTTGCACTCTCTACTATTATTGTCGTCTTTTCTTATTGTGACATTTCTCTCCTCATTTTACCCCCTGTTGTTATACTGCTCCCTGTTTTCATATTCTCCTCTCTCTTCTCTTGCTTCTTAATGTGTCCTCTTACTACTGAGTTTTCTCATATTGCCTTTTGTCCTATATTCCTTCTGTCTGTGTTCATATTTTCCACTGTTTCTTCATATTTCCTTTCTATTTTTATTTTCTGTCCTCTCTGTTTATACTTCTTAAATTTGTTCATATTGTTTGCTCACATCTGTTACTGCTCCTTGATTCTCTGTATACACTCTGAGGCACTTTCCTCATATTCTCTGTCTTTTCATTCTGACCTCTCTCTTTATATTTGTTTGTCTTGTCATACTTTTGCCTCTTTCGTCATGCACTTTTCACTCTTTATAATCCTCCATCTGTTTATACTCCTTCTTTTCACCTCCTTCTTTTTTTCTTTAGAGTCTTTCTCTCTCTTCTTATAGTGCCCCCTCTGTCCTCTTACTCTCTTTTTTCTTCTTATACTCTTTGTTCTTCTCATATTTCCATTTTTCTCTTCATACTCTCCCTTACCTATTCATACTTTCGAGTTTATCCATACTTCCTTTATTCTATTATATTGCAGTGTCTATGTATACTCTCTTTTCTATTATATTTTCCCTTGTTTCATACTCCTTTTTCTTTTGTTGTAAGTCCTTTCATTTTTATAGTCCCAGGTTTGTCCTCATAATCCTCCCTTTGTTCTTGTAAGTAATATAATAGAATATTTGATATATTTATTTTTGTAATGTTATATATATTTTTTATTATTGATTTTGTTTATCGATACTAAAAAAACTGTATGATGCCTACTAAGTTTCAAAAGCGGAAACAACAAAAGAAAGGTGTGTATTTGAAGAGAAGTCATCAACAAGATTTACATGAACAGCAATGTGTTAACAAAGAGAAAGAAAATCCTGGTAAGACAAGGAACACTTTTTTGAGGAAAATATTAAAGACTAAGAGTATTGTGCACAAACAGAAAAAAGTTATTAGTGTATCAGCAACGAAAAAGAAAAATACACATAAAGAGAACAATCATGGAACATCAAGTGCAGAGAAAACTGTGTATAGTAAAAGGAGGAAAAATGAATTTATGGAAATTAGGAAAAAAAATGTTTTATAATAGATTTGTTTCAAATTTAAGTAAAGAAATTAAGGTATGTAAGAAAAAAACAGTATTTTATAAGAAGAAGAAAGGTATTGAAAATGTAGTTCAGAAAGCTTTGGAATTGAAAAGAAAATTGTTCATTTTAGTAATCAATAGAATTAGATCACTAGATAAGCCAATCCATTTAATGAAGGCTAAAAGTAGGTGGAGAAGAGTAATTAACAGAAGTAATTTTGGTGAGTTTTTTTTGGGTGAATGGAAACATAGTTCAAATTCTGAGCCTTTTTTTAATGAAGAAAGTTATCTTCAGAGTAATGATTTGTTGCATGCAGTTGACACTAGTGGTCGTGCTTATGAGGTTAGAAATGGTTGTCCTATTGAGAAAGAGAAAATTGTTCCTAGAAATGCAGAAGAGGTGTTATCTGGTGAAGTTTTAGGGAGACGTCCTAAAGCTCCAGTGTACACTTGGAATTGTAGTAGTATTTGCAGTGTGCAGCAAGAATCTATTGATTTTTTTACGCAATTTCTTACGTAACTATACTAAGAAAAGTGTTAAACAAAAGATTAAGATGTTGCAAGGACTAGACCCTTGCAGAGTGAGAGAAAATACTGGTTTGCAAGGTCATTTTCTGGCTTGTGTTTCTAAAAAAGTATGTCGAAGTGTTTTTCACCATTTCAGGATGTTAACAGCACATCATTCTGAAATGAGGAAATTAGTGAGAACATTGTATTATGCAAAAAGTCCAGCACTAATGTTAGAAAAGTTGAACAGTGCTCTTTTGCGTGGATCTGTATCAGATGTAACAAATGTTTGTGATGAAATTCAGATTAGTTACTTTGGTCCTCAGGAAGACAGTGCAGAAACTGAGACATTAATAGAAGAAAATGTGGAAGAGAATGTAGAACATTGCAGTGTAGAACATTTTGAGCAAGAAATTATAAAGTTTAAGGTGATTTCAAGTGAAAGGCCAAATTATTCTTGTATCTGTTGTTGACGAATTCATTATAAAAATCAGACTAGGAGTGTTGATTTGTATTTAAAAAGTGAAAAGGAAAATAATAATGAGTGGAAGGATTTTGCAACTTATTTGTTGGTTGAGAATTGATTTAATTTGGGTTCTGATCAGCGTATTTGTAAATATTGTTATAACATATTAGATGAGAACAAAATGCCTGCTAGAGCTGTGCATAATAATCTTGAGTTGGTAAATATTCCTTCTGAACTGATGGATTTAAATACATATGAGTCTATTCTTATTCAATGTGTGCATCCATTTCAGGCTATTACTTGTATGGAGCCTAAGACTGTAAAATTGCCTCCTTCAGATTTACAGAGAGGATTAAAGGGAAGAGTTGTATATTTGCCTCTAGATTTAAAGAAAAATATTGAAACTATTGGTGTAGAAAATGTAGAGGATGAACCTCTAGTTATTCTTGTTAATGGCGTTCCGACTAAGAGTAAGACAATCTGGCAAGAATTAGTGGATGTTAGGAAAGTGAAAAAGGCAACGTTGTATCTGGTAAAAAATAATCAATATTACAAAAATGTGTATGTGGGAAAAGAAGAAATAACTGTACAAGAAGATAGTGACTTGCCATCTGGACAAATTGAAAAAGTGGATGTGTCCTGAACTGAAGAAATCTACGAACATTACAGTGTTCATCCATTGCATTCCAAAGAAATGATGGGGAATGCTATAAAGTTATTCCAATTGAAAGAAGCAAAAGGAAGTCCCATTAGTGTATGGGAAAAAAGCTTGGAAGCTTGTTATTTCCCTCAGTTGTTTCCTACAGGAAAAGGAGGACGATATGATGAACGACCTGTGCAGATTCCTGCATCTGAATACCGGACATCAACATTATATGCAGAAGATCCAAGATTTCGACAATGTATTCCGTATTTGTTTCACCTTTTGTTTGAGAGTGATTTGTCTGGACTTTCTTATGCAGTAAACCATATATTGAAAACAGGTGTACATCTGCAAAATGTTTCGGCAAAGGAATTTATGGATAAAGTACAGCAGAAAGATAATGTTTTGGAATCTCAGCTGATTAATCTGATGGCATGCTAGCGTGGTACTAATGGGTATTGGTACCGTCATCACGGAGAACTGAAATGTATGCTAAGGAAATTAGGAACTCCTACATCGTTCCTTACTCTAAGCTGTGCTGAATATGCTTGGGATGATTTACTTCAATTTCTGCGAGAGGTAAATCCAAATATACTAAATATCGAATACAAGACACCTGGAGAATTGTGCTCTTTGGATCCTGTTAATGTATGCAGGTATTTCAATCATAGATTCATAGCTATGATGTCTTTTATCACCAATAGAAAAAAAATCCTCCTCTTGGAGAGGTTCTGGATTTCTTTTGGAGAAAGGAGTATCAAGCTAGAGGTGCTCCTCACATACATATGCTATTATGGATCAAAGATGCTCCTAAATTTGGAACAGATTCAGATGATACTGTGTTGTCTTTTATTGAAGAATATGCTACATGTGATGTACCCAAAAGTACACAAGATAAGGACTTAAGACAACAAGTCTTACGATTCCAAAGCCATCGTTGTGGGAAATACTGTAGTCGAAAGTACAAATCTAAGGACAAATTCTACACCAAATGCCATTTTGCATTTCCACGACCTGTAATATCGAAAGGAAGAGTGAACAGCTTTATGTCATCTTTGCGACATACTATCACAAGAAAGTCTCCAAAAAATACCTACAACTTAAGAAGAAATGAAGAGTCAAAATACATAAATGACTATAACTCAGTCATTTTGTCCATGTGGAATGCTAATATGGATATTCAATATGTTGCAACAATTCCATTGCTGTTGCTCGATATGTGACATCGTACGTAACAAAGTCAGAAAAGACGTAATTGAAGGAAATGTGGGAAGAGATTTCTCATGAGAAGAGTCTAAGTAAGAAATTATACAGTTACAGTTTGAAGATATTATCTCATCGAGAAATTGGAGCGTATGAATGCTCGGATCACTTATCATCTGCAAGTCTGTACTCCAAATCTAGAAGAATCATTTGGGTGAGTCTAGGTCTTGCTGCAACACGAAACCAAGTACTTAAATCTGTACAAGAAATTGAATATTTAGCTGAAAATTAGCCAGAAAGTACAGATAATGTGAAAACAAATTTGTTGGATACATATTATCCAAATAGAAGTCATCATCTTGAGAACATTTGTCTCTATGAAGTCCTGCAAAACTATATTTTTAAACGGAATATTACAGAAAACATCAATAATGGTATATATGCAGTGATTGGTTCTGAAGGATGTCTGGTGAAAGAAAGAAAAGGACATTTGATTAATCACCGTAAACTGAGTTGTGAAACACCTGAAAAAAGGGAATTTTACTATTTAGCTCTTTTGCAACTTTTCAAGCCATGGCGTTCAGAATTGGAATTGGAGATTTTGAGAGGTATGAAGATTCCTTCAATGCAACTAAAGATACTATAGAATGTCCTGTTTTTGCTAATTATGTGAAAATGTTGAACGACAAAATTGAGCAAGAAGCTGCAATTGCAGCTAAGATTGCTAGCGATAGTTCTCAAGACAGTCAAACTTCTGCTCTATTGAGTCAGGACCCACTAGGAGAACCAATTATTCAAAATAAAGCAGCAACTGCTATGGAAGAGGTGGAAACAGCAATGTATCAAGCTCAAGAAAATGTGAAAAACTTAGGAAACTTGGAAGAACAACTAAATCTTGAGCAGAAAGAAATATATGAGCAAGTGAGAGAACAGATTCAGCATGGATTACTTCATGAGAAGAAAGAGTGCTCTTGCTAATCATTTGAGCCTATCCGAATGTACGTGAGAGGACAAGCTGGAACAGGCAAAGGTTTTTTTAATTAAAGTAATCACAACTTTTCTACAGAAAACAACTGAGTCGCATTTGTCTTGTGTTGTCACTGCTCCAACTGGATTAGCAACCCACAATATTAAAGGAATTACTTTACATCGTTTATTAATGCTACCAGTAGAGCATGGAAAAAATTAGAATACCACAAGCTATCTGGAGAAGCTTCTTGTGAAGTTTCAAGAGTGTTGAGGAAAATGAAACTTCTCATTATTGATGAGGTAAGCAAGGTATCAAACTTAATGCTTGCCTTGGTGCATTTAAGAATGCAGCTAATTCTTAAAACAGAGTATGACGTATTATTCGGAGGAAAACACATCATAGTTTTTGGAGATCTTCTACAACTTACTCCTGTTAAAGGACAACCAGTGTTTAAAACACTGGTGCATGAAGATACTAGAAAGTCTTTGGGGAGCATTGGAAATGTAAACATTTGGTCATATTTTCAGTATAAGGAACTTATTACAAATATGCGAAAGGCAAATGATGCTGATTATGGAACTATCCTTCAAGATATAAAAATTGGAAAAATGGTCTAACATGGCAAACAAGCTTTACTGAGACGATTACTTTCCAATTTGTTTCCAAATGAAAATATTGTCCCTGAGGAAATATACATGAGAATTGCAGAAAACAAATCTGTAATCTGCTTAATGCCAACACTGCGTGAATGTGCTATATTCAATAAAGAAATGTTAAAGTCGGAAAATTAAGAAATTATAAAATTGGAAGCAATTGATAAAATAGAACATGAAGGAATCACTATTATTTTGAGTGAAAAGTTGAAGAGGAAATTGAATTCTTTAGAGAAATCGATAAGTAAAACTGCTGGTTTAGAAAAGAATTTGTATGCATGTGTAAACTGTAGGGTAATTTTACGACGTAATTTGAATGTGGAAAAAGGTTTAGTAAATGGAGCAATGGGTAAAATTGTTGATTTTGTTAATTATGTAAATAGAGGTGGGATTGAATTTTTGAAAATCAAATTTGATGAAATTGCAAAAGTAGAACAACTTAGTCGTTGTGCAGTTCAATTTTTGCTTGTAAAAGATTTGCATGTCTGCAGAAAACAGTTTCCTGTTTCTTTGGCATATGCGGTGACCATTCATAAATCTCAAGGTTTAAGTGTAGATAGTGCTTTAGTGAATATTGGAAGTACTGTATTTAAAGAAGGTATGGCATATGTTGCTTTGTATTTAACAAAGAGGGGGGGACCAAGGAGCTATAAAGGTCCAGTGTCCATGCTCCTAATATAAGTCTATTTATCAACAAGAGGACAAAGTCACTGACTGTTAGCACCCCGATACATGGGTGACTTCTTGCACCCTGTGTGATGACTTTTTGCACCTTGATACATGGGTGACTTTTGCACCCTTGTTGGTGACTGTTTGCACCTTGAACTATGGGTGACTTTTGCACCCTGTTCTAGGAACTTTGTCCTCTTGTTGATAAATATGTTGCTTTGTCTCAAGTCAGAACTTTATCTGGATTGTACTTGGGTGATTTTGATGAGACAAAGGTTTGTGCAGATGGAAATTGTGTGAAAGAGTATAATAGGTTAAGAAGAGAAATGCACCCAATTTAGGTCAATATCTAGTATTTGAAAAGCATGTGGTATGTAGAAGAAGAAGATTTGAGAATATCTGTAGTGAAACTGTAGAGAAAGAAAAAAAAAACAAGATGAAGTTGCGCCTGCAAGCAAAAAGAGAAAGGAAAGTGTTGAAGAGAATGTTGGTTATCGGTTTGAAAATAGTTGTGGTGCCAACTGCTATGCTAAAGTAGTTGTTAATGTTGTTTTTTTTCTTGAAAGTTTGCAACAGCAAATTGTAGAAAATCGGGACAAAAGATAATGTTCATTGTTGAATTCTGTTTATGAGAAATGTAGTAGTGATAAAAGTAAAATACAAAGTGTTTGTGATATTCGAAATGTTTTGGACATATGTTCTGGTTGTACTCAATTTATGCAGAATATTCAGCAAGATTGTCAGGAATTTTTAATGTTTATGCTTGGTGTACTGGAAGATGAAGGTATAGATGTTGAAAACTTTTTTTGGCCTTTCTTATAAATGGCAACATGACTGTAAAAATTGTTTGTTTACATGTAGCATTAACATAGACAGTGAGAGATTCATATATTTGACTTTACCTGACTGTGAATCAGTGTCTTTTAACAATCTAATTAGAGGAGCAAGTCAAAACATGGAGTGTAGCCAATGTAAGTTAGAAATGTCATCAACATTACTTATACAAAGATATGGACAGTATGTTATTTTAATGCTGCAACGTTGTAGAGCTGATGGAAGAAAATTGGATACTTTAAATAAAAATGTTGTAGCTGGTCAATGTTCAA
The DNA here is from genome assembly GCF_964261635.1 of Lissotriton helveticus. Taxonomy (NCBI): domain Eukaryota; kingdom Metazoa; phylum Chordata; class Amphibia; order Caudata; family Salamandridae; genus Lissotriton; species Lissotriton helveticus. Next base: position 707,124,104 of record NC_136071.1, read on the forward strand.
TATCAGGAAGAACTTTTGTAGCTGTTGCAATTATTTTTCATGATGGACCTTCTACCACATCTGGACATAACATTGTTTATTTAAAATGTCTGAAAGGTTGGATACATTGTAATGATAGTCAATTCGTTTTTAAGCAACGCTTGCCCAAAGAGTTACCAAATTCTTCCCTAATATTTTTGAAGGCAAAATTTTAAGATCAAAATTTGGCCTTTAGAATTACTGCTGTTAAGGTAGATTAGTCTGGAGGTCTATAGTATTTTGTAAGTGAGGGTGAGGAGCTTGAAGGTGATCCTCTTGTTGATATTGAGGCAGTGTAGGTGTATCAGGTGGTGAGTGATGTGGCTGCAGCAGGAAACATTCATAATCACTCAGGTGGGGGTCCTTTGGATTTGTTGTAGTTGTTGTAGGTGTTTGGCTGGAATTCCTGTGTAGAGTGTTTTTTTTCACAGTGTAGTCTGCTGCTGATGAGGGCATGTGTCACTGTTCTTCTTTTGGGTAGGATCCATTTGTAAATGTTGTGGAGCATGTGGAGGGTGTTATAGAAGTATGAGGAGACGGTGTAGACTTTGTTACACATGGAGAGGGAGGAGTTGAGGTTGAATCCTAGGTTGTGGACATAGTTGGTAGGTGTTGCTACTGTTCACAGTGTAGTCTGGTAGCAGGAGTTGTCCGAGGCTGAGGGGGTGGGTCTGAGGATGAGTACCTTGATCTTGTGTGAGTTTATGTTTACAGTGCTGCTCTTTATGTAGTTGGTGACGTCTTTCATTGTGTCGTGGAGGTTGCTTTTGGTGGTATGTGGCTTCTTGGTGAAGAAGAGGATGAGCTCGGTGTTGTCGATGTAGGAGATGATGTTGAGGTTGTGATGGTGGGCTACTTGTGTGAGGGTGGCCATGTAGATGTTGAACAGCGTCAGACTGATGGATGAGTCCTGGGGGACCCGTAGATGATGTCGGTTGTTTTGGCTCAGAAGGCTGGGAGGCGGCCGTTCAGGATTACTATTGAACAACTTCCAAACAAAGGATTTGATGCATACTATTTGGCCGTGTTTAAAAGTGTGTGAAACCATTAAGGACTTTTTGTTGTGTATTTTGTCAGCATATATTTGTAAGTAATATTATTTACAGTGTAAGAACATTAACCATAATGTTTTGTTATTTTATGATTGTTTGAGATGTGTCATATTTACGTAAGAAATTGCTCTTAGAAAAAAACATTTAAGATGTTTTATTACTATTTTTTACATTGTTATTGAGAATGTTGAATGTTTTTTTTAAGATAATCTTATTGATTTTCTATTTTTTGCCCGCTGTTATGTGATGAGAACTATTGAACTCACTGTTTCTAGTGAAATTAAATATTTTCTGAGAACAGCAAAAAAGACAAATTAAATGGTTTACAAATTATTTTGTGTTGTAAAATATATATTGTAACTGTATGTTTTTGTTTCTTACACAGGTGATAATTTTATAATATATAATTTAACTGTCAGCTGCGGCCTGTGGAGGGAGTTGCGGTGGGGCAGGCAGGTGGGGCGGGGGAGGGACAGGGTGGGGGGTGATACACAGCAGAATCTGGATGATTGGAGGTAAGTAAACAATTAAATGAATAAAATGAATTTTGTACCGCGCCCTGCATAGCAAAATGCGATGCAGGGCATGGAACGAAGGGGCATATTATCAACAAAAAGTGATACATTATCGCCACTTTAAAGCGGCGATAATGGGCATGATAATAGGCCCTTGTAAATTCCCATAGCAGCCCAGGTTCTGGTGTTAACCTGGGCTGCTATGGGAATTCACAAGGGTGTATCAAGCCCATTATCGCTGTTTTATTGGCAGTTTCCTGCCGATAAAAGGGGCGATAATCTATTGCCTTTTGTTGATAATATGGCCCGAAATTCGTTTTATTAATTTAATTGTTTACTTACCTGCAATCATCCAGATTCCGTTCATTATCACCCCTCCCCCTGCCTCCCCCCGCCCCGCCCCGCCTGCCTGTCCCACTGCAACTCCATCCACGGGCCACGGCTGAAAGACGCGGTAGCAATCTAGTCATTTACCACAGAGTTGTGGGGAATCCTTGGTGAGGCGCGCGCTCACTAGCGAGTGCGCACTTCACCGAAGACGTTCCGGAGTTCAGACCCGTTTTCAATTGCTCCTTCGACATTCCTGAAGAGAAAGTGGAAATATTTCTGTGAGAGTTCAAGAACGTTGTATGACAAGTTAGTGAGTAAGTAAACTTACCTGACATTATAGACAATATTGAATGTACTCAGTCGATGTATTTTCTCTAACTTAAAACAAGAAACGATAAAAATCGTGTTAAGCAAGGTCTTAAGGGAAAAGAACACATTGAGTAAGGAATACTAGAAAGACTTTTGAATTAAGAAGGAACATTAGTGAAAAACATAAGATATTCAAGAATTGACAGAATAGATAACAAGCAACTGCATAAAGAAAGGTTATTAGAACATTGGAATGTTGGGAGCTCCATTGAAAACAATGGAGTGTTCCTGGCTTATAATGGCTGGTATAAGCCTGGAGCTCCAACATTCCAATGATTCTTTGTTTACAGCTCTGGCTGTGAACAAAGGCTTCAAGGACCCTGAGGGGATTCCAATCCCCTAACGCTCCCATAAGGCTTTGTTCTTTTTTGTTAGAACATTCTGCCCTCTAGTGGCAGAATGCTCTAGTAGCCTTATAGCCCTTCGTAGTTGGGCTATACCGGCTATTAAAGTCCCTCTCCCTTGTTAAAGGCCCTCGCCTTAATACCACAAAGTGGAGAAGTGTGGCTCAGGGGTTAGAGGCAGCAGACCCGGAAGCTGAGATCGGTCCTGGACCAGGGTTCAATTCCCTGCCTCGGCGGGTCTTGGGCTAAAAATTCCACGGACTCGATAATTCTCGCCCCGGTGCCTCCTCGACTCACGGGTTCACACTCTGCGACTCTGGGCAATAGCTTGCTTAATCTCCACAACGGCCCCTCGCGGCGGGATGCCTGACTTTCACCTTGTGGATACCCTGCTATCTCACAGGGGAATACCAGGAAGGGTTCCCTAAGCAAGCGCCGGGAAACCCACTGCGGGTAGCTGTGCGCTATATAAGCTCAACTACATTTACATTTACATTTACATTTACATTTACAAATGGTACATTGTGGCAAAAACAAGAGCAAAATCAAAAGACGGGACCTACAGTGAGCAAAGCTCATAAGTTCCTACAGAAGGTGGCTAAAGCATTCCCCTGGTCTTCCATGGGCAATATCAGTAAGTGACAGTGTTTCATGTGTATGTATATAAAATATGCAACAGCAACAATATAATTTCATATAAAGGAAACACGAAGTTCAGTTCATAGGAAAAAGTGGGACTTTCATACACATATAATAATATGGACAAGAATATATAACGTCTATCCAAATCATACTGCCTATCTGTCACTCTAAATGGGACCATAACTCCTCATCGTTATTTAGACCCTAGGGTGACTTTGTGCCTTGTTCAATTATATACCTAGACTCTAGGGCACATAATTTCCTGACTCTGTCTCCCCCTCTCTCATTTTTGGGTATTTAATCCAGGCAGTAGAATATTAAAATATCTTTGCTACTACGATGCCATTCCTCAAATTGGCGTGCCACTGGGTAAGTTTTGTCATTTTTTGTTATCGCCCGCATGTGTTCTAACACTCATTTCTTAGTGGCATTGATAGTGCTACCAATATATTTTTTGCAGCAAGGACATTCCAGGCAGTATACGGTAAATTCTGAATTACAATTAAGCAGTTTGTTAATGCCTCTCATGGTTTTCTCATTTTTACCAGGAATTTCATACATTGTCTTTTTGCAACTATTTTTACATGCCTTGCATTTCATGCAGGGAAAGAACCCCTTAATCGATTCCTTCTGTCTGACAGTACAATCGTAGTGACTTGAAATTAATAATTCCTTTATAGATTTTGACCTCCTGTATGTAATAAGCAGTTGTGTTGGAATGTGGTCTTTCAAGATGTTATCAGTTTTTAGATTGTGCCAGTTCTTACGGAACATTTGCACAATTTTAGCCGACTGTGTGTTAAAACGTGTAATCATAAGTGTGGGTTCCGGTTTGTTGGCATATATATTACCTACTGGCGGTCGCCAGTAAGTAGTTATAGTTAGGACCTATTTTCCATAGGAAGTGCAACATTCTATTTGGAATAACTTTTGTGCCGGTCGACGAATCTTCGCAGAACGTGCCCAAAACGTGTTTTCCCTAAGCAATTTTCCATAGGATCCTTTAATCGAAGCTACAGCCCGAACTGCTGAATGGAATTACACCAAATTTGGCAAACAGGTAGTAGTCCTTGGTTCACACTCGTGCCTTTTGGTTAAATGATGTAAATCTGTTCAGTCGCTTTTTAGATATTAAAGGAAAAAAGTACATATATATCTGGGCGGAGCCTAACGACACATCTCATCGTGAGATCTGATTGGCTGTCAGCACTTCATACAAGAAGTGTTGGCAGCCATCTTGGGACCAATATACATGCTAGCACCTCATTAAAAAGCATTGCAGTTAATAGAAGGTTTTAAGACTTTAGTTATATTATAAATCATTTGTTGATGGTACCATACTCATTTTAGGAATTGTGGTGTGTTCTAAGGTGATTTTACCATGTGAAAAATCCTTCTGCTGGGATATCATGAATCATGTTTGAGAGAAAACTATTTTCTCATGCTTTTTCCACAGAGGTTTGGAAGGTGATCTATAAGCTAAACTGAGAGCATATTTTCTGTAAATACACATTATCCTTCTCAGACATGTGAGAATGAAGTCTGACATTCTCAGTAAAACATGTACATCCAATAAGGGCAGAGACTATCAGTTGATTCCTTTGTGTTCTACTGCAGCTTCCCAGAGTGTTCTAAAGAACAGCTAGAGTGCTAACAGCCTTACTTATGACAAAAGTATGGCACACCTGAAGCCATCTTGATTGGAATAAAGTGGTAACTATTAAAACATTTAGTTTAAAAAGGAACAAAATGAGGGGGTTCATTTTGCCATAGAAAGTATGATTAGTGCTGCAGAAAGGAAAATTAAGGCACATTTTGAGTGACTTCTCAAAATCTTCTTCTATATCATTAAAAAAAATGCTGACATGCAAACTGAAACATGTACTTTCAATACCAGCAGCCGACTTCCCTGGTGAGCAGTAGCTTTACTACAGTGATCTAGTGAGCAACTAGAGTGCTAACATTCAGAATTTGTGCAAATGTGTGCCACATCTGAATGCCCTCTTGATGGAACAAAAGTAAACAAGCATTGAAAATGCAATAGGTCTCGCCCTCGTTTAAGTTAAAGCAATTCTGTTTGTAATTAGGTGGGTTTTTAGCTTTGCTTTTATTAATGTTTTTCAAACTTTCATGTACATAACATGCATATGTATGCATATATGTATATGTATGCATGCATTTATATTTGTATTTATATAGATATGCAGATTATATATATGTTTATTTATGTATGTATATATATATACACATACATATATATATAAATGCATATATATATATATGCATATATATGTGCATATGTGTGCGGGTAGAGAGAGGTAGAGAGAGGTAGAGAGGCTAGAGGTGTAGAGGTAGAGGTGTGGAGGTATAGAGGTAGAGGTAGAGGTAGAGAGGTAGAGGTAGAGAGGTAGAGAGGTGGCGGGTAGTAGAGAGAGAGGTAGAGAGAGAGGTAGAGAGAGGTAGAGAGTAGAAAGTGAGTAATAGAGAGTAGAGAGTGAGTAGTAGAGAGTAGTAGAGAGTAGTAGAGAGAGTAGAAGAGAGTGAGTAGTAGAGAGGAGTAGAGTAAGTAGTAGAGAGTGACTAGTAGAGAGTGACTAGTAGATAGTAGTAGAGGGTGAGTAGTAGAGAGTGACTAGTAGAGAGTAGTAGAGGGTGAGGAGTAGAGAGTGAGTAGTAGAGAGTGAGGAGTAGAGAGTAGTAGAGAGTGAGTAGTAGAGTGAGTAGTAGAGAGTAGTAGAGCAAGAGTAGTAGAGAGTGAGTAGTAGAGAGTGAGTAGTAGAGCATGAGTAGTAGAGAGAGAGTAGTAGAGAGAGAGTAGTAGAGAGTGAGTAGTAGAGAGAGAGAGTAGTAGATAATAGTATAGTAGTAGAGAGTGAGTAGTAGAGAATGAGTTGTAGAGAGGAGTGGAGTAGTCGAGCGTGAGTAGTAGAGAGTAGTAGAGAGTGAGTAGTAGAGTGAGTAGTAGAGAGTAGTAGAGTGAGTAGTAGAGAGCAAGTAGTAGATAGTGTGTAGTAGAGAGTGAGTAGTAGAGAGTAGTAGAGAGTGAGTAGTAGAGTAGGAGAGAGTGAGTAGTAGAGAGTAGTAGAGAGTGAGTAGTAGAGTGAGTAGTAGGGAGTGAGTAGTAGAGAGCAAGGAGTAGAGAGTGTGTAGTAGAGAGTGAGTAGTAGAGAGTAGTAGAGTAGTAGAGAGTGAGTTGTAGAGTGAGTAGTAGAGAGTGAGTAGTAGAGAGTGAGTAGTGGAGAGTGAGTAGTAGAGAGTGAGTAGTAGAGATTGAGTAGTAGAGAGTGAGTAGTAGAGAGTAGTAGAGAGTGAGTAGTAGAGGGAGTAGTAGAGAGTAGTAGAGTAGTTGAGAGTGAGTAGTAGAGAGTAGTGGAGTAGTAGAGAGTGAGTAGTAGAGAGTAGTAGAGAGTGAGCAGTAGAGTGAGTAGAAGAGAGTAGTGGAGAGTGAGTAGTAGAGTGAGTAGTAGAGCGTAGTAGAGAGAGAGTAGTAGAGGGCAAGTAGTAGAGAGTGAGTAGTAGAGAGTGTGTAGTAGAGAGTAGTAGAGAGGGTAGTAGAGAGTAGTAGAGTAGTAGAGAGTGAGTAGTAGAGTGAGTTATAGAGACTGATTAGTAGAGAGAGAGTAGTAGAGAGTGAATAGTAGAGTAGTACGTAGAGAGTAGTAGAGTGAGTAGTAGAGAGTAGTAGAGAGTGAATAGTAGAGAGTAGTAGAGAGTAGTAGAGTAGTAGTAGTAGTAGAGAGTGAATAGTAGAGAGAGTAGTAGAGTAGTAGAGAGAGTAGTAGAGAGTGAGTAGTAAAGAGTAGTAGAGAGTGAGGAGTAGAGAGTAGTAGAGAGCGAGTAGTAGAGGGCAAGTAGTAGAGAGTGAGTAGTAAAGAGTAGTAGAGAGTGTGTAGTAGAGAGTGAGTAGTAGAGAGTGAGTAGTAGAGGGCAAGTAGTAGAGAGTGTGTAGTAGAGAGTGAGTAGTAGAGAGTGAGTAGTAGAGCGTAATAGAGAGTAGTGGAGAATGAGTAGTAGAGAGGGTAGTAGAGAGTAGTAGAGTAGTAGAGAGTGAGTAGTAGAGTGAGTTATAGAGACTGATTAATAGAGAGAGAGTAGTAGAGAGTGAATAGTAGAGTAGTACGTAGAGAGTAGTAGAGAGTAGTAGAATGAGTAGTTGAGAGTAGTAGAGAGTGAGTAGTAGAGAGAGTAGTAGAGAGTGAGTAGTAGAGAGAGTAGTAGAGTAGTAGAGAGAGTAGTAGAGAGTGAGTAGTAAAGAGTAGTAGAGAGTGAGTAGTGGAGAGTGAGTAGTAGAGAGTGGTAGAGAGTTAGTAGTAGAGTGAGTAGTACAGAGTGAGTAGTAGAAACTGACTAGTAGAGAGTGAGTAGTAGAGAGAGAGTAGTAGAGAGTGAGTAGTAGAGAGTAGTAGAGAGTGGGTAGTAGAGAGAGTAGTAGAGAATAGTAGAGAGTGAGTAGTAGAGTAGTAGAGAGTGAGTGGTAGAGAGTGAGTGGTAGAGAGTAGTAGAGTGAGTAGTAGAGAGTAGTAGGGAGTAGTAGAGAGTGAGTAGTAAAGAGTGAGTAGTAGAAAGTAGAGGTGAGTGAGTAGTAGGGAGTGAGTAGTAGAGAGAGAGTAGTAGAGAGTGAGTAGTAGAGAGTGAATAGTAGAGAGTAGTAGAGAATGAGTAGTAGAGAGATAGTATTAGAGAGTAGTAGTAGAGAGTGAGTAGTAGAGAAGTAGAGAGTGAGTAGGAGAGAGTAGTAGAGAGTGAGTAGTAGAGAGTGAGTAGTAGAGAGTAGCAGAGAGGGAGAAGTAGAGTAGTAGAGAGTAGTTAGTCAGTGTCAGTCAGTGTCAGTCAGTCAGTGCCAGTCAATCAGTATCAGTCAGTGTCAGTCAATCAGTGTCAGTCAGTGTCAATCAGTCAGTGACAGTCCATCAGTGTCAGTCAGTCAGTGTCAGTCAGTCAGTGTCAGTCAATCAGTGTCAGTCAGTGTCAGTCAATCAGTGTTAGTCAGTGTCAGTCAGTCAGTGTGAGTAAATCAGTGTCAGTCAGTGTCAATCAATCAGTGTCAGTCAGTCAGTGTCAGCTAGAGTAGCTCTGCTGACCTGGTTCTCTGGCTCTAAAGCAGCTCTGCTGACCTGGTTCTCTGGCTCTAAAGCAGCTCTACTGACCTGCTTCTCTCCCTCTAAAGCAGCTCTGCTGACCTGGTTTCTCTGGCTCTACAGCTGGTCTGCTGACCTGGTTCTCTGGCTCTAGAGAAGCTCTGCTGACCTAGTTCCTAGGCTACAGAGCAGCTCTGCTGATCTAGTTCTCTGGCTCTACAACAGATCTGCTGACCTGGTTCTTTGGCTCTAAAGCAGCTCTGCTGACCCAGTTCTATGGCCCTAAAGCAGTTCTGCTGACATGGTTCGCTGGCTCTAGAGCAGCTCTGATGACCTGGTTCTCTTCCTCTAGAGCAGCTCTGCTGACCTGGTTCTCTCTCTCTAAAGCAGCTCTGCTGACCCAGTTTCTCTGGCTCTACAGCAGCTCTGCTGACCTGGTTCTCTGCCTCTAGAGCAGGTCTGCTGACCTGGTTCTTACGCTCTAGAGCAGCTCTGCTGACCTGGTTCTCTGGCTCTAAAGCAGCTCTGCTGACCTGGTTCTCTGGCTCTAAAGGAGCTCTGCTGACCTGGTTCTCTGGCTCTAGAGCAGCTCTGATTACTTGGTTCTATGGCTCTAAAGCAGGTCGGATGACCTGGTTCTCTCGATCTAGAGCAGCTCTGCTGACCTGGTTCTCTGGCTCTAAAGCAGCTTTGCTGACCTGGTTCTCTCCCTCTAAATCAGCTCTGGTGACCTGGTTCTGTGCCTCTGGAGCATCTCTGCTGAACTAGTTCTATGGCTCTAAAGCAGCTCTGCTGACCTGGTTCTCTGGCTCTAGAGCAGCTCTGCTGACCTGGTTTTCTGGCTCTAAGGCAGCTCTGCTGACCTGGTTCTCTCCCTCTAAAGCAGCTCTGCTGACCTGGTTTCTCTGACTCTAGTGCAGCTCTGCTGACCTGGTTCTCTCTGGCTCTAAAGCAGCTCTGCTGACCTGGTTCTCCCCCTCTAAAGCAGCTCTGCTGACCTGGTTCTCTCGCTCTAAAGCAGCTCTGCTGACCTGGTTCTATGGCTCCAAACCAGCTCTGCTGACCTGGTTCTCTGGCTCTAGAGCAGCTCTGATGACCTGGTTCTCTGGCTCTAAAGCAGCTCTGCTGACCTGGTTGTCTCCCTCTAAATCAGCTCTGCTGACCTGGTTCTCTGCCTCTAGAGCAGCTCTGCTGAACTGGTTTTATGGCTCTAAACAGCTCTGCTGACCTGGTTGTCTCCCTCTAAAGCAGCTCTGCTGACCTGGTTCTCTGCCTCTATGACAGCTCTGCTGACCTGGTTCTCTGACTCTAAAGTAGCTCTGCTGACCTGGTTCTATGGCTCTAAAGCAGCTCTGCTGACCTGGTTCTCTGGCTCTAGAGCAGCTCTGCTGACCTGGTTCTCTGGCTCTAAGGCAGCTCTGCTGACCTAGTTCTCTCCCTCTAAAGCAGCTCTGCTGACCTGTTTTCTCTGGCTCTAGAGCAGCTCTGCTGACCTGGTTCTCTGGCTCGAAAGCCGCTCTGCTGACTTGGTTCTCTCCCTCTAAAGCAGCTCTTCTGACCTGGTTCTCTGCCTCTAGAACAGCTCTGCTGACCTGGTTCTCTGACTCTAAAGCAGCTCTGCTGACCTGGTTCTATGGCTCTAAAGCAGCTCTTCTGACCTGGTTCTCTGGCTCTAGACCAGCTCTGCTGACCTGGTTCTCTGACTCAAAGCAGTTCTGCTGACCTGGTTCTCTCCCTCTAAAGCAGCTCTGCTGACCTGGTTTCTCTGGCTCTACAGCAGCTCTGCTGACCTGGTTCTCGGACTCTACAGCAGCTCTGCTAACCTGCTTCTTAGGCTCTAGAGCAGCTTGCTGACCTGATTCTCTGGGTCTACAATGGCTCTGCTGACCTGGTTCTCTGGCTCCACAGCAGCTCTGCTGATCTGGTTTCTCTAGCTTTACAGCAGCTCTGCTGTCCTGGTTCTATAGCTCTAAAGCAGCTCTGCTGACCTGGTTCTCTGGCTCTACAGCAGCTCTGCTGACCTGGGTCTCTGGCTCTACAAAGGCTCTGCTGACCTGGTTCTCTGGCTCTAAAGTAGCTCTGTCCACTCCTACAATCATCCTGCCAGAAGCATGTCCTTATCTAATCACTCTGCTGAAACATAAGTGCTTATAAATGTATCCTGCTGTCAACTACTAGCACTCTAGGAACCCAGTCACTGTCTATGCACTTGCAGAATGACTCAGACATTGAGACAAGCAGTGGTACAGTCAAATGTGCACAATATATGCGGTCCCTTAACCCCTTGCAGACTACTGAGTCAGTCCTGCAAAAAGTCCAGGTAATAGTCATGATTGTCTGGAATCACACTGTGAGTCTGTGTCCACTCCTACAATCATCCTGACAGAAGTATGTCCTTATCTAATCCCTCTGCTGAAACATAAGTCCTTATAAACGTATCCTGCTGTCAACTACTAGCACTCTAGGAGCCTATTCACTATCTATGCACTTGCAGAATGACTCAGGCATTGCGACAAGCAGTGTTACAGTCAAATGTGCACAATGTATGTGGTCCCTTAACCCCTTGCAGACTACTGAGTCTGTCCTGCAAAAGTCCAGGTAATAGTCATGCTTGTCCAGAATCCCACTGTGAGTCTGTGTCCACTCCTACAATCATCCCGACAGAAGCATGTCCTTACCTATTCACTCTACTGAAACATAAGGGCTTATAAACTTATCCTGCTGTCAACTACTAGCACTCTAGGAACCCAGTCACTGTCTATGCACTTGCAGAATGACTCAGGCATTGCGACAAGCAGTGGTACAGTCAAATGTGCACAATGTATGCAGTCCCTTAAACCCTTGCAGACTACTGAGTCAGTCCTGCAAAAGTCCAGGTAATAGCCATGCTTGTCTGGAATCACACTGTGAGTCTGTGTCCACCCCTACATTCATCCTGACAGAAGCATGTCCTTATCTAATCACTCTGCTGAAACAAAAGTGCTTATAAACTTATCCTGCTGTCAACTACTAGCACTCTAGGAACCCAGTCACTGTCTATGCACTTGCAGAATGACTCAGGCATTGAGACAATACCTAAGCACTTATAAATTAACTGAGCACTCTGTTTGCAGCACTGTCATCATTCTAGTTACTAGTGATGTTCTTATAGAATGACCTAGGCACCAACACAAGTACAAGTACAATAATCTGTGCCCAATCCCTATTAACCTCTAAGCAGATACATACTATTGATACACTTCACTAAATACTGAAGTAGTATTCATGCAGCCTAGGATACCTCCTGTCAGTCTCATGCAGTTTGTCAATCAGCCACCCAGCACTATGTTCTTATTGTATCACTCTGCCAATACCTAAGCACTTATGGGGCAGATTTACAAGCCCCCTGTGCCACCAGTACATCACTTTTTGTAATGTAGTGATGGCGCTGGGGACTCCTCCATATTTACAAGGAGAGGTAAAGCCACCCTGCGTGGCTTTTCCTCTCCTTGAAAAAACGACCCATTCAAACGCAGCACTTTGCGTTGAAGGGGCGTTCCATGGGTGTTGCTGTGTCTGTTCCCACACAACAGCCATGGAATAACACATCTCAAGACTTACGAGAAAGTGTAAATCTGTAGATACATGTGAATGGTGTGCTACCCTAGAGGTGGTGTAGCGAGGCACAACAAGGAGAAATATTTTCATTTCTTCTCGTTTTTTTCTCTTTCAATGCATGCTGCATTCCACAGCACACATTGAAGGAGAAAAGTGCCTTTAGTGATTGTTTTTGTGCCGGAAGTAGTCCCTTCCTGCACAAAAACAATCTCCCCACGACACAGATATGCTTGCACCATGGTGCAAGGGTGCCGGCGTCACTGCATGGCTGCAGTTTGTGTGCTAGTGCAGAGGGAGAACAGAATTGCAACATATTCATGTAAATATGTCACATCCCTGTGCTTCAGAAGTGCCGCAGCGCGGTGCAGCTAAAGGGCTTGCAGTGTCACATTGCAGCACTTCCTCATAGATCTGCCCCTATAAATTCACCATACAGTACTAATGCATTCTTTCAGTCAATCATGCTCTACACATACATTCAACCAAACTTTCAGACATTATCATGCAATTATAGTTCTTTTTTAAACCAGATAAGGTAGTTCTGAACTTTTTTTTCTTCGTTTTTTTGTTTTCTATTTTGTTTGTAGTTTTTTAACAATTTTTTACTTTTTTTGGTGTTTTTCAAAAATTGAACAAAAAAGGAACTAAGTAAACAGTAAGCTTTTGGAATTCAACATCATTCCAAACAGACCAAAAAAATGCATTTGTGGTTCCGTTGGGCTACACAAATAGCGTCCACTGACTGTTCACCATAACAGATGATGGTTTTGCACTTAGTGCAGTGCTGCTGCAGAAAAGAAAATTCTGGGTGAATGTCTACTGGTGGTGCTGAAGTGGACGCTCCGGATGTGCTAGCAATGCCTGGTGGTGGATTTTTTGCTGCATGCCTCATTTCTTCTCGTGCTAGATTCTTCAGGTCAATGGTCCGCAGATGTTTATACATACTCGCTGTTCCACAGGAGTATTTCTTGTCACTGCCTCGCAACAGGACCCGGTCACACAGCAAGCATGTGACTTTTCTTGCGTTGACCTTTTTTTCTCCGGCAGGAAAGGTGAAACATTTCCATACCACTGATTCAGGCCTCTGCTTGGGTGGATCTTCCTCCACGATATCTTCATCTGAAGAATGATGAGGAGCTTGCAAACCAGATGCCATTGCTCCAATGCAATTTTTTAAAAACACCAAAAAACTTCCAAAACCAGCTCTGGAAGTAGAGATGTCCTTCATCTACTGCTCCAAACAGAATAATTAAAATGGGTGGGGACCTTCAATAGTTACAGTGGGAAATGTTATGAACTAATTAAATCTTTTTTTTAGGACACACGGGATCCACGCACCGTGCGCTCACGAAGCGCGCACCCATAATACCCATGTGTCGCGAATGCACGGGAGCAGGAGTCGAGGACCAGTCACATACCAGTCGCGCACACCATGTAACATTGTACGTATATGACGTAACTGAAAAAAAACAAGCACTTGTCGCTCAATATATGCAGATTCTTCACAACTTTTCCAAAATGGCAGCTAGAATACACGGACCCGCTGCGGTAGATACGCATTGGGTGCGCAACTCCCCCCAAAAATTTTGAGAAAAAATTTAAAAAGAAAATTATATAAATATATTAAAATACAAAAAAACATAATAATGAAAAATATTTCAGTTTTGAATTTATTTTTTTGTTGCAATTTTCAGAAAAATATAGAATGTTGTTTAATAAATAAAATATTTATAAATAAACAGTTAAAAAACTGTAGAAATTCAGTACAAAAAAATAGGTATAACTAGTATTGCACTTAAAAATTAGCATTTGAAAAACCTTTGAAATTCACTGAAAAAACCATAAGTTTCAGAGACGTTATAGTTAGGAATAAGCATTTAAAAAACCTTTGAAATTCACTGAAAAAACTATAGGTTTCATGAGTGTTATGGTTAGCTGGACATTTTTTCACTCATACAAAACCATAGAAATTCCCCTGTTATAGTTAGTTGTGCTAACTATAACTCGTGTGCCCGCAATGCACTGCTGATGATGTCACATATTACATCATTCATGACATGGTCAGTGACATCACTGATGACATCTCAAATGACATCACTGATGACATCATCCACGTGACAATCTGATACACCTCATCACACACTAGTATAAGCTTTGATTACTCACTGTAAAATACAGAGTACCATAATTGAAAGCATTGACACACACATACCAGTTACTACACACACACATTCACTGCTTCCTTAGTCTACACACACAACTGTCCATTCACCCACAGAATCACTAATACATGCAGTCACTGATAAATGGTAACACTATCAAATGTACTCATACACCTACATAGCCATTGACACATCAGCAGTCATCCTAGTCAGTTATGCAGTGATGCTACTCACTCATGAAAAGAATCAATCACACTTACATTTACTCACCTACACAGTCATACACACAACACCTTATTTATACATACACATAGTAAATCATAGTTACTATGTTAAAAAATACCTATTACAATTATACACTCATTCATACAGTTACTCTCACAATCACTGACTCTTAGGTATACTTATTTATATACACCAACTCTCATATACAATGCCTTTTATTTTTCTACTTTATTGGGGATGTACCACTGACACATATATTCACTTACCAACACGCAAATAAACACACTCAGACACCTATACAACTGTTTCCATAAACACTCCTAAACCCATATACCTAGACAATCAACCACTCACACATCAATTCATAGAGTTACAACTCCCCCACCCAACCACAGATACACTCAGTCTCCCTTACAAATACTCAGCCAACTAATCAATAACTAATATAGACACTCATGTAGTTAGTGACGAATTGATGCAGCAGGTAATACAACAACAGAGACAGTTATATACACATTCACATAGTTTGGTTACTAACCCATATATTTAGTAAGACACATTTAATTACTCACTTAAACAAACAGTCAGACAGCTACTAAATCCTCCATCCAGACAGTTATATATCCACTCAATCTTCAATACAGATTGGTATATATATATATATATATATATATATATATATATATATTCACTGAAAAAACCATAGGTTATAAACCATATATAGTTAGGAATTAGCATTTACAAAACCTTGAAAATTCACTGAAAAAAACATAGGTTATACACCATATATAGTTAGGAATTAGCATTTAAAAAACCTTATTTTACTCACACAAAACCATTGAAATTCCATATATAGTTAGTTGCACTAACTATATATCGCGCACCCGCAATCCACTGCTGATGATGTCACATATTACATCATTCATGACATGGTCAGTGACATCACTGATGACATCACTGATGACATCTCAAATGACATCACTGATGACTCCACTGATGACATCTCATTTGACATCAATGACCACATCACTGATGATATCATTCATGTGACAATACAATGCATCTCCTCACATTTTAATATAACCTCTGTTTCACCCAGTGTTAAATACAGAGTATAATTTTTGAAACCATTGACACACCAATACTAGTTACTACATATGTACTCACTGATTCCTACGTCTACACACACATTCACTCATTCACCCATACAATCATTCATACATACAATCACTCATCTTTACAACACTATCATATGCACTCATACACCTATACAGACACTCACACTCTGCCACTCATCCATGGAGTTACTCACACACCTAGTCAGTCCTGTAAAGAATCAATCACACTTCCATTTTCTTGTCTATACAGTTAAACATAGAGCACCTTACATTTTCAAACATATACTAACACATACTTACCTTGTTATACAATCATTGATATAAGTACACATTGATCTGCACAGAGTCACACACCTCCCAGCCAGCCACACACACACTCAGTCTCCCATACAAATACTTGGACAATCAATCAATAACCCATATAGTTACTCATATAGCTACTGATCAACACATGCAGCAGTTTACAGAACAACAGACATAATGATGCACAAATTAAGACAGTTTAGTCACTAACCCATGCACTCAGTGAGATACATTTAATCACTCACTCATACAGTCAGTCATGCACCTACTAAATCCTTCGTCCAGACACTTATACATCCACTCATTCTTCAATATGTAAGACATATTTAAACTTTACAGAAACATAAAATCACTGGATGTTGTTATCAGTGATGTCATCAGTGATGTCATTTGAGATGTCATCAGTGATGTCATCAGTGATGTCACTGACCATGTCATGAATGATGTAATATGTGACATCATCAGCAGTGGATTGCGGGTGCGCGATATATAGTTAGTGCAACTAACTATATATGGAATTTCAATGGTTTTGTGTGAGTAAAATAAGGTTTTTTAAATGCTAATTCCTAACTATATATGGTGTATAACCTATGGTTTTTTCAGTGAATTTTCAAGGTTTTGTAAATGCTAATTCCTAACTATATATGGTTTATAACCTATGGTTTTTTCAGTGAATTTCAATGGTTTTTTAATAGCAAATATCTATAGCTGTAAAATGTATTCTTATTTAAATCCAAAAATATATTTTATATGTTTATTAATAATTTTTTTTAAATATTTTTTTTGTTTCGCTCCCGGTCCGCGGACCGGGAAGCTTCCCGTTAGCTCAATTTGATGCCGCGACCCGGTCCGCGAACCGGTAAAAAATCAACATAGTGACGGTATCGCGTTGCCGCGTAATGCGTCTTATGACGTACTGCGTTAGCGCACCCGGAAGTGCCCCGGGGCGCGGACCGAGGCGCGAAACGCAGCTCCCCGGAAGCGATCCGCGGCGCGTCGCGAAAACGCGACGTATCGCGTTGCCGCGTAATGCGTCTTGTGACGTACCGCGTTAGCGCACCCGGAAGTGTCCCGGGGCGCGGATCGGGGCGCGAAGCTTAGCGACCCGGAAGC
Source organism: Lissotriton helveticus (assembly GCF_964261635.1). Taxonomy (NCBI): domain Eukaryota; kingdom Metazoa; phylum Chordata; class Amphibia; order Caudata; family Salamandridae; genus Lissotriton; species Lissotriton helveticus. The sequence goes on from NC_136071.1 coordinate 707,140,970, forward strand.
TAACCGGGGCGCGTTCCGCAGCGCGTAACATGAGCGTGAGAGGTCATGTGACTTGTTAATAAAACTTTTCATTGGTTCATTTCACTTTTGGTTTCATAATGATGTAAGGCTAGGTCAGGTGACCTAAAAATAACACTTTTCATTGGTTGAGAAGTATTGTTTTTCCCAAATGATGAAAACCCCTCCTTCTTTCCTCACTCTGACTTTCATCATTGTGAGAGGAAGACCTATTTTGCTTGTTGGAAAATGGCTTCATTGGTAGCTTCAGCTGGTGGACCCCACCACCACCTCCACCTCCTCATGGGAAGAGAGGACCACCTCCCCAGGTCATTACCAACACTGAGGAGGAAGATGAAGAAATGGATGAGGAGGGAGAAGAACCACAGTTCTTAGAAGAGGTGCCCCAGGTTTCCAGAAAGAAAGCCAGTTTCATCTGGCAGTTTTATTCGATCCCTCGTGGCCAAAAAAAAGTCAATGCGAGGTATGTCACCTGCCGCATATGCAAAGAACAATTGTCCAGAGGGACGGACAAAAAATATAGCTATGGAAATCACACAATGCACAGGCACATGACAAGGAAGCATCCACTAAATTACAGCCGGGCGGAAATAAGGGATATGCTTGACAATCCAAGACCAACTCCTGTGGCCAGACCAACAATACCAATTTCTCTAACACCAGAAGAGGCACGGGAAACTGTGCCAAATATTCAAGAAAATTTTGGGCACATGATTCACTTATGTATGCACTGTCGTGCATTATTAGCTTGTGGCAACATGAGCATCAATGCACTCAACCTGGTGTATGAACACCATGATTGCCCTAACCGCCCCCAGTAATTTTTTTTTGCTCCTGTTGAGCCCTTTTCAACGCCTGTTTTTTGTTGTTTCCCCCCCCCAAAAAACCCCAAAAAAATATAAAATCGTTCAAAAAATACAAAAAAAACAAAAAATGTTCAAAAAAAAAATAATATAAAACAACAAAAATATTAAAAAAAAAGTTCTTTTCAGAACTACCTTCCCTTTCAAAAAAAATTGCTAGAATGTTTAGCACTCTGGCAAGCTCTATTTCTTTTGGTTCGCTCCCGGGTTAGCTTCCCGGTACGCGGACCGGGAGCTAACCAAAAAAAATTTAAAAAAAAAAAGTGTAAGTATAAGGAAAGTAAACAGAGAGTGATGTTAAAAGAAAGACAGCTATAGGGAGTAAAGAAGAGATACTGTTTAATAGATCTATTTACCGAAGAAAAGACAGAAGAGGGTATAATTGTGAAAAACAAAATAGATAACGAAGTGAAAGAAAAAAAAAGAGAGTATAACATTAACAAAGAAGAGTTTCTTGGAGAATGTGAGTGAATGTTCAAAATAAGATTAAAACATGAGGAATAACAGAGAGAAAAAATAGAAAACAGAAAACAAAAAATAACAGAAAAAGATTAATTGAAACAGCAAAGAAATGTAAGTAACATAGAGCCATATCATCAACATAGGCAATAAAAGTTTTGCAGCTTTTATTGGCAGAAATGTGTCGCTAAAGCTGCTTTTGTGGCAGAAAACTGCCGCTAAAACCACTTTTGCACCAGTTTTCTGCCAATAAAAAGAGCAATAATTTTATTGGCTGTGTTCATAATATTCCCCTTAGTGTGCTTCAACTACACAGAGAAAGCATTATGAACAAGTAGTGATAGAGTGATCAGTCAAAGACACTAAGAGTAATAGAGACGGAGTGAGTGAACAAGAGTGAGGAACTATGAGAAGAGAGGGACTGAGGAAAAGAGTGGAAGGAGTTGAGTAAGTAGGTAATAGAGAAAGGAATGAGGAAAGTAGCAAAGGCAGGAAACTGAGGGTTAAAGAAATGAAGCTGTGGAACTAATAGTAGGTGAATGTGATAGAAATGTAACGAAAAGAATACAAAACATTTACCTTATAATTGTCGTTAAATTACTCACTTTTTGTTTTTATACTTTCAATCTGTGAAAGAGAGAACAAACATTTGAAAAATATTAAAACATGTATTTAAAAATTAGAAAAGACAAGGGAAAAGATTGAAGGACAAACAGTTTTTCAACAACTTTGACACTTACAGAAGCTTCTGCTTCTCCAGGCCCCCTACACAGTCCTAAAGATATACATTTTAAACTAACAGTATCTTGATGCAGATGAAGTGAGGCCTATCTTAAAACATGGTGCATCTTTTGCATTGCTGTTGTTTCGGAAAAGTGTCGCAAGACACTAAAATTTTAAATAATTGCTTCAGGATGCCAATAAGATGTCTACTATCCAGAGGTTTGTTTGAGGTGAGGCCTACTCAGGGTTGCAGATGAGATTTACACTTGTTGAAGAGTACAGAGGAGATAATACATGTGAAGGTCTACCAATGAAGTGAGTCATGTCCACTGCACTCTTCAACAAAGTCCAAACCTCCTATGTTTCCCTGGACAGACCTAAACTTGATCTGCACAATGTGATTCGTAATGATAGGAAACACAGGTGATGTAAATGAAATACGTGCAATTTATTTTGCTCATTTCACAATCACATCACTTGTGTTTCCTTTGCTTAGGTATCTCATTGTGCAGATGTAGTCCAGCATATGAAAGAATACGCAGAAGTGCAGCACTGCATGCAACAACTTTGACACTTACAGAAGCCTCACCTTCTCCATGCCTCCTACACAGTTCTACATATACATCATAAATGCAAACAGTACAGAATTAATTATACATGTTAAATGGTTTATTTTTGCTGTTCTCAGAATGTATCAAAATTCACTAAAAACAGTGACTTGAAGGTATTCATCATATAACAGCGGGGAAAAAAAACACAATCAAAATGATTGTGTTTAAAAAACCCATACAACATAAGAAATCAAAATTCAGAACTCCTTAAAGTTAACTTACTTTCCATGACGTCCAAGGATGTCCTATGAACAGCTTACACTCTTTTGTGCTGTTATTACTTTCAGCCCGCCACTTTCTGAAAGAAAATCTCCATCGTTTTTAAAAACACGTTACATGCAATAAATGACTTCTTGCTCTCTACCACAAGTTTCCACAAGGCCAAATCTGGTCAGAGCCATTTATAACTCTTGGATTTCTTGTAAGCCAATCCCGTCATTTGGCATTTCCGCAACTTTCAGAATTAAAATGTTGAAGATCATTTTCACAATCCTGGAATAGTAATATCTTCCCCTTCTTGCTCAGTCATGTTCTACATTTCCTATGACACTGATACTGCTTACTATGAAGCAGACTTACACTACCTCTATGACTACTACAATTATTTAATTCTCTACATCACTTTTATTCACAAAGCAATGTAAAACAGTACACAGCATTGCAGACTTACATTCCCTCTACTCCATGTTTTGATTGGCTGCTTCAATTAGCTTATAAAAAGAAACAGTTTTTCTGAACTCATTCAAAGTGCACGTATTTCTCCATGACGTCCAGTCCTATGGTTAGAAGTTATGTCTCTGAACTACACTTATCCTCAAGGCCAAATTGTGTAGGAGCCATTAGAACTTCTTGAAATTCCACAGAGCACATCCCGAGATTATTTCCCTAAAATTTTGGTTTTAAAAACACCAGGTAAGAGTTTTTAAGGTCATACGGCAATTTTGTTTTGAAAATTAAAACAGAATCATTGCAGAATGACCAGCCATTTCTAGACTTTAAATAAGCTGTGTAATGTCCTGATGTTATTGAAGGGCCGTCATGATATATAATGGCTGCAGTTACAAAAGTCCTTCCTGATATTGACAACTGCGAAGCTACAAAATTTTTAATTAAAGTTGTCAATTTTGTTCCATCAGGCCTACATCGTTGGAACATTAAAATGACATACTGGCCATATGTTCGTATAAATAATGTGGACATCATTTCAGATTTACATTGGCTACACTCCATGTTGTGATCAGCTGCTTTTACTAGCTTATTAAAGGAGACTGATTTACTGTCTGGCAAAGTTAAATATATAAATCTTTCTGAGTCTACACTAGTAGTACTTGATACCATACAGTTCTCGCAGTCATGCTGCCATTGATAAGAAAGCCCAAACAGCTGATCTACATCTACACCTTCAGCATGTAATACATCAAGCATATACATTAAAAACTCCTGACAATCTTGCTGAATATTTTGAGAGAATTGTGTTTGGCCTGAACATCTGTCTAACAGATTTCGAATTTCAGACACACTTTCTATGTTTCTTCTATCAGTGCTACATTTCTCTAACACAGAATTTAACAAACTGCAAAATCTTTGATCAGAATTGACCACAATCTCTTCTTTTACATTTTCTAGAGAAAACAAAACATTAACCACTACATTAGCATAGCAGTTGACACCAGAACTGTTTTCAAATTGAAAACCAACAACATCTTCAACAGAATCCTTTTTGTTTCTGCTTGTAATTTTAGGTTCATCGACTTTTCGTCTTTTTGCTACAACCTCCCCAGTATTGGTCACATTTCTTCGTTTCCGGCCTACCACACGTTTCTCAAACAAAGGATACTGAGGCAAATGTGGCGCATACTCTCTTCTTAACCTATTGTATTCCTTAACACAATCTAGAGCAGCACAAATGTTTGTGACATCACACTCAATCAAGTACAATCCCGATAAAGTTCTAACTCGGGACAATGCCACATTTGCCATACCCTCCTTGAACACAGAACTGCCAATATTCACCAATGCACTGTCTACACTTAAACCTTGCGATTTATGGATTGTCACCGCATATGCCAAGCAAACAGGAAACTGCTTACGGCGAACATATAAGTCTTTTACAAGCAAAAATCTAGCAGAGCAACGACCAATTAGCTGTACTTCCTCAATGCCATCAAATTTAATTTTTAAAAATTCAATTCCATCTCTATTTCTGTATTTTACAAAATCAACAACATTACCCATTGATCCATTTACCAGACCTCTTTCAACATGTAAATTCCTTCTTAAAATTATACGGCAGTTCAAGCACACATTCAGAGTCTTTTCAAAACCTGCAGTTTTAGATATACTCTTCTCTAATGAATCCAATTTTGTTTTCAGATTCTCAGACAAAATAATTGTTGATCCCATATGCTCTACTCTGTCAATAGCTTCCAGTTTCACAATCTCTTGCTTTTCTAAATGCAACATTTTGTTGTTGAATTTGGCACATTCTGCAAGAGTTGGCATCAAACATATTCCAGATTTCTTATCAGTAATTTTCTGAAAAATATTCTCAGGCACAACATCTTGTTCTGGATATAAATTTGACAGTAATCGTGCATGTAAAGCTTCTTTCCCATGCTCGGTCACTTTTCCAATTCTAACATCTTGTAGAATAGTCTTGTAAACTTCATCCTTCGCCTGACGCATATTTTCATGCAGTTCAGCATAATTGAAGTTTAACCATATATTGACGTTGCCAATGCTGCCTAGGCACTTCCTGGTATCTTCATGCGTGAGCATTTTGAACACAGGTTGCCCTTTCACTGGTGTCAGCTGCAGAAGATCTCCGAAAACAATGATGTGTTTGCCACCAAATAACACATCATACTCTGTTTTGAGAACTTCTTGCATTCTCAAATGCACAAAGGCAAGCATGACATTGGAAACCATGCTTACTTCGTCAATGATAAGAAGTTTCATTTTCCTCAAGATTCTTGAAACTTCAAAACAAGCATCTCCAGATAGCTTGTGATATTGTAATTTGTTGTCATGCTCCACTGGCAGCATCAGTAAACGATGTAAAGTAATCCCTTTAATGTTATGTGCTGCCAGTCCAGTTGGAGCGGTGACAACACAAGACAGCGATGACTCTGTCCTTTCCTGCAAATAGCATGAAATTGCTTTAATGAGGAAACTTTTTCCAGTTCCCGCTTCTCCACTCACATACAGTCGGACAGGCTTCAACGACGTACATGAGCACTCTTTCTTGTCATGACTTAATCCATGATCAATTTGCATGGTAACTTCGTCATATATTTTCCTCTGCTCAACGTTGAGTTGTCTTTCCAACTCTTCTAAGTTAACCGCATCCTCCTGAGCATGTGCCATGGCTCTTTCCACTTCATTCATGGCAGTGGCAGCTTCATTTTCGATAACAGGTCCTCCTAGTGGATCCTGACTCAATGAAGCAGAACTCTGACTGTCCTGAGAACTGTCTCTGGCAATCTCGGCTGCAATCGTTGCTTCCTGCTCAATTTCCGCATTCAACATTTCTACATATTTGGGAAAAGCAGGACATTCTATGGTCGCCTTGGCGGCATTGAAAGAGTCTTCGTAACAGAGGAAATCTCCAAGCAGTTCCTCTTCTGCACGCCAAGGCTTGAAAAGTTGCAAAAGTGCTAAATAGAAAAACTCCTTTTTTTCAGGAGATTCGCCACTCAATTTCCGATGGTTTACCAAGTGGCATTTTCTTTGCTTGACCAGACATCCCTCACTTCCTATTACAGCATACACTCCTTTCTCAGTATCTTCTTTGATGTTCCTCTTGAATATGTAATTTTGAAGAACCTCATACAGACAAACATTGTCGAGGTGACTGCTTCTATTTGGATAATATGTATCCAACATGTTGGTCTTCAAAATGTCGGTACTGTTTGGCTCCTTTTCCGCCAAATACTCAATTTCCCGCACAGGTTTCAGAACTCGATTACGCGTTGCAGCAAGACCAAGACTCGCCCAAACGATACTCCTGGACTTGGCATAGAGACTTGCTGAAGACAACCGGTCAGAGCATTCGTAAGCTCCAATTTCTCGATGCGACAACATCTTCAGACTGAAACTGTACAACTTCTTGCTGAGACTCTTTTCATGGGAAATGTCCTCCCACATATCCTTCAATTCTGTCTTCTCTTTTTTGGTGATGTAAGACGTCACATACCGAGCCACAGCCATACAGTTATCAGCCACAAACTGTATATCCATGTTAGCATTCCACATGGACAAAATCACCGGGTTGTAGTCGTTGATGTACTTGGACTCTTCGTTCCTCTTCAAATTGTATGTGTTTTTAGGTGATTTCTTCATGACATTATGTCGCAGCGAAGACATCAAACTGTTTACTCTTCCTTTAGAAATCACCGGTCGTGGAAAACCAAACCACATTTGGTGTAGAACTTGTCCTTGTTTCGGAATTTACGACGGCAGTACTTTCCACATCGATGGCTTTGGAAACGCAGAACTTTTTCTCTTAGGCTTTTCTTCTCCTTTGCGTTTGGAACAGCACACGTAGAATACTGTTGGATGAAACTCATCACTGAGTCTTCTGGATCCGTTCCAAATTTAGGTGCATCCTTGATCCACAGCAACATATGTATATGAGGAGCACCTCTTGCTTGGTACTCCTTTCTCCAGAAGAAATCCAACACCTCTCCAAGAGGTGGATTCTTCTTATTCATGATGAAAGACATCATAGCTTCAAATCTATGATTGAAGTACCTACATACATTGACTGGATCCAAAGAGCACAGTTCTCCGGGTGTCTTGAATTCGATGTTATCTACGTTAGCATTTGCCTCTCGTAGAAATTCAAGTAAGTCTTCCCAGCCATACTCGGCACAGCTCAGAGTGAGGAACCATGTGGGAGTACCTAAGTTCCTCAGCATACATTTTAAATCACCATGACGACGGTACCAGTACTCATTAGTACCACGCTGACACGCCATGAGATTAATCAGGTGAGAATCCAAAATACTGTCTTGGACATTGACTTTATCCATAAAGTCACTTGCCGAGATGTTTTGCATGTGTATACCTCTTTTCAAGATGTGGTTCACTGCATATGACAGTCCAGACAGATCGCTTTCAAACAGGAGATGAAACAAATAGGGAATGCATTGTCGAAACCTAGCATCTCCTGCATACAATCGCAAAGTCCGGTATTCAGAAGCAGGAATTTGATGAGGTCGCTCATCATATCTTCCTCCCTGACCTGTTGGAAAAAGCTGTGGGAAACACCGAGCTTCCAAACTTTCCTCCCAAAACTAATGGGACTCCCTTTGGCTTGTTTCATTTGAAACAACTCAATAGCATTCCCCATGACTTCCTTGGAATGCAAAGGATGAACACTATAATGTTCATATATTTCTTCACTAGTAGAGGGTTCTACTTTCTCAATTTGACCAGCACACAAATCGCTATCCTCTTCCTCACTTACTTCCTCTTCTGCAACATATACATTCTTATAGTATTTATTATTTTTTTTCAAATACAATGTTGCCTTTTTAACTTTCCTAACATCTACTAAATCTTGCCATATTTTCTTATTCTTTGTCGGAACCCCATTAACTAAGATAACCAGAGGTTCCTCTTCCACTTTTTCTACTCCAATTGTGTTAATGTTTTTCTTCAAATCTAGAGGCAAATAAACAACTCTTCCCTTTAATCCTCTCTGTAAATCTGATGGAGGCAATTTCCCTGTCTTAGGCTCCATTCTTACAATAGCCTGAAAGGGATGGATACTTTGAATCAAAATAGATTCATAAGTATTTAAATCCTTCAATTCAGAAGGAATCTCAACCAATTCCAGATTATTATGAACCGCTCTAGCAGGCATCCGGTTTTGATTTAATTTGTTACAACAATAAGTACACACACGTTGATCCAATCCCAAATCAAAACAATTTTCTACCATCAAGTATGTTGCGAAATCCTTCCATTCACTATTATCTTCCCTTTCACTTTTTGCATATAAATCCACTAACTTAGTCTGATTCTTATAATAAGTGCGTCGACAACACACACAAGTGAAATTAGGCCTCTCACTTGATTTCACCTCAAACGTCGCAATTTCCCTCTGGAAATTATCTGTACTGGAAACCTGTACACTATCTTCCACATGACCCTCTTCTTCTTGCTCAATTTCAACATTCTCCTCTTTACTTCCAAAGTAACAAAACTCAATTTCTTCACATATATTCTTCACATCTATTTCAGAACCATGCAAAAGAGCAGCGCATAATTGTTTAAGCATAATTGCTGGACTCTTAGCATAATACAACATTCTAACTAATTTCCTCACTTTATTATGATGCACTGCTAGCATCCTGAAATGATGAAAAACACTCTGGCATACTCTCCTGGAAAGACAAGCCAGTGAATGACCATGCAAACCTGTCACTTCTCTTACTCTGCAAGGATCTAATTCTTGCAACAACCTTATTTTCTGCTTCAAACTTTTCTTATTAAATGACCGTACAAAATCACAAAGCAAATTGATGGAATCCTGTCGCACACTGCAAATACTACTACACTTCCAGGTGTACACAGGACCCTTAGCACGTCTTCCTAAAACCTCATTACCTAACACCTCTTCTGCCTCTGTTGTCACAAGTTTTTCTTTTTACACTGGACAACCATCTTTCACTTCATAAGCACGACCACTGGTGTCAACTGCATGCACCAAATTATTATCCTGGAAATAACTCTCCTCATTAAAAAATGCCTCACAGCTTGAACTATGCATCCATTCTCCAGAAAAAACTTCACAAAAATTACTACGATTAACTATTCTCTTCCATCTACTATTTCTTTTGAAATCATAAATTGCCTTGTTTAGCTTCCTAATTCTATTGATTATCAAAATAAATAACTTACGTTTAATTTCAAATGCCTGATCAATAACTTTCTCAACTTTTTTTTTTCTCTTATAAAAAACCAGTTTCTGTTGACCTTTCTTAATATTTTTTAACAAATTGCCAATTATCCTGTTGCGGAACATTCGTTTACGAATCTCCCTAAACTGTTGTTTCCTTCTACTATCATGCACAGAGTTATCTCTTGCTCTAGCAGTAACATTTTTGATTGGCCTTTCCTTTCCATTTGAATTCCTTCTCGTTTTATGGACTGAAACATTTTCTGTAGTAATATTTTTTTTACTACACATATTTCTTATGAAATATTTTGTCCTCTTACCCGGTGCTTTCTTCGTGACTTGACAAATCTTTTTGTTAGAGGACTGCTGCTTATTTTCTTTCACCTGCTGTCTTTGACGTTTTGCAGCCTTTCTCTGTCTTTCTATTGTTGGCATGGTGAAATCTTGAAATGATCTGCAGTTGAATCTGTGGTAAAATATAATAAAAAATGTTATTAACCATTATTACCAAACAGTAAAACAATAACAGTGATCAAAAACTTAACACACTACTTGACATTTTAAATAGAAGATTTTTTAGTCCTTGCAAATTTACAATACAGAAATAGCAGAAAAGAAATGACATTTATATTTATGTTACCTGTGCTATTTTATATGTGAATCTGATCTAATTTTATGAGCATATTTTAATATTTTATTGAAGACACTACACATAACCTGCTTTTGAAGGTGTCTTTATTTTTAAATTAAACGGTTTACCTTTTTACTTTTTATTAATTATAAATTTTAAAAATAAATGTTTATATTTCCATAGGCTCAAGCAGGTCAGCTTCCCATCCTATGTCATATAATTCGGACAAATCTGCATCCTCATCACGCTCTTCTTCATCCTCAGGATTTAAATCATCCAAGGGATCCACATCCACTGATGTTTCAATTACAAGTTCAATGATGAGGTCAAAATCAACTGATTGCAGATTGTCGCTCATGTTGAGGTTGTCTTTATCTTTAAAGAAAGATAACAACAATGAGATGTTGCAGAGTAAGAGACAAATCTCAGAGATTATAATAGTAAAATTATTTAACAAGAGTAATATTTTGCAGCTATTATTTAGCCATGTCCAGCAATGCTGAGCAGGTGAAGACTATGTCTAAATTTTCAGTGAACAGGACTCATCTCTTCTTAACCTTGGATAAGCCTCACCGACTCTGTGTGTCCTGCACATACCTAAATGTAAAGGGGCAGATTTATGTTAAATGGCACATCCCCAGGCATGCACCAGTTAACGTGCACCACTACTCTGCCACCCATGGTGTGCCGTATTTACAATCAGATAGGAGAAAGCTTCGTCAAAACCCTGCGCCTGCTTTAAGCAGGCATAGGTCTTGACGCAACATTGTGGAGATGGGGCACCCCTGAGCCTTGCTTGAGCTGCGTCGCACTTGCGATACAACTCCAGCAATCACTACCTTTACAGCACAGATACGTCACGCATCTGTGCCATTTTTGCCCCATGATGCCCCGTATTCTAAATGCAGCACACCATGGGTGGCGGAACAGTGGCGCAGGATGACTGACACATCCCTGGTGATGCACCAGTCATCATAAATCTATCCCTAAGCTTCTTATCTTGTTACAGATGAACCGCCATATGTAGCATGAAACTATTTTGCATTTCCTAAATAGCAAATTTTAAGGAATAAATAGCAATTCTTTACCATTCCTAATTTGCAATGAGCAAATTGCTAATTGCAAGTTACCCATTCATTTCCATGGGCTAGGAGGCTCATAGGAATGAAGGTTTAATTTGCGATTAGCAATTTGCTCATCACAAATTAGGAATTTTTCCAAGGGTGCAGGGGTGTCTCAAGAACACCCTGCTGCACCCCTGAAAAAGAAATTTGGGGGCATATGGCACACATACATGCCCTAAGGGCATGTGTTGGCGTCATATGGCACCTTTTGTTTTTTTGAAAAAAAGCTTTTTGAAAAGAATTCACAAATTACCACCAATTTACCACAATAGTTTCCAAATCCTTAATGTCATTTTTTACATATTTTTTGTTTGATACATTGCATTTAAGTAGTCACAAAATTTGCAAATCCTTCAGTGCAATTGCAAAATAAGGAATAGCAAATTTTGCTACTCCTTATTTTGCATCAAACTTGTTTGATACATACCATTTGTCTAATTAACATTCGCAAAGGCCGAAATTCGTAGAATTTTGATCTTTGCGAATGCTAATTAGCTTGATACATATGGCCCCAAGTGAGGCCTGTCTTGCGACATGGTGCATCTTTTGCATCACTGCTGCATCGGTTTCATGTGGTACGTTTTTTTTACACCATGACATATCTGCCTAAATGCATCAATTTGTAATGTTGTCGCCTCATAGCAAATCTTTTGCACCGCCGCTGCATCATAAAAGTGACGCACAGTGGCACAAAAGAGGCATACACCTATCATAAATCTGTCCCTAGCATTTTAAAAGATTAATCCAGGATGACGATAAGGTGTGGCCTATCCAGAGGTTTGTTTACGGTGAGGCCTACTCAGGATTGCAGATTAAAGTTACGCTTGATGAAGAATACAGAGGAGATAATACATGTAAAGGCCTACCAATGAAGTAAGTAATGTGCACTTTATTGCGCCAGTCATCATAAATGTATCCCTAAGCTTCTTATCTTGTTACAGATGAACCACCATATGTACCATCAAACTATTTTGCATTTCCTAAATAGCAAATTTTAAGGAATAAATAGCAATTCTTTACCATTCCTAATTTGCAATGAGCAAATTGCTAATTGCAAATTAGCACCGCCGCTGCATCATAAAAGTGACGCACAGTGGCACAAAAGAGGCATACACCTATCATAAATCTGTCCCTAGCATTTTAAATGATTAATCCAGGATGACAATAAGGTGTGGCCTATCCAAAGGTTTGTTTAAGGTGAGGCCTACTCAGGATTGCAGATTAAAGTTACGCTTGATGAAGAATACAAAGGAGATAATACATGTAAAGGCCTACCAATGAAGTAAGTAATGTCCACTTTATTGCGCCAGTCATCATAAATGTATCCCTAAGCTTCTTATCTTGTTACAGATGAACCACCATATGTACCATCAAACTATTTTGCATTTCCTAAATAGCAAATTTTAAGGAATAAATAGCAATTCTTTACCATTCCTAATTTGCAATGAGCAAATTGCTAATTGCAAGTTACCCATTCACTTCCATGGGCTAGGAGGCTCATAGGAATGAAGGTTGCAATTTGCGATTAGCAATTAGCTCATCACAAAATAGGAATTTTTTCAAGCGTGCAGGGGTATCTCAAGAACACCCTGCTACACCCCTGAAAAAGAAATTTGGGGGCATATGGCACACATACATGCCCTAAGGACATGTATAGGCGTCATATGGCACCTTTTGTTTTTTGGAAAAAAATGCTTTTTGAAAAGAATTCGCAAATTACCACAAACTAGAAGTTGGTGGTAGTTTCCAAATCCTTAATATCATTTTTTACATATTTTTTGTTTGATACATTGCATTTAAGGAATCGCAAAATTTGCAAATCCTTCAGTGCAATCGCAAAATAAGGAATAGCAAATTTTGAATTAAGGACATTTTAAGTAATTTCCACATGTGCAGTGTTTTCAAATTATGATTTGAAAATCGTTTTTGGGGAAAAGTAATGGTTTGCAAATTTATGACAAGGACATAATGGTGTATGCTTCTCTATAAGGCATTTCAGTGTCTCTGATGTCATTTTTCCCATATTACATTATAAGACCTTTCCCCATGGAGCACATTCCTTGTAAATATGCTCCCACCTGTGCATGGTGAATTTAGATTTTGACTGTTTGAGTCACATACCCATGTTAAAAGTCACCCCAAAAAATTGCAAACGCTTTAAAAAAACACATTCATGTGTCTTAAGGACATTTTAAGTCATTTCCCCGTGGACAGTGTTTTGTAAGTGGCGCAAAAGAGGCATACACCTATCATAAATCTGTCCCTAGCATTTTAAATGATTAATTCAGGATGACGATAAGGTGTGGCCTATCCAGAGGTTTGTTTAAGGTGAGGCCTACTCAGGATTGCAGATTAAAGTTACGCTTGATGAAGAATACAGAGGACATAATACATGTAAAGCTCTACCAATGAAGTAAGTGATGTCCACTTCATTGCGCCAGTCATCATAAATGTATCCCTAAGCTTCTTATCTTGTTAGACATCAACCGCCATATGTATCATATAACTATTTTGCATTTCCAAAATAGCGAATTTTAAGGAATAAATAGCGATTCTTTACCATTCCTAATTTGCGATGAGCAAATTGCTAATTGCAAATTACCCATTCATTTCCATGGAGCAGGAGGCCCATAGGAATGAAGGTGCAATTTGCGATTAGCAATTAGCTCATCGCAAAATAGGAATTTTTCCAAAGGTGCAGGGGTGTCTCAAGAACACCCTGCTGCACCCCTGAAAACGAAATTTGTGGACATATGGCGCACATAAATTTTAACAACATTCCTTTACCTCAAAAACGATTTTCAATTCATAATTTGAAAACACTGCCCACAGGGAAATTACTTAAAATGTCCTTAAGACACATGAAAGTGTTTTTTTATTGCCTTTCCAGCATGGTTGGGTCACTTTTAACATGGCTATGTAACACAAACATTTAAAATCTATATTTCCCATGCACAGGTCGGAGCATATTTACAAGCAACTTGCGCCACAGAGAAAGGTCTTACATTAAAATGGGAAAAATAACATCAGGGACAGTCAATTGCCGTATAAAGAAGCATACACCATTATGTCCTTGTCATAAATTTAAAAACAATTCCTTTTCCCCAAAAACGATTTTCAAATCATAATTTCAAAACACTGCACATGGGAAAATTACTTAAAATGTCCTTAAGACACATAAAAGCGTTTTTTGATTGCCTTTGCAGCATGTTTGTATCACTTTTAACATGGCTATGTAACACAAACATTCAAAATCTAAATTTTCCATGCACATGTGGGAGCATATTTACAAGCAATTTGCGCCACATAATTCATAATTTTCTCCTAAAAGCACACTATTCTCTATCTAAATTAAAGAAATATTTTCTCACCTTAGCAAATACTTTGAGTTTGAAAACAGTCTCAGAAACACACCAATTTGTCTTCAGCAGAGCAAAAGGTATGCACTCCAGAGTCTGCAGCTATCAAAAGCACAGAAATGCTGTAATTCTTCACACATATCTCTCATGTCACCCAATCAAAACTCTTCCCTCACTTTTTTTCAAATGAAAACCCTTCCCCCCTCTGCCCTTTCTGCCTTTTCTGCATGGCAACCACCTCTTGGAAGACTTCTGGTGTTTGCAAGTTCACACAACTTTGTTGCAATTGAACTCTGAACTCTCAGTGCACCTGCATATCCAGTGCATTCTTTCATTTAATGATTTTTTATTGACCATTCAAAATACATCTTTCAAAGAACACATCCGTGCACCCTAACTTTCTGTTTTCAGCAATCAAAATCCACCAATCACTGTTACTGCTTCATGAACACAGAAACTCCACAGTTTTTTTCATTTTAAACTCTTATTTTTTCAACTGCCATTTCATTGCCACACTTCATCTGACTGCAGGAGAACCTTCTCTCACCATGTTTTCTGTCTGGATTGTTGGACATAGTTATATTCACTGGGCTCAAAGGTACGTTGAAAACAGGAAATTACCTAACCTCAATTTACAAGATGTGGAAATTAAGTGGTTTGGCCACAGAGGATTAAAATGTCACCAATTGATACCATTGGTGAAAACCTTTATGCATTTGCCCAAACCTGACCTGTTAATTGTGCACTGTGGAGGTAATGACTTGGGCACTTTGACTGGTGTAGGTCTGGAAATGCTTTTAAAGGACACCTTTGAGCAATTAATGGCACTTTTTCCTCAGACTGCCTTGGTATATTCAAATATATGCCAAAGACAGAAATGGAGGTGGTCAAACGAATTTTGTCCACAAATTGAGAAGTCGAGGAAGCATGTAAACAAATCTGTTTCAGCTTACATGAGAGACCATGGAATGGGCTCCCTGTACAACAATAACTTGCGTTACTACATGCATGATATCTACAGAGGAGATGGAGTTCACTTCTCAGATGAGGGCAACAGAGTTTTCACTCTGAATTTAAGAATGTGCATTGGTACCTACTTATAAGTACCTAAATGTACCATAAACCCAAAAGCTCTTCTCAGAGCTACCCTACATCTGATCACTCACAATTATTATTTTACTCTAACATTTTTCACAAATTTCCAACAAAGTACGCTCCCTGGGGCGCTACCCGGTACGCGAACCGGGAGCTAACCTCGCGAAATTTTTTTTAAAAAGGTTTTTTTTTCGCACATATAAGCCTCCTCAGCCACCCTCAGAAAACCTAGGGGGTCAAGATAACTCTACCGTGCCCCCTTCTACCCATTCTGAACATTATTTGCCCTCCATCTTGTATCTTAATTCGACCGAAACACAAAATGGTGGACTCCCGGAACGCTTAAGGTTCGCGAACCGGGGCGCTCAACGGTTCGCGTACCGGGTCGCTCTCTGGGAAGCGCACCATCAAAAAAGGTGGGAAAGTAGTTCACAGAAAAGCCACTGGAGACAATTTCACCAAATATAGATTAGCTCATACTACATACCAATCCCTACCATTTTCACAAATTTGATTGGAATTCCATTTAGTCATTTAGCCTGTAGACCTCTCTAAATACCCTGAGGTAAATTACTTCACAAAACACATCTGAAGTGTTGGAATTGACAACCAATGAAAATGTTACTTTCATTTTCTACTTTTTTTACCTGACATTTCATTGGTTATATACCTGAATATATATAAAGGAAGAGAAGAAAACACAGCCATTTTGACTACTACTTCTTGCTGTACATTTCAATAGTATTTTCACTAATTCCTTCAACTTCTTTCTAAAGGTAAGTTTTTATTTTTAAAACTGAAGTATATTGTGCACTATAAGTTAATATGGTAAACTTTTCTGATAGATATATACTATCCCTCTGTAGTAGTTATAGATTTAGAGAGACTTCTCTGTTATAGTTATGGATGGAGTTAGGCTTCTCTTGTATAATTATGAATTTACTTACGTTAAATCACATACACTTTTTTATATTCCTACTTCCACTCTGATACTATACACTGCCCAAAGATAAATTCACTGATAAAAAATGCCTATCTAAAATTATTCCCAACATTGCCCTATCTCTACTAATATATATTTTTTTAATCCAAATTTCAGGCAAAATGGAAGGCGAAAACCAAGTTTCTTTTGAAATGGACCTGCAAGAGAGCAGCCAAGAATTGATTGATACAATTGATCAAATTGACATTGAATTTTTCGATGTAACTTGGGACAATGAACTACTGCAATGTGTACAAGCAGTAGATAACCTCCTTGCAAATGAGGACATTTTACACCCTCAGAGACTACAATGTATATTCCATGATAATTATGAAATTTCTGACAATGAAATGTTAGAAAGTTTAATAAATTATGAAACACAATCACAATAAAAAAAATGCTTAAAAAATAAAGAAAATAAAAAATAATCAACAAGGCTTGGCGCCGCGCAAGATGGCCGGCTAGCTACGGAGCTCCGCCGCACCACCCGACCTCATTGAAGTTTCCCCGATGTGAAGGGGTTTATTTTCGTTTCCTTTTCCTGGATTCTGCCGCCGGAGCCTCCGGAGACCACACGGAGCGCCTGTGCGGCGTTTCAAGTGCCGTTTTTCCTCACTTGCTGCGATGTTGCTGCTGCTCCTCACGCGGCCGCCATTTTAGGCATGCCGCGACGCACCGGACCTCCGCCTCCTCACCAACCCAGCGCTCCCTCGACCACCATGAGTCACTTGCCAACATTAATTTATGGGGTGAGCATTTACAGCGCATTTCTGTCATAATTTCCTCTCCTTTGAGGCACGTCTCTTCAGACTTTTAACCTGTGAGGATCCTGCTGTACAGCCTGCTTCCCCACGCGCTTTGCCAATACAGCGCTTCTTCATTGGGCTATGATGTGACTGTTTCTCTCACTGTTTGCTTCCTGAATGCTTCACAACCTTTTTCTTTCTGAGGCAGGTTTTGTGCCCTTTCGCTTTAATACCACCGGCACCCACACCATTCAGCTCGCTGAGCTTCTCAAATGTGACTTACCTGTACCTCCTCAGGTTTGTTTTTTGGAGCATGCCTGTCAGATTTAACTGAAGTTTTTCGACGACTTTTGCTCTCCTCTGGTCAACGTAACCCACGGAGAGGTGTTTTTGAATTTTCTTCTATATTTCCCCAGTGACTGGCTCCCATAATACTGCGGTGCTCTTTTTGCACCATTACTGTCGTCTTTCTTTTCACTTCTGCGCGCCTTGAACTTTCGTTGTTGTCTGGGGGAGAGTCCCCTATGGTATTCTTACGACAACCTAAGTTTCTCTTTGTTTCTTCGGTGTGTTTTTCCGGAGCTTTCTTCACCTGCTGGATCTACGCTGCCTCAGTCTACTAAAATGTCGACTCCTTCCTCTCAGCGTGCCTCCTCTGGTACTTCGGCCTCCAGTAGATCCTCTCCACAGGCTCCAACTGGCAAACGTACCAAACAAAATTCTCCCACACCAGACGACTCATCTTTCTCGTCTCCTATTGATCAAATTCTGGAGGAACTTCGTGCCATGCGTCCCTTTATTGAAGAGACGAGCAAAGATATGCAGCTTCTCAAAGATAAATGGGAATCTATGGATGCGCGCCTCTCTTCTGTTGAACTACTCTCACCTGAGGTTCAATCCAACACACAACGCATTGTAACATTAGAAAAGACTGTCCTTTCTCTGCAGAAACACACGGAAGATTTGGAGAATCGCAACAGAAGAAACAACCTTCGTATTTACAATCTGCCAGAAAATCTTGAGGGGGATGATCCAGTCTCTTTCTTCACTTCCTTCCTCCCGAAGCTTTTGGACTTACCCCCCTCTACGTCCATCAGTCTTCAGAGAGCACATAGACTTGGCGCCAGACAATCTTCATCTGCCAAACCCCGTGGGGTTATTATCCTGTTTCTGAAGTTCACCGACCTTCTTTTGATCCTCTCGGCAGCGAGAACCAAAAAACAATTGACTTTTCAAGGTCAGCGAATTTACTTCTCTCAGGATGTATCTAATGCTACTGCCTCCAGACGCAAGGAATTTTTGGCAATGCGTCCCTCTTTGCGTTCCCTTGGAGCACGTTATGGCTTATTTCATCCTTGTACCTTCAGAGTCACTCATCGGAATAAGACTTGGACTTTTCAGGAACCTGGTGAACTCCGTAATTTTCTCCTTCTACAAAATGAGGAAGGGATGGACGCCTCCTCCTCTCCATCAAACAGTGGCTGAAATGTTTCTGTTGTATTCATGTTTTGCTCTCTAGCTCTCTTTTTTCTCTAGTTCTATGTAATCTTTTGGCCTTTTCTCTTCGTCTTTTCGTTTTTCTCCTCTTGAATTTTTTCTTTTCTCCAGTCTCCTTGATTACGTTCAACATTTCTCTTCTTCTACGTCTGGTTATGTTTCTCATGTATTTTGTTCTGGTTGTCCTTAATTAATTTCTTTTTCCATACACAGATCTTCTCGGATGTCTCCTTCACCATCTTGTTCAGTCCTTCGTTTCCCTTTTGTGAGGTCTCGGTGTGGTTCCGCTCCTGTTCCTGGTCCCCCCGTCTTGTAACGCATCACCACCTCCCCGCCTTCCCTTTGTGTATTACCCCCTTCAGGTATGTTTATTACAGTCATCCTTTTGGATTTGTACTGTCTTCTATGCCTTCTCTCTTTTCCTTTTTCAACACCCTTTACTGACCTTCTTTCCTATCCCCTCGCCTTTCCCCTTTCCCCCTTTCTTTTTCCTTTTCCTCCTATTCTTCTTTCTACCTTTTCAATGGTTCTAATATTTTTCGATTTTTTGCAGTTTAACCTATTGCTCATACAATATGTTTATCCATTTTTCCATTCCCTAGTTCTAATGGTTTATATAGTTTCTACTTCACCTTATTGCTTGTACAGTATGTTTTTGCACCTGTTATTTCTAATTTGTGCTATACAGTCTCATGTTTAACGTCATTTCTTGGAATGTTAAAGGCTTTAACCATCCTATTAAGCGGCAGAGAGTTCTTTCCCACCTCTCCTCTTATAATCCTGATATTGCTCTTATCCAAGAAACACACCTCTCTGACGTTGAGTCTTTGAAACTCAAAAGACTTTGGGTCGGCGATGTTTTCTTTTCACCTGCTTCTCATAAAAAAAATGGGGTCGCTATTCTAGTTCACAAACGTCTCAAATGTAAACTGCTCCTTGAGGAGAGAGATGAAGAGGGTCGCTGGATCTTAGTTAAATTGCTCGTTAATGCTATCCCGATTACTGTACTGAATGTTTATGGTCCTACATGCCCTGATTTTTCTTTTTGGCCCGTGATCACAGCAAAATGTATCCAATACAAGGACGATACCTTTTTACTTGGTGGAGACTGTAACCAGATTGTAGACCCCTTTTTAGATCGTAAATCTTCTGTTCGTTTCATTCCTCATAAACCACACAAACAGTTTCTTGACACGATTTCTCAGGTTCATCTCATAGATTCCTGGAGGATCACACACCCGGACACTTTGGATTTTTCCTTTTTCTCTCCCCCACACTCTTCCTTCTCCCGCCTGGATTACATTTTCCTTTCTTCCTCCTTATCTCAAAACCTTCTTTCCTCTTCCATTGAACCTATTGTCATCTCTGATCATGCCCCTATTCTTACTGTCTTTGATCTTCTCCCCCCTGCCCCTAAATCCTCGCGCTGGCGCTTTAACTCTTCTCTTCTCACTGATCCCACTTTCTCTTCGGCATTTCGTTCTTTCACCTCAGAATTCTTTCACCTTAACACTACACCTACTATCCCTTTGCACACCCTCTGGGACTCGTTTAAAGCCATGGCCCGTGGTTTCATTATTGACTTTGTCTCCAAGAAAAAGAAGGCGTTTCTTCAAAAACGCAAGGTCGCCCTACAACATATTAAGACACTTGAGCACCAATTTTATACCTCTTCTCCAAATCAGATGTCTCCTGAACTTCTTCGTTCCAAAATTGCCTTTAATAAGCTCACCACGGATTCGGCCTCTTCTTATCTTCTACGCAGTAGTGCACGATACTACGGGGGTCGTAATAAGTCCGGTAAGCTACTTGCTAATTACCTCAAATCACGGAAGGAGCGGACTGTTATTGATGCTATTTACTCCCCTTCCAATACTCTCCTCCATACGGATAAAGATATTTTGGAGCAATTTCATTCTTTCTATGAAACTCTATATACTCCTGAAAGTCCCCCTACCCCAGATCTTCTTCAGTCATATTTTTCTCGTCTGCCTACACCTGATACCTCCCAGCTCAATTTCTCGACTCTAGACTCTGACATTACCCTTTCTGAATTATCCACTGCATTGACGTCTCTTACCAAAGGCAAGACCCCTGGTCCTGATGGCTTTCCGGTTGAATTTTATCTCCATTTTCCGACATTCTTTTACCTCATCTTCTTCTCCTTTTTCAGTCCTTTTGTTCCGAAGGCCTTGCTCAAGGATCATTCCAAGATGCCACTATTTGCCTCATCCCTAAAGAAGGGCGTGATCCCAAATTTTGCAAAAATTATCGGCCGATATCTTTGGTCAACGTAGATTATAAATTATTTGCTAAACTCCTCGCTCTTCGCCTTGATCCCCTTCTACCTCACCTCATAGGGAAAGAACAATGCGGCTTTGTTAAAGGTCGCCTCACTTCGGACAACTCTAGACTATTCCTTAATGTCCTCAGTAAAGCCCCTTCCTTATCCATCCCTCTTGCGGCCATCTCAGTGGATGCTGAAAAAGCCTTCGACCGAGTTGATTGGTCGTTTCTCATGGCTTCCCTGAAATGGCATGGTTTCGGTCCAAAATTCATTTCCTATGTCTCCTTAATCTATTCTATGCCCAAAGCTTCTGTTTTAGTCAATGGTAAACTCTCCTCATCCTTTACTCTTAAACGTGGTGTTCGCCAGGGTTGTCCTCTTTCCCCTCTTTTGTTCATCCTAGCTCTTGAACCCTTTTTGACCTCCATCCGTAATAATTCTTCCATCTCTGGCTTTCCATATGGACCCAATCACCTTAAACTGTCTGCATATGCTGACGACATCCTTCTTTTTATTTCTGACCCTGCTACCTCAGTCCCCTCCCTATTGGCTGAATTTGAACATTTCTCTTTGGTATCCGGGTATAAAATCAACTCGGATAAGACGGAGATTCTTCCCCTCACTAAATTCTGTCTTCCGCACTTCTTTTCTTCCACTGGCTTTGCTTGGCAGAGTAAGAAACTTAAGTATCTAGGTGTACTTTTCTCCAACTCTCCCTCGTCCTCTGTTCGTCTTAACATGAACGCCGTTATTTCTAGAATAGATACCCTCCTCACATCCTGGAATCCCCTTTTTCTCTCATGGTGGGGGCGTCTCGACTCCATTAAAATGATGGTTGCTCCAATCTTAATTTATTTACTTTCCATGCTTCCGATTCATATTCCGACTCTTTACTTTCGCCGTATTGACTCTCTCTTGTCCAAATTCCTCTGGAAACAGAAAAAAGCGCGCATCTCACTCTCGTCCCTTCGTAAACCCAAAGTGAATGGTGGTACTAATTTTCCGGATTTCCGTCTCTATCACAAATCCTTTTCCCTCCGTCAAGCTTCTCGTTGGTTATCACAGGACATTTCCTTTTTGTCCCCACTTTGGCTTTCTGTTGAGCGTGATCTCTTACTTCCACATTCCTTTAAAGAAGCTCTCCTCTTCACCACTAAAGCTCCATGTCTTGTCTCCCCTATTTTTCGACACACTTCATCTCTTTTGCGACCCCTGACCTCATCTGCTCCTATTTCTCGTGAGTCCTTTCTCCTTATGCCCATTTGGTATAATTCACTTATTCTCATACGGAATAGACCCATTGCCTGGCCTACCTGGAGATCGAAGGGTGTTACCTGGGTTCATCATCTTTTCGATGGCTTGTCCCCTCGCTCCTTCCCTCAATTTCAGTCCTCCTTCCAATGCCCTTCTTCCTTCGCGAAGAAATACTTCATTCTTATGGAAACCGTCCTCGAACGATACTACTCTCTTGATTCTACCATCTCACCCCCGTCATCTTCTTCTTTACTTACCCTTCTTTCTACTGTCCCTAAGGCCTCCCTTATCTATCGATTTTTCTCTGCTTCTGACCCTGATCGCCCCAAATCGAAATTAGAACTCTCTTGGGAGAAAGATCTCGATTCTATATGGCCGATTTCTCTTTGGGATAAAATTTGGGCTAAATCTCTCAAAACCTCCCGCAATGCCTCTCTGACTCAATCTCTCTTTTTCTTTTATCATAGACTCTATTTTTCTCCACTTTCCTTATCTCGTTTTATATCCTCTTCTAGTGCTGATTGCTGGACCTGCAATGCTACTAATGCAGATTCCTTTCACCTTTTCTTTCTCTGTCCTTCCGTCCGCCTTTTCTGGACACAGGTGTGGACCCGTATTTCTCATATCTTTCACTTCTCTCTCCCTTTCTCAGCTTCCTTGGTGTTTCTAGGCAGTCTGTCTGATTCTCTTGACCTCCCACCACACTCGAGAGGTCTCTTTGACCTCATGCTTGCCCTTGCCCTCCAACACATTTCTTCCAATTGGAAATCTCTACACAAACTTTCCATGGTCTGTTGGTGGAACTTACTCTGTCACTCCCATAGGCTCGACGTAGCCTTCGCAGCCTTGTGCAAACCTTCCCGTAATGTTGATTTATACTGGTTACCTTTAACTTTACATTTGGACCAATCTGCCAAGACAAAACCCTGTACTTTTTCCTCTGCCAACTTCAAGCCCCCTTGAATAAGTGTACTCCTATATCTCCTCAATTTAATTACTCTCTCGCTTGTGCCGTCTTATACTTCATAATATGTTATTTATTGCCTTTTAGACCATATATCTATCGTTATTCATAGTCATTGGTGCTTTTACTGTACTTTTTTATGCTTGATGTTCATAATTACTGCAATTTTCTGTTTATGACTTATTGCTAGGTTTTTCTTACTCCCCCCCCTCCTTTCCCTCCCTCCTTCCCCCCCCCTCTTAAAAACGCTTAAAATGCTTTGTTCCTCATTTGTACCATCAGCTTTATTTTTTATCCTCTCATCATATTTCCTCTTCCTCATTTATATATGCTGGTGTTACCTTGTTGGTTTGATTATTTACTTTAATAAAGTTTTCAAACATAAAAAAATAAAATAATCAACAAAAACAACAATCAATTAACATACAGCATTTGAAAAGTCTATCATTCATTTTACATTGCAGTACGCTGCCCAGAACGCTTCCCGGTTCGCGGACCGGGCGCTCCCCACGCAAAAAAAACAAAATTTTTTTTTCGTTTTTTTTGCCCCGCGGGGCCCTTTTAAAACCTCCACATTAAACCTAGGGGGTCAGGGAGGATCTAGTATGCCCCCTTATGGTCATTTTCGCCTTTGTTTTGGCCTCCTCTTGTCTCTCAATCCTACCGAGAGACAAGATGGCGGCCGCTCCGGACTGTTTAGAATGTTGACAGACACCGGAGAGCCAATCAGCTTAGCTACGCGAAATTCCGGTACGCTTAAGGTCCGCGGACCGGAGCGCTGCCCGGAGCGCGCTTACAGATATATATCTTTTTTTAAACGTTAATTTCTCAAAATCCACTGGAGCACATATATTGAGACCTAGAAAAGGCACATCGGGCTACCAGTCCCTACAATTTTGCCAAGTTTCATGCAAATCCATTCAGCCGTTCGGGCTAAAAGTGAGGCCAACCGCCCTATGGAAAACTCAATGTTAAAAACACGTTTTGGGACCCCCCTTTTTTCTCGGCCCCCCCTTGACGAAACCCCCCCAAATTTCCAAGGGCTGCTCAGAAACAAAATGTTCCATTTTCCAGAAAATGTCAGCCAATTCCGTCCACAAACGCCAAAGTTATTAGACATAGAATTTTCAAAAATCCCATAGGGAAAAAATCCTAACTATATATACCTACTGGCGACCGCCAGTAGGTAATATATATATATATAGTGAGGAGGAGTTTGAGAAATGCACTGCTGATGCAGTAACTAGATTTAAAGCCAGAGGATACAACGACAAAATCCTAAATATGGCGATTAACATAACAAAACAAAACAAAAATCTAGGGAATCGCTGTTTCTCAAAAAGCCCCCGACAAACACAGAATCAACTGAATGTAACATCAGGTTTATCACAGCATTCAGTTGTCAGGAAAGAAAGATCAGGGCGATCCTAACCAAGAGTTGGCCCATTCTGAAAACAGACGGAGTGCTGGCACCCCAGCTTCCGGACAATCCTAATGTTGCATTCCGTAGAGGTCCGTCTATGCGGACCCTAATATCCAACTCTTTCCCTGAGCTCCCTACAAGTACATCTTGGTTCAAACCCCGGCCGGGGTTTTACAAATGCTCGAGCTGCAGAGCTTGCAAGTTCGGCATTAATACGACTCATTACAGCACCCCTTTCAGCACCATTCCTGTGGCCATCAGGGACAATTACAATTGCAAGACGGAGTATGCTGTATATGTTCTGGGGTGCACCTGTGGCCTGAGATATGTTGGGAGTACCAGGCTACAGGTGCACGCCCGAATATTGCAGCATCTCCGGGCAATTGTTAATAATGACAGTTCTTACCCTGTCGCAAGACATTTTAAAAGTGTACATGGCAACAATCTTGAATGTCTTTCATACTATGTACTCACCGCAGTACCAAAAATGCGTAGAGGCGGCGACAGGGACAAAAGATTACGCCAACTAGAATCTAAAACTATATTAGAACTGGACAGTAAGGTCCCGAATGGGCTCAATACTACAGAAGATTTGTACCATTTCCTATAGGGCTCTATAGGGAATATGGAAGGGAAGTTGTTTAACATAACTTGTTGATTTCAGGGTATATGTTGTGGTGATGTCTCTCCTTGAGTCTAGGCCTTTAACACCTGATGTCGCACTACGAATTGACATTACTAATTGAGATGATCTATGCTGTTTTGTTTGTTTTTCCTTATCTATTTTGTATTTGTAAAGGAAAATTATTTTTGTTTTACACCTAGGGAATATATACACATTTACTTTATTTTTATATGGTGGTACAGATTTGGTTTATTAAATCCAACTGTAGGGGCACACTTTACATTTAAAGGGTCTATGGGAACTATCTTCTAGAATTTCTTTGTTGCTGGTTTCACAGCACTACTTTATCTATAATATCTGGTGGTCCTTTAATTTTTGTTCGGGCCTATAAATATGAAGGGGTTGCCATTTATATCAAATGTCCCCAAGCAATTTATGCATAATAATATAGACTGAGTAATATAACAGAGTTTGAGGTTCCAATTCAGAGACAAAGCATATAATAATGGTTTACATTGCGGTATTTTGCACATTTAGAATATGGAAATAACGGCTTTTTAAGAAATTTTGATATTTCATTGTGTTTTTTAGGTATTTATTTGGTACTTTTTAACACATGCCGGACCATGTTTGCACGGTGCACTTTGTATAAACTATTGGCTCAATGCAGTGATTTGCACACATGCACGTTGCACTTTACATACATTGTTTACATAAAGCAATAATTTGCACAGTACATTTTTTGCTGTTAGACTTCAAGGTTCTCTGACCAATACATATGGGAATTGATGGGCCCACTCAAGTCGAATAGATACAATGCATTTATGCAGATATTATTTGCCATTTGTAAATATATTTATTTACGTGATAAGTTGTGGAACCAGTTTGTAATATCTATACAACTGTAATGAAATGTTTTTAACATTTATATGAAGTATCCCAGTGGACCCTGCAGTATTTTGTTCACTTCTATTAATCACATGGTGTATTTCACAACGTATATAAATCAGGCATTTTAACATACATTTCAATGTGATCAAGGGCATCTGCCCGAAACGCGTCAGTCCGCTGCGTGCTTTGAAGATTGGTGCTTGAAAATAAAACATCTTGCCTTAACTTCTGGATTCACTGGTCTCTGTTCGCCACTGGTTGGAGGTTCGGGATCGTTTGTTTGGATTATATATATATATATATATATACATATATATATAATAGATATTTAAATTTCAAACAAAACCACATTCACTGGATGATGTCATCAGTGATGTCACTGACCATGCCATGAATGATGTAATATGTGACATCATCAGCAGTGCATTGCGGGCGTGTGAGTTATAGTTAGCACAACTAACTATAACGGAGGAATTTCTATGGTTTTGTACGAGTGAAAAAATGTCCAGCTAACTATAACACTCATGAAACCTATGTTTTTTTGTTTTTTCATTGATTATATATATATATACATATGTATATATATATATATATATATATATATATATATATATATATATATATATATATATATATATATAATTTATGTTTATACTTGTGTTAAGTGGGAAGGGCTATATATATGATGTGAATGATGGCGCCAAACAGATTTAAAAAGGCTTCTTGAAAGCGTATCTCTAATCTCAGGGGTTAAGGGTGGGCCTGAGAAATAAATATCTGCCACATCTTGATTACCTCGTGTCCGTGCCTTCGTCCATGGAGTCTTCTGTAGGAGTTGGAGTGTTTCTCAATGTGTATATACATATATATATATATATATATATTACAGCTCCGTGGGGTTGTCCAAGTAGCGGGTTGCACTCGAGCCTGCGTGCGCCTTCCCCAAAGCGTTTATTGGTATGGGCAGGTGCGTGTTTGAAATAGGCCCGACGCGTTCTGAAATTTATTTTCCTCATCAGTGCACGACGTCTACCATCTCCCTTTATGAAAACACACATTGTGCTTATGGGAGATGTAGTCCATATGTCCTGGATGGATGCACTTTCAAATTACTGCTCGTTCCAAAGGCTCTACCATGAGCCCCAAACAACACTCCTGTCCTTATCCATCGCGCAGCTCCACATACGCGACTCCTTGAATAGCGAGTCTTGTGACCCCCGTTTTCCAGGGTGGTGCAACCCAGCGGCAGGACCGCCGCTAATGTATTACAGCTCCGTGGGGTTGTCCAAGTAGCGGGTTGCACTCGAGCCTGCGTGCGCCTTCCCCAAAGCGTTTATTGGTATGGGCAGTTGCGTGTTTGAAATAGGCCCGACGCGTTTCGGAAATTTATTTTCCTTATCAGGGGCCAGCAGTAAAGTGCACGACGTCTACCATCTCCCTTTATGAAAACACACATTGTGCTTATGGGAGATGTAGTCCATATGTCCTGGATGGATGCACTTTCAAATTACTGCTTGTTCCAAATGTGAAGCTGCGCGATGGATAAGGACAGGAGTGTTGTTTGGGGCTCATGGTAGAGCCACATTTCTTTTCATCGCGGAAAGTGTTTTGATGGTTGTTTAAAGCGGTTTGGTTCTGCCGCAGGGGCTAACGAACTGGCACCAAGAGCACTGCAGTTCCCGGCAAAAGGAACCAAGGGACAGTGATATATATATATATATGGCGGTCGCCAGTAGGTAGTTATAGTTAGGACCTATTTTCTGTAGGAAATCCGCAACATTCTATTTGTAATAACTTTGGCGCTGGTTGATGAATCTTTGCGAAATTTTCAAAACTAATGGCTAGCTCCATTCTGCTCCTTCCCTGAAAGTTTCGGGGTGATTTGTGAAGCGGAGGCTGAGAAAAAAAGGGGTCCCAAAACGTGTTTTCCCCATGCAATTTTCCATAGGACCTTTAGCCACAGCTACAGCCCGAACTGCTGAACAGAATTATGCCAAATTTGGCAGAGATGCAGTCCTCAGATCAGACTAGTGCCTGTTGCTCAAATGGTGTCAATCTGTTCAGTAGTTCCTGATAAAATTACAGTTAAAAGCATATATATATATATATATATGGGCGCAGTGGATCTGCGGACTATGAGCGCACTGTGAGTGTATCATAAGCACACCCTTCCGATCACGCGCTGAATGCTAATTGGCTGTCAAGTGGTTGTCAACATTCGAAACCAGGAACTGTTAGCAGCCATTTTGTGCCTCGGTAAAAGCGAGGCTGAAGAAGTCAGTGAAACAAGTGTGTAAAACTTAGAAAGGGGCCAGGGTAGAAATAGTTTGACCCTCTAGATCTGCTTAGGGGGTCCCAGAAAGACCCCCAGGGCCCACTATTTTATTTATTTATTTATTTATTTTAAATGGCAAGTGGCGTAGTGTGCGCGGAGTCTGCCGTAAAATAAATAAATAAATGAAATGGCAAACAGCAGTGTCCCGGGGTAGGCACCCCGGGACACTGCAGGAGCCGGCGCTGGTTGGTGGCTGTCCCCACAGCCCTCGAGGGCTCCAGGTGGAGGACCAAGCAGCCTCCCTCCCCCAATATACAAAGCCCGGGGGTGGTGGTTCCCAGGGCTTGAGGGGGTTGTTGAGGCCCCTCCATTTCTAATTTTGCTGGGGGAAAGGCCTTGGAGCCCCCCAACCATTTATTTTATAGCCCCAGGGGGTGGCTCCCACTCTTGCATAGCAAACAGCAATGTTGAGAAAATCTTCCGATAAGATAACAAAGGATTTTGAAGTCCATTTTGGGCGTTTTGTTGTAGTTTGCAGCCGTTAAAGTGGCGACAATTTTACCTCCGTCTTTGTAAATATGCCACTAAGTTTTGTAATGTCGACAACCTCGTCTCCCATTTAAATAGGCACAAAGTATTTATTGAATTGCATTGTGAACCGTGAAGCAAGACTGTCTAATTGTGATCGATAAAGAATTGAATGAGTTGTGTACTTCTTTTGCTCGTAATGTGAATAGGGGCAGATTTACAAGTTCATTGCGTTACTATTACATCACTTTTAAGATGGAAAAGGGGCGCGAAAGTGGCGCAAGGGGGTTGTAAATCTGGTACACAGTGTTCTGTTTTACTTTGCTTTCCTTTCTGTCATGTAGGGGATCCTGGGTAAATATAACGGTTTCTGTACAGCCAGTACCTTTCAACCCTACCCCCAAACTGGTTAATGCCTGTTACCATAGTAACAGTTCATGGAACACTTAAGTGAGCACAGAGGTTAGAAGTTCACCACACTATGTTGCTAATCGAAACAGTTACTGTGCTGGAGTTTTAAAAGTTTTCCATAGGAACAGTTAGTCGTAGCTATAGACTCTGGTAAAGAGCTGATAAAGAGTTAGCCTCAGTATTATACTTCTTGTTATAAACATCATTTCTACTTTTGATTTTTAAACCTTTTCTAAGCATATGATTATCACACTACATAATAGTGAAATGTTGTCAGAAAAAGAAGACGTATATACTTTTTTTATTAACTTTTATTGAAACAGCAATAAGTAACTGGAAACGTAACTTAAGATAACAATATAATGAATAACTAGAAAGATAACTTTAACAAAACAATTTATTAAACAAAATGTGAAATGGACTCCAATAGTAGTGTAGGTAATCTGCAAAAGAAAAATGAAAATAGGTGTTCAAAATTAGATTGATGTGACTAAATGAGGTCAAACATTACAGTTAAGGTAATACTTGGCAATATTTTTTAATCTGCACGTCTGCAGTGTGCTTGATACATTCCACCTCTCTTATAGTCCCGCGTTCAAGAGGTGTCTGTACGGAAGTGCCTACTGCGTCAAATTTACAGTATGGATCAACAGATCTTCAAAATGATTCAGTGATGAAATAAAATTAGGTGAGAGATCAAGTCATTATAATGGACAATATTCTTTGGGGCTTATTTACAAGCCGCTTGCGCCACTTTTGTGTTCGTTTTCTCATGTTAAAAGTGGCGGAAAAGTGGCACAAGGGGCTTGTAAATAAGCCCCTTTATTTGTAACACATTTAATCAAAGGCATTGTGTATCTAGGACACTCTGCTTAACCTTGTGTAAACACTGTGACCAACAGAGTCCACAACTTGAACTCAGCTTTGGTTCTACACTGGAGAGTAATAAATTCAACCTTGATTTTTATATCGCCAGAGTGGACAACACTGTCCATAACTTTAAAAGAGAAAGAGAAACAAAGTGAGAGAAAGTGAGTGGGAGAAAGAGAGAAAGAACGACATTAAAACGTAAGAGAGAGAAAGTTATAGATCGAGCAGTTAATACTGGAGAAACTCATCATAGCTCACCTTTTGCCTTTGTTGTGTGTCCAAGCAGGTGGTGGTTCATAGTGCACCCTCCAGTTTAGTGATATGAAAGATTGTATATAGAGTTAGTAATAGCATAGGACATACAACTGCACTAGTATATGTTTGCTTTATTTATACACTACAAATAATGTATTTCATCAACTTTCACTGTAAGGAGGTGTCTGTGCACTGTTTTTCTTCCAAAGTACTATATCCCGTACACTCCCAGTGCATAGCGGTGAGTTCTCAATATTGTGTACCTAGACTGTTGCATCCCATTGACTCGCAGAGTTCGGAGGAGCATGCTTTTTCTTGCATATTTACAAGCTCCTTGCTCCACTTTTCCTATGTTAAAAGTGAAACAAAAGTGGTGCAAGGGGCTTGTAAATCTGCCCCTCAGACTGTTGTAACCTATCTATTCTCACAGCTCGGAGGTAATTGTACATTCCTATGCAGTGAAGTTGCTGCATACTACCCACTCTCTCCGTCCACAGATGACTTGTCGTTGTTTCGGAAACAAGCTTCTTTGCTCACCTTGTGGCATTGGCGTGATTCAAGGAGGGTGCACCATGTGTCAAAGCAGCCTTCTCAGACGTTGTTACGATGGTCACGCATCATGGCAGAATGCACGAACGTAGAGCTTTGGAGGTGTTTGGGGGGGTGACACCAATTTGTGAAACACAACCAGTAAGATAAAAAAGGAAATTAACATTGTGTGTCATTTCTTTATCAGAGAAGAGAGGAAGTGAGAGAGAGATATTGCAAAGAATATTAGCAGCTCACCTTTCTGTCACCGTTGTATTTTTCACCACGTTCCGGGACAAAATACACCCTGAAGCTCTATATCTAAAAGATAGCAAAATAAAGATGTTATGATTGGTATTTGTTACTATCTTAATGTGGAGTAGAATTACATCGCCTTTTCAGACACCTTCCCTCCCACATTTAAAAACAACTATTTGTACAGTTCTAACTTGTTTAATAGTCTTTGATTTTTTTTTAATTACTACAGTAGTAATGTGTTTTTATGTGGTTGTGAAAGCATGTGGTTCGAAGTGAAGCACGTGGTTTTGATCATCACGAGCGTCAGACATTTGTCCGATTATAAAAATGTTTCTGCTATTGGAAAAAATATATATAAATGCAATAAGATACGGTATAAAGGAGTGCGTACGGCTAAATCTCTGCATTGCCTTTTTGTATCCAGTCTGCTGCACCCCATCCACTTCCTTCACTGAGCGCCTGGGCCTCACTGCTCACCTTTTCATGGACAGGACACCTTCTACATCATACAGTCCCACTCTGCCACGAAGAAGGCTGACATATGGTGCCGAGTCTTGATATTGCTATGCGTAAGGAC
Organism: Lissotriton helveticus; assembly: GCF_964261635.1. NCBI lineage: Eukaryota > Metazoa > Chordata > Amphibia > Caudata > Salamandridae > Lissotriton > Lissotriton helveticus. The sequence goes on from NC_136071.1 coordinate 707,173,131, forward strand.
AGGGCTTTAAGTGGGCCGGGTCTTACCGGGTCTGAGCACCGGCAGTTTTTTTATGGGGGCCTCGAAACGGGTCTCTAGCGGTCTCTGTTTTGAGCCGTGGCACAGGCGGTCCGTTGTATTTTTTTCCGAGACGGCAGTGACAGCAGGCACATGGATTTGCGCGTGGTGAGCGTTGTAGAGGAAGGGAAATCCTTTAAAGAGAGACATTTTCTCTCTGGATTTCCTTGCTCTTTTTGAAACTCAGGAGCAGCAAAATTGTTGTGGTGTCACCCGGGCTTTGAGTGGCAGTCTTTTCAATATTATAAACAAGCCATAGTTGCAGCTTATTTATCTTATGCAACTAGCAACCATTGGCAAAGCCAATAGTCCTGACTCGTAGATATGATGTGACTTGTATCATATATATGGACGCAATGACAGGAACAGCAAAATACAAGTCGGGCGGCACACTGTGCTAAACACAAATATTTAGCTTATTTGTTTTTAAGACATGCCCTAAATTACAATGACCACGCCCCTTTGAGAGACCCCCCAGTTTTTTCATCCCACTTAAAGCCCTGGGTAAGGACATACTTGTGCTCCCATCAACATCACAGGTTCCTCACCCGCTCAGTCCTGGCGGTACCACTAACTCAGTGACCAAAGAGGCCACGCACATAGTAGTGGGCCCCTGTAGTCAGTGGTTCGGGCCTACATGAGGTGTCTGAACCACTAGGACGGGCCATCACAGCACTTGGGTTTGGAGCAACTCTAAAATGGCGTAGAGCATGTGCGCCCTGTCTTTTTTAATGGTAGGGTCACTTGTGTAGTGACGCATGTGCTGGATGGGTTTGGTGTGGGTGTATACGAGCTATGAGGGAGTGTGTGTGCCATTCTGACAACTACACCTGGGAGGAAGAAATCACTACAATGGAAATCTGGGGCATGTGGTGTTTTTGGACTGACGTATGGCAGTGCTGCGCGAGGCTCTGAACCATGAGTACGGAGCTATGGGCGTGGTTCCGTCGTTAGCTACATGAAAAATCAAGTGATTCAGGTGTCCGTTTTGTAGTGCTGATGTCACCCGGGTCTTAAACGCAAATGTACGGGGTATCACTGACTCTATATTCCTTCATAGTTGCACACATAAAAGATGGTGGACAGGACGCATTTCTGTGATTATGAATGTTTGTTGTACATTCAGTGGAGTTTTGTAGCTGTAGTAATACAGGGCTGTGAAAGGTTTAAGTTGCAGTTTTTGGCACATGAAGGGCAGCTAATATATATACGTATTTGGTCATTCAGGTATACTGTCGAACTTGGTGCTGGATATCAGTGTTCGAGGCTTGGAATTGCGTCCACATCCTGTTATTGTAGACTAATGACGTAATCTAAGCGTGCCTGAAAATGTACTGTAAATACGGTGCTCATGTAAATTGCTGATATAGTTTTGGGTTGATTTTGCGCTATATAAATATGCTAAAAAAAAGGAGGAATAGTCCACACTTACTGTCAGAGGTAAGATGATTGCATACGCTATTTATAGCACAATATAATGTGGTAGAGCATAGAAGCAGAATTTTCAAAACATAATAAATACACAGACACAGATATATAGTTGAAGTGGGTACGGGCACATGCGCTCGACTCCATTTTATTACGTTGCTGTTGTTAACAAGTAGAATAGCAATCATGATATCATACACAGATATTCAATCGTAAACGGTTTATGACTTCTGTTGTACTAATGTAGGAGCACTTTATGTGAAATAATACACAGAAGATTCTATCGCAAAGTGTTTATGAGTTGTGGTACACTGAGGTAGGGGCGGTTTATGTAGAGTATGCGATGATGCCTAGTTCAAGCAGAACGAGCTGGTAAGAATGTCTTTTGGCAAGTGAATTTTGCCTTAATAAGGCCACGTGGCGATTATTTATGGTGTACTGAGTTAGTGGTATGTGTGGTGCTCAGCATGTGCTCACCCTGCGATGATGCGTCATTCGAGTGGTCTGTACTCAAAATATTGAGTGTTGCATACTGGTCTGCATGAATTTTGAGGTTAAAGTAAAACTATCATCAATGGTTATCAATTGCTCTGCAAACTATGTCTACTGATTGCTCTCCATAAGAAATTAAACAATTGCATTTCACGCAGTGCTTTCCAACTATCTCAAAATGGGGGCGTATGTCTGGTTGCGATGTTGAAGGTGATATCCCAGAGGTACTTGGTATTGCCGGTGGTGCAGGTACATTTTGGCGCTGTGTTCTACTTTCTTTGTAAAAATTGTTCACAGGATGTAGGGATTAAAGGTGCTTGTGCATACTAGCAGTGCCACAGGAATATTTTTTGTCCGTGTCTTAAATAAATCAAGGCTAAATTCCTTACTGTCTGTAGTGTAGATACAAAACTGAATTTGAGTTGTGAATCCTACTGTTTGCAGTGTACATCAAAGCTACTATTCCGCACAGTTATATAAGAATGCTTTGTTTTCACTTATTTTAACAAAATCTGAATCTATACAGTATAATTGATTCTGTATTTAATACTTCAAGGGAGAATTTCATACTGTCTATAGTGTAGATGAAAAGCTGAATTGAAGTTGTAAACCCTGTTGTCCGCAGTGTAGATCTTAGGGTGGACTGCATTATCTGTAATCATGATTGAAGTGGAAGATAGAACATATATGCAATATAGATTTTATTATTGAACTAAATCTAAAAGTGATATAAAAGAAGTTTTTGAAGGAAGCATACTAAAGGGATATTGTGTAGGATTTAATAGGTGTTATACTTAGTTTGGTTTGCACTGAGTTAGTGGTACCTGAAACAACAAGATTCTGTGGAGCCTGCGATGATGCGCGGTCTGGACAGGCCGTACTGATACTAATGTTTTTTGTCTTGTAAATTCTGCCTTAGTATGGCAATGTGATAATGATTTTTGGTGCACTGAGTTACTAGTACCTTTGGCGCTTAGCGTGTACGTATCTTGCGATGATGCGTGGTTGGTGGGGGTACAGTAATTGGACTAATGTGTTTTCTCGATTGAATTTTGCATACATTTATAGTGCACTGAGTTAGTAGTATCTTTGGCGCTGAGCTTGTACATATCCTGCGATAATGCGTAGTGCAGACGTGCCGAACTGGGAGCAATGTTTTTTGCCTAGTGAATTCTGCCTTAATAAGGCTACGGAGAGAGGACTTGTGGTGCAGTGAGTTAGTGGTACCGAAAGAACTCAGCGTGTGCATACCCTGCGATGATTCGAGGTTCGGGGGGTTGCCGTGGTATAATATCTCTTGTCTACTGGAATGCGTCATGTACAATCGTCTTTCTACCTGAATGGTGAGCCCTCACAATGTAGATCGAAGGCAGTAGTTATCATTGACATCAAGAAATTCTTTATGTTGTATCTTTTAACAAAATCTGAGGACATAAAGTACAATTAACTCTACTTTAAAAAAAGGCTAAATTTCATGCTGTTCGTACTATAGATTGAAAGCTGAATTCAAAATGTGAACCCTGCTGTCAGTACTGTAGATCGAAGGCAGAAATATCGACAAATGATTTTTGTCACTTATTTTAACAAAATCAGAACACATACAGTACAATTGTCTCTGCATTAAATAAATCAAGGTTGAATTCCCTACTGTCCGTAGTATACATACAAGGTTGACTTCAAGTTGTGAACCCTGTTGTCCGCAGTGTTGATCAAAGGCAGTAGTCGACACAAACATCAATGAATGCTATTTTGTTACAGTTAACAGAATCTGAGGACACAGTACAATTGTCTCTGCCTTAAAGAAATCAAGACTGAATTCAATGTTGTCTGTAGTGCTAATGCGCCACTGGTATCAAGTCGTAAACTCTGTTGATCGCAGTGTACATTTGAAAACAGTACTCAGTACAATAATTGAGGAATGTTTTTTCTGGCATCCTTTAACAAAATTGTCTCTGCGTTACATATATCAAGGATAACTTGAATGTTGTCTGTAGTGTAGATGAAAAGCTGAATTCAAGTTGTGAACCCTGCTGTTTGCGATGTGGATCTTAGGTTGCACTGCATTAGTTGTAATGTACTCTATACATTGACTGTTGGATACGAGACTTATGAACTGGTATCAAGTGGTGAACTCTGTTGATCGTAGTGTACATTTGAAGGCAGTACTCAGTACAGTCATTGAGGAATATTTTTGCTGCATCATTTACCAAAATTGTCTCTGCCTTATATAAATCAAGGCTAACTTGAATGCTGTCCGTAGTGTAGATGGAAAGCTGAATTCAAGTTGTGAACCCTGTTGTACGATGTGTGGATTAAAGGCAGTAGTTGACACAGACATCGAGGAATGTTGTTTGTCATTTATTTAAACAAAATCTGAACACATATAGTAAAATTGTCTCTGCATTAAATACATCAAGGCTAAATTTCTTACTGTTGATAGTTTAACAAAATATGAGGTCGAAACTGAATTCAATGTTGTCTGTAGAGCTTCTGCAGCACTGGTATCAAGTTGTAAACTCTACTGACCGCACTGTAGATCGAAGGCAGAAGTCTTTTAGTCTCCTAATTTCCTCTCTTGCGAAGTTTCCCAGATGTTTTGTCTGAAGATATCTCCTCATACTTGCTGTTCCACAAAAGTCTTTTTTGTAGGGTCACCCCTGCACAGGACCGCCTTGCAGATTTTGAAAGTGACTTTAGTCGCATTAACCTTCTTCTGCATCGGGGAAAAGTAAAAAGTTCCAGACAATTGATGTATAGTTCTCTGGAGGGGGAGGTTCGGGCACAAATTCTTCATTTCCAGAGTATTCTGAATTAGAAGATGCTTCATTAGTAGCTATTTCTCCAACTTTGCTGAGAAACAGGTGTGCAAAATTGAGAAAGAGCAGATCTTGCTAGTAGATGTCTTCTCCTCAGAAAGGTCTAACAAGAGTGATTGAAATGGGTGGCGTACTTCAATACTTACAAAAGGAAGTGTAATGAACCAATCAAATCTCTTTTTTTCTGGTCACATGATGTCTGCGCAAGGTACGCACACACAGGTGGCACCTAACTTGCACCGAGCGCGACTTCGCAAAATTGCATTTAAAAGAAATTTAACTTTATTGAAAGTTAAAGAATATTATTTTTATAATTAGTTCAAATAATTGTCTTCTCTTAATATTTATATTACATATATATATATATATATATAGGTTTTTAAACATTAAAAAATTCTGCGGGTGTCCCGCACCTACCGCATCCCTTGCATATGACGTCACGCGCAACGGTCACGTCAAGTAATACGTACATCTCGCGTATGCGCCACGAGTCGTGTACCAGTTCACATAGCATCCGCATTCGGAAAGTCATACTCGTCGCACACCGTATGCGGACCCTACATTTAAATCCGAAAATGGCAGATATGTTCCACAGTGAACGAGAAGGGTGCCCTTTGGGTGCGCGACTGTTAAACAAAAAAAGAAAACATTCACAACATGCATGACTGAATCTATAGGTAAGTAATTAGATGTATGTGTAGATCTAGGAATCACTGAGTAGGTTTTTAGATACTTGTATTGCTGTGTCAATGGATTCAAATATGGTACTCTGTGATGAAAGATTACAGTAGTGTATGATGAGGTGTATCTGATTGTCACGTGGATGATGTCATCAGTGATGTCATTTGAGATGTCATCAGTGATGTCATCAGTGATGTCACTGACCATGTCATGAATGATGTAATATGTGACATCATCTCCAATGGATTGCGGGCTCTAGAGTTACAGTTAGTACAACTAACTATAACGAAAATTGTCAATGGTTTTGTATGAGTGAAACGTCCAGCTAACTATAACACCCCTGAAACCTATGTTTTTTCAGTGAATATATATACATATATATATATATATTTTTATATATATATATATATATATATATATATATATATATATATATATATATATATATATATATATATATATATATAAATATAGATATATAGAGATAGATAGATAGATAGATAGATAGATAGATAGATAGATAGATAGATAGATAGATAGATAGATAGATAGATAGATAGACATCGCCATCTTGAAATCCATGAGACACAGCAGCAATGAACTCCTCAGTGATACAAATGGGATAGAACACACGGAACCCCAAGGTGGAGTAACTAATGACTTGGGAGGGGGAAACAAACCCAACCCCTTTAGAATCATCATGGGCTACAGCAGGCAACATTCAAACCTCTACAAAATCATTAATAGGAATTGGCCAACTAAACTGAGTGACCCTGTCATAGGTCCAACTTTACCCAGTAGAGTATCAATCACACACAGTAGAGCCTCCTCAATGAGGGATATCCTATGTTTTGTTATGGTACAAAGCTTTTAAAGCGCACTTATACCCTAAGGTGTCCTGGCGCTAGCTGATACCTAACTGGATACTTAAAGCTATAATACAGCGGTTATTGGGAAAACAACCAAGTTTTAAGCCCCCTCCTGAAGGCAAGTAGCTCTGTGTTATTCCTGAGATAAGAAGGCAGATCATTCCTTGATTTAGAGGCACCTACAATAAAACTTCTGCCACCCCAGGTGGCTCTTTTGACTCGAGGAACAACCACAGATTTTGCCTCACCTAATCGCAATGATCTCCTGGGGACGTACCAAGAAAAATGTTTCCTTAAATAATCAGGGCCCATGCCCATCAGAGAATTAAACACCGTACATAGTGCTTTGAATTGAGCACGCTGTATCACCGGAAGCCAGTGGAGCTGATTTTATTCCTTCCTAATGGAAACAAATCTGGGCATGCTGGTAAGCAGCCTGGCTGCCTCATTTTGCACCAGTTGGAGTCTGTATATGTGCTTCCTTTCAATATTTGCATACAGACTATTGCAATAGTCCAACCGGGATAGAATAAGCGCAGTGACAGCCATCCTAAAAACTTCCTTAGGCAGAAACAATTTGAGTTTCCTTAACACTCTGAGGAGGTAAAAAAAAATTTGAGACAACTCCACTAACCGGTTCCTCAAAGGTAAGTTTGTTGTCCATGATCACCCCTAAGTAAGTAGCTTTTCTAGTGGGAATAGGGGGAACTCCCAATTCTTCAGGCCACCAGTCAGGGGTCCAGTTGTTAAGATTGTTGCCAAAGATGATGACCTCTGTTTTGCCTGTATTAAGTTTGAGGCAATTTGAGGACACCCAGCCAGCAATGGCTTTCATGCACTCACAACATCGTGAGTCCATTTCCGATTCCTTGCCCTGCTGTACGGACAACACGATTTGTGTATCGTCCACATACGAGGTTAGCTGGAACCTGTGAGATCTTATTAGTGCTGCCAGCAGACCCACGCAGATATTAAAACGCGTGGGACTAAGAGAGGATCCCTGAGGGACCCCGCAAGGAAAAGAAAACAACTTGGAGCTGTGACTCCCCATATCCACTGTTTGAATTCTGTCTGCCAAGAAGGATTTCAAAAGGGTCCAGGCTTTACCCTGAACCCCTGCAGCCAATAACTGGACCATCAAAAGTTCATGATGGACCGAGTCAAAGGCTGCTGACAAATCTAGCATAATCAGAATCGCTGTCAATACTAGTCCAGAAATGATTGATAAATCCACTTGGTTACAGATCAATAGTGGTTTTTACAAATGCAAAACATGCCGGGCATGTACCTATGGGGTGAATATGAATCATACACTGACCCCTTCAGTAACAGGGAGCGCAAGATTAGCAAAGTCTTAACCTGCAAAACCGAGTATGACGTATACGTTCTTATTTGTCCTTGCGGACTTAAGTACGTTGGCAGTACGAAGTTTGCCGCACATAAGCGCATTCTGCAGCACATCTGTGCCTTATCCAATCAGGACAACATGTATCTGGTGGCCAGACACTTTAGGGAGGCTCACCACAGTAACAACAGTGGTCTTAAATATTTTGTCATCGATGCGATAACACCCAGTAGAAGGGGCGGTGAAGAGAATCTGAGCTTCGGAGACTAGAGACGCAATATATTCTCCAGCTAGATTCCAAGACCGCAGGTGGCCTTAACATCACAGAGGATTTACATACCTGTTTGGGCTAAGCTACTATGCACATACAATTACATGAGAATATTGGATTGACTAGAACCGAAAGTGCTAGCTTTATTGTCTAGAATCAATGCCTGGGCCTATATAATGTTTCTGATTGCAAATAAGCTTTTTTAATGCTTTTTTGGTACTAGTTTTTTAGATATTTATAGATGATATTTGACATTACATTGAATCAATTGTTTTATAGCATCCATTTATTTATTTATACATCTTTATATTTATATATTTATAAACCATTACCGTAGTTAGGGGAGCCCTTTAATGGGGTACTCTTTGGTCCACTACAAGGTGTTTAACTCTGGGCAATCAATAGGCTGATACTAGAAGTTTTTGGCAGACTCTAAGGGGATTGGGCCTCGGCAATAGGATTAATTCCTATTCAAGAGATGGGGTCAACGTATATGCCAATCTGGCGATACATAACGCACTATATCTGATATGGTTGGGGGTAGATGTTCCAACCTAAAACTTGCAATATGTAATTTCTGTAATTTTTGAAAATTCACTGACTGTGCACTTCTGAGAAACAGTACAAGATTAATGAAATATGATTAGAACTTTGTTCCTTGGAACTACCATTGGATTAGGGAATGTTTGATTTTTAACTCTCACTTTTACTATTTCTCTCACTACACAAAGTTTTACACGCACACTTGAGGCTGCCACACAGACAGTATTTAGGGCAAAGACAAACAGGGATCTGTTTACAAAAAGGATTTAACCCGCTATTCATCTAACATCGAATCCCGTGGGTAAGGGATTCTAGCCTGACACCCTATTCTCAGTTGTGGAATTCGTATTTAAATACCTGTCCCTAACGTTGAGACATGCATCCATCGATATGCATTTAAGCAGTGATTGTGGATTAAAACAGCATATATTGCACATAAGGATTTATTTGCCAGTTATCAGCATTTTTGCACATTTATTGCACATGTACAAATAATTTTATGCGCTTGAAAACAATGATGGTTTTAACAAAGTTTTTAAATCATTATGTATTCCACATGGAGTAATAAGGTGTTTTCATGATATTGGCTTTGATTATCAATTCGTATAATCCCGAACATGAGGAATATTAATTACTGTCAGTAACTCTTTCATGTTTATTGCTATGCCCCTCACATGGTTGTTTTTTTTAAATGCACTGTCACTTTAAATTTGGGAGCTTACTAGCGTTACATTGTCATGAACAAGGCTCGGACAAGCCGAAACGTTATGGCGGCATACCAGGAATAAACTAAACTGATTTGCACTTACCTGTTGGTCCGTGTCCGTTGATCGTGAGGCGAAGGCAAATAACCTGCTATCCAGTCACGGAAGTGAAGAGACAGACAGACAGACAGACAGACAGACAGACAGACAGACAGACAGACAGACAGACAGACAGACAGACAGACAGACAGACAGACAGACAGACAGACAGACAGACAGACAGACAGACAGACAGACAGACAGACAGACAGACAGACAGACAGACAGACGGCAGTTTTACTGGGTAGTTATAGTTAGGTCAGCTTTTCCAGACACAAAGTCAGTTACGCACCCAGTGAATCATCCATACAGGCGCCCAATTTTTTCACGTTGGGGACTGCAGGGCCATGCTGGAGCCGACATTGCGCTTGGACAGAGGGGGCTGCTAAACAGTTCTGCTCTGCTTTGATTAGGCGAGAGCATTTTACATAGGAAGTGATGGGGTTGGAAGAACTAAGACTGTAAGGGGTGTTTTTGAATTATGGAGACTCTGAACGGTAGATGCGGTGAAGGAGTTAAGGATGATTGCAGACTGGGGTGTCAGTTTTCAGTTCAGTTTCAGTTTAGTTTTCACTCACCATTGTCCCGTTTTCCACACACCCCTGACCGCTTCCTCTTAGCGACCTAGTCAGCCCATGAGCTCTTTAGGCTTCTCGGTGTTTCCAGCTTCAGCACTTGCTGTTGTTCTCTTCATCTACGGTCCGTTCAGTGCGGCAGCTCCATGGTTACCTGCTATTTATACAAAGAAAATGTCATAATGGCGACTTCGCAAGGTGTCATTAACACGCCACCACCACACAATGGGCCATACCAACTATTTCCTTTCCAGAAAACGGGGGACAACCACGTATCGCGAAAATGTTCTTTCTTGACCGGATTTACCATTAAATAACTAACTGATTTAGCCAAAAATCTGAAAAGAAAATCCACTACTATGCGGCGCTTGTCTCTATGCTGCTCCGGAGGCGTCACCTACGCAGGCTCCAATTGTTTCCCTGTGCCACGAGCCTGATTACATCACACCGTACAGCCTCTGATGTTGTACGCAGTTGATTTACAAGGTTCTGCTCCCTTTGCTGCTTTGAAGGGATGAAGGCTTGCTTGAATTTGAGAAATTCCCGCCTCCGAAGTGTGTGCGTATTGTGATTAAACGGTGTAAATCGCACCCTGATCTTTGTAATGCTCCTACTTGCTCTTCTTATACCTAATATGTGGTCCAGCAAGCCACCGCCCCCCCCCCCCTCCTCCCCAAGCTACAACCTGCTGTACGGATGAAGAGTTACAGTTCCCCGCGCTGATTTACCACATTTATCTCAGTGCCTAATGTGTTTTGTGCTGTCAGGGTATTTTCCCCGTCTGTTGCAGGGGAGAGTGTCTGTTTTTGGTTCAAAATGGTTTAATCAATACACTACAATACACTAATGGTGTCCATGGGTCATAACCTCATTCATATTTAAATATATCCCTCGAAGACGTCCCTCCTGAGTAATCGTTTTGGTAACTAATAAATGGTGAGTTGCTGGAAGTGTTTGTTGCCATCCAGCCCCAGTACGTAATTTGTAGTTTAATAGGAGACTGGTGTCGTTATTTCAACTGGTATTGTGTGATACTCACCTCCTTCTGCCCCCTGCCACATAGCCCTGCCCTGAGCTCCAGACATTAAAAGAAGGCCTGCACCCACCTGTTTTAAATTCAGGGTCTCAAACATTGACAATATTGTCACAGTTCATTTCTCTGGAATACTGAACTGTTCAACCTGAAGAGTAACAGGATGCAGCTCTGTCAATATGTCTAGGGTGAAATTAAAGGTAGAAGACCTGCAGCATGTACCAATTTAATTTGATGCTGATCGGAAGTCTACTACTCATGGCACGTGGTTGCAGCTTTACTATTGTTTACTCTGATCAGTGTGAATCTATTTCTGTCCCACAAACTAATAGCCAGGGGCATTGGAATTATGCGATTGTGTGTCTACCGTGATTTTCGCATAATTATACATTTGCTGCATTTTCCACATAATCTATAATCTGCAGCATAATCTGCAGATTTTACCAAAAAAACAACTCGGGCCGGATGACATCTCTAATGACTACAGACTACCTTATAGTGGGGAAAAGGCCGCTTTAATGAAACTGGTGCACAAAACTGGCAATAAATCCAAATAAACCTGGATCTACACCATACATGCTACTCATAGCATTGGCCTCACTATGCATTTAATAATACTATTACAAAATGTGCTCCATTATGCCGCATAATTTGCCTTTTCTTGAGGTATCATTTACTCAACCCCCTGCATAATTTGGTAATCTCTTGCCACATAATTCCAGTGGCCCTGCCAATAGCCACTGCTCTCCATTTCACCACAGTTGAGGCACGTTAATGGCATGTGGTGAAAGGTGCCCACACTGCGCTTCCAATCTTCTGGGTCTTTTTTCTGGACGGAACAACGGCTGATGAAAACGTTTTTATAAGGGTGAGGTTGAAAGTCATCAAACAGTGTTTGCTGGTGTCGGACCCTGGGACTCATTTATGAACACCGTCCCTTAGTCATTCAACCACCTAGTGGAGCATTATAAAATCCACCATTTGGTGCTGCTTTAATTTGTCTGCCGGTTGTAACCCGGCCAGGCTTGCCCCATCTCATTCGGCACAACAGCACACTATTTTACACACACGCAGGCAGGACTGGAGTTTGTAGGGTTTGTATTACAGTTCTGCCAATTAAAAGCTCGCTACGGTGAGTGTAAGCTCTTCTGATCACTCCCGGGCCAGCTCAATGTGATGGCACAGACAGACTGGAGTTTGCAGCAGTTCTGGGTGTGATTAGTGCTGCACCAAACAAAAAGTGTATCACACTGTTACTAAAGGTGCCACACACAGAAACGCATTTGGGAGCTCTCTAGCTTTACTGCAATCTCAGAGTTGCTTGGGGTTGCTACTGAGCCGGCAGCCTTAGGTCAGGACTTCTCTGCCAAGCTGTTATGGATGAGTTTTGTGTTTGGCATGTGTTGTGTATGGGGTGCTTGGTGGTAGTGGGAGGCTCTGATGGTTTTAACATAATTGCTGTTGTACGTGCCTTGGTCTGGTGGTTTCCACGCGTGTCTGGTTGACGGGGTTTCAAATGCGTGGCTGCTTTCAGTGGCTGGTTCTGGTGGTTTCCACATGTGGCTGTTTTTAAGGACTGGCCCTGGTGTTTTCTCCATGCTTTACCCATCTGTCAATATTTTGAATTCTTCATTAAATATGAATATTTTTATTTTGCTACACCCTCTTGAGAACTCTAAAAGACTGATATGAAAATTACATTTATTTCTTTTTTTAACATGTTTTATCTGTTACCTAAATTGGCATTTGAAAGAATGGTATTATTTTTTGGGTGCTTTAGTAGCAAATGCTGGTCTTTCTATGTTGTTTGTACAGTTTTGAGAACCCAGACTAATGCCCCAATTAGTTACTGGTAATCTTCATTACTCTGAATCCCAGTTTTCCTAATCAGAGTCCTTACATTGTGAGATATGCCTCATTAAACAGACAGTATTTACCTACATTTGCCATAAAATGAACTTAAAAGCAAATACTTACACATCGTCTTTAACTTAGGCTCCTCCATGGGAGTAATAAAGTACCATGCACCTCAGTGGCCCTTTAGTCAAATCCAACCAGGCAGAGTGAGTGACTCACCAAACAGAAGAAACTTTGCTCCCCCACTCCTGGAAAGGAAGATACAGGGAATCAGGAATAACGAGGAGACCAAAATGCCCAGGTCCTTCACGAAAATCCCATAGGGATTACTGCCCCAAACAAGCGACACAGAAAGGAAGACAAAGAGCTAACACATAGAGGCTCATAAAATAGAGTGCACACAGTGGGATCCAACTCAAACCTACTAAAGGGAGAGAATGGAGCTTTGAAGGATTAGAAAACCAACCAGGTCAGTGAAAAAAGAGGCAATAATAACAATGGGGTAACCCAGTCACATGCAGAACCGGGGGGTGGATACGGCATATGGACAGTGGTTCTGCCACGAAAAAGACCACTTTTTTGTATCACTGTGTCCTCACAAAGGTAGGACCATCAATTAATGATTCATCAAAACACCACACTGACCATATACATAGACAAAAACTCAACTGAATTAGACAATAATATCAGATATATTTAAAGAAATCACATATCATATGTAATTAGTGCTAAACAACAGGACTAATACACAATGTTATGTTATGTTATGTAATGTTAATAGGCACTTATTTAGCGAACGTACACCCTTGAGTTTCATGGCGCTGAAGACCAAGTGCTACCGTAGTGAGGTTACTAGACGTAGGCTTGCTCGAACAACCATATTTTTAGAGCATGTAGACATACAACAAAAATGACAATGCTCGTGACATAAAAGGTGGAAAAATATAGTACACATATCAACAATACAAAATTCCAAATTATATTACATATATAACACATAGAACATAAATTGATTGTGAAGCGTAAATTTTACAATGAAAAAGCCGAATATAGACTAATGATTTATCATCTCCAACTTTTAAGTATGTCTATTTGGGCAACAACGCTTGTGTGTTAAAAGTTAAACATTTAACAGCCCACCAGACAGGAAGAAACTCCTTAGGTGGCAGGTGGTCTAACCACAGCTTTGGCGTTTCACTGGCAGGGCGGACCCGGCTCCACACTGCCAAAGTCACAACCGGGTCCTTAATGCTGAGTTTGTTGTTCTGAAAAGGTTGGAACTCACTCTCCATTCTAGCTGAGTTGCATTAAATATGCATAGGTACTGTTTTGCAGCTGTTTGAGGAGGTTTCATAAACTGACCTGAGCCAGAGTCCACTTTTTACCCAATCTGGGGTGCCAGAGTTCTTGCCAGGAATACAATGGTGGTCAGCAGCATAGCACAGACAACTGGTTGACATAGTTGAGTGCAGGCCACAACCCCTGAGCTGAAGCAAACCACCCGCCTCCATATTCTAAAAGTTTAGAGCGACAGGCATGTGCCATAGTATCCATCCAGAAGAGGATGCACCAGCAATTATTAAAAGAAAAAAATAGACACAAGAACAGAACATACAAACAATCCTCACTCCTCTGAAATGAAGAGGGAAGACCAGCTATAGCATAATGCAATAAATAAATCAAAAAGCATTTGTAAATCACAACACTGTCACCCCTAGGGGTATCTGGGCACCATGTCTCAGTCGAAGAGCCAGGTCTTGAGTTTCCTTCTGAAGTCTGCCAGCAAGGAGGCTGTACGGAGCTGGAGGGGAAGGTTGTTCCAGGTCCTAGCAGCGATGTAGGAGAAGGAGTAGCGACCACTGCGGCTGCAACAGATGCTGGGTGTGTGTGTGAGGGTGAGTGAAGAGGAGAGAAGGTGTCAAGCGGGTTAGTGGAAGATCAGTCGATGGTTGATGTAGGCAGGTCCTAAGTCATGGAGGGCTTTGTAGGCAGGCGTGAAGATCTTGCACTAGCATCTCTTTAGGATGAAGAGCCAGTGAAGGGCTCTCAGGTGGGGGGCGATGTTGGTTAGTTTGTGGAGGTCCAGGATGAGTCTGGCTGCAGTGTTCTGTATGGTGTGGAGTCTTCAGAAGAGCTGGGTGGAGATGTCGGTGTATAGGGCATTGCCATAGTCGAAATGGCCTGATGATCAGGGCCTGAGTGACAGTCTTTCTGATGCTGGTTTGGATCCATCTGAAGATTCTGCGGTGCATGTGAAGTATGTGGAAGCAGATGGAGGTGACTGCGTTGACTTATCATTTCATGGTCAGTTGGCTGTCAAGGATGATGCCGAGGATGCGTGCATGGTCAGTCAGTGTGGGTATAGGTCTGAGTTCTGCCGGCCACCAGCTGTGGTCCCATGAAGAGGTGTTCTTTCAAAAGATCAGCATTTCAGTTTTGTTGGAGTTGAGTTGAAGGCAGTTGTCGCTCCTCCTTTTGGCTACGTTGATCATTGTGTTACAGAAGTTGGATTTGGCTGTTTG
This sequence comes from Lissotriton helveticus, assembly GCF_964261635.1. NCBI lineage: Eukaryota > Metazoa > Chordata > Amphibia > Caudata > Salamandridae > Lissotriton > Lissotriton helveticus. The sequence continues at coordinate 707,188,423 of NC_136071.1, forward strand.
ATTGATTAATAACCCAAACAAGGAGAGATTCACAATGTAAAAGGAACATCTCCCCATCAAGAACCATGAGCAGAAAAGTAAAACCAAATCTGCCTCAGGATATTTATACTAACAACCCCAGAAGGAACACGTGGATCCATAGATTCAAGCCCTATGGAGGACTCCCTAACAACCACTGCAGAGGAAGCTTCTTAATATGAAAGTCATTGACATTTCGCTGATTGGAGAAACATTCAAATCTTTTCTTTGAACAGTTGTTCAAGCAGACTCATGCTTGAATGCAATAGGACTCAAACTGGTAACATTTAGGATAACTAACATAACTTCTAGAAATACTACTTCTTAACGACTAGACTATGAGTGGTGCTCCCAAACAGAAACAGAAAAGGAAGGGTAATCAATCACTTAAAGCACTTGAGCAAATAAAAATGCAGTGAATGAACCAGCAGCACAATGAATAAAACACCTTGACATTTATAAACATCAAGTGGGAATCAAGACTTCAACAGGAAGATGGGGCTCAGAGACATTCATGATTGACTGGACAGACAATACAAGATCACTCCAAACCCATAAACTGAAAAAAAGAAAGGGCAATCAGCGCTGAGCCAGTGAAAGAAGGCATTCTGAATCAGGCTATAGCTCAACTATCAGAGAGGGAACATGCTTAATTAGAACGTAAACTCAGGAACTCCTCTACGTGGAACAGGAACTGAAAATTAGAATGGGAACAAATCATATTCAGTTCCTAAAAGGGACACATGAGACATGCTGGTATGAAATGTGTAGGTCCTCATTTCTGGTCTTGAATTGAGTCAGAGGCTATATTGGGACTATTAGGGGGCAATTCCGATCTCGCTCGGATAGCCCACCGAGAGCTGTCCGTTGCCTTACCTTGCGACCGACGCGTTTCAGGTGCCGGTCCATCTGGGCGATGAAGTACGATGCGCAAATGTGTAAAATTTCCAACCGGCACGTGGGCACCAATTCCAGCAACATTTCTCGTACGAGCTGGAACCATAAACGCTGATTCGAGTCACCCGGAAGCAGTTACACAGCAGTGTCTAGCCGCACGAGTACGATGCGCACTTCATACACGTCGAACGGGTCGCCACTTCCAGCACGTCACAGCATCTGGGAGAGTTGAATTGCAGGTACGTTTCCCGCCACAACACGATCCATTCATTCATTGCGAGCACAAGACAGACAAAGACGTCTACCTCTTGATTCTCTCGAGTCCCTTATAATAGAGGCCTAACTCGCACTTCGTCTTTCTTACATCGGTTACAGAACGACGATCCTGAATGGTGTCGGCTGACACCTCCACGAGTGACAAACCAGGAAGCCAATCACTACACTTCCTCGCCACTAGGCTGTCTTATTCTTTTCTGTCCTGATGAAGACCTGCCATAGATGCTTACGAATCTGCACTACATCTTAGGGTCGAAACGTTGAAGTTGTTAGTTCAACTTGTCCAGGCAACCCCACAACTAGAATACGGAATACATTCTCCTGCTGTGGTTTATGCATCTAATGTTGGACAACTTTATAAAATTTCGTCCATTTGTGTAATTATGTGTTATATATGTTATTATTTTTGTACAGCACCATGTCACTAAACACGATCAGTCACTAATTGCTTCACAGACCTACGTGCTTTATTGTGTTGGACAGCCGTATATAATTTGACTGATTCATCTCAAGAGTAAAAAGAAACTCATTCCCTGAACTGAGTGTACCGTCTATGTGTTTGTGTATTTCCTTCATTAATGATTAATGTTTTTTCGTGGCATGTATTAAGTACATTTGAAACTAAGTATACGTGACTCCCAACAGAACCACTGTTTTGTTTTACAACACGATCCACGGCTACGAGACAGACCAACTCTCAATGTGTACGAGCCGAGCAACAATCAGCAAGTACGAAACGAACCAATGATGAGCCATCACGCAGGTCATCCCAGTACCATATATCTATGACCGGATCAGGAACAGACTCGCACATCGCAGACTGTAAGTCAGACACCCACCACACAAACAAACGTCACAAACCCGTGAAATGCTACACACACAAAGGGAGTGGATATCCCTTCCTCCAGCAACAGCCAAAACATAGGGGTTATATGGCCATCACTACCAGCGGTCCCCTCACATAGGGGTGAGGTGCTCATCACAATCAGCAGTTCCCACACATAGGGCGGTGCCCATCACAACCAACAGTCCCTACTCATAGGGGAATGGATGCCCATCACTATTACCATCCCCACTCATAGGGGGCTGGATGCCCATCACCACCAGTATCCCCTACTGATAGGGGGCACAGTGACTATCACTACAAGTACCCCCTACCCATAGGGGGCTGGATGCCCATCACTATTACCATCACCACTTATGGGGGGCTGGATGTCCATCACTATTACCATTCCCACTCATAGGGGGCTGGATGCCCATCACTATTACCATCACCACTTATAGGGGGCTGAATGCCCATCACTATTGCCATCCTCACTCATAGGGGGCTGGATCCCCATCACCACCAGTACCCCCTACCCATAGGGGGCTGGATGCCCATTACTATTACCATCCCCACTCATAGGGAGATGGATGCCCATCACCACCAGTACCCCCTACCCATAGGGGGCCGGATGCCCATCACAACTACCATTCCCACTCATTGGGGGGCTGGATGCCCCTCACAACCATTATCTCCTACCCAGAGGGGGCCGGATGGCCATCACTACTACCATGCCCACTCATAGGGGGCTGGATGCCCATCACTATTACCATCCCCACTCATAGGAGGCTGGATGCCCATCACCACCAGTACCCCCTACCCATAGGGGACTGGATTCCCATAATTATTACCATCCCCACTCATAGGGGGGTGGATGCCCATCACCACCAGTACCCCCTACCTATAGGGGCTGGATGCCCATCACAACTACCATCCCCACTCATAGGGGGCTGGATGCCCATCACCACCAGTACCCCCTACCCATAGGGGGCACAATGCCCATCACTACAAATACCCCCTACCCATGGGGCTGAATGCCCATCACTATTACCATCCCCCATCACAGGGGTCTGGATGCCCATCACTATTACCATCCCCACTCACAGGGGGCCGGAAAACCCATCACCACCAGTACCCCCTACCTATAGGGGGCTGGATGCCCATCACAACTACCATCCCCACTCATAGAGGGCTGGATGCCCATCACCACCAGTACCCCCTAGGGGGCACAATGCCCATCACTACAAATACCCCCTACCCATGGGGCTGGATACCCATCACTATTACCATTCCCACTCACAGGGGTCTGGATGCCCAGCACTATTACCATTCCCACTCATAGGGTGCTGGATGCCCATCACCACCAGTACCCTCTACCCATAGGGGGCTGTATGCCTAGCACTACCAGCATTCACACACATAGGGTGACTAAGCAAACCCCCCTACCATCTTGGCAAGATAGTATGTTTTGTGTAAAATGCTCACAACACAGATTCTGACAGTGAACATACAATGTGACTCCCAACACATGTGTGCCCAAAAGGTGATTGTGGTGTTAAAAAATCCAGCATCTTAGGGTCATTGTGGTAATAAAGTCTAAACCCCCCATCACTACAGTGACCAAAAGGTGATTGCGTGGTTCAAAAATCCTGCATCTTAGGATCATTGGGGTAATAGGGTCTAAACCCCCCATCACTACAGTGACCAAAAGGTGATTGTGGGGTTCAAACATCTAGCATCTTAGGATCATTTTGGTAATGAGGTCTAAACCCCCATCACTACAGTGACCAGAGATGATTGTGGGGTTCAGAAATCCTGCATCTTAGGATCATTGTGGTAAAGGAGTCTACAGCTCCCATCACTACAGTCACCAAAAGGTGAGTGTGGACATGAAAAGAGTAGCATCTTTAAACCAGCATGCATGATTCCTGGTCCCAACACCACAAGCAATGTTGTGGCAATATAGTGGTTGTGTCACACACAAACATAGATTTGGAGAGGTAAAGATTGCTGTGTATCACAAGAACACCCTCTGCCATGTGCAGGCAAGCATCGGCCATGATCCCTGACAATGCCTCCAGTGTACAATTAGACAATGTGAAAAGTGAGCACCATGATGCATACACACATATATATACACGAACAGACACACAAACTAAGGAATCCCGTGGAGTCTGTAGATGTTAGATGGCCAAGTCCCATACCATGGCAGCAATGGGACATACCAAACATGATGAATGTTCAGGCTGATGAGCCAGGAGACACAGGAACACTAGGGAAAAACCTCCAAACAACATCCATCCAATGGACCGCAAACGCCATACTAATGCAGTGGTGCAGATGCACAAACACAGACAGGCATCCCCACACTGCATATCACACACAACATGTGTGTGTCTCAGTGTCCCCAGGCTAGTACACAACACAATACGGTGGGCTGAACTCTAATGACACAGATGTGTAAACAAAGCCATACAAAAGTAACTCATGAACTGTGCACCCCTATGTGGGCAAGCAGGCATTGTCAGATGAGTGGGATCCCAATGGATTCATGTGACACAACATGGGCGGCATAGCAACCAACACAGCAAGAGACAGACCCACTACAGCACTACCCTCATCGACCCTACATTGGGGTGATGGTAGCCTGTATGACAATCCCACTGTGATGACAAAGGTAGATGTTGCCCATACTGTGGAGTACAGTCACCTGTGTGCACTCGGTCATGTGTCCTGACCAACAAACTTCAATCACACCTACACAAACACAAATCACTGGCCAGGGCCTGTTATCAATGAGCAAAATGTAGGTATGGACCTAGCCATGAGACAACTCACATTTGGCCCTGGTGACATTGCTCATGCACCCATGACAATCCCAGGGGTGGTTTTGTTGGGATCTAAGGTACTCAAAAATCCTCACACATGTCCAGTCAACAACCCTTGTGAATGTCTGCCACACTGCTCAGTATGCGGTACATGGGTGTGAGAAAGTGCCATCTTTCCTGCCTTGGTATGCCCCCACTTTTGTTCTGAACTGCTGATGTGCTTGACTGAGTGTGTCCTGGGTCCCTGTTAATCAGGAACCCAGGGCCTGTGTTCCTTCCCTAAAAGAAAAAGCTATGCTGAAACAAAATACCCAATTGGCACCTCTGGCCACCTGTCAGCCCCCAGTAAAATGGTACCCTAGGTACCCAGGGCATGGTGACCTGAGGAGACCCCTGAGGGCTGTAGCACTTATTGTGCCACCCTCAGGGGCCCTGTACCCTGGCACCCACACCCTGCCTTTGCAGGCTGAGTGCCTAAGTACAGAACTAAAACAAGAGTCGACATGGCACACATCCCTCTGTGCCATGCCCACAGACCACACTGCCCTGGTATACTTCAGTCACCCCTCTAGCTGGGTGCCTTATGCCAGAGGTGAGGGCACAAGGGCATGATCCCTGTGCCTCTACAGTACCTAGGCCATTCCTGGGCACTATAAGTGCAGTGATGCCATTTAAAAGTTTATGGTGCTGGGAGGTTGTCATTACGAACGGTGATGGATCAAACCCAGATCTTTTGACTGGGTGTGAGTGTTTGATTGGTTCAGATGCTCCGTCCATCACCACCCCCCTTTTGTACCGCTTTGGCCGCCATAAGTGTGGCAGGGAATGCTCAGACGTGAGTCCCTTGCTCACTTTGCCACTGGATTCAAGCAAGCCGGGCTGAAGACGGCTGTAATGCCAGAAACCGGTCCCCGGAAGCTTGTTTCCGGTCCAGGGAAGGCATGGCTTGGCAGTTCGGGCTGGACTGTTCCCATGAGGCACAGGGTCAGACTGATTTGCATATAGCCATGTCTGAACTGGGGTGGCAGAGTGGGCTAAAGAACGGTGATGGATCAAACCCAGATCTTTTGACTGGGTGTGAGTGTTTAATTGGTTCAGATGCTCCGTCCATCACCACCCCCCTTTTGTACCGCTTTGGCCCCCATAAGTGTGGCAGGGTATGCTCAGACGTGAGTCCCTTGCTCACTTTGCCACTGGATTCAAGCAAGCCGGGCTGAAGACGGCTGTAATGCCTGAAACCGGTCCCCGGAAGCTTGTTTCCGGTCCAGGGAAGGCATGGCTTGGCAGTTCGTGCTGGACTGTTCCCATGAGGCACAGGGTCAGACTGATTTGCATATAGCCATGTCTGAACTGGGGTGGCAGAGTGGGCTAAAGAACGGTGATGGATCAAACCCAGATCTTTTGACTGGGTGTGAGGGTTTGATTGGTTCAGATGCTCCGTCCATCACCCCCCCTTTTGTACCGCTTTGGCCACCATAAGTGTGGCAGGGTATGCTCAGGCGTGAGTCCCTTGCTCACTTTGCCACTGGATTCAAGCAAGCCGGGCTGAAGACGGCTGTAATGCCAGGAACCTCTCCCCGGAAGCTTGTTTCCGGTCCAGGGAAGGCATGGCTTGGCAGTTCGGGTTGGACTGTTCCCATGAGGCACAGGGTCAGACTGATTTGCATATAGCCATGTCTGAACTGGGGTGGCAGAGTGGGCTAAAGAACGGTGATGGATCAAACCCAGATCTTTTGACTGGGTGTGAGTGTTTGATTGGTTCAGATGCTCCGTTCAGCACCACCCCCCTTTTGTACCGCTTTGGCCGCCATAAGTGTGGCAGGGTATGCTCAGACGTAAGTCCCTTGCTCACTTTGACCCTCGATTCAAGCAATCCGGGCTGAAGACGGCTGTAATGCCAGAAACCGGTCCCCGGAAGATTGTTTCCGGTCCAGGGAAGGCATGGCTTGGCAGTTCGGGCTGGACTGTTCCCATGAGGCACAGGGTCAGACTGATTTGCATATAGCCATGTCTGAACTGGGGTGGCAGAGTGGGCTAAAGAACGGTGATGGATCAAACCCAGATCTTTTGACTGGGTGTGAGTGTTTGATTGGTTCAGATGCTCCGTCCATCACCACCCCCCTTTTGTACCGCTTTGGCCGCCATAAGTGTGGCAGGGTATGCTCAGACGTGAGTCCCTTGCTCACTTTGCCACAGTTCGGGCTGGACTGTTCCCTAGAGGCACAGGGTCAGACTGATTTGCATATAGCCATGTCTGAACTGGGGTGGCAGAGTGGGCTAAAGAACGGTCATGGATTAAACCCAGATCTTTTGACTGGGTGTGAGTGTTTGATTGGTTCAGATGCTCCGTCCATCACCACCCCCTTTTGTACCACTGGATTCAAGCAAGCCGGGCTGAAGACGGCTGTAATGCCAGAAACCGGTCCCCGGAAGCTTGTTTCCGGTCCAGGGAAGGCATGGCTTGGCAGTTCGGGCTGGACTGTTCCCATGAGGCACAGGGTCAGACTGATTTGCATATAGCCATGTCTGAACTGGGGTGGCAGAGTGGGCTAAAGAACGGTGATGGATCAAATCCAGATCTTTTGACTGGGTGTGAGTGTTTGATTGGTTCAGATGCTCCGTCCATCACCACCCCCCTTTTGTACCATTACGAACTCCACAGCACCATAATGGCTACCCTGAAGACTGACAAGATTGGTACCAAACTTCTCAGCACTTTAAACCCGCACTGATGCCAGTGTGTGATTTAATGTAAAATGCACGAGAGGGCATCTTAGAGATGCCCTCCAAAACCCGAACCTACAATCCACGTCTGGGCTGAGTGGCTGCAGAGGCTGCCACACAGCAGACATGTTGCTGGACCCCTGGGTGGAGAGCCCCAGCTCTCCTGGGCCTGCAACAATGTACATCCTGGGCGAGGTGATGTGTCTCCTCCTCCAGGATGGACAGGGGGAAGCGTCAAAGGCATACCTCCTCTGAGAGCTTCTCCAGACCATTTGCTGAACCCAGCAACTGGCCCCCACCTGTTCTACCCCCACTCTGGCGGGAAGACTGGCAGGAAAAACTACGTCAGGAAGGAGGGTGTGCCAACCTTTGCCAACCCCACCCCTCAGGTGGAGGAGGCGAGGTAAAGCACGACCCCGGGCTCCGGCCATCTTGTAGATGGGGAGCCCTGCCCAATCCCAGCTAGGCTCCTGCACCCCTCCCACAGGAGAGGAGCAGGCTAGGGGGTGTCCTCACCCCAGGACAGGGACCCATTTGTCCCTGCCCTTGCCCTACCTGTAACGCCCCTAAATTTAGTATTTAGGGGCTCCCTGAATCTTCCTTCCTCAGATCCCGATATCAAAAGAAGAAAGAAGATCAAGAAGAAGAAGACCCGCCGCGCAGCTGCTAACAACAGGACAGCAACAACTGACTTGGCCCCAGCCCTACCAGCCTGTTGATCCTGGAACCTGCTCCTGCCTAATCCCGGTGACCTCCACGGACAGCAACCTTGGGACACCCAGAGGACCTGCCTGCCTTGACCCTCTCGAAGATTGGGACTCCCATCAGCAGAGGCTCTGCTGCAACACCCCACCTGGTGCTCACCAGGAAGCTCCGGACCAGCCCACTCTGCACCAGCTGAGCCCGGGCTGGGCCAACCCGAACCAAGACCACAAGGACGTCCCCCCGGCGACTGGGACCCAAAGTCCAGTGCCCAAAGACCCTCCTCGACGAACCAGCTGACGCCTGCAGACTCAGAACCAGGGGCCACCCCAACTGCGACCAGCCGAGGGTAAGCTTTTCCGACCCCCAAAGACACCCCTGCACCCGGCGCCCCATGGCCCCCTGTGCCTCCCTTTGGGGTACCTACCTGTGCTCCAAAACCCCAAATTACCTCTCGAAGTGCTGGTCGCCCCTGGAGAGTCACTGTCCCAAAGCCTGCAGCCTTTGTTCCTCTTTCAAGATCCTCATCGGATAACATTGAGCGCCCGACTGCTCAAAAGCACCCTGCACCCAGCCGCCCGAGTGCCGCTGGCTGTGACCTCTTTGCCCTATCCTACTTCCCCCCTTGCCCAGAGCAAGTAACCAGGAGCCCAGCTCCCAGAGCCGCGTGGTCTGCTAGCCAGCAGCCACCAACTGAAGGCCCCCTTGCCCTCATTGGATAACATTGGGCCTATCTACCTCTGCACCCAGCCGCCCCTGTGCCGCTGGGACTGAACTAACTGTACTCACCTGACCCTGGGGGACCCCGGAGTCTACGCCCAGAACCCTAACTTCACCAACCAAGTACTCACCTGGAAAACGGTAATTCACTTACCTGCCATTGGATAGTGCTTTACACTGTCCTCTGGTACTGCCTTACTGCTCGACCAAGCTACCACTTTGGAGAGTAAGGTCAGTTCTGACTTTAACCTCTGTTATACCTCTGGGGTTGGTGGACTCTATACACACTGTACTTCCTTCTAGTCCAGTATATATAGAGCCACTTTCTCACAATGGACGTACGAGGCGTATTTCTATCTGAACGCCACTTCCCACGGGTTGTCTACGGTGAAGACACCCTCTTTAGACGCTGGCATTGACTTTTTGCAGGACCATGCCTGGGAATATTTACTGGCGTTTTGGGTCAAATTATACTGGTTTGTTTGCCGGAATCAAGATTCACCGTATGTGATTTGGATACAATTGCCTTTCCAGTGAAGGAATAGCATTATAACAAGTGTTAAGTTATACACTTGAGGATACCATTAACTGGTGGCCACCCTCATCCATGGGGCGCTGTCTGCCTGCAGTATAGGTTTATTCCCCTACCCCGTTCTGAGGAAGACCCGTAGCTGAGGTGCTAACCAACCCTCCACAGCGCCAGGGTCGAAACGTCAACGCCCCCCCTCTTTCCTTGATGCCCGTACCCCATCCCCTGCCCTTTGAAAGACTATAACCAAAAGGTATGATTTATATACGTGGGGCAGGCTCAATACTAAGGGAACAGAACCTTAGCTCTTTTAGAACCTTTGGATTACATTTTTTACCTATTTTCTCTTTCTTCTCACTTGAGCACAACAACTTTTGCACTTTCTACTGCACCTGGCAGAATTCCCCCAACTTTCTTGGGATTCTTTTGCAAATATGTATATATGATTACAAATAAATTGCAAATTTATATTGCTATCAAACTTAGTGTGGTATAATCTGTTCGGGTATTTAGGATAGTACTGCTAACGCATTTAGTTTATGTGTTTTCCGTTCTTTTTCAGGATTAAGTCCCAAATTAAGTAGAAATTAATATCTCAATGAATATGTGATATGTAAACTGTGTCTAGGACCACCTTGTTGTTTATACTTTCTCACAATGGGCATGACGTGAAATCTACCAGAATCATTGGGATCCCTGCCACACTCCCACAACAATGTGGAACCGAAGGAGAGCCACAAAGAACACATGTCGACACCTTCCAACATTGCAGCTATGACCCTGATGAGTGGGAGTAGTCACACATACATACAAGTGACCCACTCACTGACAGATACCACATAGGGAAAACAACAGGATGTTGGCAACACAGAAGTGTCAAGGGGAATCCTGAATGTGTCCCACATGCGTTTGACAACATCCCTGGACCTTACAATTAAAACACCTAGGGATGACACCCTAATGACCAGTAGTCTGCCATCCACCTACATACCAGAAAACCCAGGACAAAGATGTTGGATGAACACATAACAACTCAGCAAGCGCTACAAACAGGAACATGTGTAAGGAACACAGGCTGTGTTGAAAAAGGGAAGGGAACACGCACAGACATGCTCACACTACACACACCATGGGCTCAGGCAATGTCATGGTATGACACACTGCCATGAGGGGACTCCACTCCTGGGAAAGGTCAGCTGTGCAAAACGTTGTCTGTCCAAGGCACTGTCATGTCAGCATAACACTTGTTCAGTGAGCCAACAATTACAACACAATGAAAGCTCTGGTCACATCAGCCTGTGTACTGGAGTGCCCCTTAAGTCATCTGCACATATGCAATACACATGTATAGCAAGTTGCACTGATGACACAGATTACTTGTGTACCATTGATGCACAAATCTGCCTGTCCAGTGGAGATGGGCCTAGTCAGGGAATCTTACAATGTGCACAAATGTAAGCCCAACATATGTGCATCAGTGTATGCCAAAGATGTGAAGTAGCAAACAAAAGGAGAAATTCCTGGTCCCCAAATTCTGCATACATTGCACCCTGAAATTGTAGCAAAGGATGTCACGAATACATACCAGAATAGTACACATATCCCATGGACCACATGGAGTCCATCACATTAACAAATCCATTTTTTATACCTTTAAAAAAAACATTACAACAGCAAGTTCATGGATAACAACAATTGACTTTATTCAGCAATAAAATTCTTGTAACTGTTAAGTCCATAATGTGAAAAAAGACCAATGGCCAGTCCTTTTCAAGAGTCCTACCAGGGTGACATATGACAACTTGTCACCTAGTGCTTTCCTGCACTGCTACGGCCAAGGAACATCTCCCCTTGGAGGGCCATACATAAGGGCAGGCTAGGCACCGCAGGGACAGGATCAGGGGACAGCAGAATGGGGCAGGGGAGGGGTAGTGGGTACAGGAGTATCGTTGGCAACTGCAGTGGAGGTGTCTGACACAGTGGGAGCCATCAGGACTCAAGTCATATGGGGTGGTTGCTGGAACCACTGCAGTGGGCAGGTCAGATGGTGTGGACGGGGTCGCCACCGCAGTGCCCAAGTCAGACGGGGTGCATGTGTTCTTTACTGCAGTGCCAATCTCAAGAGTAGTGAAATGGGGTTCAGTTGAGGTGAGCAGGACAGAGGGGGGGCATAGTCTCCACACCAGTGGAAGGAACAGGCTGAGCATGTGAGGTGGGGGTGGACGTGCATGTGGTAGGGGGGAGGGCCTAAGCATTTTGGGTATGTGGTATTGGTGTGTGTGGGAACCTGGGGCAGGGTATGGCGTGGGACCTGTGGAGTGGTGGCCTGGGGGCTGCAGGACAGAGACTGTGTGGTAGAAGCACGTGATTGTGGTAGGGCTTGCCCTTCCTGGTCCGGGGGATTTGTGGATGGGGCCTCAGTGTTTGTGCACCTGGGTGAGGGTGTCCGTGTGGCAGGGGAACTCCCCTCTGTGCGTGGTGACGTCCTCTTCCCCTTGTAAGTTGGAGCAGATGGATCAGTGGGGAAGAGGCAAAGGTCACAGAGGAAGAGCTGCTTGGAAGGGGGAGTTTTAGGTGAGGCAAGGGAAGGGGTTTTAGAGGGAGAGGCATCTGAGTACTGCAGAGTGCTCGTGGATGCCTGTTTGTGTGTCTGTGACCTATCCCCTGTGTGTGTGCCATCAATCCCCGGAGTATGCGTGCTTGTGGTTCTAGATTTCTTCTTGCATGTCTGTGTATGGCTTGTGCCTGTTGTGGTGTGTGCCTGTGCCAGTGGTTGTGTTTGTTGGACAGGTAGGGTAGTGGGGATTGTGGATGTGGCAAAGGTAGGAGGGGTGAGGCCCTGTTGGAGGAGGGACACTGCTTCTGTCTGTGTGGAGGCCATGGCCTGAATGGTCCGATGTAGGGCAGACATGTTCAATGAGTTGCCCTCCATGAAGGACACCAGTTGTGTCAACAGACTGGTGTGAGAATGGAAGACACTCAGCATCGCTGTCTGCCCTACATGTACCTGCATAAGTAAGTCCACAGACTCCACACTCAGGGCAGCAGGGGAGACAGGGGAAGGGGGTACGGTGCCCGGCACGGAGACATGCTCCCTTACATGGGAGCCTCCATGGACATCTGGGATGTGAGTAGATGGGAGGGTGGAGATGGTAGTGATGGTGGGGACAGACTCGCTAGGTGTTGTCTGGGGTCTGCTGACACCCTCCTCCACAAGGGAGTCATCACTGAAGCTTCTGTGTTCCTCTGCCGAGGTGGTCATAGCTGAGGTCTCCTCAGTGTGGCTCCCCTCACCCTCTGTGCCACTGGGTCCCTCAGATTCCTCTGCAGCGGACCCTGTCTGGCACTGCGGCTACTCCTGGTCTGTGGAGCTGTCTCCTCCAGTAGCCGTAGATGTAACTGCAAACAATCAGGGTAAACAGATCCACATCAGTCACCTGTATTGACCTCACACATCACAGTCACTACAGCACATGATTTGCAGAATATTGCCAAAAGTGCTGATACATACTTGAACAAGACACATGTCAGTCTGCCAGTCAACCATGCCCCTCATATCCTACCCGTCCATGGACCCATCTGTCTGGTGCATATAGTTTGCCACTACTCATATGTGCACACATGCACCACATAGACAGTTGTCTGAACTGCAGGATTTGTGATAGAAATATGTCAGTACGCACATATCCCATCTCCTGCCACTGACTCAGTACATGTGTCAGGATAAGGGATGGCCAAAGTCATTGTCAGTAATATGGATATGCTTCCGTCACCAGACACCATGATGTGCTCATGTATTGATGGCCGATGCCACAATTGAGTGCATGTAGGACAACTGACATTACTGCAGGATACACATGTGCAAGTGGTATACCATGCTACAGGCCAGTCTGGTTTATCAGTCATTACTGGCTTCAGTCACAGGGGCAGTGCATCCACAAATAAACAGTCTGCACTGTGTCACAATCATGTATTTGTGGTGAATGTAAGCCCTGCAGCTGTCAGGTATACATGTTCTCCCACTGCTATCCACATCATAAGGCTTCTGATGATCCCAAGTTATACAAATGCTACAGTTGAGTGACTGCAAGCACGAATCTGTCAACATGATCACATCACAGTCTGTGAGAATGAATTAAAGCTGCCTGCACTTGAACGTCAAATACACCATTAGGCACAGTCACTGTTTGACCCCATTGTGATGATCCAACAGCCACATCTCAGCTGGCTGCCAACCCCAAACTGTTTGACACCCCAGGAGTCTAAAAAGCTAGGCCACTCCACAATGACACAGAGGCAGACACCTGATTGCACATTTCACAATGCACTAAATGGAGGTTGACACACAGGAGTAGGAGAACAGAGTGTACTTCATGTCCAGAGTAGGCATACCTGTCCTGGTCCATGTGCAACATGGGATTACCCTGAACACTAGGCATGTGTCTAAGCATGTGTGACACACATGCAGTACATACTTCTGAGGCCCCAACATTGTCCCACCTGTTGCATGGGTATGTGGTAAATACCCAAGACACATATGGTGAGGCAGAGCAGCAATTAGAACACATATTAATAGCTCACACAGAGTGCCTGTCAGATATCTGGCAATGTGCAGACACATGCCAATCAATTGCCTCACTCATGAAGCCCAAAAGATTGCACCGGTAGCAGATGCTGTTTCCCACCTCCACCTTGGACAACAGCAGGGGCACACAACTCAAGTGAGACAAGTCATAGACTGAAAGGACCCCACCTGTGTATCAGATGAGGATGGGCCATAACCTAATTTATGCACATGACTCTTGTTCAAAGAAAACACGATTGCCTGGTCTCAGTTTTATGCTGTATTTTTTAATTATCAGCAAAAGAATGATGATGAGCTTGTATTTACTTGCAAAGCTCATGTATGATTTCACTACATTAGAATCATATAAGTCATTACTTCATTCCTTACATGAGGTTCAAAACACGATCAAAATTTGATTATACATTTAGAACATTAAATCAATAAATCATTTTGTGCAAACAACAAATACACCATACAAATGCAAAAAATTTAATTATACAAAACATTTTTTAGAGGTACACCAGAGTCAATTAAACTTCAGTCCTGTCTCAATATTATTTCTGAGTCTTTTTTAAGGACTGATTGTCACCGTGGGACAGTTTTGAACTGATGTGTCCGACTCGGACACCCTGTCTCTATTTTCAACCCTTGGTGACGGAGAACTGGATATGCTCTGGAAAAGCCGACGCGTTTCCAAACCCGGTCCAATCTTTCGGGATTTTCCTCAGGGCGAACCTGGGTACCTAACAAGTTAAAAATACGCTATTAGTTCCTTCTCCTTTTTCCATAAAGATTGTTATACTCTGACTTGTGAGCGCCTGGAGTTTTTACCTTCTCAATCCAGCGCCGCTCCTAACATTTGTATTCCAGAGTTATTTTCTTTTTCACTACCTGCGAAGGTGTGAACGAAAGGGGATTAATTTTGGTCAGTGAACATTTAAACGGGGGCATCTCTACGAAAATGATGTGCCTTCTCAAGACTTACTTGTGATTGATGAATGCGATGAGCTCGTGCTTTGGCAGATCCTACGTTTGTAACAGTCTAGCGACTTCACCCCTCTGTTTTTAAGAAAAATAACAAATTGCCAAAATGACTTATGTCATTCAAAATGTGTGCGTGCTCTTTTTTACTAAGTTACAAAGTGACAGGTTCTTACTTGTGTGGGCAGTGGTGGTTTGTGGAGCCAAACGACGATACTTCATTTTGGGAGTTGGCTGGCCGCCTTCATTCTTGTTTTACTGAAAAACGGTTGAAGGTTGACATTAATCTTGTGCATCTGAGGTTACGAGGTAAGAGTGGGGCACTGCGTTTTTATCAGTTGCTCACCTTGCTTTCTTCGGTATGCTGCTCGATTCAGCGCTCCTTCTAGTGAGCATTCGGCTGCAGCGTTGCTGTATGTAAACGAGCACCACGCCTTTGGAGTCACGTGGTTACTATCGTGGGTGTTTGTGGGACTTGTAGTTCTATCTCTTTTGAGCCTAGTAATTAAAAATTGAGGTGGGGGGAGGGGGGGCGATCGCAGTGTTTGGGGGATATGGGTCATTTTATTTCATGTCTACTGTATCTGCGCGTGCGCGCATTTCTTTAAGTGCCGGTTTTGCTATCAGAGGATTCAGTAAATATTTCTTTGTAATTCAGAAAGTTCGTTCATCCCATCGGTCACGCAGTTGAACTTCAGTATCAGATATGCTTCCTTTTGCATTAACAAACTCTCTACATCTCCACCTCGTGGGGGAATCTTTATACCGGACAATACAGTCCATTTAAAATCCTTTTCACTGTGTCCACATTGCTGAAAATGTTGTACCATCGGGGCTGTTAATATGTTTTGCTTTATTCTAGAACGATGCTGTGTTACCCTTTGGTTTATTTGTTGGGTCGTCTTGCCTATGTATAATTTTGGGCAAGGGCAGATAATGGCATAGACTAAGTTGCGGCTTTTGCAATTAGTAAATTCTTTGTGTGTCCATTTAATGTTGTTATGTTGGAATACTGTTCCTTCTATCGTGTTGGGGCAGGACACACACGTGCCACATTAATGGTGGCCTTCTACAGGTTTCAGTCTCCATAGCGTGCGTAGGTCAGTTTTGACCTGACTCACTCCTAAATCTGCCCGGACAATCTGCTGTCCTATGCTCTTATTTTTCTTCAGGGCGAACAGTGGTTTTTCTAAGGGCATTTCCGACCCAGCAATCAAGTGCCAATTTTTTAGAATGATGGATTTGAATTTGTTTGTATGTGGACCATATGTTGACACACATACTAGCCTGTCAGTGGGATCTTTTTGTTTTTTAGTCAGTAATTCATCTCTAGGTGTATACCAAGCACGTTTGATCGAATGTTTTAACAGTTTGCCCGGATAACCTCTTGTTTTTAATTGGTTGCTCATTATTTCAGCATTTGCTACAAAGTCATCTTTTCTTGCACAATTCCTCCTGATCCTAAGCATTTGGCTATAGGGGAGATTAGCTCGTAGATTTTGAGGATGATAGCTGGTATAATGGAGAGTTGTGTTTTTGTCTGTCTCTTTGCGATGTAGTGTTGTGAATAGTTTTTGGTCCTCTGGGAAGACTTCCACGTCCAAAAATGTGAGACAAGTTTTACTAGATGTCACAGTGAACTTGATATCTGGATGTCTCAAGTTTAACCATTCGTGGAAATGAGTCAATGTTTCTTCTGAGCCCCTCCATTGGCACCAGATATCGTCGATGTAACGATACCACGTTACTATGTTGTCAATGAATGGATTGTTATGGTACACGAAACATTCCTCGTACAGGGCCATGAAGAGGACCGCCATCTCCGGGGCATAAGGACACCCCATGGCGGTCCCCTTCACCTGCACGTAGAACGCATCCATGAACCGAAAGTAGTTCCTTTTTAGTGCTATCCTGGCAAGGTCTGTAATGAATTCTGTGGGCACTCTTTGTGGTTTCGGGCGAGTTTCTAGGAAGAACTCGATTGCTTCAAGTCCCTCCTCTTGAGGGATTTGTGTATAAAGGGAGATGACGTCAAAGGTCACCATCAAATCTCGATTTTCATCAAACGTTGCTTCCTGTATCTTATTAATAAAGAGATAGAACTACAAGTCCCACAAACACCCACAATAGTAACCACGTGACTCCAAAGGCGTGGTGCTCGTTTACATACAGCAACGCCGCAGCCGAACGCTCACTAGAAGGAGCGCTGAATCGAGCAGCATACCAAAGAAAGCAAGGTGAGCAACTGATAAAAACGCAGTGCCCCACTCTTACCTCGTAACCTCAGATGCACAAGATTAATGTCAACCTTCAACCGTTTTTCAGTAAAACAAGAATGAAGGCGGCCAGCCAACTCCCAAAATGAAGTATCGTCGTTTGGCTCCACAAACCACCACTGCCCACACAAGTAAGAACCTGTCACTTTGTAACTTAGTAAAAAAGAGCACGCACACATTTTGAATGACATAAGTCATTTTGGCAATTTGTTATTTTTCTTAAAAACAGAGGGGTGAAGTCGCTAGACTGTTACAAACGTAGGATCTGCCAAAGCACGAGCTCATCGCATTCATCAATCACAAGTCAGTCCTGAGAAGGCACATCATTTTTGTAGAGATGCCCCCGTTTAAATGTTCACTGACCAAAATTAATCCCCTTTCGTTCACACCTTCGCAGGTAGTGAAAAGAAAATAACTCTGGAATACAAATGTTAGGAGCGGCGCTGGATTGAGAAGGTAAAAACTCCAGGCGCTCACAAGTCAGAGTATAACAATCTTTATGGAAAAAGGAGAAGGAACAAATAGCGTATTTTTAACTTGTTAGGTACCCAGGTTCGCCCTGAGGAAAAACCCGAAAGATTGGACCGGGTTTGGAAACGCGTCGGCTTTTCCAGAGCATATCCAGTGGTCCGTCACCAAGGGTTGAAAATAGAGACAGGGTGTCCGAGTCGGACACATCAGTTCAAAACTGTCCCACGGTGACAATCAGTCCTTAAAAAAGACTCAGAAATAATATTGAGACAGGACTGAAGTTTAATTGACTCTGGTGTACCTCTAAAAAATATTTTGTATAATTAAATTTTTTGCATTTGTATGGTGTATTTGTTGTTTGCACAAAATGATTTAATGATTTAATGTTCTAAATGTATAATCAAATTTTGATCGTGTTTTGAACCTCATGTAAGGAATGAAGTAATGACTTATATGATTCTAATGTAGTGAAATCATACATGAGCTTTGCAAGTAAATACAAGCTCATCATCATTCTTTTGCTGATAATTAAAAAATACAGAATAAAACTGAGACCAGGCAATCGTGTTTTCTTAGTATATATATGTCCAGCCTGGCTCTGAGGACAAACCCTAATTGTGTATAACCTAATTGAGCGGGCAACCCCCGCGAGGGTCGGCAACTAAATAAGCCCTTAAACAATTAAGTGCTTACCAAAACGGACTATTCATAATAGTCCGTAAATTATGTCGGAGGAGGAAACACTTTCTTTTTCAGAAGACCATATTAAAAATGTAATCTCAGGTCCTTCTCCTTTTTCCGCAATTAAACTAAGTTCTAACGCTCAGCAACAGAATGAGACTGAGAAACTAACTAGGCTAACCAAACAACACATCAGAACCGAACTTCATGGGCATTTCTTATTCGAACATTTAAAAGCTGGTACAATACCTTGGGGTCTTCAAGTCAAAAACGTGCCGGTAGTGTTCACAGAGGATCCAGTATACAAAAAAGGTTTTAGCTATATAGCCACAAAATGCAGTAGGGACCTCATGGTCCATACAGTAGAAACTGCTAAAAGGATCTGCGATAAAGAATTGGAGGAGATTCAGACTTTGGCCAAAGCTATTGAAGATAACCACACTGTCACTGAAGCCAAAGCCCTTCTTGACAAAGTAGAAAAAGAAATCCAAACATTCAGGGACAATACTAGTAGTTATAGGACTAATAAGTTTGAAAAAGACGTAAAGACATTTAAATTGGAAACGGTATATCCGTATTTAAAGGACGACTATTATACCCAAATAGAATACCGACGGGCCTTGTCACAGTACCAGGGACGTTCATAAAATCGATTCCTAACCTTTTCAGAAAGTTCGTCATCAGAGTCAACAGGGGACGCTGATCCAAGAGAAGGTTCTTCTAAACGCAACAACTCTTTTTTAGAGAAAGGAGAAGCAAGAAACCGGGTCAAATTCAAACAGCCCACAGCATGGGAAATGAGAACCCGCAGAAATTATTACAAAAGTTAACAGAAACGTCGATAGTCAATTTGTCTGACAAACAATTGACAGGCCATGAGACTGAAGTTTTAGAGTTGGGTTTAAAATTTGTTCCTGTAGCTAACACTGACTTAACCAAACTCAAAATTGAGGCCCTGGAATTTTGTAGAAAACTACGATTAAAAGCGTACTTCGCAAATAGAGAAGACACACGACCACAGGAACCATCGGGTCTATCTAATAAGTCTAAATTCACACCCCCTCCTCAGACTGTTCCTAAAGAAATTATAGCATTCGAACAAGCCGTTCTTTCATCCATCACGCAGTTGAGCAAACAAAAGATGTTTTTTAAAAGGAATTTGACAAAAGAGCAACAAGCAGCCATTCGGGACCTCCGAAATGATGAAACAATAGTAGTTAAACCTGCGGACAAGGGTGGAGCCTTAGTGGTCTGGGCCAAAGACAAATATGTGGCAGAAGCACATAGACACATTGACCAAGTGGATTGGTACAGAGTACTAAATGAAGATCCCACATCACAAATACAAAATGAAATTCACATCAAACTAACAGAGGGATTTGACAAAGGCATCTTAGGGCCCAAGAAATTTGAGTACTTAATGAAAAAGAAACCACGTACTCCAGTAATATATTTCCTGCCCAAACTACATAAAAATTCAACTGAACCACCCGGGAGGCCAATTGTCTCCGGATGTGATTCGATATTGGAGCCACTGGCCAAATACGTTGATGTGTTCTTAAAACCGTTCCTAGGCGAGGTGAAATCATACCTCCGGGACACCATGGACCTTATTAATAAGATACAGGAAGCAACGTTTGATGAAAATCGAGATTTGATGGTGACCTTTGACGTCATCTCCCTATATACACAAATCCCTCAAGAGGAGGGACTTGAAGCAATCGAGTTCTTCCTAGAAACTCGCCCGAAACCACAAAGAGTGCCCACAGAATTCATTACAGACCTTGCCAGGATAGCACTAAAAAGGAACTACTTTCGGTTCATGGATGCGTTCTACGTGCAGGTGAAGGGGACCGCCATGCGGTGTCCTTATGCCCCGGAGATGGCGGTCCTCTTCATGGCCCTGTACGAGGAACGTTTCGTGTACCATAACAATCCATTCATTGACAACATAGTAACGTGGTATCGTTACATCGACGATATCTGGTGCCAATGGAGGGGCTCAGAAGAAACATTGACTCATTTCCACGAATGGTTAAACTTGAGACATCCAGATATCAAGTTCACTGTGACATCTAGTAAAACTTGTCTCACATTTTTGGACGTGGAAGTCTTCCCAGAGGACCAAAAACTATTCACAACACTACATCGCAAAGAGACAGACAAAAACACAACTCTCCATTATACCAGCTATCATCCTCAAAATCTACGAGCTAATCTCCCCTATAGCCAAATGCTTAGGATCAGGAGGAATTGTGCAAGAAAAGATGACTTTGTAGCAAATGCTGAAATAATGAGCAACCAATTAAAAACAAGAGGTTATCCGGGCAAACTGTTAAAACATTCGATCAAACGTGCTTGGTATACACCTAGAGATGAATTACTGACTAAAAAACAAAAAGATCCCACTGACAGGCTAGTATGTGTGTCAACATATGGTCCACATACAAACAAATTCAAATCCATCATTCTAAAAAATTGGCACTTGATTGCTGGGTCGGAAATGCCCTTAGAAAAACCACTGTTCGCCCTGAAGAAAAATAAGAGCATAGGACAGCAGATTGTCCGGGCAGATTTAGGAGTGAGTCAGGTCAAAACTGACCTACGCACGCTATGGAGACTGAAACCTGTAGAAGGCCACCATAAATGTGGCACGTGTGTGTCCTGCCCCAACACGATAGAAGGAACAGTATTCCAACATAACAACATTAAATGGACACACAAAGAATTTACTAATTGCAAAAGCCGCAACTTAGTCTATGCCATTATCTGCCCTTGCCCAAAATTATACATAGGCAAGACGACCCAACAAATAAACGAAAGGGTAACACAGCATCGTTCTAGAATAAAGCAAAACATATTAACAGCCCCGATGGTACAACATTTTCAGCAATGTGGACACAGTGAAAAGGATTTTAAATGGAATGTATTGTCCGGTATGAAGATTCCCCCACGAGGTGGAGATGTAGAGAGTTTGTTAATGCAAAAGGAAGCATATCTGATACTGAAGTTCAACTGCGTGACCGATGGGATGAACGAACCTTCTGAATTACAAAGAAATATTTACTGAATCCTCTGATAGCAACACCGGCACTTAAAGAAATGCGCGCACGCGCAGATACAGTAGACATGAAATAAAATGACCCATATCCCCCAAACACTGCGATCGCCCCCCCCCTCCCCCCACCTCAATTTTTATTTACTAGGCTCAAAAGAGATAGAACTACAAGTCCCACAAACACCCACGATAGTAACCACGTGACTCCAAAGGCGTGGTGCTCGTTTACATACAGCAACGCCGCAGCCGAACGCTCACTAGAAGGAGCGCTGATTCGAGCAGCATACCGAAGAAAGCAAGGTGAGCAACTGATAAAAACGCAGTGCCCCACTCTTACCTCGTAACCTCAGATGCACAAGATTAATGTCAACCTTCAACCGTTTTTCAGTAAAACAAGAATGAAGGCGGCCAGCCAACTCCCAAAATGAAGTATCGTCGTTTGGCTCCACAAACCACCACTGCCTACACAAGTAAGAACCTGTCACTTTGTAACTTAGTAAAAAAGAGCACGCACAAATTTTGAATGACATAAGTCATTTTGGCAATTTGTTATTTTTCTTAAAAACAGAGGGGTGAAGTCGCTAGACTGTTATAAACGTAGGATCTGCCAAAGCACGAGCTCATCGCATTCATCAATCACAAGTAAGTCCTGAGAAGGCACATCATTTTCGTAGAGATGCCCCCGTTTAAATGTTCACTGACCAAAATTAATCCCCTTTCGTTCACACCTTCGCAGGTAGTGAAAAGAAAATAACTCTGGAATACAAATGTTAGGAGCGGCGCTGGATTGAGAAGGTAAAAACTCCAGGCGCTCACAAGTCAGAGTATAACAATCTTTATGGAAAAAGGAGAAGGAACTAATAGCGTATTTTTAACTTGTTAGGTACCCAGGTTCGCCCTGAGGAAAAACCCGAAAGATTGGACCGGGTTTGGAAACGCGTCGGCTTTTCCAGAGCATATCCAGTGCTCCGTCACCAAGGGTTGAAAATAGAGACAGGGTGTCCGAGTCGGACACATCAGTTCAAAACTGTCCCACGGAGACAATCAGTCCTTAAAAAAGACTCAGAAATAATATTGAGACAGGACTGAAGTTTAATTGACTCTGGTGTACCTCTAAAAAATGTTTTGTATAATTTAATTTTTTGCATTTGTATGGTGTATTTGTTTGCACAAAATGATTTAATGATTTAATGTTCTAAATGTATAATCAAATTTTGATCGTGTTTTGAACCTCATGTAAGGAATGAAGTAATGACTTATATGATTCTAATGTAGTGAAATCATACATGAGCTTTGCAAGTAAATACAAGCTCATCATCATTCTTTTGCTGATAAGTAAAAAATACAGCATAAAACTGAGACCAGGCAATCGTGTTTTCTTAGTATATATATGTCCAGCCTGGCTCTGAGGACAAACCCTAATTGTGTATAACCTAATTGAGCGGGCAACCCCCGCGAGGGTCGGCAACTAAATAAGCCCATAAACAATTAAGTGCTTACCAAAACGGTCTATTCATAATAGTCCGTAAATTATGTCGGAGGAGGAAACACTTTCTTTTTCTGAAGACCATATTAAAAATTTAATCTCAGGTCCTTCTCCTTTTTCCGCCATTAAACTAAGTTCTAACGCTCAGCAACAAAATGAGACTGAGAAACTAACTAGGCTAACCAAAAAACACATCAGAACCGAACTTCAAGGGCATTTCTTATTCGAACATTTAAAAGCTGGTACAATACCTTGGGGTCTTCAAGTCAAAAACGTGCCGGTAGTGTTCACAGAGGATCCAGTATACAAAAAAGGTTTTAGCTATATAGCCACAAAATGCAGTAGGGACCTCATGGTCCATACAGTAGAAACTGCTAAAAGGATCTGCGATAAAGAATTGGAGGAGATTCAGACTTTGGCCAAAGCTATTGAAGATAACCACACTGTCACTGAAGCCAAAGCCCTTCTTGACAAAGTAGAAACAGAAATCCAAACATTCAGGGACAATACTATTAGTTATAGGACTAATAAGTTTCAAAAAGACGTAAAGACATTTAAATTGGAAACGGTATATCCGTATTTAAAGGACGACTATTATACCCAAATAGAATCCCGACGGGCCTTGTCACAGTACCAGGGACGTTCAAAAAATCGATTCCTAACCTTTTCAGAAAGTTCGTCATCAGAGTCAACAGGGGACGCTGATCCAAGAGAAGGTTCTTCTAAACGCAACAACTCTTTTTTAGAGAAAGGAGAAGCAAGAAACCGGGTCAAATTCAAACAGCCCACAGCATGGGAAATGAGAACCCGCAGAAATTATTACAAAAGTTAACAGAAACGTCGATAGTAAATTTGTCTGACAAACAATTGACAGGCCATGAGACTGAAGTTTTAGAGTTGGGTTTAAAATTTGTTCCTGTAGCTAACACTGACTTAACCAAACTCAAAATTGAGGCCCTGGAATTTTGTAGAAAACTACGATTAAAAGCGTACTTCGCAAATAGAGAAGACACACGACCACAGGAACCATCGGGTCTATCTAATAAGTCTAAATTCACACCCCCTCCTCAGACTGTTCCTAAAGAAATTATAGCATTTGAACAAGCCGTTCTTTCATCCATCACGCAGTTGAGCAAACAAAAGATGTTTTTTAAAAGGAATTTGACAAAAGAGCAACAAGCAGCCATTCGGGACCTCCGAAATGATGAAACAATAGCAGTTAAACCTGCGGACAAGGGTGGAGCCTTAGTGGTCTGGGCCAAAGACAAATATGTGGCAGAAGCACATAGACACATTGACCAAGTGGATTGGTACAGAGTACTAAATGAAGATCCCACATCACAAATACAAAATGAAATTCACATCAAACTAACAGAGGGATTTGACAAAGGCATCTTAGGGCCCAAGGAATTTGAGTACTTAATGAAAAAGAAACCACGTACTCGAGTAATATATTTTCTGCCCAAACTACATAAAAGTTCAACTGAACCACCCGGGAGGCCAATTGTCTCCGGATGTGATTCGATATTGGAGCCACTGGCCAAATACGTTGATGTGTTCTTAAAACCGTTCCTAGGCGAGGTGAAATCATACCTCCGGGACACCATGGACGTTATTAATAAGATACAGGAAGCAACGTTTGATAAAAATCGAGATTTGATGGTGACCTTTGACGTCATCTCCCTTTATACACAAATCCCTCAAGAGGAGGGACTTGAAGCAATCGAGTTCTTCCTAGAAACTCGCCCGAAACCACAAAGATTGCCCACAGAATTCATTACAGACCTTGCCAGGATAGCACTAAAAAGGAACTACTTTCGGTTCATGGATGCGTTCTACGTGCAGGTGAAGGGGACCGCCATGGGGTGTCCTTATGCCCCAGTGATGGCGGTCCTCTACATGGCCCTGTACGAGGAACGTTTCGTGTTCCATAACAATCCATTCATTGACAACATAGTAACGTGGTATCGTTACATCGACGATATCTGGTGCCAATGGAGGGGCTCAGAAGAAACATTGACTCATTTCCACGAATGGTTAAACTTGAGACATCCAGATATCAAGTTCACTGTGACATCTAGTAAAACTTGTCTCACATTTTTGGACGTGGAAGTCTTCCCAGAGGACCAAAAACTATTCACAACACTACATCGCAAAGAGACAGACAAAAACACAACTCTCCATTATACCAGCTATCATCCTCAAAATCTACGAGCTAATCTCCCCTATAGCCAAATGCTTAGGATCAGGAGGAATTGTGCAAGAAAAGATGACTTTGTAGCAAATGCTGAAATAATGAGCAACCAATTAAAAACAAGAGGTTATCCGGGCAAACTGTTAAAACATTCGATCAAACGTGCTTGGTATACACCTAGAGATGAATTACTGACTAAAAAACAAAAAGATCCCACTGACAGGCTAGTATGTGTGTCAACATATGGTCCACATACAAACAAATTCAAATCCATCATTCTAAAAAATTGGCACTTGATTGCTGGGTCGGAAATGCCATTAGAAAAACCACTGTTCGCCCTGAAGAAAAATAAGAGCATAGGACAGCAGATTGTCCGGGCAGATTTAGGAGTGAGTCAGGTCAAAACTGACCTACGCACGCTATGGAGACTGAAACCTGTAGAAGGCCACCATAAATGTGGCACGTGTGTGTCCTGCCCCAACACGATAGAAGGAACAGTATTCCAACATAACAACATTAAATGGACACACAAAGAATTTACTAATTGCAAAAGCCGCAACTTAGTCTATGCCATTATCTGCCCTTGCGCAAAATTATACATAGGCAAGACGACCCAACAAATAAACCAAAGGGTAACACAGCATCGTTCTAGAATAAAGCAAAACATATTAACAGCCCCGATGGTACAACATTTTCAGCAATGTGGACACAGTGAAAAGGATTTTAAATGGACTGTATTGTCCGGTATAAAGATTCCCCCACGAGGTGGAGATGTAGAGAGTTTGTTAATGCAAAAGGAAGCATATCTGATACTGAAGTTCAACTGCGTGACCGATGGGATGAACGAACTTTCTGAATTACAAAGAAATATTTACTGAATCCTCTGATAGCAACACCGGCACTTGAAGAAATGCGCGCACGCGCAGATACAGTAGACATGAAATAAAATGACCCATATCCCCCAAACACTGCGATCGCCCCCCCCCTCCCCCCACCTCAATTTTTAATTACTAGGCTGAAAAGAGATAGAACTACAAGTCCCACAAACACCCACGATAGTAACCACGTGACTCCAAAGGCGTGGTGCTCGTTTACATACAGCAACGCCGCAGCCGAACGCTCACTAGAAGGAGCGCTGAATCGAGCAGCATACCGAAGAAAGCAAGGTGAGCAACTGATAAAAACGCAGTGCCCCACTCTTACCTCGTAACCTCAGATGCACAAGATTAATGTCAACCTTCAACCGTTTTTCAGTAAAACAAGAATGAAGGTGGCCAGCCAACTCCCAAAATGAAGTATCGTCGTTTGGCTCCACAAACCACCACTGCCCACACAAGTAAGAACCTGTCACTTTGTAACTTAGTAAAAAAGAGCACGCACACATTTTGAATGACATAAGTCATTTTGGCAATTTGTTATTTTTCTTAAAAACAGAGGGGTGAAGTCGCTAGACTGTTACAAACGTAGGATCTGCCAAAGCACAAGCTCATCGCATTCATCAATCACAAGTCAGTCCTGAGAAGGCACATCATTTTCGTAGAGATGCCCCCGTTTAAATGTTCACTGACCAAAATTAATCCCCTTTCGTTCACACCTTCGCAGGTAGTGAAAAGAAAATAACTCTGGAATACAAATGTTAGGAGCGGCGCTGGATTGAGAAGGTAAAAACTCCAGGCGCTCACAAGTCAGAGTATAACAATCTTTATGGAAAAAGGAGAAGGAACTAATAGCGTATTTTTAACTTGTTAGGTACCCAGGTTCGCCCTGAGGAAAACCCCGAAAGATTGGACCGGGTTTGGAAACGCGTCGGCTTTTCCAGAGCATATTCAGTGCTCCGTCACCAAGGGTTGAAAATAGAGACAGGGTGTCCGAGTCGGACACATCAGTTCAAAACTGTCCCACGGTGACAATCAGTCCTTAAAAAAGACTCAGAAATAATATTGAGACAGGACTGAAGTTTAATTGACTCTGGTGTACCTCTAAAAAATGTTTTGTATAATTAAATTTTTTGCATTTGTATGGTGTATTTGTTGTTTGCACAAAATGATTTAATGATTTAATGTTCTAAATGTATAATAAAATTTTGATCGTGTTTTGAACCTCATGTAAGGAATGAAGTAATGACTTATATGATTCTAATGTAGTGAAATCATACATGAGCTTTGCAAGTAAATACAAGCTCATCATCATTCTTTTGCTGATAATTAAAAAATACAGCATAAAACTGAGACCAGGCAATCGTGTTTTCTTAGTATATATATGTCCAGCCTGGCTCTGAGGACAAACCCTAAGTGTGTATAACCTAATTGAGCGGGCAACCCCCGCGAGGGTCAGCAACTAAATAAGCCCTTAAACAATTAAGTGCTTACCAAAACGGACTATTCATAATATTCCGTAAATTATGTCGGAGGAGGAAACACTTTCTTTTTCTGAAGACCATATTAAAAATTTAATCTCAGGTCCTTCTCCTTTTTCCGCCATTAAACTAAGTTCTAACGCTCAGCAACAGAGTGAGACTGAGAAACTAACTAGGCTAACCAAAAAACACATCAGAACCGAACTTCATGGGCATTTCTTATTCGAACATTTAAAAGCTGGTACAATACCTTGGGGTCTTCAAGTCAAAAACGTGCCGGTAGTGTTCACAGAGGATCCAGTATACAAAAAAGGTTTTAGCTATATAGCCACAAAATGCAGTAGGGACCTCATGGTCCATACAGTAGAAACTGCTAAAAGGATCTGCGATAAAGAATTGGAGGAGATTCAGACTTTGGCCAAAGCTATTGAAGATAACCACACTGTCACTGAAGCCAAAGCCCTTCTTGACAAAGTAGAAAAAGAAATCCAAACATTCAGGGACAATACTATTAGTTATAGGACTAATAAGTTTGAAAAAGACGTAAAGGCATTTAAATTGGAAACGGTATATCCGTATTTAAAGGACGACTATTATACCCAAATAGAATCCCGACGGGCCTTGTCACAGTACCAGGGACGTTCAAAAAATCGATTCCTAACCTTTTCAGAAAGTTCGTCATCAGAGTCAACAGGGGACGCTGATCCAAGAGAAGGTTCTTCTAAACGCAACAACTCTTTTTTAGAGAAAGGAGAAGCAAGAAACCGGGTCAAATTCAAACAGCCCACAGCATGGGAAATGAGAACCCGCAGAAATTATTACAAAATGTAACAGAAACGTCGATAGTCAATTTGTCTGACAAACAATTGACAGGCCATGAGACTGAAGTTTTAGAGTTGGGTTTAAATTTTGTTCCTGTAGCTAACACTGACTTAACCAAACTCAAAATTGAGGCCCTGGAATTTTGTAGAAAACTACGATTAAAAGCGTACTTCGCAAATAGAGAAGACACACGACCACAGGAACCATCGGGTCTATCTAATAAGTCTAAATTCACACCCCCTCCTCAGACTGTTCCTAAAGAAATTATAGCATTTGAACAAGCCGTTCTTTCATCCATCACGCAGTTGAGCAAACAAAAGATGTTTTTTAAAAGGAATTTGACAAAAGAGCAACAAGCAGCCATTCGGGACCTCCGAAATGATGAAACAATAGTAGTTAAACCTGCGGACAAGGGTGGAGCCTTAGTGGTCTGGGCCAAAGACAAATATGTGGCAGAAGCACATAGACACATTGACCAAGTGGATTGGTACAGAGTACTAAATGAAGATCCCACATCACAAATACAAAATGAAATTCACATCAAACTAACAGAGGGATTTGACAAAGGCATCTTAGGGCCCAAGGAATTTGAGTACTTAATGAAAAAGAAACCACGTACTCCAGTAATATATTTTCTGCCCAAACTACATAAAAATTCAACTGAACCACCCGGGAGGCCAATTGTCTCCGGATGTGATTCGATATTGGAGCCACTGGCCAAATACGTTGATGTGTTCTTAAAACCGTTCCTAGGCGAGGTGAAATCATACCTCCGGGACACCATGGACTTTATTAATAAGATACAGGAAGCAACGTTTGATAAAAATCGAGATTTGATGGTGACCTTTGACGTCATCTCCCTTTATACACAAATCCCTCAAGAGGAGGGACTTGAAGCAATCTAGTTCTTCCTAGAAACTCGCCCGAAACCACAAAGAGTGCCCACAGAATTCATTACAGACCTTGCCAGGATAGCACTAAAAAGGAACTACTTTCGGTTCATGGATGCGTTCTACGTGCAGGTGAAGGGGACCGCCATGGGGTGTCCTTATGCCCCGGAGATGGCGGTCCTCTTCATGGCCCTGTACGAGGAACGTTTCGTGTTCCATAACAATCCATTCATTGACAACATAGTAACGTGGTATCATTACATCGACGATATCTGGTGCCAATGGAGGGGCTCAGAAGAAACATTGACTCATTTCCACGAATGGTTAAACTTGAGACATCCAGATATCAAGTTCACTGTGACATCTAGTAAAACTTGTCTCACATTTTTGGACGTGGAAGTCTTCCCAGAGGACCAAAAACTATTCACAACACTACATCGCAAAGAGACAGACAAAAACACAACTCTCCATTATACCAGCTATCATCCTCAAAATCTACGAGCTAATCTCCCCTATAGCCAAATGCTTAGGATCAGGAGGAATTGTGCAAGAAAAGATGACTTTGTAGCAAATGCTGAAATAATGAGCAACCAATTAAAAACAAGAGGTTATCCGGGCAAACTGTTAAAACATTCGATCAAACGTGCTTGGTATACACCTAGAGATGAATTACTGACTAAAAAACAAAAAGATCCCACTGACAGGCTAGTATGTGTGTCAACATATGGTCCACATACAAACAAATTCAAATCCATCATTCTAAAAAATTGGCACTTGATTGCTGGGTCGGAAATGCCCTTAGAAAAACCACTGTTCGCCCTGAAGAAAAATAAGAGCATAGGACAGCAGATTGTCCGGGCAGATTTAGGAGTGAGTCAGGTCAAAACTGACCTACGCACGCTATGGAGACTGAAACCTGTAGAAGGCCACCATAAATGTGGCACGTGTGTGTCCTGCCCCAACACGATAGAAGGAACAGTATTCCAACATAACAACATTAAATGGACACACAAAGAATTTACTAATTGCAAAAGCCGCAACTTAGTCTATGCCATTATCTGCCCTTGCGCAAAATTATACATAGGCAAGACGACCCAACAAATAAACCAAAGGGTAACACAGCATCGTTCTAGAATAAAGCAAAACATATTAACAGCCCAATAGTACAACATTTTCAGCAATGTGGACACAGTGAAAAGGATTTTAAATGGACTGTATTGTCCGGTATAAAGATTCCCCCACGAGGTGGAGATGTAGAGAGTTTGTTAATGCAAAAGGAAGCATATCTGATACTGAAGTTCAACTGCGTGACCGATGGGATGAACGAACTTTCTGAATTACAAAGAAATATTTACTGAATCCTCTGATAGCAACACCGGCACTTGAAGAAATGCGCGCACGCGCAGATACAGTAGACATGAAATAAAATGACCCATATCCCCCAAACACTGCGATCGCCCCCCCCCCTCCCCCCACCTCAATTTTTAATTACTAGGCTCAAAAGAGATAGAACTACAAGTCCCACAAACACCCACGATAGTAACCACGTGACTCCAAAGGCGTGGTGCTCGTTTACATACAGCAACGCCGCAGCCGAACGCTCACTAGAAGGAGCGCTGAATCGAGCAGCATACCGAAGAAAGCAAGGTGAGCAACTGATAAAAACGCAGTGCCCCACTCTTACCTCGTAACCTCAGATGCACAAGATTAATGTCAACCTTCAACCGTTTTTCAGTAAAACAAGAATGAAGGCGGCCAGCCAACTCCCAAAATGAAGTATCGTCGTTTGGCTCCACAAACCACCACTGCCCACACAAGTAAGAACCTGTCACTTTGTAACTTAGTAAAAAAGAGCACGCACACATTTTGAATGACATAAGTCATTTTGGCAATTTGTTATTTTTCTTAAAAACAGAGGGGTGAAGTCGCTAGACTGTTACAAACGTAGGATCTGCCAAAGCACGAGCTCATCGCATTCATCAATCACAAGTCAGTCCTGAGAAGGCACATCATTTTCGTAGAGATGCCCCCGTTTAAATGTTCACTGACCAAAATTAATCCCCTTTCGTTCACACCTTCGCAGGTAGTGAAAAGAAAATAACTCTGGAATACAAATGTTAGGAGCGGCGCTGGATTGAGAAGGTAAAAACTCCAGGCGCTCACAAGTCAGAGTATAACAATCTTTATGGAAAAAGGAGAAGGAACTAATAGCGTATTTTTAACTTGTTAGGTACCCATGTTCGCCCTGAGGAAAACCCTGTAAGATTGGACCGGGTTTGGAAACGCGTCGGCTTTTCCAGAGCATATTCAGTGCTCCGTCACCCAGGGTTGAAAATAGAGACAGGGTTTCCGAGTCGGACACATCAGTTCAAAACTGTCCCACGGTGACAATCAGTCCTTAAAAAAGACTCAGAAATAATATTGAGACAGGACTGAAGTTTAATTGACTCTGGTGTACCTCTAAAAAATGTTTTGTATAATTTAATTTTTTGCATTTGTGTGGTGTATTTGTTGTTTGCACAAAATGATTTAATGTTCTAAATGTATAATCAAATTTTGATCGTGTTTTGAACCTCATGTAAGGAATGAAGTAATGACTTATATGATTCTAATGTAGTGAAATCATACATGAGCTTTGCAAGTAAATACAAGCTCATCATCATTCTTTTGCTGATAATTAAAAAATACAGCATAAAACTGAGACCAGGCAATCGTGTTTTCTTAGTATATATATGTCCAGCCTGGCTCTGAGGACAAACCCTAATTGTGTATAACATGACTCTTGTTCAAGCAGACAGACAAACTGTGGTAGTGTAACCAGCCAGAAGGAGTGGAAAGATCATGGTAGACACAGTTCACGTGCCACCTATGTTTTTTTTCTTGTATTGTGAGATTTTGGGGCGAGGTGCCAATATAGAGCTGAGGTTACTTTGTTGAATGTATTTTGTGATTTTATTCCTGATGAAGAGCTGTCCTTTTCCATGTATCACTTTGTGGGTGATACAAAGCAACTTGAATGTGGATCTTCTGCAACCAGTAGCCAATGTAGGGCCTTAAAGGCAGAGGAGATGTGGGCTTGTGGCTTTATATGTAAGAGTAGCGTGGCAGCAGAGTTCTGAATCCATTGTAGTCTTTCTATAGTTGGTAAAGATGATCCGTGGTAGAGGCTATTGGTTTAAGTCAAGAGCAGTCCCTTCTATGCTGGCTTCATAGAGTCTTTGTATTTGAATGTCCTGGTCAACCGTGTCATAGGCAGCTGTAAGGTCCAAGAGAAGTAGTGCAGCAACCCCGTTCCGATCAACAGAGTTCTTAAGGTCATCCTAGATGGAGAGGAGGGCAGATTTGGTGCCTCTTCCTTCAATGAATTGTAACAACTGGGTGAATGCTGCTCTTTCTATCAGTTCGCACAGGAATGGTCCATTTGTAATCAGTCTGTAGTTGTCTAGGTTAAGCGGGTCCAGCTGTGTTTTCTTTAGTAATGGGCATTGGATCTTCTGGAAATATTCCCAATCATTAATGATTCTTCTTACTGGTGTGGCAGCAGAGGTAGTTATAAGAATTGTCTTGAAGGTCTGTGGTGGGCATGGGTCAGAAGGGATGCCGGCAGGCCTGCTTGCTTGGACCAGGTTTATAAATTAATTGCAAACAAAAAGGTCAAGAGAAGCACAATCTTAAGCACAAATAGAAGCAAATGATTTATTAATCACAACAATTTGTGTAGCAAGAAATAACACAAGTCCAATTCCAAGCATCATAGAGTCTTCATTCTTAGACAGGATAACGTAACAAGAAGTTCATATATGTTTGTTGTTCCATTTATTCAAGAAGCGTCATAGAAAATAATCAGAGCATCAACAGAAACAGCCAACATGTGTTTCGTCGGTACAACAAATCTGTACCTCGACTTTCTCAAGGCTCAATGGATGATTGAAATTGTGATGAATCGAGGCCTGGTATGTAGAACAAGAATTGAAATCTGATATCTTAAACCTATATTACATATATTGACGATGAGCACTGGAAAGCTGTCTTCTAAGAGGTAGTACAGACGCAAAAAACAAATGTCTTGAAAGAACACAGTTCCAACACGTCCCATGGAAACAACTAAGCTGTAGTAGTGGACTGGTCGTGATCCACAAACATATCGAGTAATCAAAGTCCAAGTGGGCTCTGTATATTGTGAAGACTAGAAGAATTGAATAGTATAAGCCCGACAAAAAGTGTAGGTGAGACACCATTCACGAGTAGAGGAATGGTGTCAATACGAGCAAGTTCTGTATTCAAGTATCATTGATGATTCTTCTTACTGGTGTGGCAGCAGAGGTAGTTATAAGAATTGTCTTGAAGGTCTGTGGTGGGCATGGGCCAGAAGGGATGCCGGCAGGCCTGCTTGCTTTGACCAGGTTTATAAATTAATTGTGTGATATTTGTTGGAATGAATGCAGAGGCTGGGTTAGCCTACTCTTGGAGGTTTTTCTGGAAAAGGGCTGTTGCTAGTGGTTTTTCTTTGTTTTAAATAGGAGTCCAACATGTCTGCTTTGGCCATGTAATGATTTTGCCAGTTTGTCGGTTAATTCCCGAGTAATGGGATGAACCCCTTCTAGGCAATTAGGTTTACGAACTTCAGTGAGAATTTTATAGAATTCTTTATTTGTCCATTTAGCATTTTGAATTCTGTCTGAATAGTATTTTGTCTTTGCTTTTTTGATTGCTGACTTGTATAATCTGTTAAGTTTCTGCAGGTGAAGTTTGTCTTGATTGTTGTTTGTTTTGAGCCAGGAGCATTGCAGCTTTCTAATTTGCTTTTTATCACTTTTAGCTCTGTATTTCTCCAAGGTACCTGTTCTCTTTTGCTCTGTTGTGTTGTTATTAGAATATCAAAAGCTTCCTGTAGCCACTAATATCGTTTTGTAACAGAATTTATTGTGTCCAGATCTGTACTGGATGTTAGTTGTGTATTGAACTTGTTTCACGTTTGATAGATGCATGTAAGGTGATTTTAGGTGTGTTGCTTTGTGTAGTTTTATGTTGAAAAGCAAGAAAATGGTGGTCTGACCATGTGACTAGAGTAATCATTTGAAAGGTAGCGAGTTCTGGATTTGCAAAAATTACATCTAGGATGTGTCTAGCGATGTGTGTGGTGTTGTGGACGATTTGATGTAGGTTCAGTGCAACTAGGCAAGTGATAATTGTTTTTGGATGGGGCATATTGGGTTTGTGAAACCGAATGTTTAGGCCACCAAGAATGCATAGGTTGGAGTAAAGTGTCATAAAGTTTGAAACTGTGTCTAGAAATGTATCTGGGAATTTTGCTTTGCTAGGTGGAGGTCTGTAAAGGAGTAGAAAGTTACAGGAGGAAGATGGTGTGGGATTGCATATGGTGAAGAGGTCTTCAAAACCTTGTATGGAGACGTGTCAGATTTAGTGATAGTTATGGTTTGCTTGAATACAACAGCTAAGCCACCTCCTCTTTTGCCTATACAATTGTGTGTGATAGTTTGATAGCCTAGAGCAATGGCTTCATGCAACTCTGGGACCATGTTATCCCCCTACCATGATTCAATTATGAAGAGTAAGACAGGTTGTGTTCAGTGAGAAGGTCGTAGATGTGATGCTTGTTTTTTTAGAGTGATCAAGCATTTATTTGTAGGCAGTTTAGATAATGTGTTTTAATGATGGTGTGATTTTGTTTTGTACAAGAGCGAGCAGTGTTTTGTGGACTTGTAGCAGATGTGTCCTTAGCTGCATGAGGATAGCAATAGTATATCTGTTCTGTTTTGTATTCCACATCTAGCAGGCTAAGAATACATTTTGATGGGTCTGCGAGTCTCTTGCACCTGATTATGGGGAGACCACATAGTTGGTGCAGCATGGTGTACTGTGAATACAATTTGTAAAACCCATGTAGTCACCCATAACATAACTTTCAAATTACCCTTGAGTTTGTGGCAAGAATGAAGTACAGCATGGTTGAGATCCCTTCTTGTGTTTTCATGCCTGTAGTATTACCTGACTCCACTAGAGGGACTGCATATAGCCATGTCTCTATAATACTTTACCCCTTGCCGTGTAATCGAACCCACTCAAACTCCCAGAACCTCTTCCTGCTCAAAAATATTTATCACAGTATCAGCCCAGTGTGACAAACTAGTGAGAGAATATGTGGCTTTTAATGTCCTGCTATTAGAGAGATGTGCCTCTAACGTACCACACACCCTCCTTCCACAATGGATATTCAAATGTGTAATGTTATCTTGCATGCACATCTCAGTGTCCAGAACCACCTCTTCAAGATGGTTACTTGTGTATAATTTGATGTGTGGTTGCATAATTTCTACACACAGAAGAATTCAATAGGTGACCTTGTTACCTTTTGAGAGAAAGTCAGTGGCGACTGGTGTCAGGGTAGAGAGTTAGGGAGGGGGGCGACGGTCAATGGAGGAAGAAATAAATATATTAATAAATACAAATAGAAACTTACCTGCTGCATCACCACTCCTCAGATCTTCAGGCTACACTGCAGGCAAGACAGGTTCCCAGACTTCCCTGCATCCAATCCTGACTCTGCCCTCATGTCATGAATGCAGCATCAAGATTTGCTCGAGTGCCCTTGATTTGCGCTCCCAGAGAGACTGTGCCTGCTGTCTACAACCCAACAAAGCAGCTTGGGTTGGAGACAGCTTTAGTGTGCATGGCTGCTTGGCCAGCCTGAGACGGCTGGTTAAACCATCACATCATGCACACTGATAACAGTGCCCACCACTCACCATGTGGCAGCAAACCTCTCCCTTCCCCATTCCACCCGCAATGACTCCATACCCAAGTCTTGGCTCCGAGAGCAAAATAAAAACAATAATAAATACGTTTTATTATCGTTTTATTTTTTAAATGTTTTAGGTTTTAAACGAGGGCGATGCTCCTCTGCCATAGCGGAGGAGCCGCTGCTGGAGAAGGTATCAGTCTGACCTAAGATTTGAGAAGAATTAGCAACAAACATATTGAATAATAATGGTGCTAAGCAGCAGTCCCTTCTCTTTCCATCTACTTTAACATGAAGCCATGTATCACAGATTAGTTCCATTATTTTATGAACTAATTTATGGTCCAATTTGAAGGGAGACTATTTACCGCACATTCTCTCACAACTCACTTTGTCAAAAGCTGAGGACAGATCTTCAAAATGAACAAGTAGACTCTGACCTCGCCCCTAACAGTAGGTTGTGAAAATGTGGTTTATTACCATACCTAAACTGACACAGACCACCTTGGAGTAAAACTAATTTACATCGCAGGGGTTATTCTAACACAGTAGGTCCAGTCTAGTTTTCTACATACAAGAGCACAAACGTCCCAAACACTTTCCCCAGTATTATTTAGAAATAAGACCAGCCTTTAGATGGACAATTCCTTATACAGCCCTTTCATTTAAATAAATAAAGTCAACTACATTTTCATGTTAAAGGAATCAATAGGGTACTGCTGCTGTTATTAAGCAGTTGTGTAGATGTGCCGCATCACCTAATGCTAAGGATCCTCAGCAATCATCAAGGAGATTTCCAAAGTAGAGGCTTTTTAATTCAAAGCAACTCTTCCTTTCTACTTTCCCCCAACCCTCTTCCTCCCTAATTTGAGGGGAGAAATCTAGATCTAAAATCCTCATTGGTATACTTCTCCAGCTACTGATACTGAATTGCAGAGAGAACATGTTTTCTTTTTATTACCATCTGATCCCTCTGAGATTGACTGCCAGAATGTCCATGAATTTCTATGATACATAGAATACAGGACATCCTTCCAACATATTACAAGTGCTTTAATCGTCTTCCGAGGTAACCGTTTATACCTTACCATTTCCCAAATGTACAAGATCTATCTTTCAACATTTCTTTTGTTTCCATTCAATTAGTCTGGTTTGTTAGAGACGGCTTTTAACTCTTCTTGCAATCATGTGTTACTGTGTTCATGGGAAATTAGGCAGGAGTGTTACTTGATAAAACCATCTGTAAAGCTGGTATTCAGGGCAAGCTGAGTTTTGTCTTTTGGTATACATTTTTATTGCCATTTCAAACTAATTGATACAGACCCAAGATGGTACAATTTTAACAATCCAGACCCGCCCCCCTCTCATCCCCTCTCTAACGCTACACTTACTTCAAACGACTCATGGAGCAGAATCAATGTAATAAAGAAGGGAGCATCAGAGTCCACATTACCAGCTCAGTCGGTGTATCTCAAATGTCACGCTTGGGTTATCTCCCAGGGGATACCTTTTATATCATAGAACCGTTACCCCTCCCCCCTTATATAATGTAGCACTTGACTCATTCACCCCAAGCAAGGGGGCCTGGCATCAGGTGGTTCGAGTAGGTCTGCAAGCATCTGCGCCCAACTGTACTTGCTGAGTTGTAGCTTTACCCACTGACAGGCTACAAGTGGTCTTTCTCTCACAGTCCCTGGGAGTGCCACCATTTTTATGCTATCTTTAATTTTTTATTTAACACCTATTTTGCACCCATTCCTTTGGCAAATCTCAAAGAGACAGTCATAACCCCAGAATCTTTGGCTGAAAAAAGTGATATTTTCAGTCGCTCCAGTCTTGCACTTACTACTGAAACTGCAGCAACGTCCAAATCTGCCTTTCCCAACTCTAACAGGCTAGGAATAAGATGTCATACTTCTGTTGTTTTTACCCATTGGATTACTGCAAGAAATGCTCTCCATACCGCTACGGAAACAGAATGTGTTTATATCCGTCTTCCAGACCACAACATTAATGGCAGAATGCAGCTGTTAAACTTCTTTTGAACCTTAAGAAAATAGATCACACATCTCCAGTGCCAGACCAACTATGTTGGCTACCAGTCCCCAAGAGGACTAAGTTGAAGGGCTGCATCACATAAACTGAGCACTACAAGTGCTCATTTAAAACACGCTCTCTCCCGCATCTTCGGCTGACTGATGTCAATAAGAGAGAGAGCAAGGGCAGTGATATTTATGAGCCGGTGGTGGATCCCTGTTAAAATATCGATCACAAAAACACCGACCAACAAAAACATTGATGCAAAAATATTGTATACAAAAATATTGTCATCCTATACATAAACAAGTTTTTACACAAATATCGATATGTAATTATCAACTTAATAGATATTATTATCAATTATATCGACTACAAACATATCGACCACAAAAATATTGAAAAACCTAACATAAAAAGAAACATTACAAATATATTGCTAACACTATTATCGACTTACAAATAGCCTTATAACTTATGCAAAAAATATCGACAATACTATTCAACATTAAATAAACACTCCTTTCAACTATCTAACAATTTAATGGATTAGAAAATTTTAAAAAAAATTATACAAACATATATAAATATAGGATACACTTAAAATAAATATAAATCAATTAATAAAAAGCAAATAAATATAACATACTTACTAATTAAAATATACTCACTAACACATATTTATTAACATACATTTCATATACAAAAATGTATTAAATTATGAAACAAAATACTAAACGTTATTTTTAAAACATCTACAACACAAAATTAATTATAAACCACTAACAAACAACAAATTGAATTTCCTAATTAAAAAGTAACTGCTACCAAATTCAAAATAAGTTTCTCAACCAATAAATTTAAAGTACAAAACCACAAGCCAATCAAAATGTAGAACTAATTGCTAACAACTATAAAAACAAATACCTAACTTAGTAAAATTACTGTTCTTCGGTTAAACACAGAGGAAGACTGTTACTGGAGAGATAGAGAGAGAGAAAATTTACAATAACTACTATAACAGATTACACAACAACACAGGTAAGAACAAACCTTTTTTAATGAATATAAAATCCTCAACATCCTTAGTTTAACTCCCTGAAGTTTATAAATGTTCTTTTTTTTTATTAAAACCAAACTTCCTATCAGCAACAGCAAAAAGTATAAAATACAAACATGATTTACTACCTTATCTATTCTTACATTGAAAAACAACAAGAACTTATAAAATAGCAAACTATATGTAGATATAAAGTAATATTGTCTAATATTTTTACAAAGATAAAAATATAACAGAGAAACTAATATAAAGATTTTTCATTTCAGCTTCAACAAACTGCATCTACCAAAGAACATCCACCAAATTAAATTCATCTACTAGGAAAAGTAAGTATACTTTAACTTTTAATAAATTATAAAAACAAAGAAAGTAAAAATAATATACAATATTATTAACGAAAACTATTTTCTACCCCATCTACAGAAATGACAACAGTGAAACTTCAATAAAAAGAAATAAAGCCATCAACAAAACAAAAAGAAAAATATTGTAAGTATTTTTTTAAATGAATAATTAAGCAAAGAAAGTTGTATATAACCATAGCATATTTACTAAAAACACACGTATATGTCTTTACAGATATACCCTAGAAATGGCTGAAGGAGCTACTTTTATCACATAACAAAAAGGAAAATTAATGCTCTGCTACATGGGTTATACCTATACCCAAGAATAAGTAAAAGATAACAAAACACATTGGAAATGTAGCACATATTATTCAACTGTATGTTATAGGCGAGCTACAACTGTAGATAACAATGTTGTGAATGTAAGAGAGCATAACCATCCACCCAATGTGACAGAAGTAGAAGTATGGGAAGCTTTAGAAACAATTCGAGAAGCAAGCACAGGCTCCCAACAAACAAGCACTGAAATTTTGAAAAATGTATTAACAAAAGTACCTGAACATGTAACAGGACAATTGCCCTCCATCCCCAACCTGAAACGATTAATATCTAAAACTAAAAGAGCGTCTGATCCAACTCCACCCCAAACCTTTCAAGAAATAGAAATACTACCAGAATATACTATTACCCATAAAGAAGACAAATTCTTGATGTATGACAACCAAAGCAATGATAAAAGTATTCTTATTTTTGCAACTAATAACAACTTGCAAAAATAAAAAAATTGTGAGACATGGATGATGGACGGAACATTTAAAGTGTGTCCAAAACCATTTTACCAACTGTACACCATTTATGGTGAATATCAAGAAACCAATATTTATGCATTTCTGCCAAATAAAAATAATCCCACCTACATAGAACTATTAACAACAATAAAAGAGTTAACAGATAATTACTATCCCCAAAGAATAATAGTTGATTTTGAAATAGCTATGATACAAGCTATTCTAAAAATATATCCACATACAGCCATACAAGGGTGTTACTACCAATTTAATCAAAGTATGTGGACACACCTCCAAAAATCTACTTTTGACTACTCTACCAACAGCAACTTTGCATACCCAATTAAAAAATGTATTGCACTAGCATACGTACCAACAACAGAAGGGGCAAATTACTATAATATATTAATTGACAGTCCTTTCTACCGCATTAATTAAAAAAATTAACTCCCTTGTTAGATTATTTTGAGGACACCTGGGTAGGAAGATTGCACCGTTCAGGTCACCGTAGACAACCAAAATTCCAAATTCCCTGGTGGAATGTCCACGCTAGCACTATTGCACGAAAACCAAAACCAATGACGCGATAGAAGGATGGCATAATGCCTTCCAGGCCACAATAGGGAGAGGACAACCAACACTACACAAACTTATCCAATCAATAAAAAAAGAACAAAGTTATCAAGAACTAGTAATTGAACAATCTTTATCAAAAATAGGACACAAACTGAATAAACAAACAACAAATATGTACGATACCTCCAACAAAAAATAAGAGTTTATCCAAGTATCCAAGGTCTAGAATACATAGACCTAATAGCAAAATCTATTTTTTAATTAAATACAAATAGAAAACAGTAAAAACATATAAAACACACAAGATATATATTTTTTTATATTAGTTAAATTATGTCATGAAAAGTCAGATATAAATATATATCATATGAAATAATATATCTAACAAAAAATTTAAAATCACAAATAAACATTGTCCACCCAAAAAAAAAACTTAAAAACAACTTACGGTTTTGTAGCTGTAGAATATCCTTGAAAAAGACGATTTAAAAAACAATCTAAGGGAAAAGCAATCCATATAGTAATGACAAACCCCAAAAAATTGAAAAATACAACGGTATAAAAAAAAAACAACATAGCAATCCTCTCGATAATGAAACCATAAAAACCCGAAAATATTTCCCTATAAAAAACGCACCAAAATCCTGAAAAAAAGGAAATGTATAACAACTTGTTTTAAAACAAGTAACAATTTTTTTTTAAAACGCGCGGGCAATTCCATCCGTTCACCAAATCCGGCACCTGTAAATAAAAATCAAACAACACCCACCCATAACACAGAGTAAACCCACAAATAGAAATAACAACATATAATAATTATAAACACAACACAACATAGTAAAATAGTAAAAACTAAATATTTACATTACATTAACATTAGAGAGAAAAGAAACGACGCAATCACTAATCTATGTAAATAACAAGTACATTTCATAAAAACAGTTAAATAACACTCTTACTAATGCGTAAACACTACCACTAACTAAACACTACCTTAAAACTAACTTAAAAGTAATTCACATCAAACTTACAGTAACGTAGACGAAGCAGCTCTCAACCGCGAGGTTCCGTCTTCACAAATGACCCAAACAACAAAGTAGATAGTCTAAAATGTGAACCAAAGAAAACAAAATGGTGGCAAAATTAAAACAAAAATAGGACTAAATCCCCAAAGAAATGAATGGGAACAAATAAAAAATGGTTAGAAAATGTATTAAACCATTGTTTTTTTTTAATGTTTAAAATAAACATTAATATTGTATATACATTAATTATTATATGTTAAAAAATGTATAATATAATAATTAATTTATATTAAAAAGTATGTTTATAACATTAACTCTTTATTTTATAATACTATACAAATGTTAAAAAAGTATATATGTAATTTTACAACTATTAAAAAATTGTAAATTATTTAACACACTAATTGGGGCCGATTCCGATTCGGCAAAATGCCCCACGATTCGCCGTATGGAGCGTTTTTCCCGTACGATTCGTACACCTACAACGTCCCCGTACGTACGATCAAGTACGATCCTAACCCAAAGCAGATCTATATACGATTCGTACCTAACACCATATGACCAAAAAATACATACGATTCATATCCGGGTCACTCAGTACGCGCTGTCCGTACGTAAACAGACAGCAGTTTCCGGCCCAGCAAGTACGATTCGTGTCGAGGACACTCCGTACGACCCTATTGCTACGGGAGCTGAAAAAATCCGTAAAAGCAGAGTCCGGCCCGAACCGCACCCCGGTACGCGACACACACGCCATGAACCCCATTGACCGTGTCATCCCAGTCCTGTACGCCTATGACCTGGTGCATAGAAACCGACAACGGCGCAGATGGTGAGTACAACGTACCTCAACAACGCAAGTGTACCTGCACGGTGCGTCACACGCTCGCGTATACCACGATTGCAATAGTGATACGAGCTGCACACACCATGAATGTTGGGGTACGGTGCGTCACACGCTCGCATATATCACGATTGCAATAGTGATACAAGCCACACACATGCCATGAATGTTGGGGTACAGTGAGTCACACGCTCGCGTATATCACCATTGCAATAGTGATATGAGCCGCACACACGCCATGAATGTTGGGGTACGGTACGTCACACGCTCGCGTATATCACCATTGCAATAGCGATACGAGCTGCACACACGCCATGAATGTTGGGGTACGGTGCGTGACAGCTAAGGGGTGGCTGGATATGACTCCCAGTAGTGCCCAGACATGAGAGGGATGGGTGCAGAGGACTCCCAGCAGTGCCCAGACATAAGAGGGGTGGCTGGCTAAGACTCCCAGCAGTGCCCAGACATGAGAGGGGTGGGTGCAGAGGACTCCCAGCAGTGCCCATACATGAGAGGGGTGGGTGCAGAGGACTCCCAGCAGTGCCCAGACATAAGAGGGGTGGGTGGCTAAGACTCCCAGCAGTGCCCAGACATGAGAGGGGTGGGTGCAGAGGACTCCCAGCAGTGCCCAGACATAAGAGGGGTGGGTGCAGAGGACTCCCAGCAGTGCCCAGACATGAGAGGGGTGGGTGCAGAGGACTCCCAGCAGTGCCCAGACATGAGAGGAGTGGGTGCAGAGGACTCCCAGCAGTGTCCAGACATAAGAGGGTGGCTGGATATGACTCCCTGCAGTGCCCAACAGTCTGGGGGTGGGTGGATATGACTCCCAGCAGTGCCCAGACCTGAGAGGGGTGGGTGCAGAGAACTCCCAGCAGTGCCCAGACATTAGAGGGGTGGGTAGATATGACTCCCAGCAGTGCCCAGACATGAGAGGGGTGGGTGAATATGACTCCCAGCAGTGCCCAGACATAAGAGGGGTGGGTGGATATGACTCCCAGCAGTGCCCAGACATGAGAGGGGTGGGTGCAGAGGACTCCCAGCAGTGCCCAACAGTCTGGGGGTGGGTGGATATAACTCCCAGCAGTGCCCAGACATAAGAGAGGTGGGTGGATATGACTCCCAGCAGTGCCCAGATATGAGAGGGGTGGGTGGATATGACTCCCAGCAGTG
Organism: Lissotriton helveticus; assembly: GCF_964261635.1. Lineage (NCBI taxonomy): Eukaryota > Metazoa > Chordata > Amphibia > Caudata > Salamandridae > Lissotriton > Lissotriton helveticus. The sequence continues at coordinate 707,232,329 of NC_136071.1, forward strand.
CTCAGTTATAGGGGGGTAGCATTATCACCATCATACAACAACTACATGGGTGTATGTTTACATCCCTAACCTGTGAGAGTCCTGATAGTGCCATAGCAACACATCACTTACAGCAGTGTCCCACTACACGGAGTATGGAATTCTGTCACACACTGCGTTACACACCACATATGGGTTTGATGTCAGATTCCACCTGCATATTCACCCATGGATGTTGCAGGCAACCTACACACCCTACCATCATGACACAATAGTGTATAGTCATGTAACAGCTCACAAAAAAATATAGAGCATGAAGGAAAAACACACTGTCATGTACTTCCCTGGCCTGATATGAATGTCCAGGTGGTGAAACATGTACTCTCTCATGGAAGGAACAGGGTTGAAACCCCTTAGATACAAAGCACAAAATTGTGAGTTGTGTGCACAAATACCCTGCATAACAAATCCAAACATAAGGGTAAGGCTGTGATCATACATCTGCATAGTGTGAAAAAGGGTGATTGTGTCCATGAAGGTATTTCTACATACTACACAAACAAGTACAGTGAGTAGCATGGATGGCACAGACTAATGAGCAGAACTCACCTGTGAGCATGCATGGTCATTGCTGAACGGAACGTTCAACAAAATAGGAAATATGCACACATGTCAGCACAACAATTGTACAACTGTCCGTAGTGAAGATCTCATGTGTCACTGAGGAAGGGACACTCTTTTGGACAATATCTGTAGGCCAACTGAACACACACAAACAAAGATTATTTGCAGCAACATTGTGATGGCACATAGATACCATGGTCCACCTCATTCCCATCATAAAATAGACATCTTTCACAATCCCAAAACATTACCATGACACCAAGTCCTAGGCACACAGCACCTAAAGCAAGTACCTGAAATGCAATAGTTTAGAATGAAAAATAAAATGCTTTATTCAGCTCCAAAAGGAAAATGATCTCAAAAAAGAGTCCCGGCTAAAACAAGGCCAATGGCCAGTCCATATTAAAGTTCTTTTCGGCGTACGTTGGGGAGGTTGTCAACCCCAAACTTGCCTGCACATGATGGAGTTAAAGGGTTGTGGACCCGTGGGGGGCATCATCTGGCTCAGGGACCGGCACCACAGGGACAGGAAAGGGAAGGGTAGGTGTTGTGGGTGCAGGGGGGGAGGAATCCTCCTCAGTGGCTTGTGCAGTGCCAAAGGTGGAAATAAATTCAGCGCTGCACACTGCTGCCAGTTCAGCCAGACCACCACCTGCACCCAGGGACACAATGGGAGTGGAGGTAGAGGGATGTGAGTCTTGCGGACATTGTCTGTGGCTGCGTGCCTGCCGTCTGACCCCAGTACCTGTGGGTGTGCCTGCATCCCCCTGAGATTGCGTGCCAGGAGATCTGCGCTTACACTTCGGTGGTGGTGTGCTGGGTGTCTCTGTTGGTGTGCGTGATCTTGTGTGTCTGCATGTGCTCTGGACAGGTATGGGAGAGGGGGGTGTGGATGGGTCTGAAGGAGGGGGGGATGGACCGCTGCAGGAGGGCAACTGCTGCCGTCAGTGAGGAGTCCATGGACGATAGAATCCGACGTTGGTCAGACATGTTAGCTGACATGCCCTCCATGAATGACAACAACAGTGTCAGTATTCAAGTGTGTCCATGGAGGACAGTCAGCATTGATGTCTGACCAACATGAATCTGCCTGAATAGGTCCACAGACTCGGCACTGAGGGCAGCAGGGGAGACAGGGGCAGGGGCTGCGGTGCCAGGGACGAAGGAAACATGGGGGGCAGCACGGACAGAAGGGACTCTAGCAACTGGGACGGTGGAGATGGGTCTGGAGGAGGCGGGGACAAACACAGGGATGAAAGATGCTGTCGCCGTGTATTCCCCCTCCTCCTGGGAGTCAGAAGCTGAGCCGTCCGCATGAAGAGAAGTTTCACCTTCCAAAGGTCCGGCCGCCTGACTCCCCTCACCCTCCGTGTACCCCACTGACTCCCTTCGACTCCTCAGCGTTGGTGGCACTGCGGCTCAGTCTCTCCTCCTGGTCCGTGCTCATGTCTCCTCCTGTGTCGGTTGATGATGCTGTTGGCAAAGAGAAGAAACAAAAATGCATCAGTCACCTGTACACATCTGACACATGAGCACAAAATCAGTTGTTCACACTGCAATTCATGGCATGCATCATGAGTAACAGCCAGATAGCTCAGCACATATGTAAGACTAGTACGGCACAGTTGGTATAGACACAATGCTACTTGGACACAAGGATCCAAAGAACAGACCAGGCCACAACTTGAATGAGAGTCACACTGAGGAGTGTCTGTTTGTTTACAGGAGAGCAGATCTATACAATGAATTTATGCCACCTCAAGTTCACAAAGAAATAAACAGTTGTGTTGCCCCCCAGGGAAAACTAACTCACCTCACTCCCCAAGGTGACACCACACCCAGAACCCTGGAAGTACATTTAGGTGAAAACTAATGTCAGAAATTCTTTGCATCTTGGGACTCAGCATACTTCACACATTCAACATGTATTGCTTGTATAAATTAGCCATCTTGTGATCATAACGCGAATGTGCCTTCATGAAAGATCTCTCACAAGGAAATGCACACAAAAAACATAGACACATTCATTGAAACAGCTGGCACACTTTAAGATGAAACACTGTTAGAAACAAATGGTGTGGACCATATACCATCTACATGATCCAACGGAGGTCTTGATGGATTGACATACATTAATCTGTACAATTGACACCAAAGAAGTCTCAATCACTCCAGACCACTGTGGGGACATGTCTATGGAGATCAAGGCACACCATTAATCAATACCACTGACCTCTAAGTGTAACCTACACAATTTGTCATATGAACACATTCCAAACAAGTTTCGGGAGTGCAAAGGTACATTCATCAATGTGAGACCACTTCAAATGTGTCACTCCTCACAGGGTCATCTATCACCTTATCATACAGTTGCTAACACATAAGACCCAGTGGCTGTCATGTGAAGTGGCCCACATGTCCCAAATCAGGACAATGCTTAAGCTAATGTGCCTGCAATTGTGAATAACAAAATCATTGCTGCATCATGGACAAACCCTTATCCACATGGGAAATGTCAACACAGTAGTGTGCACACTAAGACAAAACAGCGTTGCACCAGAACTACATACATGTTGCAAAAACCTTTGAGGCACAATCATCTCTGTAAGCAAACAACATTGCCTGTACAGCCCCTAATGACAGCACTGTCCAGCATCACAGGGGAAGTGCATGGTGATAACTCTACCTCCCAATTTACATCCACAGCTCACAACTGCCAAGGCCAAACAGGCAGGCCCATCACATCTCTCCTGCACAACACCCCCATCACTCAGTTAATGTGATTGATGCCGCTCAAGAAGTGAATCAGGGTAACAAAAACTGTGCAGCAATTTTTTTTAAAGTAAACCAAGGTCACCTTGTGGGGCTGGCAATACATATTAGTCACAAACAACCAGCAACAGATTCTTGTGAATAGGCACACAGGCACTGCCCAGTGTAAGTATGCACAAGCTAAATCTTGTATCCATGGCCAATGTGCACATGTAGCTGACACATGATAAATACAAACTATGCCAGGGACCAATGCCACTGAGGCAGACCCATGCTGAACTCACATAGAATAGGCACAGTGTTGGATGACACACATGATTAGGAGGCCAGGGTGTTGCAGGGGACTGTAGTGGGCACACAGATCTGTGGGTCTAGAAATTGCTGACTGCCTCATGATTAACCGTCTTGGCACTATGCATAACTTGCAAATGATGTACATCATGTCTGAGTACGCAACATGGGTCATGCATGCTGCTAGGGTGTGCATTTTAAACCTCACACTCCTATGTTGAGACTCATCATCAGTGCAAACAAATATGAAGGCCAAACACAGTGTACAGGTCATGGCAAAGGCAAGGTATCAACACATGTCACAGACCTCCCTCCCACATGATGTGCTAATCAATGTACAGTCTAATTACCTTGCACCCTAGAAGAACATGTGCAAATTAAAAAAAACACAAACCAGGGGACACATGTGGAGGAGGGGAAGGAAAAAGAGCATAAGCTGAATATGGGGAATTGAAACTACATTGCACAAATAGCCTGTCTGACCAGACCCCCCAACTGTGGGAGTGTTTCCAAGCTTCTGAGCACCTCAAGTAGCAGGTAACACACACCACTACAAACAGACATGTATCTACCCCCTCCTTGCTGCTGTCTCTCCTGCAACTGCCTATGGAGGTCTGGAAAGACCACTTCCAGGACCCGGAGCATGTGGGGGGTAGGTGACGGCTTCCACCATGCCGGCGTGGAGGGTCCAGCACCGGATGTCCTGCCACCTCTTCCTGATGTTGCTCAGCCGCCGGCGAGGGCCCCCACAGACCTGACAGCCCTGACAACGTCCAACCAGAACTTCCCCTTCTCGTAGGCAGTTACCTGTCAGGAAGACAAGGTGAAACAACAACACTACACCTGCTCCATGTCCCAGAGACACACACTTGCACTACATTGATGATGTGAACAGGGCATAGGATGCTGACAGGACTAGCATCATTGTCCATGTGAATTCGGCTTGTGGGCAAACCCCAATGCACTACACGCCTTTAAATGGCAACAGATGGCATAAGGGGTGCAACACACTCACTGATCATGACACACACTGTACAACACATGCAACTGCAAGGTGTGGGACAGCGCGTGACAAGCTGTCACATATCCTACTCCACTTAAGAACCCTCAGCAGACCACCATACACACCCTGGCACAGATCACTCGCCTGTCAGTGACAACAGTGTATACAACCCTCACTTTGCACATGTGCCACTTGACAAAGAGGTGCCACAGGTGTTGGGCTAACTGTGCAAGTCAGGCACACAACACTGCATACTTGTCACATCAGATGGCTACAGCTGCTGCATACGCCATGCAGCTGTGTTGCAAAACATCACATACACATTCGCCCAGGTGACAAGGAACATTCACACTCTTCAATGTCCTTGAGTTTAAACACAGCATTTGTACAACGTCACCACTGGTCCCCAAAAGTCATAAATATCAGTGAGTACATTCAGCTGTCACTCTGGGGGGTACACTGTTACACTTCACTAAATTATGGGGGAAAAAACTGCAAGGTGTGGCACAGCAGAATTTGTCATTGACTATGCATTGAATGTCACAGTTAGCATAATGCAAGTGAGGAGTGAACACACTTGAACTACATCATGCTCTGCATGGGAGACACCACAATGTACACACCCGGCACTCACTCCAAACCACATTGCATGTCTCTTCCCCCAATACACAATGGCTGTTGTGACACTCACACAACAGGTGCACAGTCAAAGCTAGTGCAGTCATCACTCACCTGCTCCCCTGGTCTCCCATACAGCTTGCTATACTGTGGTAGGAGGGCATCCAGCAGGGCCTGGTTTTCCTCCTCACTGAATGCAGGTGCCCTCTCCATAGTAAGCAAAATCAGAGTCCAGGGAATACAGAGACAGCAGCAGTGCGGTCCACTCCAATGTTGTGCAGGCAAGTGCTCTCTCACAGACACATGCAGCCTTAAATCGGTGCTGCTGAGAGGCTTATAGTTTCAGGAGTACAGTGTGATAGGCCAAATTACTTTGCATCCTACGTTTCATCCAATCCCTTTAAACATAAGGCCTTGACACACATTTGCATGGTTTAAAATGTGAGCCTCAGCTCAAAATACATATTGCAACATTGTATATTTTTGCCCAACTGACTTTTGCAGGCCACCTGTAGCACACACTCAAATCTCAGTATCCATGACAACCAGGCTGCATTCAGTGCCTAATACTCGTCCCCTAGGTGTCCCCTAAGCATTTTTTTACATCAACACACGTCTACGGTGTGTTCAAGCTCGGGTATGGCACCATTTTTATTGTGAAACGATTTGCACACACGCAAGTTATGTCGGGGTACGGTTTGCCTGTGTATGGCACCATGTTAATCGTGAAACGAGGCGCACACACGCACGTAATGTCGGGGTACGGTTCGCACGCGTATGGCACCATGTTAATCGTGAAACGAGGTGCACACATGCACGTTATGTCGGGGTACGATGCGTTTTACATGGTGCGTTTCACACGCTGATGTGAATGCAGGGGTATGGTGCGTTTTACATGGTGCGTTTCACACGCTGATGTGAATGCAGGGGTGCGGTGCCTTTTACACTGTGCGTTTCACACATTGATGTGAATGCAGGGGTACGGTGCGTTTTACATGGTGCGTTTCACACGCTGTAGTGAATGCAGGGGTACGGTGCGTTTTACACAGTACGTTTCACGCGCTGATGTGAATGCAGGGGTACGGTGCGTTTTACACGGTGCGTTTCACACGCTGTGTTGAATACAGGGGTACGGTGCGTTTTACACGGTGCGTTTCACACGCTGTAGTGAATGCCGGGGTACAGTGCGTTTTACACGGTACGTTTCACATGCTGATGTGAATGCAGAGGTACGGTGCGCTTTACACGGTGCATTTCACACGCTGATGTGAATGCAGGGGTACGGTGCGTTTCACAGTCTGTAGTCAAAGCAGGGGAAAGGAACGTTGCACACGCTCACGTATGGCACCATCACAATAGTGATACTAGGCGCACACATGGCAGGGATGTAGGTGTACGGTTAAAACAAGGATATCTATCAAGTTCTTGTGATTACCAACTTACATGGGCAGGCCCTAGGTGTGGCAGGCAGTAATATAGCACAGGGCATCTGATCTTGTTGCACAATCGATGTGTGATGACCTGTTGACACATGTCATGTGTGATGGAGCACTATGTGGTACACATCACCTTTACACTTGTCCCATGTGTATCATCATGCACATGTTGTCATGCACATCAACACTGGGATGGCACAGTCATCACTACGGGCACCTGTCTCATGATGCCAGGGACCGTGGCACTTTCCTACTTGACAATTTGACGCTCATCATGACCCTATGTGACAATGTCATGTGTGTGTCATGTTGAAGATTGAGTTTGCTGTTTGTGTTCCGTAGAATGCATCTGCTGTTGGTGCATCTATAATGGGTCTGTGTTGTGATTGAAATGGTTTAAAATGTACGCACACCATGTCACATATGCATTTCCAATGACTTTTGGGTCTGATGGCATCATACATCATTGATCCCCATGCATACATGTCTGTATCGTGACAACGGCTGTGGTGTTGCATTGTCACATGCACACCTTAATAGCAAGTTTTCTGATATGTCCAATAGATATACCATGTGACCTGGGTGTGTGCCTTGCAGTCAGGTGTCTGTATGGCACAGCTTTCCAAACTGTGTGGCACGACACGTTACTGTGTCGCGCCCCACACGTAGGTCTGTCGCGGGATGCGACGCGATGACGTAGGCAGGCCGGCCGATATTAGGCCGGGGAATGCTGCCCCCAAGAATTTCGACGTGCACGCGACAAGGCAGAAGGCGGAAGGCAGAGCAGCTGCGGAGCCTCGTGATCTGGAGCTTGATCCCAGACTCAGTGGGTGCGGTGTTGCAGTGAGTTCCGGTGGGGGCATTGTCGGAGTTTCAGCGGCGGTGTGCAGGCCTATACAGCAGGTAAGCTCCTTTTAGTTTTCCTTGAAAGTAGCGCTCTCACACACCAATACACCCCCACCCCCTCCATACACACACGCAAGTCGCCTGCTCGCAGCACACAGACAGATTCCATTTCCTCATCATACTACAGCTGCGTCCCTGTGACACCCTCGTGGCCTCTCGCTACCAATTTGAGATGAGCAAGAGTGCCTTATTTTGATTGTATGTGTTTTGGACAATCTCCAGTTCATAATGTTTTTTATGTTTGCGCAAGGACGTGTAAAGTGTTTTGTGTAAAATACAGGCTCTTGTTTTGTCTTCGAGGAAGTGTCTGAGACTTCGAAATGCTATGAATCATGCCAGTTTGTTTAAATCAGTCTGACTAAAGATACCAATACCTTAGGCTTGGAGATGAAATTAGTAGCACAGTTGTTGAACAAAGAACAATTACACAGCTTTGGCGCATTTTGACCTCCTAAAATGAAATTTTTTTTATCATATTGGACAATGTGCGGACTTTATCAACATGGATATTTGTATAATGTGTTTGGGCAATGTCTCATATTTTGGAATGTAGCCATGGATAACTGTACCATGTGCACAATTAAGCAGTGGCAAAAGGAAAATCAAACAATTATTCCAGAATGATGCTTGAACAGCTGTGATCAGCCGAGGCATAACCTAAAAAATTTTACTAATTTCCAGAGATTCTAATTCTGCACCTTTGCAAAGTCATAGCTCTGGGTGCAGATTTGCAACTTTCTTTCTAGAAGAGGTTCTTGTTAAATTGTATGTGTATAGGCCAGGGTCTGCACCCACCACTGAATGTAAATTTCTGAGACACATCGCACAGTGCTGTGTTTACACAGAGGGTCTAGTTCACATATCGAATTTGAGTTTTTAAGGCACCACGGCTTTTTTCTCATGAAATGCAGACATTCTGAAAACAAACGCTAGGTGCTATAATTTGAAGTGGCATTCTGAAAACTGGAAAGTTGTGCTCCTAGTAACACTGTCTTGCGTCCCATCATGCTAGATATCAGCAGTGCTTAATTTGTATTATTATTAATAATAATAAATACATAAGTGAAGAGCCTCACCGTTTTTCTTAGGAGCCTGGCTCTAGTGCTGCTGAATGCTGGCAAATTCCAGGGCTGCTTAGCCTTGCATTGACCTCAGGGATCTTACTCCCCCATCCTACACATCTTGCCTTTTTATTTCACCCTTGCTGATTCTTTTTCACTCCTTCATCCTTCTCTTTTTACTCTTTCACTCTTTCTCTATCCTTCTATTCCTCCTTATATCGCACTCTCTCTTGTTTAAGTTCCGGCTGCCAAAATGATTGTTAGTGTCCACTACCTCCCCCCAACGTCATCGATTAAGCGCTGGATATCAGTAGTTTGTTTAAATGAGACTACCACCACCATTCACTTCAGTACAAACTGTCGTCCATCTTGGTATGGTAGGCTCAATCTTCGGCTTTCAATATTGTTGACAACTGTACACGCTTAGTTTCAGCAACAATAGCCTCATTATTGGAGCGTGTCTCCCCCCCCGAAACAAGCGCTATGTTATTATATTGAAACAACGTTACCCGCAGGGAAGATCTGAGCCTTAGTGCCTATATCGGCAACACCCCGCTTAGCAGTAAATAGTCGTGCTGCACAAAATAATACAGTCCACACAAGTTTTTGTTGGGAAAATTGTGCTGCAGGTTTATTACATACAAGGAGTATAGTGTGCCAGGTTGGTGGTTTAACTTACGGGCGATCCAAGGGCAGGCAGCAGTTACTCACCTAAGCTGCCCTGCCCACCTGATGAGCCAACTGCACCGTGGCCAATCCAATCGGTGCCTCCATTTTGTGGGGGTTATACCCTTACATATCATGGACCACCAGTCCATACCTTTTACTCATGCCTTTTTAGGGGCAGAGCGTAACCAGGCAAGCCCCCGGTTGCTTAAGCTTACAACCGCCGAGGGACTAGCGGGGCACCATCGTTCTAGACTAGCGGGGTGCCATCGTTCTACCGTAAGACTCGTGGGATTTTGGCATAATGCACCCTTGTGGTGCTCCTGAAAGGGTGCCCCTCGTACCAATCAGCCTCAGGATCACCCTGTAAGTCTGCCGTCGTATCCAGGGCCCCCACCCCACCATAGCAGGCTTCATAACCTCCTGCAACTTGTGATTACCAGTCTTTCTAGCTGGACACTTTCCATCTACCACTGAAGGTGTACCCCGTTCCTATAGGGGAAACCTAGTGGCGTATCCACTCAAGGGACTACACCTTATTTACCAAGCCCTTCCTGTTTTATTTGAATTTACATTCAAGTTGCATTAAGCCCTCCTGCTTGATGGGCTTGTGCACAGCTTATTTACCCCATTGAAGGCAAGTCAGCTGGCCTCCACTTAAATTGGGGACTACTGTTCTGTTTTAACCATGGATTTATTTACCCATCCATAGGCTTGTTTGATGGCCTGCCCAGAATTCAAACAACTGCTCTCTACTTTGACCGCAGTTCAGGGTGAATACTCTATGGTGCACTGTGGCCAACACTATCCCATTCTCTCTGCCAGCTGGCCTCCTCCTGTATAGGAGTACCACGGTGGCCAAAATTCTTACCCACATAGGAATGCAAAACTGCTGCTCTTCGTAACCCTGGTTATGTCTGATTTAATCCACTGCGTGCAATATAGTGCCTTACATTAGGTTTGACTAAGCCCTTGTTTTGTAGTGTAGTTCCTATATCCCTGATAGGCTCTGCGCATTGGAATATTATACACTATCGATTTGGCATAGGACTGAGGTCAGTATGCCTAGATCGAGTACATAACCTTAATTACTTGTGTGTGCCAGCTATCTCAATGGTCACTAGAAACTTCGCGAATATACAAGAAGGGATTAGTTTCTGACAACCGCATAAACATGACAACTTTGTTTCCCTCAGAATAGGAACAATCTGTTCAGAGTCGTGGAAACAATAGATAACCGTTTCACTCAGTCAATCGTGCATGCTTCGTTTCTACAGAGTTGCACAGAAATAGAGAGACGGGCGTTTCAATAAAAAGGGTTTATTGAACAGTCTTATTTCTCATGCAAGAGATATGAACTGCTACAATCGTAAGACAGAATACGAAGTATAGTACGTACAGCACACAAAAGTACAGGGCTGGAAACAGCGTCCATAATGACCTGGAGGGAGATGGTCAGTGGTTATCATAACCTAACGGGCATTTGTAAAGCGTAAGTTCACCCAAGGGTATCTTGGCGCTGAATAAAGAAATGGTTTGACACACCGGGAAGGGCCATAAAAGTAATGCTTGCTAGCCAGAAAATGAATGCACTTACTGAACGTGAGTGCAGTGAGACCCCTAGTACAGGAACAAGACTTAGGTCACAAACGTGGCCAATATCTCATCTGCCTCAATACAAGTGCATGCATAGCTTCCAAGGTCTTTGTCTGATGTGCTGCTTCAGGCCAGGTTATTTTTTCTTGAAACCTGGGACTTGTAGTCCAGTTTTGCAATTGAATAAACAAAACTACAAGACTGTGTGGGGTGTGTGTGTGGGGTGTGTGTCTGTGGGTGGGTTTGTGTGGGGTGTGTGTGTGAGGGGGTTGTGTGTGTGGTTGAGTGTGTGTATGTGGGGGGGGTTGAGTGTGTGTGGGGTTGTGTGTGTGACAGTAATACTAAAAGCATCTCTGGGTCAGGCTAGACCTAAAAATAGAAGTGAGGGGATTAACCAAGTTAGGCAGTATGCAAGTGACATCATTTTAGTTCAGATAGCATGCCTAAACACTTCTGTTGCTGGTGCAAAGCATGAACTCGTGGATCAGTGGTAGCATGATAGCTATGCACTCCTTGCTCCATGAAAGAAAAATGTGTAACACAGCACTGGCGCAGGACCAATATATAAATTATGGACCAGGACTGAACTGTCTGTACAGCAAAAATGGAATAACTTGTTAACTTCGTAATGAGATTCTACAAGACCGGTTCATCCCTAGTTAAAAGAGGCATATTATACTAAATGAGACCCCACTCTGATTGGCATTCTAAACTGAGATGCAATTAATTGACACAATGAGCACCTAGTTGTAACTACATCTCCGAGATTGGCGCCATACTAGTTAACTAACTTAGCACCATGGGATACAAACTACACCTCTGAGATTGGCCGCATATTAATTTTATGGCAATAATAATGTACCCCTCTACTCATGCCCTGCTTGGCTTGCACAGCAGAGCCTTAACAACCGTGTTTTTCTGTGTTATGCCCATGGTCAGTTTTCATGTCCACCCCATGCCAAAGGCCTTTCGTGCTTAGTTGCACTGGCCGCAGCTTGAACCTTTCGTGTGCTTGTTTTTAGCGAGCATATTGAATACCATTTGAGCTCTGATTTCACATGATTATCTACTTCTCAAATCCTGAAATGTTACTGAAGAGAATCCAGACTGTAAGCGAGGCGTAAGATTTTTAAACTTCGTATCTCATGTTCTTCCTATCTCTAGATTTCCACATTTCATTTTCCCGGAAGGCAAACAGGAACTCAAAATGGATAAGTTTATAATTCGGAAGCGAAAAGCTGGTGACGATGACGTTTGCGATGAACAAAATGTAGCAGCTATTGAGCAGAGCACCCAAAAATCAACTGAACAATCTTTCTCAGTGCGTAAGAAGTGTAAAGGGAAAATCGCCAGTCCCCGTTTATATAAGAAAGCTTATATGGAACTGGGGTTCACATTTTCTGGTAATGAAAACCATCCTTGTCCCCAGTCTTTAGTTTGTGGGGAAATACTGGCAAATGAAAGTATGGTGCCAAATAAATTAAAACGCCATTTTACCAGAAAACACAGCCATTTGTCAGAAAAACCAGTGGAATACTTTATTGAGCTTGCAAAATCTATAAGGAAGCAGTCTGCATCATTCACAAAGAGAATGAAGACATCAGAGAAAGCTCAAAAGGCAAGTTACTTGGTTGCTCAAATAATTGCCAAAAACAAGAAACCACACACTGTTGCCGAAACCACCATTAGGCAATCTTGCTGTGCTATTGTTCGAACAATGTTTGGCCCAGAATTTGAGATTAAAGTTAATAAAATCCCTTTGGCAGATAACACAATTGGAAGGCGGATTCAAGATATGTCTGCTAACGTTAAGCTGCAAATGAAGGATATTTTTCAAGATGACAATATGATCTTTGCATTGCAACTAGATGCATCAACAGATGTCAGTCGGTTAGCTCAATTACTGGTTTTTATACGTTTTATTCATACTGACACAATTATTGAGTAATTCCTGTGTTGCCTGGAACTTCCATTGAGAACTAGAGGTGAGGATATATTTCAAACTTTAGATTGCTTCATGAAGGAAAATAATTTGCGCTGGTTAAATTGTGTTGGGATATGCACGGATGGCGCACCGTCACTGGTTGGCTCAACAAAAGGTTTTATAGCTTTAGCAAAGAAAGAAAATGAAACTATCATATTTACTCATTGCTTTTTACATCGCGAGGCACTAGTCGCGCAAACCATTGGGAATGAATTAAGGGAAGTTATGGACAAAGTGATTCAAATGGTGAATTACATTAAAAGTCGACCTCTTAAATCAAGAATATTTGCTCATATTTGTGAACAAATGGGGGCAAGGTTTAAAAAGCTCCTACAGCACACAGACGTTTGTTGGCTCTCAAGAGGTCGAGTGCTTTGTCGTGTATACGAATTGCGTGACATGATGCTTAAACGTTTTGAGGACAATAAGCAGCACGAATTCTGTGGTCTAATTCGAAACCAACTTTGGTGCACAAAATTGGCATATCTTGCTGATGTATTTGAACATTTGAATAAAATTAACACCAGTATGCAAGGAAAAGGAGAAAATATCTTAACAGCAGTAGATACAATTTGTGGCTTGAAAGACAAAATAAAAATTTGGGAAAGGAAAGTGAAAGAAGGTAGTTTTGAAATGTTTTCCTAAACAGATGAGTGCCAGAAGAAATATGATATCAGCCCGCTGATTGTTGACCATTTAACATTGCTCGGAGAGAAAGTTTGTCATTACTTTCCAAATATTGCAATCCAAGACTATGATTGGATCAGAAATCCATTCCTTTCAGCTGCACCTGGGAACTTCTCTCTTATTGAAGAAGAAGAATTAGCTGAAATAAAAAATGATCGAAGTATGCTCATCATGCATTCAGAGGGTGATTTAGACAGCTTTTGGGTTCGCGTTACAAAAATGCATCCAAACCTAGGTAAAAAAGCGTTAAAAATTCTCTTGCAGTTTTCTACTATACATTTGTGAAGTATCCTTTTCAACAATAACGAACTTAAAGACACTGAAACGTGGATGCTTAAAAATGCTTGATGATGAAATGTGAGTGTCTTTATCAAATATTCAACCAAATATTGACCAACTGTGTGCGTCCTATCAGCCTCATATATCTCATTGAAAAAGTAAGACAAGTGCTGTTGTTTTTTATTCACATGTTGTAATTCTTGTGCTATGAGACACTTTCCAAATGCTAAAATCCAAAACTATGATTGCATCAGTGTCTTTATCTAATATTCCACCAAATATTGACCAGCTGTGTTAATCTTATCCACCTCATTCATCTCAATAAAATAGTAAGTGCTGTTGTTTTATTCAACGTTTTTCATTCTTGGACATATTTACATATTGTTTGTCATAAAGGACATCATGTTTTGGAAATGTATGTGTGTTATATTACAAATCATACATTTTTTTTTAAAATCAATGAACGGTTTTCGTGCGATATGTTGTGTCCCCATACATTTTGATATGTACGATTTCCTTCTCTCGTACATGCAGTTAATTTTAGCTCAAAGTGCTGAATGGAAAACATATGACTAGTCTTATTCTCTGTTGCCTTTTGGCACGCTGCTGTAGTAACTTAGTCCAGCCGAGTTGAGGTATTTCAAGAAGTATTTATTGAGATGTTAAGTTATCAAGAATAAGTCAAGAACAAGACCCTACCAGGAGCAGCCAGCAGGTAGCTCAGCCCCTTCAGAACTGTGTCTTTCTTTCAACCTCCACCCAACATTCTATGGTGAATCACAGTGTAGAGGCATTCCAGAGGCATTCCACTAGAAAGCATGAAGTGGATAAAGGCATGTATAGAAATATGCCATAAGTAGAATATAACATACCTTCCTTTCTTCGACAACAAAATAGAGAACATAAGAACATAGATTATGAAAGATAAAAAGCGTACCAATCATTACGAGCTGACACATCCACTGGCCAGACAGATGTGACAGGAAAGAATGAACAGCAAGAAGCATAGAAATTACAGCGAAGAAATGAACGAAAATAGATCATACACATTCCCACTTTGTAAACACAAGACAAAGTAAGATGCGCAAGAACACCGAGATTAGAGGAGTGAGACAGAAAATCAGAAGGACATGAATAGGAACTATTCTGCCCTTTGTTCCCAACGAATATATAAACTTGGAACAGACAGATAGCAAGACTGGAACACAAGAAAAATAAGAATTTTCATTCTCCTCTACAGAAAATAATGAGAAAGAGAATAAAAAGAACAACCCAACAATCACTCCAGACATACCTACAGCTAAAGAGAGTATGAAAAGGTAAAACATTGAGTATACGATGGAAATACTAAACAGAAGCAGAGGAAAGAACAAATAAAGGTCTTTCATATCATCCTGTTCAACACCATTAATAAACAAGTTGAATAGATATTGACAGATTTAGAAAAGAACCTTAATCAACTTGTAGAAATTATTAATGAATAACATTAAAACATTGAAAGGCTGTAATAGAAATTACATCCTCAAAAACATTGAAATGGAGAATCCTCCATGTCGATAACCTCTGAAGGTCAAACATTGAAATATCGAAATTGACAACCTTAAAAGTCACATTTTGAGAAATTGAGAATTTGAACGATTGAAGTGACTATTTGAAATTACGTGAGTATGTCGATAAGTACCACAATGAAATCCTAAAATTGAAAATAACTGGACTGGATGTAGATTTGATGTAGATTTGAAAAATAAACACATGTTTATATGCACAAATATAGATAAAAGTGGACTTGAAACCATGTACATTACTCTCTAAAAGTAAACTTTGCAATCCTTGTAGGCAATTAGCATACATTGAAATATAATAATGTTGCATCAGTTGAAAATATTGAAAAGAAACAGCTTGATATAAACTTTTGAAAATGTGCAACCTCGAAAATGTGAACTCTGATGGATTGCAACATTTGGGTAACAGAACCTCAGAAGAAAGCACTAAAGTACAATATAACATCCCGTTGATGTACATTGAAGTAACAAAGTGTACAACATAGAAAATCTGGATTATACTGGTACATTGAAGAATTGAAAAATCTTTGAGCATTACTGCTTGAATTTCCTTAAAAGAAACATTAATTTAATATCTCTACTTCGATATCGTTGGTAAGTAAACTACAAGTATCCCCAAATAAACTGTTTCACTTTGCTCTTAGGTTGTCTTAATTACAGAAGGAATTGAAGTCGAAATCCCACGTGTGCAATTATATTGACTACCTGAACTTGAGTTGGTACCATACGTCTACAGTACAACGTCATTTGAGGTAGTAGACAAAACTTATTTGTCAAGATCTTTGTTGAGCGTCAGTAACACTCTGTCTTGTCGCAACTTCCCCTTCTGTGTGACGGTGGAAATCTAAGATGGTGTCATGTTGGTAACGCTGAGTCAGGTGGCTCACAGCACGTCCAGGCATGCAGACGTCTACAACCAGCAAAGAACATGTCGTAATTCGAAGAAGCAGGTAGAGCTGCGTGCGCTTAAGTTTGACAGCGCGAGGTAAATTTGAACAGCAGCAGCAGTTAAACTGCCATAGATAAACTTAGCAAGAATCGCTAATGTACTAAAAAAAAATGGGAAAATGCTTATTGAAATAAACAGTACTGGGCATGAGTCTTCCCCTTTTTGAAATAAAGTTCAGGATTACACTGTTTTGAAACACTTCGTTTTAAACTGACAATAGAGTGAAGTTTTTCCCACGGAGATTTTGTCGAGGGGTAACAGGACTGAATATTAATAAAATAAACTTACACGTGAATTTCCTCTTGATATGTAGATGATGTCTTTACTGTGAATTTTCTTTTGAGATTTAGATGATGCGTCTACTCTTGTAAATAGCAGCGCCGGAACTGCTACACATGAAACTAACTGTCTAGTATCTGTAAAATGTAGTAACATTACTGAATTGATTGAATTGATGGATTGTAACATTTGATGTATTTGTGAACAGTTTGAAAAGACCGGAACCAACAGCACCTTGAGTTATAAACTTTTGTAGAAATTGAAGAAGTGCTGTAAATGCTGTAGGAAAATTTGTTCTGTCTTTCTGGGGTAGAAACTTCGCTAGTGGAGACTTTGTGAATATAGTGGTTTGACTCTTGAATGATGTTTGAAAGTTAAGATGACTAAGAAGTCCATTAATAAAGACAGGTTTGTGAAGCAGAATCTCACATATCCACAGTATTTTGAAAAGTAGAAAATAAAATGTTTGCTTATTCCTTCTCTCTTGGGATACAGTAGTGGAAGGTAGCAAGTAGGCACAGACAGGAAGAACTAGTAAATTATTTATCTGGTTGAGATTGATATACAAACAGAGATCCACCAGTTACCTTCCTTGTTGGGATGTTGCTGTAGTGAGTTCTTTGAAGTTTAAGTGGTATTGCTTTGATTTTGAAAGGCGTTTTAATATAGATAATCCATAAAGTCTAACTGGTTCAAATATTGAGTGGTGAAGTGGAATCTAGCACATAGACGTTGGGGGCGACCGGTGAATTGGTCACTGGTGGGGCTTGGTGCCAGAGTCATAATTGAAGTTAAAAGATAGATAAATATTGAAAGACTTGCCTTTTTGAAGCTTGATTTCTTGAGTTGAACACGTAGGTAAGATCAAATCGTCACCATCAAAATGTAGTAACTTAGTCCAGCCAAGTTGAGGTATTTCAAGAAGTATTTATTGAGATGTTAAGTTATCAAGAATAAGTCAGGAACAAGACCCCACCAGGAGCAGCCAGCAGGTGGCTCAGCCCCTTCATAACTGTGTCTTTCTTTCAACCTCCACCCAACATTCTATGGTGAATCACAGTGTAGAGGCATTCCAGAGGCATTCGACTAGAAAGCATGAAGTGGATAAAGGCATGTATAGAAATATGCCATAAGTAGAATATAACAGCTGCGCAGAGGAAAGCTGTCCCACCTGAGTTCAATGCGCAGAGACCGGTTGAAAAGTTGTGTGATTGTTTTATCACTCACAATTCCCCCTTTTAGAACAGATTTTTGTATAACTCATACTCAGCAAGGCAGCAGGTGGACTTTGTGCGTGGTTGAAAGGGTTGGCAGGGCGTGCATCTGCCTTTTTTTTGCCGTAAATCACTGGGGCATAAGTCAATGTGTGCATTATTATATTCTTGTTGCATGCACAAACCTAACCTTTCTTACACTCAGTTTTGCCAGTCACTGGCTTTATTAGACCAGATTAACAATTACTTTATTAACCTTCATGCTTTCTCAAATTTGCTTGGAAATGCACCATTTGCCCACCACTTTTTCAAAAATGTCTCAGGGGGAGAACCGCCCATACCCCCCTTGGGTGATTCGTGCTCGCTAGCTGCACTCGCTCGCATTACGGTGTTCCTGAAATTTTTTTCACAAAAAGGTGTGTCACCAACATGGAAAGTGTCAGGCTCTGGCACCAATCTCCTCGGGGCTGTGTTGAGAGACCTATCCCTACACGCACGCAACCACCCCGCGGCCCGGTATATATCACAGACCAGCAGGAGGATTCCGCGAGCGCGGGGAAGGAAGGGAACAGCGGGGAGGGAGATCTGAAACGAGAAAGACAAGGTGTTTAGAATCACACCCCTCCCTATCTACTCTATAACTCTGAATCACGATCTATGTAGGCACCCTCCTTTCTTACCCAGACCCATTCATACCTGAAAAGGAAAAAAGCATAAGCTGTGTATACAGGAGAGGGAGGTAAGGGTCCTATCTGTGGCAGCAATCAGCTAAACAAAGGAACAAGAATGAACATAAGATTAGATATCCTTATTACCGCTGACATAAGTTTCTTACAGCTCCTCACATACCACTTTCTGACAGTGTTCTGCTTTGCGCCACCTCTTCTGTGTGCTTAGGCACCCCCCTTCGTTAATTCCTCTCCTGCACCGTGAAGAAAGCACAAAGAGGTTGCAGGCAACAAATAATAAACGATATGTTGAAGGTTCTCAGCACCTTCTTTCCCAGCCTTCCAAAATAAACGATAAAAGTTTCTTTAAGGAAAAGTTTGTACCCCGCAACTTGGAGTCATAAAGGCACTCTTCCTTGGATACTTTTATGTTCCCACTCGAGTGAGACCTGAAGAGTAAGTTCAATACCCAAGGTGAAATTATCCGACTTGCTTCTAAAGATTTTAGTATTGTTGGATCCAAAACACAAGAGTCTCCTAAGGGTTCTCCCCTGCACAAGAACACAGCCGCTGTTCTCCGCAACCGGGGCAAAACCTTCACAAATAGAACCAGGACTCACAGGGTTCTGACACACACAGCCGTGTATGCCATCCAAACAAGGACGCAGCGCCGTTCCGCTTGTCTCGGGGTCCGTGTGTCTCCAGCCGGCATACACACTATAATTCTACTCACTGTGCCTCTGACGATACGTCCTCCACCCACCTCGACTCACTCACAGGGAAAAATTATCGGCACCATTCTTCTCCGGTTCCTGGTTTAAGTTCCGGGGATGTGCCGCTGACGTCCTGCGCCACGTGACCCCATGGCATCTGGGAATTGTAGTTCCGATAGCAGTGGTTGCCAAGTCCTACGCATTGCGCGGCCGGAGATTACCAAATACCACGCATTGCGCGGACAGCGGCCCACGATGGTCCCAGCCTTGACAGAAAGTTTGGAAAGCTGTGCTGTATGGGATGACAACCTTCTAATGCAGGTCTGGGGACGTGTGTCACTCCAGTGATCTCTTGCTCTGCTCACTCAGACCAGCCCAGCAGCTCTTTTGTGTGCATGTAATGTTCATTTCACAAACAACAGCTGTATCTGGGTTTTCGTTGGAGTGCCAGCAAGCTGGCATATGTGTCCTGGATGTATTGCTTACGCCAGACCCCATTGTGACTTGATGTGTAGTAGCAGTGTTGCATGTGCTATGTACATTGGTATCGTTGTTGGCTGACAGTTGTTCTCCATTCTTCCCAAATATGTCCTGAAGGGCACTGCCTCTATCAAGGCCTTTTCCAGACTTGGAGACCATGAGGGAACGTGATTTCATCCGACGTTACAGATTTACTCGAGAGTTGATTCAGGACTTGACGGACAGGCTGGAACCACATCTCCAACCATGACACAGGTATCCGACTGCGCTGACACCACAGCTAAAAGTAATGGCAGCCCTACATTTTTTTGCTACAGGTACGTTTCAATTTACCATAGCTGATGTGGGGGGTAAGTCCCAAACCATGTTCAGCCGTGTCCTACGTGATGTGTTAACTGCCATGTTAGAGCTCATTCATGAATTCATCAAATGTCCAACTCCTAAAGAGTTAACAGATGTAAAGGGTGAATTCTATGCCCTGGAAGGGATGCCACATGTCATTGGGTCCATTGATGGAACACATGTGGCTTTGGTGCCACCACAGGCTCAGGAGCAGGCCTACCGCAACAGGAAACATTACCACTCAATAAATGCCCTGGTGGTGTGTCTTGCTAACATGCTGATTTCCCATGCTTGTGCACGTTTTCCAGGATCGTGCCATGATGCATTCATCATGAGGCATAGCAGGGTACCACAGATGATGCTGCAGCCGTGCAACGATCGGGCATGTCTTGTTGGTGGGTAAACTCTGTTTGTCCTGTATGTCTCATTTTTTATTTGCTCTGACGGCATCTCATTACCCAATTATTTACATGATGTATATTTGTAGGAGACGCGGGATATCCCAACATGCCGTGGCTCATGACACCGCTCCGCAACCCAAGAACAGGTGCAGACCAGCGGTACAATAATGCACACGGGCAGACCAGGAGAGTGATTGAGCGGACGTTTGGACTCCTGAAGAGCCGACAGGCGGATCCCTCCCATACGCCCCGGTCAAGGTGTGTAACATCTTCATCGTGTGCTGCATGCTGCACAACATGGCAGTTGAGAAGGCCGTGCCACTCATCCTGGATCCTGAGGAGCTGGAACATCCACCCATTGAGGAAGATGATATCCGGAATCAGCTCATACGCAACTTCTTCTCTTAATGGTGAATCGCTGGGAATTAGTGTGCAAGCTTGTGGCATAGAGTGGCATGTGCTGCATACTGTGTGTCCAGCTGACTGTATGCAAAGTCACTTTGATGTTTGTTGTGATGTGTCACACAAGTGATGATGTAATGCCACACACATATGCGCAATGAGTGATTTTGGAATGTACATGTGTACTACATTGTGATGTTTTTTCACATGACCATGTCTGTATGGAAATCTTTTGAACGTGTCCCCTTGTGTGCCTGTCATTCCCAGGTTGCTCTGCCTGTTGTCTGTTCGTGTCATCTTAGTACTCCTGCTATTCATCCTGATGATTGCAACGTGTGCCGAATCAGCATAACATGCACGGACATGTGGAAAAGTCAGTTTGGGTAAAATATCAAAACAGGCTGTTTTGGGTTGGTATGGTTTGGGAATGTGTGGGTACTGTTTCTGTGCATGTTGTAGAACCATACATACATGACTCATTAACATGGATCAAATTGCATGTTGCAACACTCCAATGACTGTACAGTCACCCTTCTTGACAGTCATCTGTTGTTGAGTGCTGACTCTGGTGAATGCATCAATGTGTGTAAACCTTGGGCCAGACACATTGCGGATGTCACCGGTTGACATTGTGTGTGACATCACAACCACAGGCTCTGTGTGGAATTGCAGACTCACTGTGTGCAGCAGGATGTGTCCCATTAATCTTGTGGCCCAGTACAGTTTGGTTTACCTAATAACTTGTTGTGAAGGTGTGGGCCAGTGTATGTCCCACATGTTCTGACAACTGTCCAGTGAGTCTGTTTGCATGGATGCATTACCCCTTGTGCCAGAATGTAATGTCACTGTCACGTCGCTTCATCAGTGCCGGTGGAGAACACTGCTTTGCAAGATTTCTTGGTAAGTTGATATTAACTTTCTATTACCATGATGCCAGGAATGTTGCAATGATGATGTACCAACGTAGTGCTGTGGCAAATGTAAACACTTCCGTTACACCAGTCGGTTGACGTTAATCCCAGGATTCTCTTGTGCCGTGCTGCATATCCTGGTCACGGTAGGGGTGGTTTAGTGGCTTTGTTCCTCATTACTCTCTGTAGGGTTTGGTCACACCTGTGTTCGATAATTCCCTTCCTCGTTGGATGAGCTAATTACGGCTCTTGCGGGTGATGTGTAACTTACCTTCATGACCCTCACTGATTCCCAGGGCTAACTACAAATTTTTGGCTTTGTGTGAGTAGCACTGCTACACATTCAATTTACTGTATTTTGAGCCTCATTTATACACTGTGACTTACTTGATGAGCGCATGCTTCTAATTGCACTGAAGCAGCCTGGTGAGCGTTAGACCCCCTTCATTTAGGTGACAAACTCTGCTACCTTTTATGTGTCCCTGTTCAAACCTCAGATCTAGTATCATTTCAAATTCTGTGATCCCAAATTGGATACAGTGGATGTGGTTAAACTACACAGGTGTAACTGTTACAGTATAGGTCATGAGGTATTAGGTGATTCAGTGACAAGAAGTGTTGAATTGTTATGCTTGTTTACCTTTGTTTCAGATCTCGCTCCCTGCTGTTCCCATCCTCTCCTTCCCTCGCCTGGTCTCCCTTTTGAGTCTGTTGTTTATACTCAGACCAAAGGGGCTATCTGGAGATGGACCCCTTTCAGCATCGCACGAATCTGAGGATCAAAGGTACCGACAGTCCCTGGCAGTCGTGTGGAGATTGTTTCACCAGCATTACAGGTAACCTCATTGCATGACTGTTATTTTCTTCAGAGCAATGCCACTGGCCATGTACATTGGCTAAAGCAGCATGGCCTCAGAACCAACTTGATCCATTTCTGTAGAAAATGTGTTCCCAAGTGTACATTGTGCCTCATTACTGTCACCGCAGATCTCTTGCCAGTCTGCATGCGTCATCTATGGCATACTTTACAATGATTGTGCATATGTGGTTATGTGTACTGGGGCAACATGCATGGTGTTTGTAATGGCTCAAGGTCCATAATGTGCTTGACGTACATGGTTGTGCATGTATTGTTTTAGCTTGATACCCACAACGGGCAGGCAACACCTGCTGATGCTGTTTGTCCTGTGCCCCGCTTGGCCTTTTGGTGGCTGATCCTGTGCCCGTCATATTTGGTGATTGTTCACCCATTTTCTAGCAGTGACCCATGAGTAACCAGACACTCTTTCCTTTCCATACACATGTAACATGGTGCCTTGCAAAAATCCTTGTCTTTGTGTGATAGTTTTGCATGGTGTCTCACACCTTCTGCCGTCATGTGTTCACACATTCCAGCTGCTGCCTCCCCAGTGACACCACAACACCGAGTGCCCTGATTCTGCGGCACACACACCTCCAAGATGCTTCTCCATCCATCCGTCCATTCTTAAGGCAGGCCGCAGCTTGTCAGTGACACTGTTGCACCACCTCCGTGCCAAAGGCAGGACCGTCAATGCCTGCAACGTGCACAGTGCAAGGCCCTCTGGTCATTCCATGACACAGGTTACACAACAGACTCATGCTCCTGCCACCCTCCACACAGTGAACACCAGACAATCATCCACCTGGTATCAGGCAACCCCTAAGCGCACACATGACAGCTTCGCAGGCTGTGTGTGCAACTCATACTTCCAACACCGCACTGCCACACATAACAGTGCATGTCCGTACAAGCAGGTCATGCGCCTCGTACTGCACACACGCTACTTCCACCAGCCCCCCATTGGACTCTGTTGCCTCATCAACACAACAGCACCACACATCACCTTCATTACTGTGACCTGGTTGTACGTAAGCCCCACACACTACTTCTACTTTGCACACACAGACAGACACTAGATCACCCACAGGGACAACACCAACAATCCAGGAGTATGATTGGCAATACTTTATGGGGTACACCCCCAGAGTCACATACAAAACCAGGGACACACTCAGCATTATCCAACATCTGCACTTCAGGTTTCACAACAACACCCTGACCACCCTCAGTGTAACAATCATCTACAGATCTCCAAGCCTACACACACAATTCTGCTAAGCCATCTAAAAATATGTTAATAGTCATTTATTGTGCACACTTTAAACCCAACAGGGTGTGCCAGCGCTGTAGTGCACCAAAAAGGATGCAGCATACGGAGGAGCACATAATCATTCATCCAAAATGACCAGGTTTGAAGGGCTTGGCAAGACTCACATTCAGACAGAATTATACGCAGCGGAAGAGGTGGCTTAGGTATACATTGGGTGGTTCCTACCTGTTAGTTTTCACCTCCTGATCTTGGTTTATGACACCAAGGACCAATGGGCAAGTGCTTGTCATTGGAACGTACAGATCGTGATTGACAATAGAGACAGAGGCTCCTCCTAAGGTAGACCGCCCCACGTCTTTGTCCTGCCCTGAAGGCGCGAGTCAGCGCATTTAAATCTCTTTGTGTAGCCATGGTCAGCCAATGGACTAGTCGAAGAAACGGGGAAATATGTTGTCACACTGAGACTCTACATGTCCGGCGCTCAGCCGAATTTTTGAGCGTCTGCAGAATACGTAGCAAGCCTAATGTGAGACACACAGATGGGCATTTGGCTTAGTCTAAATGGGAGGTGATCAGTGCGTACACCACTGTTTTCTGGGGTACATTGTACAGATAGCTAATAGATCTGTAGATGTTTTATATTTTGCCTAAACAAGCGGCACCCCCCTCTTGTACCTATGTGGGATGGGATAGTTTATTGTCCCATCTGACTCACAGATCCCTGACCAAGTCCTTGTGTACCGGAGCAATGGCCAGTTACTCTGGCCAACAATGATTGGAAGACAGGGCAGAAGGTTGTTTTAAGAGTATAGGACCTAGGTGTTATCTGGATTAAGTCACAAGAGAATGTGGTACATCCAGTCCGCAAAATTGAGACAATTTTGGAGATGGTCAAAAATTAAATGTAGTTGTAAATGTAGTTGAGCTTATATAGCGCACAGCTACCCGCAGTGGATTTTAGGTGATTAGAAGCTGAAGGTTCTCAGCATACGATATTATTTTGACTTCTGACATGGCAATCGATTCTGCAGCGGGGTTAAGTAAATATTACAAAAGTCTGCGGGCTCTGAGCAGAGCCCTGCGGCACACCCCACTTCTGTGGTTTGACTGGGGAGTAGAATGGGTAGGTGCGGACCTGATGTGTGCGGTCAGATAGTTAGGACAATATCCGGTTCAGCACTGAGGACCACACACCTATGGTCTTCATGCGGTTCTGAAGAATGGGATGGTCTACGGTGTCAAATGCTGTATACATGTCTAACAGCACCGACGCCGCTTTGGAACCTCCGTCGACCTCCCAGCGTATAGAGTCTGCCATTTCTATGAGGGCCAACTGTGTACTATGGCCAGGAAAATTTCACAGAAATCTTGGCCAGAGCTGATAAATAGAGTTTGGTGTAAGATTGGAAGGTTATACAGGATCTGCGTTGCCTTTACTTAAGATGTGCAGGAGGAACGTGTGTCTCCACGCATCCGGATTAGAGACCAATCTGAGGTAAAGGTTCGAGATAACGTTTAAATGGTGATTGTGAATCTTTGCAAGGATGTTGTATTGCTTTGTGGGCAAGGGGTCAGTAGGGGAACTGGATTAACACATCTGCTAATCGAGCTGAGAGGCTTCCCCATAAATTGCGTCAAAATCTGAGACCACTGAGCTGGGACACCACTTTACTGATTGCTCCTCAGACATTGGACTACTACTTCAGCACGCAGGCCCGCACCTACACAGGATACATGGGTCAGGGGTAGAGCAACTCCTGGCTGGAGGACAAGCACACCACCATCCTGTATTAGTACATCAATGTTTGCATCCATTTCTCCAAATCAACACCATCTCTACCTCATGCTGCAAGTCCCTCCACATGCTGGAAATGACCTTCAGATAGATCCACTCCTAGTCAAGACAGACAGCCACCCAGGTCCACAACACCAGCCGGCTCAACTACGGCAACAACCTCTACACAGGAACAAGAGCCAGACTCCAGGAGTACATGTGCACACCCAGGTCGCATGCGCACACCTCATCATCAACATCCCCGGCCACAGCCACATGACTGTCCACCTCAGATACCTACTAGAGTCCCACTGTCAACTGCAGGATCACCTTCATACTCCTCAGCCACACTCAGTAGTCACTCCACAACCACAGCCCATAAAACGAATATGGACGTCTCCCATCCAACACCCCGTTGCCTGTAGTCCGTCCAGCCACCCTTGCCCTGGGCAACATTCATCACATCCACAGTACAACTGCATGCGGGTGATAGTTCTCCCACATCAACAAACAGACCTGGTACTCACTCCCTGGACACCGACACATTACCCATGACCTATACACCTTCATGAGACTCTTCCGTAACTGTCTGTCAGAGCAGTATGGCAAGCCACCCCCCCAGCAGATAGTAACCATCACGGGTGAGTAGTTCCCTCCATGTATGTAGTTGATCATACATTGTGACCTATGTGTGTCCACAACCAGACTCAGATCCCAGTGTATGGATGGCTTGAGTTTGCTCCACACTGTGGCATACTTTGACATATCCCCACACGTATGTTGTTGACTCTGGCAAAAAAACTTCAACATCATTACGTATTGTGTTTGTTATATTTATTTCTCCATCTTGTGAGTGAAATGTGAGTAGGTGGTAGGTGCTGTACAAAAATGCTGGGAATCCAAAGTTCACAGAGGGAGATGTGATGCCTTGCAGTTTCAGTCAACAGAGTCCAGACCACAGTGTTTGGCATCATTGGTCACACTGCGACCAGCAAGTCCATGTGGGAGAGTCAGAGAGTCAATAAGGTGAGGCTGTTGCACACAAAGGCAAGATGCCAGACCAGGTGACCTGGGAGATGCGCATGGCCCTGTGCCTCTCAACGTCTTCTACGTGGACGACCCACCTTCCTTGGGGGACCCTCATATGCAGGCCTTGTCGATGCCTGGAACGCTCCATCGGATGATTCCACCTCCTCCTCCCTCCCTGTGCCTGCTGGCAGTCTTTGCCTCAATGTTTCTGGCCTGGTGACACAGGGAGGGTGCTGCATGTTGTCAGCAATCCGACGGAGTGAATGGCTTATGTCCCTCTGCACCGCCAAGAGCTCAGCCAGTCTTGCCTCCATCCATCCTTGGTGTCATCGTAGACTGGCGTGTGGCTCGGCCTGCTGGTTTTTTAAATCGACGAGGGCCCCCACTCCTTAGCTGATCTCTCTGGTGTCCCGCCGGTATTCCTCCATGATGTTTCTGAGTTCAGATATACCGGGCCCTGCAGCTTTCTGGTCAGGTTCTTGCCTCTGCCTTGTGCCACTCCCACCACCCCTGCCCACCCGAGCCTGGCCTGCTGTTGTGGGCACATCGGGTCCACGGGACCCCTGAGGGTTGACAGTGGTGGTGTTGTCTGCCACCTCCTCGGTGCCCGGCGAACCTTGTCCCTCATTGTCAGACTGGCTCAGTTGTGGATTGTGGGCAGGGCTCCGAGCTGTCTGCTGGGATGTGGCAGGAATTGGTGTGGTGGTTGGCGCAGATGCCCCTGATCCAGCTGCTGCATGGGTTTGGGATCCTGAGGTGCCAGGTTGGTCGGGTCATCCATGAAGTGGTGAGAGGCGTCGCTGTTGGTGGGATCAGGGTCCTGTGGAGCCTGGGACTGTGATCCATCTCCCCCCTGGTTGGGGGTAGATTGCACATGTTGCCCTGTGGGTGTGAGAGACAGACTATGTTAATGCCATTTAATGCTAAATCAAATTTTCATATACATTGTCGTTATCACTGTTACACCTGCTTAGGTTTTTTCTCAATATTCACTTGTGGTGTCAGATTGATCTGTGTTCAGGAGTCATTAACATGTGAGGGTCTATTTACAATGACTGGCACAGCCAAGCATATCAGCAGGGATTTGGCAGTCATTGTGCACCACAGCTATGCCAGCATGGATGCAACACATTAACACTGTGGATCACCATAGTGTGATAACAGAACATCTGCGTCACGCATCTGTGCCATTCAAGTGGCACATTGCTGGAGTTGTGTCGCTGGTGCAACGCAGATCCAGCAATGCTCTGTGTGGCCCTATCTGCACAATGCTGTGTCAATCCTTACATCTGCTTCAGGCAGGCACAGGGTTTTGAGGCAGCATGCGCATAAAAGTGACTGAGTGAAATGTTTAAGATTTCACTCAGCCACTTTTGGGAGGTGTTGCTGCGCTGCGACGGGCAGCCACAGCCCACCACACCACGACCACACCACGACCAGTACACCTACTTCTGGCGCAGGGCTTTAGAACGTGGCACATCTCCCAGATGCATCACCTTGTCAATCCCCAGCACCATTGCACTAATATTTGTGCGTCTGCTGCGTCACTAAGGTGTAGCTACGGCGTTGTGATATAAGTGCAAGGGACTTGTGAATCAGCACTGTGCATTTTTTGCTTGAATGCTTCATCAGATCGGTAATTGTTGTATTACATGACGATTGTGACAGTGGGGCACTCCATTGCCTGTCCCAGCTGGCTATGTTTATGTAAGGGGTGTGTGTGACAGGCCGTGCTGGTAGTTGGAACTGGGCCTCACTCATGGTGTGGCTGTCCCCCCATGGAGCATGCTGCCATGACCGTGGTTGTGAGTTCCTGTGCAAGATATCTGACCATGTTGTCCTGATGTTAGTGTTTGCACTGGTCACAGGAGGGCCTTGTGCTGCATACAGCAGGGCCCAGTGTCAGCTATGTTGTCAGTACTTTCTCACTCCCTGTACATTGAGCATGGTGCATGGGTGTGTACCTGGGCCATATGGGACGAGTGCAATTGGGCTTGTGCGTACACAGTATTGGTGATAGGGGCAGCCACATTTTTAGCTTATTCACCATCCCCCTTGCACCCTCCTACCATCCCCCTTGCACCCTTCTCACCCTCCCCCTCGCAGCCTTCTGGTCCTCCCCTTGCGCCCTTTTGGCCCTAACCTTTGCACCCACCCCCATACTGTTGCCCACTGCTAGGAGTCATATCCACCCACCCCCATTGTATTGGGCAGTGCTGGGAGTCATATCCACCCACCCCTCATATGTCTGGGCAGTGCTGGGAGTCATATCCACCCACCCCTTTTGTGTCTGGGCACTGCTGGGAGTCATATCCATCCACCCCTCATATGTCTGGGCACTGCTGGGAGTCATATCCACCCACCCCTCTTGTGTCTGGGCACTGCTGGGAGTCATATCCACCCACCCCTCTTGTGTCTGGGCACTGCTGGGAGTCATATCCACCCACCTCTATTGTATTGGGCAGTGCTGGGAGTCATATCCATCCACCCCCATTGTATTGGGCAGTGCTGGGAGTCATATCCACCCACCACTCATATGTCTGGGCAGTGCTGGGAGTCATATCCACCCACCCCTCATATGTCTGGGCACTGCTGGGAGTCCACCCATGTTACATGAGTTGTTTGTATACTCACCAGGCTCCACGACTCCTTCAATTCCATGTACTCCCACCGGTGGTCGCAGGGCCATGACCTACTCCTCCCAGGGCTGGTACTGTACTGGTCTGCGGGGGCCACCACCTCCAGTGTACTGTCTCTGGGTGTAGTCCTCATCCATCTTCCGCTTTACCATCCTCCGCAGATCGTACCACCTGGCCTGGCAATCCTTCCTGGTGCGCCTGATGGGTGCAACAGCATTGACCCTATTGACGATCCTCTCCCACAGGTGTGTTTTGTCAGCTATGCCGGTCTGTCTGAACAATGCACCAAACAGCTGTGGCTCAACTCTGATGACTTCATCTACAAGGATCTCCATCTCCTGGTTTGTGAACTTTGGATTCTTCTGTGCAGACATGTTGTGGGGGTGAATGTGATTGGGGGGTGACGGTGTGTATGGATGGGGGTTGTGGGTCTGAATGTGAAGGAGGTGTGTGGGTCTGAATGTGATTGGGGGTATGTGTGAAGGTGGATGTGTGCAGTTGTTGGTGTGTTGTTAGTCTCTGTTGGTAAATGGGTATGTTGCAAAGGATGCTGGTTTGTGTGTGTGGGCCCTTTTTATTGGTCCATTAGTGGGTGTGGCTTAGTTTGAATTTTTGGTGGGTGTGTTATAAGGGGTGGGTCTGAGTTGGGCCCTCTGTTTGCCAGTTTGGATCTGGCCAGGACATTGATTTGCAAGGGTTTGTACACAGGAGACATGTTTTGTGGTGTTGTGCGACTCGTTTGTACACTCCTTGTGCTGTTTTAGTGGTACGCATGCGTTTTGTTGAGAGGGGTTCATTTTGTTATTTATTGTGTAGCTCTCTCATACGCGACATATTTACGGGGTACGCGTGCGCTTCGTTGAGGGGGGTTAGTTTTGTTATTTATTGTGTAGCTCTCTCATACGCGACGTATTTACGGGGTACGCGTGCGCTTCGTTGAGGGGGGTTTCGTTTCGTACTTTATTGTGTAGCTCTCACATACGCGACGTATTTACGGAGTACGCATGCGCTCCTTTGAGGGGATTTTTGTTTTGTATTTGAATCTGCGGCTTGCTCATACGCAATGTTTTCTGTACAAATCGCAGTTCATATGCGACGGTGTTTTCCCGTACGAATCGCATTCTCGGTCCCCGGTCCGGATCGTACTTGCCGGGTCATACAGCATGTTTACGAATCGTACGGTTCACTTCACGAGTCAGTATCGTACGGATGTTTGCTTCTTTTTCGAACGGTTCGTAAAGATTCGGACGTATTTTTGGAAAATGGATCGTACTACGCGATTCGGCGGATTTGTACGATTTGTACGGAAACGGCTACGAATACGATTCGTCAGACGGTTTTCTTTCCCGATTGGGAATCGAGCCCTAAATTTTATTTAAATTAAATAAAATTAAATATGCTATATAATAAAACATTATGCTAAAAAAGTACAATGTATATATATTACAACTACTGCAATTTTATACATCGATGAATACAAATGTAAGAAAAGTTCATGAAAAATGTAGAAATGTTTTCATTTATAAATATTAAACAACACAATAAATACTGTATATTTATGACAAAATTACACTATGTTACTTTACAATGATACATGTAGTACAAATAAATAGTAAAATGTTCAAAAATGTGTGAAATGCATTTGCACATCAATGTTATAAAATATAATTTGTTAAACATTTCTAAATATATTTTACAATATTCTAATAAAATATGTAAAACAATAACAAGGTGTATTTATTTGCAATATTGTAATAAACAAAAGTAATTCAAATATTATAATTCACTATTATAACTCCTAATACAATTAAAGTGAAAGAAAATGCAGCATAGTAATCCATAATAAATTACGATTCTAACTCCAAGTCCAATATAACTCAGGGAAAGTGCTGGACAGTAAACGATAATAAATTACTATTCTAACTCCCAGTCTAATATAACTCAGGGAAAGTGCTGGACAGTAAACCATAATAAATTACTATTCTAACTCCAATTCCAATATAACTCAGGGAAAGTTCTGGACAGTAAACCATAATAATTTACTATTATAACTCCAAGTCCAATATAACTCAGGGAAAGTGCTGGACAGTAAACCAAAATAATGTACTATTCTAACTCCAAGTCCAATATAACTCAGAGAAAGTGCTGGACAGTAAACCATATTAAATTATTATTCTAACTCAAAATCCAATATAACTCAGGGAAAGTGCAGGACAGTAAACCATAATAAAATACTACTCTAACCCCAAGTCCAATATAACTCAGAGAAAGTACTGGACAGTAAACCATAATAATTTACTATTCTAACTTCAAATCTAATATAAGTTAGGGAAAGTGCTGGACGGTAAACCATAATAATTTACTATTCTAACTCCAAGTCCAATATAACTCAGGGAACGTGCTGAAAAGTAAACCATAATAATTTACTATTCTAACTCCAAATCCAATATAACTCAGGGAAAGTGTTGGACAGTAAACCGTAATAATTTTCTATTCTAACTCCAAATCCAATATAACTCAGGGAAAGTGCTGGACAGTAAACCATAATAATTAAATATTCTAACTCCAAGTCCAATATAACTCAGAGAAACTGCTGGACAGTAAACCATAATAATTTACTATTGTAACTCCAAATCTAATATAACTCAGAGAAAGTGCTGGACAGTAAACCTTAATAATTTACTATTTTAACTCCTAAAATCTAATGCACACTATTTCATCCATACTCTTAACAAATATATCTCATTCTAAAAACATATATTAAATAAATGAAAAAAATATTTTTACACTGTAAAAGTACACAAATTAAATAAATAACAAAAATATTAGCTATCAATATTTTTGTGATAACATTTCACAAATATTAGAATTTTTAACAAAAAACTTCCTTATGATTCATTAAAAAAAAGAATATAAATGAATCCAAAAATATTATATATAATTTAAAAATAAAATATTAAAATACATGTACACATACTTTTTTGTATCATAAATATTTATATACTTTTGATTCATATAATTTCTTTCAATAAGAATTTTAATTTGTATATATATATATCATAATAAAACAGGTACAATTCAAATAATTTAGTAATTAATTTCAAGATTTGTATTCAATATTTAAATTTAAAACCTAAAGAATAAATACATTTTAAATTGTTACACATTTTAAAAACATAATTTCACCAAATTTGACATTTCTAATTTGAAATGTCGAATTTCTACATTTAAATTGTTTTTAACTTCTAATTTAAAATATTTCAGAAACTTTTCACACATTTTTAAATAACTACCCACCCTTATCCCCTATAAACCCAACAACCCGCTCCTAAAATATTAACTAATATTAAAATTTAACATAAAAATTAAATTAACATTTTTAAATTACTAACCACCCTTTTCCCCTATAAAATAAACATCCCGCTCCTAAAAATTAATTTAAAATTAAAAAATATTTAGACAATCACATTTATTCTTTCCATTAAAACATTAAAAATATAAAAAACATAACATAAAACAACTATTAAACAACTAAAAAGAACTCCATTATAAACATAATGTCGATATAATTTACACCAATATTTATTTCAACTATATTTATTACATCGATATTTCACAATGTCGATATCTCTGTACAACTAAAAAATCGATATTTCCAACATCGATATTTATAACATCGATATTTAACACAGACGACATTCTTACCTCGATATTTCTGTTTCTCGACATTTCCCCATCGATATTCTTGCTCTACACCCCGGTGGTATATGGCTGCT
Organism: Lissotriton helveticus; assembly: GCF_964261635.1. Lineage (NCBI taxonomy): Eukaryota > Metazoa > Chordata > Amphibia > Caudata > Salamandridae > Lissotriton > Lissotriton helveticus. Next base: position 707,265,502 of record NC_136071.1, read on the forward strand.
TGGCACAGGAAGTTTAAAGGCCTGTGCTACTTTTGGCTTGAAACGTTGCAGCATATGTTAACATATCTAAAGTCAACAACAGAACATAACACAATAACATACACAAAACAATATGGTAACACAATTAAAATACAAAACCTGGAACGTAAAAAAACAGAATGCATCTGAGCAAACACAGTACTCTGCGACATCATCAATAATGCAACATAAAAACAAAGCAGAACACATCACAAACACAACAAAAAGGCACACAAAACAAATATAGACAAAGATTATTGTCACACATTACCACCCCAGGAAACCTGCTTTTGTCATATCATTCAATGTAAGTAATTCCAGAAATCTTCACTTTTCAGAAAGGTAAGATCGGCAGCCAATCTCTAAAACTTTCAGCTTTCAAATCTTCTCACAATGTTGGCTGTATGATGACAGTTCAAGCAGCATGGTTGTATAAGATCTTTCAGTTACCCACCCTTTCTCCTTGCTCCCAAAATATATGTCTTATAAAACCAATAGCCACTTATGCATTGAGATCGAGAATCCAGTGTAAGTCTTGGATGGCTTCTTTTTAGATCCTTAGATTTGCTTGTCATTTTGGGAGTTGTGAGAAAGTGGATTATTAGTTGGGGTGGATGGTAGTCCACCACAAATAATAGAGTCACTAACTTGTTGGGTCCAGTCAAATGTTTCAGTAATTTAAACCTGTACTTAATCCCTGATACCTATGGCACAGAGGAGACAGGCTTAATTTAAGGAAAATGTGTAAAGCATTTGGCAGTACCGAAATAGTTTTTAAAAAGTGGAAAATATAAAACAATAACATTTCCACTCCAATTTTTAAAAGTGAACAACATTTTAATAAGCAAAAGACACCAAAACAATAAAAATCCAATTTGGGAACCTGGAGATATGAATTTTTACAGATTTATATGGAAGAAGTAACAAGAAGCGCAAAGCGCCAATAGTAGTTAATGGTCATGGTACACCGAGACTTAGGGCCTGATTTAGATTTCGGCGGATGGGTTACTCCATCACAACAGAGATGGATGTCCCGTATGTCAAAATATAAATCCCATAGGATTTTATGGGATTTATATTTCGGCAGACGTGATGTCTGTCACCGTTGTGATGGAGTAACCTGTCCACTGAAATCTAAATCAAGGCCAAAGGCATGATTTAAGTTTGACTGTGATAGAGCACAAATCAGGTAGACGAGGTAGATTTTCCCCTCTGGGCCTGAACGTACGGAAGTTCGAAAAAGTTTCTAAGTCCCAATCTGAAAAATAACTTTGCCATTTCATTAAGGAAAAGCTCTATTCCGCAAGGGACAAACCTGGCATTCAATCCAATGCAGTGAACTGCTGGTTGGATACTTTCCATGTCAGTGCTCTTGAAGCTCTCAAGCAAACATTATGAAAAAGTTCCCAAACTTCTTTTGGTGCCTAAACAACCACGGGAGCACACTTCCAAGCCCCCAGGCCCCCAGAGGAGCATTTAAAGACTCTTACCGTGTCAGGCAGAGGACAACAGCAGAGCCCAATCCAGGTCCAGTTGCCACTGGCTAGCTGGGTTTCTTCATATAAATGTCCTCTTCAGCTTTTTTTTCCTGGAGCCACATAGGACAGGGGTCAATCTTATGATTCTTGGAGATATTTCTTCCCTTGCATTTCAAGTGGAAGGGTGCCCAACCTCCTCAGGTCCTCCTCACAGGTCGCAGATGCCAAGTACAGCAGATTCATTCTGCCTGTTATCCTTTCACATGTCCAACAGTGTTCTGATGAAGGCGCCACATTTATGCTTGTGGCACCAGCTAGTGGGTGTAAGTTGCTCCCGGGCACTCCCTAAGCAATGAGGTAAAAGTTACTGGGGAAAATCTGATTTACTTACTGTAACATGCTCAAAATACCCTGCATCAGGGCATTTTCAAAATGGTGAAACTCTTTAGCCACCCAGATTCAAGAACATTTTGTGTTATGTTTGTGCCACTTTTGGCACATCCATGAGGCAAAATGCTAGTCAGGATTTACATAGTCATGCAAGGGTTGATTTGCATCACCTTACGTGGATTTGTAAAAAAAAAAGGATCACAGCGCTGTGTTGCATTACACTGCGACGTGTAGGAGTTAAAAGGGTGGATTATAGGTGTTCCCATGTATCCACCCATGTATTTTGACTCAAGGCAGATTTACTAAGAGCAGAAAGCCCGGGTTTGCACCAAAATCGAAGTAGAAATATTTTAATGTCTTCTTGTTATTTCCTCTTTCCAGCAAACATAGAAAGAAGAAAATGCCTCTGAGGATCGTTTTTGTGCAGAAAGATATCCCTTCCTACAGAAAAACCATCCTGACTACAATACAGACACATTTACGATATGACGCAAGATTGCCTTAGTTGCCACTGGTCAGCCATAAGTTGCCACTAGTCAGCCACAAGTGCACCAGTATTGAAAGAGAACTGAGCAGCACCATATCTTTGTAAACGTGGCACTGGTCAGCTCTCTCCCATTCACGCAACATAGTAACTTGTTCTCTTCCTTTCACATGTGCTCCAAATGTTACAAGTGGCGCCATAGACCTATCAAGCATGATTTGGCAGTGTGTTGTTGATGAAGCAGCTAAACTGCTGATTCCCTTAGTTGACACATAATAACCGATTTTGTGACAAGCATGCACAATTGGTGCCCATGAGATGTTGGAAAACCTTGAGCAATAGATCCTAAAATACTTAATTACTGCACCATAAAAGCATGCAGAATAGTGCAGACTAGACGAAAATGCTTGTTTGAATAACATAGGTTCATGTTTTACTAAATTGCAATGGTGTACTCATTTAACGTGGAATAGAAATGTGAAGGTGATGACTCACGTGTTATAGAGATTTCATTAAACATTCTTCATTAAATAACAATGTGTGTGAAATAATAATGAAACTAATGGAATTTAGATAACACTACGTGTATTTTGGGAGTCTCATTTTAAAACACCATGTTCTCCATACGTGAAATTGTGCACCAAGGGGGTAAAGAAAGAAGTGTTGCTGCACGCTCATAATAATTCCAATTACTCTGAAACTTCTACTGAATAATCTTCATACATGTACTAATGAGAAATTATAGAAAAGACAAAATTGTTTTATATTGCTAAAGAATTTTACACATTGGTACTTTAGAAATGTAGTACTACGTGATAATTACAATGAAAACAAAGCGCTTCATGAGTCTAACGAATTGAAAGTAATATGTAAAGGTTTTAAGACTCTAAATGTAATGCATATTTCCATTGTTTTATATATTGTAATTCATTAAAAAATTTCAATTTAGGCCTGCATTTTTCCTCTTGCATGACTCTGTTCTCATGGAAAGGCTCCATAACTTGCAGTATGATATGAAACTATTTTTCACAGAAAGAGTTTCCATGTAAATACTAGGACTACTTGCTGCTAATTTGTTACTTTGGGAACATCTGCCATGAGAAACTGTCCTCTTGAACTCACCTATGTGTCTTTGGTAAAAGACCATTGGTCACTACTTTACATTTTGAATGGTTCAACAGCTTACGTGATGATCACCACCTTTTTGCGATGCAATGTGTATTCTTTATACTGCATGACATTTATTCTGCATTACAATCACCCTATACGAACTGACCAATGGACTGAGTGGTCTGACCAGATGAGTTGACCCTGCATATGTAACCCCAAACTTGCGGAATGATATACGTTATGCGACAGAGCAAGAGAAGAGACCCTTTCCTTCTTTCTTTGGAGATCTTGCTATTTTGTGGATTGAGAGACATCATTTGCAGACTCTATTGGCTAACGCATACGCTGTGTGTGCTATTTCCAGACTTCTTTCCCGCATGGAAGAGTATCTTGAGCTGATATGTTTCATGTCCCTTCCTGAACTTTTTCCTTAGAATCATGGTAATTGATGGCCTGAAAAAGATTTATTTGAATATTCTGCACTCCTAAATTCAAATGCCTTATATTGATATATTTACTTTTCGTAACTTACTGATAAAAATCTAACCATCCTAAAATTCTGTTGCGGACTCTTTTTGTCTCATCATCTATAACTGATTGGGCATTCCAACTGAGTATTAATGAGGGATGGGAATCTAATTAGAGAGGTGTCTGGTCAACAGATCCTAATGCTATTATTTTGCATAGCTCTAACCGAATTATTGGTTTGTATGCTTCTAGTCAGGAGATTTGGTCTAGCTGTGATTATTCTGTATTTGCATACCGTGGTGTTGAGGGTTATATACATGAATTTATTACTAGTTTGTAGACTAGTTACCCAATTCCTGGTCCTCAATGGATAACTCAATTGGATCCCCTAGATCCGACCCCTCTCAGCACGGTTCAAAGATTTATCAGAGGACCAAGTAAATAACTCTGAGGTGTAGTGTACATCAGTGTCAACAGGATGCTTACAGATCTGAATATTCTGTGGAGTTCAGAGGAGTCATGTCTGCCTAATCAGGTCAGCGTATTGTTGCACCTGGGAAGCATTTGACACCTCTTTCACACCTATTACCAGGCTGAGAGCAGGCTGGGAGCTGACAGATGCATATGTTAATTAGTCCTCTGACAGTTCAGACAGGTAAAGTATAACTTTTAAAATGTTTTCTCCTTCATATGTAATAGAAATCTGACTTCACCATAGAATTTGATTTTAATAACTATTTAAAATAGTAGTTTAATCATTATTCTAGCCTGTCCCATTCCTGAGAAAGCAGTATTAGTATTTCAGTCTGAACTCTAGTTTTCTACAAAGGAAAGCTAACCCTGCACAGTGCTTAGCTTTAAGAGCCTTGTCAATGTAGGAACATGGCAGCATTCATTTTCAACATGCCCCACTTTACGTTAGGGCTGACTTACTAATATTTAAAAGGGAGATTGTTAACCTTTGAAAAAGATGTATTTCAACAGTTTGCACTGTATGTTTTACACTGCGGTAGCCAGGCTGCAATGTTAGGCCTGAATCTGTGTTTGCTTTGTCAGACTAGTGAATGGCACAAGTGCTTCAGTGGACTGGTGACATTTAACTTTTTATGCTATGGATGTATTTCCACACCATATATCATGGTCTTATAAAAAAAGTTATGTTAGCCAATCTGGAATTAGCCATTTTTCCATGGTTTAGGGGTCAGAGACCTTACAATGGGCACTGAACAGCAGTGCCCTAGTGTACAGAGTCTACAAACCAACAATAAAATCCACTAAAATGGGGATGGCACTCAAAAAAGGGCATTTTCTCACAGGTGTGCAAACATTTTTATTCATTACATTTAAATACATATTCTATAGCTACCATTTTCACAAGCCATTCTTTATTAATAGTGAAAACCATAGCATACTGTCCTTCCTCTCATGGTAACATTCAATAGTTCCTGACCTAGAGCACTGCTTTCAACAAGATGTTTATAGTCTTCCAGGAGGGACTATAGCTCATTTTGTTTAAAAGTTTTAACATTTTACCTCGGAAGCATTATGTAATCCCATGAATTTCCTCTGTGTCCCATGGTAATATTGAGTTTTACAACCATGTAGTTTGAGAATGTCTTTTCAAGAGTCATTAGAATCATGGAACCTTGCATTAGTTATGTAGCTATGGGGCAAGATTAACATGTCAATTACATTGTGACCCGGCGAGAAAGAGGTTATTATGTCTCCAGAGGGTTACAACCTTACAGCACCTCCCATAAAATAATATAATCTTCACTGACAACAAGTTTCTTTTTTAAATTATTATCATTTGAATTTAAACCTCTCTGGATGATCTAATGACATATCTAACACCGCGTTTAAGGATATTTAGAAGATTTAAGCGATAATGGAAAAAAACTCCAATTTCTTGAGCAAATGCTCCACTTTTCGCATTTTCTTCCAGGAACTGGAAGATTTTCCATTACCAGTAACTTCTGAATATGGCTTTAAGTCTTTTAGATAGAGTCTGAAACTCAATTCTAGAGTATTCATTCAAAGATGCACTGGATGTTTGAGCAGTACCCCAATTAATAGTATGTCTTCAACACTGATCCATTAATCCTAATCAGGCACAACTATGAAGTAGTCAAAACCTTTCCAATGTCCTTGCATTTATATTTAAATCACACATAAGACAACCCCTTTAAAGCACAAAAGCAATTTCACGAGGAACAAACTACCAGTGACCCACCTAAAAAAAGAAGTTGAACGATATTTAACTACCATATATATAACGCTGACTTTTCATTTAGCAATGCTACCTTTCAAATATATGCCACCTACCTTTTGACATTATTGTACTCAAAACAATTTTTATCACCACAATAACCTCATAATATATGGCATTTTATAACATACAAAATATATCGCACTGTCATTTAAATACGTAAAGCTTATAATTATGATTACATATCTTTAGATACTAACATTGGATTGGCGATACTAACCCTACAATACCATAAAATAAATGAATAAATGAAAGATTACCACAATGCTACTAAAACAGTTTACTACACAAACGTGTTAACAAAGGATCCATCACATGGGAGCACTTGCTGTCTTGGCACAAATTTTCATGCGCTAGTGGGTGGAAGCAGATTCTGGGTGGCTTAATTCACTTCTATAAAAAGAATTTTAAGTTGCCTTGTGCGCTCTTGTGGTCTATTGTCCAAGTTTGTCACCTGACTGACCACACTTTGATTGTAGATGCAGTGGGGTGTTCGACGCTGAGGGGTTTAGATATGAGTGTTACGAGTCATTAGAAGACTGGAGTTGAACTGAGTAAGATCAGAGTTCCTGTTATGGTCATTATTCTTATGAAACAAAACTGAACTTTATAACCATATCCTTGCTAGCATCAATTATTCAGTGCCACATCATTGGCAGTGAGACAAAGAACCCATTAGTTTACAACAACAGGTACACATTGAACAAAGGAACAATAGACAGAAGAAGAAGAGAAAGATAAGAAGCCTCAAAGCAGCACCTGGTTAAAGTAGCAGTTCTCAAAACCAGCACAAAGAAAACTTGCTGGGTAAACAGCCTTCAGTAGAGGTGCCCAGGCTATGAAGAAGTGGCAGATCAGAGAAACTGCTAAGGTTAAAACATTTATAAATTGTACAGCATTTTAAGGAAAGTAAATGAGTTGTGAAACTCTTGGTGCAAAGATATGCAGCTTTTCTCTTGAGGGAAAATGGAAAATTAGCTCCACAAACCATAATTTGCACAACAACCAAGTAAACCATAACTTACATACTAAATCCAGTGTTTTTCACCTCACACTTGATGTGACAGATGCAATTAAAAATGATAAAAACAATGTTACAGGTTAGATTATTAAATCCAATGCCTTTAACACTATCAATGAGATAACAATGAATATAGTATTGTTTATTGTTTGAGTATTTGTTTGTACGTAATGATGTTGTGCTTTTGTTTACTTATTTGTATGCATTTTGTGAGGTTATAAGCCTTGCATATGCATGTTATGGTTTGCACGATTGTTCTGTGAGTTTAGGTCTGTGGAACTAACCATAACTTTCTAAATTTCAGTGCCTTTTCATTTTTATTTCATAACCATAATTATACTTTTCAGTGTGTTTTTAAAGTGAATTTCAGAGTTTTATTAAACATACATTGAGGTCTTACAACTCATCTTAGCCATAACCTTAACTGTGCTTTATCAGTTCAATGCTGGGGCTCTTTACTGACATACCCCATCTGGTATTTGGACCCACTGAGGCGCACAACCCTCACTGCATATTCCATTCAGCTCTGCACAGTGAGGGTTTGCCAAAGGGCCTGGTCGTGGGACAGCCCATACACTCATCCTCCCATGGAAGGCCGACCCCTGTAGCATGAGTTGGCTGTGGGGTCTGATCTTTCACCAGTCTTGCATAGAAGTTAATCGAGACACACCTTATGACAGAATTTTGTTAGCCGTTTCTCAAACGAACAAATGTTTGCCTTTGGATTTTGTTGGGTTTTGGCAAGGGGGTTGTCTTGTTTGTGTTGTTACTGTATATTCTTGCAACTGTCATAGAATAGAGCTATTTGTAAACATTTTATATTCTTTTTTCTCATGAGCTTAGTTTTTTGTAATGCTCTTCCATCTTCTCATAACCAAGCATAGGATTCTTCTCTCTGCACTAGATAGTGATTTTGCACTCCATGCAATAAAGGGAAAAGATACTGTGGTGGGGATTATGCCACTTCCTGCACCACCTCATCTGGAACATTTTTGGGTCTCTCTGCATCTTGGCTTGCTAGTGTTTATTTTTTTTGAGTACAAGGCCCAGCAAGGCCTGGAGGTCCATGTGTGCTCAACCTGCCCCCTTATGGGGCTTTTTAAGCTGGGTTGTGTCCTTCAATGGCATCGGCAACAAGAAACCTTCTCTAGAAGTCAGCCAATCAGAGCCATTGGGCAAGGGCATAGCTTCAGGGGGGTAAATAACTGTATTCCTGATTAGATAGATGCATCTGGGGGACCTGAGTAGGCGCTGCAATGTTTGTGTCGGGTATTATCGTTGTGCACCAAGAAAGAAATCCAAAACAACGTCCTTTGAAGTAAAATAGGACAGAGAGAGAGACAGAGATAGAGATATCCATCTGGGGCTGAAATCCAAAATGTGAAACCAGATAAACTGAAATCAGTACCCGCTTCCCTGCCTGTCCAAATTGTGTCATCCTAGACAAAGAATTTCATTTCACACAGCTTCCTTTTTTATTATCATACACAGGAGAATTTGTTAATACTTGAGTATGGACTGTGCCCTCTACAAGCACCTCTTATATTTGATTTAATATTCTATAAGGCTAGGTATTGATGAATCCCCGCCCCTAAAAACCCCTAATCCTGTGACCTTGTGGGTACCACACCAACCTACCCCAAGGCATAGATCGCACACAAACTACCAACAAAACGTTTTGGTTTAGGGGTCATAACAACCCCCGCTGTTAAGAAAAAAACGATACATTAAAATGCTGTACATTTTAATACGCAGAAACCCCCATAACAGCACACACAATATTATTTTACCATATTTGTGCACAATATTATTCACAATATTTGTGGATGGCTAACCTTAACAGAGATTCTAATACAATAGCCATTCCTAATCCTAAACTAAAGAATATATACATTGTCTCTGCATATCCTGCATTGAGCCTACGGGCAAGGTCTTGACTGGTCCCAACTATGTGTGAGGAGCCCCCCCCGGAGTGACCATGCACAGGAGGCCCATCTGCCTAGAAGGTTACCTACCTCGGGCATCCCCAACATCCTCAAATACCACCCCCAAGGGGCTGCACTATTATGCTAACTTGGCACCCGCGTGCCTATGTGGGTATTGCCCGCAATTCCTGCAGGAATCGTGCACTTCCCTATCCCGCACCCTCCAGCCGACTGGCCATAAGCACCCCCTGGAGTTCCATGAGAGACCACTGTCCCCCAGCTATCCCCATTAACGATGAGGATGCCTACTAAGCACTATAAATGCTCCGCCAATCATAACTTTACCGCAGACCAAGGATACCATAACGCACAAATACGACACATGCTGACCACTGCAAAAGAAAAGATGTTAGATATACCAGATTGCAACAAACCGAAGGACAGTATTGACTAGCTACCTGAAAAGGAAGAACAAAAACCTGCAACCTAAATGAATCACAATCAGATAACACAATCTGCTGCCTCAGGGGATGGGGAAAAAATGGAGAAGGCTTTCTTTAAGCCCCCGATGGGGTAGCTTGCTGGGTGCTCTGTCGGGAGCGGTCAGCTGTGCAAAAGAGACCGTCTCGCCGATCCGCCGTCCCTTTAAAGGGGTGGGAACCAGCACCTGAAGCACTTCCGGGACATCGCCCAAAACAGCCAATGACTTGGCGAGGTCAGGCTGGTGCCGGCAACATTATTTGCCTCTGTCAGCAGCCCCACCCATTCCAGTGAGGACCGGCATACCGCCATCAGTGCAAGCTTGCCTGAGTCTGTGCAGCCCCTTGGTATATGGCCAGGTATTGCCGAGTCCCTGCCCCTAAACACCTCTTTTTCCGATGACCTCGTGGGCACCATCCCCCCTCCCCAGGCATAGATAGCACACAAACTACCAAATAAACTTTTTGGGTTCCGGGTCGTAAAAACTCTGGCTGCATTTTATTAAGAAAAAACAATACATCAAAATGTTGTACATTTTAATACTCAGAAAACCCCATAATACTCCATACAATATTATTTTACAATATTTGTATACAATATTATTCACAATATTTGTGGATGGCTAACCTTAACCTCTTCACTGCAGCGGTTATTCCGCCGCAGTGCTAGACATTCCAATCAAGGGCATGGTCACGACGACTCCCGGGCTTCATGAGCACATGCCCACCGTGACTCATGACGGCCGGGAGCCGTCATGAGCATGTAAGAGGCTCACAGAGATTCTAATACAATAGCTATTCCTAATACTAAACTAAAGCATATATACATTGTCTCTGAGTATCCTGCATTGAGCCTATGGGCAAAGTCATGACTGGTCCCAACTACATGTGAGATCCCCCCCCAGAGTGTCCTTGTGCAGGAGGCCCATCTGCCCAGAAGGTTACCTACCTCGGGCACCCCCTGCGCCCTCAAATACCACCCCCAAGGGGCTGCTTTGTTATGCTAACTTGGTGCCAACGCATCTGGGAGGAGTCAAGATGGCGGGCTGATACCGCCGAGTGAAGGCTGCAGCATGGAACCGCTCTGCTAAGGAACGAATGCTGCTAACCCGTGTAAAATACGAGATACGCGATTTTCATCTGAATACAAGGTGATTTGGGAGCCGAATGCTGACTGGGCTGGTGGAGTCAGAACGCGGCAATCATCAAGCGTTCCATTGACGCTAGTAAAACTTACGGTTTGGGAGGCTGCCGGCTTGGCTCTGCCTCTCTGGCTCAGTGTGATTACTGTGCTCTTCTGGTGTATCACGCGACCGCTGGACCCCCGAACGGATTCAATGTTAAGGGTTCTGCTTCAACACTGCGGCAGGACTTGGGTACACCCCTGGAAGTACGCAGCGGCTAGCCTTGCTCACCTTGCTTGCACGTCAGCGGGAGTAGCCGGCTTGTCGGTTCCATTGCAACTTGGAGCCCAGCTGGGACTACTCCCAATTAGACGGAGTACGCCGCTGAGACCAAAGAAGGCGCAAGCAGGGAGAGCGCCGATGACCACGCGACAGACGAGGTCTGCACGGAATCGGAAGACCTGTCAGACGCGGAGTCAAACACATTCAGGTACAATGGCGTCAGCAGCGGCAGCGGCAGTGGGGGCAGCGGCAGCAGGGGCGTTAGGCTCCAATAATGAGTCTCATCAGGCACCACATGCACCACAGTCTCCTATTACGAACTGTAGCACTATTGCTGTGAAAGGGAAAAACCAGCCCAACAACTTAAAAGCTGCTATGGATTTGCGCAACGAAACGAAATGTGCTTTAATCCCGAAGGGAGGTGGTAGTGCTGCGCTGAAACCCGGGTCTGAGCTATTAATAGTGGCCAAAACGAAAAAGAAAACTAGCAGTAAAGACGTAGAAATCAATGATAATACAGCTACTACTGAAATCACGACCAGGGGCACTATTGGAGGAGGAGGAGTAGATGAGGCAGTTAAGGAGGACAGTGCTGCGACAAAAAACTCAATGAAGGGGTCGGATAAACTGCCCTATTTAAACTCTAATACAAATGCTAATTTGGGTTCAGCCACTTATTTACCCACTTTGGATATTTCGCATGGGTGCCAAATGTCTACACAGCGAGTAGATACCAATGAGGAATTACTATCTCTGAGGGTTTATGACGAACAGAATATTAATACTCTTGCACAATCTCAGTCAATTAATAATATGACAAAGGAGAAACATATTGGTGAAGGCGATGGCACATCTCAAGCATCTATGGCTATATCAGACGAAGAGTCTAATTTAGAATATGAAGAAATGACAGAAGAAGAAGGAGCTGATGAATCACTCAAAGCCTTAACCAAAAAGACTATAACCAAGAAGAAAAAGATGAAGGGCAAGACCATGCAAAAAAATCTGTTATTAAAGCCGGTTTCAAAAGAATTGCCAGCGAACAAGAAAAATCGCCTAGTCGATGATAGCCCTCTGAGAAGGTGGATAGAGGCAAAGGGAGGAGTCAAGACTATGGCTTTAAGACTCTCCGGCGCCAGCCCTGATGATACGATTTGTATACAAGATCCTAAATCAAATCACCTTATGGACCCTAAGGCTTCCTCATTGGACTCTTGTCTAAATGTAGTGTCTTTAAATCAAGTGGTACCAAATCAAGTGGTACCAAGGAACAATACTTTAGCTACCACGGAAAGGATGTGCGAGCACAGAGCTGGGGGCTCCCGAACTACCTCTGGATCTCCAGTAAGGACTCCTACTTCCCCTACTTCTACTATTATTATTTCTACTCCTACTCCCACTCCCACTTTAAGTAGTTCCTCTGCTTCCCATGTATACGCAGTAGAGGCAAACGAATCTGTAGACCAAGTTCTTGAATCCGTAGTCAATAACCTTGAGCAGTCAAGTGAAGACACGCAACAATTAAATTTAAACCCGAAGAATCCCCAATTACTCTTGGCTGAGGCTCCTGCTAATACTCTCGGATCAAATCTTGAGCAAGATCTTGTGGAGAAAGTGATGGATAACTCTGATACTAACTCTTTAAACTCTCTAACAGCAATAGCGGGTTCCGCAACCATATCCGCACAAATATCTTCTTAAATGTCTCTTCCAGATTCCTCCAACCTCTCAGGTCCATCGAACATATCAATGGTAACAATTATGCAGACGCTCCTAGAACAAAGAGCGGAGATACAGCAACAATATCTGCAGCTGAGAGAAGACAATACCAAATTGCAGGAAACTATGAGAGATATTGGTCTAGGCTTGGGAGGAGTGACTAAGGATATTGAAGACATTAAACAACGAATAGTGGAAGTGGAAGAAGATGTGAATAAAACTGCGTCAACTGCTAACCAAAATTCACTAAGAGTTTCGTCTCTTGAAGCTAAAGTCGAAGATCTTGAAAATCGGGCACGGAGGCAAAACCTTAGATTATTTGGTATACCGGAAGGGATGGAGGGCTCCGATCCACGGGCCTTCATGGTGAAACTTTTCCAAAGAGCCTTTAGTGACCTCGCCGACTGGGACTGGGATTCCCAGCTACAGAGAGTCCACAGACTACCTTTGACTCAAAGAAGCACTAGCAGTAAATTTCCCAGACCGTTTCTGATTTACTTTGGCAACTTTTTACTGCGGCAAGCTGTTTCACTTAAGGCTAGGCCCAACAACCCGGTCTCCGTAGACAATCTCACCTTTTTTGTGAAATCTGACCTAAGTAAGGGCACAATGGATAAGCGTTGGGAGCTTCGGAAGATGATAGATGCCTTCAAAAATCTAGGTTGTACTGCCTATCTCCAAGAACCTGCTCGCCTTAAGGTCATTCGCAACGGACAAACGACTTTTTTCACTGATCTTTCTGCCGCCAAACAATCTTTGGAAAAACTCTCTTGGGAGAATGCAAAAGAAAATCAAAACGAAAAAGTCAATTAAGGAGATAAAGTAACGGGCGTATATGCTCTAACGTCACTGATGATATTATTTAATCTTTCTCTTCTTTAGTGTTCAGATCCCTGAACCTACTTGTATTGATCACATGATTTATACTATTTTGTTTTGTAACACAATCATAAGTGTGGCTTATATTACTAAAGTCTCTCTTTTCATGGGCACAGCCATTCTTTTTCCTTACTCATTTTTCACTTTGTAGGCGTGTGTCTATGTTCTGAGTAAGATAAGATATGGCATGAGCGGTTTCTCATGCATGCATGTTCCTTCACTACGCTGCCCCATCACCGGCAGCAAAAGATAGAGGGGTGCTCCCCCCTAAGGGACGGGTGGCTGCTAGGGAGGGGTCGGGGTTGTTGCAGGGGAGGGTGTGACACCTACTGTAGAGGGAGGATGGGTGGGCTAAAAAAGGGGGAAAAATTGGTGACAGGATTCATCTTTTGTTTAAATAATAGTTTAAATAATAGTAGAGTGGCAAATCGAATTATTTCGAAAAGAGTAAAGTTAGTGGGGATGTATAAAGATCAGAGAGACACCCTTGCAGTCAAATGTTAAAATTAAGAATACTATGTTGGAACGTAGATGGCTTAAATAGCAAAAATAAAAGAAATTTAGTACAGGAAGAGATAAAAATGTACAACCCCAATATAGTCTTGATGTCAGAGACTCATATCAAATATCAAGATCGTAAATTACTATCTCAATTGAGATACGAATTGGTTGTATGTTCTACTTTAAATGAAACTATTAGGGGGGTAGCTATTCTAAAACAAAAAGGTGCTCCATTAGAAACTATTAAAACTACCTCAGATGCTCGGGGAAGGTGGGCAATCGCGCAGATGCAAGGCGATAATGTGAAACTGGTATTATGTGTAATATACGGGCCAAATATTGATGATCCCAGAGTTTTCGAAGAGTTAAGTATTGAACTACTTGAATGGGAGGGAGAAATCATTATCGCTGGGGATTTCAATTGTGCGATCGATTACAAAGTAGACTCCACTGGCCAAAGTAATTATAAAAGAATGCGTAAAGTAAGAGCAGCTATTCTAGAATTAGCAAGGTTGAATAACCTCAAAGATGTTTGGCGGTGTAAACATCCTCAGTTGGCAGGCTTCACCTACTACTCCGCACCGCACAAATCCTGCTCTAGAATCGATATGATATGGACATCTGATTTAATTTTAGAGAACTGCGTGATTGAAATCTGCCCCAAAGTTACTTCCGATCACAACCCCCTGCTAATAGAAGTTAACATTAAGGGTCAAAATCAAAAAACAACTCGCAAATTTACCTTCCCAAGACACTTACTTGTTGATACTAGTTTTACTTCATCAATCAAACAATATATACAGGAGTTTATCTCATTAAACATTAACTCGGCCAATATAAATACTGTATGGGATACATGCAAATGTTGTATTAGGGGGTTTGTTCAACAATATGTATTCAGGCTAAACGCGGAGAGTCGTAAAAATAATAAAAAATTAACATCTAAGATACTAGATATGGAAACACTACTCGCTGACGCAACACGGCACTCTAAAGATAACATTGAGGGGATTAGGCTCATTTTGGCAGAACTACAAGCTGGACTAAAAAAAAGATTGAGGGAAAGATTTATATCCAAATTGCAAAAGTACAAATTAGACCAGTACGAAGGCGGCGACCGCATTGGGAAGATATTAGCTTTTAAAACTGCAGATAGGAAAGCCAAAACTAAAATTAAGGAAATAATAGGATCAGATTCAATCACCTATGCGCAAGAAGACCAAATACTGAAACAATTTGTTAAGTTTTACCAGCAACTATATACACCCGAGGCGATTCCGACTACAGCGGATATTTTACAGGATCTTGATAGATATCTAACCCCTCCTCGGGCGCTAAATTTTGATGTATTGCAACATTTAAACTCAAAGATAACACTAGAGGAAATAAAACTCGCAAATGACAATCTGCCCTCGGGGAAGGCGGTAGGGGAAGATAGCTTACCCGTGGAAATTTACAAACTATGTGCCCAAGAGCTGTTGCCTCTACTAGAGAAAGTGATCAATTCAATTATTGTTTCCAAGCAAGCTCCACTTTCATGGAAAATCGCCAAAATTATTTTTTTTTTTAAAAAGGGGAAACCTGAAAAAGAATGTGGATCATATCGGCCAATTTCTTTACTTAACTCTGACGTAAAAATCTTTGCTAAAATCCTTGCCAACCGTTTAGCCCCTTTAATGCCTAAGATTGTTAACCTTCAACAACATGGTTTCGTCATGGGTAGAGACACCACTATGCACGTCAATACTTCAATAACAGCTTTTGATGTAGCAGGAACTACCCACACCCCACTCGATATGATTATGTTAGATGCAGAAAAAGCATTTGACCGAGTGGGGTGGGAATATCTGTGGGCTGTATTAAACAAAATGGGAATATCTGGGTGTTATCTAGATTGGGTTAAGTCACTTTACGACGAACCACAGGCAATGATAAGTTACGGAGGCAAAGATTCAGCTAACTTTAAGATCGCAAGAGGCACGAGACAAGGATGTCCCCTTTCCCCATTACTTTTTGCTCTTTCTTTAGAACCCTTTTTAAATGCACTTAATGATCAAGCAAACATTTCTTCAGTGAACCATGGGGGTATAACTTTAAAAATAACTGCCTTTGCCGATGACATAGCAATCTATACAACAGACATTAATAATTCTATGCCAGAAATTATTAATGAAGCACAAAATTATGGTAGAATCTCCGGGTACAAATTGAATGTGAGTAAAACTCAAATTATAGTTAACTATACTCCCGATGTGCATATTTATAATACCTGTAAAGAAGCGGTCTACTTAGGAATTAAACTAACTGCAAAAGTGGGGAAGATTCTGGAATTAAACTATGATACATTTTTAATTGAAACTACTAAAAGTTTCAAGAAATGGCATAAAATCCCTCTCAGCTTAATTGGTCGACTCAATCTGATAAAGATGAAAATACTACCTAAATTACTTTATTTGTTTAGAGCTATACCGCTACAACCGAATAAAACTTTTTTTAAAAGGCTTGATAGTATATGCAGTAACTTTATATGGGGCTACAAAAAAGCACGAAGGGCCATCAAATTTCTGGCACTACCCACTTCTAAAGGGGGACTTGCTTTTCCAGATGTCAATCTGTATTTTTTAGCTTCCTTTTTTTTTTCGAGTTAGGAGTTTATTAAAAAATGAGACATCTTTATTTTTTCACCAATTTATGCTAGGTGCTGATTCTAATCAATTTCTACTGTGCACTCATGATCCAAACTACTACAAGCGGGTCAAATTTAAGACTGCCAAACATGCGATTAAAATTTGGGACAAAATCTTGCATACTAGCAAAAGTTCGTTTTACAATGCCGAGCTTCGATTATGGAACAATCCTGGTCTTCCGGCTGCTCTCTCGGATGGGTTGGGGAATCGCTGGATAAGACACGGAATAATCACGCTAGGAGATCTCTATGGAAGTAATGGTTTGATCGATTTTGAATACTTGAAAATCACAAATGGTGTTACTAATGATATGCACTTCAAGTATAGACAACTAAGAGACTTCTTCCTTAACAAAATGAAAATAACGGAAGTTATACAATCAGATATTTGTGAATGCATTTATTCGGTTAAAACCAAGTCGCTAATAAAATTGGGATACCAATTGTTGAGTAAAGACAAAGGGGAAAATACTACTACAATTGCAGCTAGATGGTCCCGTAGATTAAATCTGGATGTAAATTCAACACTGATTGGAAATGCTTTAACTCACCTAAGTGATATAGTACACTCTTCTAACCTTAGAATGCAATTGTATAGGACAATTACTGAGTTGTACTACACACCACAAAGAATATCCCTATGGTCGCAAGGGAACTTGCTCTCTGACAAAACTAAATGCCCTAAATGCAATATGCAAGCTGCTGGAATCGACCATATGCTATTCTCTTGTCCCGCACTCTCTACCTTTTGGAACGGTATAACGGACTATTTAAAAAACAATGCGGTAATGATACCTGAAATTACAGTGTATCTGGTTTTACTTGATATGCAAGAGCCCAACTCTCCGAATAGGGACCTTACTACGATTTTGCTTTCTTGTGCAAGATTAACTATAGCAAGGGCCTGGATTTCTAAGGATCGCCCAAATGTAGCGGAATGGCTGGCTTTGGTTAGCGAAATTAGAACTTTGGAACTATCACTAGCTAAATATCGTGGCCCGAAAACCCTTGTTAGAAAAGAAAGGATCTGGAAACACTTTTTTGAAGTACCAGTAGTGGTGATAACTTGCTAAAGCTTTACTGTGTATGAAATTATTTGTCTTTGCTTAAAGTTTTAGCTTATGTTAACTTTTGAATTGTCTTTATAATCTTCATTTATCATTTTTGTAATTTTTCTTTCCTCTATTCCTTTAACTCTACTTTATTTTTACCAGAGTTATGGATAATGTATGAATTTACTACCACTGTATTTCTCGAATCCTGTCAATAAAAAAATTAAAAAAAGAAAAAAAAAAAAAAAGAAATTTCAGATAAAAAAAATATATGCATAATTACATGAAATTTCGTACAGTATTTTAGTGTGAAATGCAGCCTGGTGTCCACCTTGGATTTGAGTTTACAACACTCTAGAAAATGTGTAAGAAAATAAACCCACCATTAACAAGGTGCCAACGCATCTGTGCGGTGATTGGCCTCAAGGGCCTATGGAAGTATGCACTTCCCACCCCCACACCCTCCAGCCGACTGGCCGTAAGCACCTCCTGGAGTTCCATGAGAGACCGCTGTCCCCCAGCTATCCCTATTAACAATGGGGATGCCTACTAAGGACTGCAAATGCCCCAACAATCATGACCTTATCGCCACAGGCCATCATAGTTCCCCAACTATCTGGCTCCCCCCACACCTGACCTAAGGTCATGCCTTCTCTCGTGCCCAGGTCAACCATGCCAACAAGGTTTCTAAGAAAAATGAGTTACCCAACTTTGAGATGTGGAGCCCATCCTGAAAGAAAAACTTCTCCTTCCCAATGCATCTGTGAGAGATGGTCTGGAGTTTTGGGGACATAAACAACTTATCCATCTTCTTATTAATTTTCTTAACAATGGTACAGGGCCCAGACTGAATCACAACTACACCACGGCAATCTTGGGTTGATGTGCGACCACGCTACAACTGACTGTGGGCATCTCTTCGCCAACCACCCAATCTCGGTGATCAGTGCCTAGAACATGCCCTTCCTGCCAATGTGTACCATATGGTTGCCCCCCCAAGTGCATCACCACAACTCCGAAGGGCATGCATCCCTTAACCAGCAAAGACTTCAACATCCTTCTTAGCTGTCCCAGATGCAACCCCCCTTGCCCATGAAAAGAAATTTTTAAACTCACCTGACGGGCCCGTTCTATATAGTTTCCCTCAAAAAAAGCATGTTTCAACCTTTTTACATAAGAATGGCCAACAACCCATGCTTCACTATCACCCCTCCACCAGGCGGGCACCTGGGCTGTAAGAGGATCCGACAACTGGCACACATCACCAAGCTTCCTTCCTGCATCACAGGACATGAAAACTGTGAAAAAATGAAGAAAGACACCGATATTAGAAAAGCGTCATAGCCTTAAAGCATGTGCAGCCTAACATAGCGCATATACCAATCCGAGGACCACCTTCCAATCCTCTGTGCCACTTGCCCCATAAGACCCCTAGCTGTGGCCGCTCCAATTCTGAAGGAATGGGAACCGAATTTGGAAGGGTCCACTCCCGCCACCCTGAGGGCTAACAAGAGAACCCTGGTGAACTGAAACTTGGTGAGCGGGGTGCCATCCTCGTGGATTGACAGAGGACCCCCTGCACCCGAGGTTTATGGCCCAAGAATGTCTCGAGGTTGCCTAGGGGACAACACGAGCTCCCTTGTGCTCTGTGCATTAAAACATGGTTCCCCCTGCCGCTCTGGTCCCTTTTTGACTGAGGGATCGATAGGGACACCAAACCCCCTTATATCTGCCTATGCGCCAGCTGAAGCCCTCCTTGCCAGTCTTTCTTATTACTTGCAACCAATTCCCCCACCATGAAAGCGCCATAAAAGGGCAGGGTGAAGGCTGCCCTGAAAAGTTGAATCTTCCCGGTGGACCTACGAATAATCTCCAGCAACCCCAATACCACTGTCAGTGTGCTTATGCAAAGAGGGTGCCGGGCGTTTGACTGTGACCGCTGTAAGTGTTGTCATCCCTTCAGAGCCCTCTGCACAATTGAAGTGCTGGTTGGATCACATTGACCGCCCATCCCTTAATGCCCTCAAGAATGAGAGGATAGTGGAGGATTCATGCCACACCCTTTCCCAACCTTCCCAAGGAAAGTACAATAGGCGCTAAAAGCCCCCTCATAGGCCTGCCTCGTCTTGGGTGCTAGGGCTGGCTGCCACGAGGTCCGATAGGTTGGAGCACCATGTTGCCATAGATGGTCTGGGAAAGGTGTGGGTCATTCTGCTGCTTCCGGGTGATATGACCTGAACTCCTGCATCTTGAAACGAGACAGAGCATCAGCAGCATTATTCATCACCGCTGGGACATGCTTGCCCCTAAACAGCACATTCAGTTTCATGCATTGCAGCACTATCTCTTTCAACAGCCTCAGTATCATGTTACATTTAGCTGACTGCTGGTTAATGCACTCCACCACTGACATGTTGTTGGACCAAAAGATGACTGATTGATTGTAGAACTGCACTGGCCAAATGGCCAATTCCACCAGAATGGGTAAAAGTTCCAAGGAGCCTAAGTTGGCTGTCAAACCGAACTACACCCACCATGATGGCCAAGGCTGCATGGACCATGCTGGGCCCAGTATGGCAACAAATCCCTCGCTTCCTGCTGCATCTGTCATCAAGCCCAGCTCCTCAATGGACCTGGGAGGACTGGGCCACACCACGGTGACATTGAAATCCCTCAGGAATGCCATCCAAATATGTATGTCCTGGCGGACCTCACTGGACAACCAGGTGTGGTGGTGCTTCTCCCTTAGACCCAAACATTGCTTGCGCAGTGGAATGCAAAAATGGGTGTGCCATGGGAATGATTTTTAGTGCAGAATTGAGCTGCCCTACAGTTTTTTTTGTAGCTGGTGCAAGGTGACCTTATCCTTACCCAAGCACTCCTGCAGGGCGAGGGAGAAAGTTGCACCCTTCCCCTGCGGGAGCCGAGACGCCCCATTTACTGAGTCTAACTCGATACCTAGGAATTCAATTGCCATCGACGACCCCACAGTTTTGCCTGGCGCTATAGGGACTCCAAATTCACCTAACAGGGTGCAGAAAGACTGCAATGCCCTGCCACACTCTGGCAAACCTGATGCGCCAAGTAAAAGGAAATCAGTCAAGTAATGCAGGACCCACAGATGGCCCATCTCCTGCCTGAAAACCCATTCAAGAAAAGAATTGAACTTCTCAAAGTATGAGCAGGAGACTGAGCAACCCATGGGCATGCACTTGTCCATGTAGTATTTCCCCTCGAACTGAAACCCCAGCAGATAAAAATCCTGCAGGTGCACCGGGAGTAGGCGGTCCGGATTGCTAAGAGGGTAACTGGCCTGAGCTCCTGGAGCATCTGCATTCTCTGATCAAGGGAGGCATACCTGACAGAGCATAATGCGCTGTTGATTGCATCATTCAATGACTGTCCCCTGGGAGCGGACAAGTTGTGTATCAAGCGGAATTCACCCAGGTCCATCTTGGGCACCACCCCAGTGGTAATCAGACAAAACCCTCCAATGGCGCTGTTTCAAATGGGCAAGTACCCTCCCTAATCTCACTTCCTTCTCAACTTTTCTACTGCCAATGCCTTGTTAGACCTTACAGACTGCTGATTCCGGCAGTGTGGAACACACAGATAGCCAGATGCTGGGATCCGAAAACCTTCCTTAAACCCTTCATAAAAGAATTTGGACTGTGGTTGGACTACTGTATCTGTTAAGCCATGGTATCAATGCCGTTAACTTCACCGAAGAGGGAGCCTTGATGAGAAGTAAATCATCACTCTTGCTTCTTACCCCCTTTATCCTTTGTTTTCTTAAAACATTTTGATTCACTGCAAAATGAACAAGCCTGCTTGAACCTGCATGCCCTGGGCAGCCTGGTCCATGTTCACTTATTAAAATCCCAGCATGTCCCCTTTTTTCCACCTCCCCCCAATGTTACACGAAAGAACTGCCCAGGAGTGTTGTCCTGGAGCACTTCTTTCATGTGGCCTAACCACATAATGAGCTCAATCTGGTCCATGTTAAATCGGGGTCAGTTGCCTTTGCCCTCCTAAACTCCTTGTCATATTCCTTCCACCCCACATCCCTGTATTCATCATGCGCACAAGCAAAAGCAATCCTATTCTGATAACAAGCCATTTGGGCGCCCAAACCGGTAAAGTGTTCTGCTATGATTGCTTGGTATTTGGAAAAACCCTTTATCCAGTTAACCACACCTGGGGTTGAGGGACCCAGAATCTCTACTTCTAGAACCCGTGGGGGCACCTGACCTTTGCTTCTGCCCTGTGTGGCTCTTGCTTTCTTGGGCACCAGCGGGTATGCTGCTCTATGGGGCAACCCCAGCCCGTCTGGACCTCTCCTCAGCCACCTCCTGCCCATCCACCCTCTGCTGAGGACTGGCCCAACTTGCTGCAGGGGAAAACCAAAATACTGAAGCTCCACTGTCTCCTCCTTCCAGACACCATTCATAAAACCCCATTTGCTGCAGTGGAAACCAATTCCAACAACCAAAAACACTCTCCCCCCTCACCTGGGCCTCCTTGCTGGAGCCACCACTTCAAAACCTAAAATGGTGGTCAGGCGAGTGAAGCACTCCAGCCTAAGTGGCTCCCAGCTGGCCCTAGCAGAAACAGCTGATGTGAGGCTGACGGTCCTCCTGCTGCTGCTCACGATCCTCCTGGCGTCGACCTGCAACCACACACAGACAAAAGGAAAGGAGAAAAAACACACAAAAAACGGTTAAAGCTTTCTTTAAGCGCCCGATGGGGCAGCCGGCAGGGCGCTGTGTCGGGAGCGACAAGCAGTGCAAAAGAGACCGTCTCGCTACTTCACCACCCATTTAAAGGGGTGGGAACCAGCACAAATAGGCTCCTCCTGTCCCAAAAGTTCTTGAAGCACTTTCGGGACATCGCCCGAAACAGCCAATGACTTGGCGAGGTTGGGGCTGGTGCCAGCAATGTCATTTGCCTCCGTCATCAGCCCCACCCACTTCTGGCAAGGACCAGCACACTGCTATAAGTGTGTGTAACGCATTGGCATAATATCGCTCCATCTATAATAAGCATCTAGGCCATGTTGAGGGTTTACACAATGTTTACTTGCCTCTTCGTTCACTAATGGCCTTGTCATTGGGGGATGAGCCATGAATGTTTCTAAGTTCATATTTAAAAACTATCACTTTTAATAAATCGCTGTCTATGCAGTGATATAATCTGAGGCACTAAAGTTAAACGGTTCCACATGTTAAAGAAATACACTTTTTTGATTTTCGAACAGAATGTATCATATTTTAATGTTATGACATAGATTTACAAAGGTGTCACATAGTGCAGCACAGCAACCAAAGTTGCTGCTTTGCATGAGAGGGAGAGACCAGGAAAGCATAATATCTACTAAAATACAACACTATCCTGCTCTCTCACTAGAGCTTGTGTATAATATGGCTGCCCTAGTGCCATGCACACACATTTTCACCATTGTGCAAAGATGTCTGCATCATGTCTAGCGCAGGCTTTGTACAGGAAAGGTAACTTTCTATTACAAAATACTACGCTTAGACAAACTTTAAAACTTTTCCGCTTCTGATGTGTGCTGTACATGCAAAGTAGAAAAAGTTAGGAGAAATAAAAGCATTTCTCCTTTTTACACATAGTTCAAAGTGACGTTATTC
Source organism: Lissotriton helveticus (assembly GCF_964261635.1). Lineage (NCBI taxonomy): Eukaryota > Metazoa > Chordata > Amphibia > Caudata > Salamandridae > Lissotriton > Lissotriton helveticus. Next base: position 707,289,038 of record NC_136071.1, read on the forward strand.
TTTGTGCAAAACCCTCTCTACTATTTCTAGTAGATAGGGTTTTGCTTAAAAAACAATGTGTGGTTGTATGGGAACGCCCGGTTTCACCCATGCAACACCGTCTTGATGTACAGTAGCACAAAGTATCACTTTGTTCTGCTTTGTGTTACTATGATGCAACTTTCCAATGTGCTGGAAAGTAAATACAAGAAAAGCATTGTGTGCAGATTTGCATATACTCAGTGCAAAATGTTTGTAAATCTGGGCCATAGTTTGTATCACCCTTTATATGCCAAATGTTTTCATAGCTTGACTCGTGAATGGACTCCTAGAGCCTCCTAGAGACCATTGTTTTGGTTCTAGCCCACTCTTTTAATTTGCTGGCACGCCCACTTCTATTTGTGACTTGGGCTTAGTACATAGGGCCGTCCATCAGTCACTAAATAAAATTAATTGTAAAAGGCGAGGACTGAAAACATGAAGCCCTGTGTATATGAGTCACCAAACCCTGGGATATCCCTTTTATAGGACGAAATCCCTCACCCATCAAAGGTGGCATGCTTCATCATTGGGATTCTCCTTGTACCGGGATGCCTAGTTCCCGGCACGGGCTACAACCCCCTCACTGAGAGGGGGGAGCTCAGGGATGTTTTAGTTGTGAATCAGAGGTATGCTAAATAACCCAATGATGAGCTACTAATCAGGTCACATGAGAGGTGCAGCGCAAGAGAAGAGTGATAATGAAAGAATAAAACTAGCTACCAGGTATGTAATGTGGCTTCATTGACACGTCCTGGGGCCAGGGTTAAAAACTGGGCACTGTCAGGGAAAAAATATATAAACAAAAACAAAAAAGGCGAAGATGCACAGCTTGCAGGTTCAATGTTCGTTGTCCCCATAGTACATTTCTAGCACCAAGCAGTCACAAATGTATTGACTTATTTGAGAATTTAGTGAAACGAGATCTTCTGAAGCTGAACTTCAACAAAAAAGTTACCAGAAACGTTACACAAAAAGATTTGGATATTGTTAAGAAGATTGCCACCAGTAAAAAGATCAAATGCTTGAAAGCAGATAAAGGCGGCGCCTTAGTTATCGTCAACACTACCATGTACAACCAAAAAGTTTCTGAACGCATCAGTGATGAGAACACATACATGAAACTACCAAACAATCCAACTAATGAATTCAAAGAGATCTTGTCTAACATTGTCACCAAAGCACATGAGTGGGGAATTATTAACGACCGCACCAAAACATTTCTTATCCAAGAGCACTCAAAGAGTCCTACAATGCATATGACACCCAAGATACACAAGAATCTGGTTGACCCACCATTTAGGCCAATTGTCTCCACCAAAGGATCGATACATGAACCTGTTGGAAAATTCATAGATAAGTATCTTCAACCCTCAGTCCGAAATATGAAAAGTTATGTGAGAGACACTACTGAATTTCTACAAAGACTTATGGAAGTGCCCATTCATCCAGATGAACAATTAATACTATGCACTGCTGATGTTAGTGCACTATACACTTCTATCCCACATGACGGCGGATTATAAGCCATTGAAAAAAACATCTTAAACTGCAATTTTGAACCAGCCATGCAAGAGTTTCTTATGCAACTAATGATTTTCACGCTATACCATAGCTATTTTCAACATGATAAAAACTGGTACCTTCAAATGTCGGGAATGTCCATGGGAAACTGTGCGACTCCCACATATGCCAACATATACATGAAAGAATATGAGGAGCATTACATCTTTGGCAATCACAACTTCTACAAAAACATTAAGTTATTCATACGTTACATCAATGACTTATTTATCTTATGGAAAGACTCTGAGGCGACTTTACAACAAGCATTGATGGAACTGAACACGAAAAAGGAAAGGATCCAACTGACATGGCAAACCAGCAAAGACACTATACACTTTTTGGATGTGGCCATTACCAGGATTGCAAATGGATTTAAGACCGATCTCTACCGAAAACCCACAGACCGCAATAACACCCTCCACTACACAAGCTTCCACCAGGGAGCTCTTAAGAAACATTTACCATTTTCGCAAATGCTGCGTGTCAGACGCATTACATCTGATGACCAACTCGCCACAGTACGCATGAATGAAATGAGTAAAAGATTCGTAGAAAGAGGTTATCCCAAACTCACACTTGAGAATGCGAAAACATCTACCAGGAGACAAGAAGCTTTAATGAAAACTATGAAACAACCAGACGACAGGATGGTCCTGGTATCAAAATGTTCAACTATGATCCCGGAGTACAAAAGAATCATCTTGAAACACTGGCCGATTCTAGAACTGGAGCCTGACTTCAAAGATATCTTCAAAAAATCACCTATATTTGCTTACACAAGAAGTCAAAACATTAAAGAAATACTGGAGAAACCTCTGACTACCCATACCAACTACAAGGGCACACGCCCATGTATGAACTGCGGCAATTGCAACAACATTATCAAAGGCAATGCAATCACCCACCCTATGAAAGGGAATAACATTAAACCTCATGTAAATGCTACCTGTGATTCCATAAACTTGATTTACTCCTTAAAATGTCCATGTGGAAAAATCTACGTGGGCAAAACAGAGAGAAAAATCAAAGTGCGGATTAATGAGCACAAATCCAATATAAGAACAAACAATGAAAAGTCCGCAGTGGCAGTTCATTTCAATGAACAAAGACATACCGTTGCCCAAATCAAGTTTATGGTTCTGGAAACCATTGACAAATCGGAAGGCAGAGACAATCGTAAATACCTGCTACAACGGGAAATGACTTGGATCTATCGCTTACAAAGCATGAAACCTTTTGGGTTAAATGATAGAATTAATTTAGCTGTTACTTATGATAAATTTCGCTTGAAGAAACCACTACCGTGGTTTTACTGACACTGACACTTTGCCGCAGCTCGCACTTAATTAAGTGGTATTTATTTTTGTATACCTACATCATGTGGTATGTTGTGTGTTTTGACATTCATGCGTTCACTTATTTTTTAACCTCCTAGTATGCACGTTAATAATTATATTCTTTAGCATAAACCCTTATTGCTTATCTCACACTTCTCATTTTATATACACATAACTAGTCGAATAATTTCTACTATTTCTTGGATCTGTTTAACTCCCCAAAGATGGCCACACCTGCGAGTCCATCGTTGATGTTTAGCTTTACTCTTAGGTGACGTTACTAACAGCTTGCCCTATCTAAAGCGTTTACCGGTTCACTTCCGCGTTTTGGTCGGCGGATCGAAATCTAGGAGCTCGGATCACCAACAACGCCTAACTACACTAACCCGCTAACGTAAGCCATATTTCACTTTATCTTTTTGGGTCACGTTATTTAAGGCACTTCATGCTAACAGGGAACTTAACATGTGATTATGTTATCCCGCAGAGTATACCTATTAGAATACCGACCGACCTAAAAGCACCATATGTTTTTTATAAAGTCACAAAACGTCTTTTACAATGGTTTTCTAAAAAGAATCCAAGTCTGTAAAACTGAATACTAGTACAGACCGCCTTGTGCGCCCTTACATAATTTGTTTTCACTTGTTTTGTCTTGTTCTCTGTGGGTCACAGGTTGTGCCCACTTGTGTATAAATGTTTATTATATGAACCAATATAAAATACTCTAAATAAATAAATTCCTGTCCGGCTGGACAAAGGACATACATATTATTTAGTGTATGTCTATCATTCGCTTGATCCTAAATTACTAGGGTCCTCTGTTCTGTGTAATAGTAATCAAATATAGCATAGCTCTTGTATATTAATGTTATTTTTAATGTGCAATGTTTATTACAGCATTTAGAATTTGATCATAATGACCAAATAGATTAAGTCAAAAAAATCAATCTGATAATGCCTACAAAGTGCAAAGATATGTACTGAGGCATGAATAGGAAATGCCACAAATGTTCTAAGGCTAAAGCATCTGCTTTACACAACTAAGTAATAAAAAGCAAACATGTCAGCATAATGTTAGAAGCTGTCTGGCTTTTCTGTGGGAAGAGATCTTATCTTGACAGTAAAAGGGATTTAAACAGTGTGAACTTTACTAAAAGTATCATAAATGCTTGACCCACTGAAATTTCAGAGGACGGTAATGAGGACGGGGACTATGGCGACTGACGAAAATGACAAACCAGCAGGGAACAACAAGTAACAAGTAGCCTAAGTGCCTGATTATGGGTATATCGTTATTTATCACCCCTGATAAATAAAAATACCATGATAAATAGCACCTATTATGAGTTTCTGGAGAACACCATGCTGATTTTGAAATTTAATGCACCAGAATCCACATAATATTGTAAATACTGTGTACTTTTCCAACCTTAAATTTAACAAAGGTTGAGGTGTTTAATGCATCCGATAATTATCGGATTTGCTAAATAACACTGAACTTCTAATTCCGGCCCTGTGCAGCCGATCAGAAAAACTACCCACTCGTAATCATGCCCTAAGACATAAAACAGGCGAAGGAACCTTATAATGAGGGCCACTGGAATTATATGACTCTGCAGCTGCTGTGCTTCCTGCAAATTTCGGATTTGTCACATTTGACACATAATCCATCATCTGCCACATAACTTGCAGATTTTGCCCTCAAAAAATAGTTTCTAGCCCAAATGGATGAAAACAGATAAAAAATGACACACGGTGAGAGGCCCTTCGCAGAAGAGGAATGGTCACCTTTCAGTTGTCTATTGCTGTTTAGGCATGTTAAACTTTTACTACTGAGGTGGATCCTTTGCCCACATAGTTTTAACATGTGTAGAAAAGACAAAATAATGCAGTAATACTGTGCAAAATGTGCTGCCTCACACCGCATATTTTGCTTTTTCTTACTGCATAATTTAGTCAACAATGCTGCATAATTTAGTCCTCCCATGCCCTTTCATTCCAGTGGCTCTGCTTATTATGCATCCTCTGACATACACTGATCATCTTACATTTTTTTTAGAATGAAATACTTGCTTGGTATGTTTCAGATGCTGAAATGTAGTTCTTACACGATAAGTCATCCATTTAGCATCAGGGTACATTTTGTCTTGTTTATTGTGATTATTGCCAGGTACACCTCGTTGCTAAGCAACTACCTCTTAAGTACATTTGCACTAGTTTATGTCTGTAACACGTTAACAAGTCCTACACTTGACACAATGTTGTTATGAACGGTGTCTGTACCAGTGCCGTCAAACTCCTCAGTTAGATGCTCCATGATTAATCAGCGGCCTATTTTAACGTCGTCCACAATATTTTAAGTTGTCTGTTGTCATTATTATGATATTTGTTTTTCTTGTCAGTTTGTATGTTGTAAAATTGAAATTGTTAACTTTGTTTTAAGGTGCAGAGATCTGAATGTACATCTTTTGACTTCTGTTATGCCGCTGTCTTCTGCACTGGGACTTACCACCAGGCACTTTGGACCATTTTATGCCATATCACCACAAAACATACAAGATCATCTGCAATGCATACCCCAATGCATGGCGTTTCTATTTGATATTGTCTCCTGGCACTGTTTTTTAATTTGAGCTATTTCCATTAAAAGCATTAAATGAAATGTCCAGGGTCTCAACTGTCCTATTAGGAAGAGATCACTATTGAAGTGACCTCATACCTAAAGGGTCGATTTAGGGATGCTACAAGAAACACATTCGAAAAAGGAGAATGTATCACGCTTACTCTCCCATTGGTACGTAAAACAGTTTCATTCTAGCGCCCCTAATAAGACTAGAGGAGTAGCCATTTTAATTAGAACTGGGATATATTTTAAACAATATGCAAAATATCAAGCGAAAGAAGGCTTGGATTTGGGCACTGGAGGCATTCTGAAAGGATTACAACATTCTTGCGCTATGGCCATAATGAGGGAAAGTAATGTTTCTATACTGATCTGTTTCAGGCAGTGGTTACCTTTGGGAAGGAGCTGGCAGCACTATTATGAGGCGATTGCAATACAGTTCTCCACTCCAAACATTCACCCACATGCTCACATGTTTTTCCTAGCCTATCACTATTAATATTATAGGGACTTGATGATTTGTATTTGTTTGCTATTTTGCGATCTCAAAACAAAAGAGAAAAAGAATATATATTATATACAATTATTTACAGATCACATACAAGTAGTGGCCGCTCCTCCGCTAAGGCGGAGTAGCGTTGCCCCACTATTCACAGAGCAGTGTAAAAGAAACAATAAAATGATAAAAAACTGAAATTATTATCATTTTATTTTTAGTATCATCAGGTTAGGTGGGACTTTCCTCCCCAAACGTTGGGGAGGAAGAGTGATTGTTGCACTCTAAACTGCACATGAAGCTTTGGGAAGTTGTCTTGGCCTGGCCAAACCGTCATGCTGCATTACAGGCGGAGGAGACACGATGTGGGAGAGACAGAGGAGAGACGCGGCGATCAGGTAAGTGAATTTACTTTTCCTGAGCCCTCCTGCCCCGCCAACCCCCGTACCGTACTGGGCACTGATGCATATAAGACTATTTTTTCATTAGTGGAATCCTTAATAGAACCTTGCCACTATTAGTACGGTGCACATCTATAGAACCACAAGTTTTGTCAGACCCATCTCTGGTTGACACCAACTTTTCATTAATTATCCCTGTGGCTTCTCCTAGCCCCCTATGGAAGATGAACCAAATAGCAACCAGGAACATGTCTCTGCGGGCTACAGAAAGGGAAACCTATGGAGTTTTATTTCAGAGCGAATGTAATGGGTGACACTAAAAGGGATGTGTTAGACCTGACAGCTTTATGGTAGTTTCCCCCGACTTTTTGCCTGCCTGCTCTTTTTTTGTGACCTCGTTTTTGCTCGCTTTAGGATTTTGTGTATTTTACCACTGCTAACCAGCGCTAAAGTGCTAGTGCTCCCTCCCCTAAACATGATCATTTTGGCTCATTCCCAATTTGCATATTTAATTCACTTATAAGTACCTAGTAAAGTGCACTACATGTGCCCAGGGCCTGTAAATGAAATGGTACTAGTAGGCCTTCAGCACTCATTGTGGCACCCACTTTAGTAGCCCTCTAACCGTGGCTCAGGCCTGCCATTGCGAAGTCTGTATGTGCAGTTTACACTGCCATTTCGACATGCAAAGATAAACCTCTTGCCATGCCAATGTTTCCTTTTTATACATATAAGTCACCCCTAAGGTAGGCCCTGGACAACCCAGAGGGCAGGGTGCAATGTATTTAAAAGGTAGGTCATGAACTTTTAAGTCTTGCATGTCTAGTATTGAAAAACTCTAAAATTTGTTTTCCACTTCTGCAAGGCCTATCTCTCCCATAGGATAACATTGGGATTACGTTATTACTTTTTTAAAGTTTAATTTCCAATTGCGAAGAGATAGACTTTTCAGGTTTGGTGACTCTGGAATACAGGTTAAAATCACAATTGATGGTGAAGTCTGAATTAAATTGCAATTCTGAAAATGCCACTTTTAAGAAAGTTGTCATTTTCTTACGTTAGCCTACCTCTGATACACGTCTGTGAAGGGTGACAACTGGGCTTTGTGTATTCCACCTAGACAGCCACACACAATGGGAGCTTGGGTGTGACTTGATGGGCCATCCTAGGAGAAATGGAGGGAGTAGCTGGACCCAGCCTCACACCTGAATAGGCTGTGTCCTGTCACTACATAAAGAACTGCATGCCCACCCATAATGTGTCTGGAGCTACGGCATGAAGGGAGGACATCTCTTTGAAGTGTCTCCCACTTCAGGCACATCTGGGTATAAGTGCTGGACCTGTAACACCGCCATTTCAGTACGATTCTGGACCTGTGAAGGCTCTGCCTGGAAGAAGGACTGCTGTGCTGCTGAAGGACTGCCACTCTGCTGGACAATTGCTTTTGCTGGACTCCTGCCTTGATATGCTGCCCTGATGCCTGCTGTTCTCCTGCCTGGATGAGAAGGACTGGAGCTGCGTCATTTGAACCAAGGGTGACTCCAAGGACTTGCTGGCTTGCCTCCTGCCCTAAAGACTCAGGGACATAAAAGACTTCCAACTCTACTACTGCTGCACCTAAACTCACCCCTCTGTGAGTCTGCCTGCCAAGTGGTGCCAGCCCAGTCCTGGATCCTTGGAAATGAGGTCTATGGTGCTTTCTCCGGTGAAACCCATGCACTCAAACCTCAAATCGATGCAGCTGCTTGATTCAGAACTGGCGCATTACCCCTGATTGCGTGACCAGATCCAGTGCATCAACCTCTATAGCGGGCACAAGAACCGACACATCGCTGCCTTTATGTGGCTTGGAGAATCCACTCTGATTTCTGAACTAGCACTGCATGATACTCTTCTCTTTGCATCTCTGTTGACGGCAACCTTGTCAACAACGCCAAGAACTCTGCATCGCAGCCCAGTTGGAGCTGATTCATTGTCGCAGTTGTGCAGAACAGGACAGCGCATCACCAATATTGCAAGGATCAACATTGACTACATCCTGCATCCTCTTCGACATCGGCACAACCCAGATCAAGATACTTATGTTCAGCATGCCTCATTGAGTCCACGTATCCAGCCCGCTTTACATCGCGGGTGGCCTGAACTTTTGACTTTGTCCCGGTCTGGCGCGGCCAGATCCCAACTAAGCACTTATTGCTTCTGAGCGCTATTTTATAGTTAATCTTTAAAAATTCATATCTTGAGTTCTGCTTATGGGGTTTTTGCCATTTGGTCTTGTTTTGTTTATAACGTTAATCTCTATTTTTCCAACCTGATGTTGAATCTTGTTCTGTAGTGTTTTCACTGTTTAACTGTTTGAAGAGTTGCACCAATATTTTACACATTGCCTCTAAGTTAAGCATGACAGGTTTATTTAGGTTTTACCTGCTTCTTAACCTGACTAGAATTGTGGTTGCTGCCTTGCTTGTCTTGACTTGTCAACCAACAACCCAAGTTCTAACAGGATGTTTCATTGGATGCTGTCAAATAAAGGGACAATTAAAAGTGATTTGTGAAGCTGCTTCAGGAAAACAAGAGTGATCTAGAACATTGTTTATCCCACCTGCCACAGCAACATAAATTAGATTACTCAAGGTGCACTTATAAAAATTTGTGAAGAGTAAGGGATGAATTCGAACCATTGTTGCTGGATGAGTTGGTATGGAGGTTGTTGTATACTAACCAACTCTACTGTGATAGAGATGAAACCTCTAACTGTCTCTCCGCCTTTAAGATTAGAATAAAACAAACATGAAACAACGTTGGAACAATATTGAATGACATGAGGGTAAACAGATGACCTCACTCTATGTCCTGAAGGACTTTTTATCATACCATTCCACAGTATCCAATACTGGTTTCAAAGAAGAAACTCACAGTACCACAGCGCTTTCTGCTTTCTTCCCTTTTATCCAGAGGTTATAGATGTCTTAGAAGTTATCACTGTTATAGAGGTCAAAGATGCCCTGAAAAGCATGATAAGACCAGACTTATAAGTCTGACAAAGGCTTCTGTCTCACTATCTTGTACACCTTAACCAACTTTATCCCTGTAGATCAGACATAGACAGACGCCGCCATTTCAGGAGCAAACTGTAGTCAGCAGTAGTGCATTCAGACCAAGAGACAAGTCTCATCCGTGGCCATCAGCCCACTGTATTATTTGAAGTAGTGTGATCGTGGGACTCTCGTAAGCATACCACAATCCCAACATCAATTTATACAAATATTTTGAGCCTTTATTTCTTAAAAACTCCTAAACAGATTTACACCAAAGCACATTTTCTGGATCAAGATCTGAGTTTCTGCCAAATTTGGTGTAAACCCTTGACCCTGCAAATACTACACCAAGGACCCACTGAGTCATAGTGGCAGTCACCCCACCCTATTTAGGGGGGAGTGACCATTACTCATTGTTCTTACCCGGGACTGCCAGGTGAGATACAGTGGCCCCCGGTAGGGAAATCGCACAATGGCCCCCCAAGGTCTCAGGGAAAACTCTCCGCACATCAAGGCCATTGTTATTTTGTTCTGCTTTGAGGTTTGTTCTTGAAAAAGAAAAGACTGCTGAGCAGGCACAAAAACATGGCACCATCTCTTCAAATTATAAGTGTCTTCGGTTGGGCCACAACAGTGGCTGCTCTACTTAAGACACAGAGATCCTCTCCAGAAATCTGGTGGTCCGGACTCGAAAATGGAGCAAAGGTCATTGCCTTCTCTAATCTAGTGTCTGTCTAGCCACCATACAGACTGTAAATAAAGTCCATAGTCTTTATTTTATTATCTTGAAAGTACCATTGTTCTGTTCACTTATTCAGCTGTACCTGGTGTCTTCTTCTTAAGAATTGCAATTAACTCCTGCTTCACCCAGGCCTGATCGTCATACATCCCAGAAGCCTCAAAGTCCAATAGCGGATATACCTACAAGGCTATCCAGAATCCAACGGAATATTAACCATAAAATGTACATAGTGGCTCCAGCTATGTTAACATAATCCACCTTATTACGAGCCTCGTGATTGATTTACATTCACTGATTATGTAATTGTAACATGAAACAAATTCCAAACATTTCCAAGATTGCGCTTGTTCATACATTGGCTCTCATTATATAACATTATATCTGCATAACTTATAAAGTGAACTCCAAGGGAGTTACAGCATGAGGTGTCTAATAATACCTGAATGAGGAGGCAATCCTTGATTTCTCTATTTCCCTCCTGCATCCTTAGCTCTAACATTATTTTATTATTACAGAGGATTAGATGTCAGACTAGCGAAAGATTTACACTTCTGGCATGGTTCTTCAATCTCGCCATGAAGCTATCTGTGAAGCATAGCCATTTGAGCTCTCTCAAATCACATATTCTATGTAGCTAGCTGCCATGTAGAAGTTCACATAGTGCTTCTTCCACAAAGGCTGTAGTATCAAATTTGATTAAACATCTATTTAAACTGAGGCAAGAAGGCAGGATACTTTTCCAAACGTGGATCATCATCAAAAACCACCTATGTCGTCATGAACTGCCCACACCAGTCAGAGTACATTTAAAAATATGGTACCTTTGATCAATTAGCATAAAACAACAAATGTAAATGGAACCAGGGTGCCATTCAAATATTATTTTAATTTAAAGAATCTCCTATAAACCTGCATTCTCTGGACCAGGAATTTAGGGTTCCAGTGGAAGATTATTTTCTAGTCTCTTTCCTAAAGTTTGAAAAAGTGTCAAGTTGTTCACAAGGAATATTTTCTAACCAATGCAAACTAAACACTGACCTTTAAACACAGTGAATCAGGGGACCAGTCTTTCAAACAAGACATATTATACCAATCATGTAGACTGTTGTCCAGGATAGGTGAAAAGAATGAACTCACAAAAATTTAAAGAATAGGTTCATTATATCAGAGGACAAACCAGTGGAGCTACACCCTCATTTAGTCAAGTGATAGTGTGTGTTTAACAATTTCTCCGATCTCAACAAAAAGACCTGTGTAAACATTTTAAAATCCGGATGAAGAAAAGCAAATGTAATCTCACACAACCTCAACAGCTACATGCAACATAGAGATCTGCTCTACACAAGCAGAACTGCAAGTACTCTATCCCAGATCAACAACCAATCAAAAGGAGGAAACAGTACTGAGTTCTCTTTTTATGAAGATTGTGCAAGTGTGTCCATTAACTCAACAATGTAACGTTTTGTTAAAGTTACAAAAGTTAGTTAACTGCTGCAAAGCCGTTTTCCAGTTTTATTTGGAAGTAAAATTGAGCTAGTATGTGCCATGTATGTTAATATTCGTAGTTATTTTATTTGAAGACCTGTTTGTGCAATTACACAGGTAAGCTATTAATGTTTTGTAGTACAGTGCAAATTGTAAGCTGCTGGATATGCTTCTTGAGTCCTTTTTCATGAAATACACGATCCAAAAAAGCCAAGCTGGCCAAGTGCTACAAACCATAAAATTAATTATGTTTTTGAACATATTTGGGGGGTTGATACCTACTCCACAGATGAAGCACTGTAAACAGTTGAAATGTGATGTTGGCAGTAGATTTTTAATATAAACTGTAATGACATTCTTCTATGAGAAAAGGTATTTTTAGGAAAAGAAATTAAGTTCATTATAAGGTACCAGAGATAATTTAAACCATGCTCCTGATTCAAAAAAGGACTGTCAAAGTCAATAGGTCTTGTCTTTGAGACCCACTGGCTCTGTAATGTCTTTTTTCATGCTATCCAGCATCAGCAAAAATGCCAATACTGTACACCAGGAGCCAAAGGGACAAAGGAAATATGATACTGCCACATCATTTTGTAGGCTCATGCATGCGATAAAGCCCACTGTAAGTTCTCAGTAAGCTGAAAACAGATCTTTCAACCAGACAGCTGCACTGTATGTTAGGTTTGACATACGAAAGCTTTGGGTGTGTGATCTGCATCTGTTTTTTTTAAATTAGTACAGTAATTACTGAATCATCAGACACTACACATTCAAACACATCAATCTCACATAGACTTTGCACAGAAAAGTGTGACATTAGCACACTTGTATGTGCTTCTTAGCACTAGGAGCTAAGTGCCTGTTTCAAAAACAATAAATTGATGCATTACAAACTTCTTGGGCCCATAATTTGGGCAAGGCCACTTGAGGGTCATTTAAATCCTTGTAGCTAATTCTGCTACTCCAAATGCCTTTATCCTAACTAATTTCACATTGATCAGTATCATAAAAATAGCTAGTCGCAAACGTAACATTTGTCTCCTTTCATTCAAATATAAGTTCTGCAAAACTAATTTAAATAAATATATCGAGGAAATAATCAGAGAGCAGGAATCATAAAGATCACAGACCATCACACACTATGAAGGAGCAATTCCATAGGAAGTAGCATAACTTTCAGAATACCGGGCAGTGGGCCCGATTCAAAAACTACTTATGTGTGTAAATTTGGTCTGAATGCACACATATGCATAAACCGTTTTTACACTGGAATTCTTAAAAGTTGGTTTCGGTAATGTAAACCTTTTACCCACATAAAGGGGCATATTTACAAGCCCCTATCGCCAGCCAACGTCACTTTTCATAACGTTGTGGTGGCGATAGGGGCTTCGCAGTATTTTTAAGGCAGCGTTAAGCCATTTAAAGTGGCTTAATGCTGCCTTGTAAATAAGACACCCTTTCACGCTATACTTAGCGTAAAAGGGGAGGGCAGTGGGTGTTGGGGTGGGCGTTCCACCGCAATACCCATTGATTACCCTGGCAATGTTTAATTTCTCCTCGTTTTTGCTGTTTCAATGGGTGCTGCGTAATGCAGCACACATAGAAACAGCAAAACACCATTGATTTTTTTATTTGCAGGAAGGTGTCCCTTCCTCCACATAAACAATCATCAAAAAAATTACGTTTTGCAACTTCTATGTGTGCTGTATTAAGTAGCACACATGGAACTTACAAAACGCCATTTCAAGATTGTTTGTGTGCAGGAAGAGGGGACCTTCCTGCACATAAACACTCTTCCCCTGCAAAGGAGACACACCTGGGACTATGATGCAAGGGTGCCTGCATTGGCACTAGGCACCTAAATTTAGCACCAGCACAAGGGAAATCGCAGGGCTACACCATATTGATGTAAATATGGTGCAGCCCTGCGTTTCAGAAGTGGTGGAGTGCAGCGTTAAGCCAAGATGGCTAACGCTGTGCTCCGCCACTTCTATTGTAAATATGCCCCAAAGTTTTTTATGCAAGTAAATCTATTCACAGGGGCACAGAGTGGGTAAGGATACTTTGTTCCAAAGCAGGGATATCCTGTGATTTTGCACACACCTCTGGGTGTGCACAACGTCATCTGTGGCCTCTCCCCACCTTGGAAAAGTTCGAAATCTCTCCATTCTGAATAGGCTCAGTGTATATACTACTTTTCCACAGCTGGAAGCGGATTTAAACAATGGGGTTTCTCCACAGGGCAATCTGTTTCTCAGGGGAGCAAAATGGAAAAAAATAAAAAATTGCTTTTGCATTCACTCAACCGGATTTGTGCATGATTATATATTCACAAGAATGTTTCATGTGAAAACGGAACTCACAAAAGTTTTCTAGGAGTAAAACCAGGAAACCTGCGCCTTCAGGTTTTGTGCGTATTTCTAGAAATACTTGTGAATTTATAAAAAGCAGTAAATCCGCGCCCCTCTAATGTCATGCATGGTCATACACCAGCAGGTGCAGACTAAATACTTTTTAAAGAATGAAGCCCATCATTATATACATGTATGCATAAAATGGCAATCCAGAAAAAGTACCCATAATCTCTTCTTGCAGATTTACACCCTCGTTGCCATCTTTATAACATACATTCATTATTATCACTCACTTATGAGGAGCTGTGGCTTTTTTGGAAGCACGATGTTGCAGCTTGTTAACACATTGTGGAATATACAGCACAGAACCAATATCCAACACACTTCTTCATTTGTATACTATAGAACTTCTCACATATTGTTAAGAAAGCAGGCAAAATGTTTTCACAATTACATTTCTAGACCATATGTGGGCAACATTACAGCTTGTTTCAGCATAGTATTCAGGGGTTCGTTCTGTCCCCTGTGCAAATCCCTATTTGGAGACAACACAGGCTTTTATGTTGTGTTTTGTGGTAAAGACTGGGTGCACCCATGGGTGTTTGCCTGCACCATTCTCTCCGGGGAAGACCAGCTGCTGTATTACAATGGGCTAGTGCGAGCCAGGGTTGACAGGCGTATAGGGCAATCAGGCAGTGGCCCATGGACTGGACTGACATGTAGTATTTGAGCCCGTTTTTGACTGTTTGTGGGCCTGCTTTATAGGTTACGGGTTTATGGACTGTTTTTACTATTGGTATCGCGGATATTAAAACAAACATTGCCTGGAGAAACCACAAATCCATAGTCTTCCATTCCTTGCAAAACTTATACATCACGTCTTTGCAAGCTTAAAACTTCCACAATTTGTAAACATGGGCCACTTTTTAGCAATCTAATTCACATATAGGGCCATTTTAATTCTGGTGCTCTGGCCAATTGTCTGTCCCAGTCCGACCATGAGCAGAGCGTGTGCTTTAGTCACCTGGAGGGCATGAAGTGAATTAATTCCATCCGATATTCTTTGAGGCAGTGCTTTATTTTCAGATAGTACAGTTTGGAAACAGTGAGCAAGGTTTGCTTCTTTCTGTTTCTGAGCTGTGCTGTCCAAAAATATAGCACTAACTCTGAGACAGTTTGGGAGCAAATCACCAGAGCAAACTGCACAAACTAGGCACACCTAGATATAGGTGAACACAATTAGTGTTTTTGCAGTTCTGAGGTCTAAAACCAAGCATGGTATAGTAATACCACATCCACAAAGTAGTGCACCTTGCACTATCAAAATTTGTGGGTGTCAATCAATCAATCCATATTTGTAGAGTGCGGCTAATCACCCACAAGGGTATCCAGGCTCTCTTCCTGAATTCCGCCAGAGAAGGTGCTGACCGGAGGTGGAGGAAAAAACTGTTCAAGGTCTTGGCGGCAAGGTAGGAGATGGAACTGCCTCTGCCGAAACTTTGGTGGATGCAAGGTGTCTGTGCGAGGGCAAGGGAGGCTGAGCTATGGTCTCTGGAGGGTTGGTGGAAGTTCAGGCAGTGGTTGATGTATGCAGATCCTTGGTCGTGGAGGACTTTGTATGCGAATGTCAGCATCCTGAATTGGTATTTTTCCTGGATGGGGAGCCAATGGAGGTTTGTGGGTGGGGGGGTGATGCAGGTCCATTTAGGCAAGTCGAGGATGAGTCTGGCCGGTGAGTTCTGTATCATCTGAAGTCTTTTCATGTGTTGGGTGATTGTTCCTGCGTACAGTGCGTTGCCGTAGCCCAGCTAACTGGTGACTAGGGCTTGAGTGACGGGTTTCCTTGTGCCGATAGGGATTCATCTGAAAATCCTTCGTAGCATGCAGAGGATGTCGGAGCAGGTGGTGGAGACTGCATTGCTTGTTGTTTCATGGTGAGTTTGCTGTCCAGAATGATGCAGAGGTTGCGGGCGTGATCTGTCGGTGTGAGAGTGAGTCCGATTTCTGCAGGCTACCAGCTGTCGCCCCACAGAGACGAGTTAGTCCCAAAGATCAGCACAGGGGTTTAAGCATGGGTCAGAATACACCAAGTACACCATGATCAGGCCCCTAGAAGGATCTTTTGACTTTTTTTTGTAAGCTCATCACGTAAGTCATCACATAAGTGGGACCCAGATCTACATGAAATCATAACAGAACTTTAGGTCTTTTCATCAATTGGCAAACTTCATGGAGGAAGTCCACAACTTAAGTAGTGCTGCATCAATGAACAGCATTGCAAGGTATTACTCAAGGACCATGTGGACCCTTGCCCACTATTGTTTTCTTTGCCTGAACCCCTATCACCTCCCCTTGCTCCAGTTAAGAAGGTGTGCATGCTGGTTGTAATTTTTGACAGCTACCTCTCCTCCTTGTTAATTGCTATGTACAGCAAAGTAATCTGTCTTTTAACATGGGCAGGTATGAGAGATATTCCACCTTCTACTCTTTTTTCTTTAATGCATTAAAACTAGAAAATACAACTAAAATGCAATTTATATTAACTTTTCAAATAAGAAGCTCTCAAAGTATCAATGAGTTCATAGCGAGGTCACCCAGTTGATCTTTCATGTAAACTGCACTGAAAACTGCACTGAAAATAGATTATAAAGAGTAACTGTTACCAAAAGACTTCAAGATGATGAGCTGAAAACTCCAAAAGACATTCTGCTTCAACAGAGAAGGTAAAGTCTATAGGGCCCCTAGAAAAACTTTTTAATCTTTAATTTTGTTTATTTTCTTCTGTAAGTCATTTCTCAAGGTTGAACCCAGAGGAACATCATATCAACTCTACAAAAACCTTTGCTGGGTTCCTATTAAAAACAAAAATGTAAAAAATGCAATTTAATGTAGTCTGCTTCACCCACGCCTCTTTTCGTGGTGGTGCCTCAGTATATTGTTCTGTGGTATCTCTATCTACCAATCATCCAGAAATATGAGATAAGCCACCCTAAACCAACTCTCCATCCAACCAGCAAAGCCGATTTCTAGACGGATGCGTTCATGTGCCAGATTCCTCATTGTGTAACACTGTGGTAAATAAAATATTACCCTGGCTTAATTTCTAGGCATTAACAATTATCATGCATCAAGTGAGAAGCAGAGTCCGTGGTATCTGAGTTAAAATGGGCTTTATTCCAATAACTCGAGTCAAAGGGAGAATATGTTCCATCACCACTGAGGTTCAGGAAGAGTAATCTAACATTTAATAACAATGAACAGCATATATACATTTTACTCCTTGTACATAGGGAGGAGCGCTCCAGGCAGAGCAAGAAAGAAAGAGATAAGAGCATGTGGGCGTACACTTGATGAGTCATAGGTAGATGATAGGTAGATGTCATAGGTGGGTGGGTACTTAGGGGAGGAGTTTGCATGACCAACTGGAACTCTGCCCTAATTGTGCAACTTTGAGCATGGCGTGCAATTGACGTGTAACTGGGAGGAGAGCTGACTTTCGACCTAGCAGAGACATCTCTTGTGTCAGGGCGAAAAGCACATCTTGTACAATCTGATATGATAGGGGATGTATTGTCTGAAGCAAAAGGTTGTTCACCACTAAGAATCAGAAAAGCATATATTTCTCCGTTCATTGCATGGGGGCTGAGACAGAGAGCTAGGCCTTATCTGTCGCGAACGGGTTCTGTTTACATTTCCTCACCGGGCAAGGATGCCACTCTGTACAGCAAAACAGATAACTGTTATTCATAACACTGTCTTGGCAGAAGTTCAGAAAGTGGTTCAACCACAATAAAATAAAGGGCTCAGTACGATATTTATTTAAAAATGCACAATGCAGAATGCAAAATACATGGGCCTTTATTTTAGCTTAACGTTTGGGAGACTTTGATGACTTGACTTGCAGGACATGTTTGCAGAGGCCTAGTGATTCAGGCCACTACGAGAAATATGCATGGGTGACATGCACATGAATGTAACATAGGGTATATGTAGTGGACATTATTTGGTCAGGCAAAATATCATTTTCCACATTCCCTCCTTGTCACCTACATAACCCTTCAGGATACATCTATATTCATGAGACCGTATAGCTGATCATACAGAATCATTTCTTCATCTTTATCCTTTGTACATATGGATGGGGAACGCAAGCAGTGGCACAAAGGCTGCAAATCGCCAGGCCACACTGCAGACAGTGATAGTATCATGGCAAACTGCTCCTGGATCAAGTCGCCAGGGCAGATGCAGTCACATTCACTACTGCTTCAAGGGTTCTTGTTAATTTGCGTATCAGTTTACTATTTTGGACGGGGCCAACAAAGAAAAAGAAACCTTTGTTGAAATCTGTATATTGCTCCCACGCTGTTTCTGTCTGCTATATAACAAGTTCCACCCTAGTCTAAGGGCAGATGTACATAAGCTGTCTGACCGCAAATGAAATGGCGTGACGTTTTGAAAGAAGAAAGAAGAAGAAGAAGAATGTCCTTCTGAGAGTGAAGTTCCTTGTAAATAGCTCCTTGTAAATATGGTTTATGAAGAGCATGTCATTATTATAACTTGCTGAGTTTCTTGTAAATATGGCTTGTGAATAGCGCCATGTGGTCATGGTTTGTGCAGAGTATGTTTGTCAATACAATATCTTGTATTGAGAAGGCAGTATTTGTTTTAACATGCTGTATAACAAGGTGTTGAGGGATTTTGGCGTTGTTTGGCGTTTGCGGGGGGCGTGTTTTTGAGCGGAAATTCGTACCCGTTCCAGTGGAGGGATTCGGCTGCTTTTTGGTGAGGATGTAGGGCATCGCTTGGACTACTGTGATGCCAAATTTGAAAAGATTCTGAGCTGTGGAAGTGGAGGAAAAAGCATGTCTTGTGCGGAGGCGCGATTTGCCATGTTATCCAATGGGCGTGTTTTCCTAAATCTATTTCGGCAGAACTCCCTTTGTTTTCTGATAAGGGGGTAGTTGGCCACATACCAAGCACTCAGTTGCATTGCTGGTCTGGCTGGTCACGTATGCATACTGGATGAATGTATATGTGAGGAAATGAAAAAGAAAACATGTAGCAATAAACTAACACCGATTATAACAATGCACAGAATAAAATAATGATCAAGGTAACAATCCATCTGCTGCGTAATGTCTTGCAGTATTATTCCTTTTTATCTCTCATCTTGCTATTCTCATATGTGATCTTATACATGTCAGAAACTGGTCTAACCGATTCACCACCGGGTGGGCTTAAACAATTAAACTACGTCTGACTTACTAGATCTAAGTTTAGACCTATACTCTTGCTGAGGGGTCTTTTCAAGCAAAGGCGGCACAAAGTCTGTTGTGTCATTAAAGTCAATGTTCTTTTCGAATGTTCCACATTGTCCAAAATAGCGCTTAACGTGATGGGCATGGATCCAGCCCTTGCGTCCCTCCACTTTCAGTGCGGTCCTCGTGGTAAGAAGCACCATCTTCGGGGTCTTCCAGCGCGGCTCGAGGGGGCTGGAACGATCAAAATTCCGGATGCACACAAAGTCCCCTGGGACTATGGCGTGTTCCTTGACCTGTGTGTTGTCAGGGAAGGCGGCAGCAACCTGTGAACGACAAGAGAGTAGTGCAGACATCAAGGAAGCCAGGTAATCTGTCAGCATGTTACTGTCAACATCAGTTATCTTTCTGGGCATAGGCGTACCCCACATATTTGGCGGTCTACCGAAAACCACTTCATACGGAGATAGGCCTGTTCTGGAATGTGCTACCATACGCATGTAAAAGAGGGCAACCGGCAAGGCTACCATCCAATCCACGCCTTTCTCTGCACAGACCTTTGCTAATTTTGTCTTGAGGGTTTGATTATGTCTCTCTACAAGGCCTGCTGCTTCTGGGTGTCTGACACAATGGAACTTCCATGTGTAACCTAACAGAAGGGACACTTGTTTCATTAATTCAGAGGAGAATGGCTGGCCGTTATCTGAATAGACCACCCGAGGTAATCCATACCTGGGGAAATACTCGCGCACTAACTGTCTGGCTGTTGTTACAGCAGTATAATCTGGAACTGGATAAGCTTCTGTCCATCTAGATAGTGCACACACTACCACCAAGACATACTTGTAACCTCTACATCTGTCCATTTGGATATAATCCATCTGGAGAACCTCAAAAGGGTGGTCAGGAGGATGAAATCTGCCTTGTTCCATCGGGATGCCTTTACCTGGATTGAACTGACAACAGATCATACATGTTCGTACTTTCTGCTTCGCTGCGGCACGCATGTGC
Organism: Lissotriton helveticus; assembly: GCF_964261635.1. Lineage (NCBI taxonomy): Eukaryota > Metazoa > Chordata > Amphibia > Caudata > Salamandridae > Lissotriton > Lissotriton helveticus. Next base: position 707,309,370 of record NC_136071.1, read on the forward strand.
TTGTTAAACCAGATGTTCTGTAAGCTGTCTAACATTGCTTTTTCTCCCAAGTGTGCTGGACTGTGTGCTGTGTTGATGATTACTTGTACCATAGAATCTGGTAGAAACCATGTGCCTTTTCCCTTAGTCATCCAACCTTGGTCAGTCTGGACCCCTCCTTGTTCAGTCCATTTCTTTATCTCATCTGCAGTGGCATGTGTCTGTATGTCGAGCACGTCTTGAGTGGGATCCCTGACTGTCATACATGTTGTCAGTAATGGTACCTCTGTCCTTGCCGTGTCTGTTGGTGTCTGGGCTGTAAGTCTAGCTGTTCGATCTGCCAGGTCATTACCCTGGGAAATGGTGTCTGTAACTTTGGTGTGAGCTTTGCACTTCAAGATAGAAATGGCTGTAGGTAAATGTATGGCTTCTAACAGGGCTTGAATAAGCTGGCCATGCTGAATCTTGGTCCCATGGGAGGTCAGGAAACCTCTCTCCCTCCATAAGACCCCGAAATCATGAACAACGCCAAAGGCATATTGCGAATCAGTATAAATGTTTACTTTCAAGTGCTTAGCTCTTATGCAGGCTTGTGTCAGAGCGATGAGCTCTGCTGCTTGTGCTGACAATGTGTCTATTTTCTGTGTCTCTATGACTTCTTTATCAGTGGTCACAGCATAGGCCGCTACTAACTCTCCTGCACTCGTTCTCATGTATGATCCATCTACATAGAGCGTTAGGTCTGGGTCTGAAAGTGCAATATCTGTCAGGTCTTGTCTTGGTTTCGTCACTATATTCATTAGTTCCACACAGTCATGTGATGGTGCAATTACTGTACTTGAGGGCAAAAGTGTTGCAGGGTTCAGAATATTACAACGTCTGATCTCTATGTGTGGTTGAAATAATGTCAGTTCATATCCTGTCAGTCTTGCTACAGTCAAGTGTTGTGTTTGTGTTCTGTTTAAGAGTACCTCCACTGCATGTGGAACCTGTACTGTCAGAGGGTGACCCAGCACTATGGAGTCACTTTGTCTTATGGCTAGGGCTGTTGCTGCAACTGATTTCAGGCATGCAGGCAGAGCCTGGGCCACTGGGTCTAGCGTGCTAGAAAAATAAGCACAAGGCTTGTGTTTTCCTGCTTGATCTTGTATGAGAACAGATAACGCTGTTCCTTCTCTTTCAGTTACAAAAAGCATGAAAAGTTTGCTGTAACATGGAGTCGCTAACACTGGCGCTTGACATAAAGCTCTTTTTAATTCCTCGAATCCCAAGGTGTGTTCTTGTGTCCAAGGGAGGACAGTCCCCCCTGCCTCCTGTGTAGTTAACTGTATGAGTGGTTTGGCTAGAAAGGCATACTGGGGAATCCATTGCCTACAGTATGAAGTGAGGCCAATAAAGGCACGTACTTCCTTTTGTGTCTTGGGCTGTGAAAGGTTAGCAATGAGCTGTATACGTGCTTGTGTTAGCTGTCTCCCCTCTTTGGAAAGCAAGTGTCCTAGGTACACTACTTGCTTTTCACAGAATTGCAACTTCGAAGGGGACACCTTGTGCCCCTTGTCAGCCAGAAAATGTAAGACTGTCAGTGATGCATTTTCACATTCTTTTTCTGAACGTGCTGTAATCAGGATATCGTCCACATACTGTAGTAACGCAGTGTTGGAAGGCATGTGAATGCTGTCTAGCTGTCTCTTCAGAGCCTGACTGTAAATACTAGGGCTTTCTGTAAAACCTTGAGGAGCTCTTGTAAAGACAAAGCTACGACCTCTTAATGAAAATCCAAACAGGTACTGGCTGTCTGGGTGAATGGGAACACTAAAGAAAGCGTTCTTCAAGTCGATAACAGTAAAGTAAGTAGCCTCTGAATCAATAGCAGTCAACAATGAAGAAATGTCTGGCACCACTGGATATTGTGGTACTACACATTTGTTCAATTCTCGCAGGTCAATAATCAATCGGTACACTGGCAGTACACTAGGATCAGATCTTTTAAGGATAGGAATGACAGGCGAGTTACATACATTTGAGACTGTCTCTACCACTACCCCCGTGCAATAAATTCATCAACTATTTTCAGTAATGCTGTTTCGGCGTCTGGTGGTAACTTGTATTGTCTAATACGTGGAAGTACTACTCCTGCTTTGAGTGTGACATGGTGAGGCGTAATGTCCATGTAACCTACGTCAGTCGGTCCTTGTGCCCACAGGATCTGTGGCACGTTCTTGAGTCTGTGGTCAAAATCAGTCAGTACATAATGTCCCTTAAAATCACGTAAGAACAGGCGTACTACTTCTGGAGAACAGCAGATAACTGCTCCTAGATTTTTTAATGTCTTCATACCAAGTAAATTTTCTGGACATGACTTAGTAAGTAGCAAGTCAGTGGTACGTGACAGTGGACCAACCCCTAGGGAGACCGGTTTAGACACTTCATTAACAATAGGCTTTCCTGAAAATCCCAGGGAAACATTCTGTGAGCCTGAGAGAGGTGCCCCTGGAACCTCGTCATGACTGATGGTAGTTCTGCTCGCCCCTGTGTCAATCAGAAACTTTCGATCCTGACCTAGAACACGACTATGTACATACGGACCCTCTTGATCTACAGGAACCTCAATAAGGGGCAAGCCTACTTCCCTCTCGAGGATGTTTCATGAGAACTGTTGATATTCTGGATAGTCAGACTGTGTGTGCTGATACATTTGTGGTGTGGCATTAACAGGCGGTGGTGGAGGATAATTCGCCACTGTCTGTTGCGTGTTCTGTTGCGTGTTATTCTGTCTAGGAGTGTACTGTCGCTCTTTTGTCTTGCCTGTAGCAATGTTGTGTTTCAGAACAGTGCAGTCCTTTACAAAGTGACCTGGTTGTTTGCAATAGTTACAGTTCCCTTTGACAGGTGTCGTGTTATGTTTGTTTGAAGTCGCCGGTACCGTCTGGGCAACCAGCACCTTCATTTTTGTCTCTTTCATGCGTCTCTTTTCATGATCCTGCTCTTCTCTAATCCTATTCTGATGATACTGTAGCATCTGTAACATTTGTGAAGGGCTGTTTGCTTGCCAAGTACTCTCAACCTTCAGTACTCTATTCTTGATCTGGGGTAAGGAATTCTCTACTAATTTGCTCACAAAAAGATGTGGAAATGACTCGCTACCAGGCTTAAGGCCACTATTAATAGTAAAACATTTCTCAAATCTAGAATAGAAATCACTAGTGTCCTCGTCTTGCTTTTGTTTACATGCTGAAATAGCATCCCAATCTTCCTTTTTAGTAATCAATAATCTTGGCAAAACTTGTATCAGGAATTCAGGTAGTTCTCTAGCTCTATCTCCAAGACCAACTCCTGGGAGCCTGCCCTTCTCTTCTGTTTCCAATGCATCCCAACTTAACTTTTTCTCACCCACTTCCCAGTCTTTTTCCTTAAGCTTTTCTTAAATCCCTGCAGGTAACAGTACTTTTAATAGCTTCAGAATGTCAGCGTATGTATAATCTCCTATGCGGAGGATGTCTTTTAATTCACGGTGAAATCCCCCTGGGTCTTTATCATGACAAGGCAACATCTTTTTCATTTCAAGAATCTCTAATTTCGTTAAGGGGGTGTAAACATACACTCGTTGTAACTCATTGGCCGCATTCTTAACGGGATGAACCTCTCGTAGGGGGTTCAGTCTGTCTATGTGTACGTTATGTCTGTCATGGTGTAAGACTGGAGGCATGTATGTAGTCAGAGAATCTATGTACTTATGTCGTTGAACCAGGATTACATTAATTAATTCAGTACCTAAACCTGTCCATCTATCTAGTAAAATGTCGTCAAGTATTTTATGCAAGTGACCAGGATCAGAATGCTGACTTTTATACAACGTTATCAAGTGTTGAACCATGTAAATACCAGCCAAACGCTGTTCGTTCGGTGGAAGGCTTAAGAAAGTCTGAGCCACTATATCACTGCTATATATATTGGCATTGGACACCCACTGGGTGGCTGACCGGGCCAACTCTATTTCGTGTTGTGTGGGAGGTCTCTCACTCCCTATCCATTGTTTCAGTGCTTTCTCAGTAGCTTGGAATAGAGCTTCAAGGGAATACCTTTCTTTTACAGCTGGCCCCTGTTTACGGTAATCAAGGCACTTGGGTCTGTCAAACTGTCGCGCTTTTCCTACATAATTCATTTTGTCTTTTGGCTCATCTACTTCTTCTGTTGATAACTCACCATTCTCCTCAGACTCTTTTCTGTGCCTTTCTATTATTTCCTTTTGTATTTTCTTGTACATGGCATCTATCTGTCCCTGTTTCTCATGTCTACCGGCATCTATGTGATCACTCCATTCTATCAATCCTGCTTTTACATCTCCGTCTCCTTCGTCTTGTTCCCTGATCAGGCAGTTAATAATAAAACGTAAGACATAGTTCTTAACCCCTACTTTTCTCTGTGCCATGGCTTGTGCTATACTATCTGGTCCCTCCCCCGTTCTAATAAAACGATACATGCTATCTAGGTGAGCTTTCATGTCTGGTAATGTCTCTAGATATGCAACAGCTTGTCTTAGTCTACGTGAAATCACGACCATTGAACCCTTTCCTGGTTCTGTATCATATACACAAAATGGAATGGCTGCATCTACAGTAGGCACCCCTCCCACTGCCCCTGGACCTACGTCATCTTTTGCTAGCTGCTGCTGAAGTTGCTGGAGCTGATCTGCTGCTGGGGGTGGAGGAAAACCTGCATTAAGGTAGTCCGGGAGGGAATCGTCTAGATACGAGGAAATGAATGCTTCAGATGCTGTCGGCTTTATTCTATGTACTCTATATGGTACAGGTGGTGGCGTTCGAGACCTACTGGATCTTTCTGAGGTGGTCACTTTAGCTAGTTCTTCTGACAGAACGGGATAAATACCATTAACAACGGCGTTTCTTTCCCTATCAGTCTGTTCTGTTTTGACACGTTCCCCCTCCTCCCGCAGTTCCTTTTCTCTGGCTTTTTTCCCAGCTTGTCTAGTTCTATCTGCTTTATTCAATTCTTTCTCTGTTCTCCTATGTGACTCTTTGCGCCACAATTCGATGGCATCTTTCTGAGAGGGTCTTGACTTCCTTTTCCATAGTGCTTCCTCCACCCTCATAATACATTCAGGATCCCATGTTCCCGAGATTGGCCATCTATACTTTTCCTCCAGGTCCTTGGTGTAGTCTACCCATAAATCTAAAAACAAAATGGCGTTTAGCCCATGCTTATTATACATATAATGACCAGGTGTGTCTCTAGGCGGGATGTTAACTGGTTCTTCTAGTATACCTTTTCTGGTCCCTATCTGACGTAACTTTGAAAACAGTGGCATGTTTGAAACCAATATTCACAAAAATAGACTGAAACAATCAACAATCATTCACACACAAACAAATATTAAACACTAAAACAGTTACAACCTAAACTGATACAGAGAGCTAAACATGTACTTGAAAAACTTTATGCACTGAAATACAGTACAACCATACCGGTCTCAGAAATGAGACACGTCTTGACCGTTCCCACGTTTAACCGTGGGCCCGTACTTTACTGGTCTCACGTGAATGAGACACGTCTTTACCGCACCCACGTTTACCATGGACACGTCTTTAATCTTGATGCATTCCCCATAGTGGTACTCACCGGGAAGCAGAATCTTGAAACTTGAAGGCCTCGGACTTCTACACATGCGCCTTGGAACAGGTGGACCTCTGGAGACCTCGGACCTTGCTCTCTCACGGGCTGGGCTCTGGGTTGAGACAATCCGCTTTCCTCACCGCCTCACATGGATGCCTGGTCGCAGTCCGTCCTCCTCCTGGGCCTGAGGGAGCAGCGGGAAATCCCAATGGCGTGTACACTTTAAAGTCCGTCACGGCTGTGGAAGGGGGCAAAGACTAGACCCACAACTCCGGCGAGTGGGGAAAGGGACATGTCCCTGTTCAAGGGCGCCAATTAATGTGGTAAATAAAATATTACCCTGGCTTAATTTCTAGGCATTAACAATTATCATGCATTAAGTGAGAAGCAAGGTCCGTGGTATCTGAGTTAAAATGGGCTTTATTCCAATAACTCGAGTCAAAGGGAGAATATGTTCCATCACCACTGAGGTTCAGGAAGAGTAATCTAACATTTAATAACAATGAACAGCATATATACATTTTACTCCTTGTACATAGGGAGGAGCGCTCCAGGCAGAGCAAGAAAGAAAGAGATAAGAGCATGTGGGCGTACACTTGATGAGTCATAGGTAGATGATAGGTAGATGTCATAGGTGGGTGGGTACTTAGGGGAGGAGTTTGCATGACCAACTGGAACTCTGCCCTAATTGTGCAACTTTGAGCATGGCATGCAATTGACGTGTAACTGGGAGGAGAGCTGACTTTCGACCTAGCAGAGACATCTCTTGTGTCAGGGCGAAAAGCACATCTTGTACAATCTGATATGATAGGGGATGTATTGTCTGAAGCAAAAGGTTGTTCACCACTAAGAATCAGAAAAGCATATATTTCTCCGTTCATTGCATGGGGGCTGAGACAGAGAGCTAGGCCTTATCTGTCGCGAACGGGTTCTGTTTACATTTCCTCACCGGGCAAGGATGCCACTCTGTACAGCAAAACAGATAACTGTTATTCATAACACTGTCTTGGCAGAAGTTCAGAAAGTGGTTCAACCACAATAAAATAAAGGGCTCAGTACGATATTTATTTAAAAATGCACAATGCAGAATGCAAAATACATGGGCCTTTATTTTAGCTTAACGTTTGGGAGACTTTGATGACTTGACTTGCAGGACATGTTTGCAGAGGCCTAGTGATTCAGGCCACTACGAGAAATATGCATGGGTGACATGCACATGAATGTAACATAGGGTATATGTAGTGGACATTATTTGGTCAGGCAAAATATCATTTTCCACAAAAATAAAATGAGAGAGTAACAAATGTCATAATGGGTTGAAGAACTGCCTATTTAGAGCCACCTAGCCATAGACTGCATGTTCACCCCTTAGCCAACTATCTTCATCAATCATTGAGACACATGGAACATCTCACAGTATCACCAAGTCACCAATCACATACCCAACACTAAAAGAATGTTCCTCAAATCTGGACATTTTCATGATATTCCTATATTCTATCTGAACCTCTTTTACTACCTCCTGTACCACCACGCCTTTGTCACGAAATTCCATCTACCTGTCACTGATTGACCCAGACAAGAATTATAACATAGTCAAACATTACAGCTACCTCAATTGTATCATACATAATTCCACACAGCACCCTTAGACAGCTACCAGATGTATGTATTGCTTCTCAAAGAAACACAATATATAATTACACTGAGTTTTTTTCCAACTCAGAGATGTGAATTAGCCTTGAATCACACCTAGCTCAAGAAAGCTTACAATATAAAACTTTTTTAACCATTTTTGGATGAACATAAGTGAATGTAAAACAGTGGTACCCAGAGCGACTGCCAGTGGTTTCGAATATTTGTAACCATTCCTTCATTACCTTTTGTGTGTTTGAAAATAATTTAAATCTGGTTTGAGATTCAGGAGGTGTGACACAAGATCTCTTCTCGAATGTATCCATATGACTGCTACCAAACCAGGGAAAGTTTTTTTGTGTAAATCTTTTTATTAGGGTTTTTTTTTTTTTTTTTAACATGTCCAAGCGAAATCCCTTGCGGGACATATAACAAATCATAGTTCTTTCAGCATAAACATAAACAATGCTCAGTATCAGCTATCATAGCTCAACAACAGTAAACAAACTCGACGTCAAGAGTGAACAGTTTAATGTGGCTAGCGGGAAAACATGGCGGCCGGCTAGCTAGCGGGTCGCGGATGTCCGGAGCAGTGGTGTTGTTGAACTGAGAGGAGAGGTCGGTTGTTGGTGATTTGGAACGGAGCACGTACCTGGATGAGAGCGGTGATTGTCTGGTGACTACGCGGTTACCACGGCGAGTTATCGGCTGATTTTGGAGGCCGTTTGTCGGCCGGACTCGGGAGACTTGCAGCGGATGGCGGAGAGCTCGGCTTCGCAAACCACCGAGAGTGAGGGGGCGGAGTCGCGTCATTCGCCGTCTGGGAGCTGGGAGCGAGCGGCGCAAGGAGTTAGCAGAGGACGCCGAGTGCTGGCGAAAATCGGGACACCAACAAGCGGAGGTAGGGGGCGAGGAGTGGAAGCTCTCACAAATACTCTCCCCAGTATACTGCAGAGGGGTAGCAGTATTTCCACCGAGGGAGCTAACCAGCAAGCTAAGGATACCGGCACAGAGCAAGTAAGCAAGGGGCTGAGAGAGGGCGGTAAAACAAGATATCAACTGAGAAGCAGCAGACCAGAGGAACAGGATATTTTGGTTGGGGTGAATAATTTTGATAAAAAACAAGGGGGCTTGATCTCTTATAATGTAGAGCTTAAAAAGAGTGCTAAGAATGATGTGACAAAGGAAGAAGCATTCTCTAAGCCCACTTCCTGTAAATCTAAGGTCTCACCTTCAAAGAAAGGGAAAAAAAAAAGGCAAAGGAAAGAAAAAGCTGTATTTAAGGCTCCAATAACCCCTTCACTTAACGCATACTTTAAGTCAGTTCCTAAAGTTCTGGTGTTGAAACCTGACTCTATCCCCCAATCTCAACTTAGGGCGGAGGAGGCAGTAGAGCTGGATGAGAAAGCTGATCATTCATTGAGTATCATTGAAGAGGAACGCGAACAGGATTGGTCAACCCTCTTAACACCAAATCCCTTTCAAGTTTTGGATATAGAGATGGAGGCAGACAAGGTCATTAGTCTGGGCGCAGAGGCATCCTCTGTCCAGAAATTCCAAACTAATACATCAGACTCATTAGCGGAAAGTTTAACTGTTGTCTCTGGGGAGCTGATAGAGAAGGCGGGAGAAGACATATTTACAAGGCACGATGAATCTCGGAGTAATGGGAAAACGTTGATTCCCTTAGAAGAATTTGACTTAAGCCAGCGAGAGAGATCTGCCCCAATAGATATATCTGTTATGGAACTGTTAAGGAAATTGGAACAGGATATACATCTAGGTTTTGAAGCTTCTAAAAAGAATCAGGAGCGCATAAGTGCCACATGTACGTTGTTAGAAGATAAGATCGATAAATTAACTACACGTGCAGGAGAGATGGAATCCGAAATGAAAGTTGTAAAGGGAAGAGTTGTGGAGAATCGCAAAGAGATAGAGACATTGTATTCTAAAGATAGAGAATTGGATGAAAGAGTAGAAAGATTGGAAAACATGCAAAGGCGCAATAACCTAAAAATTCTTAAACTTCCAGAAGGAAAGGAGGGGACGGACATAAAGACTTTTGTTGTACAGTTGCTGAAAAAAGAATTATCATTAGTTGAAACTGAGGAAATGTTGGCCCGAGATATTCAACGAGTACATCGTGATCCTTTTAGGTTGAATCCAGACCGTGTAAAGCCAAGAAAAATCCTGATTAATTTTGCGACGTATTCGCTAAAAGAAAAAATTCTGTCACTTGCTCTAAAGAAAAAGTCCATTACGATAGACGGAGTATCAGTGGACATTAGGTCGGATTTGTCACCAGCCACAGCAAACAGGCAATGGGAGATGGGAAAACGATTGATACCTTTAAGAGAAATAGGAGCCACGGCCCAGCTAAAATTTCCCGCTTTTCTAAAAGTTATGTGGCACAATAAGATGCATACATTTCGTACAGTTGACGAGGTAGATGCCTTTTTGGACGTTATTCAAAATGGAAAAATTGGCCCTCAAGATGTATAGACATAGAATACTGACCAAAGTATATACAAAATAATAATAATAAAAGACAACACCACTGAGACATCCACTGGCCTAGGCCATGGGAGTAATGGTTGGGTTTTCCGGGGAGGGAATCAAGTGTGAGGGGAGGGGAGGGAGAGGGTTAAGGGAGAAAATAAAAAAAAATATTCCTCATGAGCTGTCTTGCTGTGCCTTAATTGGAAAGAAAATTTGGCCAATATATGATAAGCATGACTAATAGGGTTAAAAATAAGGAGCTAAGGTTCCTTACATGGAATGTGAATGGGCTTCGGGTTAAATCAAGGAGATTACTAATTTTGAAATATTTAGAAGATTCACCAGCGCAGGTTATCATTTTGCAAGAAACACATCTAACACAAAAGGAAAGTAAAGAGATATTTAGTACTCAAAAGTGGATCGCAAATGCTGTTTTTTCATCTCAAGATTTGGTTACAAAGGGAGTGGCTATTCTGATCAGAAGAGGATCCGACATAGTAGTTGAAAATAGTTTAGTGGATAGTAGAGGAAGATGGGTGATTTTTAAGTTACGATTGTCGGGTGAAGTGTTGGTAGTTGTCGGGTATTATGGCCCAAATATAGACGATCCCACAATTTTGGAGAAGATTGAATTGGAGTTACTTGAATTTTCAGGTAAAATTATCATGGCAGGAGATTTCAATACAGTATTAGACAGCAAGCTGGATAGAACTGGTAATATTAGGGCCTTAACGAACAGCAAAATGACTGCTAAAGTAAAGTCAGTGATGGTTCAGTTAGGACTCTGTGATATTTGGAGATTTAAAGCAGCACAGCAGCTAGGATTTACTTTTTATAACAAAAAATATAAACATAATTCACGGATAGATTTTTTTCTGATAGACACTAGGTTGAAAGAGCGAGTTATAAGTGTAGATCACATAGGGGCACATCTGTCAGATCATTCTGCTGTGAGTTTAAATCTAAGTTTGGAGTTAGAAGAGATGAGCTCGGTTTGGAGACTAGATCGTACAATTTTAGCTGATGTAGAAGTTTTAGAATCTCTCGAACAAGAGATACAAGTCTTCTTAGATGTAAATGTGGGTTCAGCTAAGGAGGAGATTGTGTGGGAAACGTGCAAAGCATTTATGAGAGGTAGAATGGGAGCTCAAGGTGCAAAAAAACGAAGACTGTACTATAGCAGAGTTTCAAATTTAGAAAAAGAGATCCGAGAGTGTGAAATTAGTCGAACCCTACAGGGAGCTATTATTCCAGATGGTCCATGGGAGAAAAAACTTTTAGATTTAAAGGTTCAACTCACTGCAACACTTACCCAAAGAGTTAAAGAGAGATGGGAAGCTAGTCAGTTGGCACATTTTTCATATGGAGAGGGATGTGGCAAGTTATTAGCATGGAAAGCCAAGAAAGATGTTATACGGAACCAGATTAGAGAGATTAAGAATCCGGGCACAGGACAGGTTATAACAGATAACAAACAGATTGTAGAAGCGTTTCAGGAATACTTTGCTAATGTCTACACAGAGGACCTTTGTCCAGAAAAGGCTGAGATTGAGACTTGGTTACCTTTAATAAAACCACTTGCAGTTGAGGATATGTTGGAGTTAAATAAGGAAATCACCCAAGAAGAAGTGAGGAAGGTGATTAAGGAAAGTAAAAGAGGGAAAGCCCCTGGGCCAGACGGTTTACCCGCAGAAGTCTATAAAGCCCTAGGAAATACAATGGTTCCTACTCTGTGTCATCTGTACAATAAAATTTTTAAAGGAGAAGTGACAATCCCGAGCTCATGGAATGAGGCAACTATTGTCCTAATACTTAAACCAGGGAAATCTCCAAAAAAACATGGATGCGTATAGGCCGATCTCACTTTTAAATTGTGACTACAAATTCTTCTCTAAAATTTTAGCGGACAGGCTCGGTAAAATCATCCACAAATTGATTCATGAAGATCAAAGAGGTTTTATTAAGATGAGGTATTTAAAAGAACTCACTTACTCTTTGATAGGGATGATAGATTTAGCTACTAAATATGAATACCCCTTGGCAGTGATTGCGTTAGACGCTGCCAAGGCCTTTGATCGAGTTAATTTTGTATACTTAAAAGCTCTCCTGCACTACCTCAATCTTGGAGATAAATTTACGCAATCAATTTTTTCTTTGTATTGTGCACCGACATCACGAGTACTTGTAAACGGAATTCTTACACCTCCTATTAGAGTAATGCGGGGCACCCGACAAGGATGCCCCTTATCACCTCTGCTCTTTAATATATATATAGAGCCTCTTGCATGTAAAATTAGAGCCTCAGAAGAGATACCTCCCTTTGTTGTGATGGACTGGTCAAAGAAACTTGGTTTATATGCAGATGATATTATTGTTTATTCTTCTAATTTAGTTAGATCCTTGGAAAATTTAGTACAGACAACAAAGGATTTTGGTAAGATTTCTGGATATCAGTTAAACCAAGAAAAAACTGAAATAATGACTTGGAATCTTAATACGGGAGGGATAAAAACTACAACAGAAATGAGGTACCTTGGAGTTAGGATCACTCAAAAAATTGAAGATCTGGCAAAAACTAATTTTGAGAGAGTGAAAAAGGAGGTTGGCGACACGCTAAAAGGTTGGATGAATTTACCCCTGTCAATATATGGAAGATCTAATCTTGTAAAAATGGTGATTGTACCAAAAATTACTTTTTTGTTTGAGACTATTCCGTTGGGCTTCAAAAAAGAATGGCTAGCGAAGTTACAGAGCATGATTACATCATTTATTTGGGCGTCAAAGGCCTCTCGAATTTCCTGGAAGAAAATAAGGAGGAGAGTAAACAAAGGAGGGTTGGCTGCTCCAGATATACAAATTTATGCATGGGCTTTTTGTTTAAAAAACTGCAGGATGTTGTTGGGTACCCTTTTTAGTTCTCAGATTGGCGGACTATTTGGGATAATGCTGAAGAGATCAGGATATCATGAGTTTGGTTTTTTATATAAGTTTGGAGATCCTAAATTTTTCAAAAAGGTGAGACTTAGAATTTTGAGAGACATGGCAGAGATATGGTGCAAAATTAGAAAAATATTCAAGCTTCCTTATTTCAGCTATATGGCTCCAATATGGGAATCCCCTGGAGCTCCCTCCTGGACAAGAGACGCGCTAGCATTAAATTTGAAAAAGGAACCTGCTTTGCAAAGGTGGAAAGACTTGTTTCAAGACGGCAATTTAATTTCTTGGGGTTTTTGTCAGCAAATGTGGGGCCCAGTTTTTTCAAAATACAAATATCTACAGATTCAAAGCTGGGCAAACCATTTGGAATCGGAGATCGGAATGGAAAATGATTTTGAGTCAAAGTTGGAGTCAGAGGCCTTCAAGAAGGAAGTAGCTTTCTGGTATTGGCAAATACTAGAAATGGAAGATGGATTATTCGACCTACCAGAGACCCTGTGGAAGGATAGCTTGCCAAGGATCGCGACAGAAGACCAATGGCAAGTAACTATGTGCATGCTATATAGAATTGTTAAACCTGCAAACCTAAGGCGAAACCTCTTATTTACCATTCACAGGGCTTACTGGTCTCCGTATAGACTTTCTAAATTTAAGGATGGAGGAATTGTTGGATGCCCAAAATGTAAAGCTCCAAATGTTGATGACTTACACATGTTTGTATCCTGCCCAAATATCAAGCAATTTTGGATTGACGTGAGTAATTCTCTCTCCAAATCCTTGAACCTACGCATTGAGGTAAGCCCCGAACTAATTCTTACTGGGAGATATGATTTACAAAATAGATTTTTGAATAACAATGTTAGACTTATTTTCTATGCTATGTTGCTAGCACGTCGAGAGGTATGTAAACTATGGGTCTCACCACTTAGTCCCATCTTAATGGATTGGATTTTAGCCATGAGGTATATGGCTAAGCTGGATATGTTAGACCGCTCTAAAAGAAACAGAGGTTTTTGGGTACCCTTCCTGTTAAATTTTGGTTAAATTATATTTATGCTAAAGTCCGATGATTAAGCCCGTGCCTGTCTCGCTGGTACATGGACTATCCTAGGACGATAAATAGAGATGGTGGAGGACTCACATGTTGGGTCAGGTGGTCAAGAAGGATAGTTTAGAGCAAGACCAGACCAGACCCAAAATATGTGTTGTCTACGCCCCATTATTCTAACCCAGCCTTAAGAGACAATAACAGCCCAGAGGTGGATTAGAAAGAAGTTATGGGCGGCAAGACGGCAAATGAGGATTAAAAAAAAAAAAAAAAAAACAGTAAACAAACTCCAGTTTGCAGAGTGCAGCAAGTATGAGAAAGAGAGGGATCTATAACATGTCTCCAGGTATATTGCGTGAAACTATCCAATCATTATATGTCGGTCTAGGATAGGCCCAGTCACTCACATGGTGAGTGAGTCGAGTCGGAGGAGGTTATTATCCCCACTGGTAGTGTGGTACCCTTGAATAGATGTGTACAGTATTATGTTTTTGTAACTGAGTCGGACTTTGAACTGCCGACTGAAACTAGGCTGCTAACGATGGAAGGGGGGTACCTCCCTCAAAATTAAAATCAACCAGGGAATAGAAAGGGGGGGCAGGCATTGGGGGGGGACGGGGGAAGCGCGGCGGACGAGGTCGATCAGTCTATGCTATCAGCACGCAGAGTGGTCATCAGGCAGCGGGGGCTGGTGTGTGTGCCCCCGAGAGGGGGAGAGGGGGAGAAGGGGGGGACAGATCGGACTCTCGGCACTGGCAGGCTGTCACCTGAGCAAAGATCACCATTCACTGCTCGTCAGTTCCCTTATTCAATCAGTGATGGGGGGTCGTGGGTCGGGGGCCCGAGTGGGGCTGCAGGGCGGGAGTTGTGTCGGCTCTGGGGTGTCCTCCACGGTTGTCTCTAACTTAAATTGTATGAGGAGATGTGCCCATTCCATTGAGATTGGGTGTTTGCGTGTATCTTTTACCTCCTCCTCTCTCAGGGTCTCTTCTTCTGCCGCCCCCCATTTAGATACCGCTCCTATCCAGGCCACCTCCGGTGGCCCCGTAGGGGACCTCAAATGCATGGCTATGTTTCTTTTGGCGAGGAGGAGGACCAGGGATGCGAAACGCCATTGCATCTTCTCAGTCTTCTTTTTCCTGTAAATCCCCATGGTGCAGGCCTCCCACGTGTCAGCATGTTGAAGGTGGACCAAGGTCTGTAAGGTGTGATGCACCTTAGTCCAATACAGATGCAGGGATAGACAGTCCCAGAACATGTGTTTGAAATTCGCGTTTGGCGTTTGGCACCGAGGGCACTGGAATTCCGCGTCCGGGTAGAATTTCTGCAGTTTCTCGGATGTAAGATAGGCGCGGTGTAGGATGTTGTACTGTATATTCTTAAAGCGGGAGTTGCGGGAGACTTTTTTGGGGTATTCTAGCGCCTGTGCCCACTCCTGATCATGAAAGACCCGGCCCACGTCGTCCTCCCAGGTTTGGCGAAGTCTGTCCAGGGGAACTGTAGTCAGCCCGCATATGGCCCTATAGTGCCATGTCACTAGGTGATGGCCCGTCCCCATCCGCAGCACCGTGTGTAGTACTGGGTGTGTAGGGGGTTCACCACTTCCCAGGTCCCAGAATGTTCGACCACTGTCTATGGGTTGCCTGTGTGTCAGGAATTTTCACCGCAGGAGGTCGTACCACTCGATTAGCTGGTCATACGTTTTCAGTTGCCCTTCGTGGAATATGGCTTCCAATTCCGTCACCCCGCTGTCTGTCCATGCCCGTAGGTCTCCCTCGGTGTAATATCACTCTTTTCGAGGAAAGCCCACCAAGGGGAGCAGAGGGGAATATAACGGTTATCCTTTCAACAGTCGGTGGACTCGCATCATGCACCTCCGTGCTACAATGACCTGTATCGGATGCGTGCCATCCAGTTTGGAGCCTGGCATTAGTAGCCGCCTGATAGCAGGTAGTGGCAGTGCTCCTCCATCGGTGACCGTCTCGCCCATATGTCTCTCTGCCGTCCAGTGGGACAGCCATTGGAGTTGCGCGGCTAGGAAATATGATTCGAAGGACGGGGCGCCCAGACCCCCCTCCATTGTGGGCAGCTGTAGAGTGCGCAGGGCTATTCTACGTCGCCCATTCCCTCAGATCAATGACGTGAGAAGTGTGTCCAATTTGCGAAAGAAGGATCGGGGCGGAATCACCGGCAGATTTGTAAAATGATACAATAGTCTGGGCACCATTATCATTTTGGCTACAGCTATCCGTCCTGTGGGTGCCAATGGGAGTGTCTTCCAAAACCCGACCGCAGAGCGGAGGCCAGCCAATACTCTACGATGATTTCCCTCATACAGGTCCTCAGGTGAGCGGTATAGGCGCACTCCCAGGTATTTGGGGGCCGCCTCGCTCCATTTCAGGGTCTGTGTACCTAGCTGCATGTCATGGGGTGCCAGATCCGGGCCAAGTGGGTAGATTGACGATTTTTCCCAGTTAACGTTGAGGCCTGATAGGGCTCCGAAGTCCTGCAAAGTGTGCCAGAGTGAGGTGAGGTCTCCCGTCGCGTCCCGGACGTATACAAGCAGGTCGTCCGCATAGAGGGAGACGCAGTGAAGCCTGTCCGCTATCGGAATGCCCCAATCCTCTCCCTCCCTCCGCAACCGGATGGCCAGGGGTTCCACTGCCAGTGCGAACAGGAGGGGGGAGAGGGGACTCCCCTGTCTGGTTCCCCTCTCCACCGGGAACGGGGTCAAGATACATTTCCCGATCCTCACCCTAGAGGTGAGTCCTCTGTAGAGGAGCCGGGTGTACGCCATCAGCGTGGGGCCTATCTGTATTGCCCGCAGGACGGCAAAGAGGTGGGGCCAGGTCAGGGTATCGAACGCCTTCTCTAAGTCGAAGATCAGGCAGGCAGCACGCGGAAACCGATCCACGACAGAGTCTTGTATGTGAAATAGCCTGTGCAGATTATGGGAGGTGTTGCGCCTGGGCACGAAACCGCACTGGTCGGGATGGACCAGGGTCGGGAGGATTTGACTATATCGGTTGGCCAGTATCTTCCCCAACATCTTACAGTCTGCGTTTAGCAGTGTGATCGGCCTATAGGAGGCCAGGAGTGTGGGATCTCTGTGTGGCTTCGGAAAGGTTACGATTAGTGACTCACGGAACGATTGTGGTAACATGCCCTCGGCCAGGACCTCTTCAAATATGAGCACCAGATGGGGTGTCGTTTCAGTCAGGAATGTCCTATAGTATTCCAAGGGGAACCCATCCATACCTGGTGCTTTTTTCCTCGCTAGTGAACTTATGGCATGTTTGATGCCGGAGGGTGTAATTTTCCGTCTAAGTCCTTCTTGTCCGCCTGAGAAATTACAAGCATGTGCGACGGGCTTAAAAATTGAGTAAGATCATGGGGCACCGTCGGCGCCGGGGCACAATACACATTTGCATAGTAGTACCAAACCAGGGAAAGTTGTACAGATGTGAATCCACATATTGTGGGTGATTTACCAGTACCGCCATCTTGTAAACCAGGCCCTTGATCCTTTAGCATGGACTAATGTATGGTTAGCTCCGGCGACAGCCTGATAAGCATGTTTGCTCATTGTATTCCCATGTACCTCTCTGGATATCTAACATTTTATAGCAATACGTTTGAAGAAGAAATGGAAACATTGTTAATCGAATATTATAGAGTTACTAAATAATATGACACCTAGACAGCCGTCGATGTATATTCTTCGGGAAGCTGTGCATTTTTCCCAAACTACCCCATATTCTAAATTTACTTTTTGAAGAAAGTAGAGGAATATGCTCCTCTGTAAGTGTATCTTTTCATACTTGCCATTTTCTTTTGCTATATCCTACTAATGTAATTTACCCTTCTACGCAGTTTTCTTAAGTTCGTCATGGGGTTATTTTGGAGTGGGGTCTACCTTCAGTGTCCTTAAGTCAAAATGGTAGTCTTTCTGTTATTACACTACAAATATAAATTGTTTTATATCATGTAAACCATGGATACGAGGATCTGACCTTTCGTCAACATGGAAACATACTGACACCTGAATCCCAGACATTTTCACTCTTCCATAGAAGGGAATTAATGTCTCTTACGCACCCAAGCGTTCTATATTGAATTAAACTGTGTTGCTTTGAAGAGTTATCAGTGTGGTTTATTGTGCATTTAAGGAAAAAGTCAAATTGGTCTTAAGAAGTACATCAACTTGACTTTAGTTCCAGATTCAGGTAGTTAAAAATTGTTATTGGGTTTTATCAACTTTAGACAATAGCAATTATTGCAGGATATGACATTAACAAATTATCAATTGTAGTTGATAGCAATTGTAGCAGGATGAGACAATAACAAATTATCAACTGTAGATAATAACAATTGTAGCAGGATGAGAAATTAATAAATTACAGGAGTGAATTGCACTGGCTCACACTGAAGGATGAGGGTGACCCAATAAATAATAGGGTTGGGTTACAAAACTTGGAAAAAGGAACTAGGGGGTGCACGAGCGATAATAGTGTAATTCTGCAAAACAGAATATGGGGGGGTTTGTGGAGCGGTGCGAACTCAGATGTATTGTGATGGAGAGAGAGGGTAGCCAGTGACTCGATGCCTATAGATTTAACACGGTGAGGGAGGGGGATTTTCTTCAGACAGTTCCTTATACTGTATGAGCATAGTGTCCCAGGCAGTAGGAATAGGGTGACGGTGTATACGACAAGCCTCCTCCCAATGCAGTTCAGAGCTTTCTGGTTCTCTCCATCTAAGTAGTGGCTTACATCATAGAGAGAGTGCCAGGGGTGTTGGGCCTTCCATTGTATAGTTAATAGTGTACGCTTAGTCAACAGGAAGACGAGATTGGTAAATTACACCCGTACCCTGTGTTTTTTTTGTCTTTTGGAAAGTACCTAAGGCAGTAGCCACCCATGAATTTAATGTGATGAGTTCTGTGACTGTGCTCAATGAAGCATGTACTGCATGCCAAAAACTTGCTATTCTAAGACATGACCAGAGCTTATGTTGGAAGTGAACAACCTGGGTGAAACTTACTTCCACAGTTTCTGGTGTATGAGAGAAGGAAATCAAGTTTACTATAAAAAACGCCCACTGTAAATGAACCAAACATTTCAAACGTGTTTACGTCTAAGAATATTAGTACTTTTTAAAAGAAACAAATGGCTTTCAACAGGACTCAAAGTACATGGCACTATCAGTTGTTCTCAACTATATGTAATTCAAATTTGAGGCTAAACCAAATAAACGTATTTTCAGAAATCCTCCATTATTGGTGTCTCACTAAGTAAAATGCCAGTTTCTTATAGCTCAATTTCTGAAAATATTTTGAGCTCGTTAATTTGAATTGAACCAAAATTAAAACACGTACTGATACATTTTTATTGAATGATGTGAAACTGGAAAAGTGTGTTTACATCTTTACCCTAAATGGTGACGATACAAGTTTACGGAAATGTATAATTAAATTGTTTAATTAACTGTAAGCAATAGAAATGCCAGATTGTGAATACCAAGATGCCACGCTTCAACACTTCATGTCAGAGTATACATTTCACCTCTCAAA
Organism: Lissotriton helveticus; assembly: GCF_964261635.1. Lineage (NCBI taxonomy): Eukaryota > Metazoa > Chordata > Amphibia > Caudata > Salamandridae > Lissotriton > Lissotriton helveticus. The sequence goes on from NC_136071.1 coordinate 707,328,671, forward strand.
CAGGCTCATTTTGCATAAAAAGTCAGTGAAAGAACTTTTAAAAGTAATGTGAGGGCTACATTTGAAAAAGGCACATTAAATCAAAATATTCAAAATAAAAATTAGAAGGATATGTAAACAATTTTCAGCATGAATTCGCACTTTCTTTCACCTATGAATGCAGTCTGTTCTTCAGTCAAATTTGTTTTACATTGCCATATTTTTCTAAGATTTCATTTGGGTTTTTCATTGCCTACAGGTCACCTGTACAATCACTATCAGTTGTGCAGCACTTTCTTGGATTTTTAACGTTTGTGATGGCGTTATAGACTATCTTTCATTTGTTAAAGCTACGCATTTTTTTCCAGAAAACTTGAGTGGTATAATTGTACCACTGTATTCAATGAAGATGTAAATGTTCCAAGACATAAACATGTAATACATTTAAAAACAAGTGGGGCAACTTAAATGACTTGAGGAAATTAAATTCTTCCTCATAGGATCTTGGCTGTTTTCTTCGTAGTTTGGTATTAAAGCTGGATACTATCTCCTCTATACCCAAAGACTTCTGAACTGAACTATTTTTACACAACTACTACGAGTTTTTTTCAAAGAAGTTATCAACTTCTTTTTAAAAAAAACTCGACGGTAAAAATGGTTAAACAAACTGATAAACTAAGCAAAACGGTAAAATAAGACTGTGAGAGTCACAAATTAGACCTATCAGGTGAATATACAAGGCAAATATGTGGACACTTGGCTCTATTTTTCCAAATAAACATATTTGGAGTTTTGCCTAGTTATAAAATGCATTCAGGATATGTTTAGCTGGGCAGGAAATATATATATATATATATATATATATATATATATATATATATATATATATATATATATATATATTGTTAACTTTGAAAGATACTTTAAATAATTGAGCAATTAATTTATGTGTCTAAACAACATCAATTAAATCTAATATCAATTTACTCATAATGTATCATTATCATCAATGAAGTAGAGTGTCACAGATTCGGTTCTGCAGGAAGTTCTTTTCATCATACATTTAAAAAAACGAAAGGTTGCAAGTTCATTCAAGGGCAAAAAGTAGGCAAATCAATTGCTTTTTTCAATTTAAAAAATATAACTATTTAAAGCAAACGCAGATAAAGGACTGCCAAAATGCGTTTTCTGTACCAGTTCAATTCGGGCATCCCAAAAACATTGTTTTCAGCTTTTTTGCCTTCATTTGTATGGTTTGAATGAATAAGGATCAGTATGTGTAATGCTAATGATAAACTATTTATATAAATGCGTGGAATTCTAACAAGATCGTCACATTTAATTGCCGTTTATACAGTCAAAACGTAATAGGCTTTGAATCATGCTAATAGAATCGCACTTAGTGCACAATTAATTAACCGGAGATAAGATTATATTTTATATCAATTATATTTAAAATGGGTGCACTTCTGCCTCAAATTCATGTAGAAATATGAAATAAATGTCTAATTTCTTTTTTTGCTGATAAAACGCTTGTTTGATTTAGAGCCCAGCACATGTGAATGTCAAATGTCTCTCACACGGTTGTGATACCTGTCTAAAATCATTCCTGGTATTCGAAATCACTAGAAAATCGTAGACAAAGGGCATTGTCAAACCAGAGCATTTCCCACCATTGACCTGCTATCAAATGCGAAAGAGCCTCATTTGCATTTCCATTCTGCGCAGCTTGTATGTGGAAGTAACGCCCAACGGTCACTGACTTGATGAGTGCTGGGGAGAGAATGCCCCGCGCATCACAGACACTTCAGCCCAGTGTGAGCCGAGTCTGCGGCCTAAAGATGGGGGTGAAGGTCAAAGCCTCTGTCACAGCTGCAGGTGGCTCATTTCCTCTCCACCCCCTCCTTCCACCCCCCTACAAAAAAAACTACCACCTCTGAAGTCGTGGCCAATTTTTTCATTACATGTCAATATGACTTGACAGTTGCAATCTCCCATTTGCATCACATTTGTAACTCGGTTCATTTTCCGCCTTTGGTTAAAAAAAAATCTGCATGCCCCTGTCGCGAGGAACGAGAACAAAGAAACGCAGCCTCTTCCCATTCCGTCATGGACGTAAAATGAACGCCATATTCAAGGCACATGTTATTTGTTTTAATGGTGTTTGGTCAATCACGTTTAGTTTCAAACTTATATTATCAACGGTACAATATATTAATATGTAACCTGGAAAGGGTGCAATAAAAACATGAAAGTGAATCAAAATATTTTTGATGGAAAATGTGATGGTTTACATCCGATTGTGCCACTGGCCATAAAGGATGAATATAACATGACATATTATAGTTGTATGTTTATTTATGGATTTATTTGTTGGTTCTCTACCGTGTTTACTCTGCCTTTCAATTGCATCAGCCCACCAGGGGCATTGCCCAATCCCTGCTCCTTTACTAACTAAGGTTCAGCAGCAGGAGAGACAATACTTCACTGAACTGATGCCCGTTGAATTTCCAGTTTGTGGTAAAAATGCCAGGTGACATTGCCATCGTGGTGTTAAAATCCAGATTAATAAAAAAAAAGTATAATTGTGCCAATGTGATCGTGTCATTGAGAAATACAAATAGTTTACAATTATTTATTTAGTAAATAGTTTATTTATATAAGCATTCAATTGCTGGACTGCATAGCACTAATGCTGCATTTTCATGACGTCAGAGCGTTACCTCATCACACATGTAATTCTAGTTAGTGCTGAGCAGCAGATGGATAGAAAATGCCCTAGAAAGGGTGCACATTAAATGTTTAGCTTGTAGGGAAAATGGCGGACTATGCTGTCCTCGAGGTATTTCTATACAGAAGAAAAATGACATATGACAGCATGTGTTCGTGTCACTGACATTAAAAGGAGGTAATAACATTATTTATTTTATTCATGTATTTATTTATAGCTTTGTATAGCTTTGACCCCACCTAGTGGTGGCATCAGAACCCTAGCGCTATCACTCCATGAAATACTATTCCGTGATCAGCACCAGAAAGCTACAAAGTGCACTAGACTGGTGCACATTGAATTTCCAGGTTGCGAAGAAGAAAAAAAAATGGCGGCCCATGTTGCAGTCCAGGTACCAGAATCCAGTGAATAAAAATAAAGTATGACAGCATGTTGCCTTTTTCTCGACACGACTTAAAGCGCCCTGTCACTTCCCCCTAAAGGGTTATTTCTTCCATACTTTTAAACGCTTCCTAGTCCAACTTGAATTCGCAATGAAGCTGCCGAGCTTTGTGGCGGAAATATAATTAAACTGGTGAAAGATGTAAAAGATGAAGAAAGGGGATGACATCAGGCCGATTTCACACTTGGCACTCGGATGGCCGGGCCCAAGCCGTGCTCTTGCCACGCAACACAGATCAAAGTCCACTGGCAATGCTAGAAAGGCAAAAGGGGACTAAAGTATGCTAATCCCCAGGACAAATATATTTTAATCTTGTTAGAATACAAGTTAATGCTGCAGCTCAGTGGCTGAACTTTGTCAGGCTGCAGAGAACCACTTTTTCTTTAACTGCGCACTAGGTGAGAACTTTCTGTATTACTATTTGTAACAGTTTACCCCCGAACATACCTTGAATAAAAAGTGTCTTCCTACAGTGAAGCTATACTTTCAAAGGCGCGTGACTTCCGATAACTCGTAGTACACAGGAAGTAATAAACCATGACAGACCGGAAACATAACATACTTCAAGATGGAAACAGTTGTGCTTGAGGTGGGATACAATGCCTAAGAAGCCATAAAGCCATATTAATCAAGCTGAGCATTATAAACATTTATATTTTCGGCTTAACCAGTCAACGTAATCCTTTTTTTTATATGATCATTCTTGGCAAATAAAGTAACTCAGGAAATTCAAGGCATCTAACTAAAAAGTAAATCCATGCAATTGAGCTCATTTCAGTGGGCAAGATGCGTTGCTGTTGGGTGATGAGGCTGCAAAGGGGGCTCAATTCACAATAGCAGCATTACAGGGGCACACTTTTACGTACATGCCTTCATGAACAGGCCCAGAAAAGTGTAACTCCTCATTAATAAAACTGTAAAAAAAAATCACAGTCCCATCTATTTGTACTAATTATGTATGGAGTTTCCAGTTGTGTTTCAATTATACATATTATGAGGCCAATTCACAAAGGCAAGTGAGAGTAATGCAGGAGTAAAACTTTACATACTCTAAAACGCCTTTGTGAATAGGCCCCAATGTGTTTACAAAATCACCGTGCTCTTATGTAGACATTGTGCACTTATCTAGACTATGAAATAAATCAACAATTTCTTGTAATTTCTAATAAAATGTATTTCTGCTTTCAAAAATATTATGCAAGGAAGTACATTGAACAAGGAATAGAGTACTATCAGGATATTAATTTGCTTTCTTTCAAGTTAAAAGAAATTGACATCACCTTTCGTTTACGAAGTTGCACTTTTCTTTATTTTGGTAGATTTCTGCTGAAAAGGGGAGATGAATTGCATTCCAGGCTACACTTGAGAGAATGGAAAACATACAGAGAAAAGCCAACCTGAGAATCCTTGGAGTACCCGCGACACAGTTAGGGTCCCACTGAGGAGTGTATAGGAGCACTCGGCTCTAAAAAAACCTTCTGCTGTAATGGTGGCGGCCAGGAGAGTTGTTTACATGCCTTAGGGTGTGAAATGAATGATGGGTACCAACATGAAGGGGCTACCTTAGTGATTTTGAAGGAACAATATCATAGTTTGTGTGTTATTTTTTAGCATTTGTCACCTGTGCGGCACTTTGTAACCACTAGTGTAACCCCAAGAAACTGTGTAAACCTTGTCTGCTTTGCTGCAAGATATGGCTGCATGCATATTTGGTAGAATGTCTGGCTGTTGTGTTACCTATTTCGGAAACATTGTTATGGGTGAGGAACAGAGGGGTCCTGGGTTTTGTAGTTATCAGTTGGCGCTGTGCATAAGCACAGTTGTAGCTTAATAGAGTCCCGTTTTATTAATACATACCTCCAATGGGCTGACACTTATTGTTGGTAGTTTCTTCTACATACTGTTAGACCACACTGTACTAGTCTATAAATATGATGTGTTTTTTCTAAGATCATCTATGTACCTGGTTCTTCTGTGAGTGTTCAAAGAAGAAAGGTATCCGACACAAAGCAGGAAATCAGACGAGAGAATAGAAGCAGTCAGTTCAGTTCATAAGGCTTTATTTCAGAACATAAAAACAATGTCCATAAAAGCACAACAAATAAAGGCAGGGTACATTCACCGGTAAAAGAACGTGATATAAAAACAATCCATCACAATAAATAGTTAAAAGATCATACTTTTCCTGGCCCTAATCGCTTTCAGAAGAAAAGTAGCTGTAAAAAAGCAGATATCAGCATGATTTAGGTTAAAAAGCAGCATCAAGGCGTCGTGAACTGTCCTAACACCAAATTTGACAAAAACAGGTTTTAAAAAGACAATGCGAACATTTTCATATAGCTTACATATCATTACAAAGTGCAAAGTGCTTTGTGCGGAGCTATTATCACATGGACACGTGCCCTCTGGATGCTTGTTGTAGGAAGGGAAAGCCACCAAATGGTGCACGATCCCCAACCTCAACCGAGTCAAAACAAATCGGTGGGACGCTCTGTTTACGTGCCTTAAATAAGGTTGAAAACCCACACTTTCATTATATTTGACATAGAATGAACTAGTGGATAAATTAACTCTGTTACATCGCCGCTGTTCAGACTTATACATTAAAAAGACATTCTTCAATTCAGCTTTAGACAAGTCAGAGGCTGCTAGGCTGTCCCCCTTGACGTCAACTCCAATGATCTCCTTAAAGGTGTTAATTACGTATTTCATCCAGGGGATCTTTAGATAATTATCAAGGGAGAGACAGTCCCCTATAATAGCTCTGTTTAAGGACGTTTCTTCCTTCGCCCACACAGCACGCCATAACATTAGTGGTCTTAGAGCAATTAAATCAGACAGGCGGGGGATTCCTAGTTCCTTGTGGACTAAGTCATTAGAAGATGATTTTGGCAAGCACAAAAGTCTTTTAAGGAAACAGTTTTCCTCCACCTGGAGACCACCTACAGATACAAATCCCCATACCCCTGCTCCATAAATGGCAATCGATAGGGATCTCGCCTCATAGATCTTAAGGATGTCTTCAATCCGCCTATCACCCAATTTGGTGGCAAATTTACACACCCCATGTCCGCTTTTTGCCATTTTGGCCAGAACGTTATTGAGCTCACAACCCCAGCCCCTATTTTTAGAAAACGTTATGCCCAGGTAGCAAAAATTGTCCACTAACTGGACCTTCTGGCCATTGATAAAATATGGGTGATGTTTCCCCCTACCTTTTCCACATTCCATAACATAAGTTTTGGATTTGTTAATGACCAATTTCCGTTCACCGATAAAAAGGGAAAACCTATCCATAAGATGTTGCAGACCCAAGGGTGTCCTTGATAGCAGCACCGCGTCATCCGCGTATAATAATACCGGGACGTCAAGATTGTTAACTTTAGGGGCGTCTGCCACAATAGTTTTAAGAACCATATCAACTTCATTGATGAAAAGAGGAAAAAGCAAGGGGGCGAGAACACACCCCTGCCTAATACCCCGCCCTATCCTGAACTTGGGTGTAGATTCCCCACTTGGGCCATAGCGAACGCACGTACATAAGTTGGCATAGATACGGGCAAGAAAATAAACAATGCCCTCAGGCGCTCCCAATTCTAACAGTTTGGCCCAGAGAATACCATGGTCCACCAAGTAAAGGCGCTACTCAAATCTGCGAAGCAGAGGTAGAGAGAGCCTGACTTTGCCTGAGTGTACTTCCCTATCAAAAGTTCAAGGTTGAGGCATTGTTCGATGGTTCCCTTCCCCTTCCTGAATCCATATTGACAGTCTGCAAGGATACTATTAGAGGAGGCCCACTCTTCCAATCTGGTAAGTAACACCCTACTCATTATTTTGACAGAAGAGTCTAATAACGAAATGGGGCGGTAATTCTTCACCTCTCCCCTGTCACCTTTCTTGTAGATTGGGACAATGATGGATTCCTCCCACGAAGGAGGGACCCCATAGCAGACTGCTGCATTAAAAACTTTGGTTAACAGCGGACCCCAGAGCTCAGGGATAAATTTATATACATCAATAGCTACCCCGTCAGAGCCCTGGGCTTTGCCCCCTGTACTGGCACTAATGCTAACCTCAACTTCCGTTAGAGTAATGTTCAGTGGAACAACAGGCCAAGAGCCATCACGGTCCCTAGCCCAACCCACCGAATCGAAAATACCAGAGAAGTGAATGACCCAGGAATCAAAATCAACATTAGAGGTCAATTCGGGGACTTTGTCATCCTTTAGGAACGAACCATTCACTGTGGCCCAGAATAGCGTATTGTTGGAAGTTTCCGCCGCCAGAGCCAAGTTATCCCAGGCTTCCAGCTGCAATTCCTTCTTTCTGCGCTTAACTTCATCCTGGTAGATATATCTAAGCTGTGTTACCACACTCGTTACTCTCGGTTTTGCAGTCAATGCCTCCTTCAACTTTTTAAGTGCGAGGGTACAGGCATGGTCAAACCACCCCCTTTGCCGGTCAGGTTTCCCCTTGCCAGTTTTGGTCATCAATCTCTCGGTAAGAGCATTCATTTTAGTAAAATTAACTACAGTCTCTCTATTAACCACATCGCTATCCAAGATGGCAGTGATGTCCAAAAGACAGTTCCTGACGATGACAGTAGACATCGTCTCTGCTTTGTCCCCCTTCCATCTAATTCTAAATCCATTTGTTCTATGGGGTTCAATATTAACAATAACACCATTATTAGGGACTGAGTTTACCTTCCAAAAGGTCACCTCTATAGCAACACAATTATGATCACTATATAAGGAAGAATCCACGACCCTAGGAGCCCTACACCAGGAGATGAGGTTAGAGGACATACAGATATAATCAATTATGGAGCTCGAGTTCCGTCCTATAAAGGTAGGAATACTGGCACCAGAATTATCTTTAGCAAAAGGCAAAATTTCCATATCATGGAAAGCTAACAGGTTGTTCAGTGAATCCCCATATTGATTATGTGGGAAATGAGTATCAGCATCCCCATACTGGTCGACAATCCCACATACCCTTCGGTCGGAAAGGGGGCAAACCACCGTATTAAAGTCGCCTACCCATATCAATTCAAAAACAACATTAGAACCCATAGTAATGACTTCCAGGGCACTCTCTAAGGCAGCTACCACCAGATGCCGTGAACTGTCAAAGACGTTATTATAAAAATTAATTAAGATAACATTTCTGCCATTATCCTGTTTTAGCCATAGAATCTGTGAGTGGGCACCTACCAGCACATGTTTTTTCACCGTAATAGGGAGTTTAACCGATATCAAGACCAAAAGCCCTCCCTTCGCTCTTCCTGACGGAGAGGCCAAAGCGGGTAGAGAGTAAGAAACAAATCCATTAAGGTTGATGTATTCTTTGGACCATGTTTCCTGGAAACATAATATATCAAAACTATTTACAAACTCTAGCCAACTTTGACACTCAACTTTGGACGCAATACCCGCTATATTCCAACTGCCAATTAGACAGGCCCGTTGCCTGGAACCATCATCCAGAATAGTTAATGGCCTGACACTAATATTACTGGACATTTCATCAGAGATGTTTGGAGATCCCTTCGGCCCTTCCACATTTACTGGACCAAAACTGTTCTCTCCAATTAAGACTCCGGGGACAGGGATGTCCCTATCTTTAGCTAGTATACACTTCTCCTCCACACATACTTTCATCCCTTTATCATGCTTGGGGGAAACTGGCACCTCAAGAGAGGAATTAGTTAAACTGGGTGTCAGTCAGTCGTTGGATTCAAGACCACTCAATGGTTGGAAGCGGTTAAAAGTAATCACCCCAGGACTAGATGCAGTACTATAACCCCTACCTCTATTCCTATGATGGGCATAAGCAAGCTCATTCTTGAGATGCTTATAAAAATATCCAAGGGGTCTGAGTGTGATTCCCTGATTATGATAGGGGAGGGAAGAAGCTCTAAGTAGGGCGGTGGTTACAAGGTGGGGATGGCGAAAATTCACTATAACACAATCACCACTGATGTTTTTCGGGGTACTGCCTATCCATTTCGTTCTTCTAGTAGTAATAATCTGCCCTGATAGTTCTACTGGGAATCCACACTCCCGGCTAAGCCAAGAAACAGTTTTATTTTTTAGGGAGGCATGAGACTCGAAGTTGTTTGGGTGCCCAGTTGAACCAATTGGGGGAACATTAGTTAGGACCGCCACATACGGCGCACAGTCGGGGGGTAGATCGGGTTGGGAATTAACCGGGCCTTTGTTTAGCCCGGGCGATACCCCCTTCATTTGAACAGTTGTTGGGTCAGTAGCTAGATTACTGCTCTTTGGCTGGATAGATACAGTTAAGGGTACGACTTCTGGGCCAGATTCAGCGCTAGATGCCTTTGAGGTATCAGTGGTGGGTCCCAACTCCCTATCAACTACTTGGGTACAGCCCCTTTGGTTAATAAATGTATCCAAGACACCCCCTAGTTTGGCCACTTCTGCGGTTATTGAATCCAGCTTATCCAGTAAGGGTTTAACTATCATCTCAATCTTAGTATCAATGACACTGATTAGTTGATCTAACTGCTCCGGATCAAGCTTGACCATGGTGTTATCGGCCGTCACGGTCCGATCACCATCCAATTTTTTAGGGGTCAGATCTACTCATTTTTTAATTTCTATTACCCCCCCCCCCCTCTTAACTTGTAGCAACCTGCTAGAATTGCTAGATGATCTTAATACTCTCTGGGTAGGTAATACCGGAGGGTCTTGAACAGGGGATTCATTGGTCAGATCCGGGGCAGTTATATCAATTACTGGATCCGGAGAATCCTCAGTGCAATTTTCTATATTTTCGAGGTCCAATTCTACGGGGATACAACTATCATTCAGTGGGAGGGTAGACAGTGAAATTGGTGAACTGGGCAAGGTAGGTGATGCGGTAGTGGATGTTGTAGTAGTAGAATTTCCCTTGCCTAAGGACAAGCGTCGCTCTTTGTTAATTTGATCGACCTTTTTTAAAAGATAGTTATCCAGAGAGGCTAAAACTGGCACATTCTTAACTAATTTGGGTAACGACATGGTAGGTACTATTCGCGTCTACCCCCTTCCAAAACTGATATAACAGTTAGTGCCCAATACCTGACTAAACTTTAGCGTAACTGTCTGGGTAACAAGGAAACTCTCCCCCAGTGCACGCCTTACTACGCCCAGGTAAGGATCACCAGACAAGTTAAAATTAGGTATCCACAAATAAAGCCAAACTAATGAACAATAAATTAATACCCCACAATAGGTTCAAACGTACTTTGAAAGTTCAAGTCCAAATCCCGTGGCCCAGCCCTGACACGATCTGCCACGGACTGTCACAAACTGTCCGCCGTTAGTCCGGGCTTCGTCCGGCGCGTCCCGCTCGCGTCCACGCGGGACGAGGTAACTCGCTGACCTTTAAGCGCCTCCTGGCGCTGGCTGACGACGGTGGCGGCGTCTTCCTGGTTGTGGCTGCTGGGAATAGTAGTTTTAGCAGTACAGAGCCCCGTCCGCCGCACGGGACAGCAAGATAGTTTTCTAACGCCTCAGCGGAGCAAAGCCCGGCCAGCGTTATCCCCCAAATCAAAGCACAAGGTCCTCGGCAGCTCGCTGACCTTTAAGCGCCTCCTGGCGCCGGCTGACAACGGTGGCGGCATCTTCCTGGTTGTGGCTGCTGGGAATAGTAGTTTTAGCAGTACAGAGTCCCGTCCGCCGCACGGGACAGCAAGATAGTTTTCTAACGCCTCAGTGGAGCAAAGCCCGGCCGGCGTTATCCCCCAAATCAAAGCACAAGGTCCTCGGCACCTCGCTGACCTTTAAGCGCCTCCTGGCGCCGGCTGACGACGGTGGCGGAGTCTTCCTGGTTGTTGCTGCTGGGAATAGTAGTTTTAGCAGTACAGAGCCCTGTCCGCCGCACGGGACAGCAAGATAGTTTTCTAACGCCTCAGCGGAGCAAAGCCCGGCCGGCGTTATCCCCCAAGAAACTGTGCAAACCTTGTCTGCTTTGCTGCAAGATATGGCTGCATGCATATTTGGTAGAATGTCTGGCTGTTGTGTTACCTATTTCGGAAACATTGTTATGGGTGAGGAACAGAGGGGTCCTGGGTTTTGTAGTTATCAGTTGGCGCTGTGCATAAGCACAGTTGTAGCTTAATAGAGTCCCGTTTTAATAATACATACCTCCAATGGGCTGACACTTATTGTTGGTAGTTTCTTCTACATACTGTTAGATCATACTGTACTATTCTATAAATATGATGTGTTTTTTCTAAGATCATCTATGTACCTGGTTCTTCTGTGAGTGTTCAAAGAAGAAAGGTATCCGACACAAAGCAGGAAATCAGGCGAGAAATAGAAGCAGTCATTTGTTTCCAGATCTGTCACTTGAGACTAAACAGAGGAGGAAGGAAATGCAAAACCTTAGGAAAGAACTTTCTGGCCTAGACGTCCAAGCTTCTGTTTGGAACCTAGCTAAGTTGTCTATCCACTTGAAATATAAAATGCATGTGTTCGCCCTAATGAAGTCATCAGAATATTGTTGTGATTTTATGGGACCTTAAGAATGACAGACAAGCTGTCCTATAACCGAAATGCGCAACTAAGAGTGATCAATGACTTGCTTTTTGGCTCTGGCTCAGAGGTTTAAGTTGTGGGCTCTGGTTGAGAATACACACTCCAATTCTTGTATATAGTGCCTGCAGTGGCGGCTCCTCCCCAATGGTGGAGGAGTATCGCCCCACTGCCTGGCTCTGAGCCAGTAAAGGGAAAACAAAATGATGATCTTGCATCGTTTTAGTTTACATTTGCCAGCTCTTAACCAGCAGTGTTGGGTGGGGGGAAGGGGGGTCGAAGCATGGGAGGGGGGGAGGAGGAGTGCTTAGTGCACTCCACTCCCTAAGTGCTCATGTGTGTTTGGCCAGCTGTCTCAGGCTGACCAAAACACACATACGCACTTAGGTTTTCTCCAGTCCAGCTGCATTAGGCAGCCGGATAGAGTCTAGGCAGGGCATTTTTCCTGCCTGCTCAGACCAATACTCGTACAGGGATTGGACAGGGTGTCTGTCCCGGGGGCTGCTGGGACCAAGGAAGACGAGGAGAGGCGGCACAATGAGCCAAGATGCTGGAGGTGGGCGTCAGTAAAAGGTACGTTTATTTTTAATATTGTATTTCACCCCCTCGCGACGCCTCCTGTGCAACACCACCCACCTCACCACCTTTGTTTATGGTGGCCACCACTGGGTGCCTGGCCTTTCAATGCCATTCCCTGTGCCACTAGGGAGGTCATGAAGGTGTGGAGAGGCTCCTTGCAAATGAGGGGTTGGTGGGGAAGCTGACAAACACAACCCCACTGTGGTTAGGCACCAGTGGCGGCTCCTACAGAATGGCGGAGGAGCGTCGCACCACTGCCTGGCTCCGAGCCAGCAAATGAAAAATAAAAAGATGTTCTTTAATAATGTTATTTTATATCAGTTGGCCAAAGCATGGGAGGGGGGAGGAGGCGTGCTAGAGCACTCCACTCCCTAAGTGCTCATGTGTTGCGGGAATTCTGCCCAAAAACAGAATTGTGCACAGGATTATAGGACCTGGTGTATAGGGACTGAGTCATCCTACCATCTTATTTCCCATGAGCCCAGGACTGACCAGCTATAGTATCTCACTTGCTCTCCTACTCATTCACAGAGAAACAAATGATTAGATACTCCAGAACACAACACTCCCAGATCTCTCAGGAATCGCAGGTAAGAAGACACACCCTTTTTGCTCACACTCTTGTACTTGTCCACAATTAGATCTGACAGAGACACGAAACAGTTTAAAATATTTATTTTAACTAATGTGCCCTAACATGCAGTGTACGTGCCACAACCAGCAGGAAAATGCATTGTACAAATTCAGTCAGCATAGCAGCTAGTCCATATATCATGAAGGGGGATGGCATAATGAAAAGACAATAGAGCCTAACCTCCCTCCCCTTGCTAAGATCAGTATTATTATATGTTAGAAGGTATCTGGGCTTTGTCAGCAGACCCTATACCTTAGCCTATAGATGGTAAATCTACATCATAGGTGCTGTCTCGCTTTTCTCCCGGGAAAGGTCCCTCTCAAAGTGTGTGCTACCTATTCGTGTATTCCAATAAAACCCAAGTACATTGTCCAAACAACAGCTGCATCAGTATGTTTCGTCTAAGGGCTAGGGCCTGGCCAATACAAAATAATAAGGGGTATTGTTGTTCGATCTTGCTCACAATGTTCAGTCAAAATCCCAGGAACCTGCAGAGAGTGAACACAGCAACACGTTCTCATGTGAAAACAGCCATCGAAATTATTGCAAAAATAAAGTAATATAGTAACATGCACAAAGCAGCGGGCAAGCTCATGCTAACTTAGAGAAGATGACAATGTCCCCATGGGCCACATGACACATGTGTGTTCGGCCGGTTGTCTCAGGCCGACCAAAACACACATGCGCACTTACGTTTTCTCCAGCGCAGCTGCACTGAGCAGCCAGGCTGGAGAAACTCCACAGACTCCCTATTCTGTGAAGTGCATCTTTCCTGCCTGCTCAGACCAGGACTGGGATTGGACAGGGAGTCTGTCCCAGGGGCTACTGGGACCCAGGAAGATGAGGAGAGGCAGCGCAACGAGACACAACGCTGTAGGCGGCCGGTGGCAAAAGGTATGTTTATTTTTAATTTTTAATATTGTATTCCACCTATTGCGCGACATCTCCTGTGTGACCCCCCCCCCTGCCTCACCACCCTTTGTTTATGGCGGCCGCCACTGTTAGATACATTTCTGAAGCGAGTCAGCTCTGAAGGGGGTTAGAGAATGGGATGCCTTAGGAATCTACATTTTGGATTCTGTAACCACACAATTTGAATTAATACATGAACTACAAGAGAATTGTGGGCTACTTGCCTCACAGTTCTACTTGTATTTACAGCTGTGGAAAGTTTTGTCACCTCCCAATGCTTGACACCCTCCTAAAGCTTAGACTACTTGAAGCTAATCTCACTATGCCTAGACTACCAGATAACACTTTTTAAAGTGTATATACACTTTGATTATACGCTGGTCTGAAACATTTGAGGGTTTTAGGGTGACCTGGGAAAGAGACCTTGGCCCTTGAAGGATGGAGATTGTTAGGTAGCTTTCATGGCCGCTAAAGACACTGGAATGGTAGACGGTCCTCCTCTGGCCTCTGACACTCACTTGGGGGACTCAGGGGGAGCAGGGGTAGCAGGGGGAACAGTGGCAACTACCCTATTAACATCGGTACTAATACCATCTCGGACCACCCCTGTGCAAGTCACATTACCTGCGTCTTCACCCTCACCTTCATGCTCATCTCTAATGTTTGAACCAGCCAAGGGTAATATGATAAACCATATAAGGACTGATCATACCGATAACACTCTCATTCAAAGGGATACACCTCCTGACTGGACTTTGCCGGGGGAAGTTTCCTCATCTTTTCAGATGATCTTACAGCTGCTTAACGAGCAAAAACAGGAAGCCCAATATCACTATCAACAGATGCGAGAAGATAGCAATAAAACTCAATCCTCGCTTCTCGAGATGTCTTGTAAACTCGGGACTATATCTCAGGATATGGAAGAACTACAGCAGAGGGTTGCATCAACCGAGGAAAAAGGAGCTCATTCTGAAACAGTCTTGAATAGACATGAGACCCAACTTTCTCATATGCAGATCAAACTGGAAGATCTAGAAAATAGACAACGGAGGCAGAACCTCCGCATTTTTGGCATTGGAGAGGGAGCGGAAGGGGCGGACGCTAGAGCCTACATAGTGCATTTATTCCAGAAGGCGTTTCCTGAGCTCTCAGACTGGGACTGGGACTCGCAAGTACAACGGGCCCACCGACTCCCATTGGTTCAAAAGAATAAAAATACTCAGTACCCACGACCTATTCTGATTCACATTGGTAACTTTTTACTTCGACAAGCGATCTCATTGAAGGCAAGACCAAATACTCCAGTGACCACGGATTCAATGACTATTTTTGTTAGATCTGATCGAAGCAAGCTAACTATGGACCGGCGCTGGCAGCTACGACAATTTATCGACCCGATAAAAGAATTGGGAGGTCAGGCATTTCTGCAAGAACCGGCTAAACTAAAGGTTCTCAAGAATGGTCGAACATATTATTTTTCTGAAGCAAAGGAGGTGGAGCACATTGTAGGCAAATGGAAAGTGGAGAAAAGTGGACATGGACCTGAACATTGATATTGCTACTGTAGCTGAAACCACATAGTCCACTACCACTGAAGTTTTTTGATATATCGTGATGAATGATCTAATCACTGAACTTTTGAACTCATCTATTTGTCTTCTTACTTAACTTGCGGCTTAGGCTGATTCAACATTGCTGATTGATTGTTTATTGCTTATTGATTCAATATTGTTTATGTTTTCTTCTTTATTCTTCTAAGTGACTGCGGGATAATATAGGTTACTTAGCTTGGTCATAGCACCGGGTCCTTTGCGCTACGACTCTGCGCATGCTGCCATTACAACGGCAGCAAGGAGAAAGGGGGGGCTCCAGGAAGAAACAGTGGGGGAGGGGGTGGGGTTAGTAAAGGGTGGTGGAGGGGTGCGACTCAAGGGGGGAAAAAAAAAGCATCTCGAGGGCAAGTAAACTAATAAAAATACTGGTTTGGAAGATAAGCAAGGCTGATAATTTTTGGTACCTCTGGTATATTACAAATTTGGGTGAGATAAGTGAAGGGGGTAGTAAAGGGAAAGCAGTAGAATACATCATAATCAAGGATAGTAAAATGTATTATTTTAAATGTTTCAATTAAAGTGTTTAGCGTGGAACGTATCTGGTTTAAATAGTAAAATTAAACGGAACCTGGTCTTTGAAGAGCTCAAAATGTATAATCCTCAAATTATAGTACTAACTGAGACTCATATCGCGTACAAAGATAGGAAACTACTCGAACAACTTGGATATGTGGTCCTAGTATCTACGAATTTTAATGCTTCTATCCGGGGTGTTGCGATTCTAAGACATAAACAACTCAGAGTAGAGGTAAATAAGTCACTGACGGATAAAGCGGGGAGATGGGCGATGGTACAAGTAATAATTGAAGGCTTTAGGTACACTATTTGTGGCATCTATGCTTCTAATGTGGATGAACCCCAGATTATTAATCAAATTAATTTAGAACTGTTTGGGTGGGAAGGGGAACTTATTATGCTCGGAGACTTTAATTGCATTATGGACTATAACCTAGATACAACCAAAAGGGGATCTCTTCAAAGGATGCGGAAGACTAGGGCCGCAATTTTAGATTTAGCAGCAACTCATCTAATCAAAGATGCTTGGAGATATTTATACCCCAATGTTGCAGGCTACACGTACTATTCTGCTGCACACAAGCTATGCTCACGCATAGATATGGTTTGGGTCTCCGATTTTATCCTCGAAAATGGCACTATGGTAATCTGCCCTAGAGTCACTTCCGATCATAACCCTATTATGCTGACGTTTGAGATAACAACGGAGAGACAAGGTCCTCGTGTGTTCTCTTTCCCTAGATATTTGTTTTCAGATACTATCTTTTTAGGTCAATTAAAAGAACATATAAAGGAGTTTGTAGAATTCAATATTCACTCTGCAGCACCAAGGATAGTATGGGATACATGTAAGGCCAGTATCCATGGGTTTTCCCAGCAGTATATATGGCAACAAAATAAGGAACGTAGGAATCAAGATGAGAAAATGACAACGGATATACTTAATATGGAACACCTACTATCTGAAGCGCTTATAAAAGGAGATGACGAGAAGGCACTACGTCTAAAATTAGTTGATCTAAAATCAGCTTTAAAAAAGGTTTTTAGAGAAAAAAGCATAATTAAAATTAAGAAATACCAACTAAGTCAATATGAAGGTGGGGAACAGATAGGGAAAATATTAGCATATAGAGTGGCCGAGAACCGAGCACAGACAGCTGTTAAAGAAATTAGGGGGGCTAATAATCAAATTTATAAAGACACAAAGGCTATTTTAAATCAGTTTGCACAATACTATCAGGAGCTATATACCCCGGAGAATGAGGTGGATAATGACAAGATTAAGCATTACTTAAACCTAAACAAAGTTCTACCTATTGACCCGGAGCAATCTGATCAACTAGTTGAGGACATTACACCGACAGAAATTAGAATAGCCATCAACTCTCTGGCATCAGGGAAAGCCACAGGGGAAGATTCGATTCCTATAGAGCTATTTAAAACATGCGCGGAGGAATTATTACCACTTCTGTTTATAGTGATTCAGGCTATTGGGAAAGGGGAGCAAGCACCCAGGTCATGGAACTTAACACAAATCATTTTTTTTCTAAAAAAAGCAAACCAGCTGTTGAAAGAGGGTCCTATAGACCTATATCCCTCATAAATAGCGACGCTAAAATATTTGCCAAAATATTGTCTACCAGGCTGGCACCATTAATGGCACAAATGGTATCACCTTATCAACATGGCTTCATCCCTAAAAGGGACACAACGGCTCATATTAATATGGCTATCATGGCTTTTGATGTGGCGCAGATCAAATCAACCCCACTCGGTATGATAATATTAGATGCAGAAAAGGCATTTGACCAAGTGGGGTGGGACTTTCTATGGGCCACATTATGTGCGTTTGGTATAAAGGGTCAATTCTTGAACTGGATTCAGGCACTATATGATAAACCTACTGGTAAAATTTGTTATATGGGCAAATGCTCCTCTATTTTTCCGATTGAACGGGGGACTAGACAAGGGTGTCCTCTATCCCCTTTATTATTTGCCCTTATAATGGAACATTTTTGATTGCCTTACAAGGTAGAGATCAGATCTCCCCTTTTATGAATGGAGCAGACTCACTCAAAATACCGGTATATGCGGACGATATAGCGATATATTCCAATGATGTCGAGGAAGCGTTAAAAGGTATTTTAATAGAAGCTGGGGATTACGGCTCAGTATCTGGATATCGATTAAATAGTACTAAGACTCAAATTGTTATGAACTACAGACCATCAAATCCACTACAAGGGGCATGTGATCTGGCTACATACTTGGGGGTAAAGATTTCTTCAGATGTTAATTTAATAGTGGCGCTAAACTACGAATTTCTATCAAAGGAAACAGGTATATTATTCAAAAAATGGCATAAACTACCATTAAGTATTATAGGCCGAATTAATTTAGTAAAAATGAAAATATTACCTAAGTATCTATATCTTTTTCGCTCCATTCCTCTACGGATAAATAATTCTTATTTTAATAGATTGGACGGAATTATTAGCAGTTTCATATAGGGGTATAAGAAAGCCCGCCGCGCTGTCTCTCTCCTTAAACTACCATTTATCCAAGGAGGACTAGGCCTACCGGATATAAAAGCTTACTATCTAGCTGCTTTCCTGACCCGTTTCCAAAGCCTAATAATTCCAGATAAAAGTATGTATTTCCACAAATTTGTGTTAGGCGAGGATGCTAAAATGTTCTTCTACAAAATAAACGACCCCAACTACTTTAAACGCGTTAAATTCAAGACTATACGCAATCTTGTTAATATTTGGCGTTCTATTTTGGTCAAATGCGAGACTTCTAATTTTCATCATAAAACCCCACTGTGGTTTAACCCGGGGTTACCTGAAATATTCCATGATCTATGGGCTCTTAGGTGGTCAGAAGTGGGTATTAAAAGCTTGGGAGATCTGTTTGATCATAATGGATTTTGCTCTTTTGAACAGTTGAAGGCCGGTTATAACATTTCGGAGGGAGCCCGCTTTAAATACTTTCAAATAAGAGACTATCTGGTACGGAAACTAGGATTATTGAAAATTCAGGACTCAGATCTGTGGGACTGTATTTATAAAGAAAATGATAAAGCATGGATTAGTTTAGGCTATAAAATCTTTATTAGCCATAGAAACGACGACTCAGTAAAAATTGCAGAAAAATGTACTAGGAAATTGGGAATTTCTGTGGCTCCTAATCAAATTACTTCTTCACTAAATAGCCTCCACCGATCGATACACTCTTCTAATTTAAAATTACAACTATTCAAAACTATATGTCAACTATATTATACACCAGATAGGATTCTTAGATGGGCAAATAATAATAACTTTAACGAGCGCACAAAACGCCCAAAGTGCAATATGAGCGCAGCGGACATAACTGACATGTTTTTCTCCTGCCCACAATTGGGTGAATATTGGAATGATGTGACTGAAGTTTTGTCTATGAAACTAGCTTGCTCTATTTACTTGTCACCTGTAGACGTGCTTGTCGGTTATTCTGTGGGGGATAAAACTAACACTGACTTACTTAATATAGTACTCGCATGTGCGAGATTAATAATAGCAAGGGCTTGGATACAGCACAATCCGCCGTCAGTTATGGAATGGTGGAGCCTAGTCAAGGAAATCTATCATATGGAATTTGCTTTGGCTATGACACGTGGTATTCAGGCTAAGCTGAAAGTGGAAAGGATTTGGGGATTGATAATGTCATGATATTTCCCTTTTTTTTTCTTTTTTTTTCTTTGTTTCTCTTTATCTCTTTTGTTATAGTCATGCCCTCTTCTTGAAGATACGTCTTATTTTTTTGAACAATTGATTATGGTTGTTTTACTTTCCTCGTCAATGGAATAAGAGAATTTATTATGTTTTTTCATTATTTTCTACTTGTCCTTTGAGATGCAAATAAAAAAAATTAGAAAAAAAAAAAAAGGATTCTGTAACCACACAATTTGAATTAATACATGAACTACAAGAGAATTGTGGGCTACTTGCCTCACAGTTCTACTTGTATTTACAGCTGTGGAAAGTTTTGTCACCTCCCAATGCTTGACGCCCTCCTAAAGCTTAGACTACTTGAAGCTAATCTCACTATGCCTAGACTACCAGATAACACTTTTTAAAGTGTATATACACTTTGATTATACGCTGGTCTGAAATATTTGAGGTTTTTAGGGTGACCTGGGAAAGAGACCTTGGCCCTTGAAGGATGGAGATTGTTAGGTAGCTTTCATAGCCGCTAAAGACACTGCCATCTCGCCCAGATATCACCTAATCAATTTAATTACTTACATCAAATATATCACTCTAGAGTCTAACGTTAGCACGTGAAATGGGGAGAGGAGTTGGCCTAACGGCTCGGACGGTCAACCTCAAATCTGGGGAACCGGGTTCGAGTCTCAGCAATGACGCACACCATCCTGTGATTCTGGGCAAATCACTTAGTCTCCCCGTGCCTAACAAAAATGAAAGTGTCCTCATGTAATGCAACTGGTGCTTGTGTAAAGTGCTCGGATACCTGATACCTTCGGGTCAAGTTTGCACTATAAAAAAATTCCCTAAAATAAAAAAAAATAAAAAATAAGATTCCTCACCAAAAAGTCTGAAATTCCATGTGGCAGAAGGCAACTTCACACAAATACTCTGGGCCTGCGGGGCAATCAAGGGGCTTGGTACAGAAAGGCGAGGATATTGCGGAGTTACTCAACTTTTAAGTTTTACCTAATTATCAGTTGATCCATCTTAATGTGCTAGATGGCATGGTCATCCATAGATATTAGCCTTGGTTTAGTTTTTGCAAATTAAGATATATACCAAAATGGGAGAAATGACAATGCCCAAGCCAAGCAAAATGGAAAATAGGACTGGGACAGTGTAATATACCAATAATGTACATTTTGATAGAAACAGACATGACATTGGTCAACTAAATTGCAGTATGAACTGCCACTGGTTGTGGTAACAAACATCCTTTCTAAGGTTTCACTTTGGTAGCCACTGTGGCTAGTTACGTTTACAAATTTTTAGAGAAAGAGTTTCGAATTAGAACAGATGGTTATCTATATATTGTGCAGGCGTCAAGAAAATGTTGCTTTACTGTATTAAAGAAATGTATTTATTTTTATGTTTATTTGACCCATCTGGAATTAATTGTATTATTATACTGGGAGTCTGCTGTCTATGCATAAAAGCCTGCCTCTAATTTTCTTATTACAATCTAATTATGTAATCTCTAGTCACCTGCAATAATGAATGTAGCTGCTCAAAAGTAATAACTTATTACAGTCAAGTTGTGACTTCATAATACCTGCTGCTAGCAGCCAAGGCACAAAGCACGCCACAGAATATAATTACAGCTGCAGTGTAAACAGCAAAAACAAGAAGTGACTTTTTATTCTTGAGATCTTTTCTTACTCAAACTAACTGTGATCAGAAGAAAGGAGCTATTCAATGCAACATGTCTATTTTTTCAATGCTATGGGTCATTGCAGAAACAATAGATGTCCTCCTCAAGTTTCTAAACATTCTGAAATACAACCTTTTTTAAATGTGAATGTTTCAATGCATTCTCAGTTACACAATTTTTAAATTCTGACTTACATTAAACTGACTCCAATATATATATTTTGAAACTCATTACTAACTGCTTTTTGGTGTGTTTAATTTTGCACTTCTATTCCACATGTCTGCAACCATACTATCCACTTCATATGAAACAGCATGATACCAAGGATTTAAAAGGGTTGTAGGAAGGATGATGGTGATTTCATGTATTGTAGGTATACCCCCAGCCATATATTAAAATAATATTGCAAGTAAATTCACAGTTCCATGACCCCATAAAATAACTCAACCTTCAGCCTCATTCCTCTATAAGGTCACAGGACTGCTCTATGACTAATGTATGCACAGGGTACCTTATTTCATATGAAATGCCTGGAAACTCAGAAGAAAACATGGCTCTAATTTCCTTCTTATAGTTGAGTCGAGACTTCTGTAGTCAACAGTAGTAAGCAAATGTTGTATCTGCTCAACTGTAATAACTTATCACAGCCAGAACCTGGAGCCAAATTGAGAGGTAAGTCATGGATCATCATTACAGATGGAGATTAACCACTTGAAGGCTGATTTCAATGTCAGGTGGAAAGCCTCCTCCGGCCAGTCGGACTCTCCTCGATCGCATTGGATCCCTTATGACAGACTCGGTCAGTTTACATTCCGAATGCTCGATTACGATGTTCGCAGTCAGATTGTAAACCGCATGGTCATTCCAAATCAGTTCCAAGCGTCTCGCGGAGTATTCGTGTCAGTCGGAACCACAACGTACGGCCCTATGGACAGCGTTTCCGCTCACAGGCTTCCGATGTTAATTTCCAATATCCTTTCTGCGTCAGCCTGTACGACACCAAAAGGCTGCCGGAAAGTGACTTTGGGAGCCACTGGCAGGGCCCCGTTGTACCCGTGGCCTACGGTTGATGGCAGAGGGAGTACCCGAGGGACCCCCTGTAAGACCCTGCACTGTGTGGCAGGCACCATAGTGTACCTGCAGCAGGGTGCAGGGTTTTATGCAAACACCCCCTTTCCCCATAGGAGCCTGTGTTATGGCCTGTTGTCGAGTGGAACACGAGCACCATAGGGAACAATGGGACTCCGAACGAACAGTGTTCAGTCGCATCATAATCCGGCAACGTAGTAAGCTCCTTTAAGTCTTTACGATCTGTTTTTAATAAATGAATAGCGATCAGCACAAAGTGGAGCTCTTTGGCAATGTGTTTTGGTTTCAGCATGCTACATTTCTTTACAGGAAATATTCTAATATGTTTTAAAACAAATTGTTAATTTCTTTTTAATGTGTTTCATTTTGCACTACAGGTTCTACTTTTATTTTTCATAACTACAAATATATACTATCTCTTTCATAAGAAGGAGCAACACATTAAGGATTTAAGTGGTTTGTGAACTGAGTAATGGTCTGACCAGGTATTATAAGGCAGAAAATACCTTCTGATATATGTTAAAAAGATATTGCAAGTTACTTTGGTGTTTCATGATCTTATAAAGGAACTTGGCCTTCAGACTTATTTTTCTATATGGTCACAGAACTCCCTGTGACTTGTAATATCTGTAAAACCTATAGTTAAGGTTTGGTTAAGGTTGACAGGTGACACTGGATGCAACACAACACCTAAAAAGAAATCCAACAAAACAGTTAAGGCAACAACTTAAGCGCAACTCCTCCACGGTCCATGGAAATGTATGCTCTGTGTATAAATCTCTGAAATGGGAGGGGTACAACTCAACATTAGCAAAGAACATTGGACTATGATACACTGTGATGTTGCTGATTATGATTTACTGCTTCTAGTTTACAACCAAGAGTGAAAATAGAAATTTAAAAAGAGAACCTAACTCCCACTCTCATTCACTTTTTATAACTTCAAACATCATTTCATACAACAAAATCACACAATAAACTATACTGCCGTAACGATATCACTAATATTTAAATATGAACCATCTACTAACGTACAATGACACATCATCAACATAACAAAACATGTTCTCAATTAAAAGTGTTTTACTAAATAGCAATAAAAATATGTTCCCAAACCAAACAACAACTGCATTCCAAATGACAACATGTTCCCAGACCTAACAGCAGCTTCACATTAAATGTTTTAAAATAGTGCATTTCTTTGTATCCATTCATAAATATTATTAACATTATTACTTATAAAATGGGTCATTTAATCTGGTATTGTGTGTGTGAAATAAAATGTGATGTTCTAAAGAATGAAAACATCTTTGAATGGTGGGGTGGGGGTTTAGTTTATTACCAAAAATATTCTAAAGTATAAAACCCACTCTATTTGGCATCAATCAAAACAGGTTTGGCTCCCATTTATAGCCTTCAGCTGTGGGTTTCAAGTAAAACACTACTCGGTAGCCCTCGTACTACATTCATATCAATGTAGCCCATTATTTGCAATGTTGCAATTCATCCAGTGAAGCAAAGCTTAATAACTATTCATTTCTTCCAATATTTTATTTTGTTAGCCCCCCGACACATGTGTATCGTTCTTTGTGAGCTTTTCGGTGGAGCATAGCAGGTACTTTCTGAGTGCAAACTTGTTTGCAGCATAACATTGAAAGGCCCGTGCTTTCTTAACTGTTTATCAAACAGCGTGCTGCTGCATGGGTGATCTCCCTCTGGTACACAGCCATTGGCCCCGGGACCCATTTTAAGCAAAAAACAAAAACCTCCTTTTGGCAGCACTCAAAACAGGCCTGGCACACACCAATACCCTTCAGCTATGGGTTTCAAGTGAAATAGGACTCAGTAGCCCTGTGAGTGAGCAGGGCCCCTTAGAAAATAAGCTGTGTCTCAAAGGCACTGGGTGGATCGGAATGAGGCAATTTGTCCCAGGGACAAGGTTCAAAACAGCATTTCAAATAAGAAAGGACTGACTCAAAAAGTGATATCTAGAGCGGAATTTTGAACAACCATGAAGGTTTATCACAAAACTCAAATAGGTACAAAACAGAAATTCCGCAATAATCTCATTCCAATGCATAAAGTCATTGGTACGAGGCTCTCAGTAATAGGAACAAATGCAGAACAGTCACAAATCAGAAATAAACAAAGTCTCAAATGTAGCAATCGGTAAGAAACTGGGCAGCATTACTTGTTGCATAGAAAAGGCCTTTCAAGAGTTCTGACCTCACCCCCAAATTCAAGAGTTTATAGAGCTGTTTCCTCCATAGACAAACATTAGAAATGCAAAGTCACTGTAGTGTGAGCAGAGAATTACATTTTCACCAACCAAATTACAGCTTCTAAAATCATCACATAACCCTACCACGTTAATTCTAACCCACTACATAAATGTTGATTCAGCCCCTCTGACCTAATGTCACCTGGAGGTGTAAGAACTAACTAGTTAGAAAAACAACAGTGAACCATTGTGAATGAGTGCTATCATGCAAGCAATTGGAAGGTCATTGAAAGAGTATTACAGTAGGCTAGAAGACCTTCTTCAAAAACAGTGTCATACAGAAATAAACAAAACCACATCTTTCTTGACTATGTGCAGCACAAATAAACAGAAACCACGATACTGCGACAATCATTTTAGACAAGATGGTGTTGAGGCCTAACTGAGGCCTAAATGGCTTAGGCCAGAAAAATACACTTTAACATGGCATAGCATATTTGTTTTGACTGCATTAGCTCCATGTCATTATACACATGTGAATTTGAAATTAGGTTGATGCACATTTTAATTTAGCTGCACAAATGCAGCATCATCCCGCCCCTCTGATGATATTATCGTCACAAAAAAAACACCTTTTTACAAAACAGTCTGCATCATTTTCTCTTTCTTGTGTCTTGAATCTATCAACATCTTTAGTCGATTATAGAACTTTTTCTCAAAATCAGTCATTCAGAGAGCAGATCCACTACAAGGCTCTCTTTGAATCTGGAAAGGCATACGTACCTCAGTACCTAAACAAGGAAGCCTAGTTGTAAGTGGGCTCTGGCCTGCTTCTTTATGATACTTGATAGGTCAGTAAGGAATTCTTGGCTTGCTTTTGGGGTGGATAAACAGAGAGGGAGAATGTTTTCTGCAGATTGTGATGACAATTGGAAATATTTCAGTGGAACGCTAAAATTACTACAAATCAAACTATTTGGAATAGTGCCCAGTTACAGTTACTGTCAGGGAAGGTGATGCGTCGGTTCTCCACAGGAAGGGGAGATGTTGCGGCGGTTTCTGGACACGTTGCCTCTGTTCCTTACTGCTTGGCAACTTCGATGAAGGAATCGGTGCCCAATTATGATGCCTCACAAATCCAGATGTGCTGTGTCCATTCCACAGCTGCGAAGCAGGCGCTACGTCAGAGTTGGTGCGGTGCATCATGGATTTCTTCTGATGCGCTGTGATGGAAATCTGGGGCATGCGGTGAAAGCCGTGGTCAATGCGCCTATCAGGAGCCACACTCCGGTGCTGGCAGCAGCAATGCATCAAAGTTTATAGCGATGCATGGATAAAAGCAGATGCAGGGAGCCACACTCCGGTGCTGGCAGCAGCAATGCATCAAAGTTTATAGCGATGCATGGATAAAAGCAGATGCAGGGAGTCGATGCATGCATTTTCTCCTTCAGTTCACCGGATTCCACTTCCAAGGGCCCAGGGACTGGATTTGAAACTACTTGGCATGTCAGGACTCTCAGCAGCAGAGCCCAGGCACTTGTAGGTGAAGTCTTTGATGGCCCTGAGACTTTTTAATAGGATGCAAGCACACACAAGCCCTTGGAGAACCATGGAAGCAGGATAGAGTAAGCAAATCTTGTCCTTTCACTCCTAGGACAGAAGCAGCAAGCAGCAGGCCAGTGAACAAGGCAACAGACAGAGTGTCAGTTCCTTCTACTGCATCCAGCTCTTTTTCCTGGCAGAATGTCCTTTTGTCCTGAAGAGTTCTTATTTTGGGGTGTCAGAGGTCAAACACTTTTACCCCTTTTTGCCTTTGAAGTAGGCAAACTTCAAGGGAAAGTATTTGTAGTGCACAAGATCATGCCTTTCCCTGACCTGGCTCCAGACACACTACAGGGGGGGGGGGGGGTTGAGAAAGCTTTGTGTGAGGACAGGCACAGCCATATTCAGGTGTCAGGGACAACTCCTCCACCACTTTAGCTCAGGAACGTCCATCAGCCTGGAGAAGGCCCATCAGGATATGCAAGGCGCACTTCAGCTCCCTTTGTGTGACTGTCTAGAGGGAATGCACAGGAGACCAACTGCCATCCTAACCCTGATGTGTATTCTACAGACAGGCAGAGGCACAGAATAGTTAAGCAAGAAAATGCCCACTTCCTAAAAGTGGCATTTTCAAACAGGCATTTAAAAAAAATGGAATAAAAGATGTATTTTTAAATTGTGAGTTCAGGGACCCCAATCTCCAAATCTCTATCAGCACCCAATGGAAAAATACACTTAAAAAGATATTTTAAGGCAATCCCCATGTTACCCTATGGGAGAGAGAGTCCTTGCAATATTGAAAAATGAAATTTGCAGTATTTCACATGTAAAATACAACAGCACATGCCCTATCTTTTCAACACCATGCACCCTGTCCATGGGGTTGCCTTGGGACTACCTTAGGGGTGACCTACATGTCGTAAAATGGAAGGTTTGGGCTTGGCAAGTGGGGGCACTTGCCAGGGCGAAGTGGCAGTTTAAAACTGCACACACAGACACTGCAGTGGTAGGTCTGAGACATGTTTGCAGGGCTACTCGTGTGTAAGGCACAGTCAGTGCTGCAGGTCCGCTTATATCATTTGATTTACAGGCCCTGTGGACACCAGGTGCACTTTACTAGGGACCTACTAGTAAATCAAATATTCCAGTCATAGATAAACCAATCACCAAATAATTTAGACAGAGAGCATATGCACTTTAGCACTGGTCAGCAGTGGTAAAGTGTCCAGAGTCCTAAAGCCAACAAAAACAGGTCAGAAAAAATAGGAGGAAAAAAGCAAAATGTTTGGGGATAATCCTGCAAAAAGGGTCAGGTCCAACAGTGGGGAAAATGCAATAATATGATGTTATGTTACCAGTAGTTGTAGTGTGCACTATCACCTAGAAAGATGTCCTGGTGCTAAGCAGGTGAGAGAACTAACCTTGCCTTGTGCCAGTGAGGTTGTTCTTGAAAAAGCCAGGTCTTCAGCTTCTTCCAGAGCTCAAGAACTGAGGAGGCTCTGATAGTCATTCCATGCTCTAAGAACAATGTTAGAGAAACCCCGACCACCGGGCTCTGTGTATCTGTTGGATGTGTGCAAGACGGAGTCTAGACCAGCTGATGTGTTTGGAAGGTTTGTTAAAAGGGATACAGCAATTGAGGTAGGCTCAGTCAGTGCTGTGTAGAGCCTCAAAGGTGTAGGTAAGGAGTTTGAACTGTGCACATTTGTGTATGGGGATCCATTGGAGCTCCTTTAGGTGGGATGTGTTGTGTGTTCGGTGTGGGAGGTTGAGCGTGATTATGGCTGCTGGGTACTGAATGGTTTGCAGGTGTCTGGGAAGTTGTTGCTTGTTTTGGCTTAGAGGGTGTTTCTGTAGTTCAGCTTGCTGGTGATGAGGGCATGTAGAACGGTTTTGTGGGTGCTGGTGGGGAGCCATTTGAAGGTTTTCCTCAGCATCTCTAGGGTGTCAAAGCATGCGGCTGTATTGGTGGTCATATTAATGCATGTTTTCTCATTCCAAGCTGCAAACTTCGATTATTATTCTGTTTCGGAAAACATTCCACAAGCTAAACCTCTCAAAATTTGTGCAGGGAAAAGTGCCAGGTCTGTGAGTTGTAATCTCGATTAGGTTGGAAGCTCCCATCTGCATCAACCCAGCAAACGTTAAGCTTATTGCCCTTCTCGATATTGAGGGCAAATGCTTTGCAAAAATCCTGAACAAGGAGCTAGAGGAATGGTCTAACACAACGGCCTTTATATCCATCACTCAATCAGGTTTCAGGCAAGGTTGTGGCACAGGAAACAACTTGATCATTTTCACCTCTTCTGATTAAAGCAGCTACCACTTAATAGGCCCCTTTCCTTTATGTCGCATCCATTAACTTAACCACTGCATTCTATAAAGTGAACAGACAGAGACTTTGGCAGAAGTTGTCCAATTGGGGCACTGCAGAAAATCTACTGAGAGCAATTAGGAGCCTAAACAACAGGACTTGGGTGAAGTTGAAAATCACACCAACAGAAACACAACCCATAAGATCCGTACTAAATCGGGGGTAAAAGGATGCATCCTAGCACTACATCTGTAACCTTTATCTGGTGGACCTAAATAGGGCGCTGGCCTCTGCCCACGCCGTCACTCCCAAATTCGCTGGCACACACATTCATTGTCTCCAGTACGCAGACGATACACTATCATTTGTCAATACGGCTGTAGGGCATAGGCAAACTCTGAAGGCTTTCATACCCTATCCCGAGGAAAATAAACTTGCAGTTAATCATGCCAAAACAAAAATCATGACATGCGGAGCTAGAAACAACAGCGCAGACACATTTTAATTCTCAATGAACAATGTGATTCTGGAACAAATGGTGAGCCTTAAACATCTAGGCATCTACTTCAATCTGAGTGATTCTCATGTAACACAACTCTCCAGCCTAAAAGAAACCACCCTGTCCATAATAATGAGCTTCACAAAATTGGCAAAAAAGATGCGAGATCCAGATCTTACTGGAATCTGCAAAGTAATTGATGAATACTTATACCAACTCTTACATACAGCTCATTGATATTTAAAAAACACATCTTCACATGGCTGGACAAAGCACAAACATGCTAGACATCTGTTCAATCTGCCTGAGGCAACACTGTCGCCCCAAATATGGCTGGAATTTGGGCTTCTGTAAATAATCACATATGCTGAAAGAGAGGTTCTTGGGATATTATGCGAAGCTCAAGGATGCCCCTCACAGGATCACTTAAGCAAATGATATGAAAAGGCATCCAAGATAAAAAAAACTCCACTGGGAGCCCTACATGAGGAACTCAATCAAATACCTTGGTGCCCAGAACATCTTCTAACAAAATCAGCCTCCATAGCTAACTGCAAAATTGCTGGCCAAAATTGCAAAAATAAAATCTGGAGATGAAAACAGACAAGCGCTTTCAGAAAAGGCCCAATGCAGACTTATGTGGGACTCTGTACCAAGAACATGGAAAAGGATCCTCTCTATTAAGCCCCACGAAACTGGCCTTCAAAAAAAAACTCATGAGGCTGAGATGCAAGCTAAGTCCCTTAGAAGAAGCAAAATTTGGGTAATTAACAGGATCTTCAGAACACAACTGCCGATTGTGTAACTATATGAAGGAATCACAGATGCATGTGGTTTTCATCTGCCCCAGCTTAAAGAGTTTAAGGAGCTACTGGTTGAAACAGATTTTCCATCACCTGGGCATTACACAATGCAATACTGCCATTATCGCATGTCTTAAGTGGAGCTTTCAGCTCGATGTGTGAAATTCCTCAGACAAGCACTCAAGCTACTGAACTCGAGCTCTTGGGGCTGCTAAAGGTGAACATTTTCTTCGCTTCCCGTCATTCTGAAGCAGAGCTATCCAAGTCAATCCTTTGAGGTATTTCCATTTGTAGCACGCAGTGGCCTTGTCAGTGCAGGCCTAATCTAGTCGAGGTTTCGGCATGGCAAGCCCTCTTCCATCTCAAAAGAATCATACCATTTAATCAAGCCAAAACCAACTCGCCATATGTTGTCACATTTGCACTCTATCAAAATCAAGCTGAGTGCAGTCTGTACTTTAGCTACCGGACTCTTGGCAATAGAGCTCATCCAAATTAACATGTCAGATAACATTGCACCATGCAATTTATCAAACTTAACCTAATTGCTGTTTGCACTTTATTCAGTTGTCTCCCCAATATAAAAGAACCTTGCTGACTGAATAGGAATCATCTGGACTTGCAAATGGCAACATCTGACCAACCACAATCTGGCTGACCCTGGACAGCTCGGATTAAAGCAAGGCAAAATGAACACGTCACACAATATTTTAGGGGGCACTCATTTACAGCCAATTTGACTGCAGTCTGCACTTTACTCACTGGCCGGTGTTCCCGGGCCGTAAAGCCACAGTAAAATGCCCTGTGCACTGTAGCAACTGGCTAAAGAGCAGGAAGTTCCAGGACAGTAACAACCAGGGTGAGACGAAATCTACAGGATACAGGACACTGTAATATGCACTTCATTAAACTCATTTCGATTGTAGTTGGCCTCTTATTCCAAAGCCTATGTCCCCATATGACTTGAGGGGGTTATCATCGGCCAGCCAATGATCCTTGTGTTTCTGTCAGTCCATTTCAAGAAGCAGGACTATTTTGTTGTTTTGTTGTTTTAGAATCAGGATTTTGAAGACACAAGGCACACACACTTTTAAGATATATTAAATTGATAGGAGTAAGCATGATTGAGCTAAACAAGACATAATCTGACTTCATGCTGTTTTTCCTGTTTTTCTAAAGGTGTTTGTTATATTGTGGTGGTTTTAAATAACTTAAAACAATAAAAATCTATCTATCTATCTATCTATCTATCTATCTATCTATCTATCTATCTATCTATCTATCTATCTGTCTATCTAACTATCTAGCTATCTATCGCATTTGCATCAGACTCTGGATTACAAGCCTGCATAGATTGGGGGCAGTAAACTATATAGTGAATTCCTGTGAAGGAGCTGGGAAGAGCCAATAGGGACTTGACTTTTGAAGTGGCGAGATACATACTGATGCAGACAGCTGGAACAGCTATCCAAGTGAAAGCTCTAAGCCTAGAGTACGCCATTTTAGAGAGCTTCTAGTCATGGAATCAGTGTCCAAAATGGATGTGATAATCTGGACACCATTTCCAGAAACATCAATTGATTTCTGTTTGTAGGCTAAATCAAACCAAGAAGCTAACCCATCAAAATATGTGTTTTGATTGAATAGATCACCTGGTGAATGGGATGTGCTTCAAAACCCATACTGAGACAACTGTAATTAGAGTATCTAACTGACAGTATGAACAACTATCTTAGGTGTCAGAAAGGCTATTTAACCCCTCGCCTGCTCATGACGGAACTACGCCGGCATGTGCCACAGGTACCGTGTGCTCATGACATCGTGGTTCCGTCGTGAGCAGGCCGCTCCGCCCACGCGGCACTGATTCCTCGCCTGTGCGGGCGAATTAGTGAGTGGGTGGGGCCCTGAAGGAACCATGCCGTCATGAGCACACGCCGCCCGTGGCTCATGACGGCGTGGTTCTGTCACGACCATGGAAGCGCCACGCTCACATCCCACCAACCTCAGCACCGTGGCGGAATTTGCGTCGCGGCCAAGGGGTTAACCCCTGAAAGAAAGTAGTGTTTGTATGGAGTGTCCTAGTCAGCTAGCAATATTTCACACTTGTTTAAGAGAATCCTTATTTGGAAATGTGTCTAATTAAGGTGATTTATATTATATGGAGTGTTCTGGGAGACTAGGGAAATATTTTACTCTTGTTTAAGAGAATCCTTATTTGGAAATGTGTCTGAAGAAGGAGAATTAATAATTAGAGGATGCCATACTATTTAAACTACGCGGTTCATCCCTTGATTATCCCTTATTCTGAGGGGAGATACTCGTTTTGCTTGTACAGAAACTGTGCAATAGGTACATCAAAATGAGTAGTAAGCAAATTCTGAAGGTCTAATCTGATATGACTGTGTTGGGCCAACTTCACGGCATGCTGTGTATTTTAACAAGGATTTATTCATTTGTTGTATATAAACAACACTCTAGACGATGCGGCAGCGAGACAAGATGGCCGCTTGGTAGAATTCCTCCCGAGGCACCGAGGAATCTTTTGCCTGGAGGACTGCGTATTTCAGCTTTGTGGCTTGCCTCGACATGTTGGATGGTGTCCAGGCTCTCGGGAGCGGCGGGGTATGTTTTAGACCCATGATTGGTCTATTAGCAACTTTGGAGTTCATTCACCACAGCTCCAGTCATGCTCTTGATTACAGACGTCATTTTGAGAGCTTTTGGCTCGTTGTTCTCCAGGAAACAACACATTTATTTATAGACCTGCTGACATGGGTCCAGAGTTGGTATTTCACTCATTTACAATGAAGACACCTTCACCGAGTTTATTTCCATTATAATAAATGGTCTGTCCTCATTTTTTTCAGGTTCTCAGTATTCAGTGGGCAGTTAGGTGAGCATCTTGTTCTGTGTTTTGGTCTTCAATGGAGATTATATCACTGCACATTGGTTAATAGTTGACTATCTTTTTAGAGTGCACATTCTCAGCCATTTCTGTGACTCTACATATGATTTTAAAAATTAATTTTCCTGATATAGTGGGCCATCTTATTATTGCTGCGCACTTTGGCTTTTACTGTTTTTTGTTGTCCTTGTGGTTGTTAGAAGGGCCTCAATATGCCATTTCAACTCTACTATTGGTTAATTATGGAGACATCGCATTCATCTAAATCAAAGGCTTCTATCACCTCTAATGCCAATGGTCGCAAAATATCTGGATATCAGGATATTATGGATGAACTAAGAAATATAAGACCATTTGTGGCATGTACTAGTACATTACTTCAGAAAATTGAAGAGAAATGGTATCATCTTGACTCAAGACTTACAGCGGTTGAACAGAGAGTTTGTGATGTGCTGGATGTGGTCGCAAAGTTGATATCTTATCTAAAGATGTAATTCAATTGAAGACGTTAGCAGAGGATCTTGAAAATGGCAACAAGAGCAATAATCTATGCATATATGGCATACCGGAAAGTTCTGAAGGCTCCGACATGGTCAATATTTTGAAGCTTCATATTCCAATAATAGTATGCCTACAAAAATCAGCTGAACTCAATATTCAGAGGGCACACAGGATTGGTCCTTCACCAGCCTCTGCCTCTAACAAACCAAGAGAAATCATCGTTTTTTTTCTTCAATACTCCGATCTAATGATGGTTCTTATAGCAGCCAAATAACGTAACAAATGCTTTAGTCTGGTCAAAAGGTTTCTTTTTTCAGGATGTCTCCAGGGCTGCTGCTAATCGTCGGAAGGAATTTCTGGATCTCAGACCAACGCATAGATCTACAAACACTCATTATGGCCTTATTCATCCTTGTTTCTTCAAGGTTACAACAAAGACAAGTCAACAACTTTTGTAGACCCTTTAGAGCTAAAGAAGTTCATACACATTCATAAAGGAGAAGATAAGGAATTTAGAAAATCTTAAATGTCGTTCATATATTTCATAACATTGAATTTCTCTTCTCCTTTCTTTCTCTATTTACAGGTCCCCAGTCTTTCCTTGTCTTATGGATCAAAATGTCTTTGTTCTCTAATTTTTTTTATTCCAGTGTTCATGTTCTGTTCATCCACATTGTCTCCTATAGTGTTCGGTAATTTTCTTTTGGCGCCTTGTCGGAATGGTCTTATTATCTTTTCATTTTCTATGTTTATTGTTTCGCCATTATTTGTTCTTATAGGTTTACTAAGCCTTGGTGGTTCTCATTTAGAACAGTGTCTGTTTTTCTCATTCCCCCTTTCAGCATCTTTGTCCCTTTCGCTCTTAATTCTTATGGCTAAAGTCGTACAGCTTTTTGTCATCCTTCTTCTATATTTATCTTCGGGGAGTACTTTCACTCCTCTTGTTCTCACCTTTCTCTTTTTTGTTCTTATTTCTACCTTTTTATTCAAATTGTTTTGTATATTCTTTTTCCATACAGCTTAACTTTATTTATGCAGTTTTGTTCACTATGGCTTCCACCATTTTCTATTTTATTCTTTGTGGATTGTTAAGTATTGTCTATATTGTAGGTTTCCTATTGTGTGTGTGTCAATGTTTTTTATGTATACCTTCATTGAGTAGTTTACATAATGGCTCATGGAATGTTAAGTGACTCCGTAATCCACTTAAAAAGCAAAGAGTGTTGTCTCATTTATCAAAACCAAATTGTCACATAGCTTTATTACAAGAAATGCATTAAAAACAGGATATATCCTGTTTGTGTAGGCAATGGGTTGGGAGTGTCTTTAGCTTTCCTACTGTAGATAACAAAAATGGTGTCTTAATATTGTTTCATAAATCGGTATGTATTCAGTTGTTGAATGAGGTTAAACATGATGTTGGCAGATGGCTTTTACTAAATATTAAGATAAATGATACCCAGTTTTCTATATCAATGTGTATGGCCCTAATGGTGTGGATTTGTTATTTCGGAATGATTTTTCCACTTTATTTTCTTCCCATGCATTAGAAAATCTTATAGTGGGTGGTGATTGAAACCAATTTATGGATTCTTTTCTCGATCAACGCTCTCAGATAAAGTTTATTCCTAATAAATTGCACACAACCTTTCAGAGAGCCATTTCCTCCAGAGTGTTAGTAGATGTTTGGAGAATCTCATACCCTGATGTCTTAGAATTCACCTTTTTTCTCATGTTCACAACTCCCATTCTAGAATAGATTATATATTTTATTCTCAGACTAATCTCCAATTTATGACACATGCTGAAATAGGTTCTATACTTATTCCTGATCACACTCATAGTAGACTTGGATTATCTTACCCCTTTACCCACCTCTAGCAGGTGGAGATTTAATAATGCTCTACTGCTTGACAAACAATGTACACAACCTTTTACAATGTTTTAACATGAGCTTTTTGAGAATAACCTTTCCTCAGACACGCAGATTAATTTTATTGGGGACGCCTTTAAAACAACTGTTAGGGGGTTATAATAGATTTTGTCACAAAAAAGCAGAGGAAGGCACTCAAAGACTCTGTGCAACCTTTTTTTGTTTACGAAGTTTTTATAGAATTTTCAAATACAAGAAATATACACAACATATTATAAAATATAGGTAAGTAAATAACATAGTGGTGTAATATGAGCATAACATTAGAGAGAGAGGATGGAGGAAAAGAAGGGGAAAAAGAAAAGAGATAGAAAAAGAAAAAGAAGAGAAAGAGGAAGAAAAAAGAAAAAAAATGGTCTAAGATTGTGTAGGAGAATGAAATAAAGAGAAGAAAGAAAAAGGAACTAGTGTACAGGAGTATGAGTAGAGAGATATGAGGTAAAAGGTAGCCAAAGAAGATCAGATTACATTTTTTGAGAGAGGGAAATAGAGGAAACATTAGCGAGTCTATGCTCATCACAAATAGAATTAAACCAAGTTAATGAAGGTTTTTTAGAATTATCTTTCCAGGATGATGAGATAACTTTGAAAGCTAATGCAATAAAAATGTCAAATAACATGGAAACAGAAGATGAGTCACCAACATCAGGTGAAGAAGAGCCTAGAAAAACATTTTGTAACGATAATGTAAGATCACATTAAAACATTTTTTTCATGCAAATAGACCAAACAGATTTCCAAAATGTTAATACATTTGAGCAATCATAGAGTTCATGTATCAATGTGCCAGTATCATTAGAACAGGACCAGCATAGAGGAGAAGAGGATGGAGAAAACGTAGAAATACAAACGGGGGTTATAACAGCTCTATTGTAAATAAAATACAAAGATTGGGTTATACGAGCAGCAGCAGAAACTTTAAATAACTTAGACCACAATTTATCCCAAGTTGTAATAGAAAAAGAAAGGGACAAGTCAGTTTCCCACGTAGTTTCAATAGGGGATTTGGGTCTCTCAGTAACATTCGATAACAAGAACGTATATACAAGAGCTGCTTTAGGCCAGTGTGTTGGAAATGGAAGATATAAAGGAGAGGATGGGGTAAGAGAAGGTGTATTAGCCGGAAGGTCAAAAGTAGCTAATTGTGATTGTAAGGCATTTCAAATTATGATATATTCATTGATGTAGGAACCACGTAATTGGTATTGTATTTGTAGGGCAGGAAAAGGAAGAACAGCATTTTGGTGAAACAATTGGTGAACAAAAATAATTCCCTTCTCCTTCCAGTGTTTGTAGTAGAATGATTTACCTTTATATTTAAGAAATTTGTTATACCAAATTGTGGAGGATAAAAAACATTGAAATGGAGTGAAATCATTAGAAAATGTATTATATAAAAGACTCTTTTAAAATAGGGTTATTAGACATGAAAGTGCTGGTCAACATAAAAAGTACATTCTGAAAAGAAAAGTCTTTAATAAGGAGCGTTCAAAAACAATCCATCTGGGAATAGGGATATCAGCAAAATTATAGGATAAAGCAAAGGATTGCTTAATCAGAAAAGTCGAGTGATAGGCTCTAAAGTTTGGAAAACAAACACCACCCTCAGACGTAGGATGAATAAGTTTGGTAAGGGCAATTCGTGGATGTTTCTTGTTCCATAAAATTTTTATATAAGTGGAGTTAATTTGAGGAAAGTAGGAGATGGGAATCCGAATAGGTAACATAGATAATGTGTAAAGAACATGAGGTACAACCATCATTTTAATAGTATCCAACCTACCCCACCAGGAGAGATATAGGGGAGACCACGTGAGAAGAAGTAATTGGATTTTAGTAAGTAACGCATTAAACGTGTACCTAATTGTGGCCAGCAACGAGGTAGAAAACCAAATACCAAGATATTTAATTTTTGTGGGACACCAAGCAAAATTAGTAGATTCAACATAAAATGGTAACATATGGAATTTAAAGGTAAAACTTCTGTCTTAGAAAGGTTTAGTTTATAACCAGAAATACTGGAGTATAAATCTGAACCTCATCCAAAAAAGGCGGAAGTGAGTCAATGGGGTTCGACGTGTAAATTAATATATCATCGGCATAAGCAGATATTTTAGTTTCTATAGAGTTATAAATAAAGCAAGAGATATGCAAGTTAACACGGATACGCTCCAGGAAAGGTTCTAGGCATAAAACAAATAATAAAGGCACCTCTGGATAAAGAAAAAGATTTGGAAAAATGATTATTAACAAAAATACTAGCTCAAGGACATGAGTACAATAAATTAATACAAGAAATAAAAGTTGGGCCAAAACAAAACCATTGGAAAGTTTTATACATAAATTGCCAATTGATACAATAAAAGGCCTTTTCGGCATCCAATGACAGTGCTGCAAGAGGAGATTTGTATTTTTTAGCATATGAAATAATATTTGCAAACATTCGTGCATTATCTGATGCTAATCTACCCTTCACGAATCCAACTTGGTCAGTTTTAACCAATAAAGGAATAATGGTTTCAAGTCGTGATGCAAGAATCTTGGCAACAATTTGACAATCATAATTTATTAAAGATATAGGACGAAAAGTTTTACAATGGGAGTGATCTTTATCAGGTTTGGGAATTATAATGATTAAGGCATCCATAAAGGAGCCGGAAGCTTTGGCATCTGCAATAAAGGAATTAAAAAGTGGTAAAAGTTTAGGAACAAAAATGGAGGTTAAGGTGGTGCAAAATTAAACAGAGAGACCATCAGGGCCTGTAGCTTTTGATTTTTTTAAGGATTTAATAGCATTGGTTATCTCTTGAGTTGTGACCGCTCTCTCTAATGCATTAAATTCATCAGAAAGAGAAGGGGGAGAAGGGAGGCCCGGAAAAAAGGTATCTAGATTTTGATTAGTGGGAAATGTGTCATCAGAATAAAGAGATCAATACTAGTCATGCAAAACCTCTGCAATATCTTCATCCGACAACACCATTGTCTTAGTAGATTCATTTAAGATGGGACCAATATTTTTACGTTCAGATTTAATTTTCAAATATTTGGTTAAGATTTTACCCGCTTTATTTTGACCACCATGATATTTGGATTTAATTTTAAGAAGAATATTACAGGTTACAATTGTTGCCAATTTGTTGAGTTCGGACTTGGCCGTAATCAATTCTTGGAGAGTGGAAGGTGATTTAGAAGTAAAATATGTATGTTCTAGTAATTTAAGATGTTGTAATTGGTCATTATATTTTTTCCGTGCAGCTTTCTTTTTATTCAAAACATATGAAATAGTGAAGGCACGAAAAGAGGCCTTGAAGGCATCCCAATTATTAGAAACAGAGGTGTCTAGTGGGTTATTGAAGTTAAAAAATTCATTAATAAAAGTGGTGGCTTCTTTAATGTGAACAGTATCAGATAATAAAAAATTATTACATTTCCAACGACTGAATCGAAGGGAGGTAAGTGAAAGGTCAAGTACAGCATGAACGGGTGCATGGTCAGAAATAAAAATAGATCCAATATCTGAAGATTTTATGGAAAGGAGCAGGGATTTAAATATAGTAAATTCTGGAACAAGTGTGATGCACATTGGAGAAAAAAGTATATTCCAGTGAGTCAGGGTTACATGTCTTCCATACATCATATAATGAACGAGCGGCAATGGCAGATTGAAATGCTTTGTGACATTTATCAGGGTTAAATTTACATTTAGATAGTCTATCAGAGAAAGGGTCAATCAATTGGTTAAAATCACCAGCAACAATAATATTAGGACAGTCTATGGACGAAAGTAGAATTTTAATGTAATTCCAAAACTTAGGGTCTGGTTTAACAGGGCCATAGATATTGAGCAAGACTAGAGTCTTATTTTGTATAACAACCTTTGCCATTACCCAGCGTCCATCATCATCACTCTGTGTAGACACAATTTGTACAGATAATGACTTTTGAAACAATATAGCAACACCCCCTTTTTTACTAGATGCAGGAGAATAAACAACTTGACCCACCCATTGCCTTTTCAACTTAAGTGACTATGGTTCAGTACAATGAGTTTCTTGAAGAAAAGATACCTGAGAGTCAAGCTTGGATAAATGAGATAATACAGTTTGTCTTTTGACGGGATTTCCAAGACCACGAACGTTCTACATGACAAACTTACACATAATGTAGGGATAGGAGGGTAATACACGAATGGAGGTGATACATGGCAGGAGTACAGCTACAAAAAATAAAACACGACACATGAGATTCATATATGAAAAACGTTACAAAAACGCACATAGTACTCATATACACAAGCAGCAAATTGAGTAAAGTTATCAGAACAAGATAAATATAGAAAAACTAAGGAATCGAAATAAAAAAGAAAAACACCAGGACACAACAAGAAAAGAAGATAAGTATAAGAAAGAAAGACAAGAGAAGAAAAAGAAAGAGGAAGTATGCAAACAGATCAAGGCATAATAACCAGATCTGTAAGGAGAGAAGAAATCGAAGAAGGAGGGACATAGTGATGCAAGATGGAGCGGACCTCAAAAAACAATAATAAAGGAGATAAGAAAAAGAGAGTCTCATCAGCATAAGAAAATATGCACAGTTTGCGAAGATGGAATAAACATAGAAACGGTTTTACAATGGCAATCCTAAAAGGTTAAAAAGATCAAGCATTAGTATCCATTCTATTGGATGAAAGTTGTTGTAGATACATTTTGAGTTTTTCTGGATCATCAAAAGAGCATGAACGACCATCGTGAGTAATCTTGCAGAGACAAGGATGAAGGATTCCATATTGAATATTATGAATTCATTGCGTTAGAGATATCCTGTGAAATTAAGATATTATAGCCAGACCAAATAGACGATGTTTAAGTTTGACAGCCTTTAAAATAGTCATTAGTTCAGTAAATTCCAGAAAAAGCATTATGATGCTTCGTGGTTTCGTAGCACTGGGGTTTAAACGTCCCAAACGATGCGCTCTTTGTATGTTGAGAGGAGTAGTTGAAGATTGAAGATCTAGGAGTTCAGGAAGGAATTTCTGTAGAAATAGAACCATATTCG
This sequence comes from Lissotriton helveticus, assembly GCF_964261635.1. Taxonomy (NCBI): domain Eukaryota; kingdom Metazoa; phylum Chordata; class Amphibia; order Caudata; family Salamandridae; genus Lissotriton; species Lissotriton helveticus. Next base: position 707,368,888 of record NC_136071.1, read on the forward strand.
ACCCTTCAATATTTTCCGGAAGACCATATAGGCGTAGGTTATTTCGACGATTTCGATTTTCAAGGTCCTCTGTGTGAATTTTTAGTTTGTGAATTTCCTGTTCAAGAAGTGGAATCTTGGTGGAGACATCCTGTAGGTCGCTAACCCATTGTTCCAATTCTAATACCTTGCCTTCCATAACAATCCATCTTTCCTCAATTTGTTTTAGTTTTTCATTTGTCGCAGAAATAAAAGGTTGCAGGCCACGAACTTCATCTAGAATAGAATGTAAAACCGGATTCTGAGATGAAAGAATGGGAGACGGCGGATGTTCAAGCTCAAGTTCAAGAATTTGTATAGCGCACTACTCACCCAGAGGGTCTCAAGGCGCTTGAGGGAGGGTGGGTGCATTACTTATCGAATAGCCAGGTTTTAAGCTGCTTTCTGAAGGAGAGGTGGTTCTGTGTAAGGCGGAGGTGATTGGGGAGGGAATTCCAGGTTTTGGCCGCTAGGTAAGAGAAGGATCTTCCTCCCATGGTGGATCTATGGATGCGCGGAATTGCGGCGAGGGCTTGATTGGATGATCGTAGTTGGCGGGTGGGTGTGTAGAAGGACAGTCTTGTGTTGAGGCTTTTGGGTCCTAGGTCGTAGAGGGCCTTGTGTGCGTGGGTGAGGAGACGGAACGTTATTCTCTTGTTGACGGGGAGCCAGTGGAGATCTTTCAGGTGACCGGAAATGTGAGCTTGACGGGGGATGTCCAGTATGAGTCTGGCTGAGGCATTTTGGATGCGTTGGAGTTTATTCTGTAGTTTGGCTGTGGTTCCGGCGTAAAGGGTATTTCCATAATCCAGTCGGCTAGTGACCAGTGCGTGGGTGACTGTCTTTCTTGTTTTGGTGGGGATCCAACGGAAATTTTTTTTGAGCAAGCGTAGGATGTTGAAGCATGAAGATGAGACGGCGTTGACTTGTCTGGTCATCGAGAGGGAGGAGTCTAGGATGAAGCCTAGGTTACGTGCGTGATCTGTAGGTATGGGTGCTGTACCCAGGGTCGGTGGCCACCATGAGTCGTCCCAGGAAGAGGGGGATGATCCTAAAATGAGGACTTCCGTTTTGTCCAAGTTTAGTTTTAAACGGCTGTTCTTCATCCATTCGGCTACTTCTTTCATTCCTTCGTGTAGATTGGTTTTGGCGGTGTTTGGGTCTTTTGTGAGGGAGAGGATCAGCTGGGTGTTGTCTGCGTAGGAGATGATGTTGAGGTTGTGTTGTCACGCGATGGATGCGAGGGGACTCATGTAAACGTTGAAGAGGGTGGGACTGAGAGATGATCCTTGTGGTACGCCGCAGATGACTTCGGTGGCCTCTGATCTGAAAGGGGGGAGGCGGACTCTCTGGGTTCTTCCGGCGAGGAACGAGATGATCCAGTCCAGAGCTTTACCTTGTATTCCAGCGTCGTTGAGGCGTTGTATGAGGGTGCTATGACATACTGTGTCGAAGGCGGCGGAGAGGTCAAGTAGGATGAGGGCAACTGTTTCTCCGTTGTCCAGTAGCGTTCGGATGTCATCTGTAGCTGCGATGAGGGCGGTTTCGGTGCTGTGTTTGGCTCGGAATCCGGACTGTGATGGGTCGAGGGAGTTGTTGGATTCAAAGAAGGCGGCGAGTTGACTATTGACGGCTTTCTCGATTACTTTGGCCGGGAAGGGGAGGAGTGAAATGGGGCGGTAGTTCTTAAGTTCAGAGGGGTCTGCTGTGGGTTTCTTCAGAAGGGCGCTGAATTCGGCATGTTTCCAGCTTTTCGGGAAGGTAGCGGAGTTGAAGGAACAGTTGATGACGTCGCGGAGATGGGTTGCGATGATGGAGTCAGCTTTGTTGAAGATGTGGTGGGGACATGAGTCGGTTGGTGAGCCTGAGTGGATGGAGTTCATCAGGCGGATGGTGTCTTCAGTGGTGATTGCGTTCAGGCGCAAAGGTTGTTAGAATGCTGTTTTGGTTCGGAGGTGAGTGGAGTGGATAGGTCTTCGGACTGGTTTTCAAAGCTGTTATGTATTTCGGCGATTTTGTTGTGGAAGAAAGAGGATAAAGAGTCGCAGAGGAATTGGGAGGGAGTGATGTCGTTGGTGCCGGCGGTGGGGTTGGTAAATTCTTTGACGATGTTGAATAGTTCCTTGCTGTTGTGGGCGTTGTTGTCGAGTCGATCCTTGAATGCTGATTTCTTGGTGGATCGGATCAATTGGTGATGTTTGCGGGTGGCGTCCTTGAAGGTGGTCAGGTTGTCGGTGGTTGGGTTTTTTCTCCAGGTTTTTTCGAGAGTATGACATAACTTCTTGGATTTCTTAAGGTCATCGTTGAACCAGGGTGCCTTTTTGCTACCTTGTTTGGTCTGGTGGTTTTTCAAAGGTGCTAATTCGTCAGCGCTGTGGGTGATCCATTGTGTGAGTTTGGTGGCAGCTTGGTTTGGGTCCGATGAAATGGCGGGAGGGTTTTGGTTAAGTGATGTGAAGAGTTGGTCGGTGGTGATTTTGTTCCAGTTTCTTCGAGGAATAGGTTGTGGGGGGTTGTGGGTCTCGGTCTGTTTGTAGCTGAAGTGAACGCAGCTGTGGTCCGTCCAATAGAGAGTTATGGTGTGATCGAAGGAGATGTGTTTGCTGGAGGTGAAGATAGGGTCAAACGTGTGTCCGGCAAGGTGCGTGGGGGTGTTAACAAGTTGTTTAAGTCCGAGATTGGTCATGTTGTCCAGAAGGGTGGTGGTGTTGCTGTCGTTTTTCTTTTCCAGGTGGAAGTTAAGGTCTCCTAGTAGAATGTAGTTCTCGGAGGTGAGGGCATGTGGGCTGATGAAGTCAGTGATGTCTTCGTTGAAATGTGTACGGGTTCCAGGTGGTCTGTAGATGAGGGTGCCTCTAAGTGTGGTCCTGGGGTCAGTGTGGATTTGAAAGTGAAGGTGTTCGGCTGTAGCGAGGGTATCGTCGGAGTTGGTCGTGATGCGGATGGTGTTCTTATGGACGATGGCGATGCCTCCTCCTGTTTGGTTGATGCGATCCTTTCGGATGATCTTGTAGCCGTCCGGGATGGCTATGGCGATGTCGGGCGCTGAGGAGGCGTTCATCCAGGTTTCTGTAAGGAAGGCGACGTCCGGTGAAGTGGTGTCGAGTAGGTTCCATAGTTCGATGGCGTGTCTGTGGACCGAGCGAGTGTTGAGCAGGATGCACTTCAGGTGGTTGTTGTTTGAGCTCCGTTTGGCGTTTGTGGTTGTAGATTGGTTCTTGATGCAGCAGAACTTGCAGGATTGGCAGGAGAAGGGTCCATGGCTGTGTCCTGGGGCCGCTTGGAAGCAATTTGGTGTACGACCGGGGTTGAGGGCAGAGAGGGTTGCAGCGTCATATGTGATGCGTGCGGAGTGGGTAATGCGGGGGCCAGGGGGTCTGGCACTGGGCGCAGTCCAGGTGCGGACGGGCGTAGACGGGCTTACCTTTGGCGCACCTTCGGCGCGCATGGGTCGTGACCGCTGCGCGTGAACGCTGCGCGAAAAAGGCATGTGTCATATGTGGAAAGTGGAGGGGGAGGGGCGAGGGAGGATCAGCTGGGAGGCGGGGCGGGGTGGAGAGGACGGGCTCCGAGGCGCAACAACAAGAAAATGGCTACAGAAGCGAAACCGGAACCGGTTGGGGCCAACAACAGTAAAAACTTCGTGGGCAGAGGCACAGTCACAATTATTCAGCAAATAATAATATGTTAACAATTAATGCGAGCGTTACGCGAGGCGGGTAATATATGCAGCAATGAGGCAATGCGAGCAATGCAGGCGCCGATATAAATTCAACGCAAAAACGAGCAGCACGATACAAAGTGCAGGCAGCAGACAGCAGAACGATACCAGATGCAGGCAGCAGTTAATAGTACAGTCTTGGTCAATGGAGCAATGTAAGCAGCACAGCGATAGCAGCAAGGGCCAGGGGCCGTGGGGGAGCGACCGCTTCTGACAGAGTCAGGACGTTTTTATGTCATTTTTATGTCTCTTTGGTTTTTTACCAGACAGAGAGGACCTGGCAGAATTGATATCATTAGACATTGTTTCACAAGGAGGTTCCAAAATAATGCAGAGAGATGTGAAGGCAAGAGTAAAGGGGTCTTCATAATGCACAAATATTAATTACATTTTAAGCAGAGAAGATAGATTGATATTTATGAAATAAATAGCTGGTTATAAGAAGCATAAAGCGGAAATCTTCATCACAGCCAAAACACTGTAGAAAATATGTAGACATTAATGGAGGTCATTGTGATATTGGTGTGGCAGAAGCAGCATATCAGCATGACAAGATGCGAGCTCAGCGACCAGAAATGGCGGCCGCCCACACCTCCAATATACAAAATATAGCCTCAAATTACAAGAAAAGGAGGAGGAACCAAATCAGCCACAATGTGAACTCCAGAGACATAGCATGACCTGCATAGTGGTTACACAACTTCAAAAATGATGTGTCACGGAGAGATCAAGTTTTACAAGAGAGTGCCTCTCTGGTGGGGTATTTCTTAGTCAGAGCATTTGGAAGTACATAGCAAAATATCGAAATTCAAAGTCAAACGCTCACCCAGGATTCTCATTTCCAGGATTATCAAGTTGCCAGGAAAATTCATATTATGGGCGGTGAAGAGTTGAAGAAAAAATCTGAGACGCGGCTGCAGCGACCTAAAATGGCAGCCGCCCGCATCTCTGACGAGAGAATAATTACCGCAAGCTGTAGCGGTGAAAGCGCGGCATACAGGCATCCAAAAATGCGGTCTTCAGACTCACCGCATATTCAAACACGGGTACCCAACACTCTGGGCACGAAGCGACGGAAAAGAGGCTCTATATATTCTCCAGAGACCCGCACTTGAGCGGAGCTCACGCCAGGTCTACCATTCCAGCTCGGCATGCAAGCCACGCCCCCTCTGTGCAACTTTAAAACAAATGAAATCTTTAGAACATGACTATTTTTCTTCTAATCACACTTATACTTTATCTAAACTTATTAAGTCTAAAATGCAATATAACAAACAATCCTGGTACAATGCTTGTAGTAGCTTACTTAACTTTAATGATAAGATCTTTGGTGGTCGAATTAAGCCAAGTAAATCTCTGGCAAATTAACTTAAAATTAAAAAAACAAAAATTTATGATAGTTTCCATAACAGATACAACAGGGGCCAGGCATGTTATTGACTCCAAAATATTAGATTGTTTCCAAGAATACTAAACCAAGTTATATGGTGGAGAAGTGTGGCTCAGGGGTTAGAGGCAGCAGACCCGGAAGCTGAGATCGGTCCTGGACCAGGGTTCAATTCCCCGCCTCGGCGGGGTCTTGGGCTAAAAATTCCACGGACTCGATAATTCTCGCCCCGGTGCCTCCTCGACTCACGGGTTCACACTCTGCGACTCTGGGCAATAGCTTGCTTAATCTCCACAACGGCCCCTCGCGGCGGGATGCCTGACTTTCACCTTGTGGATACCCTGCTATCTCACAGGGGAATACCAGGAAGGGTTCCCTAAGCAAGCGCCGGGAAACCCACTGCGGGTAGCTGTGCACTATATAAGCTCAACTACATTTACATTTACATATACCCCAGAGTCTTCTCCTACAACTGAACAATTGGATGCTTTTTTGTATCAATTCCTAAGTCCCCAAATAGTGTAGTAGATTTGTCTTCTCTGGATACTGCATTTTCAAAATAAGAGATTCTAAATGCCATTAATCACCTTCCAAATGATAAAACTCCCAGGCCAGAAGGTTTTTCTGTGCACTTTTATCTCCATTTCAAGCATCTTTTAATTCCAAAGTTATTACTTCTTATTACTCATTTTTTAACAACAGGGCAGACCCAAGGGTCATTTTCTCAGGCCATGCTTTGTTTGCTCCTTAAAAAGGTAAGGACCTTTCTCAATGTAGTAACTATAGACCTATCTCACTAATTAGTACAGACTGTAAGATTATGGCTAAATTATTGCCACTACATATTAACCAAGTTATTCCTGATGTAGTTGGTCTACATCAGTCGGGGTTTGTGAGGGGACGTTATATTTCAGATCATTCCAGAACTTTCCTCAATATCATTATTTGGCCTCCAAGTTGATCTCCACCTTAGTGGACATAACTCTGTTGAAAAGACTTTTCATTGTGTGAATCGGCAATTCATGTTCGGAGCATTGAAATGGCACGTTTTTGGTCCCTATATCCTCCAATATATTTATTTATTATATTCTAAACCCCCTACCTCTATTTGGGTCAATGGCAATCAAACCAGTTATTTTTCACTTCACAGAGGGACTAAACAGAGTTGCACCTTGTCCCTGCTTTTATTTATATTATTTTTAGAACCCTTTTTGGAATAAAAATTGTTAATCTTCACATTTTTCAGGCACCCAATTTGTATGGATATACAATTCACAGGATACGCGGAAAATATTTTGTTATATTTATCTAACCCAAACACATCATTACCTGAGGGTTTTTTTATTATTAAATTAATACTCTGTAGTTTCTGGATTTAAATTAATATAGACAAATCAGAGGTCTTGCCCTTGAATAAATACTGTATCCCAGGTATGTTCAAAGATATTGGTTTTACATGGAATTCAAAATGCATTAAATGTCTAGGTATCCTATATTCAAAGAAACCCTTAAAATTAACCTTAATGAAGTATATAAAAAAATTAAGTCATTACAAAAATCAATTTGTTGGTGGTGGGTTTGTCCCCTTTATTTTTGATGATGTTGTTACTGATAATACATTTTTATTTGTCCATTCCTGATTACACTTCCACTTGAATTTCGTAAAACTATTAATCGTTCCTTGATCCGATTCTTGTGGAACAAATGCAAGCCACAGCTCTCATTAGCCAAACTTCAGCAATCCAAAGATACTGGAGGGGTTAACTTTATTAATCTTAGGCTATACCATTCTTCCTTCACACTGATACACATCTGGACTTCCTTTTCTGTGAATTCTCATGATGTGTCGACAATTTAGGGTAAATTGGAACAGGTTCAATTTACACCATTTTCCTTCAAGAAAGTAGTTCATATTTCCCAACCCCCAAATGCTTTTTTTCTCTCCTATACCTACCCATTCTACAGTCATTGCTAAACCTTTAATTACTACCTCTAACTCCCATTTTTGAAATTATTTCACAAACTCCTATTTGTACAATAAGCACATAAAACAAAATAATGGAGTTCTCTCATGGAAAGAGCGGATCAAAAAAATGAATTATAACCGGGGTCATATACTAGTGAATGGTTCTCTGTTAGATTTTTCGGAAATTGAGCTAAAATACAGCATATCTTCTTATTACACAACTCATTATCAGCACCTCAGGACTCCTCTTCTTCTATTTCTTTTGTCAAAACTCTACATCTGTCTCACATATGCACCTTTCATCATTTGCATTGGATTTCTCCTCACAAATGAAAGCTTGAGGCATATATAAGATTTTGAATGGTTCTTCTGTTCTGAGAACAAAATCGAACATAGAGCTTATGAGGGAAGCAGATATCCACCAAGAGTCTCCTTTCCAAACCTGGAAATCTGTGTGGGCTAAGATCCACACTTCTTCTCGTTCAGCGAGCACAACTCAAACACTATATTATTTATATATATTAGATTATTCTTAACCCCTACATGTCTACATAAATTCAAGCACTCTAGCAATGCGAAGTGTTGGTCTTGTTCTTATGATAAAAGCGACTTTCTACATATGTTTTTTGAATGTCCTTTAGTAAAAAAAGCTTTGGTTACTCAGATGGGACAACTTGAACAAAATTGTGTCCCGGAATATACCTTTTGATGATATGGAAAGTTTTTAGGAGGTTACTCTCACTTATGGCGATCTGAAAGGATGGTTGGGAAAGTTATTCATTTGATAATTGTGCAATTGCTTTACAAATAATCACAACAAGTTGGAAAGATAACACAAATATTACTTTTATTGGTTGGTGAAATCTGTTATGTCATCATCACACATTGGATCGAGCTCATGCTACCTCTATTCCTTTAACCCTTTCGCTGCTAGGTCTTCACCCCCACCCACCCCCGCTAAGCCTTTTTTTTGGCTATTTGGGATAGTTCGAGCTTATACCCCTGTAACCTTTTGTCCACATAAGGAATACACACCAAATTGGCATCCTTTTCTACCAACATCATCGGAACTTTAAAGAAACCCAAGGCTATTCCCTTGGAGTGGACCCAGAAATAAGCCAAAATAGAGCTACATTTTGGTTTTTGGGGGAAAAATGGGGAAAAAGTGCTGCTGAAGAAAGAGTCTGTTTTTCCCCTGCAAATGGTATCAACAAACTGTTTGTGGTGCTGAAATCATCATTTTCCCAGCTTTCAGGGACAAGCAGACGTTTGTGGAAAACCAAAATTTTTTACACAGTTTTGGCATTTTACTGGGACATAGTCTATTTTTGCTTCTTTTTGTGCTTTCAAACTTCTTCCAGTTAGTGGTAGAAATGGGTGTGAAAGCAATAATGGATCCTGGAAAGCTATACATTTCTGAAATGTAGATACAATTCTGAATTCAGCAATGGGTCATTTGTGTAGATCCTTCAAGGTTTTTTACATAGAAACTAACAGTTGAAAATAAGAAAAATTGAAAATGAGTTGAAAAAAACAGCCATTTGTGCCAACGTTTTCACCTGTAACTTCTTGTAAGTGGGAGAGATGTTTGAAAGCAATATACCATTACATCCGCTGGACCCTTCTGGTTGTGGGGATATATAGGACTTGTAGGGTCACCAAGAACCCGAGGAACCTAGAGCCAATAACTGAACTCCTTCCTTTATGTAACCTCTTTTTGTATGCCACTTGTCTGGTCGTGTATGTCTACCAATTGTTATATGTACCAGCTTATATGTCTGAGCCTCGTGATATATTTTATACTGAATACATTTGTATGTTTTTCTAAGAAATGTTTTGTATATCGGCCGAACTTTGTATTTTCTTTTTGGTGTGCACTTGATTAAAATGCAACGTGGACACACCACATTATTACAGTGAAAACTGATCCTTTTTTTGCACAGTGCCTAGCTGTGGATTTTGAACCTTAGCTCAGCCGGGACCTAGGGAAACCTTGCAAACCTATACATTTTTGAAAATTAGACACAAGAGGAATCCAGTATGGAGTGACTTGAGTGGCTCTCACCGGGTTCTGTTACCCAGAACCCCTTGCAAACCTCAAATTTTGTAAGAACAAAACACATTTTCCTCACATTCATGTGATGGAAAATTCTAGAATCTGTGTGGATCCACAAAATTCCACTCACCCCGCGTCCCCCAAAGTCTTCCAAAAAAATGGTACCTGTCTCGCGTGGGTGGGTCATTTTACTCTGGAGACTGAGGGGAACACTGTGTGGTAGGACATTTGTTCTGGCACGGTGATCTCATACAAAAATGTGTGGAAAATGCGTTTTTTTCAGCTACATTTGAGGGTTGCAGGGAAATCTGGGTAGGAAAAATTTGGGGGAGCACACAAGCCATACCTCGTTGGACTCCCCTGGGTATCTATTTTTCAGAAATGTGTGGGTTTAGTAGGTTTCCCAAAATGGGCGCCTAGCCAGGTGCCAAAAACCCAGGTGACCCTCGTGCAAAACCAGGTCATTTTGTGATAGGTAATTTTGATGTCTCCTCAATAAATTTTGGACCCTTGCCTGTCACAGGTACTTGGGCCACTCACACAAGTGAGGTATCATTTAAATCGGGAAACCTGCAGGAACGCTGCACCGTACAGCAGGCATGGCATGGTGCCTAGAACGTAGGTAGTCACTGGCACACCTTTTTCTAAGGCTAGTCTACTTTAAAAAAAATCTTAATAATTCTTCTTACTGTAGCGTGCAGCTTAGTGTCATAGGGCTGCCTGTCCCTAGGCTGTCACATTCTGGAAATGGGGGTACGTGATGGTCTATCACGACCTGATCAGGCGCACAGCTTGATTGATTTACTGCCTACTTATTGCGCTGTTTTCTGCAAATAAACTTCTAAATATAAACTCTTCACACTTTTCTTTTATTTAAATGCTGATTATATTATTCATAGTTTTCACTTAAACTTCAAGATGTTTTTTTCCAAAATTAGCATCTATACACATATTGTTATTATTTCATAACAACATCCATTGTGAATCTGTGTGTTTCATAAACAAAGTTTCCACAACATTACATATTATTCATGAATATCAATGCAACATCAACGGCGATTGCTGGTTGTTTGGCCCGATGCATTTCGGGACTGGCGTCCCTTCCTCAGGGGCCACTGTAAATGAAACAATGTGATATGCTATTACACAAACAAGCTGATAAATATATACAATATTGTTCTCATAATTTTAGTTGTCAGTCCATGAGTTTACAAGCCACTAAAAAGGCTGAGTTTCCCACTGCATTTCAAATTCATTTGTGATGTTATCTGGACCATTTTCGTAGTTATGATCAAGATCATGCTTAGTGCTGCAGAGTGAAGTCACACATGCTTGCAACATACTAAAATAAGATGTACTAGAATGGCTCTAAGCATTCGAATAGGTCACATAATCTTTAATATATGGTGTACATGCAGTGATAGGTGACATATATCTTAAACATACTGTGGTGTTACCGCACAATTAAAATAACCCCACGCTAAGTCTTAAAAGAAACCGCGCTTAAAACTCCCTCTACATGCTTCTACTAAAAAACATGCAAAAAGGACATGAAAGTGCCAAACTGAAATAACTGCCAACACTGACCTTTACTAAAACCACTGAACTGTGGTTAAATTTCACAAAACCGTCACGGTGCCGAAAGTAAATCTGTAAAGTGAACAAACCCTACTGTAAGTTTGTACAAAGGCTGAGTTTGCAATGCTTATATGTAACAAACAACAAGTACCTTAGTCAGGATCATTCACCCCAGTATCTGAAACAAAGACACTAACAATCTCGGGTAAATATAAGTAAGTTAACAGACACCGAGTTTGCTAAATACGACAACACGGTAATCGAATGTTTAAACTTGTATCATCATTCGCTCACCTTGAATTCAGTTGCTAGTCCCCTCGTACGTGTCACAGTGCCGGTCAACTTTCACATTCACCTTACGGGTGTATCGCGTATATTTAAATCAAAGTAACAAGTCACCAAAAGTGACAAGAGACTACTCAAACGCGTGAATCATGGCGGCCATATTAGGATAGGTATTTTGATCCTCTCATGGAGGTAACGGCGGCCATAATAAAACAACCGGATTAAGAGACTGAAATAGATACTCAAAACTACTCAAAGAATACGTTCGATTACGACGGTCTCAATGTGCAACAAATATGTAAACCCAAGTGGATGTGACATCAGTCATCTAAACCAAACACAAAAAGCATGTGCTCAGTGCTGTAGGATATATATTGTGCTTAGTGATGTTGAACATATATTAATAGTGACCGAATTAAAATTTACTGTCAGTGCAAATAATTCAATGAGTCGAGGCACAAAAATAACATGTGTCACTGATAATACTAGTGTAACTTTCTTACATTATTCAGTTTAAAGTAACATTTTTAAGTCCTAATTCAACAAATATTCAAGTTGCTCCCTCCTCACATTGCATGTACAAGTTTTAAAATAGCAAACAGATCTTAATACCTGACTCCAGAAACTACAGGCACCTATAAGCTACCCTGTGTGTGACTATGCTAACATTTATGTGCTTATGCCACAAGTAAAGAGAGGCTGCATACACTACCCTTGAGATCAAAGAAAACAGGTCCAGTTTGTCATTTAAACCAAACGGTTCCATGGTTTGATATTTTTTTATCAAAATCACCTCTCGTAATTAGAACTGGTGAGAGTCCCTTCCTTCCTTGCTCTCTATTTTTTCAATCACCATGAACAGTACTTGGGAGATGTTATGATGGTGTCTAAGCCAATGTACTACTAGGTTAGAGTTGGTATTTTCATTCTGAATCATACATTTGTGTTCTCCGATTGTTATTTTAATTTTCCTCTCGGTTTTCCCAATATACATCAGTCCACAAGGACATTTGATGCTGTATATTACAAAACTTGAGTTACAATCTGCTGTAAATTTTAGCATGTTTTTTTCTCCCATTCTAGGGTGGGTCACAAAATTTTGTTGCATGACATTATTACAATGGATGCACTTGTTGCACTTTCTCATGCCTCTTTACTGAGTGTTGTCTACTGATTTTATCTGGGTGAGCTTTTCTTTCAAGTTGAAGCTTCTTGTGTACGCAAAGATTGGTCTTTCTTGGAAGATATTATTAAAATCATTATCATTCTGGAGCAGTTCCCATCTTTTCAAAATGATTTTTTAATGTTAGGTGATCTGGTAGAGAATTTCGATACAAAAACATTGCGTTTGCTGGTTATTGATTTAGGTTTTGTTGTTAACAATTCTTCACGATTGATGGTTCCTGCACGATCCTCAGCTCTATCAATACATTTTGCCGGATATCGTCAGTCCAGAAATCTCCTTCTTAATCGATCTAAATCCTGTTGGTACGTTTCTGGTGTGGATGAAATACTTTTGCCCCTCAGCATCTGAGAAAATGGAAGATTGTTGATAAGTTGAGGCGAATGAAAACTCTGATATAAAAGTGTATTGTTACGATCAGTGGTTTTCACAAATGTTTGTGTCTGGATTCCACATTCCTTTTTCATGACTTTAACATCCCTGAAGGATAATTCTTCATGATTCATTTGGTAAGTGAATTTAATCCTTAGGTTCCTGTTATTCAAAATCTTTATGTTATTTTCCAATGCTGTTCTGGTGCCAATTCAAATTAGAAATATATCATCGATGAATCGACGATACAGGACTAGTTCCTTTTTCCAATCATCTTTGGACAAAATGTATTCTTCTTCAAAAAACGCCATAAATATATTGGCTCCTCCAAATCCCACATTGGTACCACTTATTTGTAAGAAATAATCCTCTTCAAAACAAAAATAGCTATGCTGAAGGCAAAATAATAACAATTCAAGCAGAAAAACTGTATTGGCTCCCATGTTGTCCATTTGTAGTACAGCCCATTCAACTGCCTCAATTCCTTCTTTGAGAGGGGTGGACGTGTTCAAAGAGGTTACATCTATGGTACACATAATCCACTGTTGACTGTCAATGGTATCCAGATTGTTTAAATGGTTAAAAAAATCAGTGGTGTCTTTGATGTTGGTTTTCCACACAAAGCTTTGTAAGAAAAAACCAATGTATTTTCCCAACGGTTCAAATATAGAGCCCACTCCTGAGACGATAGGTCTGAAGGGGGGGGTCAGTCGGATTTTTATGAACTTTTAGTGGCATATACATATGCGGTCGTTTAGGGTTAAGTTTAGTCAAGTACTGTTTAGTTTTGATGGAGATCCAATCCATTGTTTTCGCGTGTTCCAAAATTTGTTCCAAAACTTTAGTTATTTCATTGGTGGGATCTGTTTCCAATCAATCATAATACTTTATTCGATATAAATATCATTAAAGTACAAACATACATGCATTATGACAAGGAAAAAAAGAAGATTAGAAAGGGACGATTTATAGCTATTTCATCCTGTTAAAAACACATTAAAAGACAATAAAAAGCGAATATATACAAGTTAAAATCAAGGTATTTACAACATCCTCTCAGATTTTAGCGGAAGTGCACACACAAGGATTCAGTTCCTACAGGCTCTAAACATTTTTTTTTTAGTTTAGCAACTTGGGGCGGATAAACCAAGCACTTGACAGATATTTAGCAACTCGGCATACGACAACTAAAGAGCTTGTGTCAGTTACGAGAATGCGGAGAGCAACTCTAAAATCTCTGACCCCTAGCAGCAAGCATACCGGTTTGAACCATTTTGCTCTCGCATTCTTGTATGCTTTACATCCAAACAAGAAATGCGGTAAGGATTAATTTTTACATGGGCAGCATGGACAGGAGCCAGCTGTGGCCCACCTTCCTTTCCAACCTTCCACAAATTTGTTGAGTGGAAGTGTCCCGTATCTCATTTTTAGAAAAATGGCTCTATCTTTGGATTTTTTAATAAAATCTGAGGGGTTCAAACCTCATAATGGGCTTATGCTCTAGGAATTGAGCGGTCAGGGCTCCCCATTTTGTGTTCCTGAGTTCCTCAGTCTGGCACCACTCCCAGTAAATCTTCTTAACTACTTGTTTTGGCGGAGGCAACTGTGTAGTCCAAAATTCCGCCAATCCAAGCTTTGTGACCATCTGTTTAAGTTTGGTTAGCCACTGGATCTTATTCGCACCATTTAGTGCGATAAGTTCGTCCAATACCAGAGCGTAATTTGCTAGTCCTGGGGTCCTCCGCAGGCGCACTCAGAACAGCAAAGGACGGAGACAAACTATATCAGATATTGGGCGTTTGCCCATATCGTGAAGAAGAGGCTTCAAGGGGGTGGAGATGGGGAGAGAAACTAAATCCCTTAAAAACTTATTTTCCGCTCTAGTCAGATCTATTATGTTTTCACTACCCCAAAGTTCAGATCCATAAACTGCGGAAGCCAGTGCTTTTCCTTCGTAACCTGCAAGCGCAGGGGCAATAGGCCTGCTTGCAGACATGCGCTGGCTCCTCAGAATGGCACCCGACACTCTCTTCAGATTTATTAACATCTTGGAAATATGGGAGTCCCATTTAATTTTGTTGTTCAACCTAATTCCCAGGTAGTCAAAATTCTCCACCACTTCCAGTGAAATACCATCAAAAGTAATGTTAATTTTGTTTGGCTTATTTGAAGGGGGCAGGACCATTAACTTAGTTTTAGATGTATTGATGGTCAGCCCACGTTCCTCACAGAACAAACTGAATCTATTCAGCCGTTTCTGGAGTCCGGAAGGAGTTTTAGAAAGCAAGAGCGTATCGTCTGCGAAGAGGAGTGTAGGTGTTTCCACTAAAAGATAGGTGGATTCATCAGTAAGCTGTTCTTTAACTTTTTGATGGTAGTATGTCGTGTCCATGATTATGAGGGCACCCCCATTGTCTGCTCGTTGGTATGTAAGATCCTTTTAATTGGCCAATTGTTGTAGTGTTCTCCTCTCTTCTTTAGAAAAATTAGAGTGTTTGGTGTTGGAAAAATCAAGAGAGCGTAGATCTTGAAGAACCAGTGTTTCAAATAAGTCAATAGTTTTGTGTGGAGTAGGTGGTTTGAACTCAATATATTCTCGAGGTTCTGGTGTAGTGGTTTCCGGTAGTACGTTATAAAAAAATGCCTTAATTTGATGTTTCTCATAAATCTTAAAAAATATATCTCAGTTTCTGGCAGGTTGGAGTTATACGTTGGCACAAATGATGTGCCTTAGTTAAGAATATCGATTTGTTTTTTGGTCAACTGGAATGACAAAATGTTGATCACTATGTACTTTGACTCCGAAGATTCGGTTTTCCCTTTTCTTTTGGTTTGTCCTCGCCTGGTTTTTGAATGTTTCAACTTGTTTTTTGGGTTATTTGATCCGGTGGTTGTGATGGCTGTTGACCCTTGGATAAAAAAGATTCTGCTGCTTTGACTGGACGTTGTTGTGTTATTTCAGTGCTCACTGGTTGATGGGGCTGATGGGTCTTCTACTTGTAAAGGAGCTCTAGATGCTGAACCTCACGGTCAGATACTACACTGTCATCTGAAGATGTATATTGTTTTTTGGTAGGACGATGTTGAGAGTACATTTCGGCCCAGGCGTAAACCTAATTTAAACGGTAATCTAACGTATCTCGTTTGAATTTTCTTAATTTTCTCTCTTGTAAATCATTGCCGTAGCTCTCTAGTTTGATATTGATTTGTTCGAGGTTCTTAGACCATTCATCAGAATCCATCCATCCTGAAAGATCTCTTTGGATGTTAAAGATATCTTCCTCCAATTCTTTTATTCATTTAGATAGTTCTTCTACGATTAAAAGGATAAGATCAAGAGAGCATTTATTAAGTACCGCATGCCATTTTTCCATAAAAATCTTGTTGTATTGTAGGCGAAAGAGAAGAGGTTTTATTGCCAGCCTTAACCCTCTGGGGATATGTTGATGCTTATGATATTGAATAAGCATGGATGAATGGAGCCTTTGGTTCAGTTCTCAACGCATGATAAATCCTAAATGTTTCAGTTGTTGAATTGTAGAGCCTTGGTGGGACTCAAAAGATTTTGTGGCTTTAATAAGAGCGTACATTTCTGTTGCCTGTTCATTGGTGTATGCTTTAGTTTGTGCGCGGTTTTCAGTCGTGTTCGCTATACTGTCAAACAAAGCCATTTATTCACTGGCGGGTGCTGGTGACCAAAGGAGGCAGTTAAAGAACAAAACTGGCTAGAACGTAGTTAGTGACTAGCACACCTTTTTCTAAGGCTAGTCTACTTTAAAAAAAAATCATAATAATTCTTCTTAAGGTAGCGTGCAGCTTGGTGTCATTGGGCTGCCTGTCCCTAGGCTGTCAAATTCTGAAAATGGGGGTACGTGATGGTCTATCATGACCTGACCAGGCGCACAGCTTGATTGGTTTATTGCCTACTTATTGTACTGTTTTCTGCAAATAAACTTCTGAATATAAACTCTTCACACTTTTCTTTTATTTAAATGCTGATTATATTAATCATAGTTTTCACTTAAACTTCAAGTTTTTTTATTCCAAAATTAGTATCTATACTTCTATTGTTATTAATTCATAACAACATCCATTGTGAATCTGTGTGTTTCATGAACAAAGTTTCCACAACGTTACATATTATTCATGAATTTCTTTTTCTTTTAGTTAAACTTTTTTTATTTTGCAGAACAAATAAAAGACAGTGGTGGTCACACATCAGGCACATTTGCATTGCATCATATACATATGTGGAGTTTACAGGAAACAGCAGGAAAGTCGATGAAACATTAACATACATGGGTGTAGATCTTTGCCTTTTCGGCATCAAGGTTCTTGGTCAATTTGTTCGTCAATGGGAGCAAGTACAGGCGCCTCACATATATTCCCCCGGTACTCATTCCAATTAGACCACACCGCTATCCATTTCCTAGGGCACCCCTTGCCACATATACCGTTTTTTCCTGTACCATGCTCCAGTCCATATCTTTCTTCCACTCTCTTAGGGTTGGTGGGGTAGGAGACCCCCACAGCCTCGCAATGTTCCTTTTTGCTATTACTAAGCCCAGTATCACCCACAGTTTGCCTTTCGCTGAAAGATCTGACGGCTCCCAGATGTTGAGGAGGCACCGTTTCGCCTCAGGGCGCAGTTCCACTCCCCACACCTCCCTCATACAGTTGAGCACCCGAGACCAGTAGGTTTGTATTTCCCTACATTCCCAGAGTATGTGTAGAAATGTGCCTGTCTCCCCGCATCCCCTGCGACATAGTCCATCTTCACTTCGCCCCATCAGCACTAGCCGAGTGCCCGAAATGTATACCCTGTGTAAGATTTTTAGCTGGATCAAGCACAGTTTGGCCGATATCGCTATCTCCTTGGGGGACGCTAACGCCTCTCTTCATTCTTCTTCCTCAATCACGAGTCCTTCTGCCTCCCACTTCCCCTTAAGCGGTAATTGTGGGTATGGTGTATGATTAATAAGCTTTTTGTACGTGAGCGATATGGCTTTCTTCGGGAGATGCCCATCGAGAAGTCTGTCTTCAAGTGGCGAAGATTCAGGGAGCTGCGTCCCGGGAGTGATATTAGCCTGTAGTGTATGTCTAACCTGCATGTAACGAAAATGTTCGGTGCGGGCTAGGTCATAAGTTTGCTGGAGGGTATGGAACGACACTACCCCGCTTGGGCCCCATAAGTCTCTGATGTGCGATATGCCAATAAGGTCCCAGTTTCGAAACCCCTTGGTGCGACTAGGCGTACCCAATGTCTCTGAAGCCCACAGCGGGGTCGCCTGAGTGAGTTTTCCCACCTATCCCAGCTTCTTCTGAACTATTTGCCGTATCTGGACTGAGTGTTTAGTGGGCCCTGTGAGGCGATACAGTCCTGGTCTGGAGTATAGAGCAGCTTCGAAGTTTACACCTGGAAGGAGCCACCTGTCCATCTCATAGCCCTGGTCATTTCCGCCGCTGTATGTGCCCTGATTAATGGCCGACAAGTGCGCCGCCCAGTCATACTTCCGGATGTCTGGGAGCGCTATGCCCCAGTCAAACCATCCCAGTGTGAGCTTTTGGAGAGCGATCCGGGGGACTCCAGTCCAGAGAAGGTCTCTTTGAGTCGCCTCGATCGTGGCAAAATACCCTTGAGGAACAATGTCCGGGTGGTTTTGGAGGGCGTATAGAAACCGTGGCAGCGCCATCATTTTAAACAGCGCTGCCCTGCCCAGCAGTGACAACAGAAGATTCTTCCAAGTTGTTGCGTCTCTCTGGAGTCGCCGCAAGGGCGGAAGGAGATTCCGCTCATATTGTGTGGCCCTATCCTTAGAAATAAAGATTCCCAAGTACGTAAAACCATTGTTAACTATCTGGATCGGGCAGTCAGTAGGTGTCTCTGGGGGAGCCCCATTAAGGACATATAGGAGGGATTTCCCCCAATTAATACTATAACCGGAGTATTCTCCGAATCTCTTAAAGATGTCCAAGGCATTGGCCAGAGATTCACGTGGTTCTGTGAGGTATAGGAGGATGTCGTCCGCATAAAGCGAGATTCGGTCCTCCCATCCAGCGGTCCATTTTATCCCTTTCAGAGTGGACGTCTGTCTAATCCATGCTGCCAACGGCTCCAAGGAGAGAGCAAAGAGCAGTGGCGAGAGAGGACACCCCTGACTCGTCCCTCTCTCAAGTGCGAAAACTTCTGAGAGTTTATTGTTGTCGACAATTTGGGCTAGCGGTTCCGTGTAGAGCAATCGTATCCAGCTAAGGTAATTCGGGCCGAATCCTAGTTGTCGGAGAACAGCCATCATGAATGGCCACTCAAGCGTGTCGAATGCCATTGCTGCGTCCAGTGACACCACCACTGTATCTTCGCGCAGTTTATGGCAGCATCCGAGCACCCCGTGGAAGCGGTGCAGATTGAGCGCCGTGTTGCGGTGTGGCACAAAGCCTGATTGGTCTGGATGCACCAGGGTATGTATGACAAGCTTAAGTCTATTGGCCAGCACCTTGGCAAGAAGTTTCGGCTCAGTGTTGAGCAACGATATTGGTCTATATGAGGCACAAAACTCTCTCGGTTTCCCTGCCTTGGGAATAGCAACGATGGTGGCTATGCGTTGGTCTCTAGGCAATGTCCATTGCTCCCGACTGTCTTCAAACATTCGTTTCCGGTGTGCCCCAAGGCTATCGGGTTTGAGTTTGTAGAGCTCTACTGGAAGGCCATTAGGCCCCAGAGCCTTTCCGGGCTGGAGATCGTGGTTAGCTTTGACTATCTCTTCCACTGTCAATCGTGCGTCCATATTTCCCTGCTCTTCCTCCGAAAGAGTGGGGAGGACAATGTCATTCAAGAAGGCTGCCGAGTCTTCCTCTGTCCTCCTTGATCTCCTAGTATACACCTTTTTGTAGTGGGATGCAAACTCTTTAACAATGTCATGCGGCTCCATAATAACTACCCCATCGTCTACCCTGAGTTCAGCCACTACCTTCTGCGTCTGCTGTTTATTGTCTAGCCATGCTATTAATTTACCTGCCTTGTCACCTTGGTCATAAAGTCTGCCCTCCCTATCCCTCGCCAACATCCTAGCAGCGTCTGAAGCCAGGTCCTTGTATTCTGCTGTCTTCAATTGGAGCCGGTGGATCGCTTTGGGGTTCCCGTCTATCTGCACACTCGCCTCAAGTGTTCGCAGGTTGGTCTCTAAGGTAATTAAGTGTGCCTCTCGCTCCCTGCGGCGTCCCGCAATTAGCGAGAGAGCCTCCTCCCTTACTATTCATGAATTTCAATGCAACATCAACGGCGATTGCTGGTTGTTTGGCCCGATGCATTTCGGGACCGGCGTCCCTTCCTCAGGGGCCACTGTAAATGAAACAATGTGATATGCATTACAAAAAACAAGGTGATTAACATATACAATATTGTTCTCATCTTTTTAGTTGTCAGTCCATGAGTTTACAAGCCACTAAAAAGGCTGAGTTTCCCACTGCATTTCAAATTAATTTGTGATGTTATCTGGACCATTTTCGTAGTTATGATCTAGATCATGCTTAGTGCTGCAGATTGAAGTCACACGAGCTTGCAACGTACTAAAATAAGATGTCCAAAGATGATTGGAAAAGGGAACTAGTCCTGTATCGTCGATTAATCGATGATATATTTCTAATTTGGAGTGGCTCCAGAACAGCATTGGAAAATAACAAAGATTTTGAATAACAGGAACCCAAGGATTAAATTCACTTACCAAATGAATCATGAACAATTATCCTTACGGGATGTTAAAGTCATGGAAAAGGAATGTGGAATCCAGACACAAACATTTGTGAAAACCACTGATCGTAACAATACACTTTTATATCAGAGTTTTCATTCGCCTCAACTTATCAACAATCTTCCATTTTCTCAGATGCTGAGGAGAAAAAGGATTTCATCCACACCAGAAACGTACCAACAGGATTTAGATCGATTAAGAAGGAGATTTCTGGACCGAGGATATCCAGCAAAATGTATTGCTAGAGCTGAAGATCGTGCAGGAACCATCAATTGAGAGGAATTGTTAACAACAAAACCTAAATCAACAACCTGCAAACTCAATGTTTTTGTATCGAAATACTCTACCAGATCACCTAACATTAAAAAAATCATTTTGAAAAGATGGGAATTGCTCCAGAATGATAATGATTTTAATAATATCTTCCAAGAAAGACCAATCGTTGCGTACACAAGAAGCTTCAACTTGAAAGAAAAGCTCACCCAGATAAAATCAGTAGACAACACTGTAATGTAATGTAATGTAATGTAAAATGTAATGTAAAAAATTCTTATAAAGCGCAACTTACACCGGACGGTTTCTTGGCGCTGTACACTCAGTACAGAGGCATGAGAAAGTGCAACAATTGCACCCATTGTAATAATATCATGCAAAAAAAAATTGTGACCCACCTTAGAACGGGAGAAAAAAACATTCTAAAATTTACAGTAGATTGTAACTCAAGTTTTGTAATACACAGCATCAAATGTCCTTGTAGACTGATGTATATTCGGAAAACCGAGAGGAAAGGTAAAATAAGAATCGGAGAACACAAAAGTATGATTCGGAATGAAAATACCAACTCTAACCTAGTAGTGCATTGGCTTAGACACCCTCATAACATCTCCCAAGTACGGTTTATGGTGATTGAAAAAATAGAGAACAAGGAAGGAAGGGACTCTCGCCAGTTCTTATCACAACAAGAGGTGATTTTGATTAAAAAATATCAAACCATGGAACCGTTCGGTTTAAATGACAA
Organism: Lissotriton helveticus; assembly: GCF_964261635.1. Taxonomy (NCBI): domain Eukaryota; kingdom Metazoa; phylum Chordata; class Amphibia; order Caudata; family Salamandridae; genus Lissotriton; species Lissotriton helveticus. Next base: position 707,390,220 of record NC_136071.1, read on the forward strand.
ACTGGACCTTAGCTGTTTTCTTTGATCTCAAGAGTAGTGTATGCAGCCTCTCTTTACTTGTGGCATACGCTCATAAATGTTAGCATAGTCACACACAGGGTAGCTTATAGGTGCCTGTAGTTTCAGGAGTCAGGTTTTAAGATCTGTTTGGCATTTTAAAACTTGTACATGCAATGTGAGGAGGGAGCAACTTGAATTAGGACTTAAAAATGTTACTTTAAACTGATTAATGTAAGAAAGGTACACTAGTATTATCAATGACACATGGTATTTTTGTGCCTTGACTCATTGAATTATTTTCACTGACAGTGAATTTTAATTCGGTCACTATTAATATATGTTCAACATCACTAAGCACAATATATATCCTACAGCACTGAGCACATGCTTTTTGTGTTTGTTTAAGATGACTGATGTCACATCTACTTGGGTTTACATATTTGTTGCACATTGAGACCGTCGTAATCGAACGCATTCTTTGAGTAGTTTTGAGTATCTATTTCAGTCTCTTAATCCGGTTGTTTTAATATGGCCGCCGTTACCTCCATGAGAGGATCAAAATACCTATCCTAATATGGCCGGCGTGATTCACGCGTTTGAGTAGTCTCTTGTCACTTTCTGTGACTTGCTACTTTGATTTAAATATACGCGATACACCCGTCAGGTGAACGCGAAAGTTGACCGGCACTGTGACATCTACGAGGGGACTAGCAACTGTATTCAAGGTGAGCGAATGATGATACGAGTTTAAACATTCGATTACGGTGTTGTTGTATTTAACAAACTCGGTGTCTGTTAACTTACTTATATTTACCCGAGACTATTTGTGTATTTTGTTTCAGATACTGGGGTGAATGATCCTGACTAAGGTACTTGTTGTTTGTTACATATAAGCATTGTTCAGCAGCTTGCAAAATCAGCTTTGGACAAACTTACATTAAGGTTTGTTCACTTTACAGATTTCTTTTCGGCACCGTGACGGTTTTGTGAAATTTAACCACAGTTCAGTGGTTGTAGTAAAGGTCAGTGTTGGCAGTTATTTCAGTTCGGCACTTTCATGTCCTCTTTGCATGTTTCTTTATTAGAAGCATGTAGAGGGAGTTTTAAGCGCAGTTTCTTTTCAGACTTAGCGTGGGGTTATTTTAATTGTTTGGTAACACCACAATATGTTTGAGATATATGTCACCTATCACTGCATGTACACCATATACTAAAGATGATGTGACCTATTCTAATGCTTAGAGCCATTCTAGTGCATCTTATTTTAGTACTTTGCAAGCATGTGTGACTTCACTCTGCAGCACTAAACATGATCTTGATCATAACTACGAAAATGGTCCAGATAACATCACAAATGAATTTGAAATGCAGTGGGAAACTCAGCCTTTTTATTGGCTTGTAAATGCATGGACTGACAACTAAAATGATGAGAACAATTTAGTGTATGTTAATCAGATTGTTTTTGTAATAGCATATCACATTGTTTCATTTACAGTGGCCCCTGAGGAAGGGATGCCGGTCCAGAAATGCATCGAGCCAAACAACCAAAAATCGCCGTTGATGTTGCATTGAAATTCATGAATAGTATGTAATGTTGTGAAACACACAGATTCACAATGGATGTTGTTATGAATTAATAACAATATGTGTATAGATACTAATTTTGGGAAAAAAACTTGAAGTTTAGGTGAAAACTATGAATAATATAATCAGCATTTAAATAAAAGAAAAGTGTGAAGAGTTTATATTTAGAAGTTTATTTGTAGAAAACAGTGCAATAAGTAGGCAATAAATCAATCAAGCTGTGTGCCTGGTCAGGTCGTGATGGCATGGTGCCTGCCACACGGTACAGGGATGTTTAATCTCTGCATTTTTTCCATGGCGGTATGGGCTGCGAGTGGCAGCACACGCCACAATAGAAAAAATACAGGATCCTCCGCCAACACGGCGGTCAGAATGTAATCTCGTAAGTGGGACTTCCGACTCCTTGTCGGGCGGTCCCGGTTCCGCTACAGTGCAGGTTGGACGCGTGTCCAACCTGCACCGTAATCAGCCCCTTAGTTCCCTGTCCTAAAATTAAAGAAGAAAAATGGTATAAGGGGACAGGGTAGGGATACCTGAAGGAGCCACTCGGGCCAAAAAAGAAAACAAATTAGCAAAAAAGGCGGCAATCCTATTGGAGTCCAGCAGGATTGAGGAGATAAACCAACAAAATTGCAGTTGGGCTACTTTTTCTCTGTTTATGCCCTTGGGGGAACACCCAGTGGTTGTATTCCTAAAAGGGAGGGGGCCCTCCTCCCTGAGCCTCTAAAGGCCCCGGCGAGCTCCTAATCGGGCCAGAAATGTAACATAATGGTGAGGGGGCCATACAGCCCCCTCCCGAGCCTCTAAAGGCCCCAGGGAGCCCACCCCCGGAGCCAAAATTTAACAAAATGGGGAGAGGGCCATGAGCCCCCCTCCCTGTGCCTCAAAAGGCCTGGAGGAGCCTACCTCCGAGTCAAAATCTAAGAAAATGGGGCGGGGCAGAGCAGTCCTCCTCCCCAAGCCATTAAAGGTCCAGAGAGTCCACCCCTGGGGCAGATTACTTTAAGTGAGGAGTGACACATGCCCCCGCCCCCCGGAGACATTAATGGCTCTGGGTTCTCCCTCCCCTGGGGCTGGTTCACTAGCTATGTCCCTGGGAGCCCACCCCGGGACATTGTTGTGTCCCTGCCCGCACCAGCGCAGGTAGTAGGGAAACCTGTGTTAGCTCTCGCGTGACAAAGCATTTTTGAATTTCCAGCCAAGTGGGAGCAAACACCAAGTACACTCCCAGTGGGCAGGAGCTTTAAATATGCTCCTGCCCGCTGGGGACGGACTTTTGATCTGTTCCCTGACTGCTTCATAGCCAAATATTGCTCCTGCCTGGAGGGTGAAGAATTAGCAGCTGCTCCCTCGGGTTGGAGCAACACTGGGTCCCAATGTATGCAGGTTCAAGCTGGCACCACAAGGCCTTAGGACTCCTCCCATGGCCTCCAAGGAGAGTATGGTGGGTGCCCTGGGTGGGCACCCACTTTTTAGAAATACGAGCCCCGAGGGATGGGTCCGATGATAGCTCAGAAGGGCAGCCCCCTTCCCATTAATAAAATGCACATCTCTGGGGTATAGGGTCCCGAGGGCGCAAAGATTCTTGGGGAAGTGGGCCGCATGCAGGGCCGGACTGGTGATGCCGGGCACCGGGCAAACCCCCGGTTGGCCAGAAGGGTGGGGGCCGGTTTTGTTACTGGGGGCCAGTTTTGTGTCAAAATCGGCCCCCAGTATCAAAATCAGAAGGCCACCATCAGTGACAGTCTCCTGCTCTTCACTCTGACCTCTGTGCAAGGAAAAAGCATCTTTTTACCCCCTGCACAGAGGTCAGACCGCACACGCACTACTAAATTCAAGCAACAATGCACTTTTGTTTGAATGTAGTAGTGTGTGTGCGGTGCCGCATAGACTTTTGGTGCCACCATGTAGGCAGTGCATGCACACCATCGAGGAGGACTAGAGCAGCCACACTCCGCCAATAACAGCGCAGATCATTGGTCCGACACACGCAGCGCAACACGGGAGCTGGACCAATGATTTATGCCACCTCCGACATCGCAGCAAAGTAGATAATAGTGCCTGTGTCTCCTCCTCGAGAAGCAGCAAAGTCCTGAGCAGATCACCACCACAGTATAAACTGTATGTAAGTAATAAAAAAAGTTGTACTGTCATGTTTGGGCAAAATGTATCACATGTACAGAAGCGCGCGCTGCGCTGTCTGTGGATATAAAGACCAATGGGCAAAAAAGCAGGTAAGGGGCGAGGGTAGTGTGATTCAAGAGTAAGGGCGGAGAGAAGAGCAAAGAAAAATCATTCAGATTCTCTGCGAGTGCAGAGGGGAAAGGGCGGTAGATGGGTGACTCAATAGAAGCATGCATTGGCCCAATTATTTTGAAAGGGACTTGTATAGTAGTTAGCAAAGTGCTCTCAATAAATGATAATAAATGATTCAGAGAGAAGGAAGTGTGAAATATAAATCCTATTTAACGTAAAGATTAATAGAGAGGAAATATGAAACTAAATGATAGACGCAAAGGCCGGAAAGGGGGTGATTTGTGGTGGGAAATGTGCAAAGGATACGAAGAAATGGTTTTAAGAGCACGTTCAAATAAGTGTTATGACAGCAACCCCATGACATCCCAAAAAGACACAGGGGTAAAAAAGAGATACTGAGTGAGGACCAATAAACCACCTAATACTTGGTAACAGAGGTCCTGTACTTCAGCCCCATAGGCCTCTTCAGTTCGAATTGAATCTAACTTGTGACCTGGCTGCCCATCATCTCACCAGCCAGCAAGTGATGAGTGACCCTGACCTTGCGCTTTTCACTCTCTGGTCCAGGGACAAACAAAGAGTCGTCATATTATGATGATGCTTGTGAGGCAGGGCTATAGGTGGGATTTAAAAAATGGGTCTCTCAAAGGGGAGTGCCCGATATAATTAAGGGCGTGGCTTAAAAACAGAAAGGCTAAAAAACTGTGCTTAGAATAGTGTGCCACCCAACTGGTATTTTGCTGTTTCTGTCATTGCATCCAGATATGTACAGTGGCGTAACAAAGGCCCCTGCAGCCCCTGCGGTGCAGGGGGCCCCAAGCTCCAGGGAGGGCTCCAGCACAGTACTGGGCCTGACTCTGGGACTAGTTAGTTTGATGCGGTCATACACCTTGCACGCAGTGATGACACTATGCACCGAGGCGTGCCATTAAAATGCCCTCTGAGGCTCGGGTTCGCACTACCCCAGCTTCTGCATGTGTTCACATTTGGTGCTTGCTGCCCCACTAGCTGCGTGGTCTTCAGGATGGGGGAAGGGTGTGTCAGTCATGCGCAGTGTAATCTACATGTACAACAGCACCAGTGGTCTGCGCCTGCTACCAAAACTACAAGGTTGGGTGAGTACTGCTACATCCAGTTGAAAAGGCACGGTATTTATCACCGTGTGGTCAATACCACACACACTGAATGCGCAGGTATATGAAGTGTATTTTAAAGAGGACGGTTTATTATTACACTGTGTGGTCATGCTTTTGCTAGCTATGTGTATAGTACACGGTGTGATTGTGTTCTGACAGGAGTCCGTTTCCACTTTGTGAGCATGCTCTTCATGGGGGCGGTGAGGGGACCCTCTGGCATCTAATCCTGGTCACTTGTGCCGAGCGATGGTGAGTGGCACCCTTCTTGGACAGGGGGAAACCCACTGAGCTGCATTGCCTCTAGGGACCCACATATCCTGCTGTATTACACAGACCCAAGACCGAGGACCCTCCAAGGTCTATCTCAGAACCGAGCATTCCTCCTGAATAAAGACACAAGGGAGCGCCGTGTCAAAAGAGTGCATCCTTCCAGCTAGGTCTCCCTTGTTAAAAGTTCACACCGGGCCACTGTATTTGGTATTTAAGTAAATGCTAAACCAGATAAAAAACAATGCTCCTGGCGAGTTAAACTCTCGCACATGACGTCTGCGGTAATCTGCAGGGCACCAATTGGAATCTTAACTAGGCCAATTTGGTGACCATCGTTCTAAGGTTGGTCGGTTGATTAAAACTAATCCTTGTTGTGAACAGAGTTTAGAAATGGCAGGAGTGAAGTGGAAATCTGTAAATATAAAATATCGTATTAGTGCTGCAAAATTCCATCCGTATTCATTGAAATTTAAGTTTACCCTCTCCTTTCAGGGTTTATGCATATTAATTTTGTGCCCCGACAAAGTTCTATTTTTCCACATGCTTGTAAACGTGCACATACACGTGTGCATGTGGTTGACTGTCAGGTTGTTGCAGTACGCTAAAATAAAAACATTACATTTATTGCGTAGATACATGCACAAATAAACATTTATATAAAGAAATCTCCTCTCGTTTTAAGCTCCTGTTGCTTCCAGTCTGCTCTGATAGTCTTTTTTTCAAAAATTAAAGGTCACTCAAAAGAAGTCATAGTTTTAGGATATTTGTAGTTCCTAAAAATAAATATAGGCAAGGAAATACTTTGTTTCCCATTTGTATTTTTATGTAAACATCAGTAAAAGAGGGAAAGTGGGAATGTTAGCTATAGATACTAAATGTAACGTTTACCAGTGTATTGACTTCGGAAAAATGAAGGGCAGAGTTGGCCCTGCTGGGGTTTGAATCATAGTTTGCAGGTCATGCCAGTGTCAACAGTCGGATAGTACCCTGATCACCTACTAGGGTAGGTTGCTACTCTATTGGATGTTTTCTTTGGCTAATGCACCAGACTTTGGCCTCTGTACTCACAAAATATGACATAAAACAGTACAGAAAAGGTCTACTGTCATCCACTGACGTGTACCCAGTTAAACAACTTATTGCATTAGCGCAGCAAGGATGCCTGAGACCCTGGTGCAAGCAAGGAAAATGTCCCCTTTGGCTGCTGTTTTGGTAGTAAATACAGCAATTGTCAGGGTTCAATGGCCCGCTAAAGGCACTGTGCCTGGTGCCACTGCACCTGCTGCACAAATGGTAACTACACCGCTGGCTGCTTGGTGAGGAACTGCAAAGTATACTCACTGTGTAAGCAGCACCCAGGAGACAAGGGACAGCAGCCACTGAGCATGCTCACTTTTGTGCAGCAGAAGGGGAGAGCTGCAGCCTTGGAGGGGAGCTGCTGGTGCATTCACTGGGTGAGCAGCTCCCCAGCAGAGTTGCTGGCACCACCCCATAGACAGGAGAGATTCAAATGATAATGACTAAATGGCACTACTGGGCATGATGACCTGATTGCAAGATGGCCACCTCCCAAAGTCTCGCTAATCCGGATGGGGGAAATCACACCCTTTTTTGGAGTGCTCCCCTGCTTTTCTCTTCAGGCTGAACTGCTCGTACTGTGACTCTACACATTGAGAAGTCACAAGTGGTTGCTTAGTGAATGTGTTTGTGTGTGTAATTGCATCAAAATCACTGTATTGAGTTTAGCAGCCACATGCATGCAGTTTGTTCGTTCTCTGTATTATGGAGCTGCAGAAAAGCCAGGACTGATTCTCTTTGCACAAACAATCAGGGGCCTGTAGCCTGAAGTTCAAGGAAGAGGTCAACATCACTTTCCTAAATGAATATGTGTGGTGGGCTACACACAGTAGAGCTTTAAAGACCAAAACGAGGAATATGGTTCAGACCTGCTTCTCTTTCTGGACTTAGGATAATGGGCCACCAAACCAGTTTGGGGTTGACCAGCATTATTTCTATGGGGGGACGGGAGAGCGAGAGCGGGGAGGGGGATATAAATGAGCTTCAAAAGGATTGTTACATTTTCTCCATTAACTTTTGCAACATTTTAAAAGCTTCAAACTAACCACTGACTTTATAGAGCTTTAGCTATAAGTGAGAACCCTGCAGTAAACTGGGGAGTGGCTCTGGTGGAGGATCAGAGTATGAACATCTTCACCCTCAACAAGGTTTGCTATATCTGAGCATGTTTGAGGTGGAAGCTGCAGGTTTACACTGACATACTTCACACGATGAAGTATACTGCCAGCCACATTTGGGACAAGACCTGGACATAGACCCCGAAGTAGTAGAAAACAGTAAAGGTCATGTGTGCTATTGTCCGTCAGAGCCTACACTTCTGAGGGCTGTCCAGAGACAGAGCACAGCTGGAAGTACGAACACATCGGGAAGACAGACATCCCACAAATGTACATGGTGCAGAACATGGAAGCAAAGCCAAGGGCGTGACACAAGCATATCCCCTTCCACTCTGAGGCCAATTAATATCTCTGCGATATGGGAGACTCAGGGGGCCCCTCATTACATTCTGCAGGGGGCCCCACCATTTTGCGTTACGCCCCTGGATATATATATACATATAGTGCAACAAATAACATTATACCGCAACAAGCTATTGGCTTTGTCAATGCTTGTTAGTTGCATAAGAAAATCTGTTGAAAAATGCATTGTTTTGGCCTTTCTGTCTCCAAAACTTTCTTGTGGGGAGAACCCCACAAACCCCTCTAGTAGTTATCAGGCTCGCTCATTGAGCTTGCTCGCTACACACCTTTAGGGGCTGGTCTGACTAATACTTTGTGCTCTCTGTTTCACTGCTCTTGTGTCTATTTTTGATGTTCCATGTAAGAATATCTATGGATACATATGGCTGGGTAACCTGGTGCTCTTTAAGGTCATCATTTACTGTGCATTGAAAGATAATACCATGAAATATGTCATGAAAAATGTGCCGTAAAATGCACCGTTTTGGTCTTTCTTTTTGCTAAATTTTCTTGGGGAGGAAAATCCCCTCAAACCTCCCTAGAAGTGGTGGAGCTCGCTCGCTGCACTTGCTCGCTAAGCACAGTAAGGGGGCTGGTCTGTCAAAATTTGCCTGGGCGATTTCCGTTCCCAGTCCAGCCCTGGTCGCATGGCCCCCTCCCCATCATTTAAATAGGTATCCCAGTTGAGGTATTTCAATTGGCAGCAATAAAACATACGATTTATTCCATCCAACCCATCAATAATTATCAATCAAGCCCTCCAGGGGTGGGGGGGGGGAGGCTACATTGTCAATTAATCCTACACTGCCCAAGTGTATGATTGTCTTCCCATCAACAATATGGTAGTTAGTTTAATTACATTCTTATATTCTGTGCCGCAATACATTTTTATATTAATGAAATTATTTCATTGTTTATTCTACAGTCAACATTAGTTCAATACCCAAATTCATTACATGGATGTACTGTTCCAATTCTGGTGTACTATTTGAACTCCAAAGGCCTAACATTCTGATCAGTCTCCACCCCTCTCTGATTTCTCTATTAAGTCTATTTCAAACAATCTTAGATCCTCAGGGTCACTATTATGAGGTATTTCGAAGTGTTTAGATACAAAGTAGCTGAAATCCTTTATGTTTATTGTTCAAAGGGATGGAAAGACTCATTTTTGAAGGTGCATGTGGTGCTACCAATTTATGTTAATACAACAATAGGGCAAACCAATATTCCCCAAGGAACTGGATATCATCAATAACACAACATACTTGATCCTCGAGGAATCATTTAACTTTAGATTAATGCTTATAATGTCACAGCAGTAAGCACAATTTGACAGAAATTTTCATCAAAGACAAATTCTTTATGTGATAGAATCAATCAATGATCACAATCAAAACATTTTTCTCCAACGAACAATAGAACAATATTCGTGAATCATTATCATGCATGGCAACAAAATGACCACTGTTTAATTTCTTCTGGTATATACAGTGGTCTCAGACACCTTTTATTCAAATATGGACCGCATACAGCATCAGCCATATGTTATATTCAATTATTCATTTTCCATTCAATTCAATAAAAATCCATTGATAAACATGTATACAAAAGAAGTGTTGTAGCATCGTTGTTTCGGTCTCACATCCGGTTAATCAAATCCACGAGACCATCCTCAGGACAAATGTTGCACCGTGAAACTAATAATAAAATATATACAATATTAAAAAAATCTATAAAAACACTTGAGTTCTAAATATGTATCGTCTGCTTATACAAATCAAGTGCCACCTTTATGTATAGTCACCAGATATCAAGACTTGTGAACTTCACACTACAAGTGACAATCTTATGTGCAGCACTACTACCAAAACCATCCAAAACATCTCAGAAAACCTCCACCATGTTCTCATCACCAATGAGCAAAACGTGGGGCAGATAAAAGTTCACCAAATTTTACTGACAAAACGCCACGTCTATAGGCTTCATTGTTTCAGCAGCACCTAAAAACAGTCATATTCATCAGTGAATTACTCGTAAACTAATTCAGACAAACACCACTCTCCACGGAAAGTGAATCTGAAATACATCTAAAATAACTCTTACCAGCTGTCACCTTCACATTAAATCTAAGGGCAAAGTACATAAGGTATGTCAGTATTACAACCCTAGTGCACCTGAACACCTATTTGAAACCACAAGCAATGTTACAGTACTCACGTATAAATCAGTGTTTCAGTCCACAATCTGTCCAAAAAGACGAATACAGTGGGGGAGCGACCTTTGACCTTGCTGGTAGGTCACTCCCCCACCACACAGCTCCGCCTGTGTGTCCTGACCCTGCCCAATCTGCCGCTGCTGTAGAAGTTGAGGACCTCCTCCACCCGCAGGCTACCACCTGCACCTCATCCCTGGTGGCCAGTGGTAGGCCTTAGGTTTGTATCACTGTCGCTGTCTGTCTGTCTTCCCTGTACTGCCCATACTGTCTTCTGGTGTCTGTGACCGCTGTTGCCTGTCTACCCCCTGTGCCTGCATTCTTATCTGTGCCCGTTCTCTTGCCTTCTGCTTCCCTGATTGCACTTGTTTTTCTTGCCTTCTGCTCCCCTGATTGTACCCGTTGTTCGTGCCTTCTGCTCCCCTGATTGTACTCGTTTTTCTTGCCTTCTGCTCCCCTGAGTGCACTCTTTTTTCTTGCCTTCTGCTCCCCTGATTGCACTCGTTTTTCTTGCCTCTACTCCCCTTTGTGCCTCTATGCCACTCGTTTCCCCCCGTTTTTTGTGACCTTTCTGCCCTTTCTTGGGACTGTGCCAACGGAATTGGAGGAGGAATAGCCATCGTCCACAAGTGTCTGTGACCGCTGTTGCCTGTCTACCCCCTGTGCCTGCATTCTTATCTGTGCCCGTTCTCTTGCCTTCTGCTCCCCTGATTGCACTCGTTTTTCTTGCCTTATGCTCCCCTGATTGTACCCGTTTTTCTTGCCTCTGCTCCCCTGATTGTACCCGGTTTTCATGCCTTCTGCTCCCCTGATTGCACTCATTTCCCCCCGTTTTTTGTGACCTTTCTGCCCTTCCTTGAGACTGTGCCAACGGAATTGGAGGAGGAATAGCCATCGTCCACAAGTCCACCCTCGAGGTCGCCACCCACGCAGACGACACCCTCAACACCGCCGAACACTTGCACTTCCGGATCCACACCGACCCCAACACCACCCTCAGAGGAACACTCATCTACAGACCACCCGGACCCCGGGCTCAGTTCAGTGACTCCATCGCCGACCTCGCCAGCACCCACGCACAATTCTCCACGGACTACATCCTCCTCGGGAACCTGAACTTCCACCTCGAGAACAACAACGACGTCAACTCCGCCACCCTGATCGACAACCTCACCAACCTGGGCCTAAGACAACTCGTCACCGCATTCACCCACGCCGGCGGCCACACGCTAGATCCCGTCTTTTCCACAGGTTCCCACGTCGCCTTCGACCACACCACCGATCTCCACTGGACCAACCACCGCTGCATCCATTTCTCCTTCAAGAAACCAACCACGCACCACCGCACCCAACAGCTGCCTCGCCGCTGCTGGAGCAAAGTCACCGAAGACCAGCTGATTACCTCCCTTGCCAAGAACCCACCCACCGACCCCACCAACCCAGACGCCACAGCCCGAAACCCCAGACAGTGGATCGACGACTGCGCCAACACCCTCGCCCGGCTCAAGAAACCCTCCAACAGTCACGCCAACAAGAGAGCCACCTGGTTCACTGACGAGCTTAAGACCTCTAAACGCACATGCCGGAAACTGGAGAAGACATGGCTCCACGAACGCACACTGGACAACCACACAGCCCACAAGGACGCCACCCGCAGACACCACCACCTCATCAGATTAGCCAAGAGATCCTCCTTCAAAGACCGCTTGGATAACAACGCACACAACAGCAAAGAGCTCTTCAGCATCATAAAGGAACTCTCCAACCCCAGCGCCAACGCCAACGACATCCCGCCCTCACAAGAACTGTGCGACTCACTAGCCATCTTCTTCCACGCAAGATCGCTGACATCCACAACAGCTTCAACACCACGACCGCCCGACTCCACCAGACACCACCTCCCCGGTGAACACCACCAGCGCCAACCGTCTGACCTCCTGGTCCAACGTCAAGATACGCAAGGCCATGAACTCCATTCACTCAGGATCTCCGTCTGACCCGTGCCCACACCACGTATTCAACAAAGCAGATGCAGCCAGCGCACCCCAACTACGGAAGGTCATCAACATCTCCTTCGAAACAGCGACATTCCCGGAAAGCCGGAAGCACGCCGAAATCAACGCCCTGCTCAAGAAGCCCAAAGCGGACCCCAAGGACCTCAAGAACTTCCGGCCCATCTCCCTGCTCCCGTTCCCGGCAAAGGTCATCGAGAAAATCGTCAACATGCAACTGGCCCGTCACCTTGAAGACAACAACATCTTGGACCCGTCCCAGTCCGGATTCAGACGAAACCACAGCACCGAGACAGCCCTCATCACCGCCATAGATGACATCAGGTGCCAACTAGACAACGGCGATACATCAGCCCTCATCCTCCTGGACCTGTCAGCCGCCTTCAACACAGTCTGCCATCGCACTCTAAAGACACGCCTCCTAGAAGCCGGAATCCAAGAGAAGGCTCTTGACTGGACCACATCCTTCCTCTCCGGCAGAACCCAGAGCGTCCGCCTCCCACCCTTCCAATCCGAAGCCACCAACATCATCTGCAGCGTCCCCCAGGGCTCATCCCTCAGCCCAACACTGTTCAACATCTACATGGCCCCCCTCGCACTAGTGGCCCACCATCACAACCTCAACATCATCTCCTACGCTGATGACACCCAGCTCATCCTCTCCCTCACCAAGGACCCACACACCACCAAAACCAACCTCCATGAGGGAATGAAGGCCGTCGCCGATTGGATGAGGAGCAGCCGTCTGAAGCTAAACTCGGACAAGACGGAGGTCCTCATCCTCGGACCCACCTCCTCAGCCTGGGACGACCACACTGGGAACAGAACCAACACCCACCGACCATGCACGCAATCTAGGATTCTGACCTGCCTTTCTTTAACCGGCCACCCGGTCTCCGCTCTCTTAGTCCAACTGCAGCCGATTAGGCGCTGCCTGGGGTCTTGGCCTTCAGCAGCCACCATCTTGGGTGAGGAGCAGGCGAGCGGACTAGTGCTCGGCCCCTCCTGCCCTCGCAGCTATAAAAACTACATCCCTCGCAAGCACAGATTGAGAGTGTGCTCGTGATTGTCCTGAGGCGAAAAGCCGGGACTGGTGTGTATGTGCGCTACTTGTGCCTGTATATTTTAAACTTGCACTTTTGTGTTTTCATTTGTTGTCACAGACCTTGATTTTAAAAAGCTCATGCAACTTGCAAAATTGATAATAGTAAAGCGCAAGCGCTGACCTGCCTTTCTTTAACCGGCCACCTGGTCTCCGCTCTCTTAGTCCCACTGCAGCCAATTAGGCGCTGCCTGGGGTCTTGGCCTTCAGCAGCCACCATCTTGGGTGAGGAGCAGGCGAGCGGACTAGTGCTCGGCCCCTCCCACCCTCGCAGCTATAAAAACTACATCCCTCGCAAGCACAGATTGAGAGTGTGCTCGTGATTGTCCTGAGGCGAAAAGCCGGGACTGGTGTGTATGTGCACTACTTGTGCCTGTATATTTTAAACTTGCACTTTTGTGTTTTCATTTGTTGTCACAGACCTTGATTTTAAAAAGCTTGTGCAACTTGCAAAATTGATAATAGTAAAGTGCAAGCGCTGACCTGCCTTTCTTTAACTGGCCACCCGGTCTCCGCTCTCTTAGTCCCACTGCAGCCGATTAGGCGCTGCCTGGGGTTTTGGCCTTCAGCAGCCACCATTTTGGGTGAGGAGCAGGCGAGCAGACTAGTGCTCGGCCCCTCCCGCCCTCGCAGCTATAAAATGGTTCCTCCACCCAGGGAGCGCAGCGGACGGGCACAGCGGGCGCGCCGGCGGTGCGCCGAAGGCAAGCCCGTCTGCGCCCGTCCGCGCCAGGCCGGGACCAGGGGCCAGCGGCGCTGTCTGACTCCTCTCCTATGCTGCAAACACCCTTAGAGAGCTCGAAACCTCTCACTCGTCGCTTCCCCCTGGCGCAGCCGAGCGAATCAACTCTGCTGGCATCTCTCGCCGGTCGCTGAGCCCCTCTGATAGCTGCAGGTGCAAAGAGACCCCTATAAGGAGCGAGACATCTCTTCGTGTGATGTACCTCAACACCCGCTCCTTGGTAAAGCACCAATTAGACCTATTTATTCTCCTCACCACTGAGAAACCCGATGTGGTGCTTATCACGGAGACCTGGCTCACCACAGATTCCCACCCGGACATCCTGGCGGCCCTCCCCCCAGATTATTATATTCTCAATGCCAACCGCCCACCAGGCCGCCCGGGGGGTGGGGTGGCAGCTATAATACAGAAACAATTTAAATTCATCGCCACGGCCTCCCTCGCTCTCCCAGAGGCGGATAACCTGGTCATCAACTTAGAAACTGAGGCTGGCGCCTTCATGCTTATACTTATTTATCGGCCTCCCCAACCCATGCCCTCGTTCCTGATCTTCCTGAGTGAACAAATGGCAAACCTAATGACGCACCATGCCAGAGTCGCTCTCTTTGGTGACTTTAATTACTGGTTTAACGACGACAAAGCTGGCCCTCATGATACGGAATTATTTGAAGCCCTAACCAACCTCAACCTGGTCCAACAAATCACTACCCCCACCCATATCAAGGGCCATACCCTTGACCACATCTGGACCCACAACCTAGCACTATCTTGCCCAGTCATCTCCCCCTGCATTTGGTCGGATCACCACCTAATCGATGCCACCATTACAGTTAGCGGCAAGGTTAAGGCCCCCATCTTGGCTGGTGGGCTATCACGCAAATGGAGTTCATACGACTCCCAAGGCTTCCTTGCCTTTCTGGCCAACACTCGCCCCACCACCGACTCTGACATTAGCGTCGAGTCAATAGAAGGGGTCACCACCAACTGGCTACAGACGGCTACTGACAAGTTCGTCCCACTCACTAAATTCCCACGCACTAGACACAGTAATTCCCATAGATGGTTCTCTAGTGCCCTCAAAGCACAGAAACTGAAGCTGCGCCAGCTAGAACGGACCTGGAGACGCAACTACTCCGACATCGATAGATTGCTCTTTGTCGCGGCCCGCAAAGACTACAAAAGCGCGATTTCCCTGGCCAAATCCGCTCACGTCTCTGACAGAATTCTCTCCGCTCATAACAAATCAAAAGAAATCTTCAAAATTATGAATGATTTCACTACGGATGACAGAACTCTCCCCACTCAGGTTCCCACACAAGAGACATGTAACGCTTTGAATTCCTTCTTCATTGAAAAAATAGCCGATATTAAGAACTCCCTCCCCCCCTCAACTCCGCAGGATCTCTGGACCTCTCTCCTCCCAACCATTTGTCCCCGACTCACTTTCCTGCCCTCAACTCCAATACTTTGGCAGAGCTCTCGGCCCGTATCAAGTCAGGCTCCCCAAATGACTGCTGCCCTCCTTCTGTCTTTGGGGACATCTGTCTCACTCTGCCGGACTGCATTTTACCCTTGCTGAACGCCTCCCTCAGCTCCGACACCGTCCCCAGCTCTTTTAAAAAGGCCACCCTTCTACCCTTGCTGAAGAAACCAGCAGCAGACTCTGCAAATCTCTCCAACTATCGCCCTATTTCCCTTCTGCCCTATCTGTCCAAGCTCCTTGATGCCCACGTCACCCGCTGCCTCTCAAATTTCATCGAGAACTCCTGCTTTCTTGAACCTAATCAAGCGGGCTTCAGGCCGGCCCACTCCACCGAGGCCGTCATCCTGGCAGTACTAGACGCCCTGAGGGGGAACGCGGACAAAGGGATACCCCAGGCACTTATACTACTGGACTTGTCGGCGGCTTTCGACGCGGTGGATCATAACATTCTCCTCCACCGTGTCGGACAGGCCGGCATCCAGGGTCCAGCCTTCGAGTGGATTGAGTCCTTCCTCTCGGGCAGAAGGCAAGCAGTTTGTCTTGGCCCCTTCACGGCGACCGAGGTATCCAAAACTTGTGGAGTCCCTCAGGGCTCCTCTCTCTCACCCCTACTATTTAATCTGTACATCCGGCCACTGATACACTCGTTAAAGAGATGGGATATTACGGTCTTTAACTATGCCAATGATTTACAGATTATCTTTCCCCTCAACTCCCCCAACGCTGTTAACAGCTTTCAAGCTGCAATGCGCCACATACAGCAGTGGATGAACTACAACCAATTAAAGCTAAACCCAGGTAAAACGGAGCTCATCCTACCTGGAAACAGCCCTGCACACTGGGGCATTCAGTTTTTGCCCCAGTAAGCACGGTGAACAGCCTCGGGGTGGTCATTGATGCGGAGCTCTCCCTCAAGGCTCATGTGGGGGCTGTGATATCATCCAGCATGTTTCAGCTGCACAAAATCCGCAAAATTGCCCATCTACTCTCGCACGCGGCCCTGGTACAGGTTGTGATCTCCCTGGTACTATCCCGCCTAGACTTTTCGAACTCCCTTCACTATGGACTACCACAGTTACTGCTCTGCTGTCTTCAAATCGTACAAAATCAGGCTGCCAGACTCATTTATAAAACTCCGAAATGGCAATCTGCCAAACCCCTGTTGCGCAAACTGCACTGGTTGCCAATCTAACAAAGGGCAGCCTTTAAGATCGGTTGTCTGACCTTCGAAGCTCTCCACTGCATCAGCCCTTACTTTCTCAAAACCTTGATCGCGCAGCACTGTCCGGTGCGTAATCTCCGATCGGCTCATCTTCACATTCTGGTCGCCCCTACCACTAAACTTAAAAAGCTAGGCGGCCGGAGGTTTACCCATCTGGCCCCTAAACTGTGGAATTCCCTCCCCCTGCCAATCAAGTCCAGCTGCTCCCTACTGAACTTTAGGAAACTCCTAAAAACCCATCTTTTTGCTCAAACCGGTTAGCCCGCCCCCCTGCAATCTCCGTACCTCTCAAGCGCCAGGAAACTTATGGTGTCAGTGCGCTATACAAATCTCGTTTAACATAACATAACATCCTCGACTCCTCCCTCTCCATGTCTAAGCAGGTCAACGCCGTCTCCTCCTCCTGCTACAACACCCTCCGCATGCTCCGTAGGATCTACAAGTAGATCCTGACCACACCAAGAAGAACGGTGATACAGGCCCTCGTCAGCAGCAGACTGGACTACGGCAACGCACTCTACACAGGAATCCCAGCTAAACAACTACGACGACTACAACGCATCCAAAAGGCCTCCGCCCGACCGATCGTCATCCTCACAGTTTGAGCGATAACCTTCCTTTTGGACAATTTTTATGTATTAAACGGAATTGTACCAAAAGGGAAGATTATTTCAAAGAGGCAAAAATGTTGCCAACAAAACTAGTGCTGAGAGATTACCCTTCCAGAATGGTGAAACGCTCGTTAAAACGGGCCTGGTATTATGATCGACAGGCTCTATTAGAATCCAAAAGTCGTAATGAGAAGGAACAAGAATCTGTCACATGTGTAGCTACCTTTGGAACAGAATCAAATGCCATAAAAAAGATAGGGTCAAAGAATTGGCACTTAATACAGAAAGTTGAACCACAACTCAAGCCACCCCATTTTGCTTTCAAAAGAGCAAGACATCTGAGGGATCACTTGGTGAAAGCATACAGAGAATCAATCCCAACAACAATACAAAATATTTGGGGGTTAATGCTGATTGTAGGTCATTATCCTTGTGGGCATTGTGCGGCTTGTGTAACAACAACAATGGTGAAATCATGTAATGTAAATGGAAATTAATGGATATTGCGCCAGCATTCTAACTGCCTAAACATGAATGTCATCTACTGTATCCAATGCCACTGTTTGTTGTATTACATAGGCAAAACAACACAGGAGGTAAAGAAACGAATAATGCAACACCAGTCTCGCATTCGATGCAAAATTGTATCTGCACCTCTGGTGGAGCATTATTTGGAGAAACAACATACTCCGTTGGACATGAAATGGTTTTTGTTAGAGGTTCTAAAAAGCTCGAAAAGAAGACAGAATGTGGATCATCTTCTTATACTCAAAGAAAATAGGTGGATTTGGTCAACTAAGACAGTGGAGAAAGGGTTGAATTCTTTTGTTGAGTGGCAAACTCTGGCAACTCTATAGAGATCATGTAAGATAACACTTTGATTTAATCGGTACCACTGGAAAGGCGCAACGTTGTATTATGAATAGGTCACAGAGTATCACTTGTCACCTTGAGATGCTAAGTTGTTTGAATTGAGTCAGGGTTTGAATTTATTCGTCCAGAAACACTGTGCATTAATTTGTTGAGTCATGCATCACTGTGGTATGTATAATTTGCACAAGGCATTAGGCCTCTATGATGCATGTGAGTAGGTACATTTAATTCAATTGAGATGGGTCATCTAGTAGAAAGTATGACATTTGGACCTTTTCAGATGGCTATTATGCCATGAGATAGATGTACAGGCAGGTTATATTATGCTAAACAACATGTCGATATATTCTCAGATATACTCATAGCTGCAGCTTAGTATTTGGCGATCATTAGTGGGGGAGAACTATTATGTGCACACTAATTGAGGCTCTCCCCAGAAAGGTTTTAAAATACTTATTATGTATGATGGAACTTTGATGCCCGTGAATTATATACTTATTGCAAACCAGAAGGGTTGTTTGGTAGAATGGAGGGTCTGTAGACACTCTAAGATGGCCGAAATGATTTTGTGCTTTGAGTACAACCATGTGAAATGAGGCGTTGTTTACACTGTTTGGTCCGTTAAGAAAAGTTACATAATTCTTTACATGATTCGCTTCAAATTGGTCCTAGAAATAGTAATCTTACGAGATAGGAGGAGTTAAACGTCTTACTTAGAATGCCGGTACAATATACTTCAAAGATGGCCGACACGACTGGCTCGCATGTTTACGTTGCGTCAGTGAGGTTAAAGGTTGCAGAGGACTCACCGTCCACACTCGGTCTTTATGTCGGGTGGAGGATTGATTAAGTCGAACCTCGAAACAAGTAAGTTGACAGGTGTTTGTTTTGCTGAAATGAAATGTATGAATTGTTGCAGCGGTCTTTAAGGAGCGGTAGGAAGTTATATTAATAGACAGTCTTCGTCTTTTTAGACAGATTGTGGACTGAAACACTGATTTATACGTGAGTACTGTAACATTGCTTGTGGTTTCAAATAGGTGTTCGGGTGAACTAGGGTTATAATACTGACATACCTTTTGTACTTTGCCCTTAGATTTAATGTGAATGTGACAGCTGGTAAGAGTTATTTTAGATGTATTTCAGATTCACTTTCGGTGGAGAATAGTGTTTGTCTGAATTAGTTTACGAGTAATTCACTGATGAATATGACTGTTTTTAGGTGCTGCTGGAACAATTAAGCCTATAGACGTGGCGTTTTGTGAGTAAAATTTGGTGAACTTTTATCTGCCCCACGTTTTGCGCATTGGTGATGTGAACATGGTGGAGGTTTTATGAGATGTTTTGCATGGTTTTGGTAGTAGTGCTGCACATAAGATTGTCACTTGTGGTGTGGAGTTCACAAGTCTTGGTAACTGGTGACTATACATAAAGGTGGCGCTTGATTTGTATAAGCAGACGATACATATTTAGAACTCAAGAGTTTTTATAGATTTTTTTTTTAAATATTGTATATATTTTATTGCAACATTTGTCCTGAGGATGGTCTTGTGGATTTGATTAACTGGATGTAAGACCGAAACGTCAACTCTACGACACTTCCTTTATATACATGCTTATCAATGGATGTTTATTGAATTGAATGGAAAATGAATAATTGAATATAACATATGGCTGATGCTGTATACGGTTGATATTTGAACAAAAGGTGTCTGAGACCACTGTATATACCAGAAGAAATTAAACAGTGGTCATTTTGTTGCATGATAATGATTCACGAATATTGTTCCATGTTCGTTGGAGAAAAATGTTTTGATTGTGATAATTGATTGATTCTTTAACATAAAGAATTTGTCTTTGATGAAAATCTTTTGAGTTCTGTCAAATTGTGCTCACTGCTGTGACATTATAAGCATTAATCTAAAGTTAAATGATTCCTCAAGGATCAATTATATTGTGTTAACAATTTATGTTAGTCTGCAAGAGCATTGAATCATACAGACCACAAATTTGCTGTCACAATTCAAAAGTATTAGTTCGAAACAGAGTCGGATGTATTCAAGATAAAGTAACTAAAACTCGCGTAAAAATGATGTCACTAATAGGTGTGGTGTTCTTTAAACATTATAAATATATCTATCAGACATCTCACCAGGCCTCCTTAGAAGCAATTAATGAATTCTTATAGGAATTGCCAATTCCAATTTTGGGAAATAATTTCAAAGAACTTTTGCTAGCTGAATTCACGAAGGAAGAACTAGACGTGGTTATCAGCTCCCTGCCTAACTGTAAAGCTACCGGAGAAGATGGCATTCCTGCAGAATTTTTTTAAGCATTCTCTACAACACTCAATGTTGGTCGGCAAATACCGGTCTGTAACGGCCGATTTCGGCCGTTACCGACCGGTATTTTGTGTTTGACATGTAGGGGGCCTTAGATTTACAGACTCACTATATTTACCGATTCGGTAAATTTACCGATTCTGTAAAAAACAGAATCGGTAAATTTACCGAATTGGTAAATCCAGATGTAGGTGGCACTTCAAACAGTGCCACAGGCCATTACCGATTTGTTATTTACCATGTAATACTATTGCATGGTAAATAACGAATTCCTGTGTACATGCACATATGTGCATGTACACCTGTGCCATGTGGCACACATACATGTGTGTCACATGGCACACAAGCCAAAATCAGGGGTGCAACAGGGTGTCAAAGTGACACCCTGGTCCCCTTGCAAAATCGGTAATTTTACCGAATCGGTATTTACCGATTTGGTAATTGTCATTGAATCCAATGGGCCTGTAGGCCCATAGGAATCAATGGCAATTACCGAATCGGTAAATACCGAATCGGTAATTACCGAATCATACAGATTCGGTAAAAATTACCTAATTTTTACCTACATCTGATTTACCGAATCTAGAATACCGAATCGGTAAAATCCGGTATTCTAGAGTCGGTAAATCAGATTTACCTACATCTGGCCCTTAGTCCTGAATTTTTAAGACTTGGAAACTATTTATTACGAGGGGGGGACCCGCCAGCATCTTTTTGTACTGCAGTAGTGGTCAGTATTTTAAAAAAAGATAAAGATAGTGAAAATGTGAATTCTTACAGGCCAATAAGCCTTTAAAATACTGACTATAAAATGTTCACTAAACTTCTTGCTAACAGGCTAAATAAGATAGTGGGAACACTTATTGGGACAGATCAGTGTGGTTTTGTAGCGGGGAGACAGCTCTATATTAATACACATTTTTTACTATAGGCATTGAATTTATTTTAATAGCAAAAAGGTTGAGGCCCAGATTTGGTTTTTAGACGCCGAAAAAGCAATTGATCTTGTTTCTTGGAACTGCCTTTTTACGATTTTAGAAAAGTTTGACTTTCCAAATGAGTTTATAATTTTATTTAATGTAGTCCGTGGTGTCAGCAATAGGCACCAGCTCCCTGAGCACAACCTTTAAATGGAAAAATTATTCACTAAACCAAAGTTGCAAAGATCCGTTTTCCATGTTTAATTCACATATGTTGAATTTAATCCATTATCCAATTTCACTCAAAGGAATTAATGTTCAATCCAAAAGGCGCATTTAGACTTATTTACAATTTCCCTCCCGATGCATTTCGGACCGCAGTCCTTCGTCAGGGGAGTTCTGAAAAGACAATGACATCGTCTAAGAATTGTACCCCGGGGGTCATAAAATAATACACATTAAACTCATAATAGTGCCTTAAAGTGTTGCCCATGAACTAAAAACGTTGTGTCAATCTCTCAATGTGAAGTCCATGTGTGAAAATAATCACCGTGCCGGTTTTTAAACAAACGCGTGTACACCATTATCTTCAAACTACCCACATGGTATCCCGTGCTCTTATAAACAATATCCGTGCCTACATCATCACCTAACAATCGCGTGCTCTGTGCCTGGCGTGTTCATCAACCATTCCCTAGAACGTGAATGTATAACAGTCCAACAGTGCAAGTTTTGAACTTACTAACAAAGGTGCAGTGAGAGCCCGCGTCTCACCCGTGTGCTCTCCGGCGTCTACAAGCTGAACTCGAGTGCGAGCACCAACATAAATAACGGACTGTTAGCAACATGCAAACTCAAAATTCGTGGCGACCATCTTGTAAGGGTGCAAATAGCGTCTCCAAAAGTGATTGTGTGCAGTATAAACAAATCATCACCCAAACAAATACTGTATGGTGCATTAAAACATACACCTCATTGTTAACGCAAGATGCATGATCTCAATGAAATAAACAACACAAAAAAGAAACATTACAGAAAGTATACAAGCATGAATCTCAAGGCAAGTGTCAGAGTCCATCATAATATGTTTACAAGTAACACATAAATTCCATCCGGTCATTAAGGCCGGATGGTTTCATGGATTGAAGGAACTTAATCCAATGGTTCTCGCGTTGCAGTAGAAAATCATTATTGTCCCTGCCATCCCGTTTGTTCACCACTTCCACAGCAGCAAATCGTAGTTGGCTGATGTTGTGCCGATTGTCTTTAAAGTGTACAGCAATGTTGGATTTCAGGTTCATGGTTCTTATGTTACTCTTATGTTCATTTATTCTCAGCTTCAATTTCCTTGATGTTTTCCCAGTGTACACCAATCCGCAAGGGCATTTAATGATATAAATCACATTCTCAGTGTCACATGTTGCATTGTGTCTAAGTTTAATGTTTGTACCTTTGAGAGGATGCTTCAGTGTAGGACCTTTTATCATATTGTTACAGTTCTTGCAATTTAGACAAGGTTGATTACCTCTGAAGTTAGTTTGATCATGTTGCACAGGGTTTTTGATAATTTCTTTCAAGTTTTTGCCTCTTTTGTAGGCGAATAATGGCTGCTCATTGAAAATACCATTAAAATCTTGTTCCTCTCTTATGATCGGCCAATGTTTCAAAATTGAAGACTTGTATCTCTTAGAGGCTTCTGAGAATTTAGAGACTACCACTGGTCTCTTAGTCTCACTTTTGGCTTTTGTCACCAATGTATCTTGCCGTGTCAAATTATCACATCGCTCTTTGGCTTTATTCAAGATGTTTTCTGGATACCCCCTGTGCTTGAACCGTTTTAACATTTGTTGTGCTTGCTGTTCATATTCATGTTCACTGGATACAATCCTTTTTACGCGAAGAAGTTGCGAGAAAGGTAGGTGATTCTTTAATGGTCTTTGATGGTATGATTTGTAATGCAAAATGTTATTTTTATCAGTTTGTTTTCTGTATAGGTTGGTTTCCAGATGGTCACCAACCCGTGTCACCCTGACATCCAAAAATGTGATGGTTAACTGGTTCACTTCATGCGTGAACTGTATGCGGTCATTGATGTCATTCAAATTCGTTAAGGCTGATAGTAATGATTCAAGGTTTCCATGCCATAAGACAAAAATGTCGTCTATATATCTCAGGAACACTTTGGCATGTGACATCCACAGGGTCTGGTTCAAGATATGGTTGTTTTCAAAGTACTGCATGAATGCGTTAGCGTACGCAGGTGCCGCACAGTTGCCCATAGATGTCCCGGACAATTGTGCGTACAACTGGTCACTCCAAGAAAAGTAGCTTTGGTATAAAGTAAATTTTTTTTGCAAAAAATCTGTAGTATCTTTTACGTATGTGCAAGACTGTTGAATCAATGGTTGCAAATACCGATCAATGAACTTGCCGGTGTTCTCGTTTTTGCAAAAAATTCAGGAAATTACATTCGAGGAAGATGATAACATCTGGCTCTGCTCTATTGACGTAAAATCCCTATACACAAGCATCCCCCATGATTTGGGAATGGAAGCGGTGGAAAACATTTTGCTTCATTCAGATTTGCCAAATGAGTTTCAAATCTTCATCATGCAGCTGATGCATTTTACTTTATACCAAAGCTACTTTTCTTGGAGTGACCAGTTGTACGCACAATTGTCCGGGACATCTATGGGCAACTGTGCGGCACCTGCGTACGCTAGCGCATTCATGCAGTACTTTGAAAACAACCATATCTTGAACCAGACCCTGTGGATGTCACATGCCAAAGTGTTCCTGAGATATATAGACGACATTTTTGTCTTATGGCATGGAAACCTTGAATCATTACTATCAGCCTTAACGAATTTGAATGACATCAATGACCGCATACAGTTCACGCATGAAGTGAACCAGTTAACCATCACATTTTTGGATGTCAGGGTGACACGGGTTGGTGACCATCTGGAAACCAACCTATACAGAAAACAAACTGATAAAAATAACATTTTGCATTACAAATCATACCATCAAAGACCATTAAAGAATCACCTACCTTTCTCGCAACTTCTTCGCGTAAAAAGGATTGTATCCAGTGAACATGAATATGAACAGCAAGCACAACAAATGTTAAAACGGTTCAAGCACAGGGGGTATCCAGAAAACATCTTGAATAAAGCCAAAGAGCGATGTGATAATTTGACACGGCAAGATACATTGGTGACAAAAGCCAAAAGTGAGACTAAGAGACCAGTGGTAGTCTCTAAATTCTCAGAAGCCTCTAAGAGATACAAGTCTTCAATTTTGAAACATTGGCCGATCATAAGAGAGGAACAAGATTTTAATGGTATTTTCAATGAGCAGCCATTATTCGCCTACAAAAGAGGCAAAAACTTGAAAGAAATTATCAAAAACCCTGTGCAACATGATCAAACTAACTTCAGAGGTAATCAACCTTGTCTAAATTGCAAGAACTGTAACAATATGATAAAAGGTCCTACACTGAAGCATCCTCTCAAAGGTACAAACATTAAACTTAGACACAATGCAACATGTGACACTGAGAATGTGATTTATATCATTAAATGCCCTTGCGGATTGGTGTACACTGGGAAAACATCAAGGAAATTGAAGCTGAGAATAAATGAACATAAGAGTAACATAAGAACCATGAACCTGAAATCCAACATTGCTGTACACTTTAAAGACAATCGGCACAACATCAGCCAACTACGATTTGCTGCTGTGGAAGTGGTGAACAAACGGGATGGCAGGGACAATAATGATTTTCTACTGCAACGCGAGAACCATTGGATTAAGTTCCTTCAATCCATGGAACCATCCGGCCTTAATGACCGGATGGAATTTATGTGTTACTTGTAAACATATTATGATGGACTCTGACACTTGCCTTGAGATTCATGCTTGTATACTTTCTGTAATGTTTCTTTTTTGTGTTGTTTATTTCATTGAGATCATGCATCTTGCGTTAACAATGAGGTGTATGTTTTAATGCACCATACAGTATTTGTTTGGGTGATGATTTGTTTATACTGCACACAATCACTTTTGGAGACGCTATTTGCACCCTTACAAGATGGTCGCCACGAATTTTGAGTTTGCATGTTGCTAACAGTCCGTTATTTATGTTGGTGCTCGCACTCGAGTTCAGCTTGTAGACGCCAGAGAGCACACGGGTGAGACGCGGGCTCTCACTGCACCTTTGTTAGTAAGTTCAAAACTTGCACTGTTGGACTGTTATACATTCACGTTCTAGGGAATGGTTGATGAACACGCCAGGCACAGAGCACGCGATTGTTAGGTGATGATGTAGGCACGGATATTGTTTATAAGAGCACGGGATACCATGTGGGTAGTTTGAAGATAATGGTGTACACGCGTTTGTTTAAAAACCGGCACGGTGATTATTTTCACACATGGACTTCACATTGAGAGATTGACACAACGTTTTTAGTTCATGGGCAACACTTTAAGGCACTATTATGAGTTTAATGTGTATTATTTTATGACCCCCGGGGTACAATTCTTAGACGATGTCATTGTCTTTTCAGAACTCCCCTGACGAAGGACTGCGGTCCGAAATGCATCGGGAGGGAAATTGTAAATAAGTCTAAATGCGCCTTTTGGATTGAACATTAATTCCTTTGAGTGAAATTGGATAATGGATTAAATTCAACATATGTGAATTAAACATGGAAAACGGATCTTTGCAACTTTGGTTTAGTGAATAATTTTTCCATTTAAAGGTTGTGCTCAGGGAGCTGGTGCCTATTGCTGACACCACGGACTACATTGGATTACCACACCTCGTTGCCAGGGGGTGATATCCTTGAAGCACACCGCAACCCTATAGGTTGATACAGCGTGGAGTGCGTGACCCACACCACAATTGTTTATAATTTTATTAAAACAACTTTATATAAATTCTAAAGCGCAAATTTTAATCAACTCTGTCAATGTAGGGGCATGCGAAATAAATAGAGGCACTAGACAAGGCTGTCCCCTCTCCCTGATTTTATATGCTCTATTTATAGAGCCATTAGCAATTGCAATCAGGGATAAAAGAGCCCATACTTTCCTGGTCCAAGGAATGACGAACATAAAGTTATACGCGGACGATATTGTTCTCTTCCTGGACGCAAGGATAGACACTCAGACTGAAGTTATGAACGTTTTTGCAGACTTCGAAAAAATAGGAGGTGATAAAATCAATAAGACCAAAACAGAAATTATATTATGTCATTTTGGTGCGAATTCCCTTTTATCAGAATTTAGACAGACATATAACACTCACCCTAAGAGGTATTTAGGGATCTATATAACTGAGAGAGTAGAAGACCTTTTTTCCTTAAATTGTACTCCATTGTTGAAAAAGGTACAATCTCAGCTAACACGATGGAATCAGCTCCTGTTATCAATAATAGGGCGAGTTGCGTTAATTCGAATGTCTATTCTTCCACTGTTTAATTTTCTTTTTAGTGCAGCTCCTTGTGCAATACAGACCTCTTTTTTAAAGAAATAGACAGTATGTTCTCTTCTTTCCTATGGGCAAACAAGGTACCAAGATTGGCACTCAGCACTTTAAACTATCCTGCCGCAGAAGGAGGATTATCTCTTCCGAATATTACAAATTATTAATATGAGACATTTGCACATCACAGTTTTAGATTTTTCTTTTTGGACCCACAAGAGGCAGATAATTTTTTTAAGAAAAAGATCCTAAGGGAATATAATATCGTTAACCCTACAAGAGCTACTAAGTACCCTAAGAAAGTACACTTTAAGACCTTACAATGGCTACCTAAACAAAAAAACAGCTTTCAGCACACTACGATATCTTAAGAATTAATATTTCAACCAGGCTTTTGAATATATCCATGGGGGAAACAGGTATTTTAGACAATAACATACTAAGGCTGTGGGAAGAAAATGGGTACATCCAGATCCAGGACTTCATCAAGGAAAACAGATGCAAAAGTTAGGTGGAGATTGAAATGGGACTTCAACATTCCAACATAATTTTAAAGTGGTCATTTATTAGATCAAAACCTATATTGAAAAAGCTAGATATGGAAAGTCTGCGTTATAAAACTAAAAACAGCGAAGCCCTTAACTGCCCCATACAACGGAAGATTAGTAACTGGATTAAAATCTTTGATGAGAATAAATCTCTTTCATTATATGAAAAAGTTAGGGATGGATGGAAGAAAAGGGAAGATATACAGATTCTTAAACCAACCTGGCATAGGCCTAATAAGCATAGCGCAGCAATATTTAGAGGGGCGAATTTTAAATGTATGCAAGACTATTCGAAATGATTGATATATAAAACACCATCTTTTCTTCATAAAATATGCCTGCAAATAGAAGATAAATGCTTTCGCTGTGCAGAGAAAGGCACCTGGACACATATCATTTGGGAATGTCCAAAAATCCAGAGTTTGTGGGAGGAGATCTTAAATTTACAATAGATCCCTGTGAGAAAATGCAGGAAGCGCAGGAAGGACTCACCGGGGTGTCGATGTGGCAGGACTTTCCAAAACAGGATTCCCTCCATGACCAGGACTCTGTCGGGGGACGACAAAAACCATACCCCTCTCCTGTCTGTTCACAGCGAGACACTGACGCCGATGGAGACCCGGCAGTGGGAAGAAATGACTCCGGCAGCACTTACTACGATCCAATGAAAGCAGGCAGAATTCAAGGGGAGGAGTCTCAGACCGGTGGTGCACTGGCAACAGGAAGAAAGTCGGGAGAGCAGAAGAACGAGGATGGACCCTGTGCACGGACAACGGAAGGAGGACCCCAGCACTGCCCAAAATCTATAGGCACTTAATAATAACCCCTCCCCTAACCTAAACCAGCACAAGAGAAGCAAGTCCAACACTAGAAGGTGTGGTGACGGGTATAAAATCAATTGTACATAATCAGAATCCCTATCTGACGGCTCCCTCTTTTTCCATCCTATGAGCCTCTGGGGAGATCACCTTGAAAAGAAGGAGGAGGAGCTGGGAACATCAACCTCGGGATCCCCATCAAGCTCAAGTTCAACCCAAGATACATCGGGAGAAGAACTGGAAGAAAAACAACCTGAACAACCTACCGCTTCTACTTTTGACAATAAAAACCTTCCTTTTCGTAAATACATACAGCCTCCTCGCCTGTTTATCAAACCCACCCTCCCACAATCCCCTCATCTCACTCGAAGAATCTGTTGCAGTTCTGGGCTGCTCATCTACTATCTCTGCACATGAGGGATGCTTGTTTATTGCAGCACTAATAGCAAGATCTCTAATCCTACAACTATGGAGAACAGAGAAGGTACCCACTTTCAATGCATGGAGAGCAAAATTGTCTAAAATACAAGAAATGAAAAAGAAATAAGCAATAAGATCAGGAGCAGTAAGGAAGTATGAGAAAGTATGAGAAATATTGGAGTGTGTTCGAAATATAGGATAACATCTTGTAGTTGGTATAAGAAGATAGAAGCCATACGGAGGCACTTATTTTTATATAGCACTTTGCACTTTGTATTTTACCTTAATGTGATCTTTTTCTGCACTTCTGTAGCATTTGGTATAAAAAGACAGAATACATATGTACATATGTACCTTGATTTAGCACCTTGCATTTTAATCTAATAGGATATTTTTCTGCATTACAGAAATATTTGGATTCCACTATTTTGGAATGAGTATTTATAATATTTAACACTTTGCACTTTAGACTTAAGCCAATCTTTCCCTTCCTCAATATTTTGGAATATGTATTCATATACGATATTATTGTATGTTGTATTTTCTATGAACTCTCAATAAAAAAAATATTAAAAAAACAATTCAAAAGTATTCTGATTCTTAGCTTTTTTCTTTTCCTATTTTGCAAGTTGGAAAAGTATTTGAACTTGTTTAGGCACAGTATTTTGTACAGGAAGGGTATCCTTCCGGTATAAAACCTATGCTAGACTTAGGCATGCACTATGGCACTAAGATGTGTGCCTGGCGCATGGCAGATGAAATCAGCACCAGCACTAGGGAGAGAAGAGGAGAGAGCCATATCTCGTTAGACATGGCGCTCCCTTGCTTCCTTCCTGTCACGTAATGTAGCGCAGCATTTGTGGCTTCTGTGCTGCGGTGTGGGACTTCTTTGAAAATCTACCCCAAAATGTGATTGAAATCATGCACCCAAGTTTATATACAAGACCATGAAAAATTTAACCAATCTTTAGTATGATATAAATGGGTGGTAGCATGCGGGGCGGCATCGACCAGAGAGATGGGAGCAGCCGTCAGGAAAATCAAGGCCAGGGCCAACTTTCAAGCGATCTGAGGCCCGCACCGTCACTGCACAGAGCCCTCCTGCACATGAACGATCGACCCTGCTGGGGGCACGGGGTGAATAATGACTCCCCACGCACCCTGAACAGACAGAACAGGAGCCACAAGGGGGGGCGATGCTGCATCAGCTAACTTTGTCATGCCCGCCCGGAGCTGATCAGCATTGCTGGAGGCCATACGGGGAGCTGGCCTCCAGAGGAATTTGGGCACGAGCGGCAGACAATGCGAGAGGGGGCTCTCGTCCCCTTCCCCCCTTTTCTTCTTGGACCTGGTACCGAATACTCCCTGCTTGCCCCTTGGGCCCCACTTGGGAGGCTGCGGCGGAGCTGAATGCCCGCTGTGACAAGCATCGTGGCTGCCGGCAGAGCTGAGGACAGGGTCTATCATTGATTCAAAAAGGGGGGTGGTGATGGACAGAGTATCTGAATTAAGCAGAACACTCCTACCCAGTAAAAAGATCAGGGCTTGATCCATCACCGTTTTTTAGCTCACTGCACCATCCCAGTTCAGAACCTGGCTACATGCAAATTAGTCTGTCCCTGGCCCAGTGCATCATGGGAACAGGGCAGACCAAACTACCAAGCCAATTCTTTACTGGAAAGGAAACAAGCTTCCGGGGACCGGTTTCTGGCATAACAGCCGTCTTCGGCCTGGCTTGCTTGAATCCTGATGGTGCAGTGAGCAAGGGACTCACATCTGAGCATACCCTTCCACACTTGTGGTGGCCAAAACGATTCAAAAAGGGGGGTGGTGATGGACAGAGTATCTGAATTAAGCAGAACACTCCTACCCAGTCAAAAGATCAGGGCTTGATCCATCACCGTTTTTTAGCTCACTGCACCATCCCAGTTCAGAACCTGGCTACATGCAAATTAGTCTGTCCCTGGCCCAGTGCATCATGGGAACAGGGCAGACCAAACTACCAAGCCAATTCTTTACTGGAAAGGAAACAAGCTTCCGGGGACCGGTTATTGGCATTACAGCCGTCTTCGGCCCGGCTTGCTTGAATCCTGATGGTGCAGTGAGCAAGGGACTCACATCTGAGCATACCCTCCCACACTTGTGGTGGCCAAAACGATTCAAAAAGGGGGGTGGTGATGGACAGAGTATCTGAATTAAGCAGAACACTCCTACCCAGTCAAAAGATCAGGGCTTGATCCATCACCGTTTTTTAGCTCACTGCACCATCCCAGTTCAGAACCTGGCTACATGCAAATTAGTCTGTCCCTGGCCCAGTGCATCATGGGAACAGGGCAGACCAAACTACCAAGCCAATTCTTTACTGGAAAGGAAACAAGCTTCCGGGGACCGGTTTCTGGCATAACAGCCGTCTTCGGCCCGGCTTGCTTGAATCCTGATGGTGCAGTGAGCAAGGGACTCACATCTGAGCATACCCTTCCACACTTGTGGTGGCCAAAACTATTCAAAAAGGGGGGTGGTGATGGACAGAGTATCTGAATTAAGCAGAACACTCCTACCCAGTCAAAAGATCAGGGCTTGATCCATCACCGTTTTTTAGCTCACTGCACCATCCCAGTTCAGAACCTGGCTACATGCAAATTAGTCTGTCCCTGGCCCAGTGCATCATGGTAACAGGGCAGACCAAACTACCAAGCCAATTCTTTACTGGAAAGGAAACAAGCTTTCGGGGACCGGTTTCTGGCATTACAGCCGTCTTCGGCCCGGCTTGCTTGAATCCTGATGGTGCAGTCAGCAAGGGACGCACATCTGAGCATACCCTTCCACACTTGTGGTGGTCAAAACGATTCAAAAAGGGGGGTGGTGATGGACAGAGTATCTGAATTAAGCAGAACACTCCTACCCAGTCAAAAGATCAGGGCTTGATCCATCACCGTTTTTTAGCTCACTGCACCATCCCAGTTCAGAACCTGGCTACATGCAAATTAGTCTGTCCCTGGCCCAGTGCATCATGGGAACAGGGCAGACCAAACTACCAAGCCAATTCTTTACTGGAAAGGAAACAAGCTTCTGGGGACTGGTTTCTGGCATTACAGCCGTCTTCGGCCCGGCTTGCTTGAATCCTGATGGTCCAGTCAGCAAGGGACTCACATCTGAGCATACCCTTCCACACTTGTGGTGGCCAAAACGATTCAAAAAGGGGGGTGGTGATGGACAGAGTATCTGAATTAAGCAGAACACTCCTACCCAGTCAAAAGATCAGGGCTTGATCCATCACCGTTTTTTAGCTCACTGCACCATCCCAGTTCAGAAACTGGCTACATGCAAATTAGTCTGTCCCTGGCCCAGTGCATCATGGGAACAGGGCAGACCAAACTACCAAGCCAATTCTTTACTGGAAAGGAAACGAGCTTCCGGGGACCGGTTTCTGGCATTACAGCCGTCTTCGGCCCGGCTTGCTTGAATCCTGATGGTGCAGTCAGCAAGGGACTCACATCTGAGCATACCCTTCCACACTTGTGGTGGCCAAAACGATTCAAAAAGGGGGGTGGTGATGGACAGAGTATCTCAATTAAGCAGAACACTCCTACCCAGTCAAAAGATCAGGGCTTGATCCATCACCGTTTTTTAGCTCACTGCACCATCCCAGTTCAGAACCTGGCTACATGCAAATTAGTCTGTCCCTGGCCCAGTGCATCATGGGAACAGGGCAGACCAAACTACCAAGCCAATTCTTTACTGGAAAGGAAACAAGCTTCTGGGGACCGGTTTCTGGCATTACAGCCATCTTCGGCCCGGCTTGCTTGAATCCTGATGGTGCAGTGAGCAAGGGACTCACATCTGAGCATACCCTTCCACACTTGTGGTGGCCAAAATGATTCAAAAAGGGGGGTGGTGATGGACAGAGTATCTGAATTAAGCAGAACACTCCTACCCAGTCAAAAGATCAGGGCTTGATCCATCACCGTTTTTTAGCTCACTGCACCATCCCAGTTCAGAACCTGGCTACATGCAAATTAGTCTGTCCCTGGCCCAGTGCATCATGGGAACAGGGCAGACCAAACTACCAAGCCAATTCTTTACTGGAAAGGAAACAAGCTTCCGGGGGGTACCGGTTTCTGGCATTACAGCCGTCTTCGGCCCGGCTTGCTTGAATCCTGATGGTGCAGTGAGCAAGGGACTCACATCTGAGCATACCCTTCCACACTTGTGGTGGCCAAAACGATTCAAAAAGGGGGGTGGTGATGGACAGAGTATCTGAATTAAGCAGAACACTCCTACCCAGTCAAAAGATCAGGGCTTGATCCATCACCGTTTTTTAGCTCACTGCACCATCCCAGTTCAGAACCTGGCTACATGCAAATTAGTCTGTCCCTGGCCCAGTGTGTCATTGTTCACATGCCACCATAGCTGCTACACCGTCCTCGCCTGACTTTCTGCCCCTTGGGGGAAGGCCATTTCTGTACCTGGCCTGCGCTATGAATCACTAGCACATTCAATACAAGGAGCCTCTACCACCTAATATCCTCATCTCCCCTGCAGCCTGGGTTTTGATGGAATGTCAGCCTTTACATAAGCCTGTGTATCCTTGGAATTAGTGTGATCGCGCACCTGGCATTACCGGGGTCGGTCAACTTGTGGGTTGGAACACCGCATTTATTAGGTGGGCCTCCAGCGCTGCCTCT
This sequence comes from Lissotriton helveticus, assembly GCF_964261635.1. Classification (NCBI taxonomy): domain Eukaryota; kingdom Metazoa; phylum Chordata; class Amphibia; order Caudata; family Salamandridae; genus Lissotriton; species Lissotriton helveticus. Next base: position 707,423,484 of record NC_136071.1, read on the forward strand.
AAAGTGTTCCATCGTGTCTGGGGCCCTGACTTTGAGATCCTATTTGCTTTTCACTCTGCTGTGACCATTTGCTTGCACCTGGTAGCGACTCTCACCATGGAGTGATGCTGCTGGCACTGTGATCCAAGGGGCCGGCCCTCCTCCCCTGCCAATAATTGGGATACAATTGGTGAGTTTGCCTGGATATTGAGATGCTCTCCCTCAGCAAAGTATGCCCCCCCACCCCTCTGCTGCCATTCATTCAATGACTTTTTCTTCCCAGGGGGACTTTACTGCTTCTGCCTATGGTCTTATGGCCGTGGACTGTGCCCCATACCCTCAGCTCTTGGATTGCTCCTCGGGGGGTCTCCAAACTTTACTGGCATGAACATGTCAAGCATCATGGTGTCAGGGGGGGGCCTTAAACAGGAAAAAGGGGCAAATCTTCCCTTGCAGAATGAGGGACCCTTGAAGACAGATGGCGCCCAGGAGGGGACGACTGGAGCTGCCGCCAGGAGCAGATTTGATTAACTTTTGAGGCTATCAGGAATGTGAACTATTTCTGACTCATGAAAGCTTCCTCTGACCTCCATCGACCATAGAAATAACAAGCAGATTATCTTGTTAGTGTTAGGGGTGCTACTGGCCGTCTTGCATAATCCTGTGTTACATTGTCTCTGTTTAAGTCCAGTGAATCTCAAAGATTTATTTATCTCTTGTGGGTAGCACTGGAGTTGTTACTGGAATTTATTTTCTTTTAGAGCCAATGAAATTTGCGGTCATTTTAAATTGCATTAGACAATGCTTGTTGTTGGGTTGTCCATGCAACCTGATCTGTGAGCTCATTTTGAGAGAGGTACGTGCTTGTTCGCGTGACAAGAGTCTATATATAGGTTCCCTAGTCAACGGCTCAGCGCTTCGTCTCTCGTTGATGTCTAGACGAGCGCACCTGTTTCTGGTGCCGTTCGTGAAGATCCGTGATTACAACCTTTAATTCCCTCTTCGCTTGTGTGAGACCCAAGCCCCTTTTTAAAAACCACTTAACTCCTGCCCCTTTCCGCGCCCTTGATTCCTGATTGTAAATATTTAAACTGTTTCCCGGACGTCGGAGGAAGACGAAGATCCGAGGTTTCTTCCTGTGGAGCTGTGAGATCGGACATCGTCATATTCTCTTCAGTGTAAGGCAGTTCGAGTCTCCTGTTCGCCGCGGAGCAGTTTATGAGAAAAAGGACAGTAAGATTTTATTAATCAACAACAGTTGAACTGAAGTGTTAATAGCGCCTGAAAGGAACTATCTAATTTAAAATCGAACTAAGGACTCTTGGACCCTATTAAAAATCAAATAGACTTGACAGCTTAAGGTTGGGAAACAAGCCTTGGCTAAGGCAAAAGGACAATTGTGAAAAACCTGTAATATATTGGGTTGTGGACATTTCCACTTGGATTAGGCCCAGTATTTATGTGAAAGATTTCATGAGGGGAAAAAAGGAAATTTGAAAACTTATTGCAGTAATTTTTGGAGAAGGTTGCTGTTGTTCTTGTTATCTCTCTACTGCAGATCCCCATTTAAATTGAAGATTTGCTGGAATTCTCAGGTATGACAATTTGCATGAAAGAAGCAAGATAAGTTAACTTAACCCAATTAACTTACTAACTCTCAAGTTTAGTTAAGGTTAAACTGATTAATTACATTTATTTAAAGGTGCCAAGAGGTTAAGATTGAGCAAATACCAGCTTCAGATTAAGTGTGAACAAAGGCCGCAAACATCAATGGTCAGTAATTCAGTAGAGTTTAACTTAATACTGAGGTTGAAAGGTTTTTTGGCAGCTGAATAATTATTTGGTGACACTGTACTACAGGATTGCGTGGGTCCAGAGTTGCGCATTGAAAAAGGTCAACGGCCTGGAACACTTCCTTGAGAGACAACAGCTGAAACCAGTGTTTGTTTTGATGTTGTTTGTTTCTCTCTCCACTTCCCCTTTCCCTTAGGGAAAAGTTGACATAGTCAGAGTTGTAATCCTGATTGTGTTGGTTGATCCTTGAGGGAGTTGGGAGTTTGCGGCTTCAAGAGGAAACGTCAGAAGTGACTCTCGGTACTTCCTCAACCGAAGACGAAGCCTAAAATTTCTTTATCAATCGCTTCGTCAGGAGTTAGATGAAACTAGAGCGGGGTTTTCGGTTTGGAGGGATCCTTCTATAGAAAGAAAAACAATTTTAACACCAACCAAGTTTGGTACCGATGCCCATCAGTCACACTCTCCTGGAGATCAGTCAGGAAGTCAACCTGTCCAAGTCACAGTAGTTACCCCAGCTCCTGTCCCGTTGGCAAACCCAGAAACATTTACTGGAGATAGTAGTAGATATGCTACCTTCTTTAGTCAATGTCAATTGCATTTCATGTGCAAACCCTAGATTTTTTCCACTGACACAGCTAAGGTAGCTTTTATAATTTCATATCTTGGGGGGGTGGCTGCAAATTGGGCAATGCCTTTGGTAGATAATAATGACCCCTTGCTTCACAATTTGCAAAATTTTAAAATAGCCATGTCCAAATTATTTGCTAAACATACTTTAATTCAGGCATCAGATAATGAGTTGCTGAGTCTACGTCAAGGAACAAAGGATCTCATTTCATACATAACTACTTTCAATAGACTTTTGACCCAGACACATTGGCCTGAGGAGAAAAGAATATCTTTGTTTTATAGAGGTCTTAAGGACGACATGAAAGATTCTCTAGCACATATAGTTAATCTGCCTGAGGATTTTAAAGATTTTAAGGATCTAGTGGTTAAGCTTGATCACAGGTTAGGAGAACGAAGAAATGGGAAAATGAGGAGTGATTTTAGAAGTCCACAATTTAGAGTAGAGAAAAAGGAGTCAGAAGTTAAAAACTCCTTGGTTGAATCAGTTCAAATGGGAGGAATTAAGGGACCCTTAACTCCTGAGGAACAAGAACGAAGATGTAAGGGTAACTTGTATTTATACTGTGGCAAGCCTGGGCACTTCGCTAAGGATTGTACAGTCAAACCTGCTAAAAAGAAAGGCCTTAGTGATTGAGACCTTTTCACAAACTCTATTGGAAACTAGGATTCTCGAGGAAAGCCGAGATCGTTTCTTCGAGTAAATCTTCTTCAAAGATCTCTCAGTTTGTCACAAATGTAACTACACATATTCCTAAACACTTTACAATTCGGATGGTTTTTATTTTAACAACTTTACAAAGACATAGTATCCCTGTGCTTTTAGATTCAGGAGCCACAGGGAATTTCTCCGATTTAGAGTTAGCTCATGAATTAAATTTGAAATTTGTTGCCAAGAAGGAACCGGAGCCAGTGAGAGCCGTCGATGGTTCAGTTTTATCCTCTGGATTGATTCGATTTAACACAGAGCCATTGACCATAGTAGCTGACAATGGACATACTGAAAATGTGGTTTTTGATCTAATTGATGCACCGACTTTTGGTGTATTCTTGGGTATTCCTTGGCTGGAGTTACATAATCCAAAAATAGATTGGATTAAAAGAACTGTAACTTTAGAATCCTCTTTTTGTAAGTTACATTGCTATCAAGAGGCCAGGGACCCAGGAATGCCTCTTTTTTGCGCTACTTTGAATTCAGAAACTAATAGTCTTCCTGTTGAGTATTAAGAATTTTAAAAAAGTTTTTGATCCTGTTGAAGCAACCAAATTACCACCTCATACAGTCTATGATTGCCGGATAGACTTAGTTCCCGGAGCTGTTCTACCTTGCAGTATAATTTACGCTTTGACGGAACCTGAAAATGAATATCTGAGGAAGTATTTAGATGAACTCTTAGATCTTGGATTCATCCGTCACTCAACTTCACCGGTCTCATCTCCACTCTTCTTCGTTGCGAAGAAGTCAGGTGATTTGAGAGCTTGTATCGATTATAGAGCAGTTAACATAGCGACCATTAAAAATAGGTATCCATTACCTTTAATTCCCATACTCCTTAATCAAATTAAAGGTTCCAGTATTTATACCAAACTAGATCTTAGAGGAGCGTATAATTTGATTCGTGTTAAGGAAGGTGATGAGTGGAAGACCGCTTTTCGCACGAAATTCCGTCTTTTTGAATATACTGTTATGCCGTTTGGTCTTTGCAACGCTCCGGCAGCTTTTCAATATTTTATCAATGAGGTTTTGCACGATTTGCTAGATGTCTGTTGCATAGTTTATATTGATGACATCTTAATTTATTCTAAGAATACTTAAGAGCATGTGCAGCATGTTCAATCTGTTTTACAGAGGTTGAGGGATAACTCTTTATTTGCAAAATTAAAAAAATGTGTTTTTAATGCCACCAAGGTGGAATTTCTTGGCTATTGTCTGTCACCTGAGGGAATCCATATGGATCCCAAGAAAGTAGAAGCAATTTTAACTTGGCCAGTTCCAGCTTCAGTAAAAGACACACAAAGGATCCTTGGTTTTGCCAATTTTTATAGATGATTCATTTCCAAATTTTCTGAAATCGTTACTCCTATTACTCAGTTGCTAAAGAAGGGAAAAGCTTTCTCTTGGACTGAGGAAGCTGATCAAGCTTTTTCTTTGTTGAAAAAGGCATTTACCACTGCTCCCATTTTGGTTCATCCTGATCCTGATAGGCCATTTTTTGTTGAAGCTGATGCTTCGCAGACGGCAATTGGTGGAGTGTTACTTCAAAAAGATCCAGATACTGGTCATTTACATCCGATCGCTTTCTTTTCAAGAAAGCTATTGTTTGCTGAACAGAATTATACAATCGTGGAATGGGAACTTTTAGCTATTAAAGATGTGTTTCATGAATGGAGGCATCATCTTTTGGGGGCAAAACATACTATCACAGTATACTCAGATCATAAAAATGTGCAATTTTATTCCACTGTAAAAGCTTTCTCTCCCAGACAGATGAGATGGTTACAATTTTTTTGTGAATTTGATTTCTTAATTACATATCGTCCTGGAACAAGCAGTTGTTGTCAGACACACTTTCACGATTAGTTTGTGAATTTTTTTTTAATTTGGTTAAAGAACCGCCAAGTATTCTGCCCAAGGAGAGAATAGCTGCTGAGATTCATTCAGAAAGTTTTCTAGATTCTATAAAGAAAGAATTAAAGACTTATAATATTCATGAGTGGTTATCTAAGAAAAGAAATTCTATCAGAGAGGGTCTTTTCTATCACAATAATAAATTGTTTATTCCAACTAAAGGTTTGCAAGACAAGGTAATGCAATGGAATCATGATCTGGCAATTGCTGCACATCCTGGTATTAATAAAACCTTGGAATTATGCCAGCGTTATTTTTGGTGGAATAAAATGATTCCTGCTATTCAGCAATTCGTAAAAGCTTGTCCAGTTTGTTCTCGACAAAAGGCCTTACATTCAGCCCCTATGGGTTTGCTTCATCCGATGACAATTCCTCCTCAACCTTGGCACACGATCAGTCTAGATTTTATTACTGATCTTCCTAAATCTAATGGTTATACAACTGTTCTAGTAGTGGTGGATTTGTTATCTAAGATGGGACATTTTATTCCTTTACAAAAAATTCCTAATGCAGCAGAATTTAGTACTGTGTTTTTATCAACTATTGTAAAACTTCATGGTCTTCCCACTAAGATAATTTCAGATAGAGATCCTCAATTTATATCAAAATTTTGTTCACAGCTTAGTAAACAACTTGGAATTGAGTTGGCCTTGTCTTCTTTCCACCCGCAGACAGATGGGCAAACTGAAAAAGTAAATCAGCATGTAGAACAGGGTTTACGATGTTTGTTAACAACTTCTTTTAGTCATTGGGATGAAGTTTTGCCCTGGGCAGAATTTTCTTATAATAACACCACACATTCAGCCTTGGGTTGTTCTCCTTTTTATTTTCTTACTGGTCAACATCCTAGATCACTTCATATTCTTTTACCTGAAGGACTACAGTCCATGCCTGCAGTTACAGACAGGCTAACATCATTGTTAGATATTCAGGAAAAGGCTAAAAAAAACAGTGGATTAAAAGTAAGATTACAATGAAAAGAACTGCAGATTCTCACCGTAATCCTTCTCCCTTGTACAAGGAAGGTCAGTTAGTTTGGCTGTCCACTAGAAACATTCAGTTAGAAGGTCCTAGGAAGTTGAAACCAAGATATACAGGGCCTTTTCAAATTGAGAAAATTCTGAATCCTGTGACATTAAAAGTAGTTCTGCCCGAAGAATATGCCATTCAGCCTGTATTTCATGTGTCCATTTTGAAACCTTTTGAACGTACAACTCGACCTGATAACCCACCACTGCCGGTGATTATTGGAGATCATCTTGAATATGAGGTTAAGTCTATTTTAGATTCAAAGAGAGTTCGAGGTACTTTGTTTTATTTGGTTGATTGGAAGGGCTATGATCCTTCAGAGCGATCTTGGGAACCTGAAAAGAATGTTCATGCCCCTTGACTCGTTAGGTCGTTTCATGCCTTACATCCAGACAAACCTCGACCAGTGAGACGACCTTTGGGGGGGGAAACTGTTAGGGGTGCTACTGCCCGTCTTGCGTAATGATATGTTACATTGGCTCTGTTTAAGTCCAGTGAATCTCAAAGATTTATTTATCTATTGTGGGTAGCACTGGAATTGTTACTGGAATTTATTTTCTTTTAGAGCCAATGAAATTTGCGGTCATTTTAAATTGCATTAGACAATGCTTGTTGTTTGGTTGTCCTTGCAACCTGATCTCCGTGTTGGTCCTGTTTAGAATGTGAGCTCATTTTGAGAGAGGCACGCGCTTGTTCGCGTGACAAGAGTCTATATATAGGTTCCCTAGTCAACGGCTCAGCGCTTCGTCTCTCGTTGATATCTAGACGAGCGCTTCTGTTTCTGGTGCCGTTCGTGAAGATCCGTGATTACAACCTTTAATTCCCTCTTCGCTTGTGTGAGACCCAAGCCCCTTTTTAAAAACCACTTAACTCCTGCTCCTTTTGCGCCCTTGATCCCTGATTGTAAATATTTAAACTGTTTCCCGGACTTCGGCGGGAGACGAAGATCCGGGGTTTCTTCCTGTGGAGCTGTGAGATCGGACATCGTAATTTTCTCTTCAGTGGAAGGCAGTTCGAGTCTCCTGTTCGCCGCGGAGCAGTTTATGAGAAAAAGGACAGTAAGATTTTATTATTCAACAACAGTTGAACTGAAGTGTTAATAGCGCCTGAAAGGAACTATCTAATTTAAAATCGAACTAAGGACTCTTGGACCATATTAAAAGTCAAATAGACTTGACAGCTTAAGGTTGGGAAACAAGCCTTGGCTAAGGCAAAAGGACAATTGTGAAAAACCTGTAATATATTGAGTTGTGTAAATTTGACACTTGGCCCAGTATTTATGTGAAAGATTTCATGAGGGGAAAAAAGGAAATTTGAAAACTTATTGCAGTAATTTTTGGAGAAGGTTGCTGTTGTTCTTGTTATCTCCCTACTGCAGATCCCCATTTGAATTGAAGATTTGCTGGAATTCTCAGGTATGACAATTTGCATGAAAGAAGCAAGATAAGTTAACTAAACCCAATTAACTTACTAACTCTCAAGTTTAGTTAAGGTTAAACTGATTAATTACATTTATTTAAAGGTGCCAAGAGGTTAAGATTGAGCAAATAAATACCAGCTTCAGATTAAGTCTGAACAAAGGCCGCAAACATCAATGGTCAGTAATTCAGTAGAGTTTAACTTAATACTGAGGTTGAAAGGTTTTTTGGCAGCTGAATAATTATTTGGTGACACTGTACTACAGGATTGCGTGGGTCCAGAGTTGCGCATTGAAAAAGGTCAACGGCCTTGAACACTTCCTTGAGAGACAACAGCTGAAACCAGTGTTTGTTTTGATGTTGTTTGTTTCTCTCTCCACTTCCCCTTTCCCTTAGGGAAAAGTTGACATAGTCAGAGTTGTAATCCTGATTGTGTTGGTTGATCCTTGAGGGAGTTGGGAGTTTGCGGCTTCAAGAGAAAACGTCAGAAGTGACTCTCGGGACTTCCTCAACAGTTAGTTTCTTCTAAATAAGCAACAGTGACAACGATCAAGAAGAGCTACCCATGGATCAGGAGTGTTTTCTATTCAGCGGACAAATATTGATCGATAAAAAACGTCTACTACTAGGCATTTCCATTATATGCATCCAATTTCTGCATCTTATACATTTATCTATCAACCAAAGATTTTATATAACCAATGTAGTTTAATGGGTAGAAAGTGTAACACTGGATGCAAATAAGCTTAAAGTTGACTAAACAGTGGTGCATGCCACAATTAATTTTGCACCTATCAGCCAGATGCAATTATGTTTGCAACTAAAAGACCTTCGTCTTGCAGATACACTTTTAAGCCAGTTCTGTCAGGGTACATAACCAACATGACATGAATCCTTTGCTTAGTCCTTGTTTGAAAGCCATGTGATTCCTCTCAGATACTCACTGGAAACTCCCTTAATGATTCCTGAGATTAAGGAATTTAAAGAGCTTCCCCGGAATGTAATTCTAAATCTCGCTTGAATCTCAACATTGAAATAAAAGCCCCCATTATCTGACACTTTGTTCAGTCCTTGGATAGCTTTCAACTGAGTTATCACCGAAGGGAAACAAGGCTTTTGCCAATGGTAAACAACCCACCTGTCCCCGTTACACAGCTATTCATTAGTAATCATGTTTTACACAGAAGCGTTCTAAATATATACTTATTGTAGGGACAGCAAGTCTTCCAGGCAAAAACCAACAGGCACAATCATCTTCTCAAGCAAAACTGGATTGAATGTCTCATTCATCTTAGAAATTATTAATAACTGTAAAACCTGACAAAATGAAGCTAGGTAGTAATTCTCAAACCCAGGAAGAGTTCACCAGGCATCCTCTACATTAGAACCCAGTTTCCTATGGGTGACTAATGGGGGCTTCCATGCCCAGAAAAAGTGATCACAAAACCACTGAGTTTGTTGAAAAAAGGTTCTGTTCAATGACCAAGGAACTGACTGAAAATACTGTGGCAGAGTATTCATTTTAACTAAACTAATATGACCAACAAAAGATAGAGGCATGTGCTTCCATGTCAAAAGCGCTATTTATTTTCCATACCAAAAGAACATACAATTCTCTTCCACCTTTCCTGACACTTTATCTCCCAAATAACATGTACAATTTCCACAAACATTCTCCTGAAGTGTCCAGCAAACTGGATTCACTGGCGTTTTTTGAGAATAATGCGCATCTTCAACAAAGTGATATTGTAGAAAAAAAGACAACAACTCAATAGTCCACTAACATTAGCTATTCCCAGTCTCAAGAAGAAACCAATGTTGTCCACATATTATAGGACATTTCTTGTTTCAGGAGCATATGGGCTCCCTACGAACACTGCTTCTTCTCATACTCATTCAAGAGTTTCTCTATGAAGGTGGACCACTAAGGAAGAGCTAGAGGATATATTTATGGGCACCCCTTTCAATTCCGAAATCTGTGAAAGAGTATTTCTACTCTAAACTATCATATAAAGTCCACATTACCCTGGTGAACTGGAAGGAAAGGTCCGTTTCATCTATTACTATGAACAAGTACCCTTAGATAACAGATATTAAAGACAAGTGGTCACCTAGATATGTAGGGGCAAATGTATCATGGTTTGCGTCACCCTTGAGCCACACAAGGCAGAGCAAGGCAAATGCAAAACCTAGAATGGCATTTACCAAGCCACACACTGCCTTGCGTTAGTCTGCCCCAGAGAGGCTTCTCATGAATGGAGCATTGGTGTTCACAGGCATCCACCCATGACTTATGGCGCATTCCCAGAGTTACCATTAGTGGTGGATCTGGGAATGCGTCAAAATGATACGCCTCCCCAGGGGAAGCATAACGAGGAGAAATATGCTTTTTTCTCCTTGTTTTCCCTCTTTGTGGAGAAGTGTGGCTCACTGGTTAGAGGAGGCAGACCTGGAAGCAGAGGTCAGCCCGGGACCAGGGTTCAATTCCTGGCTCGGCGGGGTCTTGAGTCCTAAAATGTCCATGGACTCGACTATTCTCGCTCCGGTGCCTACTCAATTCACGGGTTCACACTCTGCGACTCTGGGCAATAGCTTGCTTAATCTCCACAACGGCCCCTCGCGGCGGGATGCCTGGCTTTCACCTTGTGGATACCCTGCCGGGGTTATCTCACAGGGGAATACCAGGACGGGTTCCCTAAGCAAGCGCTTAGAAACCGCTTGGTGATTTGCGCTATATAAATTCCTGTACATTTACATTTACATTTACATTTGCATTTGTAAGTGTGCTGCAATCTGCAGCACATATAGTAAGAGGAAAATGGCTCAGAGGATTGTTTTTGTGCAGGAAGGTGTACCTTCCTACAAAAAACAATCCAGCCTACAATGCAGGCACTCTTGGTTCCTGTGTTGGTGCTAAGCAGCAGTTTGCGCGCCAGCACAGGCAGAGAGCAACAATGCACCATATAATAGTAAATGCAGTGCAGTCCTGCCCACTCCCTTTCATGCAGCGCAGCGCAGCAAGGTGGCTTGCTGAGTTGCGTGAATATTTGATAAATATGCCCCATCATGGTTTACTGATCCAGGTAGATCAGGTGCTGAATAATAATAACAATCCTGTCCTCAATAATCTTATAGTTGGTATTTAAAAAGTGTTGTATTGTTGAGACCCCAGAAAAATTTATGACAAGTCCCTTAATATGACAGCACAAATAAATGCTTCAGACAAAATTTCCATGTGGATCTCTTCAGAAAGATCAAACCTGCATCCCTGAAAATGATCTCAAAACCATTGTACAGGTCCTTGTCATAACAAGGCTAGACGAGGGAAAATGTCTTCACAGGCACCCAAGGAACCACCTGGCCCCAACAAAAGCCACTCTAAATGCAGCAACCAGGCCTGTCTTCATAATAAGGCGGTGTGATCACATTACTCCGACAATTGCCATGCTAATCTGGCTCCCAGTTGAAGCTAGGTGCATACTCAAAACAGCATGCATCACTCACAATGCTTTAGAAACTGGCGGGGCCGGACTGGCTGTAGGGGGCACCAGGAGTTTACCCGGTGGGCCAATAGGGTGGGGGCCGGTTTTGGGCTCTGGGGGGCCGTTTTTGTTACAGGGCTGTTTTTGCAGCACAGCTGCAGTATGGCCCCTTGTAACAAAATTGGCCCTGGCAAACATCTCGGCCGCACCCCCAACCCCCTCTGGGGGATGGCCGGGTCAAGCACTTTGCCTGGGCCGGTTCTGGTTCCCAGTCCAGCCCTGGACACTGGCACCCCAAAACACCTAGCCCAAAAACTCACAAAATCAGATTGGCAACACAGCTTATGCATCTCTGATTCTTTACTACTGGAATCTCCCAGACTCAACAAGGAAAAGCTCCAGGCACGCTCATTCTCAGGAAATGTCCCCAGAATATGGAATGCCCGCACACTCAATAAATGAACAAATAATAATAATAATAATTTAATTTCTTATAGAGCGCTAACAATCATCCAGGGTAGGATATCACGGCGCTATGCTTGCTAATGTGCATGTGACGTGGGTGAGAGCCCAGATAGATTTATTCAGGATGGGGGAAGAGGAAAGATTTTAGCTGTTTCCTAAATGCCAGGTGGCATTCTGTGAGTCGGAGGGCTGTAGGTAGTTCGTTCCATTTGGCAGCAGCGATATGGGAGAAAGCGCGCTCGCCCATCCTAGCTCTCTTTACCCGGCAGGTTTTTGCACGAGCCAAGAATTGAGAGCGGAGGTTCCGAGTGGGAGCATAAAACTGAATCCTATTTCTAAGGATAAGGGGACCAGTTTTGTGCAGTGCTCTATGAGTAATGCACATCATTTTAAAAGATGCTCTCTGCTTCATTGGTAGCCAATGGAGGTAACGCAAACAGCTCTTGGCCGAGTCGTATTTCCTTTTCATGCAAATGGCCTTGGCTGCTGCGTTCTGCACCATTTGGAGCTTGGTGAAAAGATACTCGGCCATGCCTACAAACAGAGAGTTTCCGTAGTCCAGCTTACTCATCAAGAGTGACTGGACCAGGATCTTTCTACACTCCAATGGAATCCAGGGGAAGACTCTCTTAAGCATTTTTAGGATTGCGAAGCCTTTTCCGCATATGGCAGCTACATAAGTCTTCATGGATAGGGCAGTATCTATGGTTATTCCAAGGTTCCTTGCTGTTTGTGACGGGGCAGGTGGGGTGCCCAGCGCTTTTGGCCACCAGCTGTCATTCCACAGCTGGGTGTGACTTCCGAACAGAAGTATCTCGGATTTATCTGCATTGAGTTTTAGACAGTGCTGGTGCATCCATTCGGCCAGTTCAGCAAGACAGTTAAGTAGCCTTTCTTTGGGGTTGTTTTTTTCATCCAGGATGACAGTGAGTTGGGTGTCGTCGGCATAGGAACAGATTTCCACACCCCACTTTCTGCCTATTCCCGCCAGGGATGAAACAAAAATATTAAACAAAGTTGGGCTTAGTGAGGCCCCCTGTGGGACCCCGTATTTGATGTTCCGGCATGGGGACGAGAACTTACCCATGCGCACTGATTGTGATCTATCCGATAGGAAGGACCGCAGCCAGCCCAGTGCTTTGTCCCTGATACCTTTAGATGCTAGGGTTTCCAGAAGCAGGTGGTGGGGGACGGTGTCGAAAGCCGCCGAGAGATCCAACAATATTAGGGCAACTGTCTTTCCCTGATCTACATGCATCCTGATGTGATCCAGCACTGCTAGGAGAGTTGTTTCCGTGCTGTTATTAGCCCTGAAACCCGTTTGTGTGATGTCCAGCAGATTGTTTGCCTCGAGAAAGCTGGCCAGTTGTCTGTTGACCAGTTTCTCTAGGACTTTCGACAGGTAGGGAAGTTGGGATATGGGTCTATAGTTGGCCGGATTGTTAATATCTAAACCAGCTTTTTTTATAAGGGGAGTGACTGTGGCGATCTTCCAGCTGGATGGGAACTCTGCAGCATCTAACGAATGATTTAATACCTGAGTCACTGCAGGACAGACCAGGGGAATGAGCTGCCGGAAAATATGATGAGGGCAGGGGTCCAAGGGGGAGCCAGATTTGATTTCGAGCATTGCATTGCCTACTTCCTCTTCGGAGTATGGGCCAAAGCTAGTGCAGCAGGCTTGGGGGGAGGAGGACTCGTGATCCATCAGGCTGCCTGTTTTGGGTTTAGAGAAGGATGAATAGATCTTTTCTATTTTTTCGCAAAAGAAGTTATTCATTTTTTCGCAGCCTGTTTGAGAGGGAGTCAGGTTGGACGAGAGATTGGCAGGACTGCAGAGCTCTTTTACAATTTTAAAAAGCTCTTTTGAGGAGTTCTTATTCTCTAAGATTCTGCTGGAAAAGTAATATTTTTTTGCCTTCCTGATGGCTTTGGTTTATTGTGACAGTCCTTTTTTGTAAACAGCCCTCGTCTCCTGAGTTCTTGTTAACCTTCATTTGTGTTCGAGCATTGTGCATTTCCTTTTTTGTGCCTTCAGTTCTTGCCCGTACCAGTTTTCGGACACGGTGCGCCTGGGGTTGGCATCGCGACGGAGCTGTGAGCAGTGCTCCAGGGCTGAAGCGATGTGGCTCTGAAGTTTGTCTGTTGCTTCGTAAACACCTGATTCGCCTCTAGAAGGATGGACAAAGTGTTTCCGAAAGGTTTCAACTTTGAAGTTGCCATAACTTCTCCTATGGGTTGTTATTTGGTTGGAGGACCTAGGGTTTTTTGTGGGTAGGTGAAAGTTAAACTCGACCAAAGAGTGGTCCGTCCACAATAATGGTTTAATAGCAGAAATAGAGATGGAGTTGATATTGGAGAACAGCAGGTCAAGGGTGTGTCCTGCCCTGTGCGTTGGCTGATTAATTTTCTGGTACAGCTGCAGGATCTCCATATTCTCGGTCAGTTGTCTGGTGAGGGGGTTGTTACTGTCGTCATAGTGGATGTTAAAGTCCCCTATGAGCAGTATATTTTTGTTCTGAAGGCATATTGGCATAGCTTGTGATAGGAGTTGGGCATTAAAGTCAGAGGTGCAGCCATGAGGATTATAGAAAATGGCACCGCTGAGTAAGATGGTGGTGTTGATGGATAATGAAAATGCCATAGCTTCATGGCTGCTGGCTTGAGTAATTACCTCCTGTCTGCAAGTGAGGGAGTCTTTAAACAATAAAGCTACCCCACCTCCCTTCTTTTTCTCTCTGTTCAGGTTGAGTATTTTATAGTTATCAGGGAGGGCCGTAGCGATGTCCGGGGTACTGTGGTTGTCCAGCCATGTCTCTGTGATAAAGGCTAGGTCTGGTTGGTCGTTTTCGAGAATGTCCCAGATTTCGATGGCATGTTTGGGGAGGGACCTTACATTTAACAGAATACATTTTAAGACCAAGTTGGGGGTAGTGCGATTAATGGGACAGTGCCAGGGGTTACTCAGCCAGTGGCAATTCCGACAACTAACTGGTCCCATGGTGTTCAAAGGGCCCAGTTGTGCACACGAGGCATAGTGCGATGTGCCAGTGGTGTTTAGTTGCCTTAGTTTGCTGCCTGAGTATGTAGTGACGCCATTCCTCTGTGGGTGTGGATGACTAGAGGAAGGGCCAGGGGTTATGACCCCGTGCCCCGGACTGTCGCGGACGGGCGCAGACGTGCTCGCCTTTGGCGCGCCCGCTGCGCCCGTCCGCTGCGCCTCCGGTGCAGTGGCTCCATTTTGTAATGGCGAGGGCGGGAGGGTGGGAGGGGCCGAGCACTCATCTGCTCGCCCTTCTCGTGCCCTCACCTAAGATGGCGGGGGCCCCAGCAGCATTTACTCGGCTGTGGAGGACGAGAACAGGGGGCGCTTCGAGTCACCGGCACACCAATGGTTTTGAGAGGCGGCGGCGGCGGGTAAAACACGGTAATTTAGCACACCATATATTTTGAAAACTATTAAAATCAGTTAACAAAAATGTTGAAAAATGCTAAGAGCACAATTGATATACAGTTTTAAAAGCGCTAGCAGGTACAGCGTTTTTGTTTTAAAGAGGTCCCAGCTTTCCGCCTCAGGACGATTCTTACCACACTCCTAAACACACTAGCAGTCAGAGGGGGAGTGTGGGTGAGGCTTTTGTAATGGCGAGGGCGGGAGGGTGGGAGGGGCCGAGCACTCGTCTGCTCGCCCTTCTCGTGCCCTCACCTAAGATGGCGGGGGCCCCAGCAGCGTTTACTCGGCTGTGGAGGGGGAGAACAGGGGGCGCTTCGAGTCACCGGCACACCAATGGTTTTGAGAGGCGGCGGCGGGTAAAACACGGTAATTTAGCACACCATATATTTTGAAAACTATTAAAATCAGTTAACAAAAATGTTTAAAAATGCTAAGAGCACAATTGATATACAGTTTTAAAAGCGCTAGCAGGTACAGCGTTTTTGTTTTAAAGAGGTCCCGGCTTTCCGCCTCAGGACGATTCTTACCACACTCCTAAACACACTAGCAGTCAGAGGGGGAGTGTGGGTGAGGCTTTTGTAATGGCGAGGGCGGGAGGGTGGGAGGGGCCGAGCACTCGTCTGCTCGCCCTTCTCGTGCCCTCACCTAAGATGGCGGGGGCCCCAGCAGCGTTTACTCGGCTATGGAGGGGGAGAACAGGGGGCGCTTCGAGTCACCGGCACACCAATGGTTTTGAGCGGCGGCGGGTAAAACACGGTAATTTAGGTTTTGAGAGGCGACGGCGGCGGGTAAAACATGGTAAATCCCTCCAAAACCACATTTAAGAAAAGAGTCAAAGCACTGCTAGCTGCAAAATATCTACCTGTGCCAGAGCTGCATAATATGTAAAGACACAATTGGATGTACCATCAATACCTCTTAATGAGCACAATGGCAACATGTTTCTCTTGAGCAGACCCTCACAAACCAGAGACAATCACCCGTAACAAGAAGAAATACACTCTTTTGTACCTTAAATGATGTTTGTTCTTCGTAATTGCTGTCAAACGTGACACGTATGTTGCTTTCCCGCACAGTGTTCTGATATCCAATGGCACCAACAATACATCTTAAACAGGGACATGAGGACATGCTTTAATTGAACAGACCCTCACAAACCAGACACAATAAATAAAATAAATAAATAAATAGAGTGGCTAACATGGACACCAAAACTCCAAAGAGCTTATATATTTCATTGGGCATCCTTACCAGGGGCTGTAGCCCAACGGCAGTGAAGCAAGTATCCTTTTAACAGCTTGGTTGGTAAACGAGCCAGTCAGGGCAGCTGTTCTTTTTTTCTAATTTTTACTATTTAGGTCTTGCCTGCATAAGCTGCGCATGCGCAGTCTCGCTGGCAAGATTTTAGCCCCATAAAGATAAACCTTTGACGCCAAAAGGAAGTCAGGCGAGCCCGTCCAAGTGTGCCGTCTCAAAAAGAGAAAAGTCTGTCATAACCGCGGCTGCCTGGCGAGCACTTGCTAAAGTACCGCTGAGGCAAGGAATGAAATCCGAGCATTTGCAGAAAATGTTTCTCATGCGCACCCACAAGGCTGGAAAGGCTGCAACTAACAAGAGGTGCCGCGTTTTAACCTTCACTTTATTGGAATGGGTCTGGTACACTTTGTGATTAAAAATGCATCGGAGCGGAGAAGCTCGAGATTTAACTGTGTCCATTAACTGAGGCGAGTAACATGTTATTATTATGTCTCCCGAGAACCCAGACTAATACATACCGATCCGCACGGGTCAAGCCTGGCTAATGGACTCCGTGCTGAGTCGCCAGTGCCTCAAATGTTACCGAAACCCGGTCTCGAACCCGCAGCGGCTTTACACCTACCGAAATGTACCGTCTCGTACTGTAGTACAGTGCATACAGTACATAGAGATCGCAACATGTAGGATAGGGCAGAGATTACGTGTAACCCAATATCAAAGAAAAGGCGTTTTCAAAATCTCTCCGTGTGAAGTGGCGGAGAGCCGTCTGGCCAAATTTAGTGAACTGACCCCAGTGCCCCTGTGTGCAACCGACGACAACTCTTCCTGAGGTGACTGAAGCTGCTGTTGTTAAGCCCGCCTCCTTTAAAGAGAGGGTGTAATGTGTGACGTGAAAGCTGGTCAGGCCGAGTGGGGAATTAAGGGGGGCTGCAGCATGTCCCACTTTGGCCTTTGGAAATAGTTTAGGAAATCTGTTGAGTGCCGGTCAACAGGGCTTTTTGTCCTATGTGAGGAATGCAGCATCGTAAAGGAGCCCCCTCACGCAAGGCTGTCTTTACTTAGAAGAGTCAGCCGAGTGCAGCGCTAACAGCCAGGCTCAGAAAGCATAGCTCGGCTGGATTAAATAATGTTGAAATGTCCCTCACCTAGCACTGCCATATGCACCCTTATGACACATCCCGGCCTGTTTATGAGTGGATGTTAATTCCCACGAGGGGGTCCGCGTAAATCAGATTCCTGTGGCTTCATTTTAATTGATTAATTAAGCCTGTCACTCATTAGCAATGACATTAAATTTTGAGAAATGTATTGCTTTAAGTAATTGTTTTAAGTACTATAAGCAGATAGCCATATATTTTGAGCCATTCATGGCTGTAAGTACTTCTAGCAGTGGCATTAGATTTTGAGCCCTTTTACTGTAAGTACTTCTAACCATGGCATTAGATTTTGAGCCATTTTGCTATAAGTACTTCTAACAATGGCATTTGATTTTGAGACATTCAGTGCTGTAAGTACTTCTAGCAATGGTATTAGATTTTGAGCCATTTTGCTGTAAGTACTTCTAGCAATGGCATTATATTATGGGACATTCATTGCTTTAAGTACTTCCTGATCGTAAGCTAATATCCAAGAATTGTGATCAAACAATCGAACAAAGCAAAAAGAAGAAACTACCCACCCTATAATAATTTGTATAATGCCTGGATTACTTATTAGTAATATTAGTTACATGGACTCATTCTCTTCCTCGTCACAGCCCTCACTACTGAGTAATTTTTAAACAAACTGTTTTCCTTAGGAGTCCACTGCTTGTCCTTTGTCAACCCTGCTTTCAGCGTTTCCCACATGTTTCCTATCTTTCTTTTCCTCCATTACTTTGCTCTGGATCAGTGAAATGTCCTGCTCTCTACTATTCTCTACTACTCACTCTCTACTACACACTCTCTACTACACACTCACTACTCTCTACTATTCTCTACTACACACTCTCTTCTACATCCTCTCTACTACTCTACTACTCACTCTCTACTACTCTACTACTCACTCTCTACTACTCTCTCTCTACTCACTCTCTACTACTCACTCTCTAATACTCTCTACTACACACTCTACAACACACTCTACTACACACTCTACTACTCTAATACACACTCTCTACTACACTCTACTACACACTCTCTACTACTCTCTACTATTCTCTACTACACACACTCTATCACACACTCTCTACTACTCACTCTCTACTCTCTACTACTCACTCTCTACTCTCTACTACTCACTCTCTACTCTCTATTCTCTACCTCTCTCTACCTCTCTCTCTACCTCTACCTCTCTACCTCTCTCTACCTCTCTCTACGCGCACACATATGCACATATATATGTATATATATATGCATATGCATTTATATATATGTGTGTGTGTGTATATATATATATATTCACTGAAAAAACCATAGGTTATAGACCATATATAGTTAGGAATTAGCATTTACAAAACCTTGAAAATTCACTGAAAAAACCATAGGTTATAGACCATATATAGTTAGGAATTAGCATTTAAAAAACCTTATTTTACTCACACAAAACCATTGAAATTCCATATATAGTTAGTTGCACTAACTATATATCGCGCACCCGCAATCCACTGCTGATGATGTCACATATTACATCATTCATGACATGGTCAGTGACATCACTGATGACATCACTGATGACATCACTGATGACATCATCCAGTGACTGTGTGTTTCTGTAAAGTTTAAATATGTTAGATATATTGAAGAATGAGTGGATGTATAAGTGTCTCGATGAAGGATTTAGTAGGTGCGTGACTGACTGTATGAGTGAGTGAATAAATGTGTCGTACTAAATGCATGGGTTAGTGACTAAACTGTCTGAATGTTTGCTTCAGTATGTCTGTTGTGATGTAAACTGCTGCATGTGTGGATCATTAGCTATACGAGAGGCTACATATGTTATTGATTGGTTGCCCAAGTATTTGTATGGGAGATTGAGTTTGTGTGGGGGTGGCTGGGAGGTGTGTGACTCTGTGCATAGATGTGTGAGCAGTTGATTCACTAGGTGTATGAGTTCAAGAGTGCATGTGGAAACAGCTACATGGGCGGTTGACTGTGTGCATGAGTGTATTGATGAGTGAATGGATATGTCAATGCTACATGTCATAGTAAGTACATATGTAAAACACAGTAAATGTGAGAGTTGGCATATATAAATAACTGTGCATGAGAGCCACTGAATGTGTGAGTGGCTGTATGGATCATTGTGAACTTGTATCAGGGATTGTATAAGAGAGTAAATATGTGTTAGTATATGTTTGAATAAGTAAGGTGTGTATAACTGTATAGTTGAGGAAATAGAGGTGTGATTGATTCTTTGCATGACTGACTAGGTGTGTGAGTAACTCCATGGATGAGTAACAGTGTGTGAGTGTCTGTATACACTGAGTGTATCTAAGGTTTTATTAGAGTCTGAAGAGGTTTATCGTATTAGCACAAGAATGATGTCAAATGAGATGTCATCAGTGATGTCATCAGTGATGTCATTTGAGATGTCATCAGTGATGTCATCAGTGATGTCACTGACCATGTCATGAATGATGTAATATGTGACATCATCAGCAGTGGATTGCGGGTGCGCGATATATAGTTAGTGCAACTAACTATATATGGAATTTCAATGGTTTTGTGTGAGTAAAATAAGGTTTTTTAAATGCTAATTCCTAACTATATATGGTCTATAACCTATGGTTTTTTCAGTGAATTTTCAAGGTTTTGTAAATGCTAATTCCTAACTATATATGGTCTATAACCTATGGTTTTTTCAGTGAATTTCATTGTTTTTTTAAAAGCTAATATCTGTAGCTGTAAAATGTATTCTTCTTTAAATCCAAAAATATATTTTATATGTTTATTAATAAAAAAAAAATGTAATATTTTTTTTTCTTCCCTCCCGCTTCGCGAATCGGGAAGCTTCCCGTTAGCTGACCTTGATGCCGCGAAATAGTCCGCAAACCGGTAAACGTTCCTTTAACGCAACTGCCGCGTTAGAAAACATCGTGACGCCTCGCGTCCGCATGACGTTTCACGTTGTCGCGTGATACGTCATATGACGTGCTACGTTAGCGAACTGGTACGCGAAGCGAGGCGCGAAGCGCAGGTTCCCAGAAGAAAACCGGGAGGCGGCGCAAAGCGCGTAACGTAAACACAGCAGGTCATGTGACTTGGTAATAACACTTTTCATTGGTTCATTTCACTTTTGGTTTCCTAATGATGTAACACTAGGTCATGTAATATAAAATTAACACTTTTCATTGGTTGAGAACTATTGTTTTTCCCAAATGATGAAAACCCCTCCTTCTTTCCTCACTCTGACTTTCATCTTTGTGAGAGAAAGACCCTTTGTTACCAGTGAGCAATGGCTTCTTTAGTAGCTTCAGCTGGTGCTTCCCCACCACCTCCACCACCTCCAAGGAAGAGAGGACCACCTGCTGAAGTTATCATTCAGCAAGAGGAGGAAGAAGAGGAAGAGGAGGAAGAGCAGGAAGAGAGGCAGTTTTTGCCTGAGGAGCCCAGGAGGTCTCACCGGAAAGAAAACTTCATTTGGCAATTTTTTTAATTTCCCAAAGGCGAGAAAAAAGTAAATGCAAGATACGTAACTTGCCTTATATGTCAAGATAGACTGTCCAGAGGGACCGAGAAGAAATACAGTTACGGAAACTACACAATGCATCGCCATATGACTAGGTGGCATCCTAACAACTACAGTGCTGCACAGTTTCGTAACGAACTAGATAATCCCCCTATTATGGCCAGAAGATCTGTTGTACCCGAAGTGACGGGACCAGAGGGCAGGGAGATGGTGCCAAATATACAACGGAGATTTGGGGAAGTAAAACAAGTCTGCGTACTTTGCAATGGATTCATTTGCTACAGAGAAAGTAGCATCACTCTGATCAACAGAGCTATTGACTATCATCTTCCAATTTGTCCGAAACGCCGCAAACAATGAATTCTTTTTTTTTTGTTGCTCCTGTTGAGCCCTTTACAATGAATCGTTTTCGTTTCCCCCCCCCAAAAAAAACAAAAAAAATATAAAACCGTTCAGAAAAATTCAAAAAAAGTAAAAAAATGTTCAGAAAAAAATAAAAAAAATATAAAACAACAAAAACAATAAAAAAAAAGTTCTTTTCAGAACTACCTCCCCGTTATTAAAAAATTGGTAGAATATTTGGAACTCTGCCAACCTCTATGTCTCTTAGTTCGCTTCCCAGTTCGCTCGCTGGTACGCGAACCGGGAGCGAACCCCAAAATTTTTTTTTTTAAAAAGAACAGTAAGTATAAGGGAAGGAACCAGACAGTTATGTTAAAAGAAAGACAGCTATAGGGGAGTAAACTAGAGATACTATTACCCGTAATCCACTGCTGATGATGTCACATATTACATCATTCATGACATGGTCAGTGACATCATCAGCAGAGGATTGCGGGTAACAGTATCCCTAGTTTACTCCCTATAGCTGTCTTTCTTTTAACATAACTGTCTGTTTCCTTCCCTTATACTTACTGTTCTTTTTAAAAAAAAAATTTTAGATCAGTCAGAAACAGTGAAAGTAATATAGACAGAGTGAGTGACCAAGAGTGAAGAAGTATGAGAAGAGAGGGACTAAGAAAAATAGTGAAGGAGTAGAGTAATTAAGTAATAGACAAAGGAATGAGCGAAGTAGCAAAGGTAGGAAAGTGATTCTTAAAGAAATAAAGCAGTGGAACTAATAGAAGTTAAATGTGATAGAAATATAACAAAAAGAGTACAAAACATTTACCTTATAATTGTCGTTAAGTTACTCATTTGTTCTTTTTATACTAAAAAATCTGTGAAAGAGAGAACAAACATTTGAAAAATATTAAAACATGTTTTTAATAAATTAGAAAAAACAAGGGAAAAGATTGAAGGACAAATAGTTTTTCAAGAACTTTGACACTTACAGAAGCCTCTGCTTCTCCATGCCCCTACACAGTCCTAAAAATATACATTTTAAACTAATAGTATCTTGATGCAGATGAAGTGAGTCCTATCTTGCAACATTGTGCATCTTTTGCATGACTGCTGCATCGGTTTCATGTGGCATTGTTTTTTTACAGCATGACACATCTGCCTAGATTCATCATTTTATAATTTTGTCGCCTCATACCAAATCTTTTCAACCGCGACTGCGTCACAAAAGTGACGCACAGTGGCGCAAAAGAGGCATACACCTATCATAAATCTGTCCCTAACATGTTAAATAATTGATTCAGGATGACAATAAGGTGTGGCCTATCCAGAGGTTTGTTTAAGGTGAGGCCTACTCAGGGTTGCAGATCAAATTTACACTTATTGAAGAATACAGAGAAGAAAATACATGTGCAGGCCTACCAACCAAGTGTGTCATGTCGACTGCACTCTTGGACAAATGTTAGACCTCCTCTGTCTCCAGGAACAGGCCTAAACCTCATGTACACAATGTGATGTGTAATGTTAAGAAACACAGGTAATATAATTGAAAAACGTGCAATTTTTTTTCCTCATTCCACAATCATATCACCTGTGTTTCCTTTGCTTAGGTATCTCATTGTGGAAATGTAGTCTATCATATGAAAGACTACGTAGAATATGAGCACTGTATGCAACAACTTTGACACTTACAGAAGCCTCACCTTCTCCATGCCTCCTACACAGTTCTACATGTACATCATAAATGCAAACAGAACAGAATTAATTATACATATTAAATGGTTTATTTTAGCTGTTCTCAGAATGTATCAAATTTCACTAAAAACAGTGACTTGAAGGTATTCATCATATAACAGCGGGGAAAAAAAAACACAATCAAAATGATTGTGTTTAAAAAACCCATACAACATAACAAATCAGAATTCAGAACTCCTTAAAGTTAACTTACTTTCCATGACGGCGAAGGATGTCCTATGAACAGCTTACACTCTGTTGTGCTGTTATTACTTTCAACCCGCCACTTTCTGAAAGAAAACCTCCATTGTTTTCAAAAACATGTTACATACAATAAATGACTTCTCGCTCTCTACCACACGTTTCCACAAGGCCAAATCGTGTCTGAGCCATTTATAACTCTTAGAATTCTTGTAAGCCAATCCCGTCATGTTGTATTTCCGCAACTTTCACAATTAAAATGTTCAAGATCATTTTCACAATCCTGGACTAGTAATATCTTCCCCTTCTTGCTCACTCATGTTCTACATTTCCTATGACACTGATACTGCTTACTATGAAGCAGACTTACACTACCTTTATGACTACTACAATTATTTAATTCTCTACATCACTTTTAATCACAAAGCAATGTAAAACAGTAGACAGCATTGCAGACTTACATTCCCTCTACTCCATGTTTTGATTGGCTGCTTCAATTAGCTTATAAAAAGAAACAGTTTTTCTGAACTCATTCAAAGTGCACGTATTTCTCCATGACGTCCAGTGTTATGGTAAGAAGTTATGTCTCTGTACTACACTTATCCTCAAGGCCAAATCGTGTAGGAGCCATTAGAACTTCTTGAAATTCCTCAGACCACATCCCGAGATTCTTTCCCTAAAATTTTGGTTTTAAAAACACCAGGTAAGAGTTTTTAAGGTCATACGGCAATTTTTTTTTGAAAATTAAAACAGAATCATTGCAGAATGACCAGCCATTTCTAGACTTTAAATAAGCTGTGTAATGTCCTGATGTTATTGAAGGACCGTCATGATATATAATTGCTACAGTTACAAAAGTCCTTCCTGATATTGACAACTGTGAAGCCACAACATTTTTAATTAAAGTTGTCAATTTTGTTCCATCAGGCCTACATCGTTGGAACATTAAAATGACATACTGGCCATATGTTCGTATAAATAATGTGGACATCATTTCAGATTTACATTGGCTACACTCCATTTTGTGATCAGCTCCTTTTACTAGCTTATTAAAAGAGACTGATTTACTGTCTGGCAAAGTTAAATATATAAATCTTTCTGAGTCTACACTAGTAGTACTTGATACCCTACAGTTCTCGCAGTCATGCTGCCATTGATAAGAAAGCCCAAACAGGTGATCTACATCTACACCTTCATCATGCAATATATCAAGCATATACATTAAAAACTCCTGACAATCTTGCTGACTATTTTGAGAGAATTGTGTTTGGCCTGAACATCTGTCTAACAGATTTCGAATTTCAGACACACTTTCTATGTTTGTTCTATCAGTGCTACATTTCTCTAACACAGAATTTAACAAACTGCAAAATATTTGATAAGAATTGACCACAATCTCTTCTTTTACATTTTCTAGAGAAAACAAAACATTAACCACTACATTAGCATAGCAGTTGACACCAGAACTGTTTTCAAATTGAAAACCAACAACATCTTCAACAGAATCCTTTTTGTTTCTGCTTATAATTTCAGGTTCATCGACTTTTCGTCTTTTTGCTACAACCTCCCCAATATTGGTCACATTTCTTCGTTTCCGGCCTACCACCCGTTTCTCAAACAAAGGATACTGAGGCAAATGTGGCGCATACTCTCTTCTTAACCTATTGTATTCCTTAACACAATCTAGATCGGCACAAATGTTTGTGACATCACACTCAATCAAGTACAATCCCGATAAAGTTCTAACTCGTGACAATGCCACACATGCCATACCCTCCTTGAACACAGAACTGCCAATATTCACCAATGCACTGTCTACACTTAAACCTTGCGATTTATGGATTGTCACCGCATATGCCAAGCAAACAGGAAACTGCTTACGACGAACATATAAGTCTTTTACAAGCAAAAATCTAGCAGAACAACGACCAATTAGCTGTACTTCCTCAATGCCATCAAATTTAATTTTTAAAAATTCAATTCCATCTCTATTTCTGTATTTCACAAAATCAACAACATTACCCATTGATCCATTTACCAGACCTCTTTCAACATGTAAATTCCTTCTTAAAATTATACGGCAGTTCAAGCACACATTCAGAGTCTTTTCAAAACCTGCAGTTTTAGATATACTCTTCTCTAATGAATCCAATTTTGTTTTCAGATTCTCAGACAAAATAATTGTTGATCCCATATGCTCTACTCTGTCAATAGCTTCCAGTTTCACAATCTCTTGCTTTTCTAAATGCAACATTTTGTTGTTGAATTTGGCACATTCTGCAAGAGTTGGCATCAAACATATTCCAGATTTCTTCTCAGTAATTTTCTGAAAAATATTCTCAGGCACAACATCTTGGTCTGGATATAAATTTGTCAGTAATCGTGCATGTAAAGCTTCTTTCCCATGCTCGGTCACTTTTCCAATTCTAACATCTTGTAGAATAGTCTTGTAAACTTCATCCTTCGCCTGACGCATATTTTCATGCAGTTCAGCATAATTGAAGTTTAACCATATATTGACGTTGCCAATGCTCCCTAGGCACTTCCTGGTATCTTCATGCGTGAGCATTTTGAACACAGGTTGCCCTTTCACTGGTGTCAGCTACAGAAGATCTCCGAAAACAATGATGTGTTTGCCACCAAATAACACATCATACTCTGTTTTGAGAACTTCTTGCATTCTCAAATGCACAAAGGCAAGCATGACATTGGAAACCATGCTTACTTCGTCAATGATAAGAAGTTTCATTTTCCTCAAGACTCTTGAAACTTCAAAACAAGCTTCTCCCGATAGCTTGTGATATTGTAATTTGTTGTCATGCTCCACTGGCAGCATCAGTAAACGATGTAAAGTAATCCCTTTAATGTTATGTGCTGCCAGTCCAGTTGGAGCGGTGACAACACAAGACATCGATGACTCTGTCCTTTCCTGCAAATAACATGAAATTGCTTTAATAAGGAAACTTTTTCCAGTTCCCGCTTCTCCACTCACGTACAGTCGAACAGGCTTCAACGACGTACATGAGCACTCTTTCTTGTCATGACTTAATCCATGATCAATTTGCATAGTAACTTCGTCATATATTTTCCTCTGCTCAACGTTGAGTTGTCTTTCCAACTCTTCTAAGTTAACCGCATCCTCCTGAGCATGTGCCATTGCTCTTTCCACTTCATTCATAGAAGTGGCAGCTTCATTTTCGATAACAGGTCCTCCTAGTGGATCCTGACTCAATGAAGCAGAACTCTGACTGTCCTGAGAACTGTCTCTGGCAATCTCCGCTGCAATCGTTGCTTCCTGCTCAATTTCCACATTCAACATTTCTACATATTTGGGAAAAGCAGGACATTCTATGGTCTCCTTGGCAGCATTGAAAGAGTCTTCATAACAGAGGAAATCTCCAAGCAGTTCCTCTTCTGCACGCCAAGGCTTAAAAAGTTGCAAAAGTGCTAAATAGAAAAACTCCTTTTTTTCAGGAGATTCGCCACTCAATTTTCAATGGTTTATCAAGTGGCATTTTCTTTGCTTCACCAGACATCCCTCACTTCCTATTACAGCTTACACTCCTTTCTCAGTATCTTCTTTGATGTTCCTCTTGAATATGTAATTTTGCAGAACCTCATACAGACAAACATTCTCGAGGTGACTGCTTCGTTTTGGATAATATGTATCCAACATGTTGCTCTTCAAAATGTCGGTACTGTTTGGCTCCTTTTCCGCCAAATACTCAATTTCCCGCACAGGTTTGAGAACTCGATTACGCGTTGCAGCAAGACCAAGACTCGCCCAAACGATACTCCTGGACTTGGCATAGAGACTTGCTGAAGACAACCGGTCAGAACATTCGTAAGCTCCGATTTCTCGATGCGACAACATCTTCAGACTGAAACTGTACAACTTCTTGCTGAGGCTCTTTTCATGGGAAATGTCCTCGCACATATCCTTCAATTCTGTCTTCTCTTTTTTGGTGATGTAAGATGTCACATACCGAGCCACAGCCATACAGTTATCAGCCACAAACTGTATATCCATGTTAGCATTCCACATGGACAAAATCACCGGGTTGTAGTCGTTGATGTACTTAGACTCTTCGTTCCTCTTCAAATTGTATGTGTTTTTAGGTGATTTCTTCATCACATTATGTCGCAGCGAAGACATCAAACTGTTCACTCTTCCTTTAGAAATCACCGGTCGTGGAAAGCCGAAACGACATTTGGTGTAGAACTTGTCTTTGTTTCGGAATTTACGACGACAGTACTTTCCACATCGATGGCTTTGGAAACGTAGAACTTTTTCTCTTAGGCTTTTTTTCTCCTTTGCGTTTGGAACAGCACACGTAGAATACTGTTCTATGAAACTCATCACTGAGTCTTCTGGATCCGTTCCAAATTTAGGTGCATCCTTGATCCACAGCAACATATGTATATAAGGAGCACCTCTTGCTTGGTACTCCTTTCTCCAGAAGAAATCCAACACCTCTCCAAGAGGTGGATTCTTCTTATTCATGATGAAAGACATCATACCTTCAAATCTATGATTAAAGTACCTACATACATTGACTGGATCCAAAGAGCACAGTTCTCCGGGTGTCTTGAATTCGATGTTTTCTACGTTAGCATTTGCCTCTCGTAGAAATTCAAGTAAGTCTTCCCAGCCATACTCAGCACAGCTCAGAGTGAGGAACCATGTGGGAGTTCCTAAGTTCCTCAGCATACATTTTAAATCACCATGACGACGGTACCAGTACTCATTAGTACCACGCTGACACGCCATGAGATTAATCAGGTGAGAATCCAAAATACTATCTTGGACATTGACTTTATCCATAAAGTCACTTGCCGAGATGTTTTGCATGTGTATACCACTTTTCAAGATGTGGTTCACTGCATATGACAGTCCAGACAGATCGCTTTCAAACAGGAGATGAAACAAATAAGGAATGCATTGTCGAAACCTAGCATCTCCTGCATACAATCGCAAAGTCCGGTATTCAGAAGCAGGAATTTGATGAGGTCGCTCATCATATCTTCCTCCCTGACCTGTTGGAAAAAGCTGTGGGAAACACTGAGCTTCCAAACTTTCCTCCCAAACACTAATGGGACTCCCTTTGGCTTGTTTCATTTGAAACAACTCAATAGCATTCCCCATGACTTCCTTGGAATGCAAAGGATGAACACTATAATGTTCATATATTTCTTCACTAGTACAGGGTTCTACTTTCTCAATTTGACCACCACACAAATCGCTATCCTCTTCCTCACTTACTTCCTCTTCTGCAACATATACATTTTTATAGTATTTATTATTTTTTTTCAAATACAATGTTGCCCTTTTGACTTTCCTAACATCTACTAAATCTTGCCATATTTTCTTATTCTTTGTCGGAACCCCATTAACTAAGATAACCAGAGGTTCCTCTTCCACTTTTTCTACTCCAATTGTGTTAATGTTTTTCTTGAAATCTAGAGGCAAATAAACAACTCTTCCCTTTACTCCTCTCTGTAAATCTGATGGAGGCAATTTCCCTGTCTTTGGCTCCATTCTTACAATAGCCTGAAAGGGATGGATACTTTGAACCAAAATAGATTCATAAGTATTTAAATCCTTCAATTCAGAAGGAATCTCAACCAATTCCAGATTATTATGAACTGCTCTAGCAGGCATCTGGTTTTGATTTAATTTGTTACAACAATAAGTACACACACGTTGATCCAATCCCAAATCAAAACAATTTTCTACCATCAAGTATGTTGTAAAATCCTTCCATTCACTATTATTTTCCCTTTCACTTTTTGCATATAAATCCACTAACTTAGTCTGATTCTTATAATAAGTGCGTCGACAACACACACAACTGAAATTTGGCCTCTCACTTGATTTCACCTCAAACGTCGCAATTTCCCTCTGGAAATTATCTGTACTGGAAACCTGTACACTATCTTCCACATTACTCTCTTCTTCTTGGTCAATTTCAACATTCTCCTCTTTACTTCCAAAGTAACAAAACTCAATTTCTTCACATATATTCTTCACATCTATTTCAGAACCATGCAAAAGAGCAGCGCATAATTGTTTAAGCATAATTGCTGGACTCTTAGCATAATACAACATTCTAACTAATTTCCTCACTTTATTATGATGCACTGCTAGCATCCTGAAATGATGAAAAACACTCTGGCATACTCTCCTGGAAAGACAAGCCAGTGAATGACCATGCAAACCTATCACTTCTCTCACTCTGCAAGGATCTAATTCTTGCAACAACTTCATTTTCTGCTTCAAACTTTTCTTATTAAATGACCGTATAAAATCACAAAGCAAATTGATGGAATCCTGTCGTACACTGCAAATACTACTACACTTCCAGGTGTACACAGGACCCTTAGGACGTCTCCCTAAAACCTCATTACCTAACACCTCTTCTATCTCTGTTGTCACAAGTTTTTCTTTTTCAACTGGACAACCATCTTTCACTTCATAAGCTCGACCACTGGTGTCAACTGCATGCACCAAATCATTATCCTGGAAATAACTCTCCTCATTAAAAAATGCCTCAGAGCTTGAACTATGCATCCATTCTCCAGAAAAAACTTCACAAAAATTACTACGATTAACTATTCTCTTCCATCTACTATTTCTTTTGAAATCATAAATTGCCTTGTTTAGCTTCCTAATTCTATTGATTGTCAAAATAAATAACTTACGTTTAATTTCAAATGCCTGATCAATAACTTTCTCAACTATTTTTTTTCTCTTATAAAAAACCACTTTCTGTTGACCTTTCTTAATATTTTTTAACAAATTGCCAATTATCCTGTTGCGGAACATTCGTTTACGAATGTCCCTAAACTGTTGTTTCCTTCTACTTTCATGCATAGAGTTATCTCTTACTCTAGCAGTAACATTTTTCATTGGCCTTTCCTTTCCGTTTGAATTGCTTCTCCTATTCTGGACTGAAACATTTTCTGTAGTAATATTTTTTTTTACCACAGATATTTCTTATGAATGTTTTTGTACTCTTACCCGGTGCTTTCTTGGTGACTTGACAAAACTTTTTGTTAGAGGACTGCTGCTTTTTTCATTCAGCTGCTGTCTTTGACGTTTTGCAGCCTTTCTCACTCTTTCTTTGGTTGGCATGCTGAAATCTTGAAATGATCTGCAGTTGAATCTGTGGTAAAATATAATAAAAAATGTTATTAACCACTATTACCCAACAGTAAATCAATAACAGTCATCAAAGACTTAACACATTACTTAACATTTTTACATAGAAGATTTTTTTGTGCATGGCAAATTTAGAATACAGAAATAGCAGAAAAGAAATGGAATTTATATTCATTTTACCTGTGCTGTTTTACATGTGAATCTGATCTAATTTTATGAGCATATTTTAATATTTTATTGAAGACACTACACATAACCTGTTTTTGAAGGTGTCTTTATTTTTAAATTAAACGGTTTACATTTTTACTTTTTATTTATTATAAATTTATAAAATAAATGTTTATAGTTCCATAGGCTCAAGCACGTCAGCTTCCCATCCTATGTCATACAATTCTGACAAATCTGCATCCTCATCACGTTCTTCTTCAGCCTCAGGATTTAAATCATCCAAAGGATCAACATCCACTGATGTTTCAATTACGAGTTCAATGATGAGGTCGAAATCAATTAATTGCTGATTGTCGCTCATGTTGATGTTGTCTTTATCTTTAAAGAAAGATAACAACAATGAGATGTTGCAGAGTAAGAGACAAATCTCAGAGATTATAATAGTAAAATTGTTTAACAAGAGTAACATTTTGCAGCTATTATTTAACCATGTCCAGCGATGCTGAGGAGGCAGCCGCGGGCTGTGGAGGAAGTTAAGGTGGGGCAGGGAGGCGGGAAGGGGGAGGGGCAGGGTGGAGGGACCTAAAAACTGGCATATGGATAATTGCAGATAAGTACACAATTTAATTATTCAAACGAATTTCGTAGCGCACACTGCATCGCAAAATGCGATGCTGTGCGCGCTACGAATTTCGTTTGAATAATTAAATTGTGTACTTACCTGCAATTATCCATATGCCAGTTTTTAGGTCCCTCCACCCTGCCCCTCCCCCTCCCCGCCTCCCTGCCCCACCGTAACTCCCTCCACGGCCCGCGGCTGTGAGGAGGTGAAGCCTATGTCCAATTTTTCAGTGAACAGGACTCATCTCTTCTTAACCTTGGATAAACCTCACTGACTCTGTGTCCCCTGCACATAATTAATAATAAAAGGGGCAGATTTATGTTAACTAGCACATCCCCAGGGATGCACCAGTTAACGTGCACCGCTGCTCTGCCACCCATGGTGTGCCGCATTTACAATCAGATAGGACAAAGCTGCGTCAAAACCCTGCGCCTGCTTGAAGCAGGCATAGATCTTGACGCAGGTAGACTGAAAGCTAAAGCAACAACTAAGTGTCGTGTGCAGAAGTTGCAAAAAAGGAAAAATGGCGTTTAAACCGGTAATGAGCCCATGCTAACTTAACACAGTGTAAAGATATCCAGGATCTACATCAGTTTGGGGTTCACGAACCTGGCAGGTACAAGGCACTGAGGCTTTGCACCGTGCATGTCTCATCCCAAATCATATGTTGTTTGTGAATGAAACAATTTCCCAGACCAAATGCTTTGGATTGGCTACTTCTAAAAAATTAAACACCCCTACTATCCCGGAGTTAGAGGAATATGATGGTTGGAGTCATTTTACTCGGTTGTCCATTAGTGATTTACAGGCCCTACTCCGTAATTCTTCCTTTAACATTTCCAGTATAAATCCAAAAGGTTGGCTGCTTTGGCAACGTGCCTTATCCACGGTTTAATAACGCTGCCTTTTGCTTTATATAAGTTTTCAAATTGTATGAAATATATACCAATAGGTCGTTATGAACCTTTAGGTAGTGGTTTTCTTCATGAGATCTGGTCGCTTCCATACACATACAGATGTTTCAAAGATGATCAAGAAGTTTATCTGAATGGAGAGGAATGCACTGAGACGCCAGATCATTCACTAATGTGTACGCACATACAGTTACACGGTTCATGCAACAAAGACCGACCAAATATGGCTTGCGTGTTGCAAGGCACGCCAGTTCCTGCTATCATCCCCACGTTCAAGTTGTTGGAAAATGGTAGTTATTTGATGCTCAATAATGAAGATTGTTCTGGGTTAATTAAAAGTATTCCTTTTATCGTAACAGTAAGTGAACGGGTTATTTGCTGCAGAAATGTTCTATTTCCTCCCACACATGAGCATAGGGAGTTTTCAATCTGGCCACAAATACCAACCTTGGGAGCAGATTTCAACGGCATGGCAAGAATAAGGGCTCTTTTGTCTCAGAGAGAGGTGGCCTTGAGTTCGGCCCGTGAAACTTTCGTGCTTCACATAGCGAACACCCGTACAGAGGTGCAGGCCCTTTTAAATACTGATTCGCCTTTGCATTTCAGCGAGATGGTTCGGACTATCTTTAACGCGTCCTCCACAAAGGCCCTGGCGCATTTTTTCAAAGTTGTTAGCAGTGGTCTCGTGACTTCATTTGAGAAAATCTTTGGAGTCATCCCTGCTTTCTTTCATTCTATTTTTTCCACTTTGTTTGGTGGATTCCCAGTTTTACTTGCATTAGCACCGGACGCTCTTGTGCTTTTTTACATTTTTAAATATGGATGTCCCTCCTGTGCAAGGTCCCACCCTGCAGCTGCTAACGCTGTTCCGCAATCGCATGCTTGAATATTATGGCACAATGCCGTTGGCGATATTAAGCACGGCATATGGATTATCTTTTCGATTCTCCTACTTCACCTGTGTCCAGCCTGTATTTCACTGCCTGACCTGTGATTTCGATTGGGCCATTAATTTGTGTCTCTGCGGACCGGTTTCTCCTGACGTCGACTTTAATCAGCTGATGAGTCCTATCATTGCTCACGAGTTGGTTTGTCCTGGCGAAAGGATTATGGCTGTGGCATTGATGCATGGACTAATTGGTCCCTGGAATTTACTGGCGGCAACACAGTCTTTCTTGGAACAGAGCTTTCTTGAAAACCCACCGAGCTGTCCTCTGATGGTGATAGAGGATCCGGTGCTGGGAGAGCACGTATGTTCTTTTCCGCTTTTAAATTGGATGGCTGAACTCTTTTCGGATGAAGACGGTGACTTCCTATTGGAGGCTGTTGCAGCTTATTTTGCATACACAATTATGTCATAGACCTTTTTCATGTTTGATATGCTGAGTACTAGCATTTCATTGACAATTCATTGACTTATTTGTCAAGTTTTTATTATTTAGCTTGCCTATTGGCTTAAGCCTCGATAAACTAGTTGACTGTTTTATTTTTTCTTAGCATTAAATTTTGCTAGTTTTTAATGTTTTACCTTGCGGACCGTGCACATATAAAGTTGCAATCTGCTCTCATGAGATGGCACTTCTATTACCTTATTTTGTTCGTTTCCGGATCATGGAGGGGTGTCATGTAGATCCTGGATATCTTTACACCGTGTTAAGTTAACATGGGCTCATTACCAGTTTAAACGCCATTTTTCATTTTTTGCAACTTCTGCACACAACACTTAGTTGTTGCTTTAGCTTTCAACCTAGTAGTTCATCATGGTTTACATGACAATAATATGTTATTGCTCTACTATCTGCTTTGCTTCTTAAACTATATCTGTACAGCGAGTGCTGAAGTTTCAAGAACAACACGATACAGAATTGTTATGAGGTCTGATCTCCACGACTTCATAGTCATAACATAAGTGCAGCTTCTGCCAATTCTGGGCATGAGGCGGGTTTTATATTGCTCTACCGAACACACACATACACAACACTTGATGCGGTTCACATGAAGAGAGAGCTGGTGTATGCTGATGTGATTCCTTCAAATCTAGGACACTAAAGTATAGGCACGCCCTAAACTAACCCAAAGAGACCTTCTTAGCAAATAATATAATATGTGTATTAGGCAGGGTGAGATATAAGTGTTGCTAACTCTTATTCATTTACAGCATGTTAACATACTGTCACCATTCGCTTTTTATGTACTAGTAACTATGCTGGTAATTTTGCTACTGATAATTGTGGTAGCGTTCTAGTGTTCCTGCACAGGAACAGGATTTGGGGAAACAGAAAGCGGAAGGCGGCCATATTGTTTGCTTGGCGCCGACCGTTGAGCAACAGCTTAGCCCCGGCGCTCCGGAATAAAGATAACTAAAAAACATTTAAAGACGTACGTTCTCACATTATTACAATGGCGACGAAGATGTGTACTTGTATTATCTAAGATACTACGCCTGAGAAGACGGCATTAGTAAATAAACATTTCAAATACACATGTGTTCTTCTTAACTCCATGTTCTGGTTTGTAATGAATATATAACGACCGAGTGTTCATGAGTTCCACGTATCCTGAGGTACTGTAAGTTCATATTCTGGATTGTCTAAACATTGAGAGTTTGTTATATCCAATGTGACACTGTAGCTAGCTTGCTAAGGGGTTTTTCGGTACTAAGGTGAGTTTTGGGGCACCCTAATTCGCCGAGGTTCCAATCCTCTGTGCACAGTTCTGTGTGAGAACAGAAACCCTGCGACAGGGGCACCCCTGAGCCTTGCTGGAGCTTCATCACACTTGCGATACAACTCCAGCAATGCGCCACCTTTACAGCACAGATGCGTCACGCATCTATGCTGTTTTTACCCCATGATGCGCCGCATTGTAAATGCAGCACACCATGGGTGGCGGAACAGCGGCACAGGATGACTGCAGCCGCGGGCCGTGGAGGAAGTTACGGTGGGGCAGGGAGGCGGGAAGGGGGAGGGGCAGGGTGGAGGGACCTAAAAACTGGCATATGGATAATTGCAGGTAAGTACACAATTTAATTATTCAAACGAATTTCGTAGCGCGCACTGCATCGCAAAATGGGATGCTGTGCGCGCTACGAATTTCGTTTGAATAATTAAATTGTGTACTTACCTGCAATTATCCATATGCCAGTTTTTAGGTCCCTCCACCCTGCCCCTCCCCCTCCCCGCCTCCCTGCCCCACCGTAACTCCCTCCACGGCCCGCGATTGGATGACTGGCACATCCCTGATGATACGCCAGTCATCATAAATCTATCCCTAAGCTTCTTATCTTGTTAGAGATGAACCGCCATATGTATCATCAAAGTTTTTTACATTTCCTAAATAGCGAACTTTAAGGAATAAATAGCGATTCTTTACCATTCCTAGTTTGCGATGAGCTATTTGCTAATTACAAATTACCCATTCATTTCCATGGAGCAGGAGGCCCATAGGAATGAACGTGCAATTTGCGATTAGCAATTAGCTCATCGCAAATTACGAATTTTTTCGAGGGTGCAGGGGTGTCTCAAGAACACCCTGCTGCACCCCTGAAAAAGAAATTTGGGGGCATATGGCGCACATAAATTTTGAAAACATTCCTTTACCTCAAAAACGATTTTCAACTCATAATTTGAAAACACTGCCCACGGGGAAATGACTTAAAATGTCCTCAAGACACATGAAAATGTTTTTTTAAAGCCTTTGCAACTTTTTTGGGTCACTTTTAACATGGCTAAGTAACTCAAACAGTCAAAATCTAAATTTACCATGCACAGGTGGGAGCATATTTACAAGGAATTTGCTCCACGGAGAAAGGTCTTTTAATTTAATATTGCAAAAATAACATCAGAGACACTGAAATGCCTTATAAAGAAGCATACACCATTATGTCCTTGTCATAAATTTTAAAAGCATTCATTTTCCCCAAAAACGATTTTCAAGTCATAATTTAAAAACACTCCACATGGGGAAATGACTTAAAATGTCCTTAAGACACATGAAAGCGTTTTTTGATTGCCTTTGCAGCATGTTTCGGTCACCTTTAACATGCCTATGTAACGCAAACATTCAAAATCTAAATTTGCCATGCACAGGTGGGAGCATATTTACAAGCAATTTGCTCCACAGGGAAACGTCTTACATTAAAATGGGAAAAATAACATCAGAGACACTCAATTGCCTTATAAAGAAGCATACACCATTATGTCCTTGTCATAAGTATTAAAACCATTCCTTTTCCTCAAAAACGATTTACAAATCATAATTTGAAAACACTCCACAGCTCCTATGCACATAAAAACCCTGTCAGTACTAATACTTCACATTTTCTCCAATAACAATTTCTCAAAGAAACAAAATCTATTTGTAAAACACTTGAGACAAAGCAACATTTGAAAAACACAACTTTCTTCATAATTTTCTCCTTAAAGCACACTATTTTCTATCTAAATTAAAGAAATCTTTTCTCACCTTAGCAAATACTTTGAGTTTCAAAACAGTCTCAGAAACACACCAATTTGTCTTCAGCAGAGCAAAAGGTATGCACTCCAGAGTCTGCAGCTATCAAAAGCACAGAAATGCTGTAATTCTTCACACATATCTCTCATGTCACCCAATCAAAACTCTTCCCTCACTTTTTTTCAAATCAAAACCCTTCCCCCCTCTGCCCTCTCTGCTTTTTTGCATAGCAACCACCTCTTGCAAGACCTCTGGTGTTTGCAAGTTCACACAACAATGTTGCAATTGAACTCTGAACTCTCAGTGCACCTGCATATCCAGTGCATTCTTCCATTTAATGATTTTTTCTTCGCCACTCAAAATACATCTTTCAACGAACTCATCCATGCACCCTAACTTTCTGTTTTCAGCAATCAAAATCCACCAATCACTGTTACTGCTTCATTAACACAGAAACTCCACAGTTTTTTTCATTTTAAACTCTTATTTTTTCAACTGCCATTTCATTGCCACACTTCATCTGACTGCAGCAGAACCTTCTCTCGCCATGTTTTCTGTCTGGATTGTTGGACATAGTTACATCTATTGGGCTCAGAGGTACGCTGAAAACAGGAATTTACCTAACCTCAATTTACAAGATGTGGAAATTAAGTGGTTTGGCCACAGAGGATTCAAATGTCACCAATTGATACCATTGGTGAAAACCTTTATGCATTTGCCAAAACCTGACCTGTTAATTGTGCACTGTGGAGGTAATGACTTGGGCACTTTGACTGGGGTAGGTCTGGAAATGCTTTTAAAGGACACCTTTGAGCAATTGATGGCACTTTTTCCTCAGACTGCCTTAGTATATTCAAATATATGCCAAAGACAGAAATGGAGGTGGTCGAACCAATTTTGTCCACAAATTGAGAAGTCGAGGAAGCATGTAAACAAATCTGTTTCAGCTTACATGAGAGACCATGGAATGGGCTCCTTGTACAACAATAACTTGCGTTACTACATGCAAGATATCTACAGAGGAGATGGAGTTCACTTCTCAGATGAGGGCAACAGAATTTTCATTCTGAATTTAAGACTGTGCATTGGTACCTACTTATAAGTACCTAAATGTACCATAAACCCAAAAGCTCTTCTCAGAGCTACCCTACATCTGATCACTCACAATTATTATTTTACTCTAACTTTTTTCACTAATTTTCAAGAAAGTACGCTCCCCAGAACGCTTCCCGGTTCGCGAACCGGGCGCTCCCCACGCAAAAGAACTAAAAAAACGATATTTTTTTTTTTTGCCCTGCAAGGCCCTTTTAAAGCCTCCACATCAAACCTAGGGGGTCAGGGAGGATCTACTATGCCCCCTTATGGTCATTTGCCCCTTCGCTTTGGCCTCCTCTTGTCTCTCGATCCTACCGAGAGACAAGATGGCGGCCGCTACGGACTGTTTGGAATGTTTACAGATGCCGGAGAACCAATCAGCTTCGCTTCACAAAGCTCCGTAACGCGAAAAGTCCGCGAACCGGAGCGCTGTTACAGATATATATCTTTTTTTGAACGTTAATTTCTCAAAATCCACTGGAGCACATATATTGAGACCTAGCAAAGGCACATCGGGCTACCAGTACCTACAATTTCCCCAAGTTTCGTGCAAATCCATTCAGCCGTTCGATTATTATTATTTTAATTTTTTTTTGCCCCGCGGGGCCCTTTTAAAACCTCCACATCAAACCTAGGGGGTCAGGGAGGATCTACTATGCCCCCTTATGGTCATTTGCCCCTTCGCTTTGGCCTCCTCTTGTCTCTCGATCCTACCGAGAGACAAGATGGCGGCCGCTACGGACTGTTTGGAATGTTTACAGACGCCGGAGAACCAATCAGCTTCGCTTCACAAAGCTCCGTAACGCGAAAAGTCCGCGAACCGGAGCGCTGCCCGGTCCGCTGTTACAGACAGATATATATCTTTTTTTGAACGTTAATTTCTCAAAATCCACTGGAGCACATATATTGAGACCTACAAAAGGCACATCGGGCTACCAGTCCCTACAATTTTGCCAAGTTTCGTGCAAATCCATTCAGCCGTTCGGGCTAAAAGTGAGGCCAACCGCCCTATGGAAAACTCAATGTTAAAAACACGTTTTGGGACCCCCCTTTTTTCTCGGCCCCCCCTTGACGAAACCCCCCCAAATTTTTAGGGGCTGCTCAGAATCAAAATGTTCCATTTTCCTGAAAATTTCAGCCAATTCCGTCCACAAACGCCAACGTTATTAGACATAGAATTTTCAAAAATCCCATAGAGAAAAAATCCTAACTATATATACCTACTGGCGACCGCCAGTAGGTAATATATATATACATACATATATAAACATATATATATATGCATCTGCATATCTATATAAAAGCATGCATACATATACAAATATGCATACATATGCTTGTTATGTACATGGAAGTTTGAAAAACACTAATAAAAGCAAAGCTAAAAAACCTCCTAATTACAAACAAAGTCAAAGTCAAATTCGTTATTGGTTTTGATTATTTAAAATCATTACAATTCACAATAAAACAAAATGGTTCTTTAAAATTCAAACAATTTATAATACACATTACATAAAATTATCATCTAGTTGCCTTGGGTCATTGCCGTGTGCTTATAATCATGGGATTCATTGGGGAGATTTGATTTATACAAAGTTAGGTAAATGGGCGGAATGGTCCTTAAAAACTTTTAAGCTGCCCATCTCAATTAAGTCTTTCATTTTAGCCCATTATTAGCTTATTTTCCAGCCTGGTTAAAATAATCTATCAGGCTTGGAATTTACCGTTTCCAGCTTTACTTATTTCCCCAAGTTCAGCTTGTCGTAGGAGAGATTGTACTTTTCTCATGTATTTGACCCCCCTACAAGCCAGTATAGGCGATGATCCCTCCAGCCATTGAATTATGGCTTGCCTGCATGTGCGGATGTTCAATTTGTTAAAAATGTCCTTTAAAAGCCGTCTCCTTAAATCCATAAGTGCCGGGCACACGCATAACAGGTGGGTTAGTGATTCTTTATATTAACCGCATAGGCGACAATAAAGATCCGTGTAAACGCCTTTCCAAGATGGTTGTAAGTCTTTTGAAAGGTGTAGGCCCAGCCGATATTCTATGTATCGCTTCTTTAGCGTCATGCTAAAGTGGCTTTCTAAGTATGCCTGGGGTTTTGTCAAGGAATACGAATTAATCACTGTCCACCTGTGTCGGCGTTTGGAGATTGCTGATTTGTCTTCCAAAAAGGACTTCCATTTGGCAGTGTTATTTATTATTTTATCAACGCCGGCTGTATCTAGCATGGTATCCCATGTTGATTGGATTTCTAGCTCCCTCAAAGATTTGATCAAATAAGCTCCCCAACCACTTAGAGGGGTTTGATTCAACTGATTTTCAATTTCTTTCCAACACAGGCTATCTAATGAACCTTGCGCTGACAAGCGTATTTTATGGCACAGTTTCACGAAACCACTGTTGCCCCGAAACTTCTGGTTCCGCAGCTCAAATTCCATTCGGACCTGTGCTGGCGAGGCTGATTTTGGGAGGTTAAAAACCGCTTTATACACCTTTGTTTGGAGGTTGCCACAGCAGGTAACCAGAGCGTATGACAAAGTGGGTAGAGTTTGTGATGCCATCACCTTTAGAAGATGTGTGTAATTTGGGCAATCCAGTTTTTTATATAGTAACCTGTATGCATAGATCAAAGAGTGTGTTTTTGCCTTTAGGTCCAATTTATGTTCTTTGTGGGTCAGTCCTCGCCCCAACTTTAGACCTAAATATTTATAGGACGCTTCCTCTTTTATAAGTGATCCTTTTGCATACCATTTAAAGTTGGATTTTTGGGGGTCTACTAAACGTACCACCTTAGTCTTCTCCTTGTTCAGTTCCAAGCTTTCGTGCTCTAGATAAGTAACAAGGTTGTTGATCATTCTTTAAAGACCTATGGGAGTTTGTCTCAGCACCACAATCTCATCAGCATATTGTAGAAAAGGAATTGGACTATTTGCCAGGTTTGGTGGATGACCTTCACCTGCATGCATGTGTTTAACGATGTCTGCCATGTATAGGTTAAATAAACTAGGGGCCAGGACGCAGCCTTGTTTAGGCCCTGTTGCGTACTGATTTCGGCAGTGATGCTGCGTCCATCACCCAGTTTTACTCCTGCCCAGGTTTCACTGTGCAGGCCTATTATTGCGTCCAGTAGTTTCCTCGGCAGCCCCCATGATCTTAATTTTCCCCATAGTTGGTTTAGATTCACCCTGTCAAAAGCTGCTTTCAGATCTATAAAGCATGCAAACAGTATGGTCTTCTTTTTTTCTGCTTTTTCCATTAGAAGTGCCAAAGTTGTCAGATTTGTTAATGTACCCATCCCTGGCCTAAAACCCGTTTGAAACCTGGGAATTATGTTTGTTTCATCCATCCAGTCTTGAAGGTGCATAAGTAAGCATGATCCGTATAATTTCGCCTCTGCGTCGATCAACGATATCAGTCTGTAATTTCCCGGCTTATTATCGTCACCCTGCTTGAATATGGGATGGATGATATTCCCTTTCCAGGACTTGGGCATTTTATTTTGACTGTAAATCTGGTTAAAAAGCGGTGTAAGGTACTATGCCCAAAAATCAGGTGAATGTTTGAAAAGCAAATTAGGGAGCCCGTTAGGGCCTACCGCACCCTCTGTTTTTAGGTGTTTTATTATTCCCTTCAGCTGTTTGATATCTATCAGGATGTCTGAGACTGGTACTGTACGCTTTGTTACTTCTTTCGAATAGTTAGGTTCTGTCGTGGTAACTGGATCATTACGAGTGTCCCCTACTGACAAGATCTCTTTACCCTGCAATGGCATGCTAATATCTTCGTGCAGGTTTTCTTCTTTTTTTCGAAATGTTTTTGCAAACTCCATGTTCTTGGCGCATATTTTGCACTCTTTTTAATGTGCCTTTTTTGGTCGTGCTCCTTGCAAATGAACATATTTTGCACGTACTGAATCCAGTTGTCTTCTCAAATTCCTGCCTCTTGCCTTAGTTGGTTGTCCTTTGTCAAGTTATTAATAATACCCCAGAATGTCCGACCATTTGGGTTTTTGCTGGCCAGTAATAGTTTTATCCAAATACCTTCTTGGTATGATTTTTTTGCTTTTCCCAGCATCTTCTTGTAATTTTTTTGTAGGACCCTTAGTTTCGCCTTATCTAATTTCGTTCCCATTTTCACCACCATGGCTTGCCTTCGGACTTCGCGTAAGATCTTTCTTTTTTCCTCTCGTAGGCTTAGATTAAACCATGGCTTCCTCCCAGTATCCATTCTTCCTTTGCTAGAGTTAGTGACAGGGAAATTACGGGTTAAAACGTGGCATAGATGTTCCCAAGTCGATATGAGATCTTCTTTGTAATGGGGTTTTATTGAGAGCAAGTGTTCTTTAAGTGTATCCAATATTGGTATTGTATGCTTTCCAACTCATTTCAATTTCCGTAAGTTAAA
Organism: Lissotriton helveticus; assembly: GCF_964261635.1. Classification (NCBI taxonomy): domain Eukaryota; kingdom Metazoa; phylum Chordata; class Amphibia; order Caudata; family Salamandridae; genus Lissotriton; species Lissotriton helveticus. The sequence goes on from NC_136071.1 coordinate 707,465,390, forward strand.
CTTTTCGGTATGTCGAATCAAGGTGTTCATTTTTTGGGTTTTATCGACGGGAATGTTGATTTTTGTAATTAATGGAAAATGGTCACTTTCTATGCGTTGACCGACCTCGAATGAGACTACACTTGGAACCAGATTGCTGCTAATTATCGTAAAGTCTATTGTCGATTGCCTTTTGCCACTTGAAAATGTCACAGCCGCGGGTCTATCACCGTTTGCGTTCCCATTCAAAATTGTCAAACCCTGACTTCCCAGTTCTTGGATTATTTGATTATCCTTTACTAAATTAATGTTAAAATCACCGGAGATGATCAAGGAGTAGAGTTCATGTTTTTTTTTATTTATTTATTTAGAAGTTTTCTATAGCGCTAACAAGACCCGAAGGTAGCAGAGCGCTTACAGGAAAAGGAATGAAAAGGTGAACAACAAGACACGTAACAAGTAAAGGCGATCAACGAAAGACAATTTGGACGGAGGAAAAGTTCGTACAGTAGGACTTCTTGGTAATAGGATACAGAGATACCACACAGTTCTGGGGATGCTTGCTGATCCTAGTTATCCACGACCTAGGGAACGGATAAGGAACAAGGATTTGAGTTGGCTCTTGAATTCCGCATAGGACGGTATGGTTCTGATGTGTGGGGGGATAGAGTTCCATATTTTGGGGGCATTTCCTGTGAAGGAGCAGTCCGCAGTTCTCTTCTTCCTGGTTTTTGGTAGGATGAGCAGCAGGGAGTTAGAGCTTCTCAAATTTCTAGCTTGGCCTGCTTTTTTGAGCTTGTTTGCCAAGTATTCTGGTTTTCCGGTATGGAGGGCCTTGTGGGTTAGGCAGGCCGTTCTGAAGGTACTACGCATTTCCACCGGCAGCCATTCGAGTTCTTTGAGCGCTGGGGAGATGTGGTCAGATTTTTTGCATCCTGTGATCATTCTCGCTGCCGCATGCAGTGTTGTTTTTAGTGGGGCCAGGTGCGATTTGGGGATGCCTGTTAGGATTGAGTTCCCATAGTCCAATCTAGATAGGACTAGAGATTGTGTGGCTAGTTTAAGGTCCTTGTTGGGAATGAAAGGTTTGATTTTGTTCAGAAGTCTGAGGTTAAAGAATGCACTTTTTGCCGAGTTCTTAATGTGGTTTGTCAAGGTTAGTTTGGGGTCTAGGGTGAAACCCAGAGATTTTACGGAGTCAGCTAGCGTGAGAGTGCCTTTAAGAGCATCGATCGACTTCAGCCACTCGATGATTTGAGGGTTGTCTTCTTTGTTTGAGATGAGAAGAGTTTTGGTCTTGTCGGGATTGAGTTTCAGGTGATTCTTTGTCAGCCAATCTTGAACATCATTTAGGACAGCATTTAGTCTGTGGATGTCATTAAGAGAAGAGGTTTCCAGGCAGATCTGCGTGTCATCCGCGTAGAGGTGGAAGTGGATGTTGGCATTCCTGAGTAGTTTGGCGAGCGGTTCCATATAGATGTTGAAGAGCTGAGGAGAAAGTACTGATCCTTGGGGGACACCCTTGTTGACTTGCTGGGTTTCGGAGGTGAAGTTCTTCATTTTTATTATTTGCGAGCGGTTATGTAGAAAGGAGGAAAACCACTTGAGAACTACCTCGCCAAGGCCAGCTCTTACTTGCAGAGTCTTGATGAGGAGCTTATGGTCCACCGTGTCAAAAGCTGCTGATAGATCAAGGATTATGAGGAGGCAGCACTTGTCTGCGTCAAGAGAACGTCTATGATGTTCAGCATCGCGGTTTCTGTGCTGCGGCCTTGTCTGAAGCCAGATTGGAGGGGGTCCAGGAGATTGATGTTGTCCAGATGATGCGTCAATTGCAGGAGTACGCAGCGTTCCAGTGTTTTAGCGAGCAGAGGGAGGTTAGATATCGGTCTGAAATTGTTCAAGTCAGTTGAGTCAAGACCGGGTTTTTTCAGCAGAGGGGTGACTTGTCCCATTTTTAGCTGTTTATGATTTTTCCCCAGATAGGTGCTAAGGTGAGCTTCATTTTTTTGATTAGTGAGGGAGGAATGGGGTCTGAGATGTGTGCTGATGGTTTGGAGGTCGAGATCAACGAGATTATCTCAGTTTCCTGCACGGGGCGAAAGCTTAGCCAAAGGAGGGGAGAGGAGCCGGATGGAAGGGCCTGTGGCATAGTTCTTTGGACGCCTGCAGGGGTGGGGGCAGAGGCTTGCATGTTTGATGTCTGATTATGTTGTAGAGCTCCTTAGGTCTGTTTTTGGAATTGGCTAGTGCCTCTCGGAAGAAGCTGGATTTCTTGTTTTTGATATGGTTGTTATACTTCCTGCGGGCTGTTTTTAGTTGTAAGCGAAGGATGGCGGTTGGGTTGTTTCTCCACTTTCTTTCTTTGGCTCTCAGGGTTCTTCTTTCAGCGTTGAGGTCCGCATTGAACCAGGTTTTAGATGGGGTGGCACGGCTTCTTTTGAGCTTTAGAGGAGCTAGATTGTCGAGAATAGAGACTAGCTCGGAGTTATAGTGGTCGATGAGATCATTGGTCGAAAGGTGCAGAGAGTTGTCTGGAAGAAGTGAACTTAGCTGACCTTCTAGGATGTCTTGGGGTACTTGGGAGAGGTTTCTCGACCATTTAGGGGGGGTCTTGAGGAGGTTTAGGCGGGATGGTGGGGTGATTGATGTGAAATAAGATCATATGATGATCTGACCAGTCAACGGGAAGTATGTGGTTGACCGTGATTGAATTATTTTGTGCAATGATGGCGTCCAGTATGGCTCCTTTGTAATGTGTCTCCTCAGTACAGTGTTGAGTAAGGTTGTTATCAGCGAGGAGGCTGGATAGCGATCTGATTAGAGGGTTATGAGTTTCGTTCCATCGGAGATTCAGGTCACCAAGAATTAAGTTTTTGGAATCGCCGAGTGCGTCTTGTGCAATCAGGTTGGATAGTTGTTCTCCAAACTCGTTGCTTCTGCCCGGGGGGTGATAGAGTAGGTGGCACAGTAGAGAGTCTTTGGTCTTGATGACAGCGGATAGACATTCAAATGAGTCGTACTCGAAGGAGGAGGTTTCTGTGATGCTCCAGCTGTCCTTGTGGATGATAGCGACCCCACCTCCTCGTTGTTCTATCCTGTCTTTGGAGATGAGGGAGAAACCAGGTGGAACCAGCATGTCTAGGCAGGGAGGAGATGTCTTATTTAGCCAGGTCTCAGTGAGGAACGCAACGTCAATGTCATGGGTGAGGATAGCTTCGGCTAAGTCTGTTGCGTGTAGTGAGGCCGATCGGCAATTGATTAGGAGGCAGTTGGATGATTTTCTCCTGATTGCTGGTGGTTGTTACTTTAGCCTCTCTAGGTATAGCGGTGAGGACTGGTAATCTCTGTCGTTTGAAACTGGGTAGATCTTTCCGGTGACCCGTGATTACTTGGATTTTAGATTTAGGTGAATCTGAAATGGGAGAGTCGTAGGTAGCGGCTAGTAAGGCTGCTTCCCTGTCTGACATAGGAGCTTCTGATCTAAGCGGCCTGGAGGTCAGGTGTTTTGAGCCCACTAGAGTGAAAGATGAGATGGAGGTCAAGGGCCTGGTGCATGGGGCTCTGGTTGATTCGGATTTTTGGGGACCGGAACCCAGGACCTTGGGGTAGGGATCGATCGGCTGGGCACTGAGGGCTTCTGTGGGCCCCTGGGTGATGTTGGCGTTGGTGAGGAGGGGGGTTCAAAGAGGGGGTTTGTGGGGATTACAGGCTATACCGAGGTTAAAGAGGATTTCTATTAAGCCTTGGGTGATAGTGTCAACCTGGTTTTCAAGGGCTGTGAGCCGCTTTGTTATGGAATCAAGGGAGGGGTTGTGGGCATCTGGAGTGGGGCCGAGCGTGTTAAGGTTCGAGAGGATGGGTTGGGAGATAGGGATCATGGTAGAGGGCGGGGGAGGGGTGGGGAGAGGGCTAGGAGGAGGTTTAGACATGGGAGAGATAGGGAGAGGAACAGGAGGAGGATTAGACAGGGGAGGTTTGAGAGTTGGGGGAGACTCGAGGGGAGGCTCGTTGGCTGGGGGCTGCCTGTTGGCAGGGAGGTGATTGTCATAGGAGGTGGTCGGTGGCTGTGGCTGGGGGAGGTGAGGTGGTTGGGGGGAGGGGTAGGGGGGGAGAATTGAGTTTCCTGTTTCATGTGATTTTTGAGCGCTTGAATCAGGGTCAATAATGTTATGATTGGGGGAGGAGCTTCGCGTGCAACCGAGATGGTCGCGTGAGCACAGGACTCCCGTACCTTCGCCACCTCCGGCATTTATCCTGACTATAATCCTGGTTATGACTACGGATCATCGAAGATGAAACTCAACTGATATGATAGTTGCTTTCAAAATTTGATTTGGTCCGAGATAATCGATTTTATGATGGTCTAAACTTTCCTGGCCTGCTCCACGGATCTGCCCCGGGCTCGAGTAGATGCACTGCCTGGATGGTAATTGAACAACAGCGGCTTCCCTGATCCTACTTTTGACCCTGGACTTGGCTTTCGGTTTCGCTTTTGCCCCGGACCCTTCTACGTAGTGGACTTGGCCCCGCCGCCCACAGACTGCTTCACTTCGCGGTCCCGCTTCAGGGCTGTGACTGTATATCACCGTTCGGTGTGTGACGTGGAACACGCTGTCCTTTGGTTGAGCATCTGTGGGTGTTTGCGACGTAGCCATTCTCACCAGATCTCGGGGTCCCCTCGGGGGCGCAGCTTCCAAAATGGCCGGCAAGCCCGAGGTTGCAAAGCGGAAGACCAAGACTGTTCACCGTGGGGGCTCCATACAATCAAATGTCATGGACCGATACACTCATCCAAAGGGATCCCCCGGTGAAGCGGGCAGGTCTCCGGCAGACAAGGGAAATGACCCTATGGCGGACGAAGACCCGACACTGCACGATATCATGGGCGCCATTGCGAGTATGCAGGCCTCAATCGGAGCGCAGTATGAAACCCTGGCGCACAAACTGGACACAGTGGCGATCGATGTCAACTTGATCAGGGCGGATTTGGCTAAAACGAACGAAAAAGTGAAATCCCTGGACTTGAAAACTTCTAGCCTCACGACGGATGTCTCCGATCTACAAACGGAGATCCGTGATCTACGGTCCTCTAATGACTCCTTCTCCCGTCGTTTGGAAGATTTTAAAAGTCGTTCTAGGCGGAACAACGTCCGTATTGTGGGTGTCCCTGAGAATTCAGACAACTTAAATGTCGTCCTCATCGTGGAGGACCTCATCGTCAATCATCTTGCACCCAAAGGCCTGAGTAAATTCTTTGCTGTGGAGTGGGCGCACAGAGTGCCGGGTGGTAAACCTAAGCTGGGTGCTACCCCGTGACCCATAATCACCAGGATATTTAATTTCCGTGATCGGGACGCTATCCTGCAGGCATCGCGTTTGGGTGGCCCCACGAAATTCGAGAATACGACGGTGAGTTTCTATCCCGACTTCACTCAGTTGGTGCAGAAGCAAAGAATGGGGTTTCAGGGAGTTAAGAGACGACTGAGAGACAGGGACATGAAATACGCAATGCTATTTCCAGCCCGGCTATGTGTGGAATATGGAGATCGGACGTTCTTCTTCGATCGCCCTGAGGCTGCAAGTGACTGGCTCGACACACTGCCCAGGCAGCGGGAACACCCTGAACATTCTGGTGGAGCTGAGGGTGGACTGATGGACCAGGAATAGTAATGTGACTTGGGTTCGCTGGACTGCATATAGATCTCTCGGCATGGTTTGCAGATCTTTTAACTTGCCTTAATTAAGGTGGTCCTCCAGGGGTGGCGGAGGAGGTGAGTCTCTTCCTCCTCTGGGGTTTCTTTCCATAGATTCGTTTTTTGCTAGGGCGACAGGCACACTGTAAGTTGGGGGTGCAGGGTGGGGGGCCGTGTTTTAAGGGCTGGTTTGGGGGAGGAGGGGGGGAAGTTGTTATTGTTTGTTTCCTTTCAAGGCACTATATTGATGGACTTTTGGATTTGGCTGTTGCGACTAACGTGGGGTGGATGCTGCGATTACATTTGGGATGGGGGGTAGGGGGCTAAAATTGCTGTGTTGGAATGTTAACGGGTTGGGGGACAGGATAAAACATGGGGTGGTGTTACAACTCTTGAGACGTCTTTCTCCTGATGTTGTGCTATTGCAAGAAACACATTTGATGGGCAATACCTGCCAGGCTATGAATCATAGGGGCTACCGTCTCCTGGCACACTCCGGCTTCACCACCGGCTCTAGGGGGGTGGGTATCTTGGTTAGAGTCTCCCTCCCCCTTGAGATAGATGCTGTCATCCTTGACGATAGGGGGCGATATGCTGTCATTACTGGACGGTGGGAGGGGAAGGTCGTCACTTTGCTCTCCGTTTATGTCCCGCCTGGCCTTCAGACAACGACCTTTGCGGACCTGGGGAGGGTGATACTGGGGCTCCCGGAGGGCATCTTAGTGGTGGGTGGCGATTTTAACTCTGTGGTCTCCGGAAATGTCGACCGCTACCCGCCCAGGGACCTTGGCAGGTCCCAGTCCTGGCTGGGTGGCTTCCTTGACACCCTGGGACTAATAGATTGCTGGAGGCTGCTACACCCTGGACAATTACAATACACCTTCCACTCTGGTGCTCACGGTAGTCTTTCGAGGCTTGACTATATCCTGATGCCCGCAACACAGGCCCCACTTGTTAAGGAGATTAGACATCTGGCTAGGGGTATCTCAGACCACTCCCCCTTATGGCTCGTAATGGAAACCGGACCGGGAACAGATGGCAGGGTAGCCCCGATTAACCCTTGGTATCTCCGTGACCCCAAGATTCGTACGGAACTGATCAAATCACTTGACCATTATTTTGTGGAGAATGTGGGGTCTGTGTCATCGTCTGTCTCGCTATGGGAAGCCTATAAGGCGGTCATCCGTGGTCACGCCTTATCGCTAATTAATAACGCTAAGAAACGTAAGTGCGAGGCAGTGGTCCGACTTGAAACTGAGATATCAGACATAGAAAGAGAGCTGGAATCTGATGTTACCCAGGACAGGTTGCACCTCCTCAGCCTCAAACAAACCGACTATAGAGCGTTGGTCACTGATGCCGCCAAGGTGATGAGTAGAGAGCAGCAGGGCCGTTTGTATGATGTGGGGGATAAGGCCGGAAAGTTGATAGCTTGGTTGGACAAGAAGGAGAGGGCTAGTCGTGTGGTTCCTTTGATTGGGAGGACGGATGGAGTGAGAGTGACTGACCCGGTTGAGATTGTGGAGTGTTTTTCTGAGTATTTTCAAACTGTATACTCCCCAGTGTCGGATAGACCGGAACAGGATTCGCATCTGCTTCTGAGATACATTGCTTTGCCCTGCTTGTCGGAATTGGATAGGGAATTGATGGACGCGACACTCTCTGCCGAGGAGGTCGCGACCGCAATCCGCTCTGTGAGATCGGGAAAGGCCACGGGTCCAAATGGTCTTCCCATCGAACTCTATAAGTGGCGCCCAGACAAAATAGCACCACATCTTCGCTCGATGTTTTTAGAATCGCTAGACGAGGGTACCCTTCCCTCCGATCAACGGCTTGCGTCTATCATCGTGATTCACAAGGAGGGAAAGCCGCGGGATTGCTGCTCGTCGTATAGGCCCACTTCGCTATTAAACGCTGAGCCTTGCTAAAGTGCTTGCGAATCGTTTAATCTCTGTTGTCTGCGACCTGATCCATCCGGATCAGTCTGGGTTTATTCCGCACCGGAACACGGCGCTGAACCTTCAGCGTTTACATGGCGCCCTTGCGAGAGCGTCCTCGCTGCGTGAATCGGCCATTTTGGCGTCTTTGGACGCCACAATGGCGTTTGATACGCTGGAATGGCCATACCTTTGGGCTGTCCTCGCCAAGTTTGGTTTTGGCCCGGTTTTCATCAGTTGGGTGAAACTATTATATCAAGACCCCTTGGCCCAGGTAGTTGTTAATGGTCGTGCTTTAGGCTCATTTTCTCTCGGAAGGGGAACTCGCCAGGGGTGCCCGTTGTCTCTGCTTCTTTTTGCTCTTGCTTTGGAACCTTTGGCGGCTTGGCAGCGCTGGGAGCCGTCAACGAAGGGTATACGCTGGTCCCCCGATTTCGAGGACCGGATATCGCTCTATGCTGATGACATCCTGTTATACCTCACGTCACCTCGGAAGTTGCTAATAGTATTATTCGATGTCTTGACTTCCTTCGGTAAAAATTCTGGCCTTGTGATCAATTGGTCCAAGTCCTGCGTGTACGTCCTCTCGGGGGACCCTCCTCTCTTGCCACGTGGGTGCCCAATACAGGTGGTACACGCGGGTTTCAAATACTTGGGGGCTTTATCACCTTAGATCCTGTGGTTCGCTATGAACGTAACCTGCTGCCCCCGCTTCAGCGCTTGCGATCCGATGTTGTGGCATGGCGTAAACTTCCGTTGTCCACGCTTGGATGTGCGGCTCTATTTAAGATAATGTCACTGCCCCGATTTTTGTATGCCCTACAGAATACTTGCGATACCGTCCCGGCCAGCTATTTTTGGGAGATTGAAAGCTTGCAGCGACAATTGATATGGGGTGGACGCTCTCGCATTGCACTTGCCAAGTTGACACTTCCTTGGTACGACGGTGGAATCGCTCTCCCGGATATTAAGCGCTACTACTGGGCCTCCCAACTGGGGGAGATTAATCACGGCATGTACGATCCCGCGTCGAACCCCGCGTTCGAAATGGATAGATGGTTGCTGCCTGGTGGTGACTACAACAGGGCGCTCTATACGAAATCCGCAGGGAGGCTGCTCACTGGCCCTACTAAGATAGCGGTGCAAGTATGGCATCGTGTGAATGATGCCATGGGATGGAAGAATAGACTTACACACGCCACTCCACTTTATACTTCTGAGAGGCTGGGCTCCCTATGGAAAACAAAAGGCTTTGATAGATGGGACGTGATTGGTATATGCAGGGTGAATGATGTGTGGACTAAGGGTAGGGTTAAAACCTTTGATGAGTTGAGATTGGAATATGACCTGAGTGATAGGGAGTTTTTTAGATATGCTCAGATGCGACACGCGCTGACGGCGGTTTTCCCTCCGGGTACTATTGTTCCGGAGGCGTCGCCGCTTGAGGATCGGGTTCTGGATGAAAAATGAAAAATGAAAAAATGAAAAATTATATTTGTATAGCGCCGAAACTACCCGGAGGCCTCGCAGCGCTTACATTGATTGTAATACTGAGCTGGTCGCGGGGTTACCGAGTTTTGGTGTACAGATGTGTCTTCAGCGCTTTCCTAAAAGCCATCCTGTTGGGGATCCCTCTAAGGGCAAGAGGGAGGGAATTCCAGAGCCTGGCGGCCGTGTGGGAAAAGGAGCGGCCGCCCCACCTAGCTTTGTTAATCTTTGTTGTAGTTGCTAGATGCAATGATCCGGAGCGAAGGGCTCTGGGGGGGACATAAGGCAGTACTAAAGGAAACAAGATGGCCGGGCCCGTTCGATGAAAAGATTTGTGGACAATGCACATGGCCTTGAACTGAGCTCTGGCGGCGACTGGAAGCCAGTGAAGATCGTTCAAGGCGTGCTTAGCAGACTGCCAGTGAGGGATGTTGTACAGTAGGCGGGCGGCACAATTTTGGGTGACCTGGAGCCTGTGGGTCACAGCTACCGGTGCTCCCAGATATAGCGCGTTTCCATAGTCCAGGCGAGAAAGGATCAGGGCCTGGACCAAGATTCTCCTCGCCTGGAAAGGGAGCAACGGGAGCACTTTACGAAGCATCTTCATGAGCCCCGCACATGTGGCCGCTGTTTTAATGGCTTGAGCCGAGAAGTCAAGCGACTTGTCCAGCCAGACGCCCAGGCTCTTTATCTGGGGTTTGGGGGGGGAAGGGCGCCAAGGCAGGAAGGCCAAATAGAGGCCAGACAGGTCGGAGGAGGGTTGCCCAGGAGCATGACCTCCGTTTTCTCCCCATTGAGTTTGAGGCAGGACAGTTGCATCCACCTAGCTACAGCCTCTAGACTGGGACCTAAGGTGTTGGACGACCCATCCGTGTGGTCTAGAGAGACCACCAGTTGGGTATCGTCTGCGTAGGTGACAATACGCACGCCGAAGGGTTGGACTATCCCTGCTAGAGGTTGCATGTAAACGTTAAAAAGCGTGGGGCTCAGGGAAGAGCCCTGAGGCACCCCGCAGCTAAGTGGATGTTTGATGGAAACAGCCTCACCCTCAAACACCTGGAAGAAACGCTCTTCCAGGAAGGAGGACAGCCACTCCAGTGCCGCGCCCGACACTCCCAAACTCATCAGACGATGTAATAAGATGGTGTGGTTGACGGTGTCGAACGCGGCACTGAGATCGAGCAAAATAATGGCTGCCTTTCCTCCCCGGTCCAGCACGGCTCGGGTTTCCTCCGTCACTGCAATGAGAGCAGTTTCAGTCCCATGCTGGGGACGGAACCCTGTCTGAGAGACGCAAAGCAAATCCGCTGATTCCAAGTGGTCTACTAGGATGATGTTGATGTGTCTCTCGAGCAGTTTACTCATCCAGGGGAGTAGGGAGATTGGGCGGAAGTTAGACAGGTTGTTCTGGTCCAGGGAGGGCTTCTTTAATAAAGCCTTGACCATCGCACACTTCCAAGAGGTAGGGACAGAGTTGATGGTGATAGAGGCATTGAGAGCATTCAAAATGGCCGGGCGGATGGCATCCCAGACCTTTGTAAGAATCCTCGGGGGCGCTGGATCATTAGGGGATCCCGAGGTGACTTTAGGGATGATTTTATCAATAGTGGCGGAGTCTAACAGGGGAAATTTGTCCAGTATGCAGGGGGCAGTAGAAGCACTCTCCAGAGAGATGGTGGATTCCTCAGCCTCATTACCTCCAGAAAATAAAGAGTAGATGGTTTGAATCTTCTGAAAGAAGTAAGAGGCTAGATCATCGCATCGGGATTGGGCGCCCGTTGGGGACAGCTGCTCGGGTGCGGGAGAGATTAGGGATTTAGCAATTTTAAAAATTTCTTTGGGAGAATTGGCGGCTGAGTTGATTTTTGAGTCGTAAAAAAGAGCCTGTGCAGTTTTCATTTCAAGTTTGTAGAGCTTTATAGCGGCTCTGTAATCTGCTCTCTTTGAGGGTGAGCGGTCACTTCTCCATGCTCTCTCTAATTTACGGCAAGACTGCTTCCTGAGCCTGAGAGCAGGGGAGTACCAGGGGGCAACTTTAGGTCATATTATCAAGTCGAGGGGTTTCTTAGGGAGGACTTGATCCAGGGTGCAAGTTATCCAGTTGTCAAAATTGGCGGTAGCCATGGCGGGATTGGTCGCCATCGCAGGAGGATGTTTATTGAGGGCCAGAATCCACTCAGAGGACAAGAGCGATGCCCACTTCCTCCCCCATCGTTTGTTATTATTCAGGGCACGTTCCAGACAGTACGATTTCGCTTATCTATAAAAAGTTGATAAACTATAGGACCGACCTTTTACAGCGACTCAGGGAAGCCTGGACTGGCGATAGTTTGGAGTTAGATGACGAGGACTGGCAGCAGGCCATAATATCCTCGCCGAAAGAGGTTGCAATTCCGGCCCGCCTTAGGTTTGTGCAGCTCAAGATTCTCCACAGGAACTATGTTACCGGTCCGCGCTTGGTCAGCATGGGTTACGCTTCGGATGGGCTGTGCAGGCATGGTTGTGGCCTTCCGGGTACCTTTCTTCACATACTTTGGGAGTGCCCGGTGGTTGTTCATTTCTGGAATCGAGTGCACGCAGTAATGGAAGAGGTCACGGGTGTTGTGTTGTTGTCTGAAGCTAGACGATGCTTGCTGAGTGTGTGGGAACCGAATGACTATGATTTGTCACAGACTCAGTGGGTGACCCTTGGCAATATGATCGCTAAGAGGAATATCGCCCAGTTGTGGGGCTCCCAGAGGCCACCCACAGTTCTGGCATGGAAGGAGAATATGGACTGGTGTATGTTCAGGGAGAAGACGGTGTATGTGGCCCGTGGCAAGCCCCGCAGGTGGGGTAAGATTTGGGATCAATGGAACTCCTACCGGGGTGATATATGTACACCCCCCTTCACACAACTGGTGGCGGACCCTCCCTCCCCTTGACCCGACGTTCCTGCTATCATGTTGCTTTGATTGTCTCTGAACTCGCTGTATCCCTCAATCCTCCCTTCCTGCAAAGTCAATGATTGTATTATGATCTCATGCTTTCCCCCCCGCAGGACGCTTCGTCATTCGATTGCTTGTACTGCCTTGATTATTTCTTTTTAGGTCTCGCTGGCATTGCAGCGCGAAGCGCTGCCGCCAACGAGACTTATAGTCACCTTGCTAGGCCCCGAGGGAGTCAGAGCTGTGCACGAGCCGCTACAGACCTGGGCCCGAGCCGACTCAGGTCTGTGAATTCCAACGTGCACGCTCACGGCGCCACGCTCCCGCCCTCCGGCGTCTCTTCCGAGGCGCGCTCCAGGCCGACGGGCTCCACTGCAGGCTCCAGAGCGACGTCAGGTAGGCTGTATTTCCCCCTTGTTTTTCCACCGAGGGCAAAAATGGAGAGCCCTATAGGTAGGTGTCCGTCTCAGCAGTTGTGTTTAAGAACAGCCGATGCTGAGCAAAGGCAGGTCCCAGCCCACTTAAAGCCCAGGTAACTCTAAGTTAGAAAAATGTACGTCAGAGAGAGAGAGGCTATGGAAACTGGTGGTGAGGGAGTTCATGGAGGAGGATATTGGAGAGGACAGCGCCAAAAAATAACTGCGTAATGGCCACCCCAAGAGCTCGAACTGGTTACCTGTTTTGTTTTGGTTAAATTGATATCTTCAACGTGCTCACATACTTGTTCAACGTGAAAGTGTTATCAAAGTTATCCAAATAAAAGAACTCGACAAATTAAAACGGGACAGGTGAAAAAAAATAATGGGTGTTAATAACTCCCCATCCAAGAAATGAGGGGAAAAAAAAGCTCAAGAGGAAACGCATTCTGCGCACGCTCTTTAAACGAAACCAGAGGACATTTCAGATTGTTCCTAATAAATGTGCGGGGAAAAAAATCATATTCTCTGTCCCGTTGTTGCTAAATCCGCGTGAATTTGGGAGACGTGATAGATAGTCTTCGCTCGGTGGTCACTATCCGGCTGAAACCGGCGAGTCGAAAAGAGCACAGAAATGCCCTTCCTGCGAGGCAACATAAAGTGACGCGTGGGCACGGAGTCGCTTCCCCACACACGGGAGCTCCGGGCTGCTCCTGCTCGCGCACGCCTCATCCCTCGCTGTCCGACCGGAAGTGATGCGCCGTCACCTGCTGCTGCCGCCGCCTCAGGCTATCCTGTTGTTGGAGTTGGCAGCGGCCGCATGGGAGCGAGTACGCGGATCCGTCGCCTGCCCCTGCTTCTCGTTCCAGCCGCCGCCTGTAGGATGGGGATCCGAGCACCTCCTCTGCTGCCCTTGGCGGCTTTGCTGCTGGTTGGAGTCGGTGAGTCCGAGCGCTCATGGGGTGACCTGGGAGGAGCCGCGGGCGGTTGGTGCTGGTGAGCAACCCCACACAAAGCGAGTGGCGCTGCAGACAAGGAAAGTGGTTCAGAGAGGGGTCAAACTCCAGACCCGTTCACCGATGTGGTGTCCCACGGCTAAAGCTCCCCCATAACTTTTTTTTTAAACTGCACCCATCCCTCGCTGCGGCTGCACCCGGCCATGAAGGCGGGTGTAAAGTTAATGTCTGTGTTCCCTCGCCCCAGTCAGCCACGCTTTCCTTCTCCCGCTCACCCTCCCCGCTATCCTCAATACCCAGAGCCGATCCCCACGGCTCAGGGCTGCGCCGCTCCCAGTTGCCGGATGTTATGGTGCCCCTGCAGGTGTCCCAGGGCTTGGCCGTCGCTGGCCATGTTTTTCCTTCCTGTGTTTGTTCTGGTGGCTGCTTATCTGTTCTGTAGTTTCGCCTTTGGTTTCTGGTTGCAGCCAGGCTCGGCCAGTGGGTGCAACAGTCCCTGGGCGGGTGGCTCTCAGAGGATGTTACTGGCGCATTGTTTATCCTCATCCGTGCACGCATGGTCTGGCGTGATTGTGACTCAAGGGAGGGTCTTCTGCTTTTAGAAAGCACACTTAGTGGGGACACTGGTGAGGTCTCCTAGCTGTGTTGCGAGACTAGTTGTGCTGTCTGATCCACACCCGTTTTTTGTTAGCCAATAACCCGTTTTTTGTTAGCCAATATAATTTCTTACCTTATCCCGACAAAACCACACAGTTAGAGACCGTATTAGCCACAATCATAAAACACTATATTAAAACGTATATGAACTCCAGGGCTATTTGCTTTTTAGAGAAGCTGATGGAAACATTAACTATGTGTCGGTAGCACCGAAGCTATTGCTTTTTATCTTTGTATAGTGCTTTTTATGTCACAGTCATAACAGTAACCTACTTTTATGATCACCTGTTTTTTTAAAGGAACATCAAGTTTAAAGCACACCCAACAAATGGACACTTGTTTCTAAAAGTGCATGCTCTTCAGTGAATCTAATTTTAATTTGATAATTACATATGCACGATGAGCAGTTCTTGTGTATGGACATGGAACATTTCTTACCTGCTTTTGACCTTCCCATTGCTGCTCGATGTGAGTTGCATTCTTCTACCCACAAGACTGTGCCCTCCCTCCCCCAATCCACTCCAGGCAATCATGTTTTAGAATAGCTTTGATACACGTTGGCTTTAGTCCTAGCATATTCTCTGCACTCCCTACCTATGGCATGACCGTTTGTTGAAGAAGAAAAACAATCTAACTTTAACAGGATGGATGGCATTCTAAGAATTTTGTGTTTCAAGGTACTTTCATTGTTCAACTTATGTCTTTTAAATAAACGGAGATCAACCCCTCACCTTTCGTTACCCAGTTGTGCTATTTACTTCTTTAATCTCAATGTTTCCTCGTTTACCTTTTCAGAATACCATTGAAAGAACTGGATATTTATTTGTAAAACGCCCTACCCTAATGGAAGAGACCGAGAGAGAGGCATGCAGAAGTCCCGTAAGGCGCCTGTTTTGACAGTCTCGCTTGGAACTCTCATCTCCCAGACTTTTGCAGTAGGAGTCACTCTGCGCTTTTAGCCCCAGGATGCTAAAAACATGCGGATCCTCGCTCGTCGTTGTTGTTAATACTTAGTGGCACACCACGCACTACCTTTTTTACCAGGTCCGCTTTTTACTAAACAATAAAGGTCAACTCACCAACGTGACTCCTGCAAACGAGCGCCCAAGCTTGGCAGCACATGTTTAACTTTATCAGAAAGTTTATTATAGTGTCCCGCTAGTTGAGAATGTGGGCACTTCTTGATTGCATACATTTGTGTTTCTAAAGTAGATGAAGTTGTGCGTTTGAGTCTTAAAAATTGCTCACCCATCGGCTCTCGATTGTGAACTTTGTTGAATGTGTATTTATGACTCACTTGTTTACTCTTGATCAGTGCGGATGGCAAGATTATTCCGTGTCGGATGACCTAAAGTTCCCGGACATATATGCACTATCAATGATCGGAAATGCACAGTTTTACAAAGTTTCGCCCGAGATTACGAACTGAGTTGTGTAACAAACAATATGTTTATTTTAAATACCTGGTTATATGTTTATAACCTGCTGTTCAGTTTTATTTCGCATCGCATGTGCAATAAGTAATGTGAAGAGGTTGACCTGTGTGATGCCAATTGTTGAATTTCCCCTCTGTTGAGTGGTGTTTGGAAATAGACTTAAACGGGTGTTTTGATGGGTTGTCTTGTACTGTTTTCTAAACTTTGGTTTTGTTTACATAGGCAGGTTGATTCTTTTATAGTATGCTACATAACACATTATTTCCGCGAGGCAGTACTTTTATTGATTGCAGTAAACATGGGTTTTTTAGGTCGAGCAGAGTCTGCTCGGGACCTATTGCTGCCCGTTTCTGGGAATGTAGACACGAGAGGGGCACGAGCGCAGATTTCACCTCGTGGGCGCGCACGGCGCCGTGCCCGTCTCGTGCCTCACATTCCCGTGCGCACACAGCCAGCCCCCACACCCCTGCACACACACAGGCACACGTACACATGCTGCCGCCCCCCACCACACACACACATACAGACAGGCATGCATACACACGCCGCCGCCCCCTAACCCCCCGTGCACGCACACACAGACACACACCCCCGCCCCATGCATCGGGAGATCTGCCATACAATCGGTACTTACGCCAGCCTCCGCCAACATTGCAGGGAGCGGCGGTTTCAGGCCCCCAGCATAGGAAACAGGCCCCCGCGGTGCACACACTGGGAAGAGGAAAAGGGGACGAGACCCGCGGTGCGCGCCAGGCCTCCGTCGCTGCCTGGAACATGTGCGCGCGCTCCCCAGCCTGTCGCGAGCACGCCTCCTTCTGGCTACTAGCGTGTCCCAGCCGCCGTGGTCACAGCGGGCCGCCTCTCCTCTGAGCTGGATTAGCTGGCGGGGGCGGGGTGCGGTTCATAGGTTCCGTCTGCGCTCGGAGCAATATTACATATCGCATTATATAGGCATCCATTATCGTGTTTTGCAACAGGGAAAACTTGCTGCACGTCACAGGAACATATTGCTCAAAATTCGATCGGACACAACTTGCAATCGTTGGAATCGTGCGCATTAGAGCCTCTTTATCAACGCGATTGGCTGATGTTGAAGTCTGGTATGCAACAACTGGTTCAAATATGTTATCTCAATGTTTCACGCTTTATTACAAATGTCACCAAAAAATTTTCAGATTTCACTTCTGTTCTTGGATTTTCGTCACAATAAAATACAATGAACATAATCTTCCCAAAAGTTATTTACAAAAATGTAAGCTAGTGCCATTATAAATTACAATCACTTTTATTTAAGTATTAGTTATTTTCAAAAATAAAAGCCATTGTTCTTTGTAATATCAATACATCTAAGTCATGTAAATACCACACCTATTGCATTACAAATGCTAAAGATGTCACAAATGCTAAAGATGTCACATTTGCGAAAGTTAAAACTATTGGCATTATAAATGACAAAGCTATTCATTTCGCTATTCTCAAAAACCAACACATAAATAAAAAATTTGTCATTTACAATACTAATAGCTCAACCTTTCCTAATGCGAGACCTATTGCATTGCAAATGCTTGTTGTTTATGTTGTTAAAAGTTTCAATAAAAAGAAATACAAAAAAAAATAATGTTATGATTTTTTTCCCTCTTCAGTTTTTTATCCGGGTGAACGTAGACATTGAGTACTAATAAATTGTGACTAGGTAAGTTTGAGTCGGGTTTCCTTGTGAGTTTTGTTACTTGCAGCCAATTTACCCCGATGATTATTTCTTCTACTTGCCATCCATACTTTTGTGCTATGTATGTTGTTAGACCTCCTTTCGGGTGCCCGAAAGTTGAGAATCTTTCTGCTAGAATATGAAGCTCTATATAACCGGAAATTGATACTGGGCTCAAGTTCTAGGTTTCTTGGAGTATTATTAATTTGTGTTGTTCAAGAAAGTTCACTGTTTCATGGTATCGCCCATATTATTAAAACCGTGGACATTCCATGAGCAGATATGGATTGTGTGCGAGTACTCCAGGCTAGGATCATCCTTAATTCTTTGAACATTTCCTGTTTCCTGCCGATTGCAATGAGTTATCTGATACTGGGATTCTGTTTCCTGGTTTAACCTTACTTGCACGTTAGGAACACTTATTGCTTAAGGCCTTGGGAACCCAGGACCAATCGATGCTTTTATCCGGCCTGGGATCTTGATTTTCCGAGCCTGCCAATCTCTTCACTCCAGATGCTTTTTGGGGGGTTACAGAGCACGCGCTCTTTAAACATGACTTCTGATTATTCCCAACCTCATTTTCTTTTTTTTGGTTTATGGTGTTTTTTAGAAGGGGATATGGATATTTTTGCCGTTTGTGACATCTCAGCGCAATGCCCCATGCGTCAAAGGTTAGGCTCATTGCATGTATCCTATCCACTAAGGCCTTTGAGGACCAGGTGGTCAGAGACTCCTGCACGTCGGGGGAGTTTTCATTGGTTTTAAACTCTACGGATAAAAGGTCTTGTGACGATATTTCTTCTAATTCTGGAATTTCTTTAAAGAGCCACATCAGGTTCCCTCGGTTCAGGATATCTTGTCCGCCATTTGTACGATATTCTGGCACAAATGTCAGTTTTTTGGGGGTTTCTCCTTGTATTGGAGTAACTAATTTGTCTTCTTTTCCTTCTTTGTCCTCGATTGTTTTTTTGCTATTCCTCCATTCGCGTCGTTCGCTCTACTCCGTTGTTCAAAGGAGAGATTGCTCCTTACTGTGTCCAAATTGTTCCCTTCTATTTTGATTTCTTCTGATTTGTCACCCTTTGTATGCTTTGATAATTGTATAGGTTCTAAGTAGTGTTCTTTTTGTGGCAACTTACATGTTCTCCCTTTTTCGTTTATCCTTATTTTTATTGGGATCCTTGCGCTATGCTCTACATTGTTTGTTTTTTCTGTTGCTTTTTGATGTGAGGCGATTTTACCTCCTTCATAACTTTCAGTAGTTTGTCTTTCCTCATACCTGGAAGAGGTTTGGGCCCTATTGTCTCTCTTCGCTCCTCTATCCTTAGGTGTTGGGTTTTCGTACCCCCCCTGTGTCGTTCCTACCCATTCTTCGATTTCTATTTGGCGCGGTTGCTTTGAATCCCCTTTTAAAAGGCCAGTCTGAATCAGTCCTTTCCATGGTTGCTGTACAGTTTTATTTTTTTGTGAGTCTTGGCTCTTTCTCTCTTGTTTATTCTCTTCCTTTGTAAGAATTAGAGAGCTCAAGGATTCATGCTGCGGATTACATCCGTTAACCACTCCTGATTGGTTTGGTTGCTCAGTTACCATAATTGAGAAATTCGATGTTTTTTTTTTAACAGGTTATTCTCTTTCTTTGTTATTGTTTAATTGATGAAAATAGGATAAATATGTTCATTTACAGGTGGTTTCTTATTACGCTGCACCCTACCCTTTCTGGCCCGTTTTCTTTGTCTTTTTGTTAGCTTAACATTCTTTGAAGTGTCGCTCGTGCTTAGTGTGACATCAGTTTGTGGACTCTCAGATCTAAACATTCCTCATTTGCCTCTTTTACCTCTTTCTCAGGGTCATCGTTTACACTTGGATCTTTAATTTCGTTAAATCGCCCATTTTCCTCATTAACCTCCTTGACCCTGTTGGGGCTCATGTTTTGATTGTACCTTATCGATTACTTTATTTCCCCTAAAATATCTTTCAATATGTCTGGCAAATTTGTCAATGTGTCCACTAGTTTGCCACACACCCAACTTGGCTGGGTTTGGAGGGTATCTATTTGTTGCACCCTGTCTACCCTCCCGGGTATTAGGGACGCGATGTGGTCCAGCTTGAAGTTTATACCTGAAATGTGTCCGGCGATGAGATTTATGAGGTCGATGTGTACCTCCATTTTATCCGATTGGAAGTTCAGCGCCCTTATTGCCTGATCCAATGTACTTAGCAGTGTTTTACTCCAAGGAGCCTCATGAAACTCTCCAATCGATGTTCCCAGATCCCCTGACCCTTGTTCAAGCCTGCTGACGGATGAAATTGTTATTGGAGATGACAGGTTTAGCTGTTTTGGCCAACATCTGTCTTCTTCATACACACTTTCTGGTTTGTCAAGTTTAAAATCCGGGCACAGTGGAGTGGATTCCAACCTTTCTCCTCCATGCCGTACCCGTCCCTTTTCGGAATCTTCTGATAATCTGCGTCCACCTGGTAGATCTTGTTCTTTGCTAGGCTCTTCTTGTGTTCTGGATTGGGTATGTGTTTGTGTTTGTGTGTTGAGTTCCAATATTTGAACCAACTTTGCCTCATTGGATAGGGAAAATGAGGATGACCAAGCGTCGTGTATGGTGATATGCTCAACCCCAGTTTTATTTTCTTTGCTTGGGCAGATATTTTCCTTCTCTTCATCCCTTTTATTCATTTTTATAGTATTTTCGAGTTTTGAAAGATTGTATTGGTGTATCTGAGCTATTGCCAAAACCACTCTCCTTTCCGATGGGTATTGGCTGTTATTAACCCTTAAGCAGGTGCAATTGGACTTGTTCCTGGGTTGGCGCGTAAATGGCAGCCTTTGGATCCTTTAAAAAGAAACATTTTTGTATCCCCTTGTTTATTCTTGGGCTGCTGGTAGAAATTTCGGGAGCTGAGACCTGCCTCTCTCTTCGTCGTGTGGCCCTTTTTTTTTTATTCTTAACTGGCCCTTGATCTTCAATTTTAACATTTATAATTTCTTCGGTTACCTCCTGTCGCACTTTACCTGATCTCATAATTTCTTATGGATATTTACTTTATTATCTTTAATAAAAGCACCCCTGTCTAGTGCCTCGATTTTTTTAATGTCAAGCAATAGAGTTGGAGGCCCAATGACTTGATGAATACTATTCCCCCTGTGCACCGCCCCTTTGACTCGTGGTTCCGGGTGAAATTCGGGCGGGGGCAGAGTACGGTTACCAGAAGTGTGTAATAATAAAAACAAGGCCAAAGTCAAGGAGAAAAAGCAAAAATCAAACGGGGGGTGTCCAAGGCAGAAGGTGGTGATTTTACCTTTAGGTCCGGTAATTTCTCAGCACTGGGCGGGGGCAAGTGTTGTTTTTGCTTTCCTCGCGGGCGGAGCTCACGGGGGGCCACAGGCTGCACCTGTCCTAGACAGGTCACCTCTGCAACCACCCTTTACTCTTACTTTGCGGCTACTGCTAACGGCAGTCACGCTCGCTGTTCCTTGGCGCGCACTACTCCCACCTGTACCAGGGAGAAGATCCTGCTGGGAATAGGCAGCTATATAAACTTTTGGAGATTTAGGCGCAGGTTGCACCGGGGGCCAAAGTCTTTCAAAGGAGCCGGTGCTCGGTGCCGGTGCTCGGTGGGGCTGGGGTACGGCAGCGGTATGGCGGAGGCAGAGGATTGCTATGAGCGGTCCGCGGTGTAGGTGAGGCGGCTTGGCTACTCAGTTTCTACTGCCTCCCACCTGCCTTCGCTGCCCGTGCTCACCTGCAACCGTGGCCTTTATGCCTCCTGCTACCGCTCTCACCAGCTCTGCGCCAGCTCTGCGCCACCAACGTCTCTCGCGGCAGCGCAGTGCGGTGCGGTATCCATGCAATCTATGTTGCCTCTGCCGCTTGCCGCTACCACTACCGCGAAGGCTGAGGCTGACAGCACCCCGCACCTCCACACCTCCACAGCTCCACAGCTCTCCGCTCCTCACTCCTCGCTGCTTGCTCGCACTCGCGTCTCATGTGACCACTTCGCTTCCGCTTCGGAATTGCTTTAATTTAAACGAGGGCGAGTCCTATTGCATTCCCATGATATAAGATTTTATAATATTTAAAAAAACGGTGTGATGACCAGAGGCACCGCAACTATTTTCCGACTTTAACTCTCTTAAACATTGGAAATGTTGTTTGTCGCTTTACTTACCCTTTTCTCTGTGTCAAGACTTTCCCTATTGTATTTTCCTCTTCAAAGGTGTGAGTGGCAAGCTGAAGTGGGCCAGAGCAGGCCCCTCTTGTGCCTATAACTCTGGCACCCTGTTTCTCTGGTCAAGATGGACCTCCATCTGCTGTACATGGACATATGGCTCTGCTTCTACTGAGATTCGTCCCCAGGCAGACACAGAAGGATGGATAACTTCTACAAGCTGCATCAACGCTTGGATGTTTGGAGCCTCTTACACAATTACAATTTGCCATATTGGTGCTCTCTTTTTCCCAACAAGGCTTTTCTGTGCAATGTATTTCCATGTGTCGCCATCTTGTGGCCATGTCTGGGGATGTCATAGGGCATATTACGAAAACCTAAATGCACCAGCCTCTCTGGTAGCTGTTGGGCAATGTCGCTGCTCCTAAAGTCTACCATATTTCTGCTCCTCATGGGATATTACTCATCATGCTGCCTGGGAGGGCTATTAGTATTCCCATCTTGGTTATTATTCTCATCTTATCTGGAATTAAAGTACTGCTCATGATGGCCATTATAGTTTAGCTATTTCGGCTCAGAAATGTATGTTATAGTTTATGCCGTTTATGAAATATATTTGCTCATGCTCTTTGGGTTATGTAGGTCAGGCTCTTTGGGATATTACTTGCTTATAACAGGGAAGCAATATGAATAGTAATATTTATTATTTTATTTTTGTGAACTGCCATATTGAGCAGCTAGGACCCATCATGGTGGAGAAAGGCTATCCAACTGGTACTCTTAGTCAAATATGTATATAATAAAAAAGCAGGGCTTAATAGTGTTCTCCAGCACTGCAATGTTTTTTAAAAGAGATGCTTCGAGGGGTTTGATATTTCAAATACATGATAAACCCAAAAGTGATGGCAATACAAAGTAAAAAAGGCACACTTTTCAATATTTAAACTATTGAATTACTTTACTGTGGGAAGTTAATGAGACCGTTTTGAAAACGTTATTCCTTTGCTTCCCTGCAAGACAAAATCAGTAGTTGGTGAACTATAACAATTTAGAAATGGTTTTCTAAGTGTGTATAGTTTTGTTTCTTAAGAAATCTACAAATGTACTACAGTGTAAGGAATCCTTTTAAAGCCTGACATAGGGACAGCTTTAGATGCCATGCCTCCCTCAAGCAGTTATAAAAATGAGGAATGTAATATACTTACATGTAGACATTACAAAGGGACTTTGGGTCAGCCCTCTTCATCTATTGGTCTGTTAAGATGCCATTCATTTTGCTTCTGCCCATGACAGCATACATCATGGAGCAAGGGGTCGGCACACTTCAACACAAGAGGATCACGTTCCGGCTCCTCACCCACGCACACAAGTCTCTCCACGACCTGGGCCCCAAGTACCTCAACGACCGCCTGACCTTCTACACGCCCACCCGCCAGCTACGGTCCACCAGCCTCGCCCTCGCAGCCGTACCACGCATCCGAAGAGCCACCGCCGGAGGAAGATCCTTCTCTTACCTGGCTGCCAAGACTTGGAACTCCCTCCCCATCCACCTTCGGCTGACCCAGGACCATCTCGCATTCAGGAAACAACTCAAGACCTGGCTGTTCGAGCAGTAGCATACCCCTCCCCCCAAGCGCCTTGAGACCCTCCCGGGTGAGTAGTGCGCTATACAAATGGCATGATTCATTGATTGATTGATAGTGTCTCTTGCAGTATGAGTGAAGTTATTTCCCTAATTTTGCATCCACCTAAAAAGAAGTCAACTTTTATTTCTATACTTTACCCTCTTTATTTGTTTTAGTCATCTTTGTGTGTGGAAACTATTAGGCTTTATTTAGAGGTAAACCAAAGGTGATGGTGGACGGAGTGTTGAACAATGCAAGCACTCACCCCCAGTCAACTGATCTGGGTTTAGTCCATCATCATTCTTTAGCTCACTCCGCCACCCCAGTTCAGACATGGCCATATGCAAATCAGTCTGACCCTGTGCCTCATGGGAACAGTCCAGCCGGAACTGCCAAGCCATGTCTTCCCTGGACCGGAAACAAGCATCCGGGGACCGGTTTCTGGCTAATCAACCGTCATCAGCCAGGCTAGTTTGAATCCAGTGGCAAAATGAGCAAGGGACCCAGGTCTGGGCATACCCTGCCAACTTAGTGCAAAAAAAGCAAAACCAGAGGGGATGATGGATGGAGTGTTGAACAATGTTAACACTCACCCCCAGTCAACTGATCTGGATGGTTTAATCCATCATCATTCTTTAGCTCACTACGCCACCCCAGTACAGACATGGCCATATTCAAATCAATCTGACCATGTGCCTCATGAAAACAGTCCAGCCCGAACTGCCAAGCCATGTCTTCCCAGGACCGGAAACAAGCATACTGGGTTCAGTTTCTGGCCAATCAGCTGTCATCAGCCAGGTTAGCTTGAATCCAGTGGCAAAGTTAGCAAGGGACCCACGTCTGGGCATACCCTGCCAACTTAGGGCAAACAAAGCAAAACCAAAGAGGATGATGGATGGAGTGTTGAACAATGCAAGCACTCACTCCCAGTCAATTGATCTTGGTTTAATCCATCATCATTCTTTAGCTCACTCCGCCACCCCAGTTCAGACATGGCCATATGCAAATCAGTATGACCCTGTGCGTCATGGGAACAGTCCAGCCCGAACTGCCAAGTCATGTCTTCCCTGGACCGGAAACAAGCATCCTGGGACCGGTTTCTGGCTAATCAGCCGTCATCAGCCAGGCTAGTTTTAATCCAGTGGCAAAATGAGCAAGGGACCCACGTCGGGGCATACCCTGCCAACTTAGGGCGAACAAAGCAACACCAAAGGGGATGATGGACGGAGCGTTGAACAATGCAAGCACTCACCCCTAGTTAACTGATCTGAGTTTAATCCATCATCATTCTTTAGCTCACTCCGCCACCCCAGTTCAGACATGGCCATATGCATATCAGTCTGACCCAGTGCCTCATGGGAACAGTCTAGCCTGAACTGCCAAGCCATGTCTTCCCTGGACCGGAAACAAGCATCCTGGGACCGGTTTCTGGCTAATCAGCCGTCATCAGCCAGGCTAGCTTGAATCCAGTGGCAAAGTGAGCAAGGGGCCCACGTCTGGGCATACCCTGCCAACTCAGGGCAAACAAAGCAAAACCAAAGGGGATGATGGACAGAGTGTTGAACAATGCAAGCACTCACCCCCAGTCAACTGCTCTGGGTTTAATCCATCATCATTTTTTAGCTCACTCCGCCACCCCAGTTCAGATATGGCCATATGTAAATCAGTCTGACCCTCTACATCATGGGAACAGTCCAGCCCGAACTGCCAAGCCATGTCTTCCCTGGACCGGAAACAAGCATCCTGGGAACGGTTTCTGGCTTATCAGTCCGTCATCAGCCAGGCTAGCTTGAACCCAGTGGCACAGGGAGCAAGGGACCCACGTCTGGGCATACCCTGCCAACTTAGGTCAAACAAAGCAAAACCAAAGGGGATGATGGACAGAGTGTTGAACAATGCAAGCACTCACCCCCAGTCAACTGATCTGGGTTTAATCCATCATTATTCTTTAGCTCACTCCGCCAACCCAGTTCAGATATGGCCATATGTAAATCAGTCTGACCCTGTACCTCATGGGAACAGTCCAGCCCGAACTGCCAAGCCATGTCTTCCCTAGACCAGAAACAAGCATCCTTGGACCAGTTTCTGGCCAATCAGCCGTCATCAGCCAGGTTAGCTTGAATCCAGTGGCAAAATGAGCAAGGGACCTACGTCTGGGCATACCCTGCCAACTTAGGGCGAACAAAGCAAAACCAAAGAGGATGATGGATGGAGTGTTGAACAATGCAAGCACTCGCCCCCAGTCAATTGATCTTGGTTTAATCCATCATCATTCTTTAGCTCACTCCGCCACCCCAGTTAAGACATGGCCATATGCAAATCAGTCTGACCCTGTGCGTCATGGGAACAGTCCAGCCTGTACTGCCAAGTCATGGCTTCCCTGGACCGGAAACAAGCATCCTGGGACCGGTTTCTGGCTAATCAGCCGTCATCAGCTAGGCTAGTTTGAATCCAGTGGCAAAATGAGCAAGGGACCCACGTCTGGGCATACCCTGCCAGCTTAGGGCGAACAAAGCAACACCAAAGGGGATGATGGACGGAGGGTATAACAATGCAAGCACTCACCCCTAGTCAACTGATCTGAGTTTAATCCATCATCATTCTTTAGCTCACTCCGCCACCCCAGTTCAGACATGCCATATGCATTTCAGTCTGACCCAGTGCCTCATGGGAACAGTCTAGCCTGAACTGCCAAGCCATGTCTTCCCTGGACCGGAAACAAGCATCCTGGGACCGGTTTCTGGCTAATCAGCCGTCATCAGCCAGGCTAGCTTGAATCCAGTGGCAAAGTGAGCAAGGGGCCCACGTCTGGGCATACCCTGCCAACTCAGGGTAAACAAAGCAAAACCAAAGGGGATGATGGACAGAGTGTTGAACAATGCAAGCACTCACCCCCAGTCAACTGCTCTGGGTTTAATCCATCATCATTTTTTAGCTAACTCCGCCACCCCAGTTCAGATATGGTCATATGTAAATCAGTCTGACCCTGTACATCATGGGAACAGTCCAGCCCGAACTGCCAAGCCATGTCTTCCCTGGACCGGAAACAAGCATCCTGGGAACGGTTTCTGGCTTATCAGTCCGTCATCAGCCAGGCTAGCTTGAACCCAGTGGCACAGGGAGCAAGGGACCCACGTCTGGGCATACCCTGCCAACTTAGGTCAAACAAAGCAAAACCAAAGGGGATGATGGACAGAGTGTTGAACAATGCAAGCACTCACCCCCAGTCAACTTATCTGGGTTTATTCCATCATCATTCTTTAGCTCACTCCGCCAACCCAGTTCAGATATGGCCATATGTAAATCAGTCTGACCCTGTACCTCATGGGAACAGTCCAGCCCGAACTGCCAAGCCATGTCTTCCCTGGACCAGAAACAAGCATCCTGGGACCAGTTTCTGGCCAATCAGCCGTCATCAGCCTGGTTACCTTGAATCCAGTGGCAAAGTGAGCAAGGGACCCACGTCTGGGCATACCCTGCCAACTTAGGGCGAACACAGCAAAACCAAAGAGGATGGTGAATGGAGTGTTGAACAATGCAAGCACTCGCCCCCAGTCAATTGATCTTGGTTTAATCCATCATCATTCTTTAGCTCACTCCGCCACCCCAGTTAAGACATGGCCATATGCAAATCAGTCTGACCCTGTGCGTCATGGGAACAGTCCAGCCCGTACTGCCAAGTCATGTCTTCCCTGGACCGGAAACAAGCATCCTGGGACCGGTTTCTTGCTAATCAGCCGTCATCAGCTAGGCTAGTTTGAATCCAGTGGCAAAATGAGCAAGGGACCCACGTCTGGGCATATCCTGCCAACTTAGGGCGAACAAAGCAAAACCAAAGGGGATGATGGACGGAGAGTTGAACAATGCAAGCACTCACGCCTAGTCAACTGATCTGGGTTTAATCCATCATCATTCTCTAGCTCACTCCGCCACCCCAGTTCAGACATGGCCATATGAAAATCAGTCTGACCCAGTGCCTCATGGGAACAGTCCAGCCCGAACTGCCAAGCCATGTCTTCCCTGGACCGGAACAGCACTAGAAAGTTCCCTCATGGCCTATCTACTTTACATAATCAGACATAGTTCATATCTTTATGTTAAACCTTCAATACACAACAACACAGATGCTTTCTTTGATTATACTTTTTCTTATTTTTTAATTTATTTTATCATGATTTTATCTCTTTTTCTTTTTACTTCTCATATCATTTTTTATCTATTTTATAAATACAACATATAAAATGTTTCTTTAGTACATAATTTGTCACACTTGCAAATAGTGCATCATTTTATACAAAAAAGAGTTTGTTATACAAAAACAGAATTAATTTCCTAAAACAATTACAAAACATGTTTCTCCCTGGCTATAAAATTACCATCAAAGCTGTCATACTACACTCACTCATATTCATACCCTTTCACACCACTCATATACATCCAGTATCTGTACACATCTTGATTTATGTGGCAGGAATAAACATCTGCCAAAATAAGAACCACAAAATGTTCTTTCTGGTTCCACGCAAGATCGACGCGCGTTTCGGTGGGTTTGCAACCACCTTTCTCAGGACCTATGCAGATACACACTCTTCAGTTAACCAAAAACCAGGGGATCTGAAATCACAAATGAAGCACTGTTGTGTATATATGTAAAGCATCATTATTACACCAATATTTCATATTCATCTTACTGACATGGTTGTAAATCGTATAGGCACGTTAACCACAACCTGGGAGACCACATCATTCCTATCTTCCCTATTCTTTATATACAACTTATAGTCAGGTACTGTTTGTATTTGAGAATTGTTCACCATCGTATTCATCATCCTAAAGACAACAATCACGGATCACATAATAAAGGAAAAGAAAAGGCAGAAAGACCCACGTCCCAGAAATGTGCTGTAAATAGGAAAATTGACAAATTTCAAGTGTGAAAAAGAGTGTTTACACAAAAGGTAAAGAAAGGAATACTCATATCCTAATTTCAAGTGTGAAAGAGTATTTTTACACAAAAGATAAAGAAAGGAATACTCCTATCTTAATTCCTCATATATGTCGACTTACTTTCGAGCAACAATACTTTTACAGGGGATCCAAATCCAAACTCCAATTAATAGAGTGAATTTTATCGTCCGACCAGGTCATCTCGAGTTTAGTCACTTCTGTTGTCCTAAAGATATATATAAAGAAGCATTTTCTAAGAGGACTATATTCAAGATACCTAAGGTAGATCAGTTATCCAATGCCTGCATCCTTACCTTAATTATTTTGTTGATGACATAAGTTAAGGATCGCTTTAGCATGTATCATCTCACATTATTGAGAGTCGATGAAGGGATGTTCACAAAATTCTATGAAAAAAAGCACCATCCAATGGATGATTTTGGTAATAAGCTTCTTTAATTTAGATGTACCTCTTGCATATTCAGTCCATATTAACCTTCATATATCTTTTATCGCAACAGATTTTCTTACATCATAAATATAATCTTCAGAGTGTTTGGGACACGAGCAGCTGCATCTTGCTCTACCTAAAAAGCACAGATATTCCCATGTAAGGAATGGGTACGCCATCTTTAATGTATTTCTTACGCATTCTCTCCTTAAAATTCTGTATCTTAACAATTCCCTTTTCTTTATATATTCATGTGTGTTTCATAATTTGTCTCCAATCTCATATTGCCACAGAAAACATACTCCTGATAATCCATAGGCAGACCCACACGTGCTTGTTATCTCAATTACGGGTGTCTAAACAAAAAGCATAGTACCGCCTGCTGAACCCTCCCACATTATTAACATGCTCCAGTAACCACCCCCCAAAAAAAGAGATCAAGAGGTAGCTCCTAACGGATTTAGGAAGCGGAGCGTCCCTCAATATCCTATGTTTCTCACCTGAGTTCCTGGTGGAGATAGATTTGCTGCATCCGAGCACCCCAGTGATTTCCGACGACAAGAGAGAAAGTAACGGGTTTACGCCATTTTAAACCCCGGTGTGACGTGAAAGATCACTGCCTACAGCTGATTACGATACTCTACGTCACCCACACGAGATGATAAACATAGATGACGGGTAGTTTCTGTTAGAAGTAACACGGGCGCCATCTTTGTATTCCTAAGAAAAACATTTACCACAAAGCTGAGACATAAGTATCCTACATTAGGATATGTTTGCAGAGAAACAGAAAACTAGTCCACTCACTCAAATTTCAAATTTTTACCATGATGAATCCCTATATCGTATTTACGGGTAGTTTAATAAAGTTACTAAAAAGCCATATATCACATGGCTAAGCTGTATCTATATCTTACAGTGAGGTACAATAGTCAAATATCGCGATTTGAATGAAGGTAAATACCTCTCTCAAATGTACCTCTCTGGCCATACATTGTGATAGACATAAGCTAAGGGTAGCCTCAATCATTAATGTGGCAAAACCAAAGGGGATGATGAATGGAGTGTTGAACAATGCAAGCACTCACCCCCGTATCAACTGATCTGGGTTTAATCCATCATCATTCTTTAGCTCACTCCGCCACCCCAGTTCAGACATGCCCATATGCAAATCAGTCTGACCCTGTGACTCATGGGATCAGTCCAGCCCAAACTGCCAAGCCATGTCTTCCCTGGACCAGAAACAAGCATCCTGGGACCAGTTTCTGGCTAATCAGCCGTCATCAGCCAGGTTAGCTTGAATCCAGTGGCAAGTGAGCAAGGGGCCCACGTCTGGGCATACCCTGTCAACTTAGGGCGAACAAAGCAAAACCAAAGAGGATGATGGATGGAGTGTTGAACAATGCAAGCACTCTTCCCCAGTCAACTGATCTTGGTTTAATCCATCATCATTGTGTAGCTCAATCCGCCACCCCAGTTTAGACATGGCCATATGCAAATCAGTCTGACCCTGTGCGTCATGGGAACAGTCCAGCCCGAACTGCCAAGCCATGTCTTCCCTGGACCGGAAACAAGCATCCTGGGACTGGTGGTGGAGTGAGCAGAAGAATGATGACGGATTAAACCCAGATCAGTTGACTGGGGGTGAGTGTTTGGTTTGCTCAAGCGCTCCGTCCATCATCCCCATTGATATCGGTTTGTTTGCCCTAAGTTGTCAGGGAATACCCAGACGTGGGTCCCTTGCTCACTTTGCCACTGGATTCAAGATAGCTTGGCTGATGAGGGTTATGAACCCGAAACCGGTACCAGGATGCTTGTTTCCGGTCCAGGGAAGACATGGCTTGGCAGTTCGGGATGGACTGTTCCCATGAGGCACAGGGTCAGACTGATTTGCATATGGCCATGTCTGAACTGGGGTGGTGGAGTGAGCTAAAGAATGATGATGGAATAAACCCAGATCAGTTGACTGGGGCTGAGTGTTTGATTTGCTCAAGCTCTCCGTCCATCATCCCCTTTGGTATTGCTTTTTTGCCCTAAGTTGGCAGAGTATGACCAGACGTGGGTCCCTTGCTCACTTTGCCACTAGATTCAAGATAGCCTGGCTGATGAGGGTTATGAACCCGAAACCGGTCCCAAGATGCTTGTTTCCAGTCCAGGGAAGACATGGCTTGGCAGTTCGGGCTGGACTGTTCCCATGAGGCACAGGGTCAGACTGATATGCATATGGCCATGTCGGAACTGGGGTGGTGGAGTGAGCTAAAGAATGATGATGAATTAAACCAAGATCAGTTGACTGGGGGTGAGTGTTTGATTTGCTCTAGCGCTCCGTCCATCATCTCCTTCGGTATCGCTTTTTTTGCCCTAAGTTGGCAGGGTATGCCCAGACGTGGGTCCCTTGCTCACTTTGCCACTGGATTCAAGATAGCCTGGCTGATGAGGGTTATGAACCCGAAACCGGTCCCAGGATGCTTGTTTACGGTCCAGAGAAGACATGGCTTGGCAGTTCGGGCTGGACTGTTCCCATGAGGCACAGGGTCAGACTGATTTGCATATGGCCATGTCTGAACTGGAGTGGTGGAGTGAGCTAAAGAATGAAAATAGATTAAACCCACATCAGTTGACTGGGGGTGGGTGTTTGATTTGCTCAAGCGCTCTGTCCATCATCCCCTTTGGTATCGCTTTATTTAGAGTTTGGCAGACAGAGTTCTCTGGCACAAATGTGGCGGTGTACCTGTCAGTCAAACTCCCAATTCACCCGCTTTATTTAGAGTCAGGCATATCATCATGTTTCTGATGGAAGAGCCTTCACTGGCTCTGTCAGTGGAAAGATTTGTCTGATAGCCTGATGTCAGTACAGAACGAGAGGGAATACAGCCCACTAAGTGCTAAATAAGCTCCTATGTGTTCAGTTTACAGCAACGTAGAGGCAATAATACTTTTCCTTTCATCAACAACAATCATATTTTCCTATGTTGTGCATTAAAAAGAAAAGGTTTTCTGTCCCTGTTCTAAGTACCACAACAAGAGGATGGATGGAGTGCTGAAACTTTTCAAAAACTCACCCCCAGTCAAGAGATCTGTATTAAACTCACTGTCCATTCTACGCCTTGGACTAAGCCCACAGGACCGCTGCCCCCCTCTTAAACCCGGGGCCCCACCCTCTCCGTGGTGGCCTTTCTTCTTAATTTTCAAGAAAGGGGTTTTCTTCTTCAATGGGTCGGCCTCCATGGCCCCTTCATGGTGGAGAAAGATAATGTCTCATGATATAGTATTTTCACTCTTCAGGTACAAGCTCAGCAAACCTTGCTCCTCCCCATTGAGAGACGGCTCCATTAGTTGGGGTTACCTTACTCTCTGCTCTTCCCAGCCCACTTGAGAGTGCAAGTGGAGGACAAGACTAATTTCTTTGTGGATCCTGCTGTAGCGTAGGACTGGCTGGAAAGTTATGACACTGAGATGGTGCGCCCGGAGCCAGTGGCCCCTCACCTATCGACACGCCACAGGATCAGAAGATCTCCACACCTGGGGGGTGGAGACTGATCGACCAAACAACAAGCAGCTGAGGAAATAAGCGAGGGCATTGGAGATGGCGCTCTGGTGGAAACTACCGACTCCATGAGACGCATTCACTTAGGGAGTCTGCCTCGAGCTCAGTGAGCTCCATGGTGCTTGGGCTGGAGGACACTCTCCAGGGGGCGTCACCCGGGTACGGCAGACGACATCATTTCATCTCCTATGGGGGATGACTGTTATCTTTCACAGTGCTGAGGTGTGGTGACTACGTTGTATCTTCTAAAGTCTTTCTGACTTACTATGTTTTTCTCCTTTAACACTAGTTTGGGGTTACTGGGCATGTGCAGGGAGCTTGGACTAAATGCACTTTGTATTATTGTATTGTACAATACCTGCCTGTTGGACTGGCTTGCCTCTTGCCTCTCTTGAGTGTTTCAACTTCGACTTGTTGGCCCTTGTTGTTGGGCCCTAGTTTGTAGGCTATTTGCCTTTTTGTCCTTGTTTGGACAGGATGTACGCAGAGGCGAGGTTGTGGGTGGTTTTCAGGGTTTCTTTTGATTGTTTTTCTTGTTGGATCAGTGTGTGGTGTGCTCTTGGCAGATTCGGAAGCACATTGTGGCTGATGACTGTGGCTCTGGTGGAGTGCCTGCTGCGGGGGTGGCAGGCCCCTGGATCACATGTGTGTTTTTCGGAATGGCTGATCGACTCCGTTTAATAACCTCGAATGTAGGGGACTGTCCACACCATCCAAACGCTATAATGTATTACCTTATTTATTACCAAGGGGTATGCAGGTTCCATTCCTACAGGAGACTCACTTTTCAGATAGAGAGGGTAAAGCACTTTGCAGGAAATGGTGGGGACAATTATATTGCACAGCTTACTCCGTGTTTGCAAGGGGGGCCCTCTTCTGGATCAGACCTGGAGTGTCTTTCCATTTACACAAGGCACTCATTAACACAGAGGACAGATATGTTCTGGTGTTGGGTCGACTGGATGGTAAGGCCATCACACTACTCAATGTATACTACAAATACTGACCAACCTTCATTTCTGGATAGCTTGATGCTCCTACTTCTTCCATGCTGCCATATGAACGAACAGTGGGTGGAGACTTTAATTGTATCACAGACGTCAATCTGGACAGATCCCACCCTTGTTATGCTCGGCGCCACCCCTCGCAGCCATCGCATGCCAACACAACCTTAACATTATCTCCTACGCTGATGACACCCAGCTGATCCTCTCTTTCACCAACGACCCCGCTACCGCCAGATCCAGCCTCCAGGAAGGAATGCAAGACGTCGCGGAATGGATGAAGCTCAGCCGTCTGAAACTGAACTCGGACAAGATGGAAGTCCTCATTCTGGGACCATCCCCCTCTGCCTGGGACGACTCCTGGTGGCCCCCCGCCCTGGGCACTGCCCCCAAGCCAACGGACCATGCACGCAACCTGGGCTTCATCCTGGACTCCTCCCTCACGATGACCAAGCAAGTCAACGCCGTCTCGTCATCCTGTTTCAACACCCTGCGCATGCTCCGAAAGATCTTCCGATGGATCACCACCGGCACCAGGAAGACGGTCACCCAGGCCCTCGTCACCAGCCGACTGGACTACGGGAACACCCACTACGCTGGAACCACAGCCAAACTCAAGAAAAGACTCCAGCGCATACAGAACACCTCGGCACGACTCATCCTGGACATCCCCCGCCACAGCCACATCTCTCCCCATCTGAGAGACCTGCACTGGCTCCCCGTCAGCAAGAGGATCACGTTCAGACTCCTCACCCACGCACCAAAGCTCTCCATGAAATGGGCCCCAAATACCTCAACAACCGCCTCACATTCTACGCACCCACCCACCAGCTCCGCTCCGCCAGCCTCGCTCTCGCCACCGTCCCACGCATTCGCAGAACCACCACCGGAGGAAGATCCTTCTCCTACCTGGCGGCCAAGACATGGAACAACCTCCCCACCCACCTACGGTAGACCCAGGACCATCTCTCCTTCAGGAAACTGCTCAAGACCTGGCTCTTTGAGCAGTAGCGGCTCCCCCCCCCCTCCCAGCGCCTTGAGACCCTTACGGGTGAGTAGTGCACTTTACAAATTTGTTTGTTTGATTGATTGATTAAATTGATGGGTGCTTTCCGCACTTAGTTGCAGACTGGTGAACTGCTGGCAGGTGAGGGTGTATTCATATCGCTCTGGTTTGTATGACATAAAGGTGTGGTTGGATAAGGTGCTTGGGTGTGCTGCAGCTTGTGAGAGAGTGATGGAATACTTAGTACCTAGTGCAGACATACTTCGACCATTCCCCCCTGTTAGGTATCTTCCGGTGGTCTCCTCATAGATCCTGCATTCCGATATGGTGGTTGAACCCAGCCTTGCTAGAGGATCAGACATTCCAGTCACTACTGCATGAGCGGATCACTGATTTTTGGCTCGGTAAAGAGGGCTCAATATCATTGGTAGGGTTCAAATGGGGGTCCTTTAAAGTGGTTGTGCATGACTACTGCATCTCTAACAAGGGGCATGCCTAATTGTAATCGGATATTCTTCAGCAAGGTGAGACGCCAACTGGCAGAGAATGGATCCTCTGCAAGTGAGAGAAGTTGTTCACTTTGGTAGAATGCCTGTGTCAATACGATTATAGGGCTCACGCAGAGAAAGACAAGTCGATCAGCATGCTGAGTTGGATCCTCCAGAAAGAGACTGGTGAGTGTACTATCCTCCAGGTTAAACACTCTGCAGATCAACTTCTGTTTGCGCAGGAGGACATAAATGGGGTGTTCCGACACTACTGTTGAATGCTGTATGCAGCAGTAGTGGTGGGTAATGAATCGGACATAATGTGCTACATTGCAGATTCTCCCCCACCAGCTCTAGACCCAACCATTACTGAGCGACTGGGGCTGAGATCACTGTGCAGGAAGTGCAAGGAACCATCAAGGAGATGACATGGGGAAAGGGCCCTGGGTCATTTGGGTAGCCCATAGAATTCTACTGTACCTGCTCGGTGGTAGTCGCCCTTCGGTTGGTGGAAGATTTTAATGAAGCATGGCGATGGGGCTTGCTCCCGCCTACCTTACATGAAACCTCAATAGTATCCCTTCACAAAAAGGGTAAGGACCCACTGCTGGTGAACTCCTACCACCCCTTGTCTATGCTCAAAGCGGATTAAAAAATAGTGAGTAAGATACTGTCAAATAGGATCTTGGCACATATGGGCAAACTGATACACCCCGATCAGACAGGTGTTATAACTACCCGTAGCACGCTACCTAATATCTGCCAGTTGATGCACATGCTGCAGGAGATGCTTCCTCTAGATGCCCTCACAGTGTACGTGGATATATGGAGAGCGTTCGACACCCTGCAGTGGGACATTTTACATGCTACCCTTCTTGAGATGGAATTTGGAGACTCGTTTGCTAAATGGACTAAACTTTTGTACACTCAGCCGCTGACAAGAATTCGTACAGAGTCAGCGATCTCAGAGGTGTGTGCTTTGGAGTGAGGTACTTGGAAGGGATGCCCCTTGCCACCCTGTTATTTGTGCTGGCACTAGAGCACTTGCATTGAAGAAATGGCACAGCGGTCACTATCAGGATCTGCTTGTGTTGGGAGACCATGTGTATATCTCATTATATGTAGGTAATATGCTGCTTTATATGTGCCGGGGACTTCCAACTTGGAGGGCTCAATGTTGGCCCTGTCGAATTTTGGTCAGCTGTCTGGTCTGGAAGTTCATTGGCGCAAATCATGTGCCTTCCTCCTGTGGCCCAGCTTGGAGGAATATTACCACTCCACTGCTATAACTGTGTTTTGCTGAGAGCACGTCTCCATTCATTATTTATG
Source organism: Lissotriton helveticus (assembly GCF_964261635.1). NCBI lineage: Eukaryota > Metazoa > Chordata > Amphibia > Caudata > Salamandridae > Lissotriton > Lissotriton helveticus. The sequence goes on from NC_136071.1 coordinate 707,501,169, forward strand.
GGTGTATGTGTATAGAACTCCGGAGTTACTATTAGAGGGTAACTTTATCCATGCTCCCTCTGCTGCATGGCAATTTGCCTCCTTTTGGAGTACTTGTCCGCTATTGAAGTCTTTATTTCAAGATTTTAAACATATGTTCCAAACGAAGCAAATACATCAATTATAGCCACCACACCTTCAGAGCTAGGACCCTTCCCCCACCCGCCTCTCCCACCCCCGATCCAAATCCAGCTGCCATTGGCAAACTTTTTTTTAACACATCTGGATTTAGGCAAGGATAAAGAGAATTCTGAAGAATAAAAAAAAAAGAAAGATATTATAGCAAAAGGCCACAAAGATAATAGGGCAATATGTCCATATACACAGTGAATTACTCCCCATGCCCAAGATTGCATTCTATGGATCCTTCAAACCTGTTGATCCATCTGCTCAGAGGAGCCCACATTTCAGAGCCTTTTTTCAGAGCCATGTGCCCCCTACGTTTGTACACTGCCATCTCCCATTGGTATACTGCGAGTAGTTTGCCCAGCCAATAGTGTACAGCAGGGGGTTCATGGTCTAACCAGATAGTGGACAGACATAGGCTCAGTACAGTCATGGCTGTAAACACAAATGTCTGAATTAGCCCAGGCATATCTTGATTACTCACGTCAAGAATTATCACCTGGGGGTCGAATCGAGCACAAGTCCCACCATGTCTCCCAGCCGTTTGGCAATCTCTACTCTGAGAGAGTCAAGTTTGGGACATGTGGCAAACATGTGAACACTATCGGCTGCGAAATATCCACAGCATGGGCTGTGTAGGCCCAAAGATCCCCCTCACCTGGATATTTGTGCAGGCATAATATATAAATTATGTCAAGTCTTAAAGCACTGTACCTGTCAAGTCTCACTCACCTGAACTCTTGTTTGTTCTGCTCGAAGGATGGGACGAATGTTCGCACCCTCTCTCAAACCTCAAACCCACCACGCAGCTATAGCAATGTGTGGTAGAGAAAGAAGCTCAAGGGAAGGGGGAAGTGGATAAAATAACAAAAGAGAAACACTGCTCCTGTTGACTCTCTTAACCTTCTTATCACTTTGTTTTGTTGTTATGATGAGCAGGAATGTCTTGTCTGGAGCTTTGTCTTTAACAAGAAGAACAATAAGACATACTTTAATACAGAACTAACATCTGTTAAACTTTACATTAAGCTCTTTTTCTGTAAACTACTATTCTCTGGATAAGCTGCCTAAATAGATGTACCTCTTAGATCTGGCTTTCAGACACACCAGATGGGTCGCTCTTTTGAAAATGTATTCCTCTTTTCTAAAAGAAGTGTGAGAATAGATTAAAGAAAAAAAAAAGGCAGACACATAAAGTAATGAACTGAGTCATTTGGCTCTCTTGTAATTCAAAATACTTTTTGGTATTCTATGCTTACTTTCTTAATGCTCTTTGTACGCTGTTTAATATGACGCTTTACGTTGTCAGCAAATGTCTTTTAACACGTAACCTTAGTTTTGCAAGAATATGGTGCATAACAAAAAGGATCAAATCTCCTTTTACATCCTACGTTTTTTATGTTCAGAACTTTGACAGTGCAAAATAAGCGTAGTAAAACTGCTCGAGTCTATTTCCAAGGTTTGTTTCACAAGCAGATAATGTTCACAAATAAAAACTAAAGTGTTCCGTAATTATCCAAAGTCTTCAACAAGATCTTGCTCTCCGAAAGTTTACTTCACTCGCGGAGATAATGTCCGTACATTTATAATTACAAGGCAGGAAAGTACTTACAGTTCTCTTGGTTCTGTTTTACCGTTCTTTGTTGTTTTCTTTTCAGGTGTCAGAAACTGTTTCTGGGTCTCCGAGGGGTAAAGTCCGGAAAGAACAAGCCGGAAAAGGACGAGGGAAAAGGAGCCATAAAGCGCGGACAAATGGAGGTCTCCAGGGATCAAGAGCCACAACAGCAGAGGAGCAGAGCCGACGACGTTGCTGGTAAGTTCAACCGGGATCGAAGCTGGAGCACAGGTGAGCTGGATCACTGCAGACGAACACAAGCGGTGTTTGGAGGGATGCGCAGCCTTTTATAGACACTCGAGGGTGGGGCTGTTTACTGCACGTGTAAACAGTGGAGGGGAGTTTGCCAGTAGACGCATGCATGCTTTTGCATATGAAATCTTGAAGCCAAGTATTGTAAGTCCAAGAAGCATTGTTAAAACCAAGTTAATACATTCGCATACAGCAGTGTTTCCCAAACAGGGGTCCGTGACACATTCCCAGGGGGTCCGTAGGCAACAGTTTTAAAAGCACAGAAACATTTCTTGTATAATTAGCAGCTTTCCAGCAACAATAAAAGTGTCAAGAGAATGCCAGTGATTAATGTACCTTCTGGAGAGCAAGGAGAGTTTTGTTCAGTGGCAGCTTTGATTTAACTAATGTAGCACAGAGGGTTAATGTGCCTACTGCAAAGAACGTGTAACATGCATCTTAAAAAGCAATATTTTATGTGCCTAGGTTCGTGGTTAATGCTTTTGTCACAGAGATTCTTTTGTTACTGTGCACTTCATAAGTGACAATCGTAATCTAGCAGAGGGACCCATAAACTGTCATCAAAGAGCTGCTTGCAAACTGCATGGTACCAGTTAGTAACTTATATTTTGTCCCAGTTATTCATTATCCTGATGCTGCTAAAAAGATATATTTGGGTGGAAATACATTTTTAATGTTAAAGTCAATGCTAGCCACTGTGTTATGTTCTGAATCCTGAGTTTGTGCTTTTCCAGACCAAGCACTCTTTAAAAATTTTATATACACACTGATTTACATGTATGATTCAAAGTCTCTATATGTGTGTGATGTAAAGTGCTCTGACATCCTACAATGGTATGAGAGATGTTATAAAACAAATGAAATACATGTGACAGAGGGGCTATTACTTTAATATAAAATACTAGGGGCCAGATGTGCGATCTGGTTTTATATGCGCGAATGGGTTCGCAAACCTGTTTGCGCATGCAAAAACCTATTGGGCCATGTACATAGCGTATTTCGCAAGTCGCAATTTGTTTGTGACTCTCTAAATAGGTTTTGCAACTTGCTATTTGGAAGGGGCATTCCCTTCCAAATAGCGAGTCTCAAAACCATGTACAAATGTTTTGCGGTCGCAAAACAGTCACAATTACCACCTACTTCAAGTAGATGGTAATGCATTCGCAAATGGGAAGGGGTCCCCAGGGGACCCCCCTCCCCTTTGCAAATGCATGCAAAATTATTTTTTAAGGGCAGGCTGTGGTCCCAAGGACCTCTGCCTGCCCTTAGAAAATGAAACGAAAACGTTTAATTTTCCATTTTTTTAAAATGCATGGTAAACAGGGTGCACTTTTTTTAAACTGCTTTATTTAAAAGCAGTCCGAGACATGGTGGCCTGCAGAGCCCAGTAGGCCACCATCGCTGGGAGGCCTGGCATTCCCAATGGGCTCGCAAATTACGAGAGGCTCATTAATATTAATGAACCTCGCAATTTGCGACCCAATTGGGAATCCCAAACAGTGTTAACCCCTTCCACGCTGATGACGTGCTGGGCTCGTCATGAGGTAGCCTCCTCGCACGCTGATGACGAGCCCAGCTCGTCACGTAAAGTGCGCTTTTAAAAATCTCAGCGTACGAGCGGAATTCCGCCCACACGCATGCGGTTAAACACACTGTTGTACATTTCATTTAGCAACTCGGAATTTGCCACTCGCAATGTGTCGCCAATTGCGAGGCGCTAAAAGAAATGGTCGTACATCTGGCCCCAAAATCCTTAGTACTTTGAGTATTTGTTTTGTGTGCACACGTGTGTATTTTTTTCGAATTACTGATTTAATGTTTGAAATTTAACTCATACAAATTGCTTGGGGGTCCCCGGCATCCAGTGGTGACTCAATGGGGGTCCTCAGGAGTCAAAAGTTTGGGAACCACTGGCATACAGTATATGATTTGAAGTACAAGACCAAAATAGAGCCTTGATGATTAACATTGGTAACATTGGTATTCAAATAAAGAGCAAGGTGCATGTATTCAATTAAATTCAATGTGCTGCTAAAGGACAGGCTGTTTGAGGAGGACACACCCTAACAGTACCTGGAGGTTAGCCGAGATAAATGCAGACTGACCCAAAAGGAGGAGGTCCTCGCATTACTCTGTCCCCACCTGCAGGAGGTCCTGCCACCGGTTTATGTGTTTTATATGATCGTCACCAATTTCTTTATTTAACAGCTTGTATATTATAGCCAGTGTTGGCTGAGATCTAAGCAATATATCCAGTAAGGGGACCTTGGAGAAGCCAACTGTTCCTCCTGATGTTTCAGCCAGGAAGTCCCTTATTTGTAGATTTTTTTTTAATGGTTGTTCCCCAGCCTGTATTTTTCTTTGATTTTATCAAACGGGTATATCGCTCCCTCCTCAACAAGATCGCCTATTTTCCTTGCTCCCCTCTCATCCCAGCATTTCATATATCTGTCGTGAAATATAGTTGGGAGCAATTTGTTATTAAACAAGGGGGTGTATCTGTATACTCTTTCAAGACCCGGTTTCTTTCGTAGTGCTGTCTAAACCTTAAAAGCACCAATAAAAATCTTAAATCTAATGCTATTGAAATATGCAAAGTCGATGTGACGCATAAGACAGCTTCTAGCTTCTATTCCAAATATTAATTCACATATGGAAACAGTTGTCTCCTTCCCCGGTTCAGCCTGCTCCCTACCCAGAACACCAGCCATCTGCTGAATAGTTGCTGCCCAGTGATATAGTTGGAAATAAGGGAACCGCCCAGCCACCAGGATCTCTTAGAAGGGTCATGAATTTTGGGGATCTTCGAAGGCATTGACCTGCCCATAAAAATCTGGAGATCATCTGATTCAGAGCTTGGAACCAGGACATATCAATTTCGATGGAGATGGCCCTAAATAGGTATAATGTTTTTGGTAAGAATATCATTTTTATATCATTGCTCCTCCCCTTTAATGTAAGGTGTAAATTATTTATTCTTGCAAAGTCTGTTTAAATTTCTGGAGTAGTGGTCTCAAATTTAATCTGCATATTTTCTCTATGTTGGCCATAACCTCAAACCCTAGGTACCTAGCATGCGGAGTTACTAGTTCATCCTCCAGTTCTAACTTATCATTCTTCACAATTTGCGTCTTGCTGCAGTTAAGCTGGGACCCCAAAATAGCTTGCCTCCCTTTTGATTTCTGAAAGAGCATCCCCGGGACTAGGAGTAATTATGGCCAGATCGTCAGCATAAACCAAAGTTTTTGTGTTCCCTCCCTTAGTGTGTACAGCCCGGATATCTTCATTCCCTTCTATCTTCCTAATTAATGGGTCGATATATAAAGCGAATAGTAGGGGGGAACAGGGACAGCCCTGTCGTGTAGCGCGTGAGATCTTAATTATATCAGAGATGCTACCCATCAAAGTTATTCTAGAAATAGGTTCCCAGTACATGGTCTGAATAGCGCCAATAAACCCTTTGCTTGGGCCTTTTCTCCCCATAATTGCCCATAAAAAAAGTCCAGGAGACCCTATTAAAGGCTTTTTCTGCATCTAATAATATTAAATATTTCAACAAACATGATACCTCTGACACCATAAATCACAATAAAGTTTTTTTGTCACAGAAGCCCCTTTTATTGACTCTGTACTTATATTATTATTTTTCTTTCTTCGTGATCTTCTTTTCATTTAAGTATTCCTTCACCTTATACTTAACATAATCTCTTCAATAATTTCTGAATGGACTTAACGTTTATACAAAAACTGTCGTTTAATCAGCATAATTACATCTAGTGAGTAATGTACTTTACTTATGTGTTTTTGTATAAACGTTAAGTCCATTCGGAAAAAAGAAGAAACCACAATTAAAAGGAGAAGAAAAAAAAAGGGGGATCCCTGCCAATCATAGGGAGACAGAAGCACCCTTACACCGACCCCAGACATCCTGCAGCGGGTGAGAGCAGAGCACTACCATTGTGCTATAAACTTTTTACGTGAAATTTCCTGCATGTACTCCTGGGCCTGTATCTTTGAGGAGAACACCCTGGCAGTGCCATTAAAAATGACCTTGAGTTGGGCGGGGCTCATTAAAAAAAACTCACAGCCCAATTTCTGGAAGGGGTGATTAGCTGACATAGCCTACATCTCCTTTCCACCGTAACATGGCAGAAATCCGGCCTTACAAAGAAGTAGTGCCCCTCAGTCAACCGTAAAGCATCATGTCTGGCCTTTTCAAAAACTGCCTGACGTAGAAGAAAATTTCCAAAGAATATAAGGACAGCCCTATGTTTTTCACTCTCCCCCTCTCTTTTTCATCATCAGAGGGAAACGATGTACCCTCTGGACCTCTGCCTCCCAAATCCAGTGAGCTAGCTCAGGAAATGCGCCCTTGAATAGCCGAAGAACCAAACCACGTATGTCATGCCCCTCAGCATTCTCTTCGATGCCCAGGAGTCTCAACTTGTTCCGCCATTGTTTTCGAAATCTTCCATTTGCCATGGTACGTCCGTCATTCTGGCTTCATTCGCCAATGTTTGCTGCCTCGTATCCTCGGTGCCGGCCTCGAGAGCCACAATTCGCTCTTCCAGTGCTTTGGTGCGTTCGGCTATTTCTGAAATTGACTTTACGGATGGCACCTTGGAGATTCTTCGTCGCCATGTGAGCCCTTTTGTGCTATTGACGAGCCTCTGCTTGCATCAGCTTAAGTGTTGAATAAATTAGTCCCACGGATGGAAGGGTTTCTGTACTAGTTTTGGATTCCGCAAATAGTTTTGAGGCATCAAGCTGTATTCCAGTATCATCTCTCCCATCAGTCTCCATCCCAAAGTGAGTGGTACAATAATTCCATTTCAGCTGACTCGCATGGCTGTGGTCAGAATCTGAGCCCTTGCTTTTCCCTCTGCTACTTCTCTTCTTCATGCGATTGGGTGTACACCTCTGAGTGTCCAGTCTTGAGGGAGGAGTGCTGCCATCCTCTCTTGAGATTCCTGCGTCTGTACCTTCATTTTCACTGGTATTAGTCATTTCAGACTCGCCAGTGAGAGAATAAAATGTATCCCCCTCTGGAGTCCCTTCAGTTTTACCAGGTGCATGGGAAAAATCCAAGGCACTTGGCTCTTGGGTGTTCTGAATATCAAGCACTCCTTGTAATGCGGTATTAACTTGTGTCCCCTACCTGGTTTTTTCTCCCCTCACAGTCCCATTGCCCAGTCCAAGGAATAAGGTATTAATATCACTTGCTTTTGTCATTTTAGCCATTTTAGTTATTTTAGTGTCAGCATTACCCTCTTGAAGTATCTCAGGGAGCTGTCTACCTTCATTTGTCGCTTTTTCCCCAGCTTGCTCATGAGTTTGCCCTTCAACACTCTCAGGATCCTTGGTAGCTTTGATCGCCTTGCTGCCTCTGTCCTTGCTCATTGTTTTTCTTTGATTGCAGCTGGGTCTGCAGCCCGTGAACATCCAAGGCACAGTAGGCTGTTTGAGCCTGATTGCCGGGTCGACGGGACACTGCTCGACACTGAGCATCCTGCCACTGCTCTCCTCCTCCTCGCGGCTGGACGTGTGATTAGCGTCTCCGCTCTTTTCCCTTTGATAGAGCAAGAGTTTTCCAGGCAGGCGGTACCCTCTTCGGTCCTCCAGCAGCACCGGCTTCCCTCCTCGATGGTTTCTGTTTGGGGGGCATTTCGGTAGATCCCAAGGCTGACATGACCCTCTGGTCTGGCGCCAACAGAAACAGTATCCCTGGTCCACCTGTATGCTCTTTTAGTTTTTGAAATGTCGAGGAATGATTCTCTCACTACGCATGCTATCAGAGCTCCGATCCCCTGTTTCGGCCTCATCCGTTATTTTATCTGGGGTAATAGCTCTCCTGAAGCATTTCATTTTTGCGGGTTCAGTTCATAGCATCTTCCTAGTGGCGAGGTGAGCGGCTCCCTCAGCATTCACACAGTCACCATCTTGCCTCCAGTTTTGGGAGGATTTTCAGATGCAGAGTAGCCCTGAGGAAGTACCATTTGCTAGGGAACGAGGGAAGTATGGCTGCCCTAGATTGTGAACTGTATTATTTGGCCTCCCAGTTACAGTGGGTAGCACGGAGGCAGGAGGTGATTTGGGAGGCGTGAGCACCATGGAATGCAGGACTCCCTCCAGGACTCTTCTCAATCAAATACTTCTGGACCCTAATCCAACATTAATGGTTCCGGATGAGAATGTCTAGGTTTGCACGGCTTTTACGTATGGGAAGGACTCTGCAAAAGAACTCACACCTGATCCCCTTATACATGCAAGCTTCCTTTATTGATGGCTTGCAACTGGCAACACCAGGGAAGTTGGCTAGACTAAACGTGTGGCCCGAGGGGGGGGACTCACCATTATGAGTGACCTGTTTACAGGGGGTAAACTTAACTCCTTCCTGGCTTTGAGGGAGACTTACGATATCAAGGTGAGACACTTCCTGCTGCATAGTGCCTTGGCAAGCAGGATCTGTGCCTGGTGGATGGAATGCTCCTCCATGCCCCTGAGCACCAATGCCTTAGATACCTGTTCCTTGTGATAGGGACAATGAGGGCGATCACTCTGTTGTATCTTGCCCTGTGAAAGGGGGCCTAGATGGACCTATCAATGCTACACCTCTGCTGGGACGCAGACCTGGGACCTGTACTTAATGACTCTGCCTGGAAGAAAATCCTGGTGCCTACCCCTAAGGTGTCCCACTACACTAGACTTAAACTCATTCAGTTATTTTTCTTGCACCAGGCCCACCTCACCCCTCGGCGACTTCATGCCATGTTCGTAGGGGCTTCGGCAGAGTTTCCCCGTTGCCAAGCGACCGAGGTGGGGTTCTTTCATATGGTTTGGACTTGACCAACTCGGACTCTATACTGGGCCACCATATTGCAAGTTGTGTGCAGGGCTACAGACAGACAATTTGATTGCTATTACGCAGCTGTGCCTGCTAGGTTTACATGTGCGCAATTTGGGACGAAAGGTGACGGACAGGTTCACAGACTTGCCGCTAATCCTTGCCAGGTTGCAACTAACAATGAGCTGGAAGTCTGCCACTGGACCCGATCTGGGAAAATGGAGTAGGGAATTGACCAGTTAGGCAGACTTTGAGTGGGAGGCATTATGATGGGAGGAGGCCAGAGGAGTGCAGAGGGTTCCAGTTTTGCCCTCTTGGGATGCGATACTTGAGGCTTGCCCGAAACTGGATGCCCGGGGAGGATTATGTCTGGAAAGGCTAACTATTCAACGCCTTTGCCAGACCCATCGCTGCAATTACAGTCTCCTACCGCTCATGTTGATGTTGGGCTGGATGAGTTCTCTGCTGAGTGATGGATGGTGGCCTAGTGCTAGAGTGATTGTGAGTATTACACAAAAATAGAACATACAGCAATGGTTCACGATTATCAGAGACTAAACAGATTCACTCCTTGTAGAAATCAATATTATGTTAAATACTGGATGTGAGGACTTCACTGGTAGCTTGGTTCCTGAATATTCGAGGCATGGGTGAGACCCCCAGATAGCCACCCTACTATTATACAGCAGTCATGTGAAAGGACCAGATGTCTGAGTAGAGGTTATGCTGACTTGAAGGAGGATAAAGTGTTCTGCATAAAAATCTTCCTGCATCTGCAGAACTGGAAACAACGATGTTCTAGTTTGAGAAAGACCAGCAGGGCAGACCTGGAATAACAAAACTGTATATAGTATTAGAACTGGCTAGAGCGAGGACTAACATGAACTGATGAAGTGAACACTGACTGTGTAGCGACACAGTGATCAGATCTTCACAGCTTCATTAAATACCTAAAGAAACAGGAAATTTCCTAGGGGAGAGGAGTCATGATTGATTGCTAAAATTTTAAAATGCAAAATAGTGGCGGTCCTCTTAGGTTGGGCACAAAGATAAAGGTAATTTCAAACATGGATTATATTTCGACATCTGGGACATATAGTCAAAACAGTCAATGATTGTTTTTTTGGGGCGCCAGACTCCCCGTCAATGAGAAGCGCCTAAAAGTATCCCAACCAGACAGTGTCTGCACTGAGGAGAAAAAAAAGAGCGCCAAAACCCCATAGCCCCATCTGCCAACAGACCCTCGAGACCACCTGCCTGAGCAAAAAGCACAGAGACACTGTACAGCCAAACATCACCAAATGAACATGGATCGAACAATTGAAGAGATCTGTCACACATTACTAGACAATTGTACAGGACTTTAACATAGTCTTTTCACTACAGATTCCAAATATCTGCACAAGCGGAACGCTTCACATAAACACTCAGATATAGGACTATAATAAAAAAAATGTCCATCCTAACAGATCTCTCCCCTACCCTCTCTCCCAAGCCATGAACGCTAAGCACAACAACTATACACAAACTCTCAGACTGGACAACTCAGTGCAGTAACCAGATAAGCACACAGTATCACATGAAATACCATAAAGGGACCCGCAGATCTGTTCGAACATGCCAGCATGCTGAAAGCCTAAAAACAGTGTCTGTTCCTTACACTTCAGGATCCAACACACTGCTAAGAAATGCATCACATGGCTCGATAACCACACCTCAGTGGTCATCACTCATGACATCGAACATGTTCCACATAGGATCAAAACAAAACAACATCCTTCCAACCAGGCACCACATATGGTGTAGCGTGCTCCTCCTTGTAAGTAAGTGCTTCAGTGCTCACAATAGGTTAGTAAGCGCTATATAAATGCTGCAATACAATACAATACAATACAATACCGAATGTGATGTTAGACATGCATCACCTCTGATGCTGTTGCTTAGTCACAGCCATAGCATATTCGGACAATAGCTAGCCTCAGTTTGGAAATGTTATTGAACATATGTGAAAGCGAGTGTGCATTGAGAATCAGCTCAGGTCAATCCTGAAGGAAAGTTCAGCTGAAAAAACAATTTACCAACCCTTGACTAAAGAAAAGATGTATTTACAGGAATAGACAAATGATTTCCTCCAAATTTTCTAAAATAATCTTCCCTGAAGGGGAAATGTGTCCAGCAGGATTGATTTATGGGTGTATCACTCAGGGACAAGACCAAGCAAAATGAAAGCCCACACTTCAGAACAGCCTGCAGCGAAGAAAATGGCACCAAATTCAAGGGACCTAAGGTTGAGGTTGAGGTTGTCAGAACATATACAATTTATAATATTTCCCAAAATCTGTTTTACGTATTCCTTGACTTTAGGGGTCAACCAGCAGATGTGTTCCATGGGGCTCCTTTTCACCGGGCCAACCTCTGGCAGCAGAGTACGTCTGATGTTATATAGCCATATATATTTTTAATACATTTCTAATGTTCCTCTTTTCTGCAACATAAAATCTGCATTGTGCAAAATATGCACAAACACTGCCTGCCGCATGATAACTGCTCACTTCAGGCCTTCACAGCCGAGTCACTGACAGTCTACACAGTGAACGGGAGACCAGAAAACACAGTATCCCTGCTAATTAGGCCTTATCCTGACCACGAGGCCAATAATTATAATGTAATCAATTACAATTCGCTTGGCAACCTTTCAACATATTGAGCTATCGAGGAATCTCAGTGCTAATTAACTCTTCAAGCCACTCTTACAAAGGGTCGATCTGAGGCGCTCGTACAAGAAACACTTTACGTGGGCAGTGATAAACGCGCACTGTTGCCCCCTTCACAGATCATAGACTAGATGCAAACATCACATCACACTCTATGGACAACACAAATTCAGAACCACTGTTCACAAAAAGAATTTATTTCTATTACAACATCCAGTAATCCTGTACAAGAATTAGTAATGTCTCGTGAAATTATTTTCAAAGCACTCGTACCTTTAAAACCATAAATAAGATGGAAGCAACTAATTCCTTGTGCTGTCCCCTTCCTTTCCTTGCTCATGTATGCACTTTTGTTTTTAGACAAACAGTAGGCTGCTTTCTTTAATAATAAGAATTTTGGATTATACAAGCTGACACCTTTTTATAAATTGGCCAAACACCAACATTATCAAAATGGCCTCTGGCTGTTGCCAATGCGAGGTTTCAAGTCTGACGTTGTCTTACTAATAGTAACATTGACTAATTATGACTGATAGGAACTCAAAATGCTAATTCTGAGAAAATTGGATATTTTTCCAATTCCATGTATGATGTTACTAAGGACAACGTGTTTCACAAATGTGCCTGTGTGTGTGTGGGGGGGGGGAGAAGTGGGTAGAAATAGTGTTCTTAATTAAGCACGCCCTGCTCAGGTATGTAATTGATAAATTAACTTACTTTGAGTCTTTATCAGGAACAATCTGTGATTCTATTACTTTCTCAATGTGCATATAGACTTCAATTAAAAAAAACTATAATGCTTCCTAATGATTTATTCGAGTAACCTGCAAAGCAGAACAATCTCAGTGGCGGCTCCTCCGCTAAGGCGGATGAGCGTCGCCCCACTGAGCGGTCAATGAAGAAAAAATAAAATGATAATAACTCATTGTTATTATCATTTTATTTTCCCCTTGCTCAGCTGTATAGGGACAGGGCTACTCTGCACACAGAGCAGGGCAGGGGAGGAGAGGTTTGCCCACTCCAAGTGCGCAGGACGCTTTGGCCGGCCGTCTCGGGCCAGTCAAACTGTCATGCACACTTTGCATGTTCTCCATGCAGGTTGCATTAGAGCCTGCATGGAGAACATGCCCAGTCTCCCATTCTTTGGCTGAGCGCCGATCCACAGCGCTCAGACCAATCACAACGCTGCATTGCAGTGTTGTGATTGGCTATCGGGAGGCTGGGAGCCGGGGGCTTCCTGCCCTGGAAGCGTGCGAAGAGGAAGAGGAAGGGGCAGCAGAAAGCTGGGAGGTAAGTGTTTATTTTTTCTTCATTTTAACTCCCCAGGCCCCGAGACCATCCCCCCTACTGCCGTTAAATACCAGCCACCACTGCAGAAAATTATTGCTTTCTGTACTGTTCTGCAGCCATTCTCCTGAAAGAGACGTAGTGGAAGAATCTTCCAAAAACCAAGCAATTACAGACATAAGCAAATGTAATACTCCACATATTCGTCCACCTTAGAACATAATTCACAAATCTTTTGGAGCTCCTATAAATGAGATCAAACACCTTCAGTCTGCAAAATCAGCATGTATAAAAAACCTTAAGCTTAAAAAGGCAATTGTTTTAATGGCCTGGAGCTTGGAATCTCAAGTTAACTGTGTGCACATTGAATATGTATGCAAAACATCCTAGAAATGTTTATGAGGTAAATACAAAAAGCGATAACATTTGAGTTAAAGAAACATTTTACGTTCTAAGTTTATTTGTAAAAATGTTTTACTATTCTAGGTACTCAAATTCCAGAGGGTTTCCAAACAAGATTGCATATATTCAGCCATTATTGTATTTATACTCATTACTGCAACCAATTTAGACACAGTAGCTCTACAAAAAAACATCCCTGTATATTAAATGTTCCCAAGTATGCTTCTCTGTCCTGCACAAGCAAAGACATAATTAACAAATTGATTAACTTCTAATGCTGACAGTGAAAAAAGACCCTCTCAAGTTGAATGCTCAAATAGGAGTTTTAGGATCTTAACTTAAATAAATGACAGAACCAAGTGATACAAATGTTATCACGATTTAATATTGATTCATTTTAAAAACCTTTGAACCTTTTTAATTTTTTTTAAATCTGTTTATTTGTTTTTGGGGTTGTTAGCAAGTCAAATAACCAAAAAAATATTAAAAGTACAGAGGTGTTATAGCTCTCCAAAAACGGAGTGCTATGGAGTACAGCAAATTACATTCGACCAGAAGAAGCGGGGCCAAAAAGAATTGACAGCATATCAACATGCGAGTTCTTCTCACATTTCACACAACCAAGTAGGAGGTGAGAGTTGATGTGAAAATACTAGCCCAGGGAAAGGTCCAACAAAATATGCAAAAGGAAATATATAGACGATTCCACTTTTAATAAAACAGCAGTAAATGAAACCCAAGCCCATTCCCCCTCCACTCAAACCTGCACAGTGTGAGTAGTCAGAAGAACATACGATTAGATTACACTAAGTAACAATTCTGGTTCATGGTATTTGTTTGTCATGGGTGGGCCACCCACCATGTGGATTACGCTTGATTAACTGAGTCCACTTTCGTCGTTGTCCTCACCCCACCCTCCAGTGGGACAATTGGGGCATTGTGGCAGGTTGTATGGCAGTCTGAACATTGATCAAGATAGTATCCCAGTTGGTTGCTACTGGAAAATTTGTGCAGCCCCAGGTTATCTTCCCTATGCAGGGCGACACTCTCAGCTTGAGCCCATACAATTAGGGAATGCGTCCTGGTGGCCAGGGCTGGGGGCTCTTGAGATTTCCATTGCCATGTGATGAGGACTTTGGCCATCAGGAATTCTAGATCAAGGACGCGGGAGGTGACCCTATGCTTAAGACCCACGAGGCATGCTTCCAACGTGTGTAATGCAGGGTACCCCATACAGTTGGATAAGTGATGTGTAACATCCTGCCAGTATCTATGAAACAACGGACAGGCCCATAGCATATGAAGCAAATCTGTGTCAACCAGATGACAACATGGGAAGGCAGCACCTGTGCCATGAAATAGCAATTTATTTTATCTGGGGTGAGGTAGGCTTTGTGGATGATGTAAAATTGAATAAGTCAGAAACATGTGTCACGGAGAATGTGTCCTGGGCTTTCCAACAAGGCAGCCCATTCTTTGTCCATATGGGGACAGGTCAAGTCTTCCTCCCAGTGACGGCACAGGGGCATGTGCCGTCACTGGCAGTGAAGTGTGGGTTTGCAGCGAGTCAGCAAACCAATGGATCAAATGTCTGCCCAGTCCCATCACATGTAGATAATGTATAGCAGGGTGTGTCTGTGTTCTTGTGTCATGTCAACCCATTTGGTCCTGAGTGTTGCAATCAGGGAATTGTTTAAAAGTAAATGGCCAGGGGGCAAGCCATCGTCCTCCATCAGGGACTCATATGGGTGGAGGGCCCCATCACGATACAGGAAGGCTTGCATCATGCTTGTCGGTCAATTCTGCCAACAAGGCAATGTTGTGCCCCCTGGGTATGCTGAACAGGGCCAGTGCCGGAGCATAGGGTGTCGAAGATTTAGTGAGGTAAAGGCATCTGCAAAAGCAGCGATGTGCTACTTCCAAAAAAAGGTGGTCCGGTACCGTTGTCCAGGTTAAATGGTGGAACAAGTGTAGGATGTTTGGTAGATTCCAGGTGTGGGCAGCGTTTTGGCGGCATCTGAAAGCTGCAGGCTCACTAGCCATCTAGCTACTCATTTGAGTTGAGATGCAAGGTAGTAATGTTCGAGGTTTGGTACAGCGATCCCGCCCTTATCTGTGTACAGGTAAAGCTTTGAAAGTGCTACCCAGCAGCGAAATGTGCTCCTCCTAAATTTCCTCATTAGTATCTCAAAGGAACAGAAAAAGGATGTTGGGATTAAGAGGGGGAGGTTGGCAACATAATATGAGAGGCAAGGAGAACAACCATCTTAAGTAGGGCAATATGCCCCAGCACCGACATCGTTAACCATAAAGCCATGTGAGCCCTTCTTGAAATAGCAGCTCGAATGAGATTGCCGTCTAATAAATCTGCGAGCAAGTGATACACCAGATTACCTATTTACTGGAATGTATTGGGTTGCCAAGTTATTGGAACCTCATTTACATAAAATTTTGGGTTGGGCAGTGTGGGTCTAAAGAAGAATAGGCAAGACTTAGCCCAGTTGACTTTCAGGCCCGAAAGATCAGAAAAATGATTGAGCATCAGGGCAATCATGGCAGGAATTGTGTGCACATCTCTACGGTAGAGGAGCAGGTCATCAGCATGAAGGGAGATGGAGTGAAGTCCATTGCCCACGGGTATACCCCAGTCACCACTCTGCCCCCAAAGGGTGAGTGCCAGTGGCTCTATTGCCAGGGAACAGAGAAGCGGGGAGAGCAGGCAGCCCTTTTGGGTGCCTCGACTTATCTGAACTGGCTCCAACATGAGGAGGCCTGTTTTGACCCTGGCTAGTGGCAGAGTGTAGAGTAGTTTAACCAATTAAATAAAGGGAATCAGTCATGCACTGGTGATGAGTGGAAACTGTTCTGGATGCACGCACGCATGCAAGCAAAGCATGTTGGAGGAGGAGCTTGCTGCCAGCCAAGAGTGAAGTGAAGAGCTTGGCATCCCAGCATTGGGCGCCTGGCCTCAGCCCAAGGGGGGGAGGAGGACCAACGCTCTCAGTGCAGGCTGGCTCTTCGCCCCTGAGAGCCCAAGAGTCTACCCTTGAGCCCTCCCACAGCCCATGCCCATTCCAGGTGCCCAATTACCACCTCCACTGTTCTTGCCACCTTTTACTCCCCCCCTTTGCATGGCACTGGTTGCTGCTTGCCGTAGCCTTGTGGATCCGCTCCAATGCCCCTGTACTCCATGGACCAGTGGACCAGGAGTGGGTGCAAGTGGAGTCGGAAACCCAGGGAGAGCCGGGTGTTATGCCTGGCTCCCTGGTTGTCGGGCCAGCAGCCAGTGAGATCTTGTGGTTGGCACATATTGATGACCACAGTGGCTCCGTGTTTGGATCTCCTCAGAACAACAGGGTGTGGCATGACAGAAGCGCTGCTTGCCTGAACTGCCCCAAGTTGCCACTGCTGCTTCTTATTCCTTTCTGCAGTCAGGCTTGGATTTACTCATTTATTTGATGCATTCAAGTGGCTGAGCTTGCAATAGTAGAGTGGGAGCAATGTTGATAGTTTCCACTACCGGGTGGTTGAGTCCTGAGCTGCAGAACCAGCTTAGGCAGGTCCGGGTGCTGCCTGAGACAGGGTGTGCTCCCTCCCCAGATAGACCTTCTAGCACCAGCTGCATCAGAAATGGAGCCAACAGGACACACCCTACAGCTAACCAACTGTACAGTATAACCACCAGCCTGTGCCTGCCCCCCCGCCTTAGATACAAGTAACAAGGAGTCCTACTGAGTGGGTGAGGTAGAGCTGGGGAGCGGGAGCAAAGCATTCTTCATGGTTTTGCTAAAACGAGTTCATAAGCAGAGTTAAATAAAATAACCACAAGTAAAGCAGGCACATGTACGCGTCTGGCATTAGTGGTCAAGTAAAATAGCAATCAGCCACAGCACCAGCACTTAGCAATGCAAAGTAAAAGTAAAAAAAAGTCAATATGAAGAAAGCAGGGGAAATAAAGGCAAGAAGATACAAGAGGTAAATAAAGGTAAACAGGAAAGAGGAGGGGCAAGATGGCCGCTGATGGGCCGTAGGGAGCAGTCGCCTTTTCTCTTGCTCCTGCTATGGTGAAATTCTGGTATTCCCTCTGAGGTATCGCCAAGAAGCTCCTATTGAATAGGAATATGTGGGGGATGGAATATGCCTCACTCTTTTGAACTGATTTACCGCTTTATCGTTTGGTTAAAGAGAAGTGCAGTGCGGTTGCCTCATTTCAACCTCTGGCTAAACACGATGAGCATTGATGCCTCACATCAAGGGGTAAGACGAGCTGAGAAGTACGCTATGGCCCCTCGAATTCAGAAACCACAGAACGATAAGGAAAAGGGGAAAGAAGCGGACAAAGCTATTTTCAGTGATCCAGGCACGGCTTCAATGTCAGCTACAATGTCGACTAATCTCAGATCAGCAGCCCAATTACGGAGAAACAAAAGACAGGAGAATACAGAGAATACGGAAATCATTCCATTGGAGAAAAGCACATCGTCAAAAGACAAGGAAAAAGAAAAGAAAACTACAGCTAGTAAAAAGAATGCGAAACACCAAAATAGCAAAGCAACTACTAAGGAGGGGAATTTTACGACAGCCTACCCTTCGAGAATCATTTGCAACACAAGCACAAGTAACACAAGCAGCACAAGCAGCAGGACCGGTAATCCTTGCCTCACCTGTAGCTCGAAGAGGCGACAGCGCGGGAGATGCAGCAGAGTCAGCGGAGATAGAGGTGCCGAGCCCGGAGCTGCTCGATGACCGGATGCCGACAGTAGAGGCTGGCGCAGCTACGGAGAAGGGCGTGCTGAGCTCGGAGAAGCGGCGATCGTCTGCGCATCTGACTGTGGCCACGGATGCTGCTCGGAGTAAACAGGCTACTGGGATTGACGCTGATGCTTCTGTGGACGACGGTAATGGTGGAACACGGTACAGGTGATGCAGATAGACTCTGCGGCTTTGTTAAAACAAACTGGTAAGGAGGGTTCCGTAGGGGGCGAATCTTTACTGCTGGCTGGGCATAATCCTGAAACGGAGGCTATTGATGGCACAGAATTATCGGCAGAAGTGGATAGTTGCACCCCTCCCTCACATTTACTATTGATCCAAAATGTGCGCACTGAAGTGCAATGTACTTCTGCAATATTCGACGACGGAATAAGTAACTCTAGGGATTTAGAGGTGAGCTTGAAGGAGGGTCTAGAGCCCATTATGCCGTTATTGTCAGGTACAGAGCAGATAATGCGACCTAAGGGCAATTTCCCTAATAATAATACTGCTGAGATTGCTGAGACTGCAAGTGACCAAAATTCTGATGTGCACAATGCATGTATCGAGTCTAGAATACAGGCAAGAGATGCGTTGCTTAACCCAGTGTCATGGTTCACCTCGACCCCCGGAGTAGGGATGTCAGGGGTTAATTGTTTTCTTAAAACCCACCCCTGTCCCGTGCACCTGCACCTCAATAGTAATGATTGTTTGATGTTAGTTTCATTAAGGTAATGTTTTAACATTGAACATTCAGTATGTTACATTAGAGATTTGCTTATTGTGAATGCTTATTTAACCTTTCCTTCCTTAGACCCTGAGTCGCTTTAGGCTCACAAGAGGGGAGCTTTAACTTCCAAGAGCCACGTTCAGCTCTCGGAGTTGCAGCCGCTGCCGCTTGTGTGCGCACAAGGGAAAGACGCTCGGTTTCTGAAAGCCGCGTTCGGCTTTCAGAGTTGCAGATGCGTGCGTGCGCACGTAATTTTGGGTGCGGTTTCCTATTTAAACCGCACCCAAGTTTCTCGAAGCGCTTTGCCTCCTGCCCGCATACCTGAAGGATCGCGCTTCCTGTCTCATCGCGTCTTCAGGTATTTCGACGCCAGCCACTCCCTGAGTCATCGGACATCAGTAGGCTATCCGAGGAGCAACGCCTGAAAGAGGAAACAGACACTAGTTAAGTACTTTCTGCTTCTTCTATTTTTTTTTGGCGCCCAACGCAAGAAAGACCGAGCAAGGACTAGCGAACTCGATTTTAGAAACTTGTTCTCAGAGACTATTTCAAACTTAATGCAGACATTTCAGGAAGCAAGACAACTTTCATTTTATGTTACCCTTGAGAATTAACCTGCTATTTCATTCTGATTGTGGTTCTAGTTTGTAAACATTACAAGAAGTGAATATTGTAATGTGATGCCCTAATTTGGTATTGAGAAATCAATGTATATTAATATGCTCTAGATTTTGGGGAGTTTATTGGAAGAGTGTAGGAGCATCTTTTATGTGTTGCAACAGGTTTTGAACACAAGAGATTAAAGATTCGCTTCTTCTACAACAATCTTTCAAAAAGTCAAGTAAGTTCGAGTCTAGAAGGGGAATTTAGATAAAACGAGTTATAGATCACTAGTAATATCCCCTTTTGTTCTATTTAGTTCCTGGGAGCGTGACGTCAACGCATCTTCAAGGAACTTCTTCTACTTCACTTCACGACTCCACGACTTCCACTCAATCTACAACAAGAAATACTGGACGAAGGACAGTTTGCACTGATCGCAGGTAGGATACTAGAACGTGAGGGTGGAAAGGGACTAAGCGCTTTAGGGCAAAGGGAGGGAACTAGGGGCCAAGATACCTAATCAAGAACCCATGGTAAAATAACGCTTACTCATTGTTCTACAGGTCGACAGCAGAACCCCTCCTTCATCTCATCACGTCCAGTACCGGCCCTCCTCCCTTAAGTCTAGGTTTATTCTTAGCTGTGTAATTTGAAAACAGTTTATAGTTAGATTTCTGGGAAGTTGGTCCCTTGCGTCTCTGCGAAAACTTCTACGTCGTTCAAGATCTTCAGTCTCAGCT
This sequence comes from Lissotriton helveticus, assembly GCF_964261635.1. Lineage (NCBI taxonomy): Eukaryota > Metazoa > Chordata > Amphibia > Caudata > Salamandridae > Lissotriton > Lissotriton helveticus. The sequence goes on from NC_136071.1 coordinate 707,521,273, forward strand.
CAAGGTAAGGAACGACGTAGTTTTGGCTTTTGACAGAAGGCAAAGCCCACGAACATATTTTCGCCCAGACGCAATGGACCAAGTAACCTTGCAGGATATAGCAGCCATTTTGAAGGATCTTAGAGATGAGAACACATCTTTACGTAGGGATATGTCAGCTTTACAGGATTCTATTCAACGGAAGCCCATTTTGTCACCTGCAACCTTTCAGAGCTCTACTTCCGAGTCCGGAACCTCCACTCAAATTCAGGTAGTCACCCCGGTGCCCACTCCTTTAGCACCTCCAGAAAGGTTTTCAGGAGATTGTAATAAATTTTCGATATTTTTGCAACAGTGTCATCTACATTTTATGGCAAAGAAAACGGCCTTTCCAGATGATTCTTCCAAGATAGCTTTCATGTTATCTTATTTTGGAGGAGATGCTGCCCTTTGGTCTATTCCCTTTGTAGAGAGCGATGACCCGATTCTCTACAATTTGGCTAATTTTGAGCGAGCCTTAAAAAAGATATTCGCAAAACACGTTTTTGTTCAATCCGCTGATAACGAGTTGTTAGGTTTGAAACAAGGATCTTCAGATTTACTCCATTATATTTCTCAGTTTAATCGCTTAGTTCTTGAGGCCAAATGGCCTTATGATAAAAGGGTTTCTATCTTTTACAGAGGCTTGAGGGACGAGCTAAAAGATATGGTGACACAAATTCTGGAACCTCCTGATGATATAACTGATTTCATAGATTTAGTGGTTAAACTGAATAACCGTTTAATCGAAAGAAAGGGAGAAAAAGGAAAGAGCGACAACAAATTGTTATTCGTCAAGGAAAGAGGTTCTACGCCTCGTGAGGTCTCTTCTAGAGTTGAGGCGGCGGAACCTATGCAAATAGGAACAGTTAGGGGTCCCCTATCTAAGGAAGAAAAAGAAAAGAGGCGAAAGATGAATCAATGCCTATATTGTGGGAAAACAGGTCATTTTGTTAAAGATTGCCCTACTCGTCCCATTAAAAGTAAGACTAAAACCTCTGATATAGCGGCAGTTCAACAGCCTTCGGAAAACTAGAAAGCTCGGCTAATGAAGAGGTCAGTTTGTCGAGTACTGTTTCTAATTTGGCCTCTATTGCTCCACCATCCAGTTGTAAGCACTTCTGTATCCTTGTAGAATTAAAGAGTTTATTTTCCCCATCTCCTGGAAAAAGAGTTGAAGCAGTCATAGATTCAGGAGCAACAGGAAATTTTATAGACTCTCATTTCTTCTCCCAGTTAGGTTTCAAATCCGTCCTAAAGGATCATCCAGAGATAGTGAGAGCAGTAGATGGGAAAGAGTTAACGTCCGGGCCCATCAGTAGACAATCCGAGGTTTTAGAAATGGATTGTTCACCGATCCATAGAGAAAGAATAACTTTTGACTTAATCGATGCACCTCAATTCAGACTAATATTGGGAATTCCTTGGTTGGTTTCACACAATCCTCAGATAGACTGGGAATCCAAGACTTTGACTTTTAAGTCCTCTCTTTGCCAAGATCAATGTTTTCTTTTAAAAAAGAATGAGGATGTAATTCAAGGACATGACTTTTGTACAGAATCTACTAGTGTTTTAATGTTTGAAGGAGTTCCTTCTGTTTATTCAGACCTCTCCGACGTCTTTGATAAAAAGAAAGCTAACACACTTCCTCCTCACAGGGATTTTGATTGCAGGATAGACCTAGTTCCCGGAGCAACCTTGCCCTGTAGCAGAATTTACGCATTAACAGAGAAAGAAAATCTACACCTTAGGGAGTACCTAGATGAATTCTTGGCTAACGGGTTCATCCGGCATTCCAAGTCGCCGGTGTCTTCTGCTCTCTTTTTTATTCCTAAAAAAGGGGGGGAATTGCGCACGTGCATCGATTACAGGGCTCTGAATAACGTGACCATAAAGAACAGGTACCCTTTACCTCTGATTCCAACGTTATTAGATCAAGTTAAAAAGGCCACTATTTATACTAAATTGGACTTACGCGGGGCTTATCATCTTGTTAGAGTCAGAAAAGGCGACGAATGGAAGACTGCATTCAGAACCAAATTCGGCCTTTTCGAATATCAAGTAATGCCTTTCGGACTTTGTAATGCCCCTGCTGCCTTCCAATTTTTTATAAATGAAGTTTTACACGAGTTCTTAGATGTATGTTGCGTTGTCTACATAGATGACATCTTGATTTTTTCCAACTCTGAAAGAGAACATGTACAGCAGGTTCGGGCTATTCTTCAAAAATTGCTTTCCAACTCTTTATTCGTAAAACTGGAGAAAAGTCTATTTCACGTTTCAAGAGTGGATTTTCTAGGATATATCATCAGCCCTAACGGTATTGAAATGGACCCCAAGAAGGTGGAAGCTGTAAATTCTTGGCCTAGCCCTTCTTCTGTGAAACAGGTTCAGAGTTTTTTGGGGTTTGCAAATTTCTACCGCCGTTTCATCCAAGATTTCTCCCAGATCATTACTCCCATTACCAAATTGTTGCGTAAAGGAGCAAGATTCGTCTGGACAGACCAGGCAGAATTGGCCTTCTTAGAATTGAAGAAAAGATTTACCACAGCCCCCATCTTGAGCCACCCAGACCCCAGTCAGCCTTTTATCGTTGAAGCTGATGCCTCGCAGTTGGCGCTTGGGGGAATCCTATCTCAAAGAAATACTGACACAGGCCAAATGCATCCCATAGCCTTCTACTCTAGGAAGCTCTCCGAAGCTGAATTGAACTATGCCATAGCCGATAAAGAACTTTTAGCAATAAAAGCAGTTTTTGAAGAATGGCGTCATTACCTGCTCGGTGCTCGACACCCAGTCACAATATACACAGATCATAGGAATCTTCAAGCATTAAGATCTGTAAAGGCTTTATCCGCTAGACAGTTGAGGTGGTCTATGTTCTTTAATGATTATAATTTCGTGATCACGTACCGTCCTGGAAAAGAAAATTTGAAAGCTGATGCCTTATCTAGAATTGGGTACAATTTATCTGAACAAACTGAATCTTCCCACGAAAGTCAACCAGTTATTCCAATCTCTCGCTTTCAAGCTGGTTTATCCTGTTGTCCTGTGATTTCTGATATCAAAAGAGAACTAACCTCTAAAGGACTTGACGAGTGGAAAAAGAAGTACCCTCTTCTTCAGCAAAGAGATGATTTGATTTTTATGCAAGATCTCGTTTTTGTACCCACTGTAAAGATCAGGGAAGAGATATTTAATTTCCACCATGACACTTCTTTGACTGCTCATCCTAGTGCGATGAAGACATACGAATTAATCAAAAGAACTTTCTGGTGGCCTTCCATGTTTAAGGATGTACAAGCTTTTGTTGAAACTTGTAGTGTTTGTATTCAAAACAAACCCTTACATCAAGCTCCAAGTGGTCTGTTAACTCCACTCCCAATTCCACCCCAACCTTGGCACACAATTTCTTTGGATTTTATTGTGGAACTTCCTATTACCAGAAAAGGTTATTCTACTATCCTGACTATAGTTGACCAGTTTTCACGTATGGCTCATTTTGTTCCCTTAAAGAAATTACCTACAGCTTTGGAATTAGCTCATCTGGTAATGACAAATGTAATTCGATTACATGGTATTCCTTCGGTAGTTATTTCCGATAGAGGGTCTCAGTTTATTTCCCGAGTTTGGCAGAATTTGAGTACTCTTTTAAACATGGAAGTCCGCCTGTCTTCAAGTTACCATCCTCAAACGGATGGTTTAACTGAACGCACCAATCAAACCATTGAACAGTTTATTCGCTGTATGTTAACAAGTGCAGAGGAAGAATGGTCAGAATTAATCAGTCAATTGGAATTTGCTTACAATAACGTAAATCATACTTCTCTAGGAATGTCCCCATTCTTTTGTAATTATGGTTACCATCCCAAAAATTTCCCTGAGGAGATAAAGACACTAGATACTGTACCAGCTATTACAAGTTATGTTTCTAAACTATCATCTATCCAAGAACAAGCAGCGTTCAAGCTTGCACAAGCTAAAGAAACTCAGAAAAGATCTGCAGACAAACACAGAACCGTACAACCATCTTATTCTTCTGGAGATAAGGTTTGGTTAAGCACCAAACATCTGAGAATTAAGGGAAATCGCAAATTTAACCCAAGATTTATCGGCCCTTTTGTAATTGAAAAGGTTATAAATCCCGTATGTGTCAGATTAACTCTTCCCTCAAAATACAGAATCCATCCTGTGTTTCATGTGTCTTTGGTCAAACCCTTTCATCCAAAGACTCGAATTATCCAGCCCCCATCTTCTTTAACTATAGATGGAGACTCCGAATTCGAGGTAAAATCAATCTTAGATTCCAAGAGAATTCGAGGGAAATTGTTTTATCTGGTTGATTGGAAGGGATACGGTCCTGAGGAAAGATCATGGGAACCTTTGGAGAATCTGAAAAATGCTCCTAGATTAGTAAAATCATTCCATGCTCGTCATCCCGATAAACCAAAACCCATCCTACCCGTTTTGGGGGGGATCTTGAGGAGGGAGTACTGTCATGGTTCACCTCGACCCCCGGAGTAGGGATGTCAGGGGTTAATTGTTTTCTTAAAACCCACCCCTGTCCCGTGCACCTGCACCTCAATAGTAATGATTGTTTGATGTTAGTTTCATTAAGGTAATGTTTTAACATTGAACATTCAGTATGTTACATTAGAGATTTGCTTATTGTGAATGCTTATTTAACCTTTCCTTCCTTAGACCCTGAGTCGCTTTAGGCTCACAAGAGGGGAGCTTTAACTTCCAAGAGCCACGTTCAGCTCTCGGAGTTGCAGCCGCTGCCGCTTGTGTGCGCACAAGGGAAAGACGCTCGGTTTCTGAAAGCCGCGTTCGGCTTTCAGAGTTGCAGATGCGTGCGTGCGCACGTAATTTTGGGTGCGGTTTCCTATTTAAACCGCACCCAAGTTTCTCGAAGCGCTTTGCCTCCTGCCCGCATACCTGAAGGATCGCGCTTCCTGTCTCATCGCGTCTTCAGGGATTTCGACGCCAGCCACTCCCTGAGTCATCGGACATCAGTAGGCTATCCGAGGAGCAACGCCTGAAAGAGGAAACAGACACTAGTTAAGTACTTTCTGCTTCTTCTATTTTTTTTTGGCGCCCAACGCAAGAAAGACCGAGCAAGGACTAGCGAACTCGATTTTAGAAACTTGTTCTCAGAGACTATTTCAAACTTAATGCAGACATTTCAGGAAGCAAGACAACTTTCATTTTATGTTACCCTTGAGAATTAACCTGCTATTTCATTCTGATTGTGGTTCTAGTTTGTAAACATTACAAGAAGTGAATATTGTAATGTGATGCCCTAATTTGGTATTGAGAAATCAATGTATATTAATATGCTCTAGATTTTGGGGAGTTTATTGGAAGAGTGTAGGAGCATCTTTTATGTGTTGCAACAGGTTTTGAACACAAGAGATTAAAGATTCGCTTCTTCTACAACAATCTTTCAAAAAGTCAAGTAAGTTCGAGTCTAGAAGGGGAATTTAGATAAAACGAGTTATAGATCACTAGTAATATCCCCTTTTGTTCTATTTAGTTCCTGGGAGCGTGACGTCAACGCATCTTCAAGGAACTTCTTCTACTTCACTTCACGACTCCACGACTTCCACTCAATCTACAACAAGAAATACTGGACGAAGGACAGTTTGCACTGATCGCAGGTAGGATACTAGAACGTGAGGGTGGAAAGGGACTAAGCGCTTTAGGGCAAAGGGAGGGAACTAGGGGCCAAGATACCTAATCAAGAACCCATGGTAAAATAACGCTTACTCATTGTTCTACAGGTCGACAGCAGAACCCCTCCTTCATCTCATCACGTCCAGTACCGGCCCTCCTCCCTTAAGTCTAGGTTTATTCTTAGCTGTGTCATTTGAAAACAGTTAGTTTATAGTTAGATTTCTGGGAAGTTGGTCCCTTGCGTCTCTGCGAAAACTTCTACGTCGTTCAAGATCTTCAGTCTCAGCTCAAGGTAAGGAACGACGTAGTTTTGGCTTTTGACACCCAGGATCTCCCAGTGACGATTGTTTTTACTCTGTCAATGATGAAGAGGGGGATGACGACGAAGAGACAGCATCTGGCTCCGCATCGGGAAGCCAGTCTGACACCTCAGAGGCTGAGGGGAGAACAGACTCAGCAGCGTCATCTCAAGAAAGCGGATCTGTGCACAAGGTATGCACAAAACGGAGGGCTAAGCCATCGAGAAGTCTTAAGAGCAGATCATATAACCGTGCAAAGAGTAGTGTGAGTCCGACCCAGGCAGAAGTAACAAAAAAATTAGACTGGGATTACTCAGCAACCTCTCAGATCTACCAGGAAGGTGGCGCTACTCTACTTCAAACTCAAAAAAACACCTCAGGACAGACAACTACTATGGATATGCTTTATGCTACATTGAAACAAATGCAGGGGGAGGCAAGAAGTGAGTCTTGGAGGGCGAAGCAGGCCAACCAAAAAATACAGGGCTCACTACGCACGGTGAATAAACTTTACGCAGACATGGAAGCCAGGGTCACAGAAGTGGAGGCGAGAACTGAGAGACTAGAGGAGGATGTTGGGAAATGGAATGAGTTAAAAAACGAACAGGAAATGATGGCGTCGGATGTCCATTGGAAGCTCGAAGACTATGAAAATAGACAACGAAGGAACAATGTTAGACTTCTAGGGGTCACAGAAGGAAAAGAGGGGCAGGATGTGCGAGCATTTGTTGTTGCTTTACTTAAGGGGGCTTTTCCAGAATTGTCGGTCTGGAATTGGGGTAGTGAGATACAGAGGGCTCACAGGTTCCCTATGGTACAAAGGAGAGAGCAAATATCAGATAAACCGAGGGCGATTCTGATATATGTAGGAAATTACCTCTTAAGGCAGGAAATTATGGATAAAGCCAAACCTGAGGCCAGACGATCCTACAATGGCACAACGTTTTTTGCCTGGCCGGATTTCTGCCACGCGACAGTGAAAAGGTGATGGTGTATGAGACAAATGATAACCCCCTTTCAAAATATCGGCTGTGAGGCCTATCTTATGTTTCCTTGTCGCCTTTAAGTTATTTTTAATGGATATACAAAAATGTTCTTCTCAGAAATTAAAGCGCAGGCATATTTGGATGAGGTCAAAGGGAGAAAAGAAGGCTCAAAGTCGATGATGGTGATCCCTAAACATCGGAAGTAATAGGACATAATTCATGGGAGGGATGAGTTTTGGATTAAAATTTAGTAGCAGCAGTAACATTTAGCGGTGTGTATCTCAGAGGCATGTGAAGGTCTTTTTTTTTGAGGAGCGGGAGCAGGAGGGGCGGGTGGCACTTGGGGCTACAGCTGTCACGCATAGGTCAGGACTGACCTATTTGCCCGTAAAGGGGGGGGTGGGAGGGGGAAGGGGGGAGGGAGTGGAGGAGGGGTACAGAGCACAGTGTTTTTTGTTTGAGTTATTACATGCAGGACAGTACAGAAAAATTTGATGTGTCCAATTGGGAGAAAGTATTTCAGCAAGAGATAAATGTTAAAATACTGTTTTTTATTGGTATGAGCATGATGGGAAATCCATTTGATGTACACTAATGAGTATACGTGTAGTTACGGTTAATGTTTGCGGTCTAAATGATCGAATTAAAAGGCAGAGGGTTGCAACTTGGTTAAGATCTCTAAATGTGGATTTGGTTTGTTTGCTGGAAACCCATGTAGAAGGGGGACAAGGTTACCTATTAGAACAACTAGGATTCAACGTGTGCGCATATTCTAAGCAAGGGGCTAAGAATAGAGGAGTGGCAATATTAGCGAAATGTAGGGATATAACAGTAAGGAGGAAGCTTGAAGATCAAAGGGGGAGATGGGTTCTAATAGAGTGCAAAGTTAATGAGAAATGCATTACTGTAGGCTGTGTTTATGGTTCAACAGAAGATGATCCGCATATTCTGGATTTCTTGGATTTGGAATTAGCCGCATGGTCCCCTAATGTAATCTTGTCTGGGGATTCTAATATCAATGGGGCAGGAGGACTGGGAATGGCCCCCGGTCGGGGTTACCATGGCAGGAAAAAGAGAGTTTGGCATTCACTATATAAACTTATAAGGAATAATGCGTTAGTGGATGTATGGGGGGCCTTAAAACGTACTGAGCAGGGATTTACTTACTATTCAGCCCCACACAAGGTTTGTGCAAGACTAGACTACTTTTTTATTTCATACTCTCTGCAACCTAAAGTCAAGATTGAAAGATTACCGTGGATAATATCCGATCATAATCCCCTGATCTTAACATTAAATATTGGGGTGAGCACGGACCTGCCCCGAGTTTGGACATTTGAGAGAGGGCTATTAAAGGATGACGCCTACCTTATGCATATGTGGAATTGGATCAGGAGCTTCTTAGACATCAATAGAGGCAGTACGTCAACAGGGAATATGTGGGACTCATTTAAGGCGGCCATTAGAGGGGAGACAATAAGCTTTAGTGTAGCAAGTCGAAGAAGGGTTAGAGAAAGGGAGACGGAACTAGCTCAAGCAGTGGTAGAGGCAGAGGAGGAATTAACTCAGAGTGTGCTTAGAGGTGCCCCCCTAGATCAAGTACTGATGAGAATAGCAAAAGCAAGGATGGAGGCGGAAGAAGCTATCGCTAATAAGGCAGCGAAAATATATCTAGCAAACAGAGAAAGATGCTATGAATTTAACGAAACTGTTGGCCGTACTCTTGCTATTCGCACAAGACAGAATGTCTCTATAGGGCAAATAAGAGAGATACAGGATGATGCAGGAGCAGTAGTTACAGATTCAGAAGGGGTACAAGAAGTCTTCAGAAAATTTTACACTTCCTTGTATGATCAAGATTGTCTGGCTGATATTCCTAAAATAAGGAATTACCTATATAACATATCGGCAGTTACATTATTAGAAGAACAGATTAATATATTGGAGGCTTTGTTTACACCAGAAGAAATATTGATTGCTTTAACCAGCCTCCCGTCCGGGAAGGCTGCAGGACCTGACCAAATCCCACTGGAATTTTATAAAACATTTTGGGATATAATTAAAAAGGATTTCATTGCCACAATGCAGCAAGCACAGACAGGTATATCAACTCCAAATAGTTGGGCAGGGGCGGACATTGTTATAATTTTGAAAAAGGGCAAGCCACCAGAACAACCTGGTTCCTATAGGCCAATAACTTTAATGAATACAGACACAAAAGTATACTCGAAGATACGCGCCCTGAGAATAGCAAAGATAATTGGCATTCTGGTTAGTATTAACCAACATGGGTTTATTCCAGGAAGGGGTACTACCCATCATACACGAAAGGTTATTACTTTATTTGATTTTGCAGAGGTTACAGGAGACCCGCTCGCTGTGATGTTATTGGATGCTGAAAAAGCATTTGATCGGGTCTCCTGGGACTTTCTTTGGTTTATTTTGAGAAGGGTGGGATTTGGGGAGGGAATAGTGAAAGCCCTACAGGTATTATATGCAGGACCAACTGCTCGTATAAGAGTAAACGGAGGGTATACGTTACCTTTTCAGATAAAGAGGGGTACACGGCAGGGGTGCCCTTGCTCCCCGCTTTTATTTGCCCTTTATATGGACCCCTACATAAGGAGTATAGAATTAAATGATAATATTTCCCCAGTAGAGATTGGTAGGGGCCCTTGCAAAATCCTGGCTTATGCTGATGACGTGGCGATTATAACATCTAGACCCACAGAAGCTATAGAGCTGATTGAGGCAGAAGCGCAATTATTTGGAGAAGTGTCTGGTTATGCCCTCAATACTGCAAAAACACAAATTATTAAAAATAGCAAAATAGTTTGTACTGATACCCAGGTGGTCCAAAGTGGAGTTTATCTAGGTGTAACAATAACTCCAGATTTGGACAACCTTGTGGAGTTAAATATATCGCCAATAATAAATAAAGCTAAGAAGGACTTGGACAGATTAAATAATATACATTTTTCAATAGTAGGCCGAACCAACATAGTCAAAATGATTTTTCTCCCAAAGTTTTTGTATTTATTTAGGGCCATACCCTTATTATTTGAAGGAAAATGGTTTAAGCTTCTGGAACATATGGTAAATCGATTTGTGTGGGCACATGGGAAGACCCGAAGGGCACTTAGATATATGGCGCTACCGAGGGAATGAGGGGGGTGGGCCCTACCGGATTTAAAATTATATTATTGGGCAGCATGCCTCCAATATATGACAGGTCTGCTTGGAGGAGCAGAGAGTGAAGGATATTCTGAGTTAGGAACGCTGGCAATTTATTCAATAGTATTAGGGGATCAAGCGGAAAACTTTCTGTTGAAGTTTGTAGAATATAGTTATTTTAAGAGAATTAAATTCAAAACGGCTAAGGCTGCCTATAAGATCTGGTTTTCCTTCTCGAAAAAATGTGGCCTAGGACGATATAATGCTTATACTAGGATGAGTAATAATCCAAATTTTCCTGGTGATATATTTTCAGGGGCAGTGTTTTCGGATTGGGGTAACCATGGGATTTCCAAATTGGGTGATCTGATAGGAGCACAGGGGGTGATGCAGTTTAATAATTTACAAGCAATATACGGGCTGGATACTAACCATTACTTTAAATATTTGCAAATTAGAAGTTTTATTTTGACAAAAATTGGAGGGCCGGCGGGATATGCAACAAATTCAATTTTGGACACTATAAAGACTGGTATAGATTGCACAATTAAAAGATTTTATTCCGAATTAATAGAATATCAACCAGATGATCTGGAAAAATATGAAGGCAAATGGGTACAAAAAGTGGGTACAGAGAAGGAAAGTTTCTATAAATCTTTGGAATTAGGGCAGAAATGATTATGCTCGGCATCACTCCAGGCACAGCACTTTAAAACGCTGTATTTTATGTATTACACTCCATCCAGGTTGGCGCAGTGGGGAGGAGTGGCTGGCATTACGTGTCCGAGATGTGACAGTACTCAGGCTGATCTAGTCCATATGTTTGCTGCTTGTCCACACCTAAAAACAACCCAAGAGGAAATTGAAGTATTCCTTAAAAGATCATTAACAATAGAAATCTCTCTAACACCATCACTTATACTTCTAGGAATAGAGGATAGAATAGGTAAGACTAATTACCAGTATTTTATATTTGTGGCTATGGCTGTTTTAAGACTCTGTATTGCTACAGCATGGCTAGATCGATTGCCACCTACTTTCCATCAGTGGTTGAATAAATTATTAGCTATATTTAACCTTGAGAAAGCGATTTACGCAAGGAGGGGCAGAATAAGTAAAAAACTTGGAAACGAGATATGGGATCATATACAGAAGTGGAAAGAGAGAGATCCGGGGTAGATTAGAAAATAAATTGTGTTAAACTGTTGTTTTATTGTAACTATGTCCTGCTTTGCCTTCACTTATAGTTTATCTCTTATGCTTGATTTATTTGTATAATTTTTACTACGACTTGTGATAGTCCTGCATGGTAAAATGTAATGAACTTTCATTTGTGTTCTGTACAACGAAAAAGGGGGGGGGGAACTTAAATAAAAATATTTAAATAAAAAAAAAAAGGAGTCAATAATGAGGTCTGGATGTACTCGTGAGACCCCGCTACAGCTAAAGAAACAGAGGGGGTTGAAAGTGGCTAAAGCCAAATCAACTCCTCACTTTGTAAACCATTTGGTGGTTCAAATTGCCCTTACTGTGGCATTTCAGGAGCCTGTATTGATAGATGCTTCAGGGGCTCCACTCAGCTACAGGAACAGTGCTGCTTCTTAGTCCTCTTTTTTTAGTTTCACAGCAGCAAGATTACATAAAACCTTGTATAAACAGAAGAGAATAGAAAAAAAGGAAAGAAATACATACAATACATCCAGGCATGAGCACGAGAAGTCAGCTTAAGCCAGTAATCCAGAATTACATAGATGGCCAATACACAATTCAATTCATCTCATTTCGAATCAACCCTCATAGTATTCACGAAAATCCCCCCATATATTTATACCCGTCTGTCGCTTCCTGAGCCCTTTGACAGAAAATAAACCCCATTCCAATTTATACAAATTATACATTCTGGCTCGCTGGAGTTCAAATTTTGGAGGATCTTTCTGCAGCCATTCAGCTGCTATGCAGAGACGAGCCACAGTCATAGAAAAAAAAAACAAATATCGATGTTGATTTAAAACATTCATAGAGCTATCTGTAGGCGTTTTCCCCAATAATATCATAGCAGGAGTAATAGATACCGACAGGAACATTTATAACCAAAGACAAAAACTTTTCAATATCTGTAATAAATCTATATAGTTTGTCACATCTAAAAAAAATATAAATACTGTCCGCTTCATCCTCCCCACAACGAAAACATTTCCCATCATACCCATTCCCCCACTTAGCCATCCGTGCGGGGGTATAATATAAATCAAATAAAGTCTTAAAAACTGAATTTTCAAATTTGCGGACATTAATGATTCTCTGGACATAACTATCAGTTCTTTAAACCCAATGTCTGGGTCTCCCAGACCCTCAGACCATTTCCTATTATACCTATCAAGATCGTCTGGCCTTCCAGAAAGCAAAAGTTGGTATAAGGCTCCTATTTTAAGCTGTCGTCTGACCCCCTCTACAACAGCATCAGGTCGAATATTAACATTGATCCGAAATAAAAAATCTCTAATTTGGAAGAATTTAAAAAACTGTACCCTGGGAAGACCATATTGAAAAACGAATTCATCAAATGATTTACATAGTCCGTTAGCAGAGTACAGATCCCCGAGATGCCTAATGCCTTTCTTTCTCCAGCTTCGAGAGATATTATCCCCAAATATTCCTGGTAAATGTTTTAACGCATTCGGGGGGGGGTATAATATGACATTTTCCCCAATGTCTTCAACTTGCGAATAGATTTCCACACTTTAAACGCACTGTGCAATACTTTCAATTTTGTACGTTCAAAGTAGCTGCCGTCCAGTTCAATGAATAAACATTGTCTGGCGATTGGGCCAATAAGGATTTCAAAAATTGTGGGTGCCGTGGTGTTGTTAACAGCACCTTCCCCAGTAATTAACACCCGCATTTTCAACAAAAAACATGTTACAAAATATAATGCAAAATCAGGGACCGCAAGGCCCCCTCTCTCAAGCGATAAGGTCATAAATCTCATCGTGCACCTGGGCCTACCCGGACTCCATATGAATTTCCCACAAATTGATTGCAGGTGTTGTAACCTAGCCTTTGAAACTTCCAGAGGTATTGACCGAAATAAATAGAGAACTTTGGGAAGGACATTCATGTTAATAATATTACAGCGTCCAGTTACTGTAAAATACAAACGCTCCCACCTATCCACGGAGGCTTTCACTTTCTGAATAAGTAAATTCCAATTTGCATCCATCAGCTTAGGCATGTAGACTCGGATTTGTATGCCCAAATAGGTCACCTCTCTAACTACCTGCTCATCCCTCCATAATATACTATCAGAGCATAAGATCTGCGTTTTCGACTCATTTAGTTTATACCCAGCAAACAAAGTCCTCTATTTTGGATTATTTTACATGTTCTGGAAAAAGCTCTGAAGCGGGAGGAATGCTATCAAATTCTACTAATACGTCTGTGTCATATCCAGGGGATTTCAAACAACAGCAACTAATGGTTTAATCCACTCTGTTGGTATGACATCAGTTGATTATAAGGATGTTGACATCAACTGCAAAGAGACAGCAGAAAATCAAACACCTTCAGCTCCTTTGCTTGGTCCATGTTCATTGATGACTATTAAAGCTCAAGTACATTGCAATCCAGGGAACATCCCATCATTCAGTTGCCAACCATGGATCACTTCATCATCAGGAACAAATCTTTAAAGGGAGACAATGAAAAAATGTTATACTGTCCCCCTGCTCACCCCCTTCGCCACAAGTGAGAAGAGACGGCGGCACGCCCCTGCACTGATAGGGAATGGGAGACGCTGCTACAGAGCCCAGTACAGGTCCCCCGCAATGCCAGATTTCATGTAATAAAATACTACATAGTGCACATGGCATACCTCACCTCAGCAAAATAAACCGATATTTCCGGCGTAGAGATGCCACCTGACCCTGTTGCTCTTGAGTATACACAGACTTTTTATCCATGCTCTGGAGATGTCGGCATCTACAACACTACTGACAGGGAGTCACTGCATAGTTGCCTGCCTGCACGGTACATTTGGGGTTGCACACCTGGGGGATGTGCATTCTTGGTCTCTATTGCAGGACTAAGAAAAACAAGGTCACATCGCTTCCTAGAGCTAGGGCTGACAATGGCCAGCGCCTCATCACTTGTAGATGGAAATCACAGAAGCACCCATTGTTCGCGGCTTGGACGCTGTCCGTTTTGGCTTGGACGCTGTCCGTTTTGGCTTGGGCTCAGACGGAGAGCATCGCCCTACATAGAAAGGACAATTAAGGGCTCCGCAAACACCCTACAGCATCCAACTGGGATACTATTCTAGTTGACTTATGGACTGCTGTTCAGTCGGCCACCACATCAGATACAAACTCGCCACCGCAGCAATCAGACGATACAGTACACCCATACTGCTGGGGCAGTATGGGTTGCTAACTACAAGTCCCATACGTGGTTCCAGGCTACCAGGTGATCATAGTACCTCTACGCGCACAATAATTCATTGCTTTATATGTGTGAAACTTTGAGGAGGGTGGAGGAAATGCCAGGGATTCTTGTTGTTGTTACCTTTTCTTTCTACTCAATTCATCTGTTTGTTGCTAGATACATGAGGTGGCCCTATTGACGCGAACTGTTGATTACAGCACATAACTTGTCCGAAATCGTAAAGCTCAAATTATCACTGCAGTAAGTGATAGGACTTGCAAACATTTTGTCGATTCTGGCAAAGGATGAATACACTGCAAGGTAGATCACGCTATCATACCACGTCTCTATGCTACTGTTTATACCAAGTAAAATGCTGCTCTGACTATTCTAACAATGTATTAAGCTTGTAAAACAAACTTCAACAAACAGATTTAAACAAAAAATGTATGGAATGTTGCTGTTCCCCTAGTGACGATGTCCATGCATCAATATGTCCTGATCCGTCAATGGAAAAATCTATCATATTGTCTCCAGGCATTGTCCTGGACTCAATCCAACAGGAGTCTTTTATCCACTGAGCGGTCAGTGCTAAGGCTACCACGAGAAGAAACAAGGGCAAAGGGTATGGAAACATACAGAGAGTTCAAGGGGGAACAGGCTCTAAAAAGAAATCTGGAGTTGATCCCATTAGCCCAGTTATGAATACTGTAAGAGATCAGTTTGATTTAAATTCGACCCTTAAACCGCAGAAAATAATCTTTGAAAACTGCGATGGGTCGAAGGTGATACCTCATTTAAGTCAGCCGATCTTTCTCTCCTAGCAAAATAAGATGAAAGCTGTTCTGTGTATAATTACTCCCCAAAAGTTCTCTCACAGGCTCACTCAGGTGTTTGGTGGAACATGTTAAATACTATGGATGTGATAACGGCTGCATTACATTTTAATTCAGACAAGCTGAATATCCAAGTAGAATTGATTAATACTCTTGCCCTCTATTTTGCAGGGTTAGACTCTAAACTACACACATCGACTAATTAAGTTAAGGCCCCATCAGGTGTAAATAACCAATTAACCACCTCTAATTGTGCACATATCATAGATAAGGTTGCAGATCTGCCTAAAATTTTACACAACCGTGTGGATGAAGTCAAAATCCCATTGACACACATTGCCCAAAATCTGCAGTCACCTTGGAAACAAGTCAATTTCAGGAGGATCTGATCATTCAAGTCGCTCAGCAGGCCTTCAGTGATAATATGCGCATGGAGAAGGCATACTTGACACAGCTGATCTGATGATTGACAAACAGGACGAAGGAGAAGATATGCCATTAGTAATGAAGCAAGAAAGTGAAAACATTCATTTTTTACATACCAAAAGCTCATCAACTTGGTCAAAGGTAAAAGGGCTAACAAAATAGGCTAGGAAAAGGCTATGTTAGGTACGAAATAACGTCATAGACCAGTAAATTATGCAATGTCAACTGATAGGCTACATGGTAACTACCCAATTTTCAAACCGATTATTCTTGATAATCGACAGTCTAAATCTCCAGTAGAGGAGACAGGCGATGTTACACAAAATCAATATCAAGGAAATCTGCCTATTAAACATCTTGGAGATAGTAAACAGGAAGAGGTGCTATCCTCAAAGAAAGTTATGAGCTTGTGTGTATCGTCAAAAACGGCATTTAAGGTATCTATGGCGTCCAATCAAAATACAGCAAACGACATTCAAAACATATTAAATGGCAACACAACACCAACAACTACTACCTCTGTACAATTAAACACCTTAGATCTCCATCAAACAATTGCTACCACTATCAGTGGACATTTTGATAACAACACCTCTGCTCAATTAAACATCATAGAATTACCTCAAACAATTTCTATTTCTACAGTTACCAATCTTGGCAACAGCCAACCGTCTCTTCTGTGTAAAAGACCTCAGATGCGACCAGCAGTGCAACCTTCCAATTCAGGCTTTGAGCATTCTAGCTGGGAGGATACAAGCATAAGTCAGATAAACAGCTCGTCATACCCTATAAAAGATTTGTTAGTGGCAATATTTCTGAGTCTGCCTGGGACAACTTTATATCTGATCTGTACGGTGTCCGAACTAAATTTCAAGGAGTACAGCTGAATGAATCGACCTTCACTATGTTAAATGTCCATCAGAAAAAGAGTACTGAGATAAAATGTCACCCTACTTTGCTGTGTTTTAGCTCATCTTCAGGATCAATCCAGTTAATGGAGTTAACAAATGAGGATCAGGTAATTAATATGCTTAGGGGGTCAGATCTAACGGAGTGCCGGTTCCAAATGGCCTCCGAAAATGCCATTTTTAAAGCGAATCCTGAGTTGTGGTCTGACATTCTAACTCCTTATTCAATGAGATATTATCAAAGAAGTTTATCCCAGAATTGCGATTCTTCTATTACCATGACTAGAGAATCTGGATTTCATTAAAGACACAGAGGCTAACATTATGCATATTTCTTTTAATGCAGTCCAAGCAGCCGCATACATCACAATATAAGAAGGTTCCAGAACAGAACATTATGAATCGATAAAAGGCATGAACCATCAACAATCTGCCTCTTTTAAATGTGGTGAAGAAGTGAATAAGTCAAACATTTGTAAAGCTTCTAAACGATTTTCATGTGGTCAGCCCGATGGAGAAAGATAAACAAAGGAGAATCCAAAGGTCAGAGGCCTCACAGTCATGAAGGGTTACCTGAAAAGAGAGAGAAATTAATACCTCCAGGAAAAACACATGGTGACAAATTTAACAAGTTATTAAATGAATTATAAGAAAATATAAATACTGTCCGCTTCATCCTCCCCACAACGAAAACATTTCCCATCATACCCATTCCCCCACTTAGCCATCCGTGCGGGGGTATAATATAAATCAAATAAAGTCTTAAAAACTGAATTTTCAAATTTGCGGACATTAATGATTCTCTGGACATAACTATCAGTTCTTTAAACCCAATGTCTGGGTCTCCCAGACCCTCAGACCATTTCCTATTATACCTATCAAGATCGTCTGGCCTTCCAGAAAGCAAAAGTTGGTATAAGGCTCCTATTTTAAGCTGTCGTCTGACCCCCTCTACAACAGCATCAGGTCGAATATTAACATTGATCCGAAATAAAAAATCTCTAATTTGGAAGAATTTAAAAAACTGTACCCTGGGAAGACCATATTGAAAAACGAATTCATCAAATGATTTACATAGTCCGTTAGCAGAGTACAGATCCCCGAGATGCCTAATGCCTTTCTTTCTCCAGCTTCGAGAGATATTATCCCCAAATATTCCTGGTAAATGTTTTAACGCATTCGGGGGGGGGGTATAATATGACATTTTCCCCAATGTCTTCAACTTGCGAATAGATTTCCACACTTTAAACGCACTGTGCAATACTTTCAATTTTGTACGTTCAAAGTAGCTGCCGTCCAGTTCAATGAATAAACATTGTCTGGCGATTGGGCCAATAAGGATTTCAAAAATTGTGGGTGCCGTGGTGTTGTTAACAGCACCTTCCCCAGTAATTAACACCCGCATTTTCAACAAAAAACATGTTACAAAATATAATGCAAAATCAGGGACCGCAAGGCCCCCTCTCTCAAGCGATAAGGTCATAAATCTCATCGTGCACCTGGGCCTACCCGGACTCCATATGAATTTCCCACAAATTGATTGCAGGTGTTGTAACCTAGCCTTTGAAACTTCCAGAGGTATTGACCGAAATAAATAGAGAACTTTGGGAAGGACATTCATGTTAATAATATTACAGCGTCCAGTTACTGTAAAATACAAACGCTCCCACCTATCCACGGAGGCTTTCACTTTCTGAATAAGTAAATTCCAATTTGCATCCATCAGCTTAGGCATGTAGACTCGGATTTGTATGCCCAAATAGGTCACCTCTCTAACTACCTGCTCATCCCTCCATAATATACTATCAGAGCATAAGATCTGCGTTTTCGACTCATTTAGTTTATACCCAGCAAACAAAGTCCTCTATTTTGGATTATTTTACATGTTCTGGAAAAAGCTCTGAAGCGGGAGGAATGCTATCAAATTCTACTAATACGTCTGTGTCATATCCAGGGGATTTCAAACAACAGCAACTAATGGTTTAATCCACTCTGTTGGTATGACATCAGTTGATTATAAGGATGTTGACATCAACTGCAAAGAGACAGCAGAAAATCAAACACCTTCAGCTCCTTTGCTTGGTCCATGTTCATTGATGACTATTAAAGCTCAAGTACATTGCAATCCAGGGAACATCCCATCATTCAGTTGCCAACCATGGATCACTTCATCATCAGGAACAAATCTTTAAAGGGAGACAATGAAAAAATGTTATACTGTCCCCCTGCTCACCCCCTTCGCCACAAGTGAGAAGAGACGGCGGCACGCCCCTGCACTGATAGGGAATGGGAGACGCTGCTACAGAGCCCAGTACAGGTCCCCCGCAATGCCAGATTTCATGTAATAAAATACTACATAGTGCACATGGCATACCTCACCTCAGCAAAATAAACCGATATTTCCGGCGTAGAGATGCCACCTGACCCTGTTGCTCTTGAGTATACACAGACTTTTTATCCATGCTCTGGAGATGTCGGCATCTACAACACTACTGACAGGGAGTCACTGCATAGTTGCCTGCCTGCACGGTACATTTGGGGTTGCACACCTGGGGGATGTGCATTCTTGGTCTCTATTGCAGGACTAAGAAAAACAAGGTCACATCGCTTCCTAGAGCTAGGGCTGACAATGGCCAGCGCCTCATCACTTGTAGATGGAAATCACAGAAGCACCCATTGTTCGCGGCTTGGACGCTGTCCGTTTTGGCTTGGACGCTGTCCGTTTTGGCTTGGGCTCAGACGGAGAGCATCGCCCTACATAGAAAGGACAATTAAGGGCTCCGCAAACACCCTACAGCATCCAACTGGGATACTATTCTAGTTGACTTATGGACTGCTGTTCAGTCGGCCACCACATCAGATACAAACTCGCCACCGCAGCAATCAGACGATACAGTACACCCATACTGCTGGGGCAGTATGGGTTGCTAACTACAAGTCCCATACGTGGTTCCAGGCTACCAGGTGATCATAGTACCTCTACGCGCACAATAATTCATTACTTTATATGTGTGAAACTTTGAGGAGGGTGGAGGAAATGCCAGGGATTCTTGTTGTTGTTACCTTTTCTTTCTACTCAATTCATCTGTTTGTTGCTAGATACATGAGGTGGCCCTATTGATGCGAACTGTTGATTACAGCACATAACTTGTCCGAAATCGTAAAGCTCAAATTATCACTGCAGTAAGTGATAGGACTTGCAAACATTTTGTCGATTCTGGCAAAGGATGAATACACTGCAAGGTAGATCACGCTATCATACCACGTCTCTATGCTACTGTTTATACCAAGTAAAATGCTGCTCTGACTATTCTAACAATGTATTAAGCTTGTAAAACAAACTTCAACAAACAGATTTAAACAAAAAATGTATGGAATGTTGCTGTTCCCCTAGTGACGATGTCCATGCATCAATATGTCCTGATCCGTCAATGGAAAAATCTATCATATTGTCTCCAGGCATTGTCCTGGACTCAATCCAACAGGAGTCTTTTATCCACTGAGCGGTCAGTGCTAAGGCTACCACGAGAAGAAACAAGGGCAAAGGGTATGGAAACATACAGAGAGTTCAAGGGGGAACAGGCTCTAAAAAGAAATCTGGAGTTGATCCCATTAGCCCAGTTATGAATACTGTAAGAGATCAGTTTGATTTAAATTCGACCCTTAAACCGCAGAAAATAATCTTTGAAAACTGCGATGGGTCGAAGGTGATACCTCATTTAAGTCAGCCGATCTTTTTCTCCTAGCAAAATAAGATGAAAGCTGTTCTGTGTATAATTACTCCCCAAAAGTTCTCTCACAGGCTCACTCAGGTGTTTGGGGGAACATGTTAAATACTATTATTTGTGATAACGGCTGCATTACATTTTAATTCAGACAAGCTGAATATCCAAGTAGAATTGATTAATACTCTTGCCCTCTATTTTGCAGGGTTAGACTCTAAACTACACACATCGACTAATTAAGTTAAGGCCCCATCAGGTGTAAATAACCAATCAACCACCTCTAATTGTGCACATATCATAGATAAGGTTGCAGATCTGCCTAAAATTTTACACAACCGTGTGGATGAAGTCAAAATCCCATTGACACACATTGCCCAAAATCTGCAGTCACCTTGGAAACAAGTCAATTTCAGGAGGATCTGATCATTCAAGTCGCTCAGCAGGCCTTCAGTGATAATATGCGCATGGAGAAGGCATACTTGACACAGCTGATCTGATGATTGACAAACAGGACGAAGGAGAAGATATGCCATTAGTAATGAAGCAAGAAAGTGAAAACATTCATTTTTTACATACCAAAAGCTCATCAACTTGGTCAAAGGTAAAAGGGCTAACAAAATAGGCTAGGAAAAGGCTATGTTAGGTACGAAATAACGTCATAGACCAGTAAATTATGCAATGTCAACTGATAGGCTACATGGTAACTACCCAATTTTCAAACCGATTATTCTTGATAATCGACAGTCTAAATCTCCAGTAGAGGAGACAGGCGATGTTACACAAAATCAATATCAAGGAAATCTGCCTATTAAACATCTTGGAGATAGTAAACAGGAAGAGGTGCTATCCTCAAAGAAAGTTATGAGCTCGTGTGTATCGTCAAAAACGGCATTTAAGGTATCTATGGCGTCCAATCAAAATACAGCAAACGACATTCAAAACATATTAAATGGCAACACAACACCAACAACTACTACCTCTGTACAATTAAACACCTTAGATCTCCATCAAACAATTGCTACCACTATCAGTGGACATTTTGATAACAACACCTCTGCTCAATTAAACATCATAGAATTACCTCAAACAATTTCTATTTCTACAGTTACCAATCTTGGCAACAGCCAACCGTCTCTTCTGTGTAAAAGACCTCAGATGCGACCAGCAGTGCAACCTTCCAATTCAGGTTTTGAGCATTCTAGCTGGGAGGATACAAGCATAAGTCAGATAAACAGCTCGTCATACCCTATAAAAGATTTGTTAGTGGCAATATTTCTGAGTCTGCCTGGGACAACTTTATATCTGATCTGTACGGTGTCCGAACTAAATTTCAAGGAGTACAGCTGAATGAATCGACCTTCACTATGTTAAATGTCCATCAGAAAAAGAGTACTGAGATAAAATGTCACCCTACTTTGCTGTGTTTTAGCTCATCTTCAGGATCAATCCAGTTAATGGAGTTAACAAATGAGGATCAGGTAATTAATATGCTTAGGGGGTCAGATCTAACGGAGTGCCGGTTCCAAATGGCCTCCGAAAATGCCATTTTTAAAGCGAATCCTGAGTTGTGGTCTGACATTCTAACTCCTTATTCAATGAGATATTATCAAAGAAGTTTATCCCAGAATTGCGATTCTTCTATTACCATGACTAGAGAATCTGGATTTCATTAAAGACACAGAGGCTAACATTATGCATATTTCTTTTAATGCAGTCCAAGCAGCCGCATACATCACAATATAAGAAGGTTCCAGAACAGAACATTATGAATCGATAAAAGGCATGAACCATCAACAATCTGCCTCTTTTAAATGTGTTGAAGAAGTGAATAAGTCAAACATTTGTAAAGCTTCTAAACGATTTTCATGTGGTCAGCCCGATGGAGAAAGATAAACAAAGGAGAATCCAAAGGTCAGAGGCCTCACAGTCATGAAGGGTTACCTGAAAAGAGAGAGAAATTAATACCTCCAGGAAAAACACATGGTGACAAATTTAACAAGTTATTAAATGAATTATAAGATTTTTCTAACAGAGGTAATAGTAATAAACCTTATATTCACTGTATGTCCCTGACAATCAGGGGCGGGGTAGGATAATGTTAGCCTCTGTGTCTTTAATGAAATCCAGATTCTCTAGTCATGGTAATAGGAGAATCGCAATTTCATTACAAGAACGGAGGCTACATGATGCATGCTGGTAGCTATGTAAGACTACATCAGACATGTGTTCGATAGGTTTGCAATAGTGCAATCATCCAACTTACCTCCAGACCAGAGAGATTTACTGGCCATAGCACCTTTAAGAGAGTGAGCTTGACATTTCTTTAAGCCAATACCTGCTAAATTCATGACAGTTTTAATCCATCTGGCAATAGAGGTTGAGGTTATAAGTGTATGGGGTTTAACAAAGGATATAAGTAACTGGATTACACCCTGGGCACGAAGGCCAGATATTCTGCGATCATACTCTCTCATGCAATCTACTACACAAAGTTTTGGGCATAATTCAAAACTAGGATAAAAGATTGAATCAGACACAGTCTTAGTTCTTATATATAACTCGAATTTGACACCAAACATGTTATAGGATCTATAGGTGATGTCTAGGGCTTTGACAACAGAAAACATCAGCAGGAGATTAGGCATAGCAGAGTTGCAAGCTTGATGGAAAGATTCATCAATTCAGAAGAGTATTATCCGGCAAGTTAGTGAACAGATCTAGAATTAGCTTAACGCCCCAGAGACTGTCGTATTTGGGTTTAGGAGGTCTTCTTAGACGAACGATTTTAATTACTCTGCAAACAATGACATTTTTACCTACCGTTTTACAGTTGACAAGGACATGGCCAGCAGAGATAGCCGATCTATAGCAGTTGATAGTTCTATAGCTGAGACCTCTTTCAAACTGTTCAACAAGGAAGTTTACTATGTTAACAATAGGTGTCTCCAAGGAATCCAGGTTCCTTTCCAGGCAACAAAGTACCCAGCTTCTCCATATGTTGTTATATCTGTAATGAGTGCCTGGGGCACAAGACTCTACAAGGAGAGTTGCAGCTGTTGACGAAAGCCCTGAGATTTAATTGGATCTCCTGACACTCTCCAGGAAAAAAGGGTTAAACTCCCGGTCTGAATTAGGGGGGGGGGGCTCCTCCATCTAAGTCAGTTAGAAGAGTCTCTTGGGTAGGAATTAAGAAGGCGGGGGTTGCAAGCTACTTCTAGAGTGGTGGGGAACCAGGCCTGAGATGGCCAGAAGGGAGTTATTAGGACAAGGTAGGACTGGTCCTGTTTCACTTTCTGTAGAACTCTCTGGATCATGGCAAAGGGAGGGAAGGTGTATGCTTTGACTGCTTTCCAAGACTGTAGGAAGGCGTTTACTGCCAGAGCACCCGGGTTGGGCATCCAGCTGAAGTAGTTCTCCAATTGAAAGGTTAGTCTGCTCGCAAAGAGGTCTATCTCTAAGGTTCCTCAAATTTTGTTCAAGGATCTGAACACGGAAACATTGAGTTTCCAATCGCTGTGATCTAACAGGAACCTCGAGTTCCAGTCCGCAGAGATGTTCATTTTCCCCGGGAGGTGTTCCACTTTGAGAGCGATCTTGTGTTCCAGACAGAACATCCAAAGTTTTTTCGCTAAGTTCGATAGGTCCGCGGATTTTGTACCTCCCAATACGGTTTAAATAGGCTACCGCGGACATGTTGTCTATCTTTAAGATGACTGATCTGCCTTGAATACAATGTCTGAAGCGCATCAAGGCATAAAGACCAGCTGTTAGTTCCAAGTAATTTATGTGATGAGAGGAATCCTCTTGTAACCAGATACCACTGGTGTTATTTTTGAGAAAGTAAGCTCCCCAGCTATGAAGGCTTGCGTCCGATTCTAAAACAAACTCTGGTATTGAACCAAAGATTGCTTTGCCATTCCATGCATCTAGGTTTTCGAGCCACTAGGCTAGTTCCGATTTGGCTTCCTTATCTTGCGTAATGCAATCCCCGTACCAAAGGCCGGATCTTAGGGCTCTCGCTTTTACCCTTTGGAGGGCCCAATAGTTTAGGGGGCCCGGAAAGATGTCTTGGATGGAGGAGGAGAGGAGACCCAGTATTCTGGGTAGCTCCCTCAGAGACAGATTTTCTTGTTTCAGGACATGTCTTATTTCCTTTCTTATTTTGGTTACTTTTTTGGAAGGGAGTAAAAGGAGACATTTCAATGTATCTACCGTGAAACCTAGGCACTCCAGAGTTCTGGAAGGAGCCATAATTGATTTCTCTTTGTTTATGATGAAGCCTAAGCTTTGTAGGAGGTCCATAACAGTCTTCAGGTCTTGGACTATTTGTGGAAGGTCTTGGGACATTATAAGGATGTCATCTAAGTATATGATCAGGCGAATACCTCTTTGTCTTAGGGATGAGGCGATTACTCTCATGACCTTGAAACACCAAAGGGCAGAATATAGTCCTAAAGGAAGAGCCTGAAATTGGTATAGGTGGTTTTTTCACATGAATTAGAGAAAGGGTTGGTGGATTGTAGCCAGTGGGATGGTAAAATAAGCGTCTCTTTTAGTCCAGTTTGAGTAGCGAGTCTCCCTCTAATTATAGTAGATCTCTCAGAAGGTGGATGCCCTCCATCTTGAAGTGCCAGTAAACCAAGTATTTGTTTAGTTGTCTTACATTTATCACAGGTCTCCAACCCTTGTCCTTTTTTTTGCTCGAGAAAGAGAGTGTTTATAAATCTCAAGGCTTCCAGTGGAACCTCTATTATCGCTCCTTTCTAAAGCATGGATACTTTTAGGTAATCATACAATAAAGAATTCATCATCATCATCCTCCTCTACTATTTTCTGTTGACCCAGAGAGAGAGGGATGTGTATCGGGAAAGAGGTTTGTGTAGGGGTTTCTGTAAAGTCTATCATGAATCCCATGACGGTGTTGAAGACCCATGGGAGTTCGAGGTGCAAATACCTCCATTATTAATTGAGGTGCTACGACCTCCACGATTAGATGAGGTGCTAGGACCCCCCAATGTGCTCTTAGGGGTTATTTGATCAATGTTTTTATTTTTCTTTAGTTTTTTACCCCTTATTTCAGAAATATTGTCATTCAAGAATTCTGTTATCTCATCTTCTTCAATAGGGAGTGACCTTTCGGAGGACATGACCTGACTCAGGGTCTCAATCATGAAGGCTTCATTATCTATATTAGGAGTAGGAGCGGTAGCGTCATCTGAGTCGGAGTCACACATGGCGCAGGTAGGAAGTTTAGCTTAAAATTGAATTTGGAAAAGGTGCTCTGTAAAACACCAAGCCACAGGAGAGGGGAAAGAGTGAGGATGAATCTACTTATGATTTAGTTAGGACTTAATTAAAGCAGATTTCTTGTGGGAATATGAGACGGTCTTATTATTCAATCCCACGCAGATACTGAATATACACACAGGCATGTAAATAGGAAACGAAGTAGACTATGAATAAATAATTTAAGTACAAAATCCTGCGCACTCAAAAGGAATCACAACATCAATGTGACAATAAATTCGAATTAGCACAAAAAGAAAATCTTGTCCAGCGTCGTTTTCATTGGAGGTTCGTGTGTCTCTCCTTTTATTTGGTCATCAGATAGGACAATTTATATACAACCAGCCGACACGTGTTTCGTTGTAGGACTGTACATAAACAGAAACTACAGCTCTTCAGGGCTGGAAAATACAAAAGGAATGACCTAAGTCTCACTCCTGTGATTACAAATCAAAGAGTACTACGTTATAGACTCTATACCAAAAGTGACATTTTAGTCGAAGGACACCTCCTTATGTGGAACCCCTCAGAAGTTGATAGTACAAAAGTTTCCAACTTCTCCAAATTTAAAACATAATGTGTTATCTCATTGTAAGGTTGTTATAAATGAGTATAGTGGACAAGAGTCATGCATCACCCGTGTCGCAATTCTAACGGAAATACCATTGTCTATGTGCACCAAACCAACATTAATTAAAATTATTCAAACAATGCTGGCCACCACAGAAAGAAACACGTTGTACACAATTAAATCAAATATTATGGAACCTTGATTGCTGAAATGTCAATATCTAGGCTAGTCCCATTTGAAGGAAGGATAAAAGAAGGAAAGAAAAGAGAGAAGAGGGGAGGAAAATCAAGAGAAAGAAATTAATCTCTTAAAATCTTCACAACTACACTTCCCTAATTTCCAGAAATTGAAACATCCAAGGTGAAACTTACCCAATTTCCGGAGATAATTCCAACCCGGAAGGGTAACCTTATGTTGTAAAATCATGGAATCTGTCGCCACTGTAAAATATAGGGGTCAAGATTTCAGTAAATCTTAACCCTGAGGTGTGTAAGTCTACTCACACTCTAAAACATATATCATACTATATAAAGTCAACCCTCAATAAAAGCCAAGTTCATTACAGCCACCAAGTGCTATCATATTGTTATCGAAATTACAATTGTGGCTTAATGATGTAAAACCTCACGAGTCATAATGTGGACACGATATTCCACAAGTCCTTATTTTCGACTAAGATCAAAGTATAAATGCCATCAGCCAACATACACATTATTCCTAAGACAATGTAACATCAACGTCCCCTCAATGTAGGATGCCATGATGTGTGACACAGGTCTGGCTTACCCGGTTTTCTCAAATCCTCGATCTGAAAAGCCAATATGCAATCTTGTCGCTCAAAAGTATCACTTGAGTCCGTATATATCCAATGGATAAGATTTCCTGAATAACAAAAGCATAACCACGGGTGCGTGTGTTACGAAATCCTACAAAGAAACCAAGTAATTACCCACCATTAGTCTTTATTATAAATACATTATAACCATAACCTTTTCACCAAAACGGTGTTCTATTAAAAACTCTCCAGACCGGTATTCCTACCTTTGGCAGAATGGCCCTCGCGCTACTGGCGTCCAAAACCCGGAAGTGAATCGGGTTTCAAACGGAAAGTGGGGTCTAAGTAAACAAAAACGTGTAAAAGACTGAAACACTAACCGGAATGCTTCAATATGGTGTCAGGTGTGTGCTACCCTCGTGTTACAGTAGTGATTGAAACACAGATTATGTACAATTTCTATATTACGGGTGAATATTCAAATATCCAAAATATGCAGTATATCATGTAAAATTGCCGGGAGAGCAAAATAATCAATTATACATCGTGATCGCATATGGTTTAAGTTAAAATCAATATCGAGTGTTAACTGCAATTGAAGTGTATAAATTCAAGAGTGGGAATATGAAGGCAAAAGGTAACCGTCCCTAATCTTATCATAGGTCGTATGAGAGGCCAATATATCTCAACCTGCTCAAAGCCAGACCGTAATATGAAGTAACTGGGGTCCAAATACTATAACCGACCCCAACATTATGGACACCAAGTGAACATTTCAGGACAGAAAAACACCAAATAAACCTCAAAAGGCCAGAATGATCAGTACGAATAGGGTTGCTGAAGGACAGAACAGTTTCAAATAAGTTTCAAACAGCATGGAATAAGTGCAATTACATATCAACAACAGTGAGTTGATGTCATATTTATAAGACAAAATATATACTGTGACGAAATTCCCCCAACTAAGTTACACATGAGAGTTCACAACATCTACTCTCAGAGGTGCATCCAATTGGTGCAATGTATATGTTCTCTCATGGGTCCTCTAAGTTGACTTGCTCATCAAGATATTTGCAGACAAGAAATTAATCTAATGGACCCTGAATCTGAACGTCATAGTTTGTGCTCTCAAGCAAACAAGACGGGTTATAGATCATAATCCTAATCGCCTAAAAAGAACTGCATCTCTGAATCACAGTTGAGTCCCCGCCCAACCGTATGTAACCTCATATTCCAGAGCGCCTCTGCGCGTCTCAACCGTAATTTCCTATTACCACCTCTGATGTTTACAGGGATATGATCTATACCAAAGAAAACAAACTCTTTCTTAGGGCCTTGAGCCTGGCATATGCTCGCGTAAGTCGCTACAGGATATCTGGCGTCCTGTTGTAATAGGGCTCTGACATGTTCCCCAATTCTGTCTTTCAGGCTCCTGATCGTACTGCCTACGTACTGGAGTCCACATCTACATTCAATAATGTAGACTACGAATTTGGTTAGACAGTTGATATTTGTTCGAATGTCATAATTTTTGTTGTCACAACCGGCATACTCCACAAAATCCACATTTGAAAAAACCTTTGTTTGGGGAACTCAAACAAGATTCTGTTCCCTTAATTCTGGGTACCGTGGGGCTCAATCTATTTCGCAAGGTCTTGCCTCTCCTAAAAGTAATTTGAGGTTGACTAGTAATGTGTGGGGTGAGTGTTTTGTCAGCTGTAAGGATTCCCCAATGTTTCTTAAGACTCCTCCGGAGAACATTGCTAAGTTGAAGTTCATTGAAGTCAGTTACTACACGAATTGCCTCTCTTTTCACATTCAATGTAGATTTAGCCTTAAGTGTGTCAGTCCTTTTGACTTTTTTAATTCTATTCTTGGCCTTTTGAAGAATAGTAGGAGAATAACATCTCTTCTCAAATCGTCTTTGTATGTCCTCAATACAATTTTCAAACTCTCCATCCTCACTACAATTTCGTCTTGCTCTGACAAATTCCCCAAAAGGTATAGCATTGATCTGGTGTGTTGGATGCGAACTGTTGGTGTGTAATAATGAATTACATGCAGTACCTTTCCTAAACAATCTGCTTCACAGTTCACCACCCTCTATGTACAATTCCATATCTAAAAATGAGATATGTGTGTTACTGGATTCCATCGTGAATTTCATCCCATATTCATTGTTGTTCATGTACTCTGAAAATTGTAGTAGTTCATCATGTGTACCTGCCCACAATAGGAGACAATCGTCGATGAATCTACCCCAATAAATTATCCTGTCAATCCATATGCAGCCCTTGTTGCCCCGAATCCAATCTTTTTCCAAGCACCCCATAAAAAGGGAAGCAAATGACGGTGAAAATTTAGACCCCATCGCTACCCCTTTTGTTTGTTTGTACCACTTTCCCTCAAAGAGGAAAAAGTTGTTGTGTAGGATTATTTGCATCATTCTGATTAGCATCTCATTATGTTGCCATTCAGAGGCTGGACGTGTACTCAACATCTGTGTTACTGCTATTAAACCCAAATCTGGGTCAATGTTTGTATAAAGAGAAACCACGTCAAAAGTGGCCAAAATCATGCCATTCTGCCAGTCTACATCCGCTAAAATACTCAAAATGTGCTTGGAATCCTGTATATAACTGGGTAATTTCCGTACTAATGGGCCCAAAAAAACATCCACATATTCTGACAATTTTTCAGTAGGGCCTCCGATACCAGAAATAATCGGTCTACCAGGAGGGAAGTCTTGCTTTTTATGCACCTTGGGCAATGTATATAGACATTTAGATGATGACATGGTTTCTTTATTGAGTAAGGGACTAAGTTTCAATCCCAAAGAGACTGGTGACATGTGTAAAATGAAGATTTATCTATACAAATTCATCAGGGTATTGAAACTTTATAAGTTTTTTGCATGTAATCCGAAAATGAATAAACCTGTTCCACCAGCAAATTTGAGTAATGTGTCTGATATACCCAGTATCCAAGAAATACAAGCAACGAGACTGTTATTTTCCATCACTGAAGTTGAAGAGTCACCCTACACTATGACACGTCTCCTTGAGGAACTTGACGTAGATATGGATTATTCCATAACCAGTGGTTTAAAAAATAAATCTAGATGGACCCCGACTCTCCCTGGTGGTAACTCAGTAGACACTTTTTATAAAAGGGTCTTACAAGACCTTGAAGAGTGGGATTTCAAAACCACCAAGAAACATCGTGGTGGTCTCTTTAATGATAACTTGACCCAAGGACTGGCTTTGAATAATTTAAGCAATGATCCAATGATTTTAATAAGAGAGGCGGACAAAGGGGGAAATGTGGTGGTTATGAATAAGACGGACTACATTAATGAAATTTTATCCCAACTCACTGACACTAACTGTTATGAGCTTATGTCTTATAACCCCACTGGACAGTTAGGAATTATGATCAATAAACACCTGGTAGAGTGGCACTCCCAGGGTTTACTTGATGATGACGAATTGGCCTACATGAAGGTATTCAGGCCCACCTATCCATATCTATATACATTGCCCAAGGTGCATAAAAAGCAAGACTTCCCTCCTGGTAGACCGATTATTTCTGGTATCGGAGGCCCCACTGAAAAATTGTCAGAATATGTGGATGTTTTTTTGGGCCCATTAGTACGGAAATTACCCAGTTATATACAGGATTCCAAGCACATTTTGAGTATTTTAGCGGATGTAGACTGGCAGAATGGCATGATTTTGGCCACTTTTGACATGGTTTCTCTTTATACAAACATCGACCCAGATTTGGGTTTCATAGCAGTAACACAGATGTTGAGTACACGTCCAGCCTCTGAATGGCAACATAATGAGATGCTAATCAGAATGATGCAAATAATCCTACACAACAACTTTTTCCTCTTTGAGGGAAAGTGGTACAAACAAACAAAAGGGGTAGCGATGGGGTCTAAATTTTCACCGTCATTTGCTTCCCTTTTTATGGGGTGCTTGGAAAAAGATTGGATTTGGGGCAACAAGGGCTGCATATGGATTGACAGGATAATTTATTGGGGTAGATTCATCGACGATTGTCTCCTATTGTGGGCAGGTACACATGATGAACTACTACAATTTTCAGAGTACATGAACAACAATGAATATGGGATGAAATTCACGATGGAATTCAGTAACACACATATCTCATTTTTAGATATGGAATTGTACATAGAGGGTGGTGAACTGCGAAGCAGATTGTTTAGGAAAGGTACTGCATGTAATTCATTATTACATGCCAACAGTTCGCATCCAACACACCAGAGCAATGCTATACCTTTTGGGGAATTTGTCTGAGCAAGACGAAATTGTAGTGAGGAGGGAGAGTTTGAAAATTGTATTGAGGACATACAAAGACGATTTGAGAAGAGATGTTATTCTCCTACTATTCTTCTAAAGGCCAAGAATAGAATTAAAAAAGTCAAAAGGACTGACACACTTAAGGCTAAATCTACATTGAATGTGAAAAGAGAGGCAATTCGTGTAGTAACTGACTTCAATGAACTTAGCGATGTTCTCCGGAGGAGTCTTAAGAAATATTGGGTGATCCTTACAGCTGACAAAACACTCACCCCACACATTACTAGTCAACCTCAAATTACTTTTAGGAGAGGCAAGACCTTGCGAAATAGATTGAGCCCCACGGTACCCAGAATTAAGGGAACAGAATCTTGGTTGAGTTCCCCAAACAAAGGTTTTTTCAAATGTGGATTTTGTGGAGTATACCGGTGGGCGAAACATAAGATCAAGAATTTTAAGGGTTGTGACAACAAAAATGATGACATTCGAACAAATATCAACTGTCTAACCAAATTCGTAGTCTACATTATTGAATGTAAATGTGGACTCCAGTACGTAGGCAGTACGTTCAGGAGCCTGAAAGACAGAATTGGGGAACATGTCAGAGCCCTAATACAACAGGACGCCAGATATCCTGTAGCGACTCACGCGAGCATATGCCAGGCTCAAGGCCCTAAGAAAGAGTTCGTTTTCTTTGGTATAGATCATATCCCTGTAAACATCAGAGGTGGTAATAGGGAATTACGGTTGAGACTCGCAGAGGCGCTCTGGATTATGAGGTTACATACGGTTGGGCGGGGACTCAACTGTGATTCAGAGATGCAGTTCTTTTTAAGCGATTAGGTTTATGAAATATAACCCGTCTTGTTTGCTTGAGAGTACAAACTATGACGTTCAGATTCAGGGTCCATTAGATTAATTTCTTGTCTGTAAATATCTTGATGAGCAAGTCAACTTTGAGGACCCGTGAGAGAACATATACATTGCATCAATTGGATGCACCTCTGAGAGTAGATGTTGTGAACTCTCATGTGTAACTTAGTTGGGGGAATTTCGTCACAGTATATATTTTGTCTTATAAATATGACATCAACTCACTGTTGTTGATATGTAATTGCACTTATTCCATGCTTGTTTGAAACTTATTTGAAACTGTTCTGTCCTTCAGCAACCCTATTCGTACTGATCATCCTGGCCTTTTGAGGTTTATTTGGTGTTTTTCTGTCCTGAAATGTTCACTTGGTGTCCATAATGTTGGGGTCGGTTATAGTATTTGGACCCCAGTTACTTCATATTACGGTCTGGCTTTGAGCAGGTTGAGATATATTGGCCTCTCATACGACCTATGATAAGATTAGGGACGGTTACCTTTTGCCTTCATATTCACACTCTTGAATTTATACCCTTCAATTGCAGTTAACACTCGATATTGATTTTAACTTAAACCATATGGGATCACGATGTATAATTGATTATTTTGCTCTCCCAGCAATTTTACATGATATACTGCATATTTTGGATATTTGAATATTCACCCGTAATATAGAAATTGTACATAATCTGTGTTTCAATCACTACTGTAACACGAGGGTAGCACACACCTGACACCATATTGAAGCATTCCGGTTAGCGTTTCAGTCTTTTACACGTTTTTGTTTACTTAGACACCACTTCCCGTTTGAAACCCGATTCACTTCCGGGTTTTGGACGCCAGAAGCGCAAGGGCGATTCTGCCAAAGGTAGGAATACCAGTCTGGAGAGTTTTTAATAGAACTCCGTTTTGGTGAAAAGGTTATGGTTATAATGTATTTATAATAAAGACTAATGGTGGGTAATTACCCAGTTTCTTTGTAGGATTTTGTAACACACGCACCCGTGGTTACGCTTTTGTTATTCAGGAAATCTTATCCATTGGATATATACGGACTCGAGTGAGACTTTTGAGCGACAAGATTGGATATTGGCTTTTCAGATCGAGGATTTGAGAAAACCGGGTAAGCCAGACCTGTGTCACACATCATGGCATCCTACATTGAGGGGACGTTGATGTTACATTGTCTTCGGAATAATGTGTATGTTGGGTGATGGCATTTATACTTTGATCTTAGTCGAAAATAAGGACTTGTGGAATATCGTGTCCACATTATGACTCCTGAGGTTTTACATCATTAAGCCACAATTGTAATTTCGATAACAATATGATAGCACTTGGTGGCTGTAATGAACTTGGCTTTTATTGAGGGTTGACTTTATATAGTATGATATATGGTGTTTTAGAGTGTGAGTGGACTTACACACCTCTGGTTTAAGATTTACTGAAATCGTGACCCCTATATTTTACAGTGGCGACTGATTTCGTGATTTTACAACATAAGGTTACCCTTCGGGTTGGAATTATCTTCGGAAATGGGGTAAGTTTCACCTTGGATGTTTCAATTTCTGGAAATTAGGGAAGTGTAGTTGTGACGATTTTAAGAGATTAGTTTCTTTCTCTTGATTTTCCTCCCCTCTTCTCTCTTTTCTTTCCTTCTTTTATCCTTCCTTCAAATGGGACTAGCCTACATATTGACATTTCAGCAATCAAGGTACTATAATATTTGATTTAATTGTGTACAACGTGTTTCTTTCTGTGGTGGCCAGCATTGTTTGAATTATTGTAATTAACGTTGGTTTGGTGCACATACACAATGGTATTTCCGTTAGAATTGCGACACGGGTGATGCATGACTCTTGTCCACTATACTCATTTATAACAACCTTACAATGAGATAACACATTATGTTTTAAATTTGGAGAACTTGGAAACTTTTGTACTATCAACTTCTGAGGGGTTCCACATAAGGCGGTGTCCTTCGACTAAAATGTCACTTTTGGTATAGAGTCTATAACGTAGTACTCTTTGATTTGTAATCACAGGAGTGAGACTTAGGACATTCCTTTTGTATTTTCCAGCCCTGAAGAGTTGTAGTTTCTGTTTATGTACAGTCCTACAACGAAACACGTGTCGGCTGGCTGTATATAAATTGTCCTATCTGATGACCAAATAAAAGGAGAGACACACGTACCTCCAATGAAAACAACGCTGGACAAGATTTTCTTTTTGTGCTAATTCGAATTTATTGTCACATTGATGTTGTGATTCCTTTTGAGTGCGCAGGATTTTGTACTTATGTTGTAAGGGTGTATTTGTTGCGCTCTAATTGAGGAGTTTTTCAAGGGGCTCCCCTCCCTGCCTGCACCATTACTCATGAGAAATATGGATTACGTTTACTTTGCTAGAGCGCCTATAGAACCCGTACACTTAAAACCCTCTTTTCTGATATTATGAATAAATAATTGAACTATCGTTGTTTACATGTATGAGAATACAACTGTAAATGTGGGAAGTTATGATTGGGGAGAAAACCAAAAAAAATACCGGCTGATGTAATACTGATGATGAATGTAATGTCATGCTTCTGAGATACAGCTGTGAATAAAGAATTTAAAAAAAAAAAAGCAGATTTCTTCTCTCTCTTTTTAATTTCCTCTATAATAATAATACCTTTAGATGGTATGAAGTTGGCCAAATAATCATTTCACCCCTCTTTTTATAAAACATTTTTTAATGCAGGATCGTTGAAAATTATGCATGCACTTGTCTGGCGCTGTAGGCAGCAGCTGATCGCAATCAGGTAGTCGAGCAACTGACATGCAAGTGCTCGAGCGATCTGCCGCAGCCCATTGCCATGGGGATGAGTGATATCGTCCAAGCAATCAGCTGTAAGGCCGAGAGGGAATGCGGAGAAGAAAGGTTCCTGGCAAAGGGAGGACATAGCGCCCCCATTTCCAAGGAATCATTCTCTAAACCCTGACGCAATGTAGGCTCACGCTGAACCTCTTGGACAGCATTAAACGAAATATGCATAATGTATCCTCCGTTCTCGTAATGAAATCTTGGGAGAGGAGTACATTGAAGCCTATCTACAAGAGCAGACCAACAGACAACCCAGTGAATTACCGGCTCATTGCCTTAACAGATGTTGAAGCAAAGGTATTTGCATACAATCCTGTATGAAGAGCTTGAAGGATGGGTTGTGTTGCAAAAGTTTATCCCCATTTATCAAACAAGTTTTAGGAAAGGTCAATCAACACTTACTAATCTCCTGACTATCACCAATTGCTTTGTGGACTTGAAGGCCGCTTTGACTCTGTTCCACACGATCGGTTATTGGCAAAACTCATGGCTTGGTGAGTGCCATGTGCACTTCTCGACTTAATATTCCTACTATATACCAACACATGGGCTCAGATGAAGCTGGGAGATGGCACCAGTCTGACTCGGAGATTTAAAACCTTCAGTGGCTTGAAACAAGGCTGTGTCCTTTCCCCGTCTCTATTCAATCTTTTTATTGCCAATCTTCCTCAACATTTAGAAAATGTGAACACCCATGTTCCCTCCTTTGCTGGCCGTAACATAAAGTATCTACAATACACTGATGATACTAGATTACTTAGCATCACATCAATTGACTTACAGTGGTTAATAGGGTCTTTTGATTAATATGTATCAGTCAATGGCTTGGAGTTGAATATTTAAAAAAAACTAAATTATCACAAAAGGACATTGTAAAGTGAAAACACGTATTTGGCACGTCTGCTGGAAGCCTATAGAGCATGGGTACTCACAAACTTTCTCTCGGGGGCCAAATTTACAGTGTGGTTTGTGTCCAAGGGCCGCACCGGTGGGGGCGGGGTCAGTGGGGGAGGGGGCGGGGCTAGAAAAAAAAACTGACCATGAGGTTGATCACAGGTCCCTGCAGCGGACGCCTTCGTCCACTGAGCCACCAGACCCGGCATACACACATTTCTTTCTCTCTCTCTCTCTCTCGCTCTCTCTCTCGTTCTTTCTCTGTCGCTCTCTCTCTCTCTCTCTCTCTCTCCCTCCATCCCTCTCTCCCTCCTTCCCTCTCTCTCTCCCTCCCTCTCTATACCTCTCTCTCCCTCTGTCTCTCTGTCTCCCTCCCTCTCTCCCTCTGTCTCACTCACTCTGACTGTCTCACTCCCTCTCTCCCTCGGTCTCACTCACTCTGACTGTATCACTCTCTCTTTGTCTCCCTCTCTTTCTCTGTTTCCCTCTCCCTCTCTCTGTTTCCCTCTACCTTTCTCTATTTCTCTCTCCCTCTCTCCTTCCTTCTCCCTTCTTCCCTCTGTCTCCCTCTCTCTCCTTCCCTCTCCCTCCTTCCCTCTGTCTCCCTCTCTCTCCTTCCCCCTCCCTCACCCCGAGGTCTCCCTCACTCTGAGGTCTCCCTCACTCACTCTGAGGTCTCCCTCACTCACTCTGAGGTCTCCCTCACTCTGAGGTCTCCCTCCCTCTGTCTCCCTCCCTCGCTCTGTCTTTCCCTCGCACTCCCTCTGTCTGCCTGTCTCTCTCCCTCACTCTCCCTCTTCTGCTGTCTCCCTCCCTTGCTCTCCCTCGCTCTCCCTCTGTCTGCCTCTGTCTCCCTCACTCTCCCTCTGTCTCCCTCGCTCTCCCTCTGTCTGCCTGTCTCCCTCCCTCGCTCTCCCTCTGTCTGCCTGTCTCCCTCCCTCACTCTCCCTCGCTCTCCCTGTCAGCCTCAGTCTCCCTCCCTCTCCCTCGCGCTGCCTCTGTCTCCCTCCGTCGCTCTCCCTCTGTCTCCCTCGCTCTCCCTCTGTCTGTCTATCTCGGTCTCCTTCCCTTTCCCTCCCTCTCCCTCTTCATCTCACCCTGCCTGTGTGTGCCCGGGCTGAGACAGCTTCTGGGCACACACACACTCAGCAAGCCAGCCAGCCGCACCCGAGCACTTAACAGGTCTTTAAAAGACCATTCGCATGCTAATGAGGCTTTGTTCACCTCTTAGGCCCCAGCAGCCCCACTCTGACGGAAATCGCCCGGCCCTCACAGAGAGTCTCTGCATCGCGCTGCAGCAGGGGTGTTTGCTGAGATTCTTTAAAAAAAAAAAAAACACGGGTACGATGTCTGCGCGGTCCGCAGGCCGCCATGGAAGGCTTGCCGGGCCGCCCCTGGCCCGCGGGCCGTACTATGAGTACCCGTGCTATAGAGCCTGTCATAGAGTGTCTTTTAAATGCCACTGCAATCATTTAAGAGCCAGAAGTGTCACTTGCATCTTTGCTTTTAAGACTTTGTGAGATAAGCTAATGTTTCCAAGCTATGATCATTTGACCAAAGTAATGGATGCAAATTTGGTCCCTGCACTGGCCTACGGATCAGTCATCTTTTGTGGTCGATGTGCACCACTATTTGATAATTTACAAATAAAGCCTTTTAAATCAGTTTTTAAGATGCCAAAGAATATAGGCCATGCTGAAATTTGTCTTGAGTTTGGATTACAAAGTTAAACTTTAGTGAATAAGCTGTTTTTCTAAAAGGTCGTCACCTGTTCTTATCATCTGAACCTGCTACTCTAGCAAAGCTGTGTTAACAAGAACGTAACAAATCCCATTTCACAAATGTTTGGATATCCTATCTTTCTGAGTGCCTTCACACCTTTGACTACCAACACCTTTAGATTGAAAACAATTAACAAAACCAGTTTAGGAGTATTTTTAAACCGAGTAATGAAGCAACTCTCTTTCGCGGTAGACAAAGAGGTCCTGACAGGGAAAAAGCATGCTTGGACCGTTGTTAATAGTCACAAAAAACTTGATTCCAGCCTTTTCTGAGGGCTCATTTCTGAGCTCGTATGAAGACCAAGTGTCTATGGTTGCGATTTGGCAGGAACTTCATCAAGGATGGTATAACAAGGTGGATTCAGCAATGGGCAACATCTTGCTGTAAACTATGTGGCTATGATAAAGAATCTTTATCACACATAATTTCTATTTGTCCATGATTATTACAGGTGAGACAAATTCAGCTAAAATCATTGTTTTTAGTCACAGAAGTAAGAACTTACCACAAAGCTGTCAAATTCTGTCTATCAGGCATGTCAATTTCTGTAATCAGCTGCTTGGTGAAGTTTCTGACAAGGGCTGGGAACATATGGAATTCTGTCTAAATTGCGGCCATACCTGGATGGTCAGTGTAACTCTGGGGAATTCGGAAAAATGATTTTTATAATTATCCATAGTACTTATTTGTTTTACTTTTGAATATTATGTATTTTATTATTATGAACATTGATGGATTGATGGCATTTATGGTATAGACCGCTTAGGCTTCCTAGCGTTAATAAGTAATAGAACCCTCAATAATCTTAGAAACTCAGTTGCAATGTTAGGATTGTATTGAAAAACTCATATGTATTATAACACCTGCCTGAAATTACATCCAGTCTGGTATTGCCTTACGGTGATCTGGTTTAATATTGTCTAGCCTGCATTGCCATTATAAGTATTTTAAAATCAATCTACTATAATTCCAGAAATGACAGCTCATACAACTATATTGAATTAGTTTGGTTGAATGTATGCATTGCTGTTTTGATTACTGCTGCCTAAGGTAGTATTGCAGGCTTTAAGAATAGCAGGTAAATGATAAGCATTTAATGGTTGCGCAAAATTTATTTTTGGCCTGCTTTTACCTGATGTAATGTGTGATGAGTGTGGCAACTGTTTTATTGCTATATATTTTAAGGATTTTTACAATTGTTTTATCAGTATATATTGTAAGGATTTTTTGTAATTAATTAATACATTTTCTTAACTTACTCACAATTGAATAAAGTGGTTCTTGATACCATAATGCAGTAGTGTTTCAAACAGGAAGGCCCACTCCAGAGCGTTAAAGGCCTTCTCTAGGTCCAGTATGAGGTATCAAGCTTGGAGCCACTGGTGCTGAGCATACTTCAGAATGTAAAAGAAACACCGTAAGTTAAGTGAGCTGTTATGGGTCGGGATAAACCCATTAGGATTCAGGTAGATCAGTTCCAGGACTAGGGGTGCTAGCCGAATTGCAAGTATTTTAGTCAGCACTTTATAATCCATATTAAGCAGCACCAAGGGCATGTACACACCCAATGCAATGGGGTCTCTTTCCAGTTTGGGGAGGGAAAAAAGTAGCACTTCACGAAGGGTGGCAGTGATTCATGAGGCTGAGGAGGCCTGCTCATACAATGTCTGTAGGTAAGGGGCAAGGAGTGGGGTCTAGGCCTTGTCAAATTCAGCAGGTATGGCCTGTGTTGCTTATTGTATTACAAGGAGTGTTATGGACTCTCTGAGTTTCATTTGTTGTAATGGTGTGATGCAGGGTAGGGACACAGTAGGGAGGAAGGAAGTGATGTTGTGTTCGCTGCATTGGACACCGACTGATATAACAAGGTGTAATGGCACGTCAGCTCGTTGTATATGTTGTAGAGCAGAGTGCAGGCAGCGGATCACAGTGTTGTGATGGGGTGCCTAGGTTTATATTGGCAAATCAGCCATGCTAGCAGCGCGCAAAATTTGTCAGCAGTGGCATGGGTCTTACCAGAATGAGCAGCATACTTGAGACAGCGCAGCCTCTCCAGTAGTGAAGCTATCTCGTGCTGTGCGACCACTAGGCGGCATAAACTTGTTGGAGCACATACTGTTTAAGTTTCATGACCTAGGAGTTTACGTTCAATGTGGGATATATCTTTGTCTATTTGTCAGTGCATGTTCCAGTGGGCCGTCTAGGCAATGGCCTCTAATGACCCCTTTAAACGTATCCCACTCAACCAGTCTGGTTGTTGCCATTTCAGCATTGAGCTCAAAGTAATCCTCGATGGTAGTGCTAAATGAGGCACAAAAGGGGTGATCTTCCAGCACCACTGTTTGTAATTGCCAGATGGGAATAGTGGGAGGGACAGTATCCATATGAACAGTAAATATTGGGGGCTGTGATCAGAATGGGTGCAGCCTAGATAGTCAATGTGTGTGATGCAGAAAAGCAGATGAGATGTACCAATCAACCGGCCGGTCCGGATATGTAGGTGGTGTGGTGAGGAGCAGAAGAAGTATACTCTTGTGTCAGCATTTCACAGGTGCCAAATGTTAGTCAGTTGCCAGGAATGAAACCAATCATGTAGTGCCTGGGCATTGGAGGCAGCGGTAGTGCGGGCAATGGAGAGAATGATCGATCAAGTTCAGTATTCAAGACGTAGTTGAAATTAACCCTACAAACCACAGAACCCTGCTCCAATGGGAGAGCATCTCAGACAGGGCGTGGAAGCACATGATATGGTCTCTGTCAGTGATATAGATACTGCCTATGAAGATATAGCAGCAAGATAGGCGTCCCTTTATGAATACATATAGGGCTTCTGAATCTATGTCAACATCATCCACCGAGAAGGAAACCCCGGTCTCAACCCAAATCAGTATGCCCATGGCATAAGATGGAACGCTATTGGTGAACACCTGACAGCGCCAACGCCTTTGGAGATTTATTGCCTCCGTGAATCTTAAGTGCGGTAAGTGCGTTTCTTGTAATGGCGCAATATGGACGGAGCAACTTTGAGATATGAGTAAACCATGTAGCAGCGTGAGGGAGTGTACCTCCCCTCCACATTCCTGGTGATAATGTTAAAGCGGGTCATGTTGTTGATGGAGGAGGATGTGTGATTCAGGTACCCCACACAGAGCAGGAGGCCAATGCGTGGGCTATGCTAACATTCTGTAGGTGTCAGTGTCGGGGTCAAGTCCCAGATAACAGAAACCTGCAACCAAAAGGAAAACCAAAAGAGAACAATGAATGCTATCAGTGCAGAGTGACAACATGAAACTGCCCAAATTACCGTGCAATGTGTGTCAAAGTCTGCAAAACAAACAAAAGAGAGGGGTCGAGAAGGAATGCAAAGCAACAAAAGATGCGGTACCCCAAATGATAAGGGAGTGCATGCGCCAACTAGTGTTGGGCGACCAAGCCCCCACCATGGCGCTTGGATGAGGCCTGTGTCAGTACATTGTGTTATGAAGGCATGGCAACTAAATACAGAATTATAGCGATTACGCGGCAGCTGTAATGGAAAAAGAGGTTAGAAGGCATATAGGCTAAGCAAC
The DNA here is from genome assembly GCF_964261635.1 of Lissotriton helveticus. Classification (NCBI taxonomy): domain Eukaryota; kingdom Metazoa; phylum Chordata; class Amphibia; order Caudata; family Salamandridae; genus Lissotriton; species Lissotriton helveticus. The sequence continues at coordinate 707,562,681 of NC_136071.1, forward strand.
AAAAGGTTGCAGACAGTGCAGATTTATCATACCAGCTGTAGTGAAATAACGGAATATAATTCAAATTATGTCATTAGCCATGGGCGGTGTTACTTAGGGGGGATCTTTGAGGCTGCCCCAGAGGAATATGTGGCAGAGGGGCCATCGTTGCCGGAGAACATGGCAGATTCATCATCTGTGTCTGAGTCCTGGGTAGCCTCTCAAATTGTGGTTGCTATCTGCAAAGCCCGGCAACTTTCCTGTATCACCTGCTCCAGATCTGTAGCAACTTTGGGATGAGGGGAACACTGTGGTTGGCGTCAGCAGCTGCAATCCCTAGCTGGGCTGCAAGGTGCCACGACATCGGTTTGAGATTGGCGGGTAGTGGCGAGTCCAGATGACTCCAGTCAGTCCCAGGCATCTCCTGTGAACTCAAAGAAGTGCATTGTCCCCTCAGCGACAATATGAAAATGAGCAGGGAACAAGAGTGATTATTGTATATCCAGGGTTTGGGGGTGATGTTTGAAAGACTATAATGAGTTACTTTGTGGTTGCACTGTCATGGTGTAATCTGAAAAAAACATAATGTGTGCATTGTCAACGACAATGCCTTTGAGCTTTTGGGTTTCTCGTGAGATGGAGTTGCGCTATTGGTAATGAAGTAGGTAGAATAGTAGTGAACTAGGGTTTGAGCGAGGTGGGGGTCTCTGCGTCAGAACTCACTTGGCATGTTCAATTGAGAAGAACGGGGAGAGAACAGTTGGAGGGAGTAGATCACACAGCAAGCGTTCAACATAGGCAAATGCATTTTTTCCCTCAAAATTATTCCTTCTGGTGTCTGCACTTCAGGGTGTGCACCAGATCCACAAGTGTTTTCAGCGACGACTCCACTTACTGGGATCTCTGCTGAGGCTCAGCATGTACCTTGTTGGCTAGTTTACGGTGATCTGGTGTTGCAGTGTGAGGTCTGACACCATGCTGTTGATCTTGTTTCCTGGAGAAGGCCAGGTGCTCTCCAGGACCAGGGACTTCTGGTTCCTCTCAATAACCTCCAGGATGATGTCCATCTGTGGGGTGTACTAAAAGAAATGGGCTTGCCGATAAACATTTTAGACATTTCAAGTAGACTCCACTCTTCTAATTCAGCACAGGTTAGGTGGGGCCCAAAAAATGAAGTTGCAGATACCTTTCCTGTACAACGTGGTGTACGACAGGGTTGTGTGCTTGCGTCCACCGTTTTTACTCTTTTTATCAATGGTGTTACCAATTTTCTGGCCAAAAATAGGTACTACAAGAGTTCCCGCTTTATTTTTTGCGGATGATACCCTTTTAATTTCAAAGTCACCCCAGGGTCTCCAGCAACTTTGAAATGATTTATACATTTTTGTAATGACAGGGGTTTGTTTTTAAATGAGGGGAAAACTAAGTATAGGATTTTTAACAAAATGCAAAGGAAAGTATCAAGTAGACCAATATGTGATGGAAATACTAGACTAGAACAAGTAAATGTATTTGACTACTTGGGTATTCAAGTGTCCCCATCAGTACACTGGGATGCTCATATGGAGAAGGCAAAATTTAACCAACTTGTCCAGTGTAACCACATTAGCAAGATTCATAGAAAAATAGTCTCACGCCAGATTGCTCCAGCACTTGAGACTTACAACACTAAGGTATTGGGGAACATAATGTATGGTGTAGAGTTGTGGGGGACTGGAAATATAGCGCCGCTAATTGTTGTTGAAAACAGTTTTCTAAGATCATTAGTGGATTTACCCCAAAGTTCCCCAATGAAACCTTTGTATATGGATCTGGCACACAGAGAATTGATACACAAGGCGAATTATAGATTGCTAATGTTCTGGTTTAGACTATGGACTGTGGAGGAGCTTAAAGCATACCGAGAGACTCTGCTAGATCTCCTGAGATTTCCCCAAAGCGTAAAAAATCAACTGGTTTATTGCCATACAGAAAATCTTGGGGAAGCTTGGCATGGATGCCTTTTGGACAAACCCGAGAAGTATGAGACGAGTCTCAAGAGGAAGAATGAAGGAAGTGTTCTGGGAAACTACCTTAGCAGAGGATGCTTTATTTTCGGAATCTAGCCTGACCAAAGACTTTTTTTTATATTTAAATGCTTCCTATCCTTCAAATCAAATATTGATGAAATTGTTCCCTCTTTTGCACAGGAGCTTTTTTTGAAATTCCGTTATAAAACACTTCCTACTAAACTCTTTTGCTCAAAATGGTCGAACAGTACTACTTTTGATGATCTCTATTCGATATGCCGAAGAAATCTATTGTCCATTTACGTTTTTTTCCCGTCCTACTGGTTACTGAGGAAAAAATGGTTTCTCCCGTTATGTACTCTAGTAGAACGTGGTCATTACTTAGAGGTGTTAGAAGCTCTGTGCACTGATACTAGACAACCCATTGTGTTTGGCCTCTCTACATGTTGGCATGCACTTTGGATTAAGCGAAGGAAACTATGTTTTTGAAGCTTTCTGTTGCCCATAAGGAATGGCTTGTACCAATTCTTTCTGTAATTGTTTATGATCTTGTATCCATTGGCTCTGTAACCCAGCACATTAGCACTTTAATTCTGAGTAATCAGACTTGTTATTGGCTGCTATTGCATACTGCACTTTTTTCCTATGGAGTTTTAAAATTGTGTAAATTGTGTAATTGTTTTAGTAACTTTTTATATTGCTATTTCTTTATTGCTGTACATTCTGGTTTCTGTTGTGCTGTATACTTTTCAGGATCCATGTGATTGTAATAAAGTTACTTTATTTTTAATGTTATTTTTTTAAAACATTTTACATATTTTACAAGTTAATTCAACTCATACTATAATTAAATGTGATGGCAAATGTGTAGTATATTAATGCTTAAACATTAAAACTCAAGTATTAAAATTAGCACCTGAGAATGAATACACTTTTCCACCTGATACCTCTATATCCCTGGCAACCCAACCCCAAAGCTTTGTATTTCAGTTGTAAGAATATTTTAAAACAATAATACTATTATTAAATATTCAACACTATATCTTTAAACATTAATGTTCAGGTATTTAAAGCAATACTCAATTATTAATATACTTCCAAACCCAATAGCCCTAAATCATGTGCCTCCTGTCCCAAAAGCTTTCTGTTGCTGCCTTAAACATTTTAACTAAATAATACTATTATTAAATAGCCTATATTTTAGTTTTTAAACATTAATAATCAGATAGTAAAATTACTCCCTGAGCAATAATACATTTCCCCACCCAATGCTCCTATATCCCTTGCATTCTGTCCCTAAAGGTGTCTGTCCCAGTCTTAAAAATATATCAAATAAATAATACTTTTATTAAATATCCTATATTTTAATTGTTTAAACATCAATATTCAGGTAGTACAATTAATACCTGAGTATTAATGTACTTCCCCAACCAGTACTCCTAAATCCCTTCCATCCTGACCCCAAAGGTTTGTGTTGCAGGACTTATAAACATTTTTAATAAATAAATACAATATTAAATATCCTGTTTTCATGGTTAAACATTAATTCCCAGGTATTACAATTAATTCTGGAGTATTAATACACTCCTCCTCAAACAGATACCCCTACATCCCTTACATCCATACAACTTTGTTTTGTAAATTTTATTTTATAAACAAACATAACATTTATACAAACCAACACATTAAAACATACAAATTACTTATAGTTACCTATATACTTACCCAATAATGCGTACACCAAAAATATTTTGTAAAAGCATTCATGGTAAATGCATATAATAATAATGCATGGAAAAGGCATGTGTGGCCAAGGCATGGGTAGTAAAGGTATATGCATAGTAAAGATGTGTGGTAATGGCATATACGTTATAGTGACTGTGTTATTATGTTATGCATGGTAAAGACTGCGTGGCAATGGATGTTTCCCATAATTATGTATCCTTCATTGGCCCATTCTTCATCTTCTCCATGGACCTAGTCTCCATAGTCTCTTATGCCCTAACAAATCTGATGACCTGTCACCACCATGCATGCACACAAATTTAGTGAGGCCACCTTGCAATGGATTTGCGTATGCTTTTTGAAAAACATTTACAAGATGGGTCCGTACATGGACGCAACAAGTAATGGCTGTCTGTATAAAATGATGTCTATGGGTTGCTTCTCTATCACTCCTGGATAGACTCTAAAGATCGTTTACCATGGAAGCTTGTATGTAAGCATGCTCTATTTCACCATCATTCAAACTGGGTGGGCTCTTTAGGGAATGTACAATACCAAGAAAATACTCAAATCGGCTTGGTACTGTTAAATAATGGACTGCATGTCAATCAAAGGAGCTGGGCATTAGGCCGCAGCTTCCTTAATTTGTGTCTTGCCAATTTGTTTGTTTCCTTCCTTTGCAGATTGTCTTGTTTCCTTTTTAGGAGGCTGTGCACACTGATGTATGACGTTACAACGCATACTTTCACAACGCATGCTTTTACAACGCAATTTTTACAGCGCAAGTACCTTTACAACGCATGTTTTTACAACGAATACCAATACTACGCAAAGTAATATTAGTAATGTAAAACTACCATTACAACGAAAACAAATATAACGCATGCCATTACAACGCATATATTAAGAATTTCCGATATGTATTTTTAAATTAGTAAAATAACTACTGGCACGGGATGCAGGGAAAATAGGGGTTTTGGGTGGGGAAGTGTATTAAAATGTAGTAAAAAACGAAACGCAAATTAACAGAAATAGCATGTTAGTTTTAAAAATTAATACTCGAGTATTAAAATAAATACTCAAGTATTAAAACAAGTACTCGCGTGTTAAACAAATGTTAAAAAAATAACATCCATTTTAAAAAAAGGCACTTCAAACGAATTTTAACATAAAATAAGGAAAAATTTAAATATAGTAAACGCAATAACGTAAGTATTATTAATGAAACTGCGAAACAAACACTGTGGCGCCATTTTAGAAACAAAGGCTAAAATTAGTCCTACAACTCTTTTCATGAAACAAACACCAAGGAACACAAAACAAAATGGAGAACAAAACAGAAATCGAAGTTCAGAGAAAAACACACTATTAAAGAGATCATTTAAATTAGACGTTTTCACAGCAAATAAATCCTTAAAAAACCACATATAAACGATGCTTTTATATTAAATTAAGGTGATACTCACAAAAACCTATAAATAGCAGTAAGACACCATTTTAAACTCAGTAGTTATTCTACTACCAGAGAGAACAGTCGCTAGCAACTGACCCTCTGACCTCTTGCGCTTCATGTGAACTGATGCCAAACAGAGAGAAGTCCTTACATACAAACAAGTAAGTTTAAGTTAAATGTAATGCAAACATAGCGTTTTAAATAATTAATACTTCATTTAGTAATTTTTGCAAAACATTATTATGTTTCAGATTTCTACATAATTTGCCATCACTTCTCAAAATTTTTTCGAGTATTGAAAAAAGTGTCAAAAGATGTAAGTACGATTAAAATAAATATATGTGTTAGAAATTATTTTTACAATTACCCATGTAATAATGTTCATGTTTTTTCAAAAAATTAAAAAATATGATTAAAACATCGATCTTTTTTAAAGAGCGTGTAATGACTAAAGCAACAAACAAAAAATTAGTAAGCTAAACATTTTCTCAATTCCATTTTTACAGCTTACTGAATATTTTAATACATCAAAACATTAAAGCTTTAAAATATTGCGAAAAAAGACCACCAGAGAAAATATCTAAAAAAAATAAGGTAAACATCTCAAATTATAATTACATGCATTTTTTTAAAAAGTGATGCTGTTGCTTAACTTCAAAAATTGCAAACCCATGATTATAGTAAAAAAATGTAAAAAAAAGTTTAACATTTTTTGAAACACATATTAAAATATGACTAAATGTTGTTAGTAACGCAAATTTAATCCCCCCCCAAAAAATAGGGTTTATAAAAAAGAAAATAACATGTAAATTATCTTTCGATCCCTCTACAGAAAAAACAACAGTTTCATATCATAAATTAAGAAATAAGCAACAAGACCATCATTAATAAAGCTTCAAATAAGTGAAGAAACCGAAGACCAAAGAACTCAAACAAAAAAAGTTAATTAAAAATCTAAATGGAGAATTAACCTTTTTTTAAGTAACCTCTTTTAAACCCACAAACAGCGTCCACACCTTTAAAAACAAAAGAAAACTTAAAAAACGTTAACTCTAGTTTTTTTACAGATTGTGAAACACAACCCAACATATAGAACCCATCAAGAAATTCAATAAAATCTATTCTGCAGCCAGATACATCGGAGCAGAAGAAAATTACCAAAGGTAAATCACAAGAAATGCGTTAAAAAACCTTGAAAACATTAGACTTCTGTAACAAAATGTTCTATGATACAAAACGAATGCAAATATGTCTTAAAATGGAAAAAGATGTTTAAAAGATAACAAAGGAACTAAATGTTATGCAAACAGAAACATCAGATAATGAAGAAGTAGAACATCAAGTTAATAAAAATAACGTTTTTTGTAAACATCAACCATAAAATGTATAAAAATAGCAGCATGAGAATTAAATGTTTATCTTTACATCCAAAACAAAGCAACATTTGAAAAGCCAAACACAGCAAGGAACATCAAAAGAAAATACATCTTGTAACAAAGAGCTAACCAAAGAAAAGGAAGGAAGGTGCAGCAGTAAGGTAAGAGATGGATAGTGTAATGGTGTAATTTACTATTCTAACTCCAAAAAGGTGCTGCAAAAGGGAAAGTGTTGGATAGTGTAGAGGTGTAATTTACTACTCTAACTCCAGGAAGGTGCATAAGTAGAGTAAGTGATGGATAGTGTAAGGGTGTAATTTACTATTCTAACTCCATGACGGTGCTGCATTAGGGAAATTGTTGGATAGTGTAAGGGTGTAATTTACTATTCTTACTCCAGGAAGGTGCTGCATTAGGGAAAGTGTTGGATAGTATAGGGGTGTAATTTACTATTCTAACTCCAGTAAGGTGCTGCATTAGGGAAAGTGATGGATAGTGTAAGTGAGTAATTTACTATTCTAACTCCAGGAAGGTGCTGCATTTGGGAAAGTGATGGATAGTGTAAGGGTGTAATTTACTATTCTAACTCCAGGAAGGTCCAGCAGTAGAGTAAGTGATGGATAGTGTAAGGGTGTAATTTACTATTCTAACTCCAGGAAGGTGCTGCATTAGGGAAAGTTTTGGATAGTGTAGGGGTGTAATTTACTATTCTAACTCCAGTAAGGTGCTGCATTAGGGAAAGTGATGGATAGTGTAAGGGTGTAATTTACTATTCTTACTCCAGGAAGGTGCTGCTTTAGGGAAAGTGTTGGATAGTATAGGGGTGTAATTTACTATTCTAACTCCAGTAAGGTGCTGCACTAGGGAAAGTGATGGATAGTGTAAGTAAGTAATTTACTATTCTAACTCCAGGAAGATACAGCAGTAGGGAAAGGGATGTATAATGTGAGGTTGTAATTTACTATTCTAACTCCAGGAAGGTGCAGCAGTAGAGTAAGTGATGGATAGTGTAAGGGTGTAATTTACTATTCTAACTCCAGGAAGGTGCTGCATTAGGGAAAGTGATGGATAGTGTAAGGGTGTAATTTACTATTCTAACTCCAGGAAGGTGCAGCATTTGGGAAAGTGATGGATAGTGTAAGGGTGTAATTCACTATTCTAACTCAAGGAAGGTGCAGCAGTAGAGTAAGTGATGGATAGTTTGAGGGTCTAATTTACTATTCTAACTCCAGGAAGGTGCTGCATTAGGGAAAGTGATGGATAGTGTAAGGGTGTAATTTACTATTCTAACTCCAGGAAGGTGCAGCAGTAGAGTAAGTGATGGATAGTGTAAGGTAGTAATTTACTATTCTAACTCCAGGAAGGTGCTGCATTAGGGAAAGTGATGGATAGTGTAAGGGTGTAATTTACTATTCTTACTCCAGGAAGGTGCTGCATTAGGGAAAGTGTTGGATAGTTTAGGGGTGTAATTTACTATTCTAACTCCAGTAAGGTGCTGCATTAGGGAAAGTGATGGATAGTGTAAGTGAGTAATTTAATATTCTAACTCCTGGAAGGTGCTGCATTTGGGAAAGTGATGGATAGTGTAAAGGTGTAATTTACTATTCTAACTCCAGGAAGGTACAGCAGTAGAGTAAGTGATGGATAGTGTAAGGGTGTAATTTACTCTTCTAACTGCAGGAAGGTGATGCATTAGGGAAAGTGATGGATAGTGTAAGGGTGTAATTTACTATTCTAACTCCAGGAAGGTGCTGCATTTGGGAAAGTGATGGATAGTGTAAGGGTGTAATTTACTATTCTAACTCTAGGAAGGTGCAGCAGTAGAGTAAGTGATGGATAGTGTAAGGGTGTATTTTACCGTTCTAATTCAAAGAAGGTGCAGCAGTAGAGAAAGTGATGGATAGTGTAAGGGTGCAATTTACTATTCTAACTCCAAGAAGGTGCAGCAGTAGGGAAAGTGATGGATAGTGTAAGTGTGTAATTTACTATTCTAACTCCAGGAAGGTGAAGCAGTAGAGAAATTGATGGATAGTGTAGGGGTGTAATTTACTATTCAAACTCCAGGAAGGTGCAGCAGGAGGGAAAGTGATGGATAGTGTAAGGGTGTAATTTACTATTCTAACTCCAAACAGGTGCAGCAGTAGGGAAAGTGATAGATAGTGTAAGGGAGTAATTTACTATTCTAACTCCAGGAAGGTGCAGCAGTCGAGTAAGTGATGGATAGTGTAGGGGTGTAATTTACTATTCAAACTCCAGGAAGATGCAGCAGTAGGGAAAGTGATGGATAGTGTAAGGGTGAAATTTACTATTCTAACTCCAAGAAGGTGCTGCATTAGGGAATGTGATGGATAGTGTAAGGGTGTGATTTACTATTCTAACTCCAGGAAGGTGCAGCATTTGGGAAAGTGATGGATAGTGTAAGGGTGTAATTTACTATTCTAACTCAAGGAAGGTGCAGCAGTAGAGTAAGTGATGGATAGTGTGAGGGTCTAATCTACTATTCTAACTCCAGGAAGGTGCTGCATTAGGGAAAGTGATGGATTGTGTAAGGGTGTAATTTACTATTCTAACTCCAGGAAGGTGCAGCAGTAGAGTAAATGATGGATAGTGTAAGGTAGTAATTTACTATTCTAACTCCAGGAAGGTGCTGCATTAGGGAAAGTGATGGCTAGTGTAAGGGTGTAATTTACTATTCTTACTCCAGGAAGGTGCTGCATTAGGGAAAGTGTTGGATAGTTTAGTGGTGTAATTTACTATTCTAACTCCAGTAAGGTGCTGCATTAGGGAAAGTGATGGATAGTGTAATTGAGGAATTTAATATTCTAACTCCTGGAAGGTGCTGCATTTGGGAAAGTGATGGATAGTGTAAGGGTGTAATTTACTATTCTAACTCCAGGAAGGTACAGCAGTAGAGTAAGTGATGGATAGTGTAAGGGTATAATTGACTCTTCTAACTGCAGGAAGGTGCTGCATTAGGGAAAGTGATGGATAGTGTAAGGGTGTAATTTACTATTCTAACTCCAGGAAGGTGCTGCATTTGGGAAAGTGATGGATAGTGTAAGGGTGTAATTTACTATTCTAACTCCAGGAAGGTGCAGCAGTAGAGTAAGTGATGGATAGTGTAAGGGTGTATTTTACCATTCTAACTCAAAGAAGGTGCAGCAGTAGAGAAAGTGATGGATAGTGTAAGGGTGTAATTTACTATTCTAACTCCAAAAAGGTGCAGCAGTAGGGAAAGTGATGGATAGTGTAAGGGAGTAATTTACTATTCTAACTCCAGGAAGGTGCAGCAGTCGAGTAAGTGATGGATAGTGTAGGGGTGTAATTTACTATTCAAACTCCAGGAAGATGCAGCAGTAGGGAAAGTGATGGATAATGTAAGGGTGAAATTGACTATTCTAACTCCAAGAAGGTGCAGCAGTAGTGAAAGTGATGGATAGTTTAAGGGTGTACTTTACTATTCAAACTCCAGGAAGGTGCTGCATTAGGGAAAGTGTTGGATAGTGTAAGGGTGTATTTTACTATTCTAACTTCAGGAAGGAGCAACAGTAGAGTAAGTGATGGATAGTGTAAGGTTGTAATTTACTATTCTAACCCCAGAAAGGTGCAGCAGTAGGAAAAATGATGAATAAAGTGAACTTTAAAAAAAAAAAAGAAATAGGGTTTTTAATACGGAATAAAACTACAACCTATTTATTTTTAATCCTTCTACAGACATCTTCTAAAAATCTATTTGACCATCCCTTTCTTTTAATCAACCTCCACTGAAAAAGAACAAAAAGAAACAAGCAAGGTAAATATTTCTTGCCCATGTTTTCAAAACAAAAAACACGCCTCTAAATGTGTAGAGAAGTAGACACTATTAAAAAATTTTAAAAAACATATAATTTGAACAACTTTTTCCTTTTGTTCTTATTTCAGAACACGTCCAGTGACCAAGCAGCCAAGTACATTAAAAGCAGCAAAGGCAACCGTCTGCTAAGCTACAATGGCTACATTTATTGCAAGGAAAGAATTTCTGAACCAAGAAGACATTGGAGGTGCGTGCAATATCACTCATCCCATTGCTTAGGCAGAGCGGTTCCTCTAGATGACACAGTTGTAAAAACATCTGAGCATAACCACTCTGCCTCAGCAATGGAGATTGAAGTTAGAGAAACCATCAACGAAATGAAAGATATTGCAAGCACCTCCAATGACTCCACTGGTTCAATTTTAAGGGAGGTAGCTCAACATGACCCTGACCACATTGCTAGCAGTATGCCCATAATTCCTAATCTGAGACGAATAATTCAACGACAAAAACAGGCACGTAACCCACAAAGACTCACACCACACACATTCTCTGACATTGTCATTCCTCCTGAACTATCTCTTACTATTTCAAATGAACCTTTTATCCTGCATGAGAACCAAAACCCTCTGAAAAGAAGAATTATCTTTAGCTCACCCCGTAACCTTGCAAAGTTAGAAAATAGTGATATTTGGATGATGGATGGTACGTTTAAAAGTACGCCCCATCCTTTTACCCAAATATACACTATTCATGCTAAAATTAACCACACAGTAGTGCCCCTAGTATACAGTTTGCTGCCTGATAAACAATCCACAACATACACTGAACTTTTAACAGTGGTTAAATCTAAAACATCCAACAAAAGTCCTAGGAAAATAAATCTTGATTTTGAATTCGCAATGATTAATGTTATAACCAAAACGTACACAGATACCCAAATTCAGGGATGTTTTTTCCATTTTTCCCAGGCATTTTGCCGTAAGATACAAAAAACATCCCTAGTTGCGGATTACATATCAGACAGCAAACTGCAATTCGAACTAAAAAAACTAACAGCACTTTGCTTTGTACGTCCTGAAAGTGTAGACGAGTACTACACTGCAATTACAGAATCTGACTTTTTTACTACAAATGAAGAAAAATTGGCACCCTTGCTAAATTATTTCGAAGACACATGGATTGGACATCTAAGCAGGTCGGGTCGCAGGAGGAAGCCACGTTTCCATGTGGAGTGGTGGAACTGCTACACGAGCTGCTTAGAAGGAGATGCAAAGACAAACAATGCCATAGAGGGATGGCACAACTCCTTCAACCGCACAATCGGTAAACCTCATCCTAATATTAATAATTTCTTGGAAACTTTGAGGAAGGAGCAAAGTTTTTAAGAAATGAGAATGTCACAAGCATTAACAGGTAGTCTGAATCCACGTATCTCTAAAAGATCAAAGGAAATGTCAGAACGACTATTGGCTATTTTACAACAGTTTTCGTTGTGTGTGGCTTCAGACTACCTAGATAATGTTGCACACATTCTCCACTACTAATTCACCCAACAGTATTACTTTCCTGTTTTGCCCTAAATTAAAAAATTTCTAATTACAATTGGCATTTAAAAAAAAAAAGAAATTAAATATAAATTTTAAGTGGGGTCACCTTACCTTAGCAGTTTTCTTTTTTCTTTCTTTTTCTTCTTTAAAGCAGAGGAAAACCATCCTTGTTATTTTTTCCAAAATTAAAAATCCATTCCCAAAAAAACAAAGATCCAAAAGTTTGGAAATCCTTTTCGAAGATCGATTTACAACATAAAATCTTACCCAAAAATAAAGTTGATCTCCAAATGTTCCCAAAATTCTTCTCCAAAGAATTCACATTCTGATTCGTCCACTTCCAGCATTGGAAATCCAAAATCAAAAGAAAAACGAAGAAACGATCCATAAAGTTGTTGTTTTCAAAATCAGCAGTCCATGAAAAATCAAATCCAAATCAGAAAATCCTTCGAAAAACAATTCCAAAAAGCAATCCAAAGTTGTTTTCCACGATTCCATTAAAAAACCCAATTAAAATGATCCAAGTCCTCCTCTGGAATATCCATGTTCGTAAATCGATCTTCTTTTGTATCCGATGTATTCCATATCAAAAAATGATACAATAAAACATACAAAAAGCAATCTTTTTAAATTACTTTACTTTATAAATACAAACATTACTTTAATGTTTTTCAAACAAGGGACCCGACGTGGACATACACTAACAATATGAACGGGGACATGTTGAAAGTACATTTAAACCTTTTATTTAACTGATCTACACCTCCCTATTCTTTCCTTGCAATAAATAACACTGTTAACATTGTTGTAACTTAAAAAAGTAGTTTATAAACTTTCCTACCTCAGCGCAGGTCTCCTTGATTATGCTCTGTCCGGCGCCGCTCCTCAATATGGCTGCCTACGCTTTTGAAGTTCACGCGTATACGTCATCCAAGCTGCAAAAAAAGAAAAAGGACTATTTTTTTATATTACATATTTATTAATACTTTATATAAAAAATATGTTATTTAAATATTAAACAGTATTTATTTTTATTTTTTAAATGACCGGAAATTATGATAAATGTATTTGTTAATAAAAATAATTTTGTTGTTAACAAATTAAAAAAACTGTCTTGAATTCTTTTATTTACAATTTATGATATTATTGTACTATGCTTAATTTTACTTTTAATAATGTTAAAAAATATAAAATATTATTCTTACCTTCAGCATACTCCCTTTTGTTGTGTTCCAAGCCCCATTTCTCTTCAACAAGGATCCTATTTGAAAGACGCGAGATTCACATAGTAAGCTATAGAAATAAATGAAGGACTTTTCTTTACATTGAAATCAATGTTAAACTGTGAGAACTTTTTGATAAATATTTTTTTCTTTTTTTCACACATTTTACATTTTAAAAGTCACAGAAAATATTGAAATTAAATCTTATTTCATAATAAAATTTAAATAAATATTTTTAAAAAACTGTAACTGTTGAATAGTGGTCAAATATAAATTACTGATCTTACTCCAGGTATTGTGTAATACTAAGGTAAATATGGGATATTGGAGGGATATAAAATACTATTTTAACTGTAGGGGATTTACTAAAACTAAGGTATGTGTGAGATAGTTGAAAAATACTTATTTATTATTCTAACTCCATGGGTGTGTAATACTTGGGTATGTGCGGGATAGTGGAGGGGTAATAAATTACTATTCAAACTCCATTGTACTATAATACTAGGATATGTGTTGGACAGTGGAGGGGTACTAAATTACTATTCTAACTCCAGTGAGGTGAAATACTAGTGTATGTGTGGGATAGTGGAGGGGTATTTAATTACTATTCTATCTCCAGAGGTGTTTAATACTTGGGTATGTGTGGGATAGAGAAGGGGTATTAATTTAATTTTCACACTCCAGGGGACTATAATACTAGGAAATCTTTGGGATAGTGAAGGGGTATTAAATTACTATTCTAACTCCAGTGGGGTAAAATACTAGGGTATGTTTTGGATAGTAGAGGGGTACTAAATTACTTTTCTAACTCCAGGGGGGTGTAATAGTAGGGTGTGTGTGGGTTTTTAGAGGGGTAGAATATTAATACTCTAATACTTGAGTATTAAAATTAATACTATTTATTAAAATAATACAGGGGTGTACTACTAAAGTATGTGTGGGACAGTGGAGAGGTACTAATTTAGTATTCTAACTGCAGGGGGTATAATACTAGGGTATGTTTTGTTTTTTGTCGGGGCAGAATATTAATACTCTAATACTCGAGTATTAAAATAAATACTATTTATTATAAAAATCCAGGGGGTGTACTACTAAAGTATGTGTGGGACAGTGAAGAGGTACTAAATTACTATTCTAACTGCAGGGGGTTATAATACTAGGATATGTGTTGGTTTTTGGAGGGGTAGAATATTAATACTCTAATACTTGGGTATTAAAATGAATTCTATTTATTATAAAAATCCAGGGGGTTGTACTACTAATGCATGTGTGGGACAGTGAAGGGGTACTAAATTACTATTCTAACTCCAGGGGGGTGTAATACTAGTGTATGTGTGATATAGTGGAGGGGTACTAAATAAGTATTCTAACTCCAGGGGGGTGTAATACTAGGATATGTATGGGTTACTGAAGGGGTAGAATATTAATGCTGTAATACTTGAGTATTAAAATTAATACTATTTATTACAAAATTAAATATACAATTTAAAAAAAATAAAACATTTAAAATAAATTTAAAACATTATTTATTAAGTAATAAAAACGTACCCATAAATGCGTTGAAATGGCATGCGTAGTAAAGACATCTGCGTTGTAATGGCATGCGTTGTAAAAGCATGCGTTATAATGGATCTTGCGTTGTAAAAGTTGCGTTGTAATGGTAGTGCGTTATAAAAGTTACGTTGTGATGGATGTTTCTCACAGGTATACCAGCGTACAGGGAGTTAGAGTAGTCAATACGCGAGATAACCTGGGCCAGAACAACTTGGGTCAGAGCTTCGATGGAGAGGAATCTGCTAATTTTCTGAATTCTTCGGCGATGAAAAAAGCATGCAGAGACCACAGCTTATCTGGGCCTTCATGGTTAGATCATTGCTGATCATGATTCCCAGACTTTTTACCGAAGAGCCGGGGTTGGGGGGCTCCCTAAGGATGGGGGCCAGAAGTTGGAAGTCCAAGGGTTGACCGGACCACCAGTGAGAATCAACTCTGTTTTGTCTGGGTTTAATTTAAGTTGATTAGCATTCATCCAATCACTGATGAAATTCATTATGGATTGAAAGTTTGTGATAGATGAGGCTGATGAATCGATGTTAAAGATCAGCTTAAGGTTGTCTGCATAGTTGAAAATGACGACCTTTCTCTAACGCAAGGCCAAGATCAGAGGGAGAATATACAAATTAAAAAGTAGGGGTGAAAGGGAAGAACCCTGTGGAACCCTGCAGGTCACTTTTTTTGTTCTGCCCTGAAACTAGCAAGGCTAACAGATTGAGAGCGGTTACTGAGGAAGGAGGTGACCCATTTCAGTGGCAGGCCTTGGAGCCCAGCACAGCCGACATGGTTGATCAAAAGCTGGTCGAGGAGCACCAGGGCCTGGTAGTGCACTGGTTCGCCCCCCTTCTTAATTCGTCCAAGACTGCTAGGATGACTGACTCGGTGGAATGTTCAGGTCTAAAATCTGCTTGGTAAGAGTCCAAATAGTGAGTCCGTTCAACAAAAGAGCTAAAGCAGTTGGCAACATAAGCTTCTAGAACTTTGCTCAAATAGGGCAGTAAAGATATGGGGTGGTAATTTCCAGGTACTTGCGGGTTTAGGCTGGGTTTTTTAAGGATAGGGACAACTTCTGCCATGTTTAATAAATCTGGAACAATCCCTTGAGCAAGGGAATTGTTGATAAGCAATAAAGGGTGACCCGGACAGCGTAGAAAGACTTCCCGAAGGATGTGGGGGGCAGCTATCCATAGGGGAGCCAGATCCGACTTTCTTGAGTAGGACAAAGAAAGCATCTTTAAGTGATAAGGGGGAAGTGATCTAAAAGAACAGTATTCGTGCAACAGTGTAAAGAAGACAGAGAATTTGTAAATTTAGGAATACTAGCCTTCATAGTGACAATTTTCTCGATAAAAAAGTGGTTAAGCGAATCGCATAAAGATTGAGAGGGGATGGGTTTTGCAATGACTCAATCTAATTTAGAGAGTTCATCCACTATATAAAAGATGTCCTTGGCTTTGTTCGCTGAGTTTAGTATTTTAGAAGAGAAGTGTTCTGCCTTGGTAAGAATAATGGTTAATTTTTAGTCTCTGAATAGAGACATGAAGATGGCCTTAAGAATGGGACAGTAGTTGCGTCGCCATTTGCGTTCCGCTTGCCTCAAGGCTAGCTTCTTTGCTGTCAGCTCTGTTGAAAACCAGCGTAGGGCATTATGGGGCCTCTTTTTTTTAACTTTCTTCAAGGGTGCTATACTATCTCTGGCCGAGTCCAACCAGGAATTAATATTTTTCGCTTAAATATGGAGGGACTCCTCCGAGGCAGTAGGGGCCGAGGTGGTTAGCGAGGAGCAGAAGTCCTCCATATCCACTCGGCTCCCGTTTCTGGTTAAAATATTGCCTATCCCAGGAGTGGTGTTAAGACGAGCAGTAGGGATGAGAGAAAATGGTGATCCGACTATGTACACGGGCCACTTGTAGATGGAAAATGTTCAAGTTGGCAGTCCAAACCTGGTCTAGGGTATGCCCTTTGACATGGGTGGCAACCAATGTTCCCTCTATTTTTTTCCTTTGTGTGCGGCAGTGTAAGGTCTATGTGCGCTGCAGCCAAGGCTATGTGCGCTAGTAACCAGACCGAGTGTGTGGGTGCAGCGCCAAATATCACTGCAAACTTTTGCCTGAAAAAGTGAAAAGTCTGTGCATTTCCACACATACAGCACCACGTGAACAGTGTTAAGGCAGGTTTGAAACAGTCCCACATAACGATTTGAAACCTTGGCAGCTATGTTGCTGCATTTCTTTTCTTAATAGAGCTGGGCTGCGGGGTGATTGTGTGCATTCGTTAAAGTTTTCATGTTAATTGCAGCTCATGACGGGCACTGCGATTAAAATGAAAACTTTTACAAATGCTCTCTTTGAGGACGAAAAATAAAATATAATAACTTAATTATAATTTTATTTTTCGCATGTTCATGGCTGGGTTAGGGTAGGCTGCATCAGGTGTAAAACTAATGTATTTTAATTCTGGTGTCCTCATCATCGCATTAAAATGCATTATTCACGCTGTTACTTCGTATGTCCTCGGGATCGATTGATGTATAAAGGGTTCCACCTCTTGATCTACCACAGCCTGCTATACCGTTAAGGCACAGGACATTAGGAGGATCAAGCGAGGGAGGGAAAGGAAGGGAACAGCAAGGAGGGAGATCTGTAACGATAAAGCACAAAGATCAATACTTTTAACACTCTCCCTATATCTAGCCTCTATGTTTTATTCATGTCCCTCCTCCCTACCTGTAAAACAAAAGAACAAGGACCCTTTTACTCTACTCCGGATGTGGTGTTGCTGTACCCTAGCGATGCATGGAACATTGACGTAACTGCAAAGGGAGAGACAGTGGATCATATATTGTTACCACTGAGCAAGTTAGAGATAGCATAGGAATAACATTAGATCATAGCATTATGTACCTTTCGTCGTTCTTTTTTCCCGCAGTAATGAACCCCTAGTATATGGCATCCAAAGGGTGGTAAACACAATCCCCAATCCCCACATCAGACAGTTATTGTCTGTAAATACTCGTAAGAGTTCCAAAATATGTGTGTTTATATCAAATAATAGTACCTGTGATCTTCCACGTTCTGGGGTAGTAATCGATACCTGAGGATAAGGATCAGTAGTCAAGTTTCAAGCACAGCGGTACTAACCGAACCGTCCTCTGCATGTACTCAGGACTCTGATTACTCCAACAGAGGACCCAGTGCTAAATGACAGCCGACAATGCCGCCCGGAAACTAAAGATTCGATCCTGTCAAAACGTCCTCCGCACGAGCGCAGACTGCTGCTCAGCCAATGGAGGACACAAGAGAAGTAGGAAACAAACAACAGCCAGCTTCAACTGACTCTAGTAACGTCCTCCGCACAAGCGCAGAATTGCAGCTCTGCCAACGGAGGACACAAGGTAAGTATGGAACGAAATAGCCAGCCGTAACTGACTCCAGTAACGTCCTCCGCACGAGCGCACACTTGCAGCTCAGCCAACGGAGGATACAAGAGACTTGATATCAGGAATTCCAAAACCGCCGCGAGTCATGCGGCAACCGTCATAGCAGGTCAGATCAGGGATCGAATAATCGTGTTTTACCTCAGCCGAGGTAACACGAAGCTGCGTCCAGAACTAAGGAATCAGCAGGAAGAATATCCGACGTTCTTCCTGGTTGCTCATGTGATTATATGGGCGGTCTGGATTGGTACATTAAGGCGCTAAGGATTCTGGGTGTTGTAGTCCCTGACCCAACACAAGCTTATCACCTTCCTGGGCAGTCTAGAATGCTGTGTGTTGCGCTCACAGTTGAACCATGACACACGCATTCTAGCACTCCTCTGACAGTACTGCAATTGAGGCGCCCTGCCAATGAGGCACCACCAGCATGCTCAAATTGTCTAACATATATGATCATGCATCGGCGTCTTCAAATTTAAAATGCTATGTTTCACTCCACACATAAAAATACAATGTTTTTTCCTCCAAACACAGAATCTTACTCAAAGACTTCTGTTTTAGCACAAGTGCAACACCATCCAACATGGGTTCCACGACCACAGACCTTCCTTCATGAACCCCATCACAAAACATGGTGAGCTCATCAGAAGGAACTTTGTCATGATACCCTATTTTAACATCGATGACACTAGACGCTTTATTACCAGCAATAGATGCATTAATTTCACACCTACTGCTGCCAGAAAGTTCGAATTTGACACTCATCAGTAAAATATATCCTATATGTTCTAGTGCCCCACCGCACCCTTCATTATCCTCACTGCTTTTCAGTGTCTGCACGAGACCACTGGAACACCTTATTGTACAGTAAGTACACACAAGTGGAGAAGTGTGTCTCAAATGGTTAGAGCGGCAGACCCTGATGCAGAGGTCTGGTCTGGGACCAGGGTTCAATACCCGCCTCGGCGGGTCTTGGGCTCAATTTCCTCGGACCCGATAATTCTCGCCCCGGTGCCTATTCTAATCATGGGTCCCACTCTGCAACTCTGGGCAATAGCTTGCTTAATCTCCACAACGGCCCCAACAGCGCTGGGATGCCTGGCTTCACCTTGGGGTGCCCAGGAGTGGACATTTCACAGGGAAAAGAAAGGAAGGGTTCCTAAGCGGTATACGGACAGCGCCGGGACACTTCCGTTGGAGGTAGCTGTGCGCTTTACAAATGCTGGCATTTAAGTAGTACAATTCAAATGTATAAGGACTAAACTACAAATCAGAAAACACAAATGATCAGAGCAAGATCAAGGGGTGTCTCAGAAACAACTTGTGGATAAGTGAGAGCTGCTTAGGCATCAACAGGTCCTATGTCACTGATCAGAGCAGCTTCAGCATAACCCTAGCCTTTGATGGCCTTAGGAGCTTGGACACACTGCAGTTTCCATTCTGGAACAATGGATCATAGACACCCGATTTGACACATCTTTTTTTGCTACATTTCAATGATCATATAAATCAATAAACTGCAACTTGTGATGCTTATAAAGGTTCTCTTTTACTGCAAGAAAAGCAAGATAGGCAGTTAAAAAGAATTTCCATTCTATCCAAACTAGACTACTGCAGTGTAGGCTATGCCAGAGCTCAAAAACAATTAGACACAGAAACTCTAGAGAATCGAGAAGCAGGACAATCAGATTTGCCTCAATTGGATTAAATCTGCTCACATCACATAGACTTCTAAAGAGCACCACTGGCTCCCAGTAGAACAAAAAAATTAAGTAAAAACATATATCTGTACTTTACTTCAACCATACTATCCCATTAGTAAGCTCAGATCTTATCGTACCCCTAATGCCTCAAAATTAAGGAAGATGGAAGGAAAACTATTTGAGTGCAAAGATCCAACTGCTAGCCTATTCAAGGAAGCCTTGCTTTAGCTGTCTAGAAGCTCTGTAATGACCTTCGTCCGCACATGGTTAATAGAGGATAGAGCCACAAAACATGGAACATTAATACGCCACTGAATGTTTAAGTCTCCCAGTGTTGCCAAGTGGCTTGCCTGTGCTGCACAAAAACACATAGATGGCACAAGACTAGCCACCATGGCAATGATGCGTAACACTCCTTTTAGCAAACCTGGCAGTTAAATTTGACTACAGCTGAAGTGTTAATTTATTCTGGCATCAGAGTGCTGATTAAGAATGTTAAACATTAAGGAAAAGGTGTATATAAATGGTAGGAGCACAACAAAATTGTATCTTGCAGGTTTTACGTGTCACACAGTGGAAATAAAAAAAATGTGCAGGTTAGCTATAAAGCTCACACAGTTCAAAACAATTGTCATTGGCTCTTCACTCCGAGTCAAGGTGCATTGCTAAGAATGTGCTGAAAATGTCCCTTCAAAACTGGTGCAAATTAATAGGAAACAACTGCAAATCTCGGCACTAGGCCCATCTAGTCGTGTTGTTCCCGAGCACGCCCAAAAGTATATGTATGCTGCTGGGTCGCCAGCCTTGTCTTGTTGTTTTGCTCTGCATTGGCCTCGCCGGTTATGAACTGGACTTTACTCCAGCAATCCCCGATGGAAAGAGGTGTTTCTTTCTTCACACGTTATGTTGCAAACTTAAGTGACAGCGATGAGAACAACAAATGAAGCCATTTGACCGCTGAAACACCCTGGACATAAATGGACCAGAGCAAACATGACCGGGGCCTATATTCGGTGAGTATTTCATAGTGAAGTGAATATCAATATGTGGACCCCGAGACAGAGTGATAAAAGACATCACAAATGGGAAAAGGCACATATAAAACACACTAACAACAAAAAAACACATACACAAATACCTCATTGGTGGCACTTCCAAACAGAAACTAAAGCACATGAAAATCGAATTGCAAACGATCTGTCAATAGACAAATGTACATTAAGTTGCAATGAAAAAATGGGGTTAGCTTCAGGGCTGGCATGCTGTAAGAACAGAACAAACAAAGTCCAACCATTGTGCTGGAAACAAACAATTCAGAGTCCCACGTGAAATGAACATTAAGCAAAAGAGCGACGCAATGTTTCCAACCATGTAAATGTAAATGTAAATGTACAGGAATTTATATAGCGCAAATCACCAAGCGGTTTCTAAGCGCTTGCTTAGGGAACCCGTCCTGGTATTCCCCTGTGAGATAACCCCGGCAGGGTATCCACAAGGTGAAAGCCAGGCATCCCGCCGCGAGGGGCCGTTGTGGAGATTAAGCAAGCTATTGCCCAGAGTCGCAGAGTGTGAACCCGTGAATCGAGTAGGCACCGGAGCGAGAATTGTCGACTCCATGGACATTTTAGGACTCAAGACCCCGCCGAGCCGGGAATTGAACCCTGGTCCCGGGCTGACCTCTGCTTCCAGGTCTGCCTCCTCTAACCAGTGAGCCACACTTCTCCACCATGTAAGATACTTTCACGAGCGTGACACATCCATGGTCACCATACATTTGGCACGTTAATTGCTGTATTCTGAGCCTTGACAGTAGGTATTTGTTTATTAATTACGGATTTTAATACAGCACAGGCCGCGTGACATCAAGTTTGGATACCGCAGTGCTGAATAACTAACTGGTGGTCGACTTGTCAGCGAGGCATCTCTTGACGCATGCTGAGACAATGAGATGTCTACATGACTTCCAGGACACCCTTTCATGCGAGCTTGGAATGAACGCATGCAGGAAGGTAGTAAGCAGGGAATCAACAGGAAGAGGGCTACATCAAATGGCCGGAAGCCAGGAGCACAGAACTGAAATAGTACTGTATCTCAATTCCTTTACCTGGAAGTAAGGTTTATGTATACGAGTGCCCCCTAGATCATTGGCACGCTACTCCAGAGCACTTCGAAACACTAAGCTGAAACTGGTTCCACAAAAAAGTTACGCATTGAGAAGTATGGAGATGTGAAGCCAGCAGGGCCTGGCATGTGCACAGCAGGCAGACTTTAGCCAAGTTTGTAGACTTGCTTTATTTCTTTTGTTTTGTAGAGTGAGGCTCTGGGGCACATTGTGTGCTTTTGTGAAAGTATTCATGTTAATCGCAGCTCGTGAAGACGCTGCAATTAACATGAATATTTAAACAAAAGCACACAATGTGCCCCACCCTACAAAACAAAAGAAATAAAGCAAGTGCTCCCTCCTTGACTCCTTGATCTGACAAGCTGCCTCCCCGAAACCAGGAAATGCCAGTTTTTCACGCTGCTCGCCTTTTAAAGGCGGCGACGGGAACGCTCTCGGAGGATGTGTGTGCACGCCACACACATGCCACTGCGCGCTTGAGAGGAGAGAGGTGAGCGCGGGTGCACACGCACATGTTAGAGGGAACAGTGGTGGCAACCTTTATATGTTGAGTGCAATTCATTCCCACTAAAAGTTCTGTAAATTCAGAAGAGCAGGGGCTTTCATGTGCATCATTGGGCCAATAGTTGTAGTCCCTGACGATTAAGACTCGGGAATTATTAACCACTATATCGGCTATCCTATCAGCCACCAGATGGGGAAATGTGGGCATGTGGTGTGGAGGCCTGTAGAATAAAGCACAAATGAATGAAAAGTGATGGGATTCAAATTTTAATAGAAGGCTATCCGCTAGGGGGATGCCTAGGGAGACCAAAGATTATGGCTGCCACCCCTCCTTCAACCTTCCCCGCAGGTCTGTCGGCCTGAAGGATATGGTAATTGTCTGGGAGTGCCGCAAGAATATCAGTGGCCGACTCCACAGTCAGCCATGTTTCGGAGAGAAGGAGGACGTGTTTTAACTGACTCCATTTTGAATGTACAACATAATTTTTGTGCTCTTGCATGCCTTCTTGCAGCTTCAGAGAGGGATCATTTTCCTTTCTTCTCAGCACAGAGGAAAACAGCTTAGCTGGAACAGAACGTTTGGGATGTGCATTTGAAAGCGAGAAAAAGCTGCAAAGTTTTGTTCCCTTAGCATTTACCCCGCTGTACAGGAACATTTTGGGAATTATAGAGAAAATAATCAAATCAGCCGGTTACAATTTGCGGTTGTTGGGTGCAGTCACAAGTATCCTAGTGAGTCAGATTGGCCAGTGAATAAGAAACCTTGGTTTACATTGAGGGATGCTATGCAGATACTTAGGGAAGAAATG
This sequence comes from Lissotriton helveticus, assembly GCF_964261635.1. Classification (NCBI taxonomy): domain Eukaryota; kingdom Metazoa; phylum Chordata; class Amphibia; order Caudata; family Salamandridae; genus Lissotriton; species Lissotriton helveticus. The sequence goes on from NC_136071.1 coordinate 707,585,917, forward strand.
ATGAAAAGGATATTTTTAAACATGATTCTGTGTGGGAAGAACAGCAGAAATGTGTTTATGAGTTTACAAAAGAGGCTTTAAAATATGCTTCAGATGTGTTGCCAATACAGGAAGGGGACATTGAGTTACATGTGACAGTTCAGGGGCAGTATGCCAAATGGACTATGTGGCAAAAACAACAAAAGAAGAGGGTGATCCTGGGATTTTGGACTAAAACATTGCTTGATGCTCGAGAGTTCTATACTCCCTTTGAAAAACAGTTGCTGGTGTGTTACTATGCTCTAACAGACACTGGGCAGAAACAGTTGCTGGTGTGTTATTGTGCTCTGATAGACACTGGGCAGATGACTATCGGGCGTAATGTAATTTTGAGACTTAAAATTCCTCTAATGCAATGGGTGATGAGTTCCCCTAAGTTACACAGAATAGGGCATGCCCAAAAAGGAAGTGGTACATTCAGGCAGAAACTGAAGTGTTGCATGAGCAGGTCGCACATGTCACCGTGGTAGATACAAAGGTGTTACAGGATGTGTCTGAGATGCAGGAGTCCCCTGTGAAGTGAGGTAAGGAGTTGTGGCAAGAGGTCCGGAAAACTTTATTGAAAAAGCACAGTTACTGTGTATCACGTAGATTCCTATTGTCCCATAACTTCGCTAGAATGCTGGTTTAATTCCCTTGCAGACAAAAAAGCAAACATCTCAAAGGCAGACGTGACAACGCAGGATTCTGATTTGGTGGGAATGGCTAGGTAGGCGCACCAAAAATGTGGACACCTGGGAGAGAAAGCCACTAACAGGTGGGCAGAGAATAGAGGATACATATTCCCCTAAATCTAATTAAAACCACCATTAAAACTGATCTGGTGATACCAGCTGGATACAGAATTTCCCAAATGATAATCATTTCAGTGTATGAAGGGATAGTCAGGAAGGGGACTGTCCCAACCCTGCTTACTGTGCGAGGGGATGGATGGGTTGGCTCCACTACCAAGACTCCATTTTGAATGTACAACATCATTTTTGTGCTCTTGCATGACATCATTTAGTGCCTTCTTGCAGCTTCATAGAGGGATGCTTTTCTTTCTTATCAGCCTTGCTGGAACAGAACATGCGGGATGTGCATTTGAAAGCGTGAGAGGGGAATGTCCTCTGTCTTGGAGTCAAAACACAGAGGGTTGGCCAGCTTCCGTCTTGACCTTGAAACAGACGGGTACAACAGCCTTGGTTTTTCAATAGATGAAGAGAGGGGGGAATTTCTAGAAGTCTCTCCCCGTGTTAGTAAAAGATATTAAAGACAGGATGTTTTGGTGCTCATACAGAAACTCACTCGTGGGGTGGACGCACCATCACAGGGACATTTTTGCTGTCCCCTTGAGACTTCTGGATGACTGAAGAGGGCTTCCCAGTCAAGCTGACCAGAATGATGTGTGCTCAAAGGTTATGTATGAACTATAAGTTTCATTGCTCTGTGATGTTTTCAAGTTGTGTATACTGTTAGATGGTCCAGGTGGCCAATGTCATTTTCCCTATGATAGCAGGAGCCCATGCCAGACTGTCTTCTGCTTTGCGCACGTTACTACCAGAATGTATTTTGCTTTGTGCCATACTGTAACTTTCACACAGAACATGCTGTTGTTTTTGTGTTCTGTTCTTTCCTGGGATTTAGTCTGAACACTCCAGACAAAGTTGAACAACAATGCCCCTTGTTATTCGGTTCTGGTCAGGCCCTAGCACCTAGACAATACATGCAGATGCAGCTGTTGTTTGGGAACATGTACTTTGGTCACATAGGTATATACGGGTGGGTATAAGAGGGATCTTTCCAGAGAAGGGAGAATGACAGCACTTGTGATGTAGATCTTACATCTATAGACTGAGGTACGGGTTCTGCTGCTAAAACCCAGAGATCTTTTGATATATAATCATTTTGCTTCTGTAGACGTCGAGGGAGGTTAGACTACACTGTTGTATATAATGGCAGCACCTTTTATGAGTTACGCACTACTTGCTATGCTTACCATATTTGTGTTAGCCATTTTTAGGGCGAGCTGACGTTAGCATTCATGCGAAGCATGAATGCTGTCAGCTCGCCAACTAATGCTATCCGTATTTGGGAGAGTGGACACCAAAGTGTCACGAGCTTTCCCAGTGTCGGATTTCACCTCGGGAGCGCGCCTGATTGCTGCGCATGCGCGGTAAAAAGCCCTGGCTCTCACAGACACAAGCAGCCCCCACCCCTCTGCATGCACGCACACACACACAGGCGCACACACACACACACACACATACACACTGCCGCCCCCCAACCCCACCCCCCCCTGCACCCCCTGCACCCCCTGCATACACACAGACACGCAAGCACGGAGCCCCACTCACCCGGACTTCTACTCGTCCCGGGCTGCTCACTCCGACGTAAACGGGCACAGGGACACAGGCACTCCGCTCCTTGGCTTCCCGGGCGGACGCCGGCTGCACTCAGGGCTCTCCTCTCTATGCACCGGAGCCATGCGCCAGCCACTGCAGCCTGCCTCCTGGGAAGCTCCGGTCGCGTGTCCGGCCCCGCCCCCGTCCCAACAAAGGTTGCCTGGCTTCCTGTTGAAGCCGGGCTGCGGCGGTGAGTTTGCTTGTTCTTTTCTGTGCTCACATTCGCTTCCAGGCATGTCCAGGGACAAGGCGAAATACCTTGGTCGTTTGAAAAAGAAAAAATTATCTTGTACAAACATGTCCCTTGAGCAGCAAGTCAAGGCAAGCACAGTAGCTAAGAGAACGAGAGAAACGAAAGACGCGAAAATGCCGGGCATTTGTGTGGCACAAATTGTTTTACTGCTGGCAGATTTCCCACAGAAATCATGGTTACAGTTACAGTTCTAGCCGTCGGTGCGTTCCTTTCTCCCCTCTGTGCAGAGGGTACCGCATGGCTGCCTGTTTATTTACTCATCCTCGTACCTTCTACCTGCCGGCCGTGGAGGAGGTGAACATCAGGCTGCGCGAGCTCTACCCGGACAGCGAGGAGCTCTTTGATATCGTGCTAATGATGAACAATCACGCCCAGGTCGGGGTGAGACTCATAAACTCCATCAATCACTACGGTAAGTAAAATAAATAGTCTTTTGTGGCTACTCTTAGCTGCCACGGCGATGCGATATATTGCACTTTGCCCCCGTTGGCGCGGCCGTTTTTTTCTCTTTGGATAAACCTTCCTACGGCGGGAATGTTTATTTGCCTGTGTCAGCGCGAGAGCCCACATTTCTTCAGCTTTCAGCAAACTTTTGAAGCCAAGTTCACCCCAGAGCGCGTGGGCTTAACTTGTCAGGGGGGCCTCGCATTCTAATCAAGGCTCCTGAAGGTGTTATTCCCCCCTCCCCCGGCCGCACACAGCAGGATTATGTACAGTGTGCCAGGCCTGTGAGGAGAGATCAAACACCTCGCTTGCCACTCTGACGGTCACGGGGTTGCAGGATTGACTGCACAAACATTTACAGTAGGGAGGGGAAGCTGTCTGGGGTTACCTGAAGGAGGGCCTGGTGGATTCCTGGGTGATGTGCAGACCTGAAGGGGGGGTTGGGGGAGCTGCTGGGTAGTCTTGTATCTGCACACAGAAGACTTCACTCACCCTATGGCTATGTTTAATACACGCTCCTTACCTCGCTGTTTTACTTGCAGCCCACACAAGTGCCTTGTGAAATACCATGTGGAAAGACGCCTAGTTTTTACAATATTTGTAGGAGGTTTTTCATTTTTCGCAAATGGATAACTTTCAATCAAATATAACGTGTCGTCTGTCTCACTGACGATACAATAACAACCCACTGACACCCATTATACCCAAGTAAACATAAAATAATAATTCCTCTTTCACCCTAGAACATTTGTCACAGGGCCCTTTCTTTCACGACTGCGAGGTCTTGTGACATCTAAGAGAGACGCAACGACACATTAAAGCCAGCATTTCCACACGTTCCCCCAACTGCTTCATATGCAAAAGTACTTCCCTGGAATTTCTTATATCTTTACGCTTCTTGAAGCCCCCCGCCTTATGTCAGGAAGGAAAGATGAAAGTAGTCAGAGACTACAGCGAGGTCTCTTCTTGGTACCATAGACTGACCCTCCGCCTTTAGTGACTTTAGACCTTTTGGTTAATTAAGGGTTACTCTTATTATCAGATGCAGGAAATCACACATTTAAACAGTCGAAGTGTTGGTACATGAGTTATGTAAAGGGGGGTTGCAATCGGTTGCATGTTTTGCAAGCTAAACTGAGAATGTGACAAGAGCTTGAGCAATGAACAACGCCCTCTAGCTGTATGCTGTGAATGAAAAATTGAACTACAAAAAAGTGTGTTTGTATGTGTGAGTGTGTGTGTGTGTGTGTGTGTGTGTGTGAGAGAGTGAGAGTGAGAGAGAGAGAGAGAGAGAGAGAGAGAGAGAGGGAGAGTGTGTGTGTTACCAAGTCTTGCGGACTGAACAACACTAAAGAAAATGTCATATATGCTAATTAACTTGCTATTGTTGTTGTCACCTAGTAATCACCATATATATCCCGGGGGTGGATGGGGGGGAAGTATGTAGGGGGGGGGATTATGTAGGGGGCGGGGCAGCCGCTCACATTTCCACACCTCAGTTTAAGTGGCCATCTCACCTACTCGAAAAGAGGCTTTCTGGCGCTGCAAGCAACCAATTTTTGAGATTAGCTGCATCTGTAGTTACACAAAAGATGTTAATATTTCACTTCTGTTCTTGTCTTTTCTACTCTCCACACCTCACCCTTTTTTCTCTCTCACCTTCCTCTCTCCCAACTTCACCCTCCTTTCTCTCCACTACAACTTGCTGCCCCACCCACGTCACCCTTCCACCGACTCAATTACAATAACTTTTATTCAAGTATTAATTATTTAAAAAATTAAAAGCCATTGTTATTTGTAATATCAATACATCTAAGTCACAAAAATACAACACATATTGCATTACAAATGCTATAGGTGTCACATTTGCAAAAGTTATAACTATTGGCATTGTCATACACAATGCCAATAACTCAAACTTTAATGCTGCGAGACCTATTGCATTGTAAATGCTTGTTCTACTTGTTATGGCACGTAAACTGAATACTAGAGCACGATGGTTAAAATAAACATTTTAAACTTTTCTCATGTCTCTGTCAGATCTTATTGTGGACTGGTACGAGAGTGAGAGCGAAACAGTAATTGTATTGTATGCTATTTTCTTTAAAAATAGCATTGTGCAATTTTGTTTTAAATTGTATACTTTTATGATTCTGTTCTTTTTTGGAATCGAAATAAATTTTATTGAATCGAATCGAGAACGAAAATGTGTACCCTGCAACCGTGATACCTGAGCGCGTCTGGAGTGTTGTGTTCTGGGGTGTCTAATTACTTGTTCTTCTGTGAGTGAGTAGGAGGGCAAGTGAGACACTATAGCTCATCGGTCCCTGGGCTCATGGGTACTCACGTGGTAGGATGACTCAGTCCCTACCTACTAAGGTTCCATGATCCCAAGCATAGTTCTGTGACTCTGCAGAATCCCTGCAACAATACATGCTCTTTATATTTGAGTCTTTCATTTGACAGTGGTTATTTTTGGCATTTAACAGTTCTTGTTTCTTGCATTAGACGTCCACTATTATCTGCTTATGTTTTATCCCATTATTATTATCATTTATATGTGTTTTACTATTATTATGTACTTGTTTTTTCTCTGATGCATTTGATTACCTGTGAGTGTTGTATTACTACTTGCTTGTGCACATACATATCTATATACATTTCCATGTTGTTTTACCTGAATCATTTGACATATGGGAAAGTCTTTCTGTTAGGGAGTGTTGCATTAATATAACCCCATGCTTTATTTTGAAACAGGCTTTTGATTTGCCTTATTTTGTGAGTGCCAAGTCTCAATTCCAGGTGTTTCTTTCTGCTTTACCAAGTGTCTCATCTTGTGAGTGCTGAATTTCCTTTATTTGGGAGTGTAAAACAAGACAGGAATGAAGATAAGATCATAACTGATTTGTAAAGCATTTGTAAAAGACGCCATTGGAAAAGGATAAACACAAATTTAAACAAAAAGTATGATGGAATTGGTTCACAGAAATGGCCACGATGGCCCGAGATACCATCATTTAGGGAAGGAGAAGAAAATGATGGTTAGTAAAATACTGAATTTTAAATATCGACCTACATGTATATCTACTAAACAATATAACGATTATGATATGATAAATGTAAGTAGTTAGAATAGTAAATGTATATGTACTATGGGCAGCGCCTAGATATTTCTAACAAAGTGAAATACAAATATTATAAATGTTACAAAGTTTTCAAATAAAATGACTTAATTTTGATATATGCCCTGGACTTTACTGAACTGTATACCATTATCGCTCTGCATATAAAAGCTATTTTCTTGGTCCATTATTTTTTTCTAATTTGCAGCCTCATTCTTGAAATGTGGGAGTGTGTTACTCTCTCCACTTCTGGGCAATTAGTGAGTGAACAGCTAGAGAACCACCACACAAAAGTCCCTATATCGCATTACTCAATTATAGCAGAACCTGCCTTATTCTCCAAACTCTGGTAGACTGCACCCATAGGAAACATCAAACCTCCACTCAAAATGGTTTTACCTTTAAACATTCAGAAACTAAGGGCCTGATTACGATACTGGTCGGACCGACCGTATGTCCGCTGCACTCGTGATCTGGTTCTGACCGTCTGAGGAGGGCAGAGTCTCCAAATAAAAAGGTAGGACAGTCCTATCATTTAATGTGTGGAGATTCTGTACTAGTAAAGATACTTCTCGTAAATCCCTTTGTGAATAGCAAACAATCGTAAACTTACACAAAAGTGTAAGTTTACCTTTGTGAATCAGGCCATTAGTGATTTTATGCATGTAACACGTTTAAGAACATGTCTTTCAGCCTGCTAAAAAACAGGGTTTTTTTAGGAATACATTATCCTTTTGGATGTATATGGGAAAAATACCCCCTTGAGAGTAGCATCCCTTACCTAAAATATATGCACCTGTACAACCCTATATTCAATTACAGTCAACTTGCCAAAGTGTCCTACTTGGCAAATATTTAACAACACATTTTTCATTTCTAGGGCAGAGCTCAGTTGATTGGGGCAAGTGCGTTAGACCTCAGCTACTCAAAAGGTCAAATACTTGATGTCCAAGGTCTATAAAAACAGGAAATTGAGGCAAATACAACAAAAATGTGGAAGTGGTGATAGAGGTGAGGAGTGCTAGCAAGTTCCAGGATTGAAAGTAAACCTATCACAATACAAAATGTCCAGCCTGGCATTATCAACAGAGAAAATAAGAGTGATCCAGGGCATCACTCACAATTAAGTGTCAACATTGATCATAAAGTTTCAACTATCAAGAGGCTTGCAGTGACATGGGAAGGGTTTTGAAATACTGTACACTATGTTTATCTCTATTAGGTAGAATAGCTGCTTTAAATGTAACCATTCGTCCCAGGCTTCTTTCAAGCTATCCTAGTAGAAGATTCATAAAGCAAACACAAGGTAGATTTTGAGGAAATGATCAGTCCTACTTTTTTCCACCACTTTGTGCAAGAGTTAGTGCTGGTTTACTGATTCTGACCACTGGGGCACTGACGTCCAGCTCCCATTATATGTGCTCTGACCCCTGAAGTATATGTGCAATTGGCTATACCTGGTTGGCATATTTAGCTTTCCTATAGATTGGGGTCGGGGGTAATCTTCGCTCTACCAGCAGAGATTGCAGAATTGTGCCACTCCGCTTCGATCACGGAGTTCAGCAAAAACTGCGGCACCCGCTGGCAGAGTGGACTAGCTCAACCCTAATTTAATTTAAATTGCTTGCGATCAGATTAGTGTAACGGCATACTCAAAGATGGCGCTGAAATACTGTCAGTTTTTCATGAGGTCTGTCAGTGGATACATTGTAGTCCTTTCCCTATGTTGTAACTGGTAAATACAACATGTAGGCACCACAACCTTTTAAGGAAAGAGAAACTACAAACTGGCTATTAAAGGAGTGTCCTCTCTATATCAATGCCTACTTACGTTGGTGATAGGAAGCGCAGTGGTGCTGGGGTTCTTATTGCTGAATTGTGCTTGCCTCCCCCGCCCAAAGGAGGAGAAGTCATCAAGGCTGTGGCTCTCCCCGCCAGGATGCTGCCTTTCTCATAGGCCGGGTTTTGTGCATCCTCCGCAGCACCATTTCCCGGCTAAGCTCTGAGTCCCCTCCTTATTCATAGGGCAGGGTGCATGGTATTTAAAAAGTAGGACATGTGTATTTAAGTTTTACATGCCTTGACAGTGCAAAATCTCCAAAGTCATTTTTTTCTGTGGCAAAGCTGACTCGCCTATAGAAAAGCATTTGGTCACATTATTACACTTTATAATGCATAACAACAGTTTTGGAATAGCTAAAACATTGGTTCAAAGACTCAAGTTAATAGTAATTTAAAATCCATGCTGATGGTAAAGTCAGATTTGAAATTACTATTTTGAAAGTGCCACTTTGAAAAAGCTTAGGTTTTTCTGTCTAAAGCCTCTAGAAGCCCTTTCTGAGCTAACCCACAACTGTTAGCTGGCAACCTGCTAGGAGGTATGACTTGATCTCAGGAAAGGGAACAAAAGGGCCTAGAGGCTGGGAGGATGTATGACCTCTTCCTTACAGGATAGTCTTGTGGATGTGGCCACCAACTGAACAAGCTTCAAAAGAGCAGCCCCTGTCACAGGCAAATGTAACTCACAACTAAGCCTAACTCTGCCTGTGTTCAAGAAGCCAGAGTGGCATTAAAGTTAGTGGGGCCAAACCTTGTTATGCAGGGGGAGTACCTTATTCCCCTAGATACACCTCAGGTAGTGCCCATAGCTTGATCCAGGAAATAAGATTTCAACATCCTGGATGTGGGCAGAGAGATGCACTGTGGGATTGTTTAGTTCCAAACTCCCAAGAAGTGATGTAAGAGTGGGTAGGGTTGCTGTGGGAATTTTACTTCTATTGGGCCAGCCTACTCCCCCATCCACAAGCTACTGCCATGCATATAAGTGGCACCCTCGCTACCTTCCTCAGAACACTTGTGGGCCTGTGGAAAACAGAAGGACTGCACCTGCTGAGGCAAAGGAATGGAACTCAGAAGGAGAATTGAACCTGATGTTTTGTCTGTGTAAAGAAACTTCAAAGGCAGGACCTGCACTCACTTAAACAAAGAACAGAAAAATTGCCTCCAAGGGCTAGTTGGCTAGCCTCATGTTAAACTCCAGATGAAAGGTTCCAACTGGATATGCCCTAGAACCTGCTGGGGTCTTCTGGGAGATTGAGTCCTTAGTGGTTCCCAAAAAGGTCCTAGACCATTCGCTGGTGTCAGAGTGTACTCTCTCTCCCTCAAGGCCAAAAAGTGGGCACTTTTTCTGACCTTTTTTCTAAAAGAAGGATAGGTTACCTACCTGTAATCCTAGTTCTCTTCCAGGGGTATACTCATCAAAGTCATAAGCACTGAATAATCCCCACCCATTTGTGGGGACCCCGAAGCATATACACAAAAACATATATATGTTAATGTTTAGCTAAAAAAGTATGGAGTACATTCAAACATACATTTATGCATGTATACAAATATAAACATGCAGGATGCCATAACTCAAATAGGCTAATATGTAAATATTAATTGGGTTTTTCATTAAACTGAAAACAATTGAAACTGAAAGGCTTCGACCACGGCTCTCTTTGGAAATGTACCCATTGCAGAAATGTGTAAAGCTGCCATGTGGCGATCAGTGAACACTTTTACAAGCCATTACTGTTTAGAGTCTGACACGCAGGTGGATGCTCAGTTTGGGCAAGCCTCGTTAAGGAAACTGTTTCGATAGTTTATTCTTAAAGTGTTTTCTTTGATGGATCTATACTGTTATTCGTCCGCTGGAAAGTGGGTATGGGCTTGCTATTTTATTCGGTGCTTATGACTATTAATGAGTATCCCATGGAAGAGAAGGATAAGTTACTTACCCGTAATCCTAGTTCTCTACCAGGGGTATACTCATCAAAGTCATAAGCAACCCTCCCACCTCCCCGGACGAATATTGACAGTATAGTGGCTTTTCGTTCCTTATTTCCTGATTCCTACTTGTCAGTACACCATAAAAAAATACCTGACCTAACTGTCACCTGTTGTGCATGGTGGGAGTAGGGGGCTCCTGGAGGTCCTAAAGGCATGGTTTCCAGGTTCTTGGAATACTTAAAGGCAGTGTTTTTTTTCATCTATGCAGCCTAATTGCCTTTTATTACTTGCCTTTTTCTCTGGAAATAAAGGGCTGAGTTAGAATATTTATGGAGTGCATGATCTCTGTTACAGAAATGATATATGGAATTGTTTTCAGTTTAAGGAAAAACCCAATAATATTGACATATTACTATTAGCCTATTTGAGTTATGGCGGGCTGCATGTTTATATTTGTATACATGCATATATGTATGTTTGGAGGTTCTCCGTACTGTTTTAGCTAAACATATACATATAAATATATTTTTGTATCTGCTCCGGGGTCCCTGAACATAGACGGAGATTATTCAGTGCTTATGACAATTGATTAGTATCCCCTGGAAGAGAACCAGAGTCAAGGATGCAACTGTTGCTGAACTGCAGCTAGTTTGTTGCATCGCCGGTCATATTCAACTTGCTGGTTTGCCCTACTACAAGCAGCTCTACCTTTGGAAAAGTTTCTATGTCCCAAAGTGGAGGATTTCACATGGACCTATACCAAGCAACAACCCACAATCATCAAGTCCTCTGTCAGATCCAGCCAGCAGCCTGCCCCGCCGATGAGAAAATTCCTCTAGAAAAAAGACTAAGTCAGAAGGTAAACTTTTTACTGGAATGAGCTTGGTCCTGTGGCCGAACGGCGCTCCTTCGCGGTCGGCCTTAGCTTTTTACTTTCACCCGGTATAGCGCAACTAAAAACTCAAGGCTGCATCTTTGCTTTTTTTTGGGCTATAAAGTTCTAAAAATCTAAAAATCATATCTCCAGTTCCCTTTTTTTAAATGTTTTGTTGTTTTTGTCTATTTGGTCATTAAAAGTTATACTATCTTATAAATTGCAGTGGGATTTGTATTGTTTTGTGTTTGTAACTTATTAATTGTTTTGGTACTAATAAATGCTTTACAATTGTTTTCTTTTGAGGTAAGCCTGACTGCTCTGTGCCACCTACCCAGGACTGAGGTAAGGTTTCAATTAAAGAAAACAAGCTGGGCATGATAGAGAATAGAGACATTATTCCTTGGTGAGATTTCACAACCACCCCAACTAATAATCCACTTTCTCACATAGATTCCACAAATTCTGTCTCAACTCATTTGAGGGTGTTAACTGCCATAAAGAAGGTACTGATGGGAGTTAGCTTGTCCAAACATCCGTAAATAGTTCCAAACAGCTCAGCTAAGATGTGCATATTGGTGTATGCACCCACAAAGCGTAAGATACTGGGGACACATTGAGCAAGCAGTGGCTAGTAGATCTGTGTGACTGTACATTAAAGCTGATGCAACAAGATTAATTATATTTGGGTATAATGTAATAGTCAAATTAGTTTACTCTCTGATTCTTTTCTCTTTGCATCAAACCACTTAAAACCAAAGGGACCTCCAGCGCTGGATACGAAGTTGTTTAGTTGAGTGGGTTATTGTACAGTGATTAGGGATCTTTTTGACCAGGGACACATACAATCTTTCTAGAAAAGTAAAATAAGTTTGAACATAGTTAATAGGATAGAATGATGCTGATTTGGGATAATGATAAAGTGATAGAAGGCCTTGTAATGTAAAACACATTCCAAATGTTTCTTTAACTTAAAAGTATCTCAACAGAAATGTTGTATTAGTGTTGGATAGTAAGTGGGTCATGTGGTCCCATGCTTCCTATGGTGGAAATGCCCAAAGAAAGCATTAGAATCACAATCACTATTGTAATGAGCCTTAGCCTATCAACTAATCTATTTCACAAATTGTTTGTGGAGGGTTACAGTTTCCAACCATATGACCATTGAAACTGAGAAGGAAAACACTCTGTAATGGCTTATTAAAATAGCTTATATGATAGCTGGTGGTATGATGCAAAATCATTGCAGGTTCTTCAATTTGTATAGAAGGGAAGGAAATACTAATGAATGTGTCTGCCATTCAGTATGAATGCAGCCCTTTGTCATTTTTCAAAGTTGCTCAAACCGTTGGTAGGTGGTCTTAAAACATGAGTTTTCATTTGATTATTTACTTGGACAGCATTTTATTTATGTCTAAATGAAAGGTAGTTTTGGTCAAAATTCAGTTGTCTGCTGAGGTCAAAGAGGATTAATTATTCGAACGCTTATAAACATGACAGACAGGCTGGCATTTTCCAGAGCAGAAAAGTCTGCTTAATACCATTTTAATGGAGTTATCGTTACATTTGCAATCACACATCTGGTGTGTATTGGGTGCTGTATAAGGACCACCATAACGTAGGATGAAATTGGTCCAGAAAGAGCTGCACCGATCTCTCTTGGTCTTCAGCTTGGTATTCAAGATATCCAGAAATTAATCTGAAGTAGGGTAGGGTGTGAACATGTTTGCGAGTCCCGAGCCAGGGTCAGGGAGGAGCACGACAGTGTCAGCTCAAGTTTCAGCAGCTCCTAATCTACTATGTCATATGATTCAGACAGGTCCACCATGGAATCCACCTTTTCTGAGAGGGCAGTAGTTGTCCTGAAGAGATGAATTGATAGTGCCAACTGTGATCCTGAAAAGGCCACAGCCTGGCACTGCAAAATGGAATTTGGTTCAGTCATTTTCCCACCACGATCTGGAGCAAGGAAGGGAATGTCAGGCACTCCTGGGTCTTATGCTGCTTCTGTATCAGAGAGACAGTCCAATGCTACTTTGCCGTGTGCTCAACCTGAATGCCACACGTAGCAGGAGCTGGTGCTTCTCAGTGCGTGTCTATATCTGTACTTTTTCTTGTGTCTAATCCTCAGAAGGGGAGAAATATCACACCTGAGACCCAGAGCAGACAGGACTCTTTCACACAACCCTTGTGACAAGGCTGTTCACTTCCCAACCCTGTTGCCTTCTCCCTCTTAACAGTGATCTGCACCAAGTGAGAGCTAGGTTCTACAACAGGTAAGAATAAAAAGTCAGGACCTGGACTGAATTTACTAGACTGGGACTATAACAGAGAGCATCCAAAGAAGGAGCTAGGTTCTACTCCCTCCTGCAACCCTTCAGATTAACTAGAGTGGACAGAAACTTGGTTCTCCGACTTGAATCCGGGGATGGAGGCATGCTCCATCTCTTGGTCTAACTGCTTAGCATCCATAGACGAAGCTACAGTTGGTGCAGCAGGTGCAGTGGCACCAGACCCACAGCCCTGAGTGGCCCATCGAACCCTGTAGATTACTGCATTTTACTACCCCAACAGAAGGGGACCATTTTCCTTGCTTGCATCAGGGTCCATGGCATCCTTATTATGCTACTGTCAGTAGCACAGGCCCAGAAAAACAGACTGGCTGAATCCCATTGTACCATGTGGGGTAGAACATCCATGGTCAGACAGTGACTTGAATAAATCCAGTGGTGCAAGATAGTATCCAAAGCAAGGAGGCATTGGTCCCCAGAAGAGGAGGTTTTGGTCCCCTTAGTGCCCCTAGTACCTGTGTAGTGCTACTTCCCTTACATTTTAGCCATTTAGGGTGCTCACCCTGCAGGAAAGGACATCCCCAAGGCTGCTACCTCATTGACAGAAGGGGTCCTTGTCAATGTATCCTCTCTCTTTCTTGCGTCTAATCGGCTCTAGATTTCTAAATAATGAAATTGATCTTGTCCTGCAGGATAGGGTCACCCTTCTTCAGAATGCACCACAGATGGTTCAGAAGAAACCTTGTACCAGTGGAAACAAAGAGAAGACATGCACTAGATGACTCAACTTGAAACAGAAGATGACAAGCTTTTGCATGCAAACAACTGCAAATGGCGCAGCATGCATGCATAAAAATTGAAGCGTTATGGCCTAAGATACCAAAGTTGAAGAAAGAGGTGAAAAGTGTAAAAACAACCAACACAAATGAGCTTGAAGCAGCATAATTAAAGGCTTCACCCCATTACTAACCAAATATCAATCAAAATGCTAATATGTTCGAAAGTCTGGCAGCATAATGGTATCATTTGACTGCACTCATATAATTTAAGTATAATAAATGTATTAACTATAACCTAACTGAAACCATAATGGAGTTTTCCAACCCTTAGCGTGACCGTGGCTAGGATTTAAGCCTGACCAGACTTTTTTTAAGCTTTCTCAAATTCAGAATGAAATGTTCTTCTTCCCATGTTTTCTTTCAATTTTAGGTGTTCTATCTACTTCGTTAGATAGAATAGCCTTTTGTTCATTCGAAGACCTGAAAAATTGGAAAGTAATAATTGGAACTTGGCTGTGGGCATGCAAAGCATGGGGATGGGAAAGAACCTCTTGCACAAGGGGGACTGGTCTATTGAGGATGAGCAGCTGGGTGCTCCTTTATACAGTGTTGGGAACGTGAGAAGTTTACCTGCTCCCAGGAGACAGTGTATCCTGATTGGTTTATTCAGAAGGTGGTTTTGGATCTTAGTCTTTAGAAGCTTCTATTTTATATTGTTGTGTGATTCGTGGTATAATTTAAGAGATCCTGACCTGACTTCGCTGAAGGAAGACCTTTTCCGAAATCTTCTGATTTTCTCTACTTGTGGTGTTGACCTTCATGCCAATCAGACAACGCTAAATATAAGTCACCACTCTGCCATGCACTTTGTTGTGACAAATATTTTATTTGGAGAACTTGTAAGTATTCTTATGAATGCTGTGATTTCCCATGCTATAAGTGATGTAGTATGCAAAGAATGTGGAGTGGTGTGGCTCACTGGTTAGAGGCGGCAGACCCGGAAGTAGAGGACGGCCCGGGACCAGGGTTCAATTCCCGACGCGGCAGGGTCGTGGACCAGGGTCAGTGGACTCGATAATTCTCGCCTCGGTGCCTACTCCAACCAGGGATCACACTCGGCAACTCTGGGCATTAGCTTGCCTCATCTCCACAACGGCCCCCCACAAACGCCGGGGATGCCTGGTTTCACCTTGGAGATACCCAGTAGGGACCATCTCACAGGGAAAGCCAGGACGGGTTCCCCAGCGGTCTATAGCGCAGAGATACTCCTTCGGGAGTCGATTCTAGCGCTTTAGAAACCCACAATTAATTAATTAATTAATTAATTAAAGGTGCAAACAGTGCATGGAAAATGCATGAGTTTCTTGTTAATGTAGTGCGGCGAGTGAGGTGAGAAGACTGTGTACGGAGGTGTGCAACTTATAGTAATTTGAAGGTGGTGTGTAAATTATAAATTGAAGTTATAATTATAACTCTTATAACTTTACAGTTTTTAATGCTTGTGCATTTTAAGTCGGGCTTGTAAAGAAAAAAGACATAAGGCATTTCTGTTAGAAATGAGGGTCTCTAGTTGTCAATGGTTGCACCTTTGTCCAAATAGCGACCATTCCTTCTAATTAGGATAAGGGGGATACACTACTGAAATGACCCCTGCCCCCCCCCCCCTTGGTAGCTTGGCATGAGTAGTCAGGCTTATCTCAGAGGCAGTGTGTAAAGCATTTGCACATATCCAACAGTAATAAAGTGAAAATACTACAACAGTTTAGAAAAACAGTAACCAATATTTATCTGTGCAAACAAGACCAAAACAATAAGGTCCAACATACAGCAATCAAAAATAGGTACTTTGAAACAACTTTAAAAGGCAGTTCCTCGAAGCCGGTAACTTCGTCCAGAGCTAAAGCGATGCTGAAAATGACAGAATCCAACAGTTTCAGCCAACCGCGGGGGTGTGGACCAGCGTTAGTGTCAGCAGACTCGAAAACAGTACCTTTGGTTCTGGTCGACCACGTTGGTGCAGGCTATTAGTGGCAACCGCCGTGGTTGCAGTGTGAAGCGTAGCGGTGCGGTGTGCAATGCCTTCAAGTCGCGTTGCAGACAACGGCTTGGTGACATCATCCAGCAATGAGGGTGAGGCCAGGGGTTCAAAGTGGAGTATGGCGGTGCTGACAGGTCACGGTGCAAGATGCTCCGTCCATCACCACCGCCTTTTGTACCGCTTTGTCGCCATAAGTTGGCATGGTATGCTCAGACGTTGAGTCCCTTGCTCACTTTGCAACTGGATTCAAGCAAGCCTGGCTGAAGATGGCTGGAATGCCAGAAACTGGTCCTAGGAAGCTTGATTCCGGTCCAGGGAAGGCATGGCTTGGCAGTTCGGGCTGGACTGTTCCCATGAGGCACAGGGTCAGACTGATTTACATATGGCCATGTCTGAACTGGGGTGGCAGAGTGGGCTAAAGAACGGTGATGGATTCAACCCAGATCTCTTGGCTGGGTGTGAGTGTTTGATTGGTTCAGATGCTCCGTCCATCACCACCCCCTTTTGTACCGCTTTGTCGCCATAAGTTGACAGGGTATGCTCAGACGTCGAGTACCTTGCTCACTTTGCCACTTGATTCAAGCAAGCCTGGCTGAAGACGGCAGGAATGCCAGAAACCGGTCCTAGGAAGCTTGATTCCGATCCAGGGAAGGCATGGCTTGGCAGTTCGGGCTGGACTGTTCCCATGAGGCACAGGGTCAGACTGATTTGCATATGGGCATGTCTGGACTGGGGTGGCAGAGTGGGCTAAAGAACGGTGATGGATTCAACCCAGATCTCTTGGCTGGGTGTGAGTGTTTGATTGGTTCAGATGCTCCGTCTATCACCACCCCCTTTTGTACCGCTTTGTCGCCATAAGTTGGCACGGTATGCTCAGATGTTGAGTCCCTTGCTCACTTTGCCACTGGATTCAAGCAAGCCTGGGTGAAGATGGCTGGAATGCCAGAAACCGGTCCTAGGAAGCTTGATTACGGTCCAGGGAAGGCATGGCTTGGCAGTTCGGGCTGGACTGTTCCCATGAGGCACAGGGTCAGACTGATTTGCAAATGGCCTTGTCTGAACTGGGGTGGCAGAGTGGGCTAAAGAACGGTGATGGATTCAACCCAGATCTCTTGGCTGGGTGTGAGTGTTTGATTGGTTCAGATGCTCCGTCCATCACCACCCCCTTTTGTACCACAGGCCCACTAGCAGCATTTTGATTTTCAGTCCCTGGCACTCTCAGTGCACTTTACTAGGACATAGCAGTAAATCAAATATGCCAATCATGGAAACGCCAATCCATAATCCAATTTACAATAGACACACTTACACTTTAACACTGAACAGCAGTGAGAAAGTGCACAGAGACACTAAACCAGCAAAAACAGAGTCCAAACCAGGAGGTCAGAAAGCAAAAAGACAGGGGAAACACGTTACAAGATGCCATAACAATTTCTAACTATAAATTACCCTTAACCTTTGTCTTTTTCATTCTATGTTAATGGTTTTTATTTTTTCATAAAAATGCGTTTCAAATTGCAGTGTGGAGTTTCATTGATTGGAGTGTCATAAAGTGGAGTGTAGTACAACACAGTGAAGGAGAATGTCGTAGAGTGGAGTCGTGTACAGTGGTATAGAGTAGAGTCGAGCAGACTGGAGGGATGTAGCGTAAGGTGGTGTAAATTGTTATACAGTGGCGTGGCGTGGTATGTCATTCGCGGAATGGAGTATCGTAGAGGGGAGCGGCGTGTTGTACAGTATAGTGGCATATCGAATAGTAGAGCTGAGTGTTGGACAGTGGAGTGTCGTCAACTGGAGTGTCATGAAATGCAGCATGGTGGAGTGGATTGTCATCAAGTAGAGTGTTGTAGAGTGCAATGCAGTGTAGCTGAATGTTGTAGAGTGTAGCTGCCCAGAGTGGAGTTCAGTGGAGTAGTGTCATATAGTTCAGTGTTTGAGTGTAGTGTCATGCAGTAGAGTGGCAGAGAGTCTCATACAGTGTTCTGTTGTACACTGGAATATCATTATTTGTGAGAGCACAGTGCAGGATAGGGTGGTGAGTTACACTGTTGTCTGCTTAGTGGGCCGAAAAGAGTGTGTTACGCATAATAATTTGAAGGTGGTGGAGAAATTATATATTTGTAAGTTATAACTATAACTTTAGACTTTTTAAAGTTTGTATAGGTTGAACTTGGTTTGTGTTGGGAAAATTAGCTTTCCTAATTATATCTATGCTTTAACCTTTGTTTTTTTCATTTAATTTCATTGTTTTTTTAACAAAAATGAATAAAAATATTCTTCAAATTGTAGAGTCCAGTGTGGCAAGTGGAAAATTGTTATGTGAAGTGTCGTACAGTACAGTGGAGGAAAGTGTTGTAAAGTCTATTGTCATAGGCTGGAATATAGTAGATTGTAATCAAGTGGAATAGAGTACATTGTAGTAGCATATCATACAGTCTATTTAAGTGTCATGTAGTATAGTGGCATGGTATCTTATATAGTGGATTCAAATATAGCAGACTGGAGCAGCGAATTGTACAGTGGAATGGCATGTCGAACAATAGAGTAGGGTATCGTAGACTGTCATAGAGTGGAGTAGTTTTTAAGTAGTAGAGTAGAGTGTCATAGAGTGGAGTATCATCAAGTGGAGTGTTGTAGAGTAACATGGAGGTGAGTGTCGTAGAGTGGGGTGCCGTTTTATATTGTGGAGTGGCATATCGTAGAAAGAAGTTGAGTGGGTTGTCGTCTAGTGTCATACAGTGTAGTACAGTGGCATAGAGTGTATGGGCATGCACAGAGTGACATAGATTGTAGTACAGTGTTGTAGAGTGTCAGCCAGAGGAGTGACGCAGAGTGGGGTATAGTACAGGGGTGTAGAGTGGGCTAAAATATGGTAGAGTGGAGTGGAGGACACTACAGGGGGTCGGTGTAGATTGGGGTAAAGTGTCATAGTGTGAAGTGGCATGTCATGGACTATAGTGGCATGGATGCGGTAGAGTGGAGTGGTAGAGCAATTGAGTAAAGTGTCAGAAATTGGAGCACCGTATTGTAAAGTAGAGTGTAGTGTGGTCTCCTACAGTATTAGAAAGTGATGTAGACTACAGTAGAGTATAGTGGCACACAGTCTACTTGATTTTTTTTGTACAGTGGAGTGGTGTAAGGTACATTACAGTGTTGTAGAGCGTGGTACAGTGGATTGGCATACAGTGACAGAGTACAATGGCACTGAGTGGCGTAGACTGTAGCGGTGCACAGTGGAGTACAGTGGAGTGGAGTGGAGTGGAGTGGCATACAAAGAACTGCATACAGTGTTGTACAGCAACTGCCTCACAGAGCCCCTCCTACAGCATTGCTGATCGGAACCTGGAATGCCTGTCCCAACATTCCAAGCATCAGCACACGTCTTGTCACTACCCTCTTCCTTCATACACAACAAAAGAGAAAAACAAACAAAGAACTAACCAAAAGAATACAGCAATAGTATAAATAAATAACTAAATAACAACAGGCAATCAGATAACACATGTTGTATGCTTAAACTTCTCCACAGCAATAACATGACAAAATATGAACATCGGGTAACATGTTAATTCATAGCATAATCCTTACATTTTATCAGGTTCAATCTAACTCTACAAAATATGTTTTTATTAGAACTCTGATCAACGTGCTCAGTGTCAAGTTGCACACCCATTCTACTTCAGGCATATACGAATTTGGACTCAGGCCCCACTGAGACAAAGCATTTATTCCACGTTTTACCATTCTCCAAAACAACCACATGGTCTCTTACATCCTTCACATGCACAGATGCAGAAAAGCATGGCATGCCATTTTGCACACAAAACCAGGTCTCCGGATTCTCACCCAATCACCAACCTGAACAATCAAGGTTCTTTGTTGCTTCTTTACAGTACTATACTTTCCCTTCACAGCAGTCCTCACTTACACCACCTCAGCCATGTTTGCGCATCAATGGTTTTTCTGGACATCCACTCCTTGTTCAATTTGGATTCTGCAACCCTTCCACTCAGTATTGTAAAGGGAGATATACCCTTGCTAATGTGAGGTGTTGTTCTCACGGCCCACATCACGTTTCAATCACATCACTCCAATGCAACCCATTAATGAGGGCAAGCTGTTACTGATCCTTGATAACATGGTTCACTGTCTCAACCAAACCATTACTGCGAGGATGATACAAGGAAGTCAGAAAACGCATGACTTTTCCCCAAAAATCTCCATTTCCTTAGATGCTAACGGAGTATTGTTATCGGTTACAATCTTCTCCGGAAATCACTCTCTCAAGAATACATCTCTGAGAAACCTGATGACAGGTTCAGAATTTACATTGTCCACAAATTTCTCTTCAGGCCACTTGGTCATGCTACCAATTACTCCAAAAGGTCCAGATACATCAAATGCTAATTTGGACACCGGCGTGTTTTTAACTATGACCGGTGAGACAGGAGATGGACAAGTCACATGAGGCTTATCACTAAGGACACACATGCAACATTCACAAACATAACATTCAATAGCATTGTCTACTCCTGGCCACCAAAAATCTCCTCACCCTATGTTTCATGGCCTGAATATCAATATAACTCTCATGAGCTAAATCCAGAACTTTTCCCCCAGAGAGGAACAATCAACAAACCACCCTTATGCGTAATCCCCCCAACAGAAGATATTTTCTCTGCAACCCTCCTGTAGGGAACCAATGCTGGAGGAATCACTTTGTTACAGGGCCAACCCTTCTCAACAAAACCAGCCACATCTTAAAGCTCCTTATCGTCAGATATGGCTTGCAACCATTCCTGTTGCAATAATGCTCCTTTCATTGTCTCAACAATCGAACTAACCGCACATACTATCTCAAGATCATCCTTTGCTTCACATGAACTGTCACTCTCCTTTGACACACACTTTGTCTGCTCAACTAATAGACTAACTGTGAATAGGCAGATAAGCGTATACAATTGTTATAGAGAAGTTTCTTTTGATTGTTATTCTCAAAAGGTCCTTCTTATAACATTGCTATCTATTTTGTACTCTTTTTTAATTCAATTTTGAGTATTAAATACGAACTTTTTTCATATACACCCTTTATCTCTCTTTTTCATTTGGAACACTTATGGTGACTTATCTATATTGACTGAATATTTTTGGTTGCTGTTCTGCACTATCGGCCCATGTGTGTAAGGCCGCCAAGTACTTGAAATTCTGTCTTTATTGTATAGCAACAAAATCCCTTGAAGGTATCTATACCCTACCACTCTCCTCCAGCGGCAATCTAGATAAGCAATCGGCCACATAGTTCTTAACCCCTGCCATAAACTTTCATTTGTAGTGAAATTCTAGCAACCTGTATTTCCACTTCGCAATGCGTTGGGTGGTTCATCACCACAAACCTAAAGCCTCCTTTTCTATTGTAGAGTAGGTGAACTCTGCTCCTCTCAAAGTTCTGGAAGTGAAAGCTCTGGTATCCTCCCGTCCATCCTTTCTTTTCTGCAAAAGAGCTGCAGCAAGGCCAACATTACTCGCAACCATGGGAACTATGCACATGTCGTTGATGTTAACAGGTTTAAGTGGTTGAGCCTGCACAATCTCACATTTGATTAACCCACATTTTACCTCACACTCTTCATCCCACACAAACCTCACATTTTTCTAAAGAATGTTGCGTAGACTCGCAGTTTTTACAGAGAAATTGCTCACAAATTTGGCGTAGTACTCTATCAAACCTAAACATGAACAATGCTGGTCTTTGTCTTTGGGTTTGGGTGCAGTTTAGATGGCCTCTAGAATCTTCACTTTACCTCAGCTCGACACATAGTGACCCAAATAGTCCACCCTCTCCTGAAAGAACTTGCACTTATCTTTCTTTAATGTTAAACCACTAGCCTTAATGATTACCAGCACACATCTAACTTTATTGTCATGTTCTGCCTCTGTCTGGAATCCCTGCTCAATTCAACTTGGTGGTAAGCAGAAGACACATCCAAAGAAGTTAAGAAACAAGCACCACTCAGAGTTGCCAACATTTCACCTAAGTTAGGCAGGGGCTGGTGATCCACCCAAATATTAAAGTTGAGATCCCCCAAATCCACACAAATCCTTAATAAGGACATGTCTGTTTTGCACGCCAGGACTATTGGTGCCAACCATTCCGATCCCTCGATGGGCTCTAAGACCCCTGTAGAATACAACTTTTCCAATTCGGATTTCAATTCACTACACAAACTCAGTGGTACCTTGCACACCTTGTGAGCCACAGCCACATTCTTCTTAAGAACTATGCGATACGGAAATCCTCTCAAATTTTCATTAAAGATCTCAGGGTAATCCCGGACCCACTGCTCAGCCTGCATGTGACAAACTAAACCCGCATTGGAGAGGCTAGTCATTAGTAGTGCCACATGCACCCCAGACACTTAGGCCCTAATTACGTGGGTCGGCGGTTCGGAGCATCTTATAGTAATGCAACTGCACATGGTTCGGTTGCAAACTCCCATTTCTCTAAGGGAGCTTGGGCTGCAGGCAGTTTCCGCCCACAACACAAAGTCCCATAGAGAAATGGGAGTTTCTGTAAATCCCTGCACATGTGGCAGGCACCTAACTGTACCTTCCACACAGTGCAGGTATTTATAGGGGTGCCCCCCAGTCCACAACCGGAAGCTGCTGAGGCATGTGGGCACTGCTAGGGGCCCCCTAGGTCGCTTTCCGACAGGTTTTCACTTTTGGAAAGCTCGGCATGGAAAGCCTGTGGGAAACCCACATCATAATCCCTACCGCGGAAACGCTGTATGTAAGGGATTATGTGGCGGTTTCCGACTGGCCGATGGCCTTCTTGAGCCCGTCAGAAGCCACCCGGAATGACTGGCTGGTTTAACCTCCAAACACCTACATTGTAAATAGGCGGTCAGACTTTAAACTATAGATGTCGGTCGGAGGCTTTCCGACTGATACCCTAATGAACCCCTTTGTGTCTAGACAAGACCATATCGTGATGATTGGGATCTAAGGCAATTCCCAGTCTCCTTTTTCCTGCCAGCCCAACAAATTCTCCCCTCTTTGACAATATAAACAGAACCCACAGCAGAGCTTCTCTCAAATTCCAGGTTGGCATCAGATTTGCGCATGACGTCTACTCTTTTGCCCCCATAGGCAAAAACTATAATGCACTATTGTTGCACTTGTGTGTCCACTAAGCATCCAAACTCCTCTACATTAATTAGTGTGAAAGGAGAACCAGAGTCTGCCATGAAAGTAATGTCCCTGTTATTCACTACACTTACACTAGATGGAGATTTCCTTTTACGTGTGCAGAGCATGGGTGATATTTCCGCAACACGACTACGTGCATTTCCACAGGAAGATACATTAACACCACATTATTATGCTCATCAGAATCTTCAAAATCCTCATCAATGTTCATAACAGTTTGTGAAAGACTAGGCTTTTGTCCAGTGTTAGCTTCGCACACACATGTGAAATGCCCCTTCTTCCTGCATTTGAAACACACTTGACTCAAAGCAGAACAACATTTGTCATTCCCCAACTGCAACTTGCTGCCAGAGCGGAAACACAGCATCTCAACCTTTTCTCCTTTTAATTTGAGTGACTCCTCGGAAGCTTGCAAGACTTTAGTCTTTACATTAGCCTTTGCAGATTGTTTAGTTGTTTTGCGTTTCAAATTGAGTTGTTTGACTTCACTGCCACTGCCACTGCCACATTCATTTATTTCATGCAGAATTGAGAATGATTATTACTTCTGGCCAATTTCAAAGCTGTTTATAAATCGGGATCTTCAGTGGACAACAATTTTTTTGTTGCAAGTTCTCTCAATCAATTGATCCTAAATGATCTCATCTTTCAATTCTCTACGAGTACTAATGACAGCAAGTGTCCAAAGACAGCCACAAAATCGTCAACAGATTCTCCAGGAACTTGAGAACGCTGTAGAAATTTATGACGCTCTAACACAACACTCTTTCTTAGATTGAACATTTTCTAAAGTTTGATGATAGATGCATAATCATCCACCACCATTACAGCATCACCATCTTCCCCACCAGCAGCCTGGACATTAAAAAGCTCCAGCGATAATGTTTTCAATATGATTCTCCCCTCAGAACCCAGGTTGTATATCAGAAGGGCTTTCTGTTTTTTTAGACGTGAATGTTTCTCCATCAATGGCCTCTAAGTAAGCTTCAAAACTTTCTTTCTACTGTTGCCAGTTCAACAGAGGAGTGCTTGGTACTTGGAGAAATGGTGGTGGGGTAATACTATTTCCATGAGGTGGACCAGGTGGGTGGGTTGCTGCCTCACTGTTTGCAACTAGGGACCAAAATGATCGAAGAGTATATGACAGAAGGTCCTGTTTACAATAAATTATACAAAATCCTGATAACAACTGTGGAGGCTAATTACACAACAAGAATGGGGGGGGGGGGCTGTCACCGATAATTAATGCCGACAGAATTCACAATTACTGCAGGCAGAATTCACAATATTCACAGGTGTGACTGTCACCGTAACAGTGCAGGTGTTCCCAACTGAAAATGGCTCCCAAAGAATTTAAATGAGACTGCTCCAAGAACCACCATGTTGCACATGCAAAGCGTGTGTTTCTGAGGTGAGTGGAGCATGTTCCAGGAAACCTTCAATCTTGCAATTGCGGCAGAGATACATGCGTGCACATGTGCATACATGCGCTATAAAAGAGTCAGAGCCTATGCACATATGTGTGTAGTGCAGCTAATAAGTAATGGTCAGCCAGCTGCCAAAACACTGGTCCGGCTTGTGCCGCTACACTCACCCACAAGGCTGCATCAACGAACGGCGGGGAACTACCCGTTAGGTATAGCATGCGCTCACCCACCTGCCAATCCGGCAGGAGCGACTGATGCAGGTGGTGGGGAGGAGTCAACAGACGACAACAAGGGAAAATAACATAAAAAAAGAAAACCACTTACCTTGCACTTGCCGCATCGCAGAGTCAGCAATGCATTGAGCACAAGGTAAGTGTTTGTCTTTTTTTAAATTTTATTTTCCCTTGTCATCTGTCGACTCCCCTCCACCCCTCTCCCAATTTCCACTGCGCTTACTGGCACATGCCGCTTCTGCAATCAGACAACAAAGAAACAGTTGACCAGGTAGGTTATTTTAACAACAAAGTCTGGTACCACTTACCAAATTAATCTAAGTGGACACACTTGTGGTTTAGTATTTTTACTTATTTTTCCGTTTTTAGCAGTTCATTTCAAAAAATGGCTGGAGAAGGGTACAATCAAATGACAACCAAATTCACATAAAATATATGCTTATTAGACATAAACTGTACAATCACCGTGAGTGAAACATATTTACAAATATACAATTAGTACAAACAAAACAGTATAAAACGAGAAATGCCTATCCTCATTAAATGTTCAAGGCACCAGTCCTAGTATCTAACCTGCAAGCCAGCAGGAAGCTTTTTAGATGTAATTATTAGCCCGCTAGCTTGCCTATACTGGAATGCACCGATTTCTAGGGTCAAAAAATCAGGTTAAATTAATCTTAAATCAAACTCCTGATATGCCCTTCGTGTAAATTCTTCCAGTATCGTGCCAACGCGTTTCGAACCCACACGATATTCTGGGGTTCTCCTCAGGACTTGGACTGGAAACTTGTCCTGTACTGAACTGTGGCGTGTTTAGCACTGTATTCCTTCTTGTCAGGGAAACTGCGATTCTGTAGGTGGGATTTTCAGTGTTCACCCTTGTTTAGTGTCTCCTCGCAGGGGTCGCTCGCGTGTAGCTCAGCGATGTCTCTCCAGCGCCTGCCGGTCGGATGTTCAATACTCGCCTCTGTCTCACGAACTGCATACAATTTGGCGTCTGACGTCAGTTTGCAATCCGGCATACAACAAGAACGCTACCAGTGACACAGCGAGCCAAGAAACACCATGTAGCACCAGGGCTGTGACGTACAATGCAGCATAAGGAATCGAAACACTGGACTGACAGATAAACATGAGGGTGCAGAGTCAACAAGTTAAACACGCAGAGCAGGCAGGAGGGGCAGTGGCAGCACAACGGACCATGGAGGACAGGGTAAAGGGGGCAGGGGCAACAAACCAACCATGCAGGACAGCCAAGAGATGCTGGGCAATATGAAAGATCATTGAGGGTAGAAGGAAGAGGCAGTTACAGTACAACCATACATGACAACAGACCTGATTCAGGTCTCCTCTCAATGGGGAAAATCAATTCCTCAGGTTTTTTTTTCCAAAATCTCCCTCTTACCAAGTTCAAAATGTTGGCAAGTAAAGTACATTGGATCAGGAAGGGAAGGAGGAATGGGGTAGGGACATGGACTTGGATAACAGCGGGCAGGAGGGAGATGGGCGGGGCACCAAAATGACTTTACAGGGCAGGTGTCAGGGTTGCAGCAGCACAATATACCACACAGGGCAAACAGGATGGCAGTGCAGCACAACAGACCATCGAAAACAATAGTTAGGGGACAGGGCCATGTCCGTGGACAACAGAGAGGAAAGAGGCAAGGGCAGCAAGCTACCCATACCGGGCAGACAGGAGGAACAGTTGCAGCATAATGGTCCTTGAAGGGCTGGAGGGAGAGGGCAGGGGCACAACTATGGACTAGACAAGGCAGGAGGGAGGTGATGGGGGTCGGCACATTAAAAACAGAGAAGGGGGCAGGAGAAGCAAGCTAGTCATAGAGGGCAGGTAGAATTGGCACTGGAAGCACAACACACCATAGAGGGTGAAACAGTGAGACTATAATGGCACATACACAGACAATGAAGGGCAGGTTGGAGGGGCTGTGGTAGCAAAGAAGACTATGCATGGCATGTGGGAGGGTTAGTGGCACCATAACAGCCATGGTGGGCAGGAGGGAGGGGACAGGGGCATGCACAAAAGACAATGGAGGACAGAAGGGAGGGCTATGTGCTAGACACAGACAAGAGAGGGCGGGGAAGGGGCTTCACAACAGACCACGCAGGGCAGGCAGAAGGAGCAGTTGCAGCACAACAGAGCATGGAGGACAGAAGGGAGTGACAGCAAAATGGACCATGGATGACAGGAGGGTGGGGATAGGGGTATGGAACTTGGATAGGCAGGGTGGAGGTGGTAGGGACAGACAACAGCCATCTGACCATGCTATCTGACCATGCTAGGCAGATGGGAGGGCAGTGGCAGCTCAAGAGAACACTTAGAGTAGATAGGTGGGGCAGTGGCAGGTCCATGGAATATAGTGGGCAAAACGGAGTGAGCTTGGACATTATAGTTAGGCTCAGAAATCATTCATAAAAAACAGGGAATTTCAACAGCTATACTTAAATGAGCTAACTATAACTTACAGAGTGGCTCTGTGACTGGCTGCATTGGTGAGTGAGTGGGTGTGAGTGGCTGTATGGGCGAGTGATTGGCTGTGTGAAGCCTGTATGGATGAGTGAGTGAGTGTGTGAGTGGATCTATGGATGAGCGAGTGGGTGTATTATTGAGTGGATATAAGAGTAGCTTTATGGGTGAGTGAGTAGCTGTGTGAGTGCCTATATGGGTCTGTGAGTGGATATGTGAGTAACTGTATGGGTGACTAAGTGGCTGTGTGAGCAGCTGTATGGGTGAGTGTCTGTGTGAATGAGTGGCATTTTGAGTGGGTGTTTGGTGAATTGATTGGTTGTGTGAGTGGCTGTATTTGAGAGTGAGTATCTGTATGAGTGGCTGTATGGGTGAGTGAGTAAACGTGAGTGCTTGTATGGGTGTGTGAGTGTTTCAGTGGTTGTATGGGTGAGTGACTCAGCTGAGAGGCTGTATAGGTGAATGACTGGGTGTGCGATTGATTGTATGGGTGAATAAGTAGGTGTGTGAGTAGCTGTATGGATTAGTGAGTGGCTGTGTAAGTGACTGCATGGGTGGGTGAGTGGTTGTTTGAGTAGGTATATGGGAAGTGAGTTGCTTTGTAAGTGGCTATATGGATCAGTTAGTGGGTGGGTGAGTGGTTGTTTGGGTATGTGAGAGGGTGTATGAGTGGTTGTGAGGGTGTCTGACTGGAAGTGTGAGTCGTTCTATGGATGATGTCATAAGTGATGTCTTTTGAGACGGCATCAGTAATGTCAAGAGTGATGTCACTGACCATGTCATGAGTGATGTATTATGTGAGGTCACAAGCAGTGTATTATGGGAGCTTAAGTTATAGTTAGCTCAGGTAACTATAACTACTGAAAAAAATATATAAATAGAGAGAGAGAGATGCGTATATATGTGTATCTATATATTCACTGAAATAAATCAACAAAGGTTACAGGGACGGTATAGTTAGGCTCATATTTCACTCATACAACACAATAGAAATTCAGCAGTTATAGTAACCTGAACTAACTATAACTTGCGTCTACACAATGCACTGCTTAAGACAGCACATATTACATTACTCATGACATGGTCATTGACATCACTGATGACATCTCAAATGATATCACTGATGACATCATCCAGTATTTTAAAGAGTTTCATAAATGTTTCTGAAACTTAAAGATATATAGTAAGCTAGTATGCAAGTTGAATTACTATTTTTCTGAACTACTGAGTGATACCATTTATAACACAAGTCAACTGAGCAGCTGTGAGACTGTCTGAATATGTTTGTGAGTGCCTGTCCGAGTTGTTGAATAGATGCATGAGTGGCTGTATTGGTAAGTGAGAGGCTGTGTGAGTGGCTGCATGGGTAAGTGAGTTGTGTGTAAGTGATTGTATTAGTGAGTGGCTCTATGGGTGGGTGACTAGGTGTGTGAGTAGCTACATGGGTGTGTGAGTGGCTGGGTGAGTGGATGTATGGGTGGATGAGTGGCTGCATTGGTAACAGTGGTTGTGCGAGTAGCTCTAAGGGTAAAAGAATGGGTAAGTGGGTGTATGGGTGAGTGAGTGGCTGAGTGGTTGTATGGGTACGTGATTGTGAATAGCTGTATTGTACAGTCAGTGTCTGTATAAGTGGCTTCAGGGGTGAATGAGTGGGCATGTTAGTGTTTTTTTCAATTTGTAATTGCGTTTGGATCTGTAATTGGGTTTGTAAGTGGTGTTATGAGAGTGAATGTATGTGTGCGTGGCATTATGGGTGAGTTTGTAGTTGTATGGGTGAGTACGTGGTTGTGTTAGTGATTGTATGGGTGATTGAGTGGTGTGTGAGTGGCTACATTAGTGAGCAACTGGATATGTATCAGCAGCTATATGGGTTTGTGAATGGTTTTGTGAGTGGTTATGTGGGTGTGTGAGTGGGTGTATGAGATGTTATATGGGGGCATGAGTGATTCTGTGGATGTCATCAGTGACATCATGATGAGTGATGTCACTGATCATGTCATGAGTGCTGTAAAATGTGGAGTCATAAGCATTGCATTGCAGGGGCATACGTTGTGGTTAGCTCATGTAACTATAATTATTACATTTCTATTGTTTTGTATGAGTAAAATCTGAGCCTAACTATAACATCACTGTAAACTTTGGTTTTTCAATAATTTCTATGGTTTGTTTTATGTAATTTCCTAACTATAACATGCCTGTAACCTTTTTTTTATTTCAATGGCGTTTTAATGTTATTTCCTAATTATAACATACTTGTAATCTTTGGTTTTCTTTAGTGAATTTTAACGATTTTTATTGTATTTCCTAACTGTAACCTTTATCCTTTGCAAGTGGGTGTGTGAGCGGCTGTTTAGGTCAGTGAGTGGGTGTGTGAGTGAGTGGTGTTATGGATCTGTGAGTTGGTATGTGAGTGGTTTTGTAGGTGGGTGAGTGGCTGTATGGGTACATGAGTGTGTACGTGAGTGGCTGTATGGGTGAGTGGGCGTATGATTGCTGTATGGGTAAGTATGTGTGTGAGTAGCTATATGAGTGAGCAGGTATGCGAGTGGTTGTTTGAATGAGTGACAGGGTGCATGAGTGACTATATGGGTGGGTGAGTAGGTGTGTGAGTGGCTGTATGGGTCAGTGTGTGGATGCATGAGTGGCTATATGGGTGTGTGAGAGGGTGTGTTAGTGGCTGTATGGGTTAGTAAGTGGACCTATGAATACTTGTATGAGTGAGTGACAGGGTACATGAGGGGCTGTATGGATAAGTGAGTGTGTGTGTGTGTAAGTAGCTATATGGCTGAGTGAATGCATGAGTGAGTAGCTATATTGGTTAGTGAATGCATGTTTGAGTAAGTATGACTGAGTGGGTGGCTGTCTGAATGAGTGAGTGGGTGCTTAAGTGGCTGTATAGATGAGTGAGTAGGTGTGTGAGTATCTGTATGAGTGTGTGAGTTGCTGTACGAGTGACTGAATGGGTGCATGAGTGCCTGTATGGGTTGGTGAGTGAGTCAGTGAGTGGGTGTATGAGTTGCTGCATTAGTGAGTGGGTGTGTGTGTTTGTATGGGTGAGTGATATGGGGCATGAGCAATTGTATGTGTGAGTGATAAGGTGCATGAGTGGCTTTATGGGTGTGTGAGCAGGTGCATGAGTGGCTGTATGGGTGTATGAGCAGATACGAGTAGCTATATGGGTGAGTATGTGTATATGTGACTATGGGTGAGTCAGTGGGTGTGTGAGTAGCTCTATGGGTGAGTGGCTGTATGAATGAGTCAGTGGGAGTCTGAGTGGTTGTAGGGGTACATGAGTGGGTATGTGTGTGATTGTATGAGTTAGTGAGTGCGAGTGGTTGTATGTATGAGTGACAGGGTACATGAGTATATTTATGGGTAAGTGGGTGCATGTGGGAATGCCTGTATTGCTGAGAGTACGTCTGTGAGTGGGTCAATGAGGGATTTTGTGGGTGTGGGTGCATGAGTGACTATGGGTGGGTGTGTCAGTGGCTGTGTGGGTCTGTGAGAGGTGGAATGGGTGTCTAAGTGACTGTGTTGGTGTGTCAGTAGCTGTGTAAATGACTTGCCCAAAATGTAATCTCACCTGCCCCTTTATCCAACAAGAGTACACAGTTTTGCACAAAATATCTACCCAACTAAGGTACTTTCTACTGGTTAATTTGTAAGTGCTACTTCGTTGGGTAAATGTCCAATGTATATTCTACACTACATCTGCATAATGTAGCACGAGGAAATGTCTCTAGTGACCTTGTGAGAATGTCGGCAATGTAATTGTTAGTTGTGAGTCTTTATCCCAAAATCTGTGATAACATGAATCTTCCTACAGGGAAGGGATTACAAAGAGGTAAATCTCCCCCAAACAAGGGTACTTCCTCTTAACTATATGAACTAAGTGCTTCTTTGTTTGGTGGAGATGGCCTCATATTATTCGACACCAAGAAGGCATCACCAAAATTGTTGGAAATCGTGCTAGGGGATCTTTTGATAAACTGCCCAACATCCTGGCAAAAGGCGGAAGATCTTTGTATACTACTAAGGTGGATGGGGCGGGGCCAAACTGGTTAGGCTTCCAAGTGATTTACACATTTTCATACTTGTAGTAATTTAAAGGGAGAACCATATACTTTCACCAGGAGAGGCCAAGAACGAACCCACTCGTCACAGTCACTACAGATTTCACTATGATTAATCAACGATGCGTTCACCTCCACAAAGCATTTAAAATCCTTTTTCATGCCCCAGGGCCAGCTAATTACTGGGCCGATTTCAGCTCCGGGGACATCATGCCCCAGGGCCTACCAAAAATTATTGGGGGAGGAGTGTGGCGTGGCCCCCCTACCCAGGCAAATATGGCCCCTAGACCCCATCTTCTGGGTCCTGGCCTCTTCATGCTGGGTGCCTTAGAGCCCACCCAGTGTGCTATGTTGGTGACCACAGGAGGAACTTGAATGCCCTGCGGTCCTTGCCGGCTCCCCGCCTCCAGCAGGAGCTGGCATTGCTCCTGCACATAGAGAGCAGCCAAAAATGTGGCTCCCTGCATGCAGGAGCAATTCTTCATCTGTTTTCCTGCTCACCTGACAGCGGGCAAGAAAACAGAGAAAAAGTCTGCTCCCAGCGAGTGGGAGTATTTTTCTTGATGCCGCCAGCTGGGAGCAGACTTACAGTTTGCTCTTGCTTTGTGGGAAGTGTCAAAGCTCCTACCAACAGAGAGCAAACTGTTTTCTCCCAAAGTTGGGCACCTCTGAAGATAGCAAGAGCCGACCCTTAGGGGTGGTGATCCTCAAGGCAATTATAGGCTGCAGGAGGGGGCCGTACACGGGCCAGTCTGAGGGAGGTGGTTGTCCCCAGGGCTTTATACTGCCTGGGAGGGGGGCTGCACTAGCAGCATCCCTGGGGAACCCCACCACCAGGGCTAGGGGGTCAGGGTATTCCTACCCTGGCCCCTTTTCTTTATTTTTACTTTTTTTGGGGACTCATTTGAGGCCGAGTGCCAAAATGGCTGCCAACACTTCCTGGTTGAAGTGTTGGCAGCCAATCAGATTTCTGCATGAGATCAGCAAGATTTACTGAGACTCTGCGTCCCTAGATATACACATTTGGTTTTCAGTTAATATCGCTGAAACTACTGAATGGGTTTACACCAAATCACAAAAAAACATGCTTTCTAGATCAAGATCTAGCTTATTGGCAAATTTAGTATAATTCCGCAAAGTGGGTTGGGCTACAGTCTTGTACAAAATCCCTATAGCGAATTCCATGGGGAATACGTACTTTGGGACCCCCCCCCCCCCATTTTCTCGGCCCCCGCTTGATGGATCAACCCAAAACTTTCAAGATAGCAGCTGAAGTTTGAGGCAAATTACTTTTTAAAATTGTGTGAAGATTCGTCAAATGTTGCCAAAGGTACTGACAAAACAAACGGAAACTATATATATATATCTGTATGAAAGCCACGGCTAGGGAGTTAAACCTATATAGAGAAGGTTCTCTAGCACACCGGAACCTCTTTCCCTTCTTTCATTTTTAGGCTGGGTGAGATTGTATGATTAGGCTACTGTAGCTGTTATGTGTGGTGAATAAACCAGGGAACCACTTTTCTTTGATTATTTGAATTATTTACTAGAAGATAGGTGATGACATATAGAATTGGTTACTTAACCCATCACACCTGTTTTTATATGGTGTCTCCCATAGAGACTTTCTCTCAAGTCTTTACAGTGTAGTTACGCACCATCCAAGGCAAAGTCCAAGCGTAATCCGCACCACTGGGCCAAGCAGACCGTCTCGGCAGGTTAACCACTATAACGCTAAGCTCCCGGCAATTCATCTCATAGCTCAACTTAGAATCATGTGACAGTAATAGAGGTTAATGTAGTCCTTTATTTAGCATCAACATTACACCACTAGCACCCGCAACCCGCTGAAAACCATTACAGTTTTCCACTTGAGGCATGTACACACATTATGGTATTTATATAATACACTGTATATCAACTTTTGTTGAACAACTTTTTCCCGTTATATTTCTTTTTATGCGCCTCTCTCTCGAGGAATTCACAAGCGGAAGTCTGTTAACTATATCTATCACTTAGTCGTGTACTGTATGACGCTGTATTTAGGTCTGTCATTTGACAACTGGGGTCATGTGACCAAGACCCATCGAGGTCGAAATGCGTTATCTTCGTTTGAACGAATAAACTTCTGCTGTCAAACAGCCTTACCGGTGTGGCTGGATTTCTTTCAACGGATGTGGTGAGATATGTATACCTCAATAAACACATCAAACAAATGCCATTTCTTGACTGCCGAACTCCATAGAATGGGAGCCTCCTTAAATGTAAATGGCCACCGCAAATGCCAGACAAGGTTTCAAAGACAAACAGGAGCACTCTACAGGTTGCTATATATTCCTTTAATCACCAGTTGGACGCGTTTTGGCAATTATTGCATTTCTCACCACTGGTGTCATGCAAAAAGTCATGTGGCAGATTTTATATAAGTCCACAATCACACTCATTGGATAGTACCTCATTACCACAGACAGCGAACTATTCCATCTCCGTAGTCTCTGGCCGCCAGAATGTCAATGCTATTGCATGTAATCCTCAATACGTCTTTGTATTATTTGTTTAAGTAGCCTTGTAAATAATATGAATTATCCTGTAAAAAGTCTTCCATTGAATAAATATGTTGCAGACACACACAGTGACATGAATATTGAGAAAATGTATCACTCTATAATGTCGCAGTACTATTGAAGCAGTAATTAGTCCATCGTTTAGGTTTCTATAAATATTACAAGTTAAAAGAGAGACAGTAATGGTGGTTAGCATAGTGAAAAAGGTGAAGGTCGCTGAAACACTTTGACCTGCCTTGTTCATCCACACTGAACGTGCCTGAATATATATATATATATATATATATATATATATATATATATATATTTTCACTGAAGAAAAAAAACGTTACAGGGGCGTTATAGTTAGGCTCAGATTTTACTCTTACAAAACCAGTGAAATTCAGAAGTTATAGTTAGCTGAGCTAACTAGTACTCGCACCCCCGCACTGCACCGCTTATGACCTCATATATTACATCACCTATGACATGGTCAGTGACATCACTGATGAAATTATCCAGCGACTGTGAGGGTTTTTAAAAAGGTTTATAAATTAAATATATATACACCAAGGTATATCAGTGAATCAGTGGGTGTATGAGAGCCTGTATGGATGATTCAGTGGGTACGTAACTGAATGTATAAGTCAGTGATTAGGTGTCTCAGTGAATGTATGGGTGAGTGACTGGTTGTGTGAATGTTTGCATTCGTCTGTCAGTTGGTTTCCAAGTGGTTGTATGGGTGTGCGAGTTGGTATGTGAGTGGCTGTATGGGTGATTTACTGCTTATCTGAGTACCTGTTTGAGTGTCTGTATGGGTGGGTGAGGGTTTGTGAGATTGCCTGTATGGGTGAGTCAGTGGCTGTGTGGGTTAGAGTGTGTTCGTCTGAGGGGCTGTATGTGTGAGTGTGTGTATGGCTGTGGGGATTAGTGGATGTGTCAGTGGTATATAGGTGAATAACTGGTAATATGAAAGGCAGCATATATGAGTGACGGTATGGGTGAGTGATTGAATGTGAGAGTGACTGGGTGAGTGTGTACTTGTGTCAGTTTCTGCATAGGTGAGTATGTGTTATTATATGTATAAGTGGATGTATGTGCAACTGTAAAGGTAAGTGGATGTGTGATTGTATGGATGAGAGAGTATGTGTGATTAGCTCTGTGGGTGATTGACTCAGTGTGTGTGGCTCTATGGGTATGTGAGTAGATATGTCAGTGGCTGTATTATTGAATGAGTGGATATGTTTCTAGATCTATGAATCAGTGAGTGGGTGTGTAAGTATTGGTATGGATCTGTGAATGGGTTTGTGAATAGTTTGGTGGGAGTGGGTGTATGAAAGGTTCTCTGGGGATATGAGTGGGTGAGTTGATTTTGCTGATGATGTCATCAATGATGTCATAAGTGATGTCACTGACCATGTCAATTGTGATGTAATATATATGGTCATAAGCAGTGCATTGCGGGCACGTGAGTTATAGTTAGTTCAGCTTACTATAACTGCTGAATTTCACTGGTTTTGTATGAGTGAAATCTGAGCCTAACTGTGTGCATGCCCCTGCTCCCTCTTTTCTGCCCACCATATTGCATGGACCTGCCATCCTCCTATCTACTCTGAGTGTTCTGTTGAGCTACCACTGCCCATCCCACCTGCCTAGCATGGTCAGATGGCTGCTGGCTGTCCCTCCCACCTCCACCCTGCCTGTTCAAGTTCCATGACCCTATCTCCTCCCACCTTTCCTCCGTGGTCCATTTTGCTGCCACTCCCTTCTGCCTTCCCTTTGTTGTCTCTGTGTATGCCATTATAGTCTCTCTGTTGCCCTCAATGGTGTGTTGTGCTTCCAGTGCCCATCCCACCTGCCATCCATGGTCAGCTTGCTGCTCCTGCCTCCTTGGCCCCTGCCCTCTGTTTTCCATTGTAGACCCTTATCCCCTCCCTTCTGCCTTGTTTGGCCCGCTGTTGTTCTCCTGCCCCCTCTCTCCTGCTCTTCATGGTCCACTATGCAGTAACTGAGCCACCTGTCTGGTCACTATGGACAGCTTGAGTCCCTTGTCTCTTCCCCTCTGCTCTCTATTGTCCATGTGCATGGCCCTGTTTCCTCCTTATTGCTTTCGATGGTCCATTTGTTGCACTGCCGTCCCGCTTGCCCGTGTGATGTATTTTGCTGCTGCAACTCCTGACGCCTGTGCTGTAAGTTTAGTTTAGTGCCCCTGCCCATCTCCGTCCTGCCCTCTCTTATCCAAGTCCATGTCCCTACCCTATTTCTCCTGCCCTCTGTGAGTCAATGTATCAAACTTGCCAACATTCTGAACTGGGTAAGAGGGAGATTTTGAAACAAACCCTGGGGAATTGATTTTCCCCTTTGACTTGAATTGAAAAAGAGATTTTCGGCAAGAGACAAATAAAATAAAGGCCTTTTGGGCTTAAAAACATTGGGAGTCTCCTGCCTGAATCGGGTCTGTTGGCATGTGTGGTTGTACTGCCACTGCCTCATCCTTCTGCCCTCAATGGTCTTTTATATTGCCAGACTCTCTTGCCTGCACTACATGGTTGGTTTGTTTGCCCCGCCACCCTTTTCCCTGTTCTCCATGGTCCATTGTGCTGGCACTGCCCCTCCCACAGAGTGTTCAACTTGTTGCCTTTGCACCCTCCTTCATGAGAGTGTCTTATTCCCATAGAAATGATGGTTAAACAACTAAAATGAGGACATATTTTCTGACTTCTTAAATAGCAGCAAATCACTTTTAAATATTTTGCTATCTTTAGGGTTATTTTTATCCAGTTGATCACTTAATTATATGTTACACTTTGAGGCGTAACAGCCAGAGCTGCAGACTTTGCAACTGGGAAAACAAGTTAGAGTTCCGGCGTCAGCGCAACATACTGTGATTCTGGGCAAATCACTGAATCCCCCCATGCCTAAAACTACCATGAATGTATCCTTGTTTAATGTATCTGATGCTCATGAAAAGCACTCCTATACATTTGGGTCAAGTCTGCCCTATATATAACTGCAAAAAAACCAAATAATTAAGTGTTTTGAACACTTCTATCATTCTGCTACTTTTGGGTGATATTTGTGCAATATTGGGCTCTTTTTTTCTCCAGTCACCATTTGGGAGACTAATTTGTTATAGACTTGTCATGAAGCTCCCTAATTTAATCATGTACTGCAGTATTCACAGAAGAAAATGCTTTCAGTTTTCTACTTTTATTCTATCAAGATGGTGTTTATATGTGCCACACCTTTGGCATAAATTCAGAATGTTAGCAATGTTGTAATGAGCAGCTAATCACCAGTGAGTTACCTGGCACCCTGCTGCTGGTGTGAAAGTTCATGTTGTGGTCTGCGTGTTACCATGTGTTGAAAGTGCAGGTTTCATTTTGCAAGTCAGAATATTTTAATGAAATAGAAGAGGAAGATATTTGCGAAAGCACTTAAAATATGTCCTAATAGTTCCTTCTACAGCACTAACTATAATTTCTATGACAAACTGGACACCCTCATTTTGTTCCTTTCTAAATTAAATGTTTTAAGTTTCACTACTTTGATTAAAAAACCATGGCTTGGTGTGCCATACGTTTGTCATAAGTAACACCATTAGAGCTCTAGTTGTTCCATACAACACTCTGGGAGGCAGCACTAGAACACAAGGGAATTAACTGTCAGACTTAATTTTCATATGGCTGAGAAAGATA
Source organism: Lissotriton helveticus (assembly GCF_964261635.1). Taxonomy (NCBI): domain Eukaryota; kingdom Metazoa; phylum Chordata; class Amphibia; order Caudata; family Salamandridae; genus Lissotriton; species Lissotriton helveticus. The sequence continues at coordinate 707,623,583 of NC_136071.1, forward strand.
GTGTGAATGTACAGAAAATATGCTCTCATTTTAGCTTTTGAAGCACCTTCAATAACCTCTATGGAGAATTCATGAGAAAACAGTTTCCTCGCAAACATGATTCTTGAAATCCCAGCAAAAGGCTTTCCCAGAGGGTTAAATCACCTTAGAACACACCACAATTCCTAAGATTAGTATGGTACTATCGACAAATGACTTATATTTTAAATAAAATCTGTGATCATCCTTAATACGGTCTCCTTTTTGTGACCCTCAAAATCTGCCATTTACTACAATGCATTTCAATAGGTTGCTATCATGTATATTGGTCCCAAGATAGCTGCCAACACTTCCTGGCTGAAGTGTTGGCAGCCAATCAAATTTCAGTAGGATTTTGGGCTCCCAGATAACTATATTATTTAAACCTAAATATCTCTGGAACAACTGAACGGATTTAAAGCAAATGACAAAAAGCACGCTTTCTGAACCAACATCTAGCTTTCTGCCAAATTTGGTGTCATTCCGTCCAGTGGTTCGGGCTGTAGTCGTGTTAAAAAAATGAAAAATCCCCATAGACATAACATCGGGGGGAAAAAATTTGCTCAGCTCCTGCTTGACAAATCACTCAGAAAATTTTAAACATACCAGCAAAACCAAAAAAGTGACGTTTTGTGAAAATGTAAAGATTCAGCAAGCAGCACCAGGTATTGGCAAAACAAAAAACACTTTACTTATGGAAACCTATAGATATATGTATTCCACAAGACGAATCTCCTTCCCAGTAAAGAAGATCCACGAGCCGCTCTGATCAGCAAAAGGTAATGTTTATTCCTTGGCAGAAAGAAAATATATATATATATGGGGTGTGGCTTGGAAGCCAATGAGGGTGGACACCTGAGCTTGCTGCTCTGCACTAGCCCACACTATATTCTGACTCTCTTAAGCCCAGCCTGTGTGATACACCGTTGGGTGTGTGGCCCCAGCTGGGAAAGACTGATGGGTCTGATGAGACGGTCCTGGAAACCTGCGGAGAACTGAGGGACCGAGCTGGAGAGGACGGGCTGCGCGGCAGGCTGGATCGCAAGATGACGGCTCCGATCTGTGGAGCGACGAGACTCGAGCAAAGACTGGATACCCACCGGAGTAAACAGAGGAGAGAAACAGGAAAGGCTTCCGGAGTCCTTAGGGAGGGGGCAGACTCATATCCGGGACACAGCGCCAAGGATCAACGCCTGTGTGCGATCCAGACCACGGGGGAGGAGACTGGGGCTCGGTTGTGGCCACGGTCCTTCGGAAAAGCAGTGATTACTGGCCTGTGAATCGGGCCTGTTCCCCGAGCATCTGCCAGAGGCAGAGCCTGGTCGACCGCACAGCCAAAATCATTGGGTCCAGGCAGCGAGCAGACCGTTGAAGACAGCGAGGCCAAGGATAGGGGGACCGGTTACAAGTCCGGGGGAGGTGAGAGACATACATGGTGCTGGGGACACCGCCAGAACTTCACTGTGATTCGAGGCCCATTTCGGGGTCCCGTGGGGATCCCTAGCTTGGAGTGGCGCCGCAGGCCTTGGCGGATCTCTTCCTGTGCCTGCCAGCACCCAACTTGACTTCCTGGCGAACACCTGCATCGATGGTCCAATTGCAGATAGCGCGCCTCCAAGGGACAGACTAGTAGATGGAAAGAGAGGCGGTTACAGCAAATTATAACATGCAGAGGAGGGTGGCCTGGTAGTGGCGTGGTTGGCCCCGGTTGGTGTGAGAACCCATTCTACTCTTCTGCAATGAACTTTGCTCCTGTTTTGAACTGCCGGGGGCCTCGGTGTGAGCCCGGGGCCCCATTTCCTCCCTACACTAATCATTCTGAGCCTTGATCAGTGAGGAGGATTTGGGCTCCTGGAGTAGTAGGAGGGCCGCCTGCTTTCATACTCACATGCAGTCGACCAATTAAACCTACACCCCTCCCTGTTAACAACAAACTCTACTAGAAATGGAAGGGCACTGGGGATGCAGCAGGACTACCCCAAACCCAGGCAGCTTACATATTACCCCCTCGACAGGTGAACCACACTATCCAGGAAGGCCCTGTTTGAGCCAGGCTTTGGCCCCTAAAACTCCAAACTCGGTGAAGAATGGGAAAAGCTAGGGTGAAGACTGCTGTAGAGTGTCTCCAGACCGGGGGGGAAGAAACTGCTGAACTCCAGCAGGAGCCGCTGGGTCCGATGGCTATGGAGGACTTCGTGCAGCATCAATTGACAAAAATCTGATACCAAAGCCATCCTCCTCAAAGATATTAGTACTGTGTCATTGTGGTTGAGTCTGCTTAGAGCGGAGCACCAAAAGCTGGCGGAGAGAGTGAAGATTGCAGAGGCCTCAGTTGTGGAGCACCCCCCGCACAACAAACACTGACTTGTCGGGTAACGTAGCTTACTGATCTGATCAATACACTGGAACGCAGGGCTGAAGATGCAGAAGGCGAAATAGGAGGAATACTATTAGAACAGTTGGATTACCGGGTGGATCGGAAGGCAAAGACATGATCTCCTCCCTCAAACCGTGGCTAAGCACAGTATTGGCACCAGAGTGCCTCTAGAAGTTCTACACCCTCGAGAGGGCACACAGGGTCCACCCTCGGCCCTTGCGCCAGACAGACTGCCGCGCGCTTTGGTAGCAAAGCTCCTTCATTACAAAGATAGAGATGTCCTTCTACAGAAAGCGAGGACAGATGGCACGTTTACAATGGACAATAGTAAATTCTCTATCTTCCCGATTACACTGCTGAGATATAGAGGCGACTGACCTCATTCCGTGAGGTCAAGAGGGCCCTGCGAGAAGAGAACCTGCAATATTCCTTAATGTTCCCCGTCAGCCTCCGCATAATGCTCAATGGGAAGACACACTTCTGTGAGGATACCTAGGCGGCCTGGGAATGGCTCGAATCCTACAAATCCTAGGGTACACCCAACAAGGCTAATACTGTTATCCCATCTAGAGACCCACTGTTCAGAAAGAGGACACGGACTAGAACCAAACGGAGACCGTTCAAAGAATCTAAGTCCATCCTAGACCGAGAAGGAAAGAGCTGGTGCCCTACAGGCACTGGCAGAAATTATGAAAGGAAAAGAATCAGTCTCGGAGCCTGGCTCCCGGTCGGCTAGGGGGACAGGAGACACTGAGTTGGATGCCTCATGGATGGATAGTGTCACGGTGCAGATTGTTACCAAGAGAACGGCTAATGATCTTTAACCTAGCGAGATTCCTCTAGTTGGGGGTCACACACCAGGACGATACGGAACAATTTGTTACGATTGCATCTGGACAGGCTTGAGGTGTTTGCCGACTGGGCCAGCGCGAATCAAATTGAATTGACTTACAGACGATTTTACACTAAATGCGGCTTACCCCCTCTTAGAGGGCCACACCCGGAACTTGATAGGGTCTTCCGATGACAACCATGGTTTGTCTGCAGTCTGGGTGGCTGGTGGCTGCCAGGCTGCTCGGGGGAAAGGAAAGTTTCAGTTTATGGGAGTTTCAGATTCCATGTTTTTGTTGCAGGGGGGACCTAGGTTTCTACTTCTATAGCGGGGTAGGGGGAGAGGGACGGTGGGTCGAAAAAACAAGGTTCTAGACAATGGAGCCCAAACATCACACACTGAAGCTCCTGACGTGGAATATCAGGGGGACGGGCTCAATAGCTAAGCGGCACAATGTGCACAGATACTTATGTAGGAGGGGGTGCAGATAGCACTACTGCAGGAGACACACCTCATTCCCAGTGGAGTGGAGACACTGTGCAGAAGATGTAGAAAGAAAATATTTGTGACCTCCTACTCTGCGTATGCTAGAGGAGTGCTAATTTGGGTACAGGCTGGAAAACCATTGAACCCTTGCACACACTTGTGGATAAAAAAGGTAGATATGTGCTGCTGAAGGGGAACCTCCTTGGACGTGATATCACATTGGGTAGTGTATACGTCCCTAATCAGGATGAGGTGACATTCCTCCAGGGCCTTTTGGCATCTATGGCTGAGGTATCAATGTCAGACATGCTGCTGGGGGGTGATTTTAATTGTGCTGCTGCTATTACACTAAATCTCCCACATCCTCCATTGCCAGGCTCTCAGGCTCACTGTACAACAGCAGAGAGCCTGGATTGGAGAGGACACTGGGGGCTGTGATAAAGATCAATTTACAATGGTCAGGCGGTTTCAGTAGTTGCTTCCTAAGTTAAATTTGCCCGGCGTGAAAACGCCTCTAATACCATACGAAGTTATTCAATAAAGAGGCAGGCGCTGGAGACTGGAAGACAGGAAACAAGTTTTATTCCGTCGGAGTGGAACACGGCAGATCGGACAACAAGGTATCGTCTCGAGGTGCTCTCTCAACCTCTCTGAGACCTGGTCTTTTATACACTGGTTTATGACATGTGAACGTCCTTTATTACAACAGGGACATTGTAGAGCATGAGAATGACATCAGAACGATATCTCCGACACCCCCCCAGTTCCAACCCCTTCCAACACATGACAACAGTAGAGACCCTTTCCCCTCATATGATTGGGAGGGGCTATCACGCAGCTGAGTGTTCTGCCGATCTCTTTGGAATGTGTGCGCCTGATCGAATCTCCGGGGGCGGGGATGTCATGATCAATAGTGGCCTCTTCCAGGAGAGGCGAGGGCGTACGGTAATGGGCAATAAACTGTATCTTCGGGCTAAAGGATGACCAGCAGTCAGTGCTGACGTTCAGGCTCACAGGAAGGGGACATCAAAGGAGGGGTATTCATGGACGGAAAGGACTGGTGTGGACAATCGAGCATGGTGGAAGGGTTTATCCACAGAGGGGTATTCATGGACGGGAAGGAGGTGTTGGTCAGGCGCGGGGTGTGATTTCCTGAGACAGAGTCATGGGGGGGTTTCATGGCTTGTGCATGTGAGCGCGGGGGCAGCCAGGGTGCGCGGGGAAGGCTCGCATGGTCAGGGAAATGTGCTGATGGGCGATCGTGAACAGGGAGACCATGGTACCTAAAATGGCTGTCGTGTATTCTCATACGTGAGTCTGCAAGATGGCGTAGATAATGTTCAGTACACAAACTAAATTTCCACAGTCCTCCCTTTAACATGTCTCGCCAGCTTGTCAGTTCGGATCAATCCCCATGAGACCACGCACTTCTATTTCGTATAGGGGACTCATGTGCTCTGGTTTAAAGTTCAAAGTCTTCGGGCACATACAGTTGGAAACGAGTGCACATAAAGATGGTAAACATTGAATACCTAAACAACACCCACATAGTATCATGATTGGTATCAATAAAAACGTTAACACTCTCCATCCCCAGTTCTTTAAAGTGTCCCAGAACCAGCCTCCAAGCGACCATCCTTCCTGTTCCTGGTGAACCTCCGAGGACAGTCTGTGGAGGTGTTCGATTGCTTTGTAGACTGAAGGTGAGTTGTCTGGCACGTAGGTGCAACAGCTGGAGCCGATGATGCGGCATGCACCTCCACGGTCGGCCAGAACCACATCTAGAACAAGACGGTTTTGAAGAGCCACCAGGCGGACTGCCTGAAGCTCAGCCGTGTTGTTGGCGAGGACGCCAGCGGTGATGTTAATGGTTGTTTCTAATGCCTGAGTCAGGTGTCGGATAGCGCGGCTATTTGCCATTGGTCCCCACAGAGGAACAAGTCCCTTTGCTGCATCTAGGAACTGTGCTCCGGTGGAGTCGGCTTGTTCAACATCTCCAGAGCGCTTTTGCCGGTGGTGGTTGGCTGAGCCACATACGTGGGAGGAAGAATGAAGGCGATGTAGCACGTACCCTTCCAGCCTTTTGGGAGCCACGTGTAAGCTTTGGTGCCACAAACAAAGTACATATTCGGGGAAGCAACAAAGGAGGGGGGTCAGCTGAGGCCAATGTTTTGGTGATGCGGCAAGAACTGTGACCCACCAGCTGCGTTCCTTGTCCTTCGAGGCATACGAGTCCTGTGACATTGATGACAGACAGGGCCGCAGTCAGGGTGGAAGCCGTTTGTTTCCGCAGGTGGGAGAAGGTGGATCTGGCTGGATTGTGGAGCACCTGCATTTCGACCCTTTCGTTGGCAGGGATGTTCGTAAGGAAGGTTGAACCTGAAATTGCGGGACAAAAGGGCTTTCCTGTGTTGTTCGGCCAGAACCCATAGTAGAAGTGCGACACTGTCTGACCAGAAGTGGCGTTGTCCTTGTGGCTTTCCTGCATGAGGATCAACCAGGCGAGGCAGGAGCCGTGAACTGAGAAAGGTGAAGGAATAAAGGGGATGGAGTGTCCGGTAGCATGTGGGAGCAACCCACAGATCCAGCAGTTTGTGGCATTTGCAGCAAGGTTGTGCTGGTGCAACAGTTGTACAAAGGAATTGTTCCAGAATTCCCTACGCCTTTCTCGAAGCTGAGGTGAAAGGGTGATCAGGTGGTGCTCTTTCACAGTTGTTGGCTGGACAGTTGTTGGCAACATCTGGTGAGCGGGTGTGCTTTCCTCCAGGATCCAGAAGGAAGTCATGAGGAGGAGGCAGAACAGGGAGATGATGAAGAAAGCAATTGTCTTTGATTTGTGCAAATTGTCAGTTTTTGGATTCCTATAGTGGGTATTTCCTGTTGCTTTCGACGTCTTCTTATCTGGCGCTTCCATCATCTTCTTATCTGGCGCTTCCATCATCTTCATCTTCAAGGTGCTCGGTAGTGGGCAGAACCACAGACTTAGTTTAGCTTCTCTCCAGGTAACCCTTGGTTGCTTTGGGTCACCGTTCTGAGATTTTTAACTTAGTCAGTGGCCTACTTAGCCGAAGCTCCCTCCTTTCGACGCAGGAAATACCCTTCTCGAGATGGCACAGTGGGATCAGAGTGTTTTGCAAGTTCAAGTGCCTCGGTATCAGGATAGCAGTTCAGTGACGGTCGGTCTTTGTTCAGGAGCTCTTCCTGGGTGCTGACGTTGTCTGTCGTGGCCAGGGTCGAGGAAATCTTTTTGCAGTGATGGGCGTGCAGCCAGTGCTTCTTCCCCTCCACTCGAAGAGCCGTCCGAGTGGTGATCAGTACTTGCCAGGGGCCCGTCCACCGGGGTTCCAGACTCTTCGCTCGTTGAAAGTTCCGGATCAAGATATAGTCACCCGGTTGGATATCGTGACCGGGACCCCTGGAAGTATCGGGGATGGCCTGCTGCACCTGTTGATGAATGACAGACAATGTCTTAGTTAACTTGTACAAATAATCTGACAGCAGGACGTCGGGGACGTCATGAATGGAGGTTGGTTTGGGGGCAGTCCAGAGGTTCATAGGCCGTCCAAACACAACCTCGTAGGGGGTCAAGTGATGCTTAGTGGGGGTGGAGCGCATCGATAGCAATGCCAGTGGAAGGGCATCTGGCCACTTAAGTCCTGTGGTGGCCACTATTTTTGACAGTTTCAGTTTCAGTGTAGCGTTGTGTCGTTCAACCAGGCCAGCGGATTGGGGGTGGAAGATCGCATGGAACCTTTGTTTGACCCCCAACCCCTTCAGGATGAGTTGGATAACTTCAGCTATGAAGTGGGGGCCATTGTCGCTCCATAAAATTCGACAAAGGCCGTAGCGGGGAAAAAACTCCTTCAGTAGTACTTTGGCAGTAGTCATGGCAGTGTTATCACGGGTCGGATAGGCTTCCACCCATTTGCTGAAGGCACATACAATGACTAATACGTACTTCAAGCCTTGGCACCTCTCTAATTGGATGTAATCCATCTGGAGGACCTCAAAGAGGTGGTCGGGGATCCCAAACCCTCCCCGGGGTACTACAGTTCCTTTCCCGGGGTTGTGTTGTAAGCAGATAAGGCACTGTTGGACTAGGCGTTTGGCTGAGTCGGGGATCTTGCCGTTGTGCCAGACTTTGGAAATGAGTTCAATCATGGGGGCAGAACCTATGTGTGCAGGGGAATGTGCCATTGTCAGTATGGGGATCAAGTATGCATCAGGCAGCAACCATTTGTTTGCGTCCTTTGTCCGCCAGCAGCCTTCATCGTCCCTTAGACCCACCCGTGCCCACTCAGTCAGTTCGTGTGGTGTGCTGGTCGATTGGATATCCCTGATCGTTTCCCTAGCGTTGGTCCATTTTTCTGCTTGTGACCTGGTCACATACATGCGTGTCGTGGCCCTATTCTCAGCTGTGGTTCGGGCAGTGATGTCGGCTAGTGCGTTTCCCTGTCCAACTAAATCTGTCACCTTCTTGTGTGCCTGACATTTGATCACTGCTAATCGTGTGGGGAGAAGGACTGCTTCAATCAGGGCGGAGACTAAATCTCCGTGAAGGATGGGTGTACCATGGGACGTCAGGAATCCCCTTTCCCTCCAAAGGATCCCAAAATGATGAACTACCCCGAAGGCGTACTGGCTGTCCGTGTAAATGTTTGCCGTGGTTCCTGCTGCTATGATACATGCTCGTGTGAGGGCAATTAGTTCTGCTGCCTGTGCGGATCGTTGTGTGATGCAAGCTGTTTCAACTACTGTTCGAGCAGTCGTTACCGCATAGGCAGCAGAAGTGGTGCCGTCTGGGAGTTTGATGCAAGAGCCATCTACCCATAGTTCTCCGTCAGGGTCTGTGAAAGCAATGTCTCGGAGGTCAACTCTACTCCTAGTCTGTTCGTCCGTGAGGGTCACACAGTCGTGTATAGGGGGCACATCGGGGTCATTTTCAGGCAAGGGTAACAGTGTGGCAGGATTCAATGTCGTGCATCTCTTCAGGGTGATGTGGGGCGCAAGCAAAGTCAATTCGTATCCTGTCAGTCGTGCACTAGTCAGGTGTTGAGTCTTTGTCTGGTTCAAAAGCGTGTCAACTGCATGGGGTACTAATACTGTGAGGGAGTTCGAAAGTACAATTCCCTCACTCTGTCGGATAGAGACAGCAGCAGCGGCTACCGCTCGAAGGCAGGCTGGTAGAGCTCTGGCGACTGGATCAAGAGTGGCAGAAAAGTAGGCACAAGGGCGCTGTTTGGCGCCGATGGGCTGAGTCAGAACAGACAATGCGCATCCCTCCCTTTCGTGAGTGTAGAGGGAGAAGGGCTTGGAGTAATCTGGTGTTCCTAGAACGGGTGCCGAGCAAAGGGCATCCCGCAACTCCTTAAAGGATGCTTGGCATTCAGGGGTCCACGGGAGTGGGAACGGAACATCTTTGGTCAACAGGGAAAGTAGGGGTTTTATAATGAGACTGAAATTTGGTAGCCATTGTCGGCAGAAAGAAGTAAGGCCTACTAATGAACGGACTTGCTTCTGTGTTTTTGGAATAGGGGTGTCTAGGATGGTTTGGATTCGGTCGGGTGTAAGTTTTCTCCCTTCTTTGGACAGGAGATGACCCAGGTATGTTACTTGGGACTGACAGAACTGCAGTTTCTTTTTGGAGACTTTGTGGCCATTCTCCGCGAGAAAGTGCAAGAGTTGGATAGTGGCTGTGATTGCAAGTGGAGTGGTGTCGGCCGCCAAAAGGATATCATCGACATATTGGATCAACACCACTCCATCTGGTAGCTGGACGGCGTCCAGCTGCCTTTTTAGGGCCTGGCTGTAAATGCTGGGACTTTCAGTGTAGCCCTGGGGAGCTCTACAAAATCGGTATGAACGGTTTTTTAAAGTGAAACCGAAGAGATAACGGCTGTCTGGATGGATGGGGATAGAGAAAAATGCATTTTTAAGATCTAGAACGGTGAAGGTGGTGGCAGTGGACGGGACGAGAGTCAGAATGGTGGCGATGTCTGAGACTACGGGGTACTGTGGCACCACCACTTTGTTGACTTCTCGCAGGTCGATGATGAAGCGGTACGCTTTCTCATCCCCCTCACCTTGCTTCTCAACAATGGGTAGGATAGGACTATTGCAGACATTACTAACCACTTCCTCTACCACTCCTGCATTTACCAAGGACTGAATAATCGCTACCAACGCCTTCTCGCCTTCGGGCGATATCCGGTACTGTGGGAGTTTCGGGAGTATTGCATCTGGTCGAACAGTTATGTGTACAGGATCGATCATCATTCGTCCCACATCCGAGTCGTTTCTGGCCCATAGGTGCAGGGGTAGCGAATCGAGCAAGGATAGGTCAACATCTGTTAAAGTGCACATATGTCGTGCGGGGTAGGGTCCGGTCAAGTTCGGGTTGTCGTACAGGATGACTCGGACTCCTTCCGGGGAACACCTAATAGTAGCTCGGAAATGTTTCAGTAAATCAATACCCATAATAGCGTCAGGGGAGTTGGAGGAGAGCAGAAACGTCGTGTCAGTGGGATTGTTTCCTAGGTCAAAGGAGATAGGTACCGACAGGGGATTAGTGGAGGGCGTCCCATCGAAACCTATCGAGGTAATGTGCGAGCCAGACAAGGGCGCCCTTGGAATCAGTCGTTTTGATAACACACTACGTGTCGCTCCAGTGTCTACCAAAAATGGAGACTTTGTACCCAGGACCTTAGCAGTGACATAAGGACCTTGCTGGTCAACACAGAGCTCGACTGGATCCCTCCCTTGCCCCTGGCAGTCCTATGCAGAGTCGTGATCATTGTAGCCATCGGACTGTTGGCACTGATTCTGTCGGGGGCGGTCAAATGTGTTTGGTCTACCAGATCGGTCATTGGTGGTGTCGTGGGTCTGTCCTCGTCCCTGCCCTCCAGTTTTGGGGCCATTTGCCATGTCCCTTGTCTCCTTATTTTTAATCAGTTCCCGAAGGGCTGGGCATTGAGACTTCCAATGTCCAAATTCTTTACAAAATGCACATTGGTTCTCATCAAGGTCGGTTCGTGGAGCGCCAGGGGTGGGGTTGCGGTCTCTAGGGGTCGAATTCCTAGGGGTATTTGACTGGTAGTTTCCCCTATACCGTTCCCTCCCTGTGGTCACTCCCTGTAGTTGTGCAATCATTACTCGTTCCTTTAGGTCCTTTTTCTTTTTCTCAGTTGCCCTTTCGTTCTCGTTCTTTTGGTGTTCGTAATACTGAGCCATCTGAAGGATAGCTGTAGGTTTAGAGGCTCCCCAACTACTTTCGCTAGTCTGTAACTTTTGGGAGACCTCTTGCGATAGCCCCTTTACGTAGTTCTGCACGAATAGGTGTTGTCCGGTTGCGGTGGTCATGTCTTGGCCACTGTAGTCGGAGAACACTGTTTCAAATCGTGAGAAGTATTCTGATACGTCCTCCTGAGGTTTCTGGCGGCAGGCTGTGACTATCGACCAGTCTACCTTCTTTTCTGGGATCAACGTTTTTAGCTTCTGCACTATTTTGTCGGGGAGTTCCAATATGTCTTTTACAGGTTTCTTTCCGGGCTCTCGCTGCCTATCTAGTTCATCGAGTTTTGTCCAGGTGTGTCCGAACAGATCTGTGTGGTCGGCTCTCCGGATTTGCTTCCACACATCAGCCGGCAGACACAACCCGAAAAACAAATCCATGTCCGCTAGAGTCATTATGGTTGAGCCCAAGGCTGTGCCTAATTCGGTATAGAATGCTGTAGGGTTCATTCTTAAATCGGGCAGGGTTTGTCTAAAAGTTAAAATATCTTGCCGATCCCATGGTAGGTAAACCCAGTTGTACACAACCCTCCCTTTGGCATCTACATGGTTGATATCATCGTTCGTTCCCTGACCTCTTGGGGGAACTCAATAGGGGGCGGCTTCTCGGATAGGCATCATGGTGTTGGCTGCTTCTAATGAGGGCCCAATCGTCTCGGGGACTGTGATCTTGACTTCTGGTTTCTGTTCCGCGAGGTGGCGGAAGACCTCAAGCGTTTGCATGAAGAGGTCCGTCACATCGCTTTCAGCCCCATCTCCGACATCGACACTTCTATATAGAGCCGTCACTTTAGCAGGACCCTTAGTCTGGTACCTATCCTCATACGCGTTCAGAGTGTGGTAGCTGAACCGTAAAATAAAATGCCGTCTGTGACTACCGGCATGCGAGTTGTGCATATTCATCGTATATTCTTCGCTCTCTTTTCGTTCTACCAGGGTTTTTGCTATTTGGTCGATTCCATCCCGCTCATCTTTGCTCAACCTGTTTTGTCTAGCTGTTAGATGCCTGTTGGTCTCATGCTCATCTGCTGTTGTTACCAACGCGGCTGGTGCGAAGGCCGTAAGAGCCGGGGCACTAGCGCTATGGTCACCCATGCCTGCATTTTGAACTGGTGAGTGTTGTGCTAGAGGTTGGCTGGGAGCATATGGAGGAGGCATGTAGATAATTGGAGGACCGAGCAGTAACTCGTCATTTGCCCGCTGTTTGGAGGGAATCTCCGGGTAGAGCGCAGAGGTGGTCCTGACAGGGCATTGACCTGTCAGTCCTGGTTCTTGCGTTTGTTTAACTTCCTCTCTTCTTCTTATTTCTTCATCTAGTTCTTTTGCAGCCAGATGGGCTGCTTTTCGTAATTCTTTCACTGTTTTTACTTCCTCTCTTTTCCTGCGATGGTCTGCTTCTTTGCGCCACATGCCAATACTAACGAGCATAGTGGGCGTTACCTTATTTATTTTTACAGCTGCTTCCAGTGTTTTTATTTTATTTTCATCAAAAGAACCTATCAGTGGCCACTGGTTGTTAGGATCCCTTTTTGTATATTTATGCCATAACTTACTATAAGCTATAGCGACTAGTCCTTGCTTAGTAAACATGTCCTTATTAGGGGTGCCCTCCAGTGGAGCTGGATGGTTCATCTCTAATAAGCGGTCCGGGTTGACCCAACTATGAGCCAATGGGGAGAAGATAGGCATGACGGATTACAATGCGGGGCAAAAGCCTGCACTACCTATCTTTTCACTATTTGCAAAGACTGGACAGAATATTCTATTCTACGCTATTTGCAAACAAGGAATACCTCCAGAAAGAACCAATTCCCAAAACAGTCAATGTTTGGGCAAACAATCAATCAATGAAGGAGTGGAATAGATACGACGTGTTAAAGTTTTGCGTTACCTACCCTTCACTATCGGCAAAGGGAGAGAGAATATTCCTATTCTTTCCCGTTTGTAGACAGAGAAGATCCTTAAGAGAACCAACTTCGAACAATTCAATGCTCGATTCAATCAATCAATCAATGGGGAGAAAAAAAGAATAGGCACGACGTGTTAAAGTTTTGCGTTGCCTACCCTTCACTATCTGCAAAGACTAAACAGAGTATGGCGATTCTGTGTTTGTTTGCAAATAGAGAATTTCTCAGAAACGGTCAATAAGTAATACTAGTATTTTCAAACAATCAATCAATCAATTTCGCAATTTGTCGTGTGTCACGACCTTACCCGGACCGCATGGACAGTTTCTTGTCTTCCGCTTCCAGCGCCCGATCGTCCTCTATTCTCTGTTGCTATCGCGGCACTCCTGGTGGTTCCCAGTCAGGACCGTAGATCACTCGGGAGAGGTCTGCTCGGAATCAGTGAAGTTCAGATGATCGGCTGTCAGACGAGGGTCTATCGGACAGGAGCTCTTCCGATCGTTGCAGTCGTTCACTCTGTCGTCGGGACCTCTCCCACTGGATCCACGTGTCGCTGATGGGCCCCGCGTTTGGGACGCCAATTGATAAAGATCAATTTACAATGGTCAGGCGGTTTCAGTAGTTGCTTCCTAAGTTAAATTTGCCCGGCGTGAAAACGCCTCTAATACCATACGAAGTTATTCAATAAAGAGGCAGGCGCTGGAGACTGGAAGACAGGAAACAAGTTTTATTCCGTCGGAGTGGAACACGGCAGATCGGACAACAAGGTATCGTCTCGAGGTGCTCTCTCAACCTCTCTGAGACCTGGTCTTTTATACACTGGTTTATGACATGTGAACGTCCTTTATTACAACAGGGACATTGTAGAGCATGAGAATGACATCAGAACGATATCTCCGACACCCCCCCAGTTCCAACCCCTTCCAACACATGACAACAGTAGAGACCCTTTCCCCTCATATGATTGGGAGGGGCTATCACGCAGCTGAGTGTTCTGCCGATCTCTTTGGAATGTGTGCGCCTGATCGAATCTCCGGGGGCGGGGATGTCATGATCAATAGTGGCCTCTTCCAGGAGAGGCGAGGGCGTACGGTAATGGGCAATAAACTGTATCTTCGGGCTAAAGGATGACCAGCAGTCAGTGCTGACGTTCAGGCTCAGAGGAAGGGGACATCAAAGGAGGGGTATTCATGGACGGAAAGGACTGGTGTGGACAATCGAGCATGGTGGAAGGGTTTATCCACAGAGGGGTATTCATGGACGGGAAGGAGGTGTTGGTCAGGCGCGGGGTGTGATTTCCTGAGACAGAGTCATGGGGGGGTTTCATGGCTTGTGCATGTGAGCGCGGGGGCAGCCAGGGTGCGCGGGGAAGGCTTGCATGGTCAGGGAAATGTGCTGACGGGCGATCGTGAACAGGGAGACCATGGTACCTAAAATGGCTGTCGTGTATTCTCATACGTGAGTCTGCAAGATGGCGTAGATAATGTTCAGTACACAAACTAAATTTCCACAGTTGGAGGTCACTTGGAGAACATAACACGTGGGCGATAGGGACTACTCATACTATTCCCCCATTCATCAGATATACACAAGGATTGACACTTTTTTGTGCACGCTGCTCCATCACCCACACAAAATAACTGGGGCATACGCTCTCAGATCATAGCCTCCTTTTGTTGACTCCTCACCTTTGGGGAAACGCCAGCCGATTCCATTATGTCGGCTAAACCCGCTGATGCTAAAGAAACCACGGGTGCAGCAATAGATAACTACTTTTCTAATACTACACAAATGGCATCCACAGCGGTGATAAAATGGGAAGCCTTTATGATAGTGATGAGGGGATATTGCTTGGGGCAGTCGATAGGGGCACGAAAAGCATGCATAGAGAGCTAGAGGGTAATCTGCATGAGTTAGATAATGCACAGGGAACTAGACCAGGTGCCCTGGAGACATTAAGAGGAACGCGCACACTATACCACCAGGCCATCGAACGGCTACGGTGCCATGACGATAAGGTCCAAGAGGAAGAAGAGAGACCTGATAGACTATTGGCATGGTTAGTTAGACCGTAGACACAGGGATCTCAAATTACGCGTGTCCGATCTAGCACAGGCAACTCAGTGCATGACCCGAGGTGATTAACAACCTATTTCGTGATTACTATGAAGCCCTTTACAGGGCACCCCGACATCTCCGGGAAGGCAGGGAGAGTTCCTGAAGGCGCTAAAACTCAAGACAATAGATCGGCAGGTGAGATTGGCTCCCATCTGGAGATACTATATGTCTAATCCCTAAGGCTAGAACACCTCCTGGAGCCCACACAAGATGCTTTAGTGGTCCCACTTCCTAAGAAACCCCCTGCGGGCGCAGGTTACTGATTTTCGACCACTCTCCATGCTCGACATGGATTTTAAAATACTTTTTAAGATTCTAGTGATCCGTTTACTGCCCAATTTAATCCACACAGATCAGAGTAGATTTATTCCGGCTCCGAATACATAGTTCAATTTATGCAGTCTGTACTCCGCTATATACCACCCTGGTACACAGCTCTTACACAAGCAGCCCTTATATCGATAGACCTGGAAAAGGCCTTCGACACAGTGCAATGGGATTATTTACTTGAGACCATGAGGTGCATGGACCTTGGAGAGGGTTGAGTGAAATGGGTGACGCTGCTTTATGAACACCCCACGGCCAGGGTTAGAACTGGTAAGACAGTGTTCACACAATATGGGATCTTCCATGGCACACAACAAGGTTGCCCACTGTCACTCCTTCTATTCGCACTGGCGATTGAGCCCCTTGCAGCATTATTCAGACGAGGCGGCGAGGGGTTGGGTCTGACAGTGGGTGCGCATTCTCATATTATCTCTTTATATGCATATTATCTCTTTATACGTAGACAACATACTGATTTACCTTAGAGATGCAGCTGTGGGTATTGCAACAGCACTGGACCTAATGGAGCACTTTCAGACGTGGTCAGGACTTAAAGTTAATCGAAGTAAGACCTATTTGTTCCCTATGTCGGTTGGGCTGCCTCACCCTTCAGTCCTCATGGAGGACTTCAATTGGGCCTCCTCTACTTTAAGATATTTAGGGAACCATTTCTTCCACTCCCTGGACAACCTGCGTGAAGGAAATCTTTGGAGGCTCTCCGGTCTCTTAGATTGTGTGTCCCATTCTGGTGCTCTCTCCAACTGCTGATCATGGCCCGGGTTTCCCTTTCTAAGATGGTTATGTTGCCACGCCTGATATACTTCTTAATTAATCTTCTAACCACAATACCTGCCTAATGGTTCAGACAGCTGGACTCATTGTGGCGAGACCTTATATGGGAAAGAAAGAGAAGATGAAGGGTGTTTTTAGCAACTTTACAACATCCCTTAACAGAAGGAGGCCTGGGGGTACCAAACTTCAAGCTCTATTTCTTGGCCTCTCAGCTTCAGCGGCTAGCACAGTGGCTGGAACTGTTCCTTCCAGCCACTGTGCTAGCCCCTGAAGCTGAGAGGCCACAGGGGCTAGACCTGATGGATCTTGGGACTCACACTGACTTGCAGCTTGCCAGAATGCTAGATATTGCAGTGGCCATCTGTTGCTGGGTAAGTGAATTCTCGAGGCAGATAGATATAATGCAGGGGCTTTTATTCAATTAACCAAGTTCCGAAATGTGCACAACAAAATCCATTGAATTACAGTCTTGATCTTTTCACTGGGGGATTGGTTATTCACTCATCTGAGGTCTCGTTGTTCCTCACAGACTCTCCCAAGCAGTGGTATGCGAGAGGGAAAAAAAAGAAACACAGCCTTACTATCAGGAGAAACAGAGACACCAATACGATGAAGGGAAAAGTGGTGTTCCTTACAGATAAACGATTGGGCCTTGGTTCTGTTACCATCCTCTTTATCCAAGGTGAAAAGTGAATGGAAGGGCCCCTATAAAGTGGTAGGGACAATAGGACGGACCACATATAATCTTCAGCAAGGATCTCCAGGCTCCTTGCTGTCCTGTCCGAAGTCGGGATTCGGTTCCACTGCAGCCGTCCTTCTTCCTTCGAGTTCCGATCCTCTCGGATTCTCCTGAACGTCTTCTTCCCCGCTTTTCTCTCTCTCCTCCTGATTGGAGGTCCAGCCTTTTAAAAGGGGCAAATCCTTTCCCACGTCGTGTTCAGGGGCGGGGCCTTGTTGCAGGTTGGCTTCGGTGTTAAAGGGCCAGAAGCCCAGGATGTCCAGAGTCCCCGGGTCGCTAATGGCAACCTCAGAGTCCGGGAGCTGAAAATAAGAAGAGGAGTTTGCGAAAGGCGAGTCCCTAGGTTGTTCGGGAAGGGGCGAATCCTGACACCATCCCCCACCAATCTCTGTTACAGACCACGGCTCTGTGATGCTGGAAATGCTGCATGGTTAAAGTGGAGGGGGACCATTTGTATGCCCCGGTCCTGCCCCTGGCTGGCCTGCCACATGGCAACCAGAAAACAATATTAACTTCTGAACAAATGAAAGCCTGGGCTGGGAACGGCCAACGACCCCGCCACCGCCAGAGCCAACCTACACGAAGGGATGAAAGAGGTAGCCGAGTGGATGACGACCAGCCGCCTGAAACTGAACTCGGACAAGACGGAGGTCCTCATCCTGGGCTCTTCACCCTCCGCCTGGAACGACTCCTGGTGGCCTCCCGCCCTGGGCACCGCACCCAAACCGACAGACCATGCACGCAACCTGGGCTTCATCCTGGACTCCTCCCTCTCCATGACCAGGCAAGTCAACGCCGTCTCCTCAGCGTGCTTCAACATCCTACGCATGCTACGGAAGATCTTCTGGTGGATCCCCACCGAGACCAGGAAGACCGTCACCCAGGCCCTCGTCACTAGCCGACTGGACTACGGCAACGCCCTCTACGCCGGTACCACCGCCAAGCTTCAGAAGAGACTCCAGCGGATCCAGAACGCCTCAGCCAGACTCATCCTCGACATCCCACGACACAGCCACATCTCCGGACATCTGAGAGACCTTCACTGGCTCCCCGTCAACAAAAGAATCACCTTCCGCCTCCTCACCCACGCACACAAAGCCCTACACGACCAAGGCCCGGACTACCTCAACAGCCGGATCAACTTCTACGCTCCCAAACGCCACCTCCGCTCAGCCAACCACGCCCTCGCCGCCGTCCCCCGCATCCGAAGAGCAACCACAGGAGGAAGGTCCTTCTCCTACCTGGCCGCCAAGACCTGGAACTCCCTCCCGACCGACCTGCGCCTGACCCAAGACCACCTCTCCTTCAGGAAGAAGCTGAAGACCTGGCTGTTCGAGCAGTAGCGGAACCCCCCCCCCTTCCCCTAAGCGCCTTGAGACCCTATGGGTAGGTAGCGCGCTCTATAAGTGTCAGTGATTGATTGATTGATTGAGACTGTTACCAGCAATCTTGGCACCCTATGAGGAACTGGTTGAGGGTTTCAGCCAGGCCAGTTTCTGTTATATGAAGCTGTGGTACGGACATTCAGGGAGCTGTAGGGAGGAGGCCAAGAGGAGCCCAGAACACACGCTGTCTCGTACTCTATTCTCACGCTGGTTGCTGCACAGACCCAGAAGTCAGGTGCCTTGAACACAGATGCAGTGCACATCGCCTACTTCAGGGCATTAAAAGCCTTTTGCACATCGCCGTCCAGATCACCTTCTTCGGTTGCTTCTTGCAAGTGAGCTCAGTTAAGGGAGCAATAATAGTGCTATACCCCTTAAAAAATATCCTGCAATACCCAGTGATGACTAAAAAGGCTTTGGTCTGGGTTTTGAGAGGCTTCAGAGCCATAAAAGTCTGTAGCTTTGGCTGGAGAAGCTGAACCTTGTCTCCACTGACTTGGTGGGCCATGTCTACAACTGATCTGTGCCTTGTCTGGCACTTCTTGGCCTTGAAAGTTATGCCAGTTAGGCCTCGCTGCTTCAGGGCCAAATTCACTTCTCAGAAGTGGTGCAAGGCGTCCTTTCAGCCGGAGCTGAAAAGAGCAATTTCATGAAAGTAGACTATCATGAGGTTTTTAGGGCCAGCAAGCAGCCAGTGGCAGGGGCATTCTGCAGTCTAAATGGCATCACTCTGAACTGAAAGTGGCTCTCTGGGGTGGAGAATGTGGACCTCTTCTTGGTCCCATCAGTCAGCGCAATCTGCCGATACTATGATGCCAAGTCAAAGGTATTGATGAATTTTGCAGTCCTCAACCGATCAATGTGCTTATCAGCTCTGGGGATAGGGTGAGGCACGACTCCCCCGCTTCACCAGATACCCATGAGGCAGAACAGCAGATCATTGATAGAAGCAAAACAATCTACAAAAACTAAGTAAAGATTCATTTGAAGGCTTACTCTTGCTACAACACCTCCCTGATGAAGTTCCAGGAGTATATGGAACAAACGTGTTGGCTGAATTTCAACCCTTTTTATATTGAAGCTGAGAGGCCACAGGGGCTAGACCTGATGGATCTTGGGACTCACACTGACTTGCAGCTTGCCAGAATGCTAGATATTGCAGTGGCCATCTGTTGCTGGGTAAGTGAATTCTCGAGGCAGATAGATATAATGCAGGGGCTTTTATTCAATTAACCAAGTTCCGAAATGTGCACAACAAAATCCATTGGATTACAGTCTTGATCTTTTCACTGGGGGATTGGTTATTCACTCATCTGAGGTCTCGTTGTTCCTCACAGACTCTCCCAAGCAGTGGTATGCGAGAGGGAAAAAAAAGAAACACAGCCTTACTATCAGGAGAAACAGAGACACCAATACGATGAAGGGAAAAGTGGTGTTCCTTACAGATAAACGATTGGGCCTTGGTTCTGTTACCATCCTCTTTATCCAAGGTGAAAAGTGAATGGAAGGGCCCCTATAAAGTGGTAGGGACAATAGGACGGACCACATATAATCTTCAGCAAGGATCTCCAGGCTCCTTGCTGTCCTGTCCGAAGTCGGGATTCGGTTCCACTGCAGCCGTCCTTCTTCCTTCGAGTTCCGATCCTCTCGGATTCTCCTGAACGTCTTCTTCCCCGCTTTTCTCTCTCTCCTCCTGATTGGAGGTCCAGCCTTTTAAAAGGGGCAAATCCTTTCCCACGTCGTGTTCAGGGGCGGGGCCTTGTTGCAGGTTGGCTTCGGTGTTAAAGGGCCAGAAGCCCAGGATGTCCAGAGTCCCCGGGTCGCTAATGGCAACCTCAGAGTCCGGGAGCTGAAAATAAGAAGAGGAGTTTGCGAAAGGCGAGTCCCTAGGTTGTTCGGGAAGGGGCGAATCCTGACACCATCCCCCACCAATCTCTGTTACAGACCACGGCTCTGTGATGCTGGAAATGCTGCATGGTTAAAGTGGAGGGGGACCATTTGTATGCCCCGGTCCTGCCACTGGCTGGCCTGCCACATGGCAACCAGAAAACAATATTAACTTCTGAACAAATGAAAGCCTGGGCTGGGAACGGCCAACGACCCCGCCACCGCCAGAGCCAACCTACACGAAGGGATGAAAGAGGTAGCCGAGTGGATGACGACCAGCCGCCTGAAACTGAACTCGGACAAGACGGAGGTCCTCATCCTGGGCTCTTCACCCTCCGCCTGGAACGACTCCTGGTGGCCTCCCGCCCTGGGCACCGCACCCAAACCGACAGACCATGCACGCAACCTGGGCTTCATCCTGGACTCCTCCCTCTCCATGACCAGGCAAGTCAACGCCGTCTCCTCAGCGTGCTTCAACATCCTACGCATGCTACGGAAGATCTTCTGGTGGATCCCCACCGAGACCAGGAAGACCGTCACCCAGGCCCTCGTCACTAGCCGACTGGACTACGGCAACGCCCTCTACGCCGGTACCACCGCCAAGCTTCAGAAGAGACTCCAGCGGATCCAGAACGCCTCAGCCAGACTCATCCTCGACATCCCACGACACAGCCACATCTCCGGACATCTGAGAGACCTTCACTGGCTCCCCGTCAACAAAAGAATCACCTTCCGCCTCCTCACCCACGCACACAAAGCCCTACACGACCAAGGCCCGGACTACCTCAACAGCCGGATCAACTTCTACGCTCCCAAACGCCACCTCCGCTCAGCCAACCACGCCCTCGCCGCCGTCCCCCGCATCCGAAGAGCAACCACAGGAGGAAGGTCCTTCTCCTACCTGGCCGCCAAGACCTGGAACTCCCTCCCGACCGACCTGCGCCTGACCCAAGACCACCTCTCCTTCAGGAAGAAGCTGAAGACCTGGCTGTTCGAGCAGTAGCGGAACCCCCCCCCCTTCCCCTAAGCGCCTTGAGACCCTATGGGTAGGTAGCGCGCTCTATAAGTGTCAGTGATTGATTGATTGATTGAGACTGTTACCAGCAATCTTGGCACCCTATGAGGAACTGGTTGAGGGTTTCAGCCAGGCCAGTTTCTGTTATATGAAGCTGTGGTACGGACATTCAGGGAGCTGTAGGGAGGAGGCCAAGAGGAGCCCAGAACACACGCTGTCTCGTACTCTATTCTCACGCTGGTTGCTGCACAGACCCAGAAGTCAGGTGCCTTGAACACAGATGCAGTGCACATCGCCTACTTCAGGGCATTAAAAGCCTTTTGCACATCGCCGTCCAGATCACCTTCTTCGGTTGCTTCTTGCAAGTGAGCTCAGTTAAGGGAGCAATAATAGTGCTATACCCCTTAAAAAATATCCTGCAATACCCAGTGATGACTAAAAAGGCTTTGGTCTGGGTTTTGAGAGGCTTCAGAGCCATAAAAGTCTGTAGCTTTGGCTGGAGAAGCTGAACCTTGTCTCCACTGACTTGGTGGGCCATGTCTACAACTGATCTGTGCCTTGTCTGGCACTTCTTGGCCTTGAAAGTTATGCCAGTTAGGCCTCGCTGCTTCAGGGCCAAATTCACTTCTCAGAAGTGGTGCAAGGCGTCCTTTCAGCCGGAGCTGAAAAGAGCAATTTCATGAAAGTAGACTATCATGAGGTTTTTAGGGCCAGCAAGCAGCCAGTGGCAGGGGCATTCTGCAGTCTAAATGGCATCACTCTGAACTGAAAGTGGCTCTCTGGGTTGGAGAATGTGGACCTCTTCTTGGTCCCATCAGTCAGCGCAATCTGCCGATACTATGATGCCAAGTCAAAGGTATTGATGAATTTTGCAGTCCTCAACCGATCAATGTGCTTATCAGCTCTGGGGATAGGGTGAGGCACGACTCCCCCGCTTCACCAGATACCCATGAGGCAGAACAGCAGATCATTGATAGAAGCAAAACAATCTACAAAAACTAAGTAAAGATTCATTTGAAGGCTTACTCTTGCTACAACACCTCCCTGATGAAGTTCCAGGAGTATATGGAACAAACGTGTTGGCTGAATTTCAACCCTTTTTATATTGAAGACATATAATAAAGGAGATACTTTGAAATCCATACTGGAATGGGACTTTTTTCAGGTGCACCTCCCCATATCTTGTAAGCTTAGATCTGCTGGACAATGGTACCAAACAGAGGCAGGTGCTGGAAGAATTGTGCACAGGACATTATACTGTTTGTGACTGGTGATTGTGGTGCAGCTTATACAGTCCGCCACTGGCTTTATCCTTTTGACTAAACATCACCCATCCCTGACCCCAAAAACACCTCACTACTCCTAACCTCCACCCAATGTTAATATAATTTTGGATTTGTCCTTAAAATTATCTTTTTTTAATATTTTTCCTAAAAATTGATTTCCATGATTATATTTCAGCCAAAATCGTTTCTCTGGTTTTTGTTTTTCCGTTAATTCACATTCATCATATCACAGGAGGTATTGCACAGCCCTCTTCAGTTTGCCACCTGTCTAAAACAGGTAGGTTTCCCAGGGGAGCAATCTCTTCTCTGTAGGTTCCAGGGTGTCACCCTTAGTATCAGCCTCCTCCCGGACCATGGGAATTTTTGTGGTGGGTTTTTCAAACCCATCGTCATTCCTCTTCTTGGCCGGCACCTGGGCCACTGCCATGGACCTTGTGGTCAGACAGTCACTTCGGCAGTCCTAACATCTGCAGGTGAGACTGGAGTTCCACCTCTTTCCATGTGGTGTGCTCCATGTCATTCCCTAACAGACAATCAGCGGGCATGGCCATACTCGCAGCTACCTTTAACGAAACAGAGACCCTCCCATTTAAAGGGAACAAGAGCCAACGGACAGTGGCTCGCCTGGTTGTCTGTGGGCTCATCCTGAGGGACTTCATCACATACTACCTTCTCTGAGGACACCAGCTGACATTTAAGAGTAACCATGCTGGCTCCTGTGTCTCTCAGAGCCTCAACCCATTGATGGTGACCCACTGCTTAAACTTTTTAGTACTGTTAGGCATGTGAGCATTTGGCACAATCTCTGTCATCAGATACTAGGGTAACCTCTGCACTCACCCAAATATAAATGGGCCAACCTCTGCCCACAGCACGACACTGCCCATTCCCGGGTTAGGCTCATCTGTAGGGGGCTGCTTCCAGCAAGGACAGATGACATCGCCCTTAAAGTGCATATTCTGGTAATTGGACAGAAGTAACCTGTGGCGTTCTTCTCATTAAAACCACCCTTCTTCTGCTCCGGGTTGGACTGGCATTCCTTTCCATGCGAACTTTTTTTGGGCATCTTTGAAGAAATACTTTTGGTTTTCTCAGTTCACGCTCCTTTCTGCTGGGAGCCTTTTTGTACCTTTCTTGTTCCGCCCCTTCAGCACCTCCCCCCAAAGTACGTTCTTTGATACTCTAGTACTTACCTAGAGGTCAGACTTCTTTGCAAGATCTCTGGGTACAGAGAGTTTGAAATCAATCGGGTGTTGGTGCAAGTCTATAAAGCAATTACTGAACATGTACTCTCTTAATCAGATTGTACAACCCATCGAAGGCACTCAGTTTGCTGCCCTTCACCCAACCATCTAGTGCCTTACCAGAAAAAAACATTAAGTCAACTCAAGACAGTTTCCGTCTGTCCCTAATCTTTAAGCTGTACTGCTCAATATTTACCAACAAGGGCATCCTTCAAGAGGGTACACTTCATCCTGTCACTCTTATCAAGAGCCAGTAGGCTATCCCTTGCCGAAGTGGGCATATGCTTCCAGAGACACACCATCAAACCTTTCCAGGGCTACCTCATAGGCCCCAAACCATTTGTCAATATCATCCCCCACCACAAAGCTAGCCACAAGGTCTTTGGGGATGTGGACCCTTTTACCTCCTCTAGGCACCTCCATATCACTGCCACCATTTTCAATAGACTCTGAACCTCCTTTCAGGTCCAGTTCAGTCTGGTTCATCTCATTTGCTAGCAGGATTTTAGCCTCCTTTAGAGCAAGCATCTTTTCTTGTAAGGCTCAATCAGCCACTGCCTTTTTTCTCCTCCAGTGCCCTGCCTGCAGATGCCTTGTATCCGGCCAGATTGTTCTCCTCCATGGTTAAAACTGGCCAGCAGCAGCTTCAGCTCTCTCTAAGCTTGTTGGTTCTTCAACTCTTCAGGGGTCAGGTTGTGGAAGGACACATTGTTTCCAGCCCTGGACCCAGCAGGTGAACTAACTGCTGTGGGCCCTCGTCTTTCTTCTGGCTCCTAGGCCATTATCAAATTATTCCCGTCCTCCTCCATATCATCATCATCCTCCTGCTCCTGTGATGTAGACTGTACTCTAGTTTCTTAGAGCCTTTTGCTAAAGTCAGCCCCTGTCCTTACACAACTTTAGTACCACAACAATAAAGCTTTCAATGTTGCAGAGATCCACCTTCATTCTTTCAAAAATCACAGTTGCAAAATATGGCGATAGGAGTGAAATTTAGAAATTTAGAAAAAGAAAAAAAACTACCCAAATGAAAATAAAGGAGAATTTAAAAATTCAAAGTCAATATTCAATGTCAGAATGTATACAGGATTTCGGTTAGACTTCTAATCTCAGATTTCTTGTCTTAGAATATTCCCCAGGCATCAGACGGATCTGGAAACTCTTGAACAGTACTTCTATGCACTGGTAGGTGGGGTGAGCAGGCTCTGCGTCGGAAGTGAAAACGCAGACCCCATATAAGCACCACTCTAGCGCTCTGGCATGAGTTTCTTTCGAGCCTATTCCTGCACCAAAAACGTGGTCATGTAAAACAACAACAAAAAAAACAAACATGTAACCAGTATGCAGCATCTAATGGGATCTTTTTGGTTGAAGGCAGTTTGCAGATGCACCTCACAGAAGTATTGCTAGGGTATCTATTGAAAAGTGACGACTCTGCAGTTAGAAGTCTCTACTAGAAAAACAAGTTATTTCCTTTGGTAATGCCTTTTCTGGTAGAGACTATCTAACCGCAGATTCCTCATCGACCTTCCCACCCTCTCCGTTCTGTGAACTGGGCACTTGATCCAAAAGGTCCCATTAGATGCTGCACTCCATCTATATTTATTTAGTGTATTGAGAATTAATGGAGTTGTAAAATAGTATATTTCCATATTTATTTCACTGATAAACATGCAAACTATGTTGCATTGTAGCAAATTAAGCAGCCAAATATAACAAAACACCATACCCACAGATAAATATTAGCATTATATACAAATATGTTAACAAATGCCTATATTTAAGGAAATCTTATCCAGTTTTTAAACTCCCCAGGCTATCGATCCGCTCAGCAGACATCCTAAAGTTTATAAAGCAAAGCATGGACAGTCTCTCAAAAAAATGACAATTTTCCGCTTTTTTCACTTTTAAAAATAAATATAGGCAGCAAGCATATTGCTCTCTGTATTTATCTGTATAAATCAGTAAAATGGAAAACTGGGAGCCCCTAATTACAATTAACTCTATTTTTCTAAATCGGTTTGGGATTCGTCATTGGTTCTGTTTTTACTTTATTATTGAGTGCCTGAGGAATATTTTCCACATGACCTCTCATTGTTAAGCCTGGTTGCTTTTGTGCAAGTCTACTAGAGGATTAAGGACAGGTTTATTTGCTGACTTTTGAGGTTCACCCTAACAATAATTGTGTTTATTTGATTGGGCTTCCACCACTCTCAACTTATAACCCTGTTTCTTACAGTTGTGGATTTCTTTGCTACCTGGAGTAGGCAGACTACTCTCTTAATCAGATTTGGACAATATAGTTACATGCCTCAACTGGAAGGGCCATAGGCCTCCCCTGTCCTCCCACACCCTAGTCAAGTGACATATTACTTGCTCTGAGAGACTGGGTTCCATCTGGGCCTGCCCTTGTAGGACATATTTGTATTGGTTAAAACGCTATGCTCCATACATCCACAAGAGGGCAGCCACCAGTTTCCACAGGACATCCTACAAGCAAAATCTGATCACCTAGTCAGGAATGAGTAAAACATGTGCCATGAAAGTGTTGACGAGAACCTCAGTGAACTCTTGTCTCTCATGGAGAGAGATTGAACTTCTTCAGGTTCAGTGGACGCCCAATTAACACACAGAAGAGAGCAATCCACATGCCATATGACAATCCATTAGCATTAGAAAGACAGATCATGGATGCAGATAGGCATAGACTTGAAACCCTCCTGAGAGGATAAGATCCACAAAAGGAAATAGCACCCTATTGAACACTCTCATAATGGGCTTGCACCCAAATGAAAGAGCTCAGAATTGAAACAGAAAAGAAGATAGCAAAACAAACAAACCTCTGGTGATGAGGAGCCACCCAGATATGAAAATAATTGCTCTATAGGACGGTGGATCACAGGATGAGCCATGGTACGAACACTGGAATAAGCTCCTGCAGGGACTTTATCTGAAATGAGATTAATCTATTGACCTTTTAACCTCCTATAAGTATATAATGAGGCAGACTGCACCACAGGGTTAGGGCACCAAATGGGGATGGAGAAGACTCTCGACTCGAAGGACCCTCAAAGAATGGGGAACAGACCTTTCAATCGAAAGTCTGCAATCCCCTGCTGTGGAGTCCCCTTCTTTTGAGGTTTGCTTGGGCAGTGAACCGGTTGTTTCCTTGAGTACTGAGGCATTTTGGAGCTTTAAATGGCATAGTCTTAGTAGACCACGCTCAGTTTTCAGAAACAAGACCCTGTCAAATGGATCTAAAAGAAATTGTCAGGGTCAGTGGCCTCAAATTAGGATTGTCATAGAGAGTGGCACTTGGGGGTACCAGAGGATCAACCCCTGCACTGTATAAAGGAGAAACACCACCGATGGCAAGCTGTGGGAAAATCTGGGCGCAAGGAGTTAGACACCTAAGCAGCTAGATCCCGGGGGGGAGAAAGGACACTGCCAGTTGGCAACCTTTGCAGCCTATTTCACTTATTACCCTATCTTTGAGCCAGCAGCTTCTGGCAAAAAAGACAATTTGAGGAGCAAGGCTTTCTAGGAAGCGTCCTCCCTTCAAGCACTTATCAGGTACAGGCAACAGGTTGTCACTGCAAAGAGGCCCATAAGGGCATCCACCTTCAGGTCATTCAAAGCCATTTGTAAGGGCATCTGCTTCTTACATCTGTTCACGGAGGGGACTAACATCCTAACCTGCATGGAAATAACAGAGAGGTGTACAAAAAGTCATACATCATGGATTTGGCTGCGTATGCCGTGTGAAAACCAACCTGATTTTTAAAAAATGGCCACTGAATGAACAATGCTGGTAGATTTCTAAACGCTCTCCCATATGGAACTGACTTGATTTACTAAATTTGGAAGGTTTCAATGGAAGAATTTGAGGAATGTTACCATAAGGAAAGTATAACTAGTTATTTCAGAAACATATCTAACATTATAACAAACTGTTCTTAGTAAAGTACTGCACTGTCACCAATGCTCACATGGTCATTCAAAAATGCACTCGATTTCTTACTTTTTCATGCTCTACTAAAGTATCTAAAAACAAAGTAAACAAACTTACCAGTTGAACTGACAATATTAATTAACAAAATTTAACTATTTCTGCAATGTTTACTTAGCGAACAAAAATGTGTTATAAATAAGCATTTTATCAAATGTTTAAAAATGTTACAATGAGCATTATCAGAAAATATAGATTTTCATATAAAAGATTAAATAGCGTTTATATCTTTTTGATTAAGGGCAGCACACACTGAAATAGCTGTTTGTGCAGTGTAGTCTCTCAGATTCATACGGTACATACTTCATTGCATTCTTTTTAGCAGGCACTGCAAAAAGTAAATTTGTAGTACGAGCAAAAAATACTTCCCCCCCCATACTTTCGCATTCGGGGGGGGGGGGGACTTTCAAATATCAGATAACTATATTGAGACCATGGATTTTAAAACCAAATTTGAAATTACAGGCAGGGATAGATAATGTCTGCAAGTTACAAACATCTGAAAATGAGACTGCTAAGAAAGTGGCACGTCCACGGTTACTATGGTATCACAAGTGGGCATTCTCCAATATAACATACATACAAACACACACTGGGCACCTAGTGGACACCTGTGTTTAAAAATCAGGAAGGTGTGCAATGGCTTCCATTGCCTACTGGTCTATGAACAATTGAGTTGACTGTGTGCTGGATGTGTTAAGCAGTGTGGAATATGTTTCTTACTAAGAATGCTGAAGTCAGGGTTGCCAAATAAATATTTTCCAACATGTTGCTTATTTTTAAAACACATTTACTCTTTATTTGGCTGTAGGAATTCAATCAGGTCTAATAAAAGGCTGCTCATTTGGCTTTGCAGAAAACATTTGTGAGGTTTTGGACAATGCACTGTATCAGTGCAGACAATGACAATCAGACCACCTGATAACAAAATTTAAAAAAAAATAAATTAGGAAAGGAGGAGTCCGAAATAAGATACATTAACTCATTGCTCTGTATATAATGTATGCATTATATACAGAGCAATGAGTTAATGTATCTTATTTCGGACTCCTCCCTTCCTAATTTAGTCCATGTCTTTGAGCATTTACAGTAAAAAGCGGGCTCTTTTTCTGCACAGCATTGCAGAAGGGTTACGTTTTTGCATATACAAATGATTTATTATGGATAGGACTATGACGTGATTTGTCATTTCTGCACTGGAAATGTTAACAATCAGAAATACTAATCCTTAATGTGGTTATAAATGGGAGTCAGTAACTAACAACTTGAATAGTTCTTGCAAAGTTTTCTCAGAATTTGCAAAGAGGTAATCATTGTCATGTACCAAAACAAACACAGTTTCACAAAGGCATTTTTGGTGACTTTAGCTTTTAATGTATTTTGGAGGTGACATTATCGCAATGGACATAAACATGGGTTTGAGGGTACTGCTCTTAAAGTCAATCACTTACACTTGGCATCACAAGTTTAAACTTTAATTATAAAAAGTATAAAGTGTAACAAATTCCACATCGCAATATTGATGTCAGATTATAGTTGTGTTGACCAACCTTTCAAACCATACGATATACCATCTCCTAAAACTGATTAAAAAAATATTTATTGCAGAAGATATTCCTTTTGTCAGTAGATAACCATAACAATGGGAAACAAGCATATTCGAGTGAAATACTAACTGCTTGGTAATCGGTGTTAACAAATGCAGTGGCTTTTTTATGCCACACAACATTATATTCTAAGTTGTGGAGTAGAATTAGAAAAAACACAATATTTTTCTACTCTAAAAAAAATACTTTTGAGGCTAAAAACACTTGTCAAAACAGTTCACATTCAAAATTTTCCAAATAACTATTGTAAAATATATTTACTAATGTAAAATACGTATTTAAATGCAATTATTGCATCAGAATACTTCATTTATAACCGGCATATTTGTTCTGAGCCAACATGTTATATTTATTGTGATACAGTCCTTTTTTGACGTACATGTTGCCATTGAGGGAATAAACACTTGTGCTGCATCGCTGTATCAACAATGATGTTTTAAACCTTTTCCCCCAGCAAGGAGTTTAAACGTAAACTCAACACAGTAATATAAAACGTGTTTATTATACATACACCATGTTGTAGATATAAAGAGTTCAAAAAGGCAAATAGAAATAATGTGTGTACAACTACATCTTCTTTAGATTTCGTCTTCATTAACTGGAAATTTTTGTTAGCAGTTTTATAGCTCTGAATGTGAAGCAATTTTACAAAACCCTGCAGGAAGAATGGGAAAAAAACTATTAGTATTGTTTCTAAACAGAATAGCAAAATAAGAAAAAATCAAACTAAAGTTAAAAGAGGACATGATTATTTTAAAAGCACAAGAAAGTGACAACAATGTAGAACTACAGATAATTCCGTTATAAGTGTCTACTATACTTTCTTGAAAAAAATAAGTGTACGGAAATATGAAATTAGATTTTAATTTCTGCATTTACTCTTTAAGAGACATAATAATTGTGCTATAACCAGATAACAAGAAACCCCCGGTGTTAATAATTTGGACATGTAATGACAGCGAGTATTTAAAACAATACATTTTATTTATTTAAGACATTTTCAAAAAATTTTGAAACACCATTGAACTCTGTAAGATCAGGAAATATCAACTTCATTAACACATATTGTGCAACTTACTTTTTTGTTAATCAATGTATTTATTGGAAATTGAGGCCACTCACTCTGCATCAACGAAGAAGTATCTGCCAAATGTTTTTTATAAAGGTAAAGGTTTTGTTTTTGGACAAACTGTGCAAAAAACTGTGTGTATTACAAAGACCACAATTTGCAAGTATGTGCTCACATACGTTTTTTTAGAGGATAGTCTCCTTTTCCATTCTTTGGGTCTAGATACTCCTGTATCATTACTGAATTAATGAATGAGTGTACACCCTTGCCAAATTTCATGTTTGTATTTTCCAAGTAGAAGATAAACAGGATCTGCGCAACATAATTTAAATTTTAAAGAGCACTGGTCACTTCAAAACTAGAGGACCATTCTGTTGACTAAACCTAGTTCAATTGTCCTGGTGAAATGTGATGAAACTGAGAAGCAATCTTGACAAAACACTGTGTATTGTGTACCATGTCAGATTGTAAAAACTGATGTCTCATAGCATGTGTGGTGATGTTTTGTGTACATTAAAATATGAAAACAACTGTGGCTTTTTAAATATTCAATGAGTTTTCCAGATTTCTCACTGTAAAATCTGCAGATGACCTCAACACCCACTCACAACAAAATATGTAATAAAAGTCCCTATAGTATTTTATTTTGCATAACATTGCTGTGCAATGAAAAGCAGAAAATAATATTAAATAACTCACTTTACTGATTTGGTTTAATTTCTCCTTTTTAAAAAACATTCTGCATCCGTGTATGATTTTCCTTCTTTTTCTCAACAATCACCAAGATTCATAAAAAAGTCTGTCAGTATCAAAAAACACCATTGATTTTTTTTTAATAACTACACTCTTGGATTATAATCACTAAGGGCAACAATTTATAAATGAAAACAAGTCACAACCCATTTCAAAAATGCAGAGAACCCAAGGTCTCGAAATTGTTAGTGTCTACCATGGTACAGAATGACTATTTTCAATACAATGGCCACTCCCAAACAGGACATTAATATATGTAATCAAACTTTGCAATTGTGTGGTTGTCTACAGTGGTCCTAGCCTTCCCTCTTGTCATCAAAGTCAAGAGCTTAAAACAGCTTTTTAATACGTGCTATTTTGTAACATGATTTAAACGTGGTATGCGTGTACAGTATTCTCTTATCTGTAGGGCTAATTAGCACAAGTTATTCGGTCCAATATAATTAGAGAAAGCATGATTATCTTCTCTTATTCTATATTTTCATATTGAATTAGTGTTTAAATATCTCTAGGATTACAAAACACAAACTGTAAATACAACTAAAAATGCAATTAAAGTGCACAGCCGAAAACATCTGTAAAACTAGTTGAGGGTGGCAGGAAAACAGACCTTGCCAACAGAGTTTAGGCTGGTCATATTTTGTAGTTTAACAGCCATCATAGTAGTTGAACTCCATTACAAATTGGTATGCACATTTACCTGACATTACCTAGTGCAATCTGCTACAAATAATGGTAAGTATCTTCAACTCAGCTTTTGAAAATTTCCGGTAACGCTTCTCCTGATCTTTCTAGTAAGTGTTAACAAACTACATAGTGCCGTATTTGTATGATGGACAGGAATGTATTTGGAATATAAAGGTCACACAGATGATAAAAGCATACATCCATCTTATGGACTATGACCTTGTGATTTCAAACAATCTTTTTAGTAGCCAGTGCAAATACTGTACTTCCATTTATTACTTTTAATTTTCAACCACGATAACCACGTCTTAAGCAAAAACACTGTCCTTAATCACAGTATGTATTGTCCTTTCAATTAATCCAAACATGAAACTAATTTCTAGGAAAGTCTTCAATTCATTTTCCAAAGAACTACTTTACACGCATCGTCAATGATTAGTGAAACTGAAAAAGCTACAGCAAAGAAAAAAGTTGATTTAACTAATTAGGCAATTGAAGAATCGTTTTAGGAGTATTCCATAAATCATGAATCCGAAAAGCACACCCAATTTAAACATTTCAAGTGTGCTTTTTTAAATAGTGCAGTAAGAATAATTGGTAAGTAAGCCTGGCCTTTTACAATAAGGTTTTTATGCTGTGTTTCATACCACAATTCTGTGGTTACTAAGTGCTAGAAATAACAATTTCAATATTGCTCAATATATTGTACTCAATTTCTCGACCTTGGAAGGGTGGAATGCTGAAACTTCTTTGTTAGGATTTGAAATGTGACATTCATTTCTACCTATATGTCAAGGAAAGGGTTAAACTCGCTGAGTCATCCTGCAGGCATCTTAAAAAGATTGCTCTTAATTCTATCTGAATACAAGCTGTGTGATGAAACTGGCCGTATGCCAACTGGTAAAAATACAACAATTGTATGATTTTGAAAATAAGGCCAGGAAAGCCAAAAACTCATCAAAATACAAAAGATCTATGAAGCATTTGAAATGTAAAAGCACATTTTCTAAAAGGCTGTATTTTAAATATTGCCACATAAGGGGAGATAGGTGCATGTGCAAAGAAGTCCTTAATTTAAAGTGTCACGGTGTTTATCCAGATTACGTTGTAACTACATTCAAAATCTCACGTTTACATCAACTTTATTTGCAATCCACACCATATACTGAATTTAGTAATCATGCAGTACTGCTGCCATTAAATATTAATGTAAAACATCAGGAAGTTTACCTATTTATTTTAATATTATGATAACATGCTTTAATTTAAATAAAATTGTTATCAAACTTAATATTTGATGTAGAGTGCAAAATATTTACATTGAACGTGAACAGTTTAAAGTAGTGCTTCATCCCAAATCTGCTTGCGTTACGAATACAGTAGTAACCCAGGCTGTTCATATTGGTCAGTGTGGGATGGCAAGACAAATTCCTATCTGATTATGAATGTAACAAGAAACAACATAGGTTTTGCTTCTGTTCTGTCTTCTAATGAACATGTTAATGCTTTTTTGATGATTAATTAAAACTATCAGATGTATTTAAGTATGCATATGAAACCAAAAACCATTTTCAATGACACAGACTTTCTTAAAGGCACCTCCTACAATCAACATCTGAAAACATTACACAAGATTATGCAAAAGTCAAGCAGTAAGAGATTAATATTTTAAATAAAAATAAAAAATAAATCATAGTGGGTCAGTTGCACAACTGTAGTAAGTTGCAATGTCTGGAATGAAGTGTAACACATAGTTGTGAAAAAAATAATATGTTTAGATGTGTCACAGTGACACCATTCCTATTGAATAAGACATCACAATAGAGCATCACACCAAAGCACGACTTCAGATTTTAAAAACGAAACTCGGTATGGATTGTAAATTTAAATAAAGATACACTACCTGATTTCTCAATGCATAGCTTGTCAACCAGAGAGTTTGCATCTTGGGTTATAAGTGAAAATATTTCCTCTTCATACTCTTCAGCTACGGTTTCACACTAAGAAGATAAAAGTAAAATATATGTACGCATTTCAGAGTTTATTGCATTGCGAAGACGCAACCAAATGTGGCAGATAGGTGTTTGTCAAGATTTAATAACATTGGGAACATAACTTTTTCAGAAAGGGATGGTTTCACTGATGTGTTACCAGTACTCCACAATGTGACTCTTTCCTGTGCATGCATAGGCAATCTTTTCTTCTAACGAAGGCTAACAGTTTCTCAATACACTATTTTAGATAAAAAATAATCATACATTAGAAATAGGTGTTTAGTCTATTTATATAAGCTTTCTCCTTCACTGGCAGATAGGTGGAAGTGACAGGTAGAGGGAGAGAGAAGTGATGTGTTTGAAACACACAATTTGGCAAAGTGAAGAAGCGGGGCTCAGTCCTATTTTCACAGCTCATAAAATGCCCACCAGGCCACATCTGTAAATCTTTGCAATACAAATGGATAAAAAATGTCTGCATCAACTTGGAAACGATGTTTGATATTTGAATGAATTGATAATTGTACATTCTTAATACCTATACCACATATAAAAAAACTCAAATGCATCTGAATTTCTAAGAGGATTCAGTCAAAAACTAATTCTATACTTAACACATATTTCTGCAAAATATACAGCCATATGATCTACTTTTACAGACAGTTGCTCCTTTTATTAAGATAACATGATGCTGCAAAATACTTTTAAAGATAACACCACAACCTCCAGGGTATTCTAAACATTTTCTATAAACTGCACAAATGTGGTCAACTCAAAATAAAATCAGGGCCTATTATAAAAAATAGCTAGCTGAAAGTTACCAGGTATTGGATCAATTATAAAATGTGCACTAGAAACAACTGCCATATTTCAGACAGACTACTTACCACTTCAATACTTATGTCCCCTTGACAATATGACGCTTGGGTCATCTGTTAAAAATATTTGGGTTACATTCCTAAAAAATGGGGGTAAAGCCGGTGAGGTAAATTTTATTTCAAAATCCTTCTTATGGTTTTAGTTATTATTTTGTTTTTCTTGATACCTCAAAGGCAATAAACAAATTGGAGAGTGGTGGCACGTGGGAAACTACATTCAAGGATAACCCTCAAAACACAAGCATATATAGTGTAAATTAAAAGAATTGTATTTTGTGTGATACCTTAAGCTAAGGCAGTATAGAAAAACATCTATCATAGTACACAAAATGTCACACTTCGGGTATATTTGATCCAGCTACAATGTCGAGGAACACCAAAATTACACGATTTAAGATTTTTATGTATTTACCTCAATATGCAAGACTCTATGTTTATATTTCCTAAACCTGCAAAGCTTTCTCTAAAAATGTTTCCTATTCTCTCTTAGCAGACACCCAAATAACTGCATCCACAGAAGGAGTGCAATTTAGATATAAATAAAAAAGTAAGACTAGTCAGCAACGACTATCTTTCTTAAAATGTGTTCAATTAAAGTGCTATAGTTGACTACTTACCTAACTCTTATGTGTTACTCACGGACAAGTAATCCAGATTATGCCATAACTTTCCAAGTAGGGAGTATACTTAGTTGTATCACATTTGTTATTAATGGTGAACAAATGTTTACAACTCATGCTACAACAAGCTGCTCAGATCAGTGGAAGTTGTTGAAAAAAGTATATCAATCATTTGTATTTAAATATTTGAGATCTCTGGCGGGCGGTTAACCCCGTCAAAATTAAGCATCTGTCGAAAAATTAAAAATACTATAACGAGCAAAATAAACAAGTGGCTTTGCTCTTACCGCATATTTCAATGCGCTGGAAGCATCGAAATCGAACTGAAAGTTGTTAAAGTCTACGGAGCCCATGTTCTCATCGTCTCTTGGCGCAAACCTCTTGTAAGACTTCTCTTTGGTGTCAGGGTCGACATGGAGGTTGTAGTCATTCATTTTATCACAGATAGTCTCCAAAACATCTGATATGTACGCCTCCGACTTTATTAAAGGAATCTATTTTAAAAATGAAGAAATTACAAATTAATATAACAAGCACATTTTCTTGCTAAATGGCCACCATTGCATTTCAAAATTATCAAAATGAAACTCATCTATACGGTTCAGAAAATACGATTGTATGCAGTATGGTGTTTTACAAAGTTAAATTCGATGCAAATGTAACTTTACTGCGCATAAACTGCATCGTAAAAAACTAATACAAACGAAAACAGGAACACGGCAAAAAAACTCCTACAGATAGAACACTGCACTGCGATTTCTCCTACGTAACGTAAACGTCGTGGGATTAAATTGGGTTGGTCCTTAAATTGAAGCTCTAGAAACGGCTGGGCTCTCATCGCGTCTTCTAATTGCTGCTCATCGCCGTGCATGCAGCTGTTTAATGCTTCCCCAGGGTTTCAAGAAAAAATGATCGCTTACGAAACGCAACTTCTCCCAGGTTCTACTATTTCAGCCGTATTCCTTAACAGCTGGTCCGAGCCTTTTTTGCGAATCTATTTTCATCTGAAATAAGCTGGAATGCCGCGGAAAGATTTACACGCCACCTCCGCTCTCAGTGAGAGCCTCAGCAGGCAGTGTTCTAGGGGTCAAAGAGCACTCACTGCCCTTGGTAACCGGGACAAAAAAATACGCTCTCCCGTCTAGACAGGTCAAGGTGCAAAATGCTCCTATCCCTATTGCTTCTTCCGGATGAGGGCGTGGACTGAAGCCAAGTGCACAGTAAACAACAGAGATGCAACCCTGGGCCTTTAAGAAGATTTTCTCTCCACCCTCTGCTGATCAAAGTAGGAAGTTTTCATGACAACCGCCGTCAAAGCAGCTGAATCTGAAATGAACTCGGCTCTGCAATGTTGCTATATCCAGTCGCCGTTGTCTCCTTTCAGACACAGTATGAACCCTTCCGGTCTCAATGATTACATTGTAGGAGCACATTCACATTATGCGCCTCATTTGCACAATGGGCTTCTTTGCTTCACCGCCATCTGGACTCAAATCACACAAACAGAAGCTGAAGAATTCAAATTAAATGTTTTCCCCCCCAATCCAACTAGAACCAGGCCTAGTTTTCAAACAGAATTCGGAATGCGGGTATGTAAAATATATAAAGAAAGGAGGGCAAATGCGCACTCAGTTGTGCCACTGAGATTAAAAAGAAAATATCTTGTTTTATGTTTCCAAGACATAAACATAGATCTGCTCCCAAGCACAATATGACTCGGCAGGATAGCACATGCCATCTCACTGAATTACATCGGGATGAATGTGCTACTTAATGTAAACACATATGCTCAAAATACATTGTTTACATGTTTTGTATAGCGCCAGCTTGAGATTACACTTTTTTTACCACTGCACCAGACGCTCATTTACCTAAACTGTAATTTGAAAGTGAAATTAAATGAGACGCAGTGTACAACAAAGAGATAAACAAACAGCCCTAAAACACAATGCCCTTGTTGGTGGAAAAGACCCAATGTGGTCTATTTGTCCTCAACAACTACTAGCTGATGTGAACTCCAGTTTATGAAGCAGAAAAGGATGAGTTAAGTACGTGAAGAGCACTGGTCTAAAACGCCAGCAAGCATTTCATGTAACATAATATGTGGGATAAAGGACCCCCGGTATACATTTTAAGGATATTTACAAGGTACAGAGGAGTTCCGTGACTACATATAGGGGAACGGGGCCGATGGTGAGTTCCATTATAAGGTCATGGAACTCCGAGATAATTAGGCAGGAGAGTATTTTATTCCTAATAACACATGGTCACACCCTCACCCTTCCTATAAGCGCTTAAATCCTTGGTGTCTTGCTCCTTCACATGAAAAGTAGTATGGTATGGTTGCATGAAGAATGAGAGTGAAATCCGTAGTGAAAAACTAAACACACCCAAAAATGTGTTGTTTGATGCAAAAAAATATTGGAATGCGTTTAATGTAAATCAAATTTAAAAAAGGGCTGTACCTCAGAACGAACAGCAACGTGCAGAATTTTTTCTCCTTTCCTGTAATCAACTTCTTGCAAAAAATAAACATTGCCAAAAGATCTCCTTCCTGATAATCACTATTCATTTCAGGGAAAAAAAGATCATAAGAGTGAAACGCCAGCTGTTGTTTTCGTTGTTTAAACTGCAGCTGCAGTGATGCTCTGTAACATGCCTTTTACCTTGGCTGCTGATAGGAATGACCTGGGTTAGTTATGGGCATTGATTTATGGGTCCTGGTGACCCAACGCAGCCGAGAACAACAGAAAATTCTTAACAAGCCAGCAATCAAAACACATTTTAAATTAAATACAAGTCCTCCTTTACCTTAGTTGATAGTTAAAGTTTCAAATCATTCTACAGTAATCTGGAAGCATAGATGGACCAACAAGGTGTGTATTATTTTGAGTGACAGCCTTGAAGTTAATATGACCACCTACAATTAAAAACACAGACACACAACTACTCGCTTGATGAACATATAATACGTCGCTCTTGGCAAATGGGTAGAAGGCAAGACGCTCCCTTAATGCCATCTGTGCAGTCACCACACACAAAACGGCCTTTTTTATTGTTTTACCTCGAAATAAAGGCAAAAACAAGTATGCAAACTGTCAGTGGATCCAAAATTTTAAACTTAATACTTACGAAGTATGAAAACCTGTGAATAATAGTTTATTAGATATGCCACGTTTAACGTGTTTAGAGGAGAAGATAAGAAAATGAGCATTCAGGAAGTGTAAAGAAGAATGGGTATGTGGGATATTTGAAAACGTGGATTTGAAGGGAACAGAAACTTCATACCTGCTTGCAAATGGGAATAAAAGGTTGGGCATACAGTTGTGATGTGAGGTGAACCAGGCATATTTGGGGATGGGGCGTGTTAAACATACTGGGAGGGAGAGGACAGACTAGGCGTAGGTATTAGTGAGAAATAGAAATGTAGAACACAGGGTTGGACTAGCCTACAGGGCAATCAAGCATACTGGGAGGGAGAGGACAGACTAGACATAGGTATTAGTGAGAAATGGAAATATAGAACACAGGGTAATTTTGGCCTGGAGGGCAATCAGGCAGTGCCCAAGAGGCTGGTCTAACAGGATCAGCATGGGGGACAGCTTTTTGGCTGTTTCTGGGCCTGTTTTATGGTCTGCTGGGCTGATTTTTATTGTCGATTTCCCCAATATTAAAAACAAACAAACATTGCCTGCAGCAATCTCAAATCCATGCAATCTTCCATACTTCGCAAAACCCTTATACAGCGTGTAGTTACCAAGTTCAAAACTGACCCAATTTGCTAAGATCGGCCAAGTTTAGCTAACAATTTCTCTAATGGGGAGCACTGTTATTTTGGCGCCCAGGCCTATTGTCAGTTCCAGTCCAACCCTGATAGAACATGTGAGTTAGGACTATTTGCAAAACTGTGCATAGAAGACATCAAACTTCCCATAAGCCCTATGTAGTCAATAGCAACAACAAGCCTAGGTGTGTAGAAGACTGAGGAATGAAGGAGACATAATGAGACTATTAGAGCAGCACCATCATAGATATTATGCATTGCAGTTAAAGAAGCCACGATATGCAAGAAAAGTTGACTGTGGAGTTGTTGAGAGAAGTATCCTAAAGATGCCCATGATAGAAGTAGCTTTAAAAAAGTGCAGACGTTTGCCACAAAGGAACATATATATATTTTTTTTGAGGTGCAGAGGAGAGTAGGACTTCTGAAATGAAATGGGGATTATATTCATACAAGATGGCCAGAAGCGCAGAAGGTAGGGTACCTGGAAACTGTGAAGGGGTGGTTATGGAGGGATGTTCCTCATACTAGACTACCAACATGAGGACCGGTACAGCTGGAAAGGGTGGAATATGAAAACTTGAACAAGGTGCAGGTACCAAAGTTCTCATTGAGAAGTGGTAAAAAGCTGCAATGAAGCCAGAGGAGATGCGGTCGCTGTAGTCCAGCTTGCTTCATTCTAGAGCATTAATCACTATAAGGGTGAAGAGTCAGAAGGAAAGATTTTGTGTGATTTGCAAAGGTGGTAGTGGACATAGGTTGAAATGAAGGTGATAATGTAGCTTAATTTCGGTGTTGAAATAAACTCCAACTTTACAAGCTAGTAAGGATGTCAGAATTAAATTGTGTGATAGGGAGGTAATGAGTTTCCGAACAATTTTTCAGAGGAATGTTAGGCACTGGTGTTAAGCATTCATAAGCACAGACATATCTCTGACTGGGCAGCTTAGATAGTCGGTCACACAATCTTTCAGTGAGAAAAAAAAGAAAAAGATGAGAGTGCCATTAGCAGAGTGATATTAAGAGTAAGCAAATTATAACACGAGATTATCAACAGAGTGAACAAGAGGGTGCATGTGATAAAGCACTCAGAGAACGATACTGACAACAAGTAAGGAGAGAGAAAAAAATAACTGTTGACAAGTCCGGATAAGAGTTGGGCAAGAGACATACATCAAGAGTGCCATTTCTGACAGTATTGAGGACTGCAGAGGCAATCAAGGAGAATGAAGATAGATGTGGTTAGATGTTATGAAGTTGAAGACGCAAATGAGCGCTGTTTCACTGGAGTGCACTTTAGTGGAGGTTTGAATGCAAGAGCTTAAACAGTTTGTTCACCCGTCTGGAGCACTGTCTTTTTATTAGACATGAGTCTGTAAGTGTTTGAAACGGGGAATGCAGTTACCAGTGGGTAGCTGTATACAATACATTGGTAGATGGAAATTGTCCGATAAAAGAGTACTGAGGATAAAGAGACTTCACCTGCGTAGGTCACATTTAAAAAGACCTAAAGCATAATGCCTTTGTTGATCCAAAAGACCCAATGTGTTCTATTTGCTCTCAACAACTACTAGCTGATGGAAACTCTAGTTTATGAAGCAGAAAAGGATGTGCTAAGTACGTGAAGAGCAGTATATCAGGCACTTGCCTATAAACCCCAACAAGCATTTACCGTTAACATAATATTTGCAATAAAGGACCCCCAATATACATTAGAAGGATATTGCAAGTAACAGGCGTTCCGTGATCGTAGAGGAGCAAGGCTGAAGACAGGGTTCAATTAAAAGGTCATGGAACTCCGAGATGACGAGGCAGGAGTGCATTTTATTCCTAATAACACATACAACACTCTTCCTACAAACCGCTTAAATCCTTCTTGTCTTGCCCCTTCACATGAAAGAGATTCTAAGGTACAGTATAGTAGGGTATGGTTGCATGAAGAATGAAAAGTGAAATCTGTACTGCAAAGTTAAACACACCAAACACATCAGTTGTTGACTAGTCCAGATAAGAGTAGGGAGACAGACATCAAGAGTGCCATTGCGGACAGTATTGAGGACTGCAGGGCAATCAAGGAGAATGAAGATAGATAGGTATGGTGGTCAGAGGTTATGAAGTTGAAGACATAAATGAGCGCTATTTCAATGGAGTGCTTTTAGTGGAGGTTTGAATGAAGAGCTTAAACGGGTTGTTGACCCGTTGGGTGCACTGTCATTTCATTAGATATCAGTCTGCAAGTGTTTGAAACTGGGAATGTAGTCAATAGAGTGTGGGTGTACACAATACATTGGTAGACGCAGCTTGTAGATAAAAGAAAGGGCTCAGGATAAAGAGATATCACATGTGTAGGTCACATTGAAAGCACTGAGTCATTCAAAATAGTAAAGTATGTGACTTAAGCCCTGTGGGTTCATGTATGCAAAAGAACAGGTATCAGTATGGTCGCATCCACTGCATGTCTTATGAAATGTTAGGGTCATAACGCACTACAGCCAATATAGACAAAAATATTTGCATTTATTTAAGAAAACAGTATATTGTTTCTATTATAGGGTTTCAGAGATGTCTGACTTAAGTACAATGCAATATGTATAACTAGCGTCCAATAATGCCAAATGCAAGAATACATAAAACGGGAAAACACCCTTTCAGGTGTGGGCCAAAACTTCCATTCCTCACCCCCTGACAAAAGGAGAGAAAAGGCAGAGGTTTTTAATTCGGTCACAGAGAACACTTTTTGCTCAAATGTGTAATCCTCATAACCAGTTATCTTTACTTGTTAGCCTAAACGGGATACAAGTGAACAGCTGCGACGTTCACGAGTCCTTAGTAATAAGTGCAAAAGTTCAGGGAAACAAACCAAGATACTATTTTTGAGTATGTAAATACACATTCTGTCTCCTGCTTTAAACATATAAAGTGTGTTTGTTCACCTCTGTTCCTCCACAGATAACTGTTGGAAGCCTTCATATGCTTTGCTTCTTCATGTAAATCGCTTATTCACAAGCTATTTTCCACAACAAAATTGCTGCTGTGCTAAGAACAGTAAACAATTGCGAAAGGCTACTGACAACTACGAAGAGGGGCAAAAGCCGGAGATGGTTTCATACTTTTATGTATGGCAACTTGAAGACTAGCTTCCAAAGACTATTTAAGCAGCTTAGGAGCACTTAATCCCCAAAGAGAAGAAAGCTATTCAGAGCGTTAAAAAGTGTATTTACATTTTAAAAACAAT
Organism: Lissotriton helveticus; assembly: GCF_964261635.1. Taxonomy (NCBI): domain Eukaryota; kingdom Metazoa; phylum Chordata; class Amphibia; order Caudata; family Salamandridae; genus Lissotriton; species Lissotriton helveticus. Next base: position 707,665,919 of record NC_136071.1, read on the forward strand.
GAGTTGGTAACCACATTTGGACCTTAAAAATACGATGCAACCAGCGTTTTCTTCTGTTTTTAAAGAGTAGGGATATGAATGGTACTTGTCAACAGAGCAAGTCCCATTGTAATTAAACCGGAGACATGGCCCTCAAACCAGAAAGCCCTTTCTCAGAGATACTTAACTAATTAAAATATGAATGAAAGGTCGAACATCATTGTAGAATGAGAAAGTCATTTTTTTCTTGAGCTAAAACTTCCTTATTGTCTATTTGTAGCAACATCTGGAACCCACTAACTCATTCACGGGCAACATTGTCTAATAAGGTGAATATCAATATATGCTCAAGTCAAAACTGTTTCACCCAAAACGTTCCTATCGATGTATGTTTTATATTATTTAAACAAAAGTACACTCTTCAACATTGACCAAATCACATACGTACAAAACACATTAAAATAAAATCAACATTGCACAAAATGTATTTGGACAATTGTATACTCAGTAATGTAAAATTAAAGTATAAATGGAGCAAACTAACAGTGCAAAATATTACCACTGCATAATGCAAGTGTTCATGAAAATATTTATTCATCTCTCCAGCAGAGCTTTTCCGAAGCGACATGTAAAATACTGTAAAAATGTATGTACTTTTTCATATTTTATGTAAAAGGCAATCTATATTAACATACAACAGAATAATACTGTGAGAATTCAGTATGTCATTAGAAACTAACAGAGTAAATTGATAACCACACAGTCAAAAATATCCTCGACTAAACAATATGTCGTTTTTCGTACCAGAGTTTAAAAGTTTAGTGAAATAAAACACATGAAATGGTGTTACACTAAAGTAAAACGGTGAATGCAATTTTACCACTGTTTGTTCATCCATAATATGTTTAAATCAGTTTAGAAATTATTTAAAAGCCAATATTTAGTCGTGAGAATACAAACCGTTTTTTTTTGTTGCTCTAGGCTAAAACAGAGGCAACATGAATGCAAAGTTATGCCAAAGGGTGATGAGATCTATAATTAGCTATTATGTTAATTGAATCCACGGTGAATTTGTTATATGAGATTTCTTCATATAATATGCAAATGCTTCTAAGGTCTCACTTTATTTGATTGTATAATTAAAAACCTTGCAGAGTGAATTTTAATTCGCCACAATAAAGGTGTGCAGAATCCCACGTTATCAATCGAGTCGCACACAAAGAATAGTTAATCTTTGTTCAGTCAATAAAAGGAATTCAATGAGGTGTCTCAAGCTGGAACAAAGGAACACACAAACAAAGATGTAACACAACATCTTGTCTGTTGTGCGTAAAGGCCATGTAATGTACATGGAGACTCGAAGAAATGTGAATGATGTAAATAAAAATGGAGCAATGAAAAAATAGAAACCCGTACTTTGATACAGAATGGACGCATGAAAAAACACGCAGGCATGCACGCACTTAACGCATTTAGAACAAGGATATTCTGTCAGTTAGTAAGAAAACACGTTTTCAGACGTACATTGTCTGCCTACTACTTACTTGTACAAGCAAATGATTCTTTGTTATTTTACAAAGGATATAACATGGCGGATTAACACATACTTTTGTTTTCATAGTTTAATCAGTTCACCCATCAATACCATACTGAGTAACTCACACCTGGAAATCTCCTCTAATTAGGGCTTTACATGAAGGAAAACAATCTAATAATATTACTCCACAGCTGTTTTCAAATTCAACTGCAGACCCTTTTTTATTATTCTCGTAAGAGATACGCAAACACATGCACAAAACTAAAAAAAGGTGACTAATCTGAAAAAGTTTTTATCTGATGAACGAAGCTAGTTGAAGTCAAAATGCTAAAAAGTTGAGGATTTTCATTTAAAACTTGAGGCGACCAATCAGATGGGAACTTTAGAGGGTTAATACTGTCTGAAGTTCCGTGATGCATGTTTATAAGTTTAATAAAAATGAAAGGAATGTATAATTTCAGTTACCTTTAGTGCAATTATGAGAATCACTTAGCACTTAAAAAAATGTTTGAAACAAAACAGTCTTGTTATTTCTATTTTAAACAACATTTTATTTTTTTCATTTAAAAACATACAGCACTAGTTACCAGGATACGCTATAAAAATGAATAATACACTGCATCAGTACATAGTAAATAGGTTAAAAAAATTACAAGCAAGCAAATACATATAATAAATAGGATAAAAATGACATTTAAGCAAGTAAATCTAATAAATAGATAAAAAATGACAAGCATGCAAGTACATATAATAAAAAAATGACAAGCAGGCAAATACAGTCTGAGCACAAAACATATTCAAACACATCATTAGACCACAATAGCTTCTAACTAGCAAACAACAACCAACTCCCCCAACTCCAGTTACCCCTTGCCAAACTGTTATATGTAGTGTGCCACAGTGGACAACATCTTCAAAGTTCACCACAGAAGTTTCAAATCCCGCCCATGACGATCCATGCAAAGCCAGTTATTACCACCCTCCTGGTTCTCCTGAGAAATCAGGGAGCTATACGACGTATCTGTGTCATTATTAAGGGCCAACAAGCAATCCACAAGGTGTTCCCTGTCTTGCTATTTCTACATACACTTTCTGAATTGCATCCAATATCGCAGCAACTGCCTTTAAGAATGACGAACATTAATGAAGACAGGAGAACCGCAAGGTACATTAGAGTTAGGATTGTGTGTGCCTATTGCGCCATGATGCTCTTTACAAGTTCTATATAATATAATATAACATAACATTTACTGCATCATAGAATAAACAGAGTGAATCTGGTTAGTGCACACGTAGTGTATTTTTTACTGCAAGACAGTCTAAAAATAGAGAAGGCATGGTCTGATAGTTAATAAAAAAGCAATTAATCATTTACTATCTGTGGCTTAAAAAAGCCATGAAAGGTTGAAGATGCCTGTTAAGTGAAGACACCCCATTAGATTATTCAGTGTCTGCAATAATGTTACTGGGCATTAGTAGCTAGCCGGCCCTGTGGTGGACTCTCTGGTTCATATAAAGCCATTAAAAAAATTGGCGAGTGTCCGTCATAGGGGACAGACGCTTACACCAAACTTTGAAAGTTTTTTCTTTGAGGGAAGGAAAAAAAATATTGCAGCAGCGAAAGCTTGTTGTTGGAAAAGGAAAACTAATGGCCCGACACCAGGGAGTGCTGTCCCCAAGTACCAGGATATTCCTTGTGATGTATTAAAAAACACATTTACCACCCACTCTAAATAGGGTGGACAGTCAGACTAGTTACCTCGATGGCCTGTACTCCCTCGTGTTGTCAAAGGAAGGTTTACGCTGACGGGGTACAATTTAGTCTGCTATCCTACACCTGTCCATCCAACTCTAAATAAGGGAGGTGGATCAAAATTATGGCAAGCAAATAAAAAAACTATATATATATATATATATATATATATATATATATATATATATATATATATATATATATATATATATATATATATATATATATATCTATCATCATATGGGTTGTTTAAGGCAATAAAGAAGCACGCAAAATGGAGTCTGTGCCTGACCTGTTTTGTTGATGCAAAATCAGGTGGTTTCTGATATATATGTGTATCTATCTCGATATATCTATTAAAACCTAGTGGCGGTTGCTAAGAACTTTGGCCTTGTTTCACCAATCTTCACAAAACTATCCAAAAACAAAGTTCAATCACCACAGCTCCTTCCTGAAAACCTTTGGGGTGATCCGTCAAGTGGGGCTGTGAAAAAAAGGGGGGGGATCCCAAAACGCAAAATCCCCTGTATGTGCCATAGACTTCTTTAAGATGGGCTACAGCAAAAACTGCTGAATGGCATAGCACCAAATTCAGCAGGAAGGAAGATCTTGGTCCGCAGATTGTGCTTTTTGAGATTAGGTGTAAATCCGTTCAGTAGTTTTTTGAGCTATTAAGGCTAAAAAGAGTATTTTATATTTTGGCAGTTGGGCTCATGAGAGTCTCCATGGCTTTGGCAGGAGTGCCACTTTAAAAATTGAGCGTTCTCACAGGCTCAGGGAGTTTTATTTTCCTTGGGCCATCTCGCTCCCACAGGTGTGAGACTACAGAGAGAGCAAGCGCTCTGATTGGCTCCAGCAACATGACAAAAATGTTACTGGCAGCCATTATAGGACTTGGGGGCTTAGTCCTATTTCCTGAAGCTGCGTAGCAAAAAAAATATGTATGGAGGCAGGGTAGGCATACACTGACCCCTAGACAACCTTGAGGGGGACCCTCCTCCCCCGGCCCAAAAAAGCAAAATGAATAAATAAATAAATAAGGCACAAATTGCAGCCAATCCCGCTAGAGTCTTGCAGGATCAGAACAAAATGACTGCTGTGTGTCCCTTGTTCGCTGTGCCATTGGATTCAAGCAAGACTTACTGATGAAGGGTGATCCCCTGAAACCGGTCCCAGGTTGCTTGTTTCCGGTCCAGGGAGGACCTAGCCTGGCAGCTCGGGCCTAATATGTTCCCATGAGGAGCAGGATCAAGACTGATTTGGACATGGCTGGGTTTAAACTGGCGTGGCATAGTGAGCAAAAGAAAGATGGATTCAACCCAGACCTCTTGACTGGGGGAGAGTGGTTTAAATGTTTCAGCACTTCGTCCATCATCTTGTTGTGTTTGCGCATTCCCCAAACAAGCCACGCCCGTCCGCGGGGCCAAAATCAGCTATGTCCTGGGGTGTCTACCCCGGGACATAGCAGTTTTCCTGCCAGCAACAGCGCAGGCAGGGAAACCGGTGTTCCCTCTCACTTGGTGGGAGCAATTTGTGATCTCCCACCATACAGGAGCAAACACCAAGTCTGATCTCAGCTGGTGGGAGTTTTTAAAAATGGCACTGCCCGCTGGGAGGGGACTTTAGATCTGTTCACTGCAGGCAGGGAAACAGATCTAAATATTGCTTGTGCCAATAGGGAGCAGCATAATTAGCTGCTCACTGTGGGTGGGAGCAAAGTTGGCTCCCGGTGGGTTCAGGGTGGCGGCTTGGTTCTTGGGGTCTTCCCGGACCCCAACCAGGACATGGTGGGTGCCTTGGGTGGGCACCAACCTTGTGTTAAGCCGGGCCCTGGGATGGAGTCCCCAAGGCCGATCATCAGCCCAGGAAGGAGGGCCGGATGCCCCCTCCCCATTTCATATAATGCCGGACTCTAGGGCAAGGGGTTCCAGGGTCTGAAATCCACACGGGGAGCGAGGGACCAAGGGTCTACCCTCTTCCTTTACTATCGTGCCAGGCCCTGGGGCATGTGCTCCCTGGGGCTGAAATCTGCCAGGGCAGGGGGGGGGGCCGTACGCCTCACACTCCATAAAAATTGCATAGGGTCACAGGCGATGGGGGTCCCGGGGCTGAAAATGCCCCGGGAAGAGGGTTCCCTGGGCTAAAATCAGCTCGCAGGATGGCTGCTCCACCCCCTGCCTTAATTAAAGAAAAAATATGGCCTGGGGTCTCCACGGCAAAGCCCTCTGACCAGCCCCACCGCGCATGGCCTTGGAACTGCATTTATGTAATCATTACTTAACGTTAAAAAATCCCTAGGAACTCCCTGAAAAAAACAAAGGCTAATGTTACCTCATCGTTAGGTGAATTTGTCAGTATCAACATTGACGTTTAGAGCTAAAAAAAAACACAGAAACTCACCAGTTATAGAACTTGCGCCCCCATCATGCACTGCTTATGACCTCACTTATGACATCACTCATGATATATTCTATGAAATCATTTATAACATCACTGAGGACATCACTTATGACATCAAGCTTCATTTTCCCACATATTGCTATATAAATTGCTATGGATTTACACGTGGCATAGTTTACATTACCAATCAACCACATATATATGGGAAACCCTCATTGAGTATGGTGTTCAATCTGTATACAACTGTTCAGAGAAAGCCAAAATAGTGAATGTCATTTCCAAACCAAATTCCCTACTACAGACAGCTTTTATCACCATCAAACCTCTGACACACACTGAAACTACATTAAGAAATGAAGTTGATACCAGTAGAGAACTGAGTACTGTAAACAAACAGTGTTTAATCTATGGAAAGAGTTAATTCTATACCACACTGTTTGAAAACAGTGAAACTCCCATGGAAAATACCCCACAGAGTATTCAAAAGAATCTAATAAGAACAGTGTACATTCTATGCAACAGTTATCAACAAAGACACTATTTGCTCAAAAATAACCTCGATCTAAAGGAGCTATAGATCATACTAGCTTCACACTTCAAGCTGTGGTGAAAACTTTACAAATAATCCTTTGTCTGAAGCAAAAGAAGCACGCTTACATAGGCTAGTACCTAGGGCACACACTCTTCCATGATAAGTATAAATTATCATGCTGACACAATTCTCTCTAATAACTGAAGGCCATTTACAAAAGTTAGTACCTACTCCGTAGAATCTTTCTCCGGTTGGAAACTTTTTTTGCAGAACCGAAAAGTTGCGTGGAGCATAAAGAAAACAAGTCAACTTGCACACAGAGTTACTCTTGAATGCAAGCATGTATAACGTTCTCATACCTCTATACAGCTATGATGCATTAGGAGTACACACATTTTGTAAACACTAGCACACATTAGCTGCACCTAAACTGTACAAAATTAGGTTGAGAAGCACTATGGTAGTTACCCGCTACTATGTAAACTATAAAACAAACTAACACACTCATTGGATGGTGTCATCAGTGATGACATAAATTATGTCATAGAACATGCCATGAGTGATGCCATAAGTGAGGTCATAAGCAGTGCATGGCAGGGGTGCAAGTTATAGCTAGTGCTGCCTCACTGCCTCACTGAGGTTCTTGGCAGGCGGGCCTTCACCTCAGTTCTACAAAGTGCCTGGATCCACTTCCCTGGAATGCTCGGCTGGGGATGTCTCTTTGATGCAGCACTCTCCAGCACTCTCCAGCACTCTCCACTTAGGATACCTTCTGGACCCTCTTCTCAGTACAGCAAGCTGGCTCCCACCTTAAAGGCTCTTCGGAGCAGCACTTTAGTAGGATGCAGGGCTTTAGGTTTGTTCCTAATCTGGCACAGAAGTTGGCGGTCAACAATACCAGCCCTAGAACATAGTAAGGATTTCTACTGTACACTGCTGTGCAGGGCCTGGACACCAACTACCAGAACACTATCTTGGGTATTCTACTCTACTGTATTTATCTTTCTTTGGCAGACAAAGCTGTGTATGTCAAAGCTTATCTTTGTGCTATATAAGGTATGCTTTCAGGGAAGTGGGTCTCTCGCACACATGTTGCTCAGCCTCTTTTGATCTGCAGACTAGTCATAAGGAAAGATGGATCTGGCTGCCCACTTCCAGGGGCTGTAAAACTGTGACACACAGGGAAAGGGGCATCTCTAGCACAATACTACACTAAACTGCCTTTAGCACACTTTGGGGAAAGAGTGAAGCAGTAAAGTGGCAGGTGCTGTCCGTGCACTTCAAAAGAGTCTTCAGTCCCTCAACCTTCTTTCATATGAGCCTAACTCCCCAAAAGGGTTAGGAATGTCCATGGATTGCTGGAACTAAATTTCATCCATGTCTTGCATGCTCATCTTCAACCTCTAGCTTGCCAGCGTACACATAAGAGAGTATCAAGATGTATTCCTGCTCGCACAGTGTGATGCACAACATATGTACTCTGCTCACTCTGTCTCACTCATACAGAGCAGCAAATGTAGCAGCACCATCTATGTTTCACATAGGTGGATCAAAGGATGGAACGTAAAGCATCTCACCCACCAAAGGCAACAGGGATATAGGCCTACTCCTTCCATTATAATCAGCTCTTGGCAACACTGAGAGTACATCTCAGCACTGTGAGATGATAGTAGTCACAAAATCAAAAACCTCCAAAGAGAACTTAGGGCAAGGGTGCAACATGTACCAGCCAATGCAGGGGGACATTACTGACCCAAAGGGCTCTCAGAATCTCATTTACATTGATAAAAGCTGAAATAGAGGGGTCCCCAAGCTCAACCCAGATGCTTTTTTACTAGAGGGCATTTAATCCTCCCAAAACTGTTCACCCAAGAGGCCAAGAAGCCTGGTGCCTCTGGGGCCAGTCTGCCCTAGATACAGCTCTTTCCAAGGGTGAGCCCTTGGATGGAATGAGAATGTTGGGGATGGGGACACGACACCAGACACTTCAGATAAGGAATCAAGGAACAGCAGATTGTTATAATCACCTATTAAAAGAGCATGTTAAGCTGGACAGTATCCTGTTGAAGAACTACAAAAGGCCTCCTCCCTCTGACGGGTTAGAGCCAGAAGAGATTTACCACTTGAAATGGTATGATTGGACACTACCTGGGAAAATGTATCCAGCAGACTTAAAAAACTGTTGGATAAGGAAATTTGGGCTCTCCTAAGGGCAGAATGCTCTTGTTCCTCTATCGAAGATAACATGATGCTCAAACTCGAGATCAACACTAAGATATCTACCTTCTTGGCAAGATTTGTTCAAAATTCAAGACTGGCATTGATCGATCAGCTACACAATGTAAAGATGAACTCCTTGACCATTTGGGTCCTCTGATGAAAATCCTCGACATGGCTGAAGAAGCCATCGGGCAGCCTGATTGAATTTGGGGTCCCAAAGAGTAATAATGTTCCCGTGCAATGTGAACAGTGCTATGTCGACTGAAAGGAGTTGGTGGTTCCTGATTAATGTGGATCCTAAAAAGGGTTAACCTGACCCTTTCCAATGTGGGCTCAACTGCACAGGGAGGTCTCTCTGAACTCTCTTTAAACTATGGCTCTCTCAGTGGACAGGGAATCAAGAAATTCGGTCAGTAGCGAGAGCAAACGTTATTGGGGGGCTTCTTCTAGCTCAAGATGTGTTGGTCAAGGCCGAGGCATCTGCAGCAGGTTTAGTGTAGGAATCAACGTACCTGGAATATCAAGTAAGAGACCTTATTTCCCTGCCAAATTTCACCCACAACTGGTGCAAGAGAATCACACACACACACAGGTTCTCCAAATGGAAGGGGTGTGGGCTGGTGATCTGAACTAGGTTTTATGGGTTCATGGTGCAAGAGAGGAACCCAGTTCTCTTTCATTTTTAGGCTTAGAATGTGTTCTGAATGACTGAGCAGTAGGTGAACTACCAGAAAAATCAAGTTACTTGCCCTTTTGTAACCATCTTTCTGACTGATCGTCTATGTAACTGCAGTTTTCTCATGTGAATATTCCGCTCAGTGCCAACATCTCTCTGCTCTGGAAGTGACAAACAGAGTTGTCACCTATGCTCGCTGATGTTCGATGCTTTTTCAGTCAGGCTGTCGACGCATTCAGTTGCAGAACCCATGAGCAGATTGGCATTACCAGTATGAAGATCTCTATATTTGGACCTTTGTAGATGGAAAAAGAGCCCAATTTCCAGAATGGGGAGTTGGGAGGTTGGTGGGATTCTGCTGTTAGATAGAATGCCCACCTTAAATATCATTATCAAAGATAAGTAACTTGTCCTTCTAATGGAGACTTTTAACCTTGTGAATAGATACGATAGCAGTACCACCCAAGGTGGTGGGTCTGTAAACTGGCTCAGACCAAAAAGGTCCTGCAGGATCGAGAGGGCAAAATGCCTCTCTCAAGGGATCGGACTATCAATGCAGCAGTTCTTCTTGAATAAATGTTCCAAAATCCATATAGCTGCATGATAAATATCCAGAACAGGTACACCGCATGCCAGCGCAATGGTAGCAGCCTTAGCTCTGGTGGAATGAGCCTGTAAGCTTTCTGAAGGCTGCTTCTTAACCAGTGCATAGCAGATCTTTATACAGAGAGCAATCCGTCAGGACATGGTCAACTTTTGCACTGCCTCCAATTTCTTTACCCTAGAGAAACCAACAAAGAGCTGATCATCCATCTGATGTTCTTTGGTGTTATCAATATAAAAACGTAGTAACCTCGAGTCCAAACAGTGGAGTCTCTTCCTCCTTAGAGGGATGAGGTAAGTAAAGAATGCCGGGATGGTGAAAGTCTGCTAGTCATGAAATGGAGTGACCGCTTTTAGCAGAAAGGAAGTTTGGGTATTGATGACCAACTTATATGGAAAGAATGTTGTAGAAGGTGGGTTGACAGAAAGAGCCTATAGCTCACTCATATGTGTGGTCAATGTTACTTCAATGAGAAAGACTGTTTTCAACATCAAAATTCTTACTGGACAAATGTGCAACGGCCCGAAACGGGTGCACTTAAGAAAAGTGATAACTAAATTCAAGTCCTACTGTAGCATCACAAAGGGTTTTGGCAGAAATAAATGCTGCAAACCTTTATTAAATCTCATAGAAGGGGATGTAAATAAAAAAGGCTGATCCAGCAACCGCAAAAAAAGACGAAAAAGCTGACAAATATCCTTTAACAGCACCAAATCCTGTCATTCCTGGGCAAGAGACAAAACAAACAAGAAAACGTAAGACAACTTGGCATGTAGTAGATCAATTCCGCACCAAGCCACACATTTATCCCAGTGACTGGCATACATCCATTTTGTAGAGGGACACCTCTCCACCAATGACCTGTGGAGGAAGGTCAAATGAGGTCAACTGCCGCTGCTTAAATCAACTTTTATACCTACTCAGAAAATACTGAAACAGATTTATGCTTTTGAACAAATCATGTTATCTTCAATAGATAAACTAGAAAAGAACAAAAAGTATTACCAACAAAATATAAGTAAAGGACAAAGGGGTGCGCTAAAAGATTTGAGAAATGACCAATCAATAGTTATCAAGCAGGCCGACAAAGGCGGTGCAATTGTCCTCTGGCCAAGGGAGCAATATCTTGCAGAAGCAAATATTCAGGTTAATAATGAAGTCTGGTACAGAACTCTCCAGGAAGACCCGGTTAAAAGTATACAGGGATTGATAGCCGATACGGTTAAAACAGGGGTTGAAGATGGTTATGTGGGTGTGAAAGAGGGTGAATTTTTAATTAAAAAATTCCCGAGGACTCCCATCCTGTACTTCCTCCTTAAGATTCATAAAAATCTGAACGAGCCCCCAGGCCGACCCATTGTTTCTGGGTGTGATTCCTGCCTTGAACCGCTCGCCAAATATGTAGACTTCTTCTTGAAACCCTTTGTGAGTTCTGTAAAATCATATCTTAAAGACACAACGGATTTTCTGGTAAAAGTGGAGGGAACAGAGTTCAATCCAGCGTCACAATTACTGGTGACAATGGATGTCATGTCCCTCTACACCCAGATCCCGCAGGATGAGGCACTGGAAGTTATCGAGCTCTATTTGGAGGCTCGTGAAAGACCTCATCGTGTGCCAACTAGTTTTATTTTAAAACTAGCTGAAATAGTATTGCGGAAGAATTACTTTCGATTTAATGAGCAATTCTTCATGCAGACCAAAGGTACAGCTATGGGATTCCCTTATGCCCCAGAGATGGCCATACTATACATGGGCGAGTATGAGAAAAAATTAATTGAAAATGACAATCCGTACAGTGGTCACATGAAGCAGTGGTTACGGTACATCGACGACGTGTGGCTCCTGTGGCAGGGGAGCCGCACCGAGTTGATGGAGTTCCACGCATGGCTGAATTCTAAACATCAAGATATCAAATTCTCTGTAGAATACAGTGACACAAAAATGACGTTCCTCGATGTAGAAATTACATGCCTAGATGGGAGGTTAGTCTCTTCTCTTCATAGGAAAAAACGGATAAAAACTCGATGTTGCACCACCAAAGCGCTCATCCTAGGAATTTGAAAGCCAACTTACCGTATGGCCAACTACTCCGGATTAGGAGGAATTGTATGGAAATGACTGAATATGAAAGGCATGCCAATACCCTGTGTATTGAGCTTGAAAATAGAGGATACCCCAAAAAACTGCTGAAAAACTCATTCAAGCGGGCGCGCTGTACACCTCGGCGAATGTTTGTTGCAGACCAAACCAAAAACAGAACTGGACCGACTGGTCTGTGTCACTACATTTGGGCCTGACACCAATAAACTAAGACAGGTAGTCTTAAAAAATTGGCACCTACTGGAAAATCTTGACTGTCCTTTCCCACGTCCGCTTTTCGCGTATAAGAAAAATAAAAGCATCGGACAGCAATTAGTACGGGCAGATATTGCATTACCAAAACCTAAGAGCGACTTATTGTCGCAATGGAAGTTAAAACCCATTGAAGGGCACCACAAGTGCGGCTCGTGTTCGGCATGTGGGACAACAATAGAAGGCAAGGAATTTCAACACGGAAGCACAAGGTGGAAACACCTGAGCTTCTCTAACTGTAAGACACGCAACGTAGTGTATGTAATCATTTGTCCCTGCACAAAAATTTACATAGGGAAGACAACACAGCAAGTAAATATGCGAATAACTCAACATAAATCAAGATTGAAGAATAAGGTGCTGACCGCCCCTATGGTGGAACACTTTATTGAAAAGAAACATACTGAAAATGAATTGAAATGGTCAATTCTGTATGTTTTGCAACAATCTAGACCTATGGACCCTGACAAAATTCTGCTACAAAAAGAGGCGTACTTAATACTGAAATTCAATAGCGCATTAACTGGCCTCAATTCACTATCTGAAATATCCAGATTGTAGCTGAAAGATAATACCCTACTGTTTATAATGCCTTCAGGAAACATTTAAATAGCAACGAAATACCAGATTAGAATCGTTGGTGGTATTATTGCCTAAAATGTCTTCATCTCCTATAATTAAATACCCACTAAAAGATGGCCGCCGTAAACTTGATCAAATGAAAGCTTAAAAACACCATCTTAAGATGGCCGCCATATCCTAAGACTGTTGAGCCAGTTACCGGATTGCTGCGATACGAAGTAAGTCCAACAACAGAATGCTGAAGTGTCGCTCTTGATGCAGCGTTCGGGTTGTAGCGGTAATGCATAGCAAGTTAATTAAAAAAAAACTTTTGTTTAGGGAATTGACTGGCCATCCAGGAGGACAGCCAAAGCCTGCCTCTGAACACGCAAGACGCGTGCTTGCTGCCGAAAAATAAAGAGTGGATGCAGCCAAAGTAGGAAGTCCATCCTAGCAGGTATGCCTCGCCGAGTAGTGAGCGCACCCTTTGAATTGAAAGCGATCATTATTTTAAAGCATATGCCTTATCAATTGTAGGCTGTACCCAAGGCAAGACGAGCGCTTGCTGACGTGATGTTAAGTAAAGAGTGTGGGCAGCCGAAGCAAGAAGTGTTCCATAGCAGGTATGCCCCCCCCCGAGTTGTAAGTGCTTTATTTTTGACTATAAACGATTAGCATTGTAAAACATATTCCTTATCGATTATAGGCTGTGCAGAAACAGTAAAAATAGAAACTAGAACTGAAGAGACTGAAAGGAAACAGATTCGATTTACACAGGTACGTCGAGTAGACACTAGCCACCCGTGATGTTGCCAAAATAAATCAGGACAAGTCAACATGTCCACATTCCTTATAGGTACAGAGTGAAAGTACTGCAGCCAGGAATCTAACAGCACCTGCGATCCGGTTTTTGCTGGAAAACAGGTAATATTAGCACTAGTGGCATTGCTCAGAATGAAGCGCTCTTTTCTTATTCAAATGGAAAGACAAAGAAGCTAAAATAAGTTTTGTTTTACACACCTGTAGATAAACCTTTAAAGACAGAGCCCTGATGAGAATCCGTTGAGTGAACAAACCGGATTTGAAACGCGTTGGCGTAAAAGAGATCAGATATCATTTTTCTAATAGACCAAGAATTAATTTGTGGCCTATTTTTGTTGAAATGAGCTTATTGATTTGTGATTCTAATCTTTAATTGTTTACTTAAACTCTGAGTCCACAACGTGACTCTTGTCTTTGTAAGAAAATGAATGTGTGTTTTTTGTGTATATAGCGAAACAAATAACTATATATAGACAATTTGGTGGATTTATGTTTGTGTTATTGTTATGAAATGTTTTGTGTTGTAAATAATTGTCTTCATTTGTGTATATAAGCAATGTGTAAAGTGTCCTTCTTATACATGAAATATCAAAAAATTGAAAATAATAAACAGAAGAGGGTATAAGTAGTATGCCCAAAGAAACCTAGTAGTCTCACTTGGTTCTTTCCTCAAAATAGAGGACCCAGAATTATTGTGCAAATGGCATCTCGTTTTTTCTAAAGCTTAATCTCCAAGCATGGAGATACAGATTGCACAAGACCAGGTGCAATGATCTGCCCTGCTGCTGCTACAGAAGCTTAATCGAAGGACAAATGGCCATGCCCAGGAATTCCTACTACTATACTCTCCTGGCCCAATACGGTTTCACAAAGATGTCTTGGGCCTGGTTGTTCCCGATCTTCTTCAGAACTCGTGGGAGGAGAGGCAGCGGCGGAAAGGTACAAAGGAGGCCCAATTTACACTACAGGTGGAATGCGTCTGTAAGAGCCTTCTTAGAAACTCGAATGCCCAAAAGTGCTGACATTGCATGTTCTTGGCAATGGCGAAAAATTCTAGCCATGGTTCTCCCCATTGATGGACGATGCCCTGCACCACCTATGGGTGTAACTACCATTCGTGTTCCGCTAAACGTCAATGGCTGAGTTTGTCCGCCTTGAAATTTAGAGATCCAGCAAGGTGGTTCATCCACCGAGAAATTTACGGGCTGTCCAGCCACTTCTAGGGACATAGTGACTCTTGGCACAGGCCTGCCCTGCTTGTTGCAGTACTACATGGTTGTGCTGTCTGAGAACACCTACACTAGCTGTCCTCTGAAGGTGGTCAGGAAGGCCTTTATCGCCAAGTGATTCACCCTTTGCCGCAATAAACTGATATGGATGCGAGCTACCACTGGAGACCAGAAGTATCTGATTTTTAAGTCTCCATAATGGCCTCCCCAACTCAGATCTGAAGCATTTGTCACCACTGTCAAATCTGAGTTGGGCAAGAATAAAGGTTTGTCACTGGCCTAATTACAGTCCAGCAGCCACCACTGAAAGTCTTTTGCAGACTACTTCAAAATCAAAATACAATCAAACATATTCCCAGGTACTGTGTACACTGGAATCTCAGGTCCCACTGAACAGCATTCATATACCATCTGGCATGTTTCACCAGCAGGATGAAGAAGGCCAACAATCCCAGAAGCCGCAGAGTCATCTGCACTGAGATCCAGGACAGAGGCTGAAACACTGGGATCAAGCATGAATGTCCTGGATTCTCTGCTATGTGGGTAAAGGCACTAAACCGTACTGTATCCAGAATGGCTTAGATTAAAGGGAACGTCTGCAAAGGAGCCAGATGTGACTTTGGCATGTTGATAGTGAACCCCAACAATATGAGGATTGCCGTTGTGGTTGACGACTGCCAGGGGCGAACCCGCCTTCAACAGCCAGTTGTCGAGACAGGGTAAGACTTATACCCACAACCTCCAACGGTGTGCTGCAACCATCGCCCTCCCTTTTGTGAAGACAAGAGGGACACCAGTGACACCAAAAGGTAGCACTGCAAACTGAGAATACTCAAGGCCCACTTAGAGATGCAGGCAGAGCCTGTGAGCCTCCCTGATAGCGATTTGGAAATCAGCGCCCTGCAAGAAGTAGCAAGAATAATTCACAGCTCCTACGTTCAAAGTCGGAACCCCACTCTATGGCCCCTTAGGGAATAAAATGGCCTACAATTCCGGCTGTAAGCCAGACAGGTGATTCTCCATCACCCACTCTAATGGTTGTGGAATGTGAGGTGGGTGAAAAGAAATAGGAGGGTGTAACTCTGATGGACAATCTGGAGGACTCCCTTGTCTGAAGTGGTAGTATACCACCCCTGGAGAAAATATCAGACCCTATCTCCAGCAGCATGACAATGTGGCTGTGTGCCAGAAAAGACACACTAAAGCAATTTTGTGGCTGCTGTTGTTGGAGGGGAGGGGGACTGAGCTTCATGTTGTCACTGATGCCTTGGGTGCTGTCCTTGTGAGCTGCAACCTTGGCCATGAAAAGGCTGGAAGGCGTGCTGATCTGGTTGAAGGGGCTGGCATGTTCCCAACTTAGAACCCCTGTCATAGCTATGGAGGGAACGAATTCCCTGCGAAATTGTCTGGAGGGGCAGACAGATCCAAGGAACGTGCTGTAGCTCTGCTTTCCTTAAACTATTTCATGGCTGAATTGGCTTTGTTGGCAAAAAGACGAGACCCATCAAATAGCATGTCCATTAAAATGCCTGGACATCCCTGTTGAGGCCCATAGACCTCACCTAGGCTTGGCACCTAAGTATCACGCTTGATTTCACTGCCCGACAAACAGTTGTTTGTGTCCAAGCAACAGTAAATGACAACGTTTGTTGTGTTATCTCCAATGTGAGTAGCATGAGTGAGGGATGTCTGCAGGTTGCTCAGGACAACTGCCAAAATTTGGGCCATCGTGCTCCATAGGACATGTGAGTAGTGACGAAAGAGCCATCAGGTGTTGACAAATCTGAGACTAAAAGGCTTGCAGATAAGAAACATATGCTTCCTAAATATTTTAATGCATATTGACTTATGATCCAGTGAGGTGGTGGGGGGGAAGCTCTACGATTCACCATACTTGTGGATGCCTGTACCATCAGGCTCTCAGGCATAAAATGCAGTGTAAGAAAGTCATGGTCACCTGGTGCTGATCTATGGTTACAAGCCATTTGTCTCTTTACTGTAGAGGCACAGCTTTCTCCAAGAACCTGAAAGAATTTTTGTGAGAACCTCACTGAAGGGCAAGAGATATGTTCTGTAGGTGCCTGATCCGACAGGAGAACCTCTGTGAAGATGTTAGTCTTCACCTCCATAGTAGGTGGTTGGAAATCAAGTACTTCTGCCACCCTCTGCAACAATACAGCAAAGGAGGTGCTTTCTTCTGTGGCAGGACCGGGGTATGGGGAGAACCAGGCCAGTGTCTGAGGAGGTGTCTAGGCCACTGCCATCCTTCAAATCCTCATACTGATTGCCTTTAATATATTGTTGGATAAAGTCACCCTCTTCATCAAATTGTCATTATCTTGAGTCAGTGCCAAAGACATTGTGCAACACCTGTGCTCTGCTGCGAGGTAAGGGCAAGGTAGCTGAATCAGAGGGGTTGCCGGATGGCTGCGCCCCCGAAGGATCAGGACACGGCATCGGTTGGAACATATTCGGCACAGAGTCAGAGAGCAGGATGGATTAAGCCTCCTTTGTCGGAACCAGCGTCAATGCAAAATGAACCAGCGTGAGTGATGGAGCCAGGACCGAAGTCAGCAATGGGGGGGTGCTGAACCTGAAGCAGGCTCAGAGGGCACAGACGGTGCTGAGGATGGAACTGCGGATGAGGTCCATCTGGAGGTTCTCGTGGATTCTTGTTGCACAAAGACACGCAAGAGGGAACTTGTGAAGTCCAGAAGATCAGCAGCACGGCCACGCAGCGTAGCGTGGCGCATGGCTCCCCTTGGACATACTTTTGGACCCAATACTGGAACCATCTGGGGGTCTCCGTGTGAAAAAATATTGGATGATCTGAACGCCACTTTAACGCTGAACCCTGTCATTTTTTGAAGTTCTTAGTTGGGTTCCGAGAAGCGTGGGACTGGTGCATGTTGGACTATTACTCCATTACTATTGTTATCACCTGCAGGAAGATTAACTGAGTTCTCACGTTCCCAAGTACGTTTGGGAGTACACCAGGCTCCAGTATCTTAAATCTTGTTGCTTTTGACTGCACTTGTATCATCTTCACTTGTACTCCTTCTTCTTTGTAACAGATTGATTAAAAGTTCGTACTTATGCCCTGAGGAAGCTCTTAGTGTGGGAGCGAAACGCATTGGCTGATTCAACTGGTTTTAAATTGAAACAATTTGACTTAATAAAGAAGAGACTTTTTCACATACTTTCTGTCTTTTGGACTTTATAAGTTGTGCACCCCCATTGTTTTTTGAGTTACATTACAATAAATAGTAAACAAAAATTATTTGCTAAGTAACAGACAACTACTGAGAAATGATTGGTATATCTTGTAGAGATAATGGACAAGGACAACAGAATCCTCACCTTTTGAATACCTCCAGGTGTCAGACTGGATCCAAAAACATTTGCATAGCAGTGTCCTCCTGCTTCAACAGGTGGGGTCGTGTGACATCATGGTTCCACGTGCGACTCCATCTTGTGCGGCTGTAATGTCGGCTTTCCTACATATATGTCAATTGCTTGTTTCCTGTGTCAGTTTCTTTCTGCCCTCTGCCCGATCCAATAGACATGGAGCCTCCAGAAATCCAACTGCAATGTGCATATTATGTATATATTTTTTGGGTGCAGATATTCAGAATCATAAATATTTATCAACATAACTCTCTATATGTGTCTCTTCCAAAGAAAGGGGAAGTGGGAGGGCAGGTGAGGAATCTACGGTTAGATAGAATCTACCAAAAAATGTGTTACCAAAAGTAAGCAACTTGTTCTTCTGAGACTTCTAACACAGATTCCTCACCTTTTTGAATAGATACCATAGCAGTACCTCCTAGTTGGAAGGTCTTTGGACTGACTCAAACTAAGAAATCTTGCATAACAGACGGGGGAAATGCAATTTTCTCTTAACCTGACTATCTAAACGATAATAATAATAAAATGTATATAGCACATAGCTACTTCAACGGAAGTGTCCCCTCGCTGAAGGTCTAGCTCCAGGGACCCAATACACAAAATTGTTCCAGGAGATCTGAATATCTAGGTTTTTCAGTTTTTAGGAATCACAGTTTCTGTTTTTGCCTGTCTTAAGTGTAGGGTCAGATATTTCCACAGCTTAGCTGCTAGAAAGCTAAAACAACTGCCCCCTATGCAAGCTTTCGTTACAGTGGAGACATAAGCCAACACCCAATGACCTGTGACGCCTCGAAGGGGAGTATGGCTTGATGAGTGGTGCAGATAATGGGCATCTATATCCGAAAAGGCCTTGTACAAGTAGCACAAAGCTTTAAAAGAAAGACTTTTTGTCAGTGGAAGCCAGTGCAGTGTACACAGTTCGAAGCCCACCTAGGCCAGTCTTGGAAGATTCAGCAGCAGCCAAGCCGCTAGTTCTGCTTGCACTGAAGTCTCAGGAGGCAAGCTTGGGAGACTCCCAGATATGAACTTTTGCACTAGTCCAGCCTAGAAATAACCAGTGCCTAGACCACTGTTTTCCTCACAGCTTCATGCAGGAATCAGAGGGTTTTCTTGCTTAGAGAACTAATGGTTGGTGAATGTGGGAAGCAAACACACACACACAACGTGAGGTGATTCCAGAAGATTTATTGATGTAGTAGAAAGACAGCATAACATCCACCAAGCTGGCACCGACTCACCTATCCACCAACCGTTCCCACAAGAATTCTCAGACCTCCACATTCCTAGAATACTTCTCCATCACATTCCTACCTCCCACCCTGCCGACATTCCACTAACAGTACATACTACAGTGAACGTGTTCAAAGATGCCCACGAGGCAGCCTGACATAAATCTAACACTGGTACACCTCGAACCAAAGAAATATTAGCAGCCTTTGTCCTAGCTGAATGTGCATGCAGCCCCTCAAGGCGCAGTTTTCTGGTCGGGCTATACCAGATTTTAATGCACGAGACAATCCACCAAGAAATTGTTCTTTTTGTACTGCCTTCCCCTTTTTTTATTCCTAAGAATCCGACAAAAAGTTGTTCATCCTGTAAAAATTCTACAGTTCTCTCCAAATAAACACTGAGAGCTCTCTTGGGATCAAGACAATGTAATAGTTCCTCTTCTTTTGTAGAATGAGGGGTTGCATAAGAAGATGACAAAGTGTTGGACTGTCATACTTGAATGGGCTAACTACTTTAGGAAAGAATGCTGCTCTTGTTCGAAGGACCAACTTATCAGGAAAAAAGGAAACATCTGAAGACACCAATGACAAAGCCTGAAGTTCACTTACTTGTCTAGAGATGTAATGGATATTAGGAACACTGTTTTCAGTTTGAACCAACACAGGAAAAACTGTGCACAGGCTCAAAATTTAAGCACATTAAAAAAGTTAACACTAGATTCGAATCCGACTGTGACATTATAATAGGAACAGGAGGAAACATATGGACTAATCCCTTCAAAAAAATCTAATCACAACAAGTGATTTAAAAAAATGACAGTTGATACAGTAAACACATGAAAACTGAAAGAGTTGCAAAGAGTTGCTAAATAACCTTTAACTGTATCTACACTGATAACAAACCAAGAGAATATCAGAAAGGCAAGCTTGTAAGGGTTGGCTCTGATGTGAGTCAGACCACACGGCAAACTTCGTAGATGGGCGCCTGGCTGCCAGAATTACACCAACAACTTCCGGAGAAAGATCATGTTTTAAAAAATATATATATTTTATTAATTTTCCAACTTTAGCATCATACGTGAAAGAGTCAAGCATATATTTGGTATTCATCAGGGTTCTTCAGCTCATCAAGCGTAAATGCATCTTATTGGTTCCAAAAACAATGTATCAGTCAGTTTGCGCATCAATTACAGTCGTGCTAGCTACTGTGAGCAGTCTGAGTTGTACATGTATCGTCTCAAGTAGGCTTTTTAACATTATTACACTTGTACTGAGATACCTGAGAAGGTAGGATATTACCGTAGAGCTTTATAAGAAACTGCCCCCCATTCCCCTAACTCAGCTGACCCTGTCCTGTCACTACGGTTACATGTTCTGCTTCTACTGCTGAGCCAACCATCTCTCGGTTTGTGCGTGTGTGTAGAGTATGACGTTATTTTTGAACTCGTTAATCCACAGGCGTGCTTGTATTTTGTTCTATGTGGGGCGATGGGGGGATTGGGGATGGGGGAAGGGGTCGAGGGGAGGGAGGGCGGGGTTTGGGGCAGGTCCCAGGGTGGAAGTATGCACCTAATGTTCTTGCGCTACAGGGACTGGCGCAAGTAGCTTGAAGGCTACTAGGATAGCGCCCCATTCCATGGAAATTCGTTTTCTGCGCAGCCCGCAGGCTCCTCTCGCCTAATTGATGCGCTTTCTGCACTGCCCCACCTCACTACCTCCCCATGCCAACCGTGGAGCGGCTGGGGTTTGGCTGACTTCCACCTCATGGTGATGCCGTGTTTAGCTATAAGCAGGGCTAGATCCGTGAAGCAAAGCTGTACTTTCTGTGCTTTGGGGCGTCGGGTGATCCCCAACAAACAGTTGGCTGCCGTGCACGGCACAGGCGCGTATGCTGCCTCAGCGGTGACTGACACCGCCTCTGCCCAGAACCCAGCAAGCGCCTGGCAATGCCAGAGCATGTGGAGCAAGTCTGCCCCTTCTGCCTTGCATATGGGGCAACAGTGTTGTGTGTTTGGAAACATAAGCTGCAGTCGGTGTGGTGTGAGGTATGACCTGTGTATGACCATGTGTTGAATAAATTTAAATTTGCCATTCCGTGGGATTTTCTTGGGGTATTCTAAAATCGAGTCCCATTCTTTGTCTGTCAGTTCTTTGTACAGATCCCTGGACCATCTAGTACGCAAATCCGTCAGGGTGATGCCCGCATGTGATCTAATACTTTTGTATAGCCATTTAGTGAGGTGCCTACCATTACCCATGAGATATGTCATATGGACCAGTTTGTGTTGGGCTGGTGCTTCCCTGTGTGGAGCCCAATTTTTTTCATATACTGTAAAACCGCAGCGTGTGTGAGGTATAATTGGTCTGTGACATCATTATGCCTGGCAAAGTTACCATGGTCCATGAGGGTGCCCGCGTCAAACAGTGCACCTATCGTGGCTACCCCGCCCGTATCCCCAGCCAGTATCCTCCGTTTAGTAATCAGGCCGGTAGGGGTGGGTATTCCCTCTAGCGGCGTTATAAGAGTATTATGGGCAGTTTCATGAGTAGTGTGGGGATTTTTTCCAGTATGCAAGTGCAGTACGTAAAACTGTCTGGGCGGTTGGGGGCAGTCTGGCCCTTGGGAACAGGAGCATGTGCAGCTCCCCTCGGTCGAGCTCAAGGGTTGTGTAGCAGATTTCGTGCAAATTACACCCTGCTAGCCAGTATAATAGCCACAATAGTTGGGCCGCATAGCAATAGGCGCGGAAGTCCGGGACCCCAGACCCCCCTTATCCGTGTCCAACTGCATTTTAGCCAGACCCAATCTAAGGCGGCCAATGCCCCAAATCAGGTCAGTCAGTATCTTGCTCAGGGAGGTAAATGTAGTTGTTGGGATCACTACAGGTAAATTTACAAATCAATATAATAATCGGGGCAAAACTACCATTTTTGAACTCGCAAGCGGTAGGAACATCCAGAATGCGACCTTTGCTTGGAGTGCTCGGATAGCTTTGTTCAGGTTCCCCTCTATGAGTTCTGGTGCATTTCTGTAAATTTGTATCCCCAGGTATTTGAAGGTATGGGGGCAACAGTCAGGCGGAGTTGCCTGAACTGTATCCTATCCGGGCTACCCTCCGGGTGAAAGAAGAAGGCCTGCGACTTGGTCTCATTTATAGCAAGTCCTGAAAGTAGTGAAAAGCAAGTAAAGATCTCCGGTATCGGTGCGAGGTCAGTAGTCAAGTCATTTACGTCTAATAATGTCATCTGCATAAGCAGATATCACGTGTGTTGTAGTGCCAAGTCGGATCCCTTTCTGCTCCTCTGCTAGTCATATCTTGATAGCCAGTGGTTCTATAGCTGGGACAAACAATAAAGGGGACAGCGGGCATCCCTGCCGGGTGCCCCTGCCAATGGGGTACTCCCACGAGACATGCCTGCCAGTACAAGTCCTTGCAGTGGGGGTTGAGTACAATAACTAAATCCATTTCAGATAATCTGGGGGTATGTCAAACTTTCACAGTGTCTGGATCATGTAATCCCATCTAAGAGTATCAAACGCTTGCCTTAGGTCTAATGGGATGCATCCCGCTGCGTGATTGTCTGGGAGAGTGGATTCCATGACGTGGTACAGCCTCCTGATATTAAGAGATGTGCTCCTCGCCACCACAAACCTGCATTGCTCAGGGTGGATAAGTTTGTACAAATACGGGAGTAGACGAAGCGCCAGGACCTTGCTCAGGATTTTATATTCAGTTGTGAGCAGGGATAAGGGTCTATATCCCGAGATGTCTAATGGAGAGCGGCCCGGCTTAGGGAGGGACACCACTAACGTCTGCATCGTGGTGTAGGGTAGCGTTCCTGAGTCTATCGCAGCATTGCATAATCGCTCTAGGTGTGGAGCTAAGGCATCTGCATATGTGGCAAAGAACTCAGCAGGGAGGGCATCTAGGCCGGGGGCCTTGTTTCGGGGGAAGTTGTGAATGGCTTCTTTGATTTGGGCCCTCTTGCTAGGGCCGGAGAGACCTTTTTGCGCTGCTTGTGTGATTTTAGGGAATGGGAGGTTGGTCAGGAGTGTATGTAGGGAGTCTTCTGCCTTTGGTGGTGGTGATTGGTATAGGGTTTGGTAATACTCATAGAAGGCGGTGTTAATGTCTTGCTGTGTATCAACAGTGGTCCCACTTTGCCTGATGTATTGGGGTCTGCGGAGGGGGCCATCTTTGTCGGCTTCAGCGTGTTTTGTGCGCGTGTAGGTAGCGTAATCGACTTGTCTTAGTATTTCTAACAGCTCGGCACGTTTAATGCGGGCTTCTTGTAGTGCTGTGCCCTTGGTAGTGTCCACAGCTGCTTCCTGCTCCAGCTTATTCAATGAATTTTCCACCTCTATTATGTTGTTGTGTATTTCTTTCCTGATCCCTGCCATGGTGCCAATTGCTATTCCTCTGATCACCGTCTTGAATGCCTCCCACTCCACCTGCAGTGAGGAGGCAGTACCAGCATTCTCCGGCGAAGTAATTTGTGATTCCCGCAGATAAATTGCTGCGAAAGACCTGGTCTTCAAGCATGCATCAGAGGCCATAGCTTGCAGGTGGGAACTGGAGTAGGGATTCTACCCCAGGCAAGAGTGACCTCTAAGGGGTTATGATCTGAGAAGGTTTTTCCCAGGTATGAGCATGTGCTATGTGGGTGGTGGTTGGGAGAAAGCATAGGATCCTGTCGATTCTAGTGTGCAGTTGGTGTGGGTGTGAGAAGAAAGAGTATTCCCTACTGCTAGGGTACTTCAGTCGCCTGGCATCCCGCAGGGAGACCAGCCCTATGCCCATTTGCTTAACGCCTCAGCCAGCTGAATTGTACCCGCGCCTGGGAGGGGGTGGGGGGGATGTGGGGGTGATCTATCCCTGTCTATCTCGAGCACAGCATTGTAATCCCCGCCTAGGATCCATGGGTATGTTGTTCAGGGCACAATATAAAGTTGAGGCTCAAAAGGAATTTATCCTGCTCAAAGTTAGGGGCGTATATGCTCCCTATTACGCCATCTAAGGTACTTCTCACCAGTATATATCTCCCCATTGGGTCCAACCGTTGTTCAAGCATCTTAAAGGGAACCCCACTCCGTATCCAGATGGAGGCGCCTCGGGCAAAGGGGGAGTAGGATGTAGAAAAAGACTTCGCCTCTCCATTTCTTGCGTAATTTGGCTGCCATGGTGAGGTGGGACTCCTGCAGAAAGGCTATATGCGCATGCCGCCTGTTTAACTGTGCGTGGATTCTATGCCTTTTGTAAATGGACCCCAATCCCCTTACGTTCCAGGTAATTACTTTATAGCTGTCATGCATGTGTATGTTTAGTACACTAGTGGTCTGCACATTTACTGCAAGAGGGGGCCAGCAATGTGTAAATTAGCAGAGAGGGTCAGGTCAGGCTGTGCTAACATTTGAACTCTAACTAAGCATACTCGGTCCAGCGGGAGAACTGTGCTGGTCCAAACCATGTTTACAACAGTGTTAACTATTAACTGTATAGTTGTTGCTTTCGCCATAGGGGTAAGTGGCTCTAGCACTCTAACTCTGGAGGTAGAGGCGGTGCGGGCTCTATGCGGCCCGGACCAGGTTTAGTAGGATGTGTCAAGATCAGGATTTCAGAAAAGAGGGTACTTCTGTGCTAACAGGGATCATTCTGATTTGGTGCTTCTTGTATAGCAATCGTTGCTCTCTACTACAAACCTTGCTCTAACCTATGAAGCCCACTGCAGTTTGCGGCGTAATACCGCTAAACAATGCAATGCTATTTTTAGAGTCTGAATGTACAGAATGTTCCTCAGAGGAGTTCGAGGATATATGGTGCATGCCTTTCTGGAACTTGTTGGCAGTCACCAGCGCCTCCGCTCGTCCCCTATGAACCAGCTCCGGTGAGGGGTTCCTGTTCTGGGATATAGTGTTGGTCACCCGACGTCGCAGTCGCCAGCTCCGTTTGGGCTTTGGGGCACTAGATGCACTCTGCGAGGGAGGGCCAGACCTCGACGGGGGGAGCGTGATCTCAAGCCATTCCTCCGCCTCTTCCGTGTTGTCGAAAAAAAGCGTTTTTTGATCATGAATCACTTTGAGTCTGGCCTGGGAATAGCAAGGCATATTTGATGTCTAGTGTTCTGAGTTTGTTCTTAACTTCCTGGTATTGGGAGCGCTTTCTTTGTACTAGGACAGTGTAGTCCGGATATTGCGATACCCTCTGATTTTCGTACTGAATCGGAGACAGCTCTCTGGCTTTCTGTAGTAGTACATCCCTCTCTCTGAAATTCAGTATTTTTACTATCAGCGGGCGTGGTTGGGCTCCAGTGGGAATTCTGTGCGCTTGTTCGACACAAAAGAGATTTGAGAGGCCCTCTGGGGCCACATGGTCTTTTAACCATCGTTCCATAAATACAGTTGCATTCTGCCCCTCACATCGTTCTGGCAGACCAACTACGCTCATATTTTTGCGTCTGGCCCTCCCCTGAGCATTGTCCACCCTGTCCTGGAGGCCCGCTACCTGCCGCTGAAGTTGTTTAAGTTGTTCTCCATGCTCTATATGTTGCGGCAGGATTTCTGCTAATGCTAGTTTGTTGTCCTCAACTGTGGCGGCGAGCTTGGTATTGTCGGCCTTTAGGGGAGTGAATCTGGTTGTCAGGGATCCTAGTTGTTGCTCTATAGCCTTTCTCGAGTCCCGCACTTCATGCAGTATAAGGACCAACTTATCCGGGTTAGTTGGTGGGATAGTGTTAGTCATTTGTGTGGGGGCCTCTGTTTCTTTTGTGGGCTGGGTGTCAGCACTGTTAGTGTCTGTGTACCCACTCCGCTACGCCAATGCTGCTACTTGGCCCATCCAATACCCCCAGCAATGATGACACCAAAGCCACAGGTCGACGAGCACGCCCCACCATGTAAGGCCTGGTCCCGTTCTGGCACAGCCCACGGCGTCCAACAAAAGTCCGTCTCCGGGGGCCCCAGCGATGATTAGATTGTCCAGCACAGCTGCCCACCCAGGACGGGCAGCGGCAACTGCCAGATAGGTAATGCGCCGCAGCCCCTCTCAATTCACGGCTACCTCTCTCTTTGTGCAAACCACCTCTGCCGGTCCAGGCCGTAATTTCAATTGGCCTTCGTAGGCCTGCTCCGCAATCCTGGGTCCACGTATTTCAAGCGCCAGCCAGGGCCCCCAGGGCGCTCTGGTACTTCAGCAAGAGGAGGTGTTGGGGGATACAGACCCGGCTGCAGCTGCCCGTGCATCCAGACCGGCCAAGCCGACCCCTCCCTGCCGCCAGCAGTCACCCTCCAGGAGTTAAGCCAGGAGTCCCAGTTTCCAAGCACTGGTGCGGAAAATGCAGGCTTCACCATAGGCTGCCACCAGCACAGGCAGCCGGCGTCACAGTCTTCGCGGCCACAGCAGTTCCACTGCACCTCGCCCATGCCGGTGTGGCCAAGCTCGCCCAGCGTCTCACACCAGCACACCACAGGGTAAGAGGCAGCACTCACCCGGTGTGGGAAGCAGTCCTCTTCAATGCGCTGCCGGCTCAATGCGCAAGATAGGCAGTTGGACGGGCCAACAGGACATCCCCCGCAACGTAGGCCTCGGGCAGCAGCTGATCGCAGGTACAACCACACCAGGACCCACGCCTTCTGGACTTCTAAGTGTAATTACGGAGGTGAGTAGGGGGAGGTCCGTACTCCAGTGTTCAGCCCCCGATCCTGCCATCTGCAAGGATCTCGGTTCTCTGCCCGCAGCACCACAAAATCAGGCCACAGCTCGCACAGCCTCCACGCAGTTCCCAGGGCACCTCGCTGACCGGGCAGGATAATCGGCCCCAGAGATTCTGCTCACCGCCAAAATGACCCCTGGCTCTGCAGCAGAGTCCCCTCTAGGAGCTACGAGGGTGATGTCACCCGATTTGTAAGGATTAAGACAGGATTTCCCCAGTTCGGGAGCAAAGCTCGCTCACTGTGCGGCCGCCATGTTCGGTGGTTTGCCACGCCCCCGAGGAAGATCATATGTTAACAACAGCCTACGCTCAATCTTCATGCATGGAGTTGTAATCCACTCCATGTTCGGGTGCAGTTCCTGACCCTGCAGCTGTGACAGGACGTCCTCCCATAGAGGCAGCTGAATTTGTGGACAGAAATGCTGGATACCACACTCATCTCACCAAGTCCAGAGCCACTTGGCCCGGTCTCTCTTGATCTTCTTGAGCACTCTGGCAGAAGTAGTAGCTGACGGGTATTAAGGGGCCCGAGCTCCAATGAACGCGAAAGGCGCCTCCAACAGAGGACTGCGGCAGGAAATCCTGAACTTGCATTAAGGAAAGGGTTAAACACTTGGTCATTCACATTGTAATCTCTTGTCTGCTGATGGATTAGCGCCGGGACACTTCCAGGAGCATCTGTGCGCTTTATAAATCTGTTTTCATCATCATCATCCTGTGACACCTCGATGAAATATGATAGATTTTCTTGGTGTTGAGCACACTGAGACTATAAATTCCAATGCACAGCCCGTATGTGCCACCTGGCGTGATCCACAAGCAAGATGTAGGAGGCAAACAGGCTCAGAAACCTCAGAGTCACTCTCACTGAAATCCAGGCTGCAGGCTGAAACATCGACTCATATCCCAAATGTCCTAGTCTCGACGAGGCAGAGGTATAGCTCGAAACAACACTGTGTCCAGTATAGCTCCAATAAAAGGGAGTCTTTGCCAAGGAGTCCGGTGTGACTTTGGCAAATTGATGATAACACCCAAAGACATCAATAGGTTGTCTGGAGATGGTTGGCAACTGCCTGAGGAGAGCCCTCATTTAACACCCAGTCGTTGAGACACATGAAGACTGGTATTCCCAACCGCCGCAAATGTACTGCAATCACTGCCATCACATCTGTGAACACCCAAGGTGCACTGGTCAGCCCCAAAGGGAGTATGAAGAATTGAAAATGTGC
Source organism: Lissotriton helveticus (assembly GCF_964261635.1). Taxonomy (NCBI): domain Eukaryota; kingdom Metazoa; phylum Chordata; class Amphibia; order Caudata; family Salamandridae; genus Lissotriton; species Lissotriton helveticus. The sequence continues at coordinate 707,694,163 of NC_136071.1, forward strand.
CTGCCCCACTTATAAAAGTAGATAATATCTGTGAGATTACAAAATAGGAATGTGAAAATACTCACCCGTAGATCCAATGCTACCATCCAGTTTCCTGGATCTAGGGCAGAGAGAACTAGGACCAAAGTGAGCATTTTGAACTTGTCTTTTCTCTACAATAAGTTCAGGAGTTGAAGATCTTAAACGAGGCAAAAACCCCTGCCCCTTTTTGGTATTAGAAAATCACGGGAGTAACAACCAATCCCTACTTCTGAAGGGGAACTCACTCTTTTGCTAACTGAGTTTTAAGTTTTGCCTAAAGAATTGATCTGATTTAAATTTATAAAGCGCAACAAATGCCCAAAGGCGTCAAGGTGCTATAGTCATAGCAGTCCACAAATCCAGCAGTAAATCAAACAGTGAAGAGGCCAAGAAAAGAGAAGCCTATAAAGTGTACAGTCAGGTCTTGAATGCCTTTCTGAAAGGAAAGTGCAATTTTATTTAAATCAAGGACTGGAGGAGCAAGTTCCAGAGTCTGGCAGCAGCAACTGAGAAGGCCCTGCCCCCAATCTCATCTTACGGACTCTGGGCAAGGTGACTAGAATGTGATGAGCTGATCGGAAATCTCTACCTGGAATGTACCAATGGAACATCTCCATTATCACAGCAGGGCATACTTGATAAAAAGCCTTATGTACCATGCAGATAGCCTTAAATTTAATACACTTTCTGATAGGGGGTCAGTGAAGCTCACACAGCCCAGCAGAAGCAGACTGACACTTGGGAATGTCAAGAATAGCCCCAGCCAGAACGTTCTGTGCAATAGCAGTTTTGCTTGGGTACTGATGTTAGAATCCAGACAGAGAGCATTTCAGTCGTCAACTCTGGATATAACCAACGCCAGAGCAACTTGCTTCTATGCCGAGATGGGAAAGATTTATTTTAATTTTCTTATAAGCCAGAAGCAAGTTGCAACTGTGTGACTGGCCTTTCCATTTAGAGAAAGCTCAGTATCTAGAATCACTTCAAGAATCTTAGTCATACAGCAGGGACAGGCTGATGGGTTCTGGCCACCAGGCAACATTCCAGATCAAGGTATGCACTCCAAAACCCAGCCCTTTGGTTTTCTCACCAATAAGTTTAAGGACGTTTCTTCCCATCCATTCTGGTACTGCAAACATACAACGTGAGAAATTAACTGCTGTGGCTGCAGAGTTCTTAGGACTCGACACAATGATTTGGGTATCGCCCATGTATGATATCGCATGCAGCCCATAGGAACGAAAAATGGTGGAGAAATTTACAAATTAAATAACATAGGGGTGAGAAAGTGGCTCTTTTGGCATGGTAAGCCCATACTTTGTGCCTGGAAAATGATGTGGTTTCGATTGTAGTGCTCAGGGTCCCTGCCAAACACGTTCCCTGTGCCAGTACTTTTTCCCTAAACCTGTACCATGATTGCCAACTTCAGCCCCCTGAAAATCCCTAGTAAATGGTACCCTTGGTACCTAGGATATGGGGACTGAGAAAGGTCACCTAGAGATCCCTCACCAAGGCCAGGCCACTGCAGCTTGCATGCCTTGGTTCAGTGAAAAACGACAAAATCAACATGGCACATTGCCTGTATGCCATGCCAACCAGCACTGTATAAAGCTTAGGTGTGGGCATATCTGTATGAATAGATATACCCCTACAGTATTTAAGTCTATTCCTTACTATTTTAAGTTTCAGGGAAGCCATATAGAGTACATGTGCTGGAAATTGGACAACTTGAGTTCCCCAGCACCATGATGGCTTCACTGAACCCAGGAATGTTTAGTGCCAAACAGCTCCTCTTAATAACCCCACACTGATGCCAGCGTGGGATTTAATAAAATATGTACCCAGCGGGCACCTCAGAGGTTCCCCTGAAAACCAACCAAATCTGGTGTGGTCTCTGACTGGCTTTAGGCAGTCTGCCGCCACCAGACATGCTTCTGGACCCCTGGGTCGAGAGCCCCTGCTCATTGAGGCCAGAAATAAAACACATCCTGCGTGGAAGTGTCAAACCTCCTCCCCCAGGATGGGCACAGGGCTCGAGAGGGAAGATTCAAAGGTATGTCAGATGACCGCCCCTGATTCAAACCCCACTTTTGGTGGGAGAACTGTCAAGAAAACTTAAGAATAGGGTGTGTGCCCTCCTTCACCCACTCCACCCCTCAGGTGGAGGAGGTGTAGTGAAACACACTTTTCAGTGCCCACCATCTTGAAGATGGTGAGACTTATCTAATCAGGGCTAGGGCTATGTCAGCCTCCCACAGGAGTGTAAAGTATAAAAAACGTACTTACCTTTTTGCAAACATCTTGGTATTAAAACAAATCTTTAAAAAAATATTATTTTTCTAAAATTGGTATGGATCTTCTTTTGTAGTTGTGTGTCATTTATAAGTCACTTTCTGCATAACAAATGTCTTACACTCCTCTGTGTTAGGCCTAAGGCTGCTCGCCCACGCTACCACAAATAGAGCACTTTGGGTTTAAACTGAGCTCTGTACATTTCTGGGGAACCTCTGGACTCTGTGCAGGATATAACCACTTAGTGGTATACCATATACAGAACCAGCTACAGTAGGATTAAAAACGAGCCCTGCAGTACTCCACTAAGCAGGGAGAGGAGATCAGAATGGTATTGATTAAGCATGACCCTTTGAGAGCGATCTTTAAGGAAGGGGGGCAACAGTGCCAAGGCCCGATTTGTAATGCCCATCTCTTGTAGGCGTTCAAGTAGTAAAGAAGAAGAGGTAGAAGGCCACCGATTAATCCAGTAGGTTCAAGACTACACCTTTCTCTTCATTCACTAACCAGCTAATACAGTCTGTGGCCGACACTGAAGCATATTTAGTTCTGTGATATTGCCAGAAAGCGAACTGTGATCCGTCCAGCCATCCCTGATCTTCCACAAATTTAATCAGATAGTCATTTAAGTGTCTCTCCAGGATCTTAGCAGGCAATGGAAAGATTGTGATCGGACAATAGTTTTTTCAATCTTTACTATCAATATTTTTTTTTAAAGAGGCCTGACCACCGCTTCCTTCCATAGCTGTGGATAGCAGCCAGAAATTGCCTTTTTTGTCTAACTGCACCTTTCAAGTCACCCAGAGACCTTTCACCTCTGAGACACTAACTCTCCCGCAAGGAGTTCTCCAGGGCTCTATTTTGAGCCCCACTCTATTTAATGTCTACATTCGCCCTCTAGCAGAGCTCACTGAAAAACATAATGTCAAAGTATTATCATAAGCTGACAACACGCAATTGATTGTGACCCTATCGCAACATGAGGAAGGTTCGGCTCTCCAGTTCAAATCCTGCCTGGTGGAACTAGTATCTTGGATGATAGATAGCTGCTTAAAGCATTAAGTCAATAAAACAGACATCATGATAGTTGGCAAGGTTCTATACATATGGTCTATAGCATGGTGGCCGGACACCTTTTGCCAGATTTCTGAACCTAAACGTAAGAGTTTCAATTCCAATCTTTCCTTCGAACCCCAAATCAGCTGTGAGGGTGAGAAGAGCTCTGGAACTCTGAAAATTTTAAGAAAGACGCTGGACCGCCTCCCTAATGAAGCACAAAAAACAGTGGCACATGCTCTGGTTATATCCCACTTAGACTACTGCAATGTGCTGTACTTCTGAGCTACTAAGGGAAGCTCCAAAGAGTGCAAAATGCAGTGGCATGCCTGGTCCTTAATCTCCACAGAAGGGTTTCTGCTACAGCGTCTCTAGCCACCCTCCACTGGCTTTCGCTGGAAAAGAGAATCTGCTTCAATGCCGTTTTGTTTTTGCCATAGGATTTTAGCTTTGAAAGGTCCCACTACCTATGCCAATCTTGTGCAAATTCCCAAGATCCTCAGTGCCAGTTTGGCGGCATGCTCCTTCTCCTTTCTTGAGGCCAAGGTCCGGAATTCCCTTCTGGCACCGTTAAGAGCCGTACCTTCTGAGACTCGATTTAGGAATTTGTTAAAAACCTTGCTCTTTAGTTCTGCATAATTGCCCCGGGACCTTCTTTGTCGCTTCTGCTGGGCCTCTGCAACTTGCTCTTGGTTTCAGCGTGGGGACACACTGGTGTGGTGTAACCAGGCGCTCTATAAATCTACATATTATTATTATTAAGAATGAAAGAGGGTATGCCACAGTACCAACCACCATGTGCAGCATTGCAGGTCTGCATGCTTCCATAGGCGAACCCGATTTAGTGTTAACAAGATGCTGTTCCACCATTTCGGGGTTAAGCGGTGGAAAGACAGTGAGCAAATTGATCTCTTGGTCGATAGAAGGCGGGTGTAGGAAGGTAGGATGCTTCTAGCATGGTTACCCCCACTTTTTGCCTGGTGTGAGTGTGTTTTTGACTAGTTAACTGGAATTCTGCTAATCAGGACTCCAGTCACTGTGCTTCCTCCTTAAATTTGACATGGTAAGTACCATCTGTACCTCCACAATTGGCTACTGGTGTACCCCTATACGTCCCTAGTATATGGCACTGAGGTATCCAGGGCATAGGTACACCAGGGGTCTCCCAGGGGCTGCTGCATGTATTGTGCCACCCATGAGAGCCCACTCACGCTGTGACTACAGGCCTGCCATTGCAGCCTGTGACAGCTGGTGCTAGCACCACTTACGACAGATATAAGTTTCCTTATACCTGAGGTCACGACCCTTAAAACCTATAAGTCACCCTGTTGTGTGGCGTTTTAAGCTCCAAGTGAATTTTCCCAATTCATGCCCTTATATAGGTACAATTCACATTGCCCTTATATAGGCATAGACATCAAACCCTTATTTAGGCATAGCCCATGCTACCCAAATACAGGCATGACTACTTCCACCCGTACCAAACGTCACAACGATTTCTTGGAAAACCAGCTTAAGCAGTTAGGGAACTTCCCCTTGCTTGAATATTGATCTGTCCAAGAACTCCGTTACTTTACAAAGAACAACTATTCCCTAGGAGTACTTTCCTGACTTTCATATGCCCGACTTTACGTCAAATTATGGCATTCCTAAACACCTTAAAGGTATAAATATACATACACTTGCTCTAGCAAGATACGGTGGTTCGGAGAAGTTCGAAGACCTACTTGCCCGACGCAGCTTGCTACAGCAAGTGCAGAAGGAAGCCGACTCTCCAGCTGACACACTGTTTAGGAAGCTGCCTTTCTCCTGCCGAGAATCCAGCTCCAGTGTTTCCGGCTCCCTTTGCGGCGTGTTGGAAAATCGAGTCCAGAGTCAGAGATACCAGACCTCCTTCATTCTAAACAAGGTATGGAGCTGATCAGAACCTAGAGAAACCTTTGGCAGATTATTAGCAAAAACTAAACCTATGCTACACAATACTTACGTCTTACCGCGTACTAGACTTAGGTTAGGTACATTGGGGTAGGCGTATTTTAGAAGTGCCAGTTGAGTATTTTAGTCAATGTTATTTATGTATGTATTTTTATATGGCTTAGAAACCATACAATGCTCTTAAAGTATTATTTCATATTACTGTTTACGTTGTACGCATTATACTTTGTTGTCTGCATAACGATTGTAGCAATTCACCTTTCTTGCATGAGAAAGAAGACTGTTCAATAAACCCTTTTCATTGAAAACGCCCGTCTCACTATTTCTCTGCAACTCTGTAGAAACAAAGCATACACGATTGACTGAGTGAAATACTTATCTATTGTTTCCGCGACTCAGAGATATATTCTTATTCTTGGGAAACAAGGTTGTCATGTTTATGCGGTTGTCAGAAACGAATCCCTTCTTGTGTATTCGAGAAAGTTTCTAGTGACCTCTGAGTTAGCTGGAACACACACAATTAAGTTTAGTATATTCAACAGAGACCTAGTTGACCTCAGCCCTACGTCAAATCTATAGGATATATTATTCCAATGCGCCGAGCCTATTGGGAATATAGGAACTACACTACAACCTCTAAGGCAGGCCTTTCAATCCTGAAGGCAGGGTGCTGGGTTGTAAGTGTGTGGGTGCCCCTGCATGAGCAGGACACCCCTACAAACCATGGAGTTGATTCTCCAGGTAGAACAATAGGTTTCCTGTCACAGCAGGTGTGACCACCTCCCAGACAGGACTTAGTCTATTGGGGAGGGTTGGGGGTGCTTTGCGGCACCACCAGACTGCTTTGATGGGCACATTTGGTGCCCTCCTTGCATACTCCAGCTTGAGCCAGTTCATGAATCCCTTGGCTCCTATTCGGGCGCGAAACTGGACAAAGGACATAGGAGTATCCTCCCCTCTGTCCAGCCCCTCCTCTGGGAGGGGGCCCGGAGTCGTCCTAACCCCTTTCCTAGGGAATAAAAGGGCTTACCTGTGGGTGGCTCCCCAGATTCGTCATGGGAGAAGACTCAAGTCTGAAACCACGTCACTCTTGGACCGTCTGGACACTTGGACTTCGCCTGGAACCAAGAGTGCATAAATACTGCATCAAGCTCATATCTCATATCAAGCACTAACAGCAGATGGGGGAGCTTCATATGGCGATTGTTAGACGGGGACCTGGAGGGTCGGCCGAGCACAAGGGGAGAGGCCTCCGGTGAGGGCCGTCTCCAGCGATCGCACAGACAAGTAACTTCCCCCCCACAGATGGACACCGCACGAGGATCAGATTAACACCTTTTATAGGCAGTTCTTGGAGTAAGGTAGTACGATACAAGGAGATCAGGACACGATGATCCTCTCAATTCTAGTCTCTAGTAGGGAAAAGGGGGTAGCGGGACAGTCTTGGTACCTACGGGTACTGGGGTGAAACGGCGGTAGCTCACAATCCTCGAGCTCGGTGTTCGGACGGATCGGACCGCGGCAGCGCCAGCAGGTCCCGAGGAGATCGTAGGTGGCAACGGGCCTCGGCAGCGCCAGCAGGTCCCAACGAAGATGACGGTTACAACGGGCCGCGGCAGCGCTAGCAGGTCCCACGAGGATGAAGGTTACAACGGGCCTCGGCAGCGCCAGCAGGGCCCACGAGGATGAAGGATGCAACGGGCCGCGGCAGCGCCAGCAGGTCCCACGAGGATGAAGGATGCAACGGGCCGCGGCAGCGCCAGCAGGTGCCACGAGGATGAAGGTTGCAACGGGCCGCGGCAGCGCCAGCAGGCAGGACAATAGTTCACAAGGCAGGGCTGCGGCAGCGCCAGCAGTCCGTCAAGGATGAGTTCGTCTCGGTGTCTCTCGACTTCAGGATACAACTGCCTTCCTGTTCTGGGGCTGCCTCAGTTATAGGTCTGGCGCTCTTTGATGTCCGGACCCTCGCTCTTGGAGGTCGGGAGGTCCGGGATGAGGGAGTCCAGACACCCAGCAGGGGGGTGGAGCCGGCACCCGGGGAGGCTGGGGGTGATCGGCACCTGGCGGGAGAGAGCCATCGACACTTCTTACTCCCATTGACCTGCCAAGTGGTCCGTTCACCTCCTGGGTGGATGGTGGTGCCGGGATGTCGGGGCCTAGCCAGGCCCGGGGTTGGGGTCGAGCTGAGGCCACGCGGCCTCGTGGCGCAGTGTCCAAGATGGCGGTTGGCCCGGGCAAGGGTGCTGACGGTGGCCCAGGCCAGGGACACAGGGAATCCTGGGAGCAGACGTCCCCTGGGGGACGGGTTGCGGGTTGCTTCCGCGGGTAGCACCTGGAGGGCCGGTACCAGGGCCCTGTCATGCGGGGAGGGAGCGAGCCCTTCATGGGGCCTGTCCAACATGCGTCCCCCCCAGCTGAAGGCGGGGAGAGTCACCCATCCTCTTGGGGACTTTCCTCGTCGAGGCGGAAAAAGCGGGACAGGCCGTCCGCGTTGGCGTGGTCTTGACCAGGGCGATGCTCTACAGTGAAGTCCATCCCCTGCAGGGAGATGGACCACCGCAATAGTTTGGGATTCTCCCCCCGCATTTGCATTAGCCATTGCAGGGGCCGATGATCTGTTTGTACCCGGAAGAGGTAAGGTCGGAGCTTCTTGAGGGCCCACACTACGGCGAAGGCCTCCCGCTCAATAGTGCTCCAGCGCTGCTCGCGGGGCAGTAGGCGTCTGCTGATGAAGGCCACTGGTTGGTCGACTCCCTCGGGGTTCAGTTGGGAGAGGACGGCCCCAATACCATGGTCGGAGGCATCGGTCTGAACGATGAACTCGCGGCTGTAGTCGGGGGCCTGGAGCACAGGAGCGGTGCACATGGCGGCCTTCAGCTTCTCGAAGGCCGCTTGACAGTCGGAAGTCCAGTTGACTCTTTTTGGGTGGTTCTTTGACGTGAGTTCCGTGAGGGGCCCCACAATGCTGCCATAGTCCTTCACGAACCGCCGATAGTATCCGGTGAGCCCCAGAAAGGCTCGGACCTCGGTTTGTGTTTCGGGGGGTTGCCAGGACTGAATGGCAGCTACCTTGAGTTGAAGGGGGGCCACCAGACCGCTCCCCACTTGGTGTCCGAGGTAGGTCACGGACCCCTGGCCGATTTGGCACTTGCTGGCCTTGATTGTGAGGCCGGCCTGTTGGAGGGCCTGCAGGACCTCTCGGAGGTGGTGGAGGTGGTCTGTCCAGTGGCGGCTGTATACCGCGATGTCGTCCAGGTAGGCGGCGCTGAATTCTTCGAGGCCCGCCAATACCTGGTTCACCAGTCTTTGAAAAGTGGCTGGAGCGTTTTTCATGCCGAATGGCATCACTCTGAAATGGTAGTGCCCATCCGGGGTGAAGAAAGCGGAACGTTCTTGGGCCCGGGGGGTGAGGCCGATCTGCCAGTAGCCCGCTGTCAGGTCGAAGATGCTTAGGTAGCGGGCTGCCCCCATGCGGTCGACTAGTTCATCTGCTCGGGGGATAGGGTGAGCGTCGGTTCGGGTGACCGCGTTCAGACCCCGATAGTCGATGCAGAATCGGAGCTCAGGTGGGGTGCCCGGGGCCGCGGCCTTGGGGACCAGTACGACCGGGCTGGCCCAGGGACTGTCCGAAGGTTCGATGACTCCGAGGGCGAGCATCTTGGAGACTTTTTCCTGGATGCAGGTACGTACCCGATCCGGTACTCGGTACGCCTGGTGTCGGACAGGAGGACAGTCCCCAGTGTCCACGTCGTGCAGGCACCAGGAGGTGACTCCGGGTGTGAGAGAAAACAGGTCTGCGAACGGCAGCAGGAGGGCCCGACAATCTTGACGCTGCTCCGGGGTCAGGGCCTCGGAGAGTCGGACCCCGTCCACCGAACCATCTCTTTCACGGGTCCTCAGTAGGTCAGGGAGGGGCTCGGAGTCTCCTTCTGCGCCACTGTCGGTAGCCATCAGCAGGCTGAGCTCTGAGCGCGCGAAGTGTGGTTTGAGTCTGTTGGCGTGGAGATCCCGGAGGGGGTTCCGGGGGGACTCCAGGTCGATGAGATAGGTGACGGGGCTCCTGCGCTCGATCACCTTGAAGGGCCCCGTCCATTTGTCCTGCAAGGCACACGGTTCGATGGGGGACATCACCCATACCTGCTGACCCGGTTCAAACTCGATGGAGGAGGCATGTTGATCGTACCATTTCTTCATGTCCTCTTGACTGGCCTCAAGATTGGCTTTGGCGATCTCCCTGAATCGCCGGGTCTGATTGCGGAGGGTCAGGAGGTACTTGTAGACGTCTGGAGGGGTTTTTAGGGGGGCCATTTCCCATTCTTCCTTCACTAGGCTGAGAGGCCCACGAACGGGGTGTCCGTACAGGAGTTCGAAGGGGCTGAAGCCGAGGGACTTCTGGGGGACTTCTCGGTAGGCGAAGAGGAGGCACGGTAGTAGCACGTCCCACTGGCGGCGTAGGGGTTCTTCTAGCCCCATGATCATCCCCTTGAGAGTGCGGTTGAACCGCTCAACCAGTCCGTTTCCCTGGGGGTGATAGGGGGTGGTGAATCGGTAAGTGACCCCGCACTGCTGCCAGAGGGATTTCATATACTTTGAAATAAAGTTCGTACCCCTGTCGCTGACGACTTCCCGGGGGAAGCCCACTCGAGAAAAGATCCCCATTAAGGCTCGACCCACTACTGGGGCTGTTATAGTCCGAAGGGGGACCGCCTCAGGATAGCGGGTGGCGTGGTCCACCATGACCAGGATGAAGCGATGCCCTTGTGCTGTTCGGGGGTCCAGGGGCCCCACAATGTCTATTCCCACCCTTTCGAACGGGGTGGTCACCACGGGGAATGGTTGTAGGGGTGCCTTGAGTTTGCGGCCGCTCTTCCCGCTGGCCTGGCAGGTCGGGCAGGACCGGCAGTGGTTGGAGACGTCATTTCTCATTTTGGGCCAAAAAAAGTGAGTCACCAGGCGGTGGTAGGTTTTGTCTTGCCCCAGGTGCCCAGCCAGGGGGACATCATGGGCCAAGTTCAACAGGAAGTCTCTGAAGTGGAGGGGCACCACAAGCACTCGACCGGCCCCCAGCTCTGCGATTCTTTGCTCGCTGTACAAGAGATCATTGTCCCAATAAACCCAGTGGGCCCCGGTGGTGTCTCCGTGGCCCTGGGCGAGCGCTTGCTGTCGCAGTCCCTCGAGGGAGGGACAGGTCTTTTGCTCCTGCCGGAATTGTTCTTGGGTGGGCCCCCCTTCTTGACGCCACTGAGCCAGGTCGGGAAGTTCGGGGGGCTGTGCGGACCCCTCTGGGGTTGGTTCCGGGTGGTCGGTATGGATGGAGTCTTCTTCGGGAGCGATCGGGGGAGGAGGTACTGACCATTCGGGTTCTTCCGGTCTAGGGGTGGTGCGGGTGGTCATGGACCTGGTGGTCACGCACGCACAGTCCGGGAGACCCAACATCCCCAGATGCTCTCTTCTTTCAACCGCTGCCCACGGGGAGCTCTCGAGATCGTTCCCCAGGAGGCAGTCCACGGGGGCATCGTCGCGGACAGTTACTTTTAGCATGCCGGACACTCCTCCCCATTCGAAGGGGACGCAGGCCATCCGACACAGGCTCTCCGAATTGTCTGCCGATCGGACGGGGCAAAGAACGTTTGGCAGGATTTGTTCTGGGGTCACCAGGTGACAACGGACGGCCGTCACACTGGCCCCGGTGTCACGCAGGGCTTCGGCCTTGCACCCATTTATGCTCACCCATTGGCTGTACTTCCGAGTGTTGGCTGGCAGGGGAGTCCGCGGGACCATGTCTCTTCCCCCTAGGCAGGCCAGGGTCATGGCGGCAGGTTCCCACTCGAACTGCTCCGACTCGTATGCTTCAGGGTCTTCGGAGACTTGTTCTTCTCCTAGGGCGGCGGCCGCCACCTGGCGGGGCCCAGGAGCCTGGTTCTTCGGGCAGGTCGGGTCACTGGCATAGTGACCGACTCGCTGGCATCGGTGACACGTAACGTTGGCCCGGAACCCCGGGCGCATCGGGGGGTTTCCCCGGCCGGCTGGGGGCGGGGTGGTGTTAGCGGGAGTGACCGGGACAGCGTCTCTGCCCCGGCCCTGTCCTCCTCCTCACCGGGGACGATGATGACCTTGGTTGGTTCTGTTCTGCTCATTCGGCCCACTCCGGGCCACTCGGGTGCTCTCCCACCGGTCAGCCTCGGTGGCGAGCTGCCGTGGGTCAGTCAATTTACTGTCGAGGAGGTGCTGCCTGAGCTCGACGAAACAGTTGTTGGAGAGGTGCTCCCACACAATGAGATTGAAGAGTTGTTCGTAGGTGGTTACGTTGTTACCCTTGATCCACCCCTCGAAGGCTCGGCTGAAATAGTTTACGTATTCCAACCAAGTTGTACCTGGGATCCGGGTGCAGTTGCGGAACCTCTGGCGGTACATTTCGGGCGTAAGCCCATATCGACTGAGGAGGGCGGCCTTCATGTGGTCATAGGACGTCATTTGATGGTCCGGAAGCTGCAGCAGGGCATCACGGCCCTCATTGACGAATCTTCCCCATAGCCCGGCTCCCCAGTCACTTCGAGCGATCCGGTGGGCCGTCATTGCGATCTCGTAGGCCTTGAACCACTGCTGTATGTCGTCGTTCCGGTGGTATTCTCGGACCACATCCTTGGGGATGTGGACCTTCTGTTCGGTAGTACCCGGGGAGCGCGGTGGCTCGGGCACCCCTAGATTTTTGTTCAGTTTGCGTATTTCTATCTCTGCTAGTTTGCACTCGTGTTCGTATGCCAGTCTTTTTTCTTCGAGATCCCTCTGTCTCTGTTTTTCCTCTCGCTCTTCTCTGAGCCGTAAGTGTTCTAAGTTTATTTTTTGTTCCGCCAGCTTCAATTCTCCGTCTAATTTGAGCCGTGCCAAGTCTAACTCGTGTAGTCTATTTTTTTCCCGCTCCTGGATCTCTTCTCGGGAGGGACCTGTTCTCCGTTCTTCCGTCAGGGTGGTGTTGACTTCCGGGGCTTCGAGGTCCCGGGGTGTGGCGGTATTCGTCTCTGTCCAGGCCTCTAGGGCGTTTTTGAAGTCTTCTTTTGTGCTTAGCCCGGTGGTAGCAATGCCTAAGTCCATGCAAAATTGTTTTAGCTCTCGGTGGCTGTATTCCTCCAGCTTTTCCATCTGGAACTTCTCTGCAGATCCGCTCTCTTTGGTCGTCATTGTGGTTTTAGTCCTAGGGTGAGTTACTATCTGTACGGTACGCGTTGGTTCGGATCGCGCCGCTGGCCACCAATGTTAGACGGGGACCTGGAGGGTCGGCCGAGCACAAGGGGAGAGGCCTCCGGTGAGGGCCGTCTCCAGCGATCGCACAGACAAGTAACTTCCCCCCCACAGATGGACACCGCACGAGGATCAGATTAACACCTTTTATAGGCAGTTCTTGGAGTAAGGTAGTACGATACAAGGAGATCAGGACACGATGATCCTCTCAATTCTAGTCTCTAGTAGGGAAAAGGGGGTAGCGGGACAGTCTTGGTACCTACGGGTACTGGGGTGAAACGGCAGTAGCTCACAATCCTCGAGCTCGGTGTTCGGACGGATCGGACCGCGGCAGCGCCAGCAGGTCCCGAGGAGATCGTAGGTGGCAACGGGCCTCGGCAGCGCCAGCAGGTCCCAACGAAGATGACGGTTACAACGGGCGCGGCAGCGCCAGCAGGTCCCACGAGGATGAAGGTTACAACGGGCCTCGGCAGCGCCAGCAGGTCCCACGAGGATGAAGGATGCAACGGGCCGCGGCAGCGCCAGCAGGTCCCACGAGGATGAAGGATGCAACGGGCCGCGGCAGCGCCAGCAGGTGCCACGAGGATGAAGGTTGCAACGGGCCGCGGCAACGCCAGCGGGTCCCACGAGGATGAAGGTTGCAGAAGGCCGCGGCAGCGCCAGCAGGCAGGACAATAGTTCACAAGGCAGGGCTGCGGCAGCGCCAGCAGTCCGTCAAGGATGAGTTCGTCTCGGTGTCTCTCGACTCCAGGATACAACTGCCTTCCTGTTCTGGGGCTGCCTCAGTTATAGGTCTGGCGCTCTTTGATGTCCGGACCCTCGCTCTTGGAGGTCGGGAGGTCCGGGATGAGGGAGTCCAGACACCCAGCAGGGGGGTGGAGCCGGCACCCGGGGAGGCTGGGGGTGATCGGCACCTGGCGGGAGAGAGCCATCGACACTTCTTACTCCCATTGACCTGCCAAGTGGTCCGTTCACCTCCTGGGTGGATGGTGGTGCCGGGATGTCGGGGCCTGGCCAGGCCCGGGGTTGGGGTCGAGCTGAGGCCACGCGGCCTCGTGGCGCAGTGTCCAAGATGGCGGTTGGCCCGGGCAAGGGTGCTGACGGTGGCCCAGGCCAGGGACACAGGGAATCCTGGGAGCAGACGTCCCCTGGGGGACGGGTTGCTTCCGCGGGTAGCACCTGGAGGGCCGGTACCAGGGCCCTGTCATGCGGGGAGGGAGCGAGCCCTTCATGGGGCCTGTCCAACAGCGATATCCAATGTAATACGCACCTCTGATTTCCACATTATGTACTCTTCCGACCCTGAGGAGGGATCTGTTGAAATGTGATTTCTATCTACATGACTGGGTGGGGTGGTGTGTTGTACCGATTTTTCATAACGCCTGGGTGTGGATGCTCTGCTTTTCCATCCTTTTTTGTCTTTCTTGAGCAAGCATTACTATTCCTAGCAAAATTGTACAATGTGGCATGTTTACTTCTTTAACTTTGAAAATGCAAACTAAAATCTTTAGAAAAAGAAAACACATTTAAACGGATCCAAGCATGCCTTCTTATTACCACATTGGTCCCAAAGACTCTACCCAAACATTCATTGTATCTAGTCCAGGTTTTTAGAAAGCTTTCACACATACTGCCCATCCTAAACCAAACTTTGCCACTTTTCTGAGTGTCCTTCGGTATTGCCGGTAAAACATCAGCAACTCTATCCCACAAAGCGTGAAAAAATCTTCCCAAAAGACAGGAAGTATTTACTGAACGTAACTCCAAACGCACTGAAGAAAAAAACTTTTTGGAATATGCTTCAATCTTTTTATACGCCCTATCAGGTTGTGTAGTTGGAAACGCATTCGAGTATGACTTTTAGAAGCCTGTACTATTAAACTTTCTGGAGTTGGAGGCCGAAGGAGAAATCCGGATCTCCCAGGACTGGCCGGTGCCTTCTCGCAATCTGCTTATTTATTGGAGGGCAAAATCTAGACTTATCCCAATTGCCAATCAAAATAAATGTTCAAGTCTCATTAAATGGTAATAAAGGCTCCTGCAAAGCTCGTGTCGGATCCAAAAGGTCAATCCATAAAGTAGTTATAACCTCTTGTGTAGGTAAAACTAAATCAATAGTTTTTGCTGCTCTGCATATTACAGTCGCAAAGAATGAGGTCCCTCAGTAGACAAAACAGGTGTAGGGGATAAAAAACGTACATCAGGTGAAGTGTCAAGACCGCTAGTATCTTGCAAATCCTGCAAAATATAAGCTTGAGGATTTTCTGCATTAAAAATATACTCTTCTAGTAAATGGTCAGGTCCTGACCTAGCATACACCATTAGTAGAAGTCAACTGACCTTCTGAATCCAATAAAACAATCAGATCCGCCTGCGGTGTCGGGGACGCTGATCCTGGTGTCATATGCGACTTCAGACGAGAAACCTGTGGCGTCAATTGCAGTGCAGATGAGAACAAAGTCATAGGTTCCATAACCATTGATCTCGATGTCATCTGCCTCAAACCTGCACAAAGAGGTACAGTTGGCGTTGAGGACAGTTCCGTTGCTGTCTGTCCAACCTGAGATCTCCTTGGATCCGTGGAGCCCAAAGGTGTGCCAACAGGATCTGGACTAACACCAACAATCAAGTCCATAGCACTCTTAAGCTGCTGGATCTGATCTGGCATCGCTACAACTCTGGTCTGGAAGTTGAAAAGGAATAGATGTCGAAGAAGGATCTTTTGAAGGAGGATGCCTAGCTGGAGAACAACTTCGGGTAGAAGTCTATCCTTTCTTATGCGACTGAATGGCGGGAACGATGAGTGGTGCAATGCAAGAGATCAATGCTTAGATTTCTTATGCTTCTTATGACACTTCCTTGAATTAGACAAAGCCCTATCTTTCCACAGACCTATCGACGGAGAACAAGTTTGCTCTCTGGACCTTTACCAAAATTGACATGTCAGGGACACTGAACAGTACCTAGTCTTTGATTTGCGGAACTCTGCAACTGCAAGTTTTGTTTCCTGCTCCCGAATCACCTTCTTGTTCATCTTGGCACATGACAAAAACGGCTTCGAGTCATGGACAGAACCAAGATACCGCAAACAGACATCATGTGGATCTGTGATCTGCATCTGTCAGTTACAGGCCATACATGATTTAAAACCTGAAGGTTTTGGTAACATCCTGCACACATAAAAGTAATTTCTAGAAGAAATTGACCAATAACCGTTGAATAACAGTTGAGCTCCGGATTTGCGTCAGTTGGCAGAGAAAGAATGTAAAGACGCCAGAGTGAGCAGGTGACGTACATGTAGGGAAGCTGAACGTCCCAGCTGCATGAAATGGAGTCTAACCCTACTACACATTTGGCTGTGCAGGGAGATCATTAGATTTTTATAAAAAACAAGCACATAATAAATGCAATAGTAAGTGGTTATACACTTCACCATATGAAATAGTCTTATTACTCTTTTAATTCACACATTATAGGATCCAAAGTAATGACAAAACCAGACAAACGTATATCAAGTAAAAAAAGCCCCATATTTCGTTAAAGCACTAAAGTTAGCCATGTATTGAGTATACCATAATGTGTGCTGGTAGAGTGTCAAATAGCATTAAAGAGACGATAAAATAAATGTCTTCTACTACGTTTCTTACAATCTTAACAGGGTGTGTACCCAATCATCAATGTCATGAAATAACTGTTGTGCACCTTGTGATTTTATGATACTGTATCCATACCATGATGCTCAGTATCATCCAACCAAAAGCTCTTATAAAGAACTCAAGGGTGTTGAACCTTCTTACTGCTGCCAAGTCTATAATAAGAATCTCATGCTAATAATACACAAATATCTATCTTTGAGAAAGGACCAATTCCTAGATAAGTCCAAACCATTTGAGGCCATCTAAATCTGGATGGGAGGATCAGTCTAGCACTGAATAGCTCAAAAACAGATATCCTGGGCCCATACCATTATCTCAATAAAATGAACTTGTTTACCCACACCAGCTTCCCTGGAAAAAGACATCCCGTAACAATAAAAGTGAAACATCTGGGTGTCACATGGAATGCGATCCATAGTCTTAAATATGCTAAATGCAGCCATAGTAAAATTAAGATTTTTAACATATTTAAATTTGTATTTATGTTTTTAACAAAAGGGCAATTTAAATGAATTACCTTTTATTATACTCCCTGTGTACACTGGTATGTTAGACTTCATTGCATCACTTGTATTTGAATTTGGAAGTAATTGTTTTATGTATCTTTTATGGTTTATATAACCGAAATAAAGATTTTGAAATGAAATTAAAGAAACATTCTTCTAGCTGAAACTCCTCCAACGAGCAGAGAAGTTATCCAAAATGCTACTCGCAGCCCTGGCATGGATGTACTCTATAAGCATTTTAGTGAGAGTGGGTTGAAAAGAAATGTTATGTAGCACCAACGATCTCACAGGACCAGAACCCTTTTGCCATACTTGTCACACTGTGGCACAATGAAGCCCTTAACAGAGGAGCTGGGATAGAAAACGTGCAAGACTAGAAAGAACCAGGAATAATTAGAATTGGTCACCTATTTCAGAGGAGTAAAGTAAAAATGTTTGCAGAGGCAAAGAAGGAATTATATATCCCTGGAGATAAATATCTGCAACATGGAAGATTAATACACACTTTTAGGAAAACATACAGGAGACACCCTCAGTTTCAGTAGGCTGTGATCATTGCTCTAACTACAACATGGACAGAGGGCAGTATGCACCATTAACAAAACACAACTGGACCGCTGGAAAGCAGAAGTGGCACAATTTTAGTGAATGGAGGCCATATCTATCAGCAGAAATCACAGTTTCAGATTGGGGCGAAATGTGTTAAAGTACCAAGTCAGAATCTAAAACCAGAGGGATTACATAAATAATAATATGTTCACAGGGCCTATTTTAACCAACAATGATATGAAACAATACAGAGACCGCTCATGGAAACAGTGCCCCATCCCCCGTATGGGAAACCACTGTGGCGAGGGCGGAGATGCACTATAAACAGATTTACAGGAGAGGCCACATGGTAAAAGATCATAAAGAAACTTTATATCTTCAAACTCCTTGACTAAATGAGGAAAACTGGCTATTGAAGTGAATACACCCGGAACAAGCATCAACTGGTTATCATTGACGAATAGGCAATTATGTGAATGTCAAATTTATTCTACTGGAACATTGTGATGGAGCGGGGTCCCATAGGGTGTTTTTAATGGTTAGAAGCAGATGTATAAAAAAAACATGCTTCTATCCATCACAAGCTTGGTTTTGCGTTTTTATCTTGGCCTGGAATTTTGCACTGCAAACCTCACCCCCACATTGTTACAAAACAGTTAAGACCACCCTGACGTTTTTCTAAGTCCACTTCATGTACGTACCTACAGGTGGTTGACAGAAAGGCTTCTCCTTTCAGACTACTTATTTGTTGAAGTATCCAGAAGAAATGCTGAATTCTTGTTTGAAACATGCACGAGACATCCCACTGAAATGTTAAGTCGCTTTAGACACAGATGCATGAGGGGTATCTGTAGTAGGTGTCACGTTTAATGCTTTCATACTACGACACCTTCAGTGTTTTGGGTCACTTGTGGCCGGACTCCAAAGAACTTAACTCTTTGAGGGTAAGGCAGTTAAAATGGGGATGTAAGATGTTTGGCGTCACTGTCAAGTCCGTTACCCTGCCAACATGTACTTTTTGGCAGCACATCATTGGTTATCCCAAACAGATTACTTTTTTGGTTGTGGCAGACTTAACAGGCATCTTAGAAGCATGCCTCTAGGTTGCAGCCTCTGAGCACTCCAGATGGAGTTGATACTGGGTCGAGATATGGGCATTAGATTGGTATTTGGTGCATGAACATTTGGTGGTGAACAGAGAGAGTAATTTACAGCTTTCTTGAGGAAGGAGGCATCATCATATTTTCAGGTCAATGGGAAATCACTAGCAATCCAGAGAGTGGTTTGGGAGCTCTTTAAGGCAGTGATCAATGGGAGGACGTTGCTGATTTGAGTAATAAGACACACTAGGGGTTTCTACTTGCCGGACGAAATACTGCTCTATACTGAATGTCAGTGGCCACACCCACAGCGACAGACTGACTCATGGCTATAAAGGAGGAACATATTGACCACAATTGCCTATCATGCCAAAATCGGCTCCCGTTTGGGATCACTTCCATAGTAGGAAGGGAGAACTGGTTGTCAAAGTTTTTATGCCTTTGAATTGTGTCATTCAATTTTCACTGACCTCTATCACCTGTCTTTCATTGTTTTTCTTTCTGTACATATGACGATACTGAGATTCTGAGAAACGTATGCGCCTTGATTTTATTACCACGCTTAAAATGCAAACAAAAAGGTTTATTAAAAAAAGAAAGTCTCTATCCAAAAGACATAGGTGTGCATGAAACACCTCCAAATCAGCAAACAATTCAAGAAATCTGATAGAAACTTCTAGCTGCAGATTCCTTACTTTAGAATTTCCCAGGCATCAAACTGGATCTGGAAACTTTTGCGTGAGCAGTACCACTTGCGTGTGTCGTCGGGTTGCTCTATTCGGCTCACCGGGATGTCGTTGGCCTTATTAGCACCCATTATGTCATTGCAGTCACTATATAGGCACCACTCTTGTGCCCAGACTTCTTTCCACGACAGTTAAGAACCGATCTGGGAACAGCTACCCCTCTGTAGCTTTTTGACAGTTTTTGTTTTTTTAAACTTTTTGTCGACTTTTAAGATTTTTTCCATTGTGTGATGAGTGATGTCTTCAAGGAAGACAGGTTTTAAACCGTGCGGTGCCTGTCACCGCTCCATGTCAGTTATGATCCCCACCTCATCTGCCTTTGGAGTCTCGAGCCCGACCACGACTCGAAGTCGTGCTCGGATTGTCGGGCCATAGCTCCGAAGGCCTTGCGGGAGCGGGCTCCGAAGCTTCTTGAGGCCCGGAAGTCAACACCATCCAGCGAGACTCCGAGGCGATTCCGGTCCTGATAGAAGAAGAGGAGGTGCAGGACTGCTCCCAGAGCACCAAGTCCTCTTCCTCCAACTCGAGGTCCTCTGGACAATCGGAGAAGAGGCACAAGAAAAAAGAATACGTCTCAGCGGACTTCGTCATCATTTCGGCTGTCATCCGTCGACGAGAGAGGTAAGGAACACTGACGCTCTAGACACGTTCTGCGGAAATGGAGCCAGGCTCGACTTCGCGCCTCCCTCCTTTTCTGGGAACCGGAGCGACCCCCGCTTAAAGCAAAGAGTTTTATGAGGCCATTCACTGGGTATTTGAGCGGGCCGACCCTTCTGGTGAGCCTTCAGGCTCGCGGGGTTGGGAGGGGCCATATCAGATTCAACACCGTCGGCTTTGGCACCAGTAGGGCCTCAGAGATCCGATTCCAGATCCGGGAGAACGCAGGTTGTGCCAACGCGACCTTCCCCGGCATCAGACTCAAAGTCGGTGCCTACAAGGCAGCCGGCGCCCACCGGCGGCTCCAGCCCCATCCTTATCCCTGATGACATGGAGTCGGAATGGTGTTGCTCAACGCCAATTCCGGTGCCAGTAGAACCCAGGGGCTCTATGTTGTCGCCTGATCATTTTCATGACGTTTCAGGCACGGGTGAGGACTGGCAGGGGTCTATGAACAGCTTTAGAACACTAGGATATGTCTGCAGAGCAGATGGACTGGAATGAGGAGTTTAGATAGGCCAGTGGCCTGGATACATCCCCAGATGCTGGCATGCTCTCTCTGCCAATTGTGGCTACGGAGGAGTGGGCTTCTTATGCCATGGAGGTTAGGAGGACCGCTGAGGTCCTTGGACTAGAGTTGCCCACTGTGCAGGTCAGGACTAATCTCCTTACCGAAGTGCTTCAATCTGGGGCTTCCACTTGTGAACCCTACCTGAAGTCCTACAAAGCATGTGGTCCAAACCTAGCACAGGGGCTCCGGTGAATAGGACAATTGCATGCCGCCAACGCCTGGCTCCGGGCGACCCAAAGTTCCTCAGCCAACACCCCACCCATGAAAGTTAGGTGGTGCAGGCTTCTACCTCCCAGGGCGCGTTCCCTTAAGACCCTCCGGACAGGGATTCCAAGAGGTTGCAATCACCTGGGAAGAAGATGTTTTCTTCCTCCAACCTGGCATTGCGGTCGGTGAATACCGCATGTTTATTGGGCCGTTTCTCCCATTCTCTTTGGGAGACTGTTGCACAAGTGCTGCCACAAGTCCCGGAGGAGGCCCAGGCTGTGTTCTCCCAGGCAGTTAAGGAAGGGAGAGATACAGCAAAATTCACCATCAGGTGTGGACTTGACACAACTGATTTGCTGGGCAAAGCGATTTCATTGGCACCACACCAGGCTTAGAAAGTCTGTCTTCTCTGGCGATGTCAGTACTAATTTGATGGACATGACTTTTGATGGTTCCCGTCTGTTTGGTGAGAAGGCAGACTCAGCACTGGAATGTTTCAAGGATTCTTGGGCAACCGCCACATCCTTGGGCCTTTCTACAATACCCCGTGGCCAGTCTAGCTTTCGCTCCTTTCGTGACAACGGAAGGGGGTTCAGCCACACCAGTCCTATCCCAGCCACCATCCTGCGCAGACTTCCCAAGTTGTGCGGAGATGTGGCTCATTCCGTCCTAGGAATGGAAGCCAGAAGTCGTCAGTCACCCTACCCTCAGCAGCCGCAGCCCCTAAGCACTCCTAATCTGAATGTACAAGACCACGCCACACCAGTGGGAGGGAGAATCCATCATCATCTCCCCAACTGGAGGTCCATAACATCGGACAAGTGGGTCTTGCAGATCATTCAGGAGGGCTATTCTCTGCCTTTCTTTTCTTTTCCTTCTCCTATTCTGCCTCTTCAAGATCGGCTGGTGGAGAATCATTTAAAATTGCTCAAAGAGGAAGTTACAGGTCTCCAGGCCAAGGGGGCTGTAGAGAGGATCCCAGTTTCAGAAGTAGGCAGTGGCTGTTATTCCTGCTACTTTCTGATTCAGAAGAACAACAAAGGGTTACAGCCCATCTTAGATCTTCCGACCATCAATCTCTTCCTCAAGGAGGAGAAGTTCAAGATGCTTATTTTAGCTCAGGTCTTGTCTGCCCTAGACCAAGAAGACTGGATGGTAGCATTGGACCTGGAGGGTGCGTATTTTCACATCCTGTCGGGCCACAGACCGTAATTGCGGTTCAGGGTAGGCCACGAGCACTTTCAGTTTACCCATGCTCCCCTTCAGTTTTAACAGCGCCCCAAAGGTATTCACCAAGGTGATGGCGGTGGTTGCAGCTCATCTGCACAGGTTAGGGGTTTGAGTCATCCCCTACCTCGACAACTAGCTGTTGAAGGCGTCCTCACCCCAGGCTGTAGTCTCCCACCTTCAGACTATGGCAAACCTCCTACATTTGCTGTGGCTCTCTATAAACGTGCCAAAGTCACACCTGACTCCTTCTCAGCTGCTCCCTTTCATCAGAGCTGTTCTGGACACAGTGCAGTTTTGGGCTAATCCTCCTGAGCGGCGAGCCCAGGATATTCAGGTTGTGATTCCAATGTTTCAGCCTCTGTCCTGGATTTCAGTGAGACGGACGCTGAGGCTGTTGGGCCTCATTGCCTCCTGCATCCTGTTGGTAAAGCATGCCAGGTGGCATATAGGGTTCTTCAGTGGGACCTGAAGTTCCAGTGGGCACAGCATCGAAGAAATCTCATCGACATGGTCCAGATCTCAGAAGGAACTGCAAGAGATCTGCAGCGGTGGTTGATGAACAGAGATTGGGTCAAAGGCAGACCCCCTCTCTCTTCCCCAACCAGAACACACAGTGGTGACATATGTGTCACTCCTGGGATGGGGAGGCCATCAGAGAGAGGTGGAGATTAAGACACACTGGTACCACCGCCATGTGGGACTGCAACAATCATGGGGGGGGGGGGGTTGTAGATCTTTTGTTAAGAGGCCCTGCGTCTCTGGACATGGCTGGAACAGCAGGGCATAAACCTAGTGGTTCAACACCTGGCAGGTTCTGTGAAACCCGGGGTGGATAAACTCAGAAGAGCCACCACTTTCTTGTGGGATTCTGATAGCTTCAATATCATTACTACCATTATGATAGTAAAAGTTATTTCTGTCCATTGTACACATTTCAGATGGAATATACTGTTTTTTTCAAGGTAATTAGCCAAATATCAGAGGAATCAAAGGGTTGGTTGAGTATGAAAAGAGAAACCAAATGAAATGCTATTTTACGAGTTTCAAAAGCCTCTCTAGTAACAAGGAACTTAAGAGTATGATTTATGTTAAGAAGGCCTACTCTTAAAAAAACATGTGTTCTGCAGATTTACAGAATCCTCAAAAAAGTAAAATGTCTCGTAGATGTCTTTTATTCCAAAGGGATATCACTGATCGACTAAACAGTAAGCATTACGAGAAGCACTAAACTGAATTGAATATTCTTCATTCAGCTGCAAGTGAGCCACAGTTCGAAATGCACAGTTCCGATTTTAGCTCTCTCGCCTATGGCTGAACATACTCAATACTGCATTTTTTGTTTGCATTAACTGTTGCAGGTACCTAGTCATCATGTTTGCCCCTGTTATGTGTGACAACGTAGCGATACATACCACTTTACATTGTTATTTTGCACATTATATAGTACTCCACGGAAACATTTTTTTATCCCGGTTTTGAAGACTTTAAATACTTGATGTCACAAAGAGGCTATGATTTTAATTCAGCAGCGCCCCTCGGAAAGTATATGCAGGATTCTGGCTCATTATATAGTGCACTAAAATGAAGTGCACTGAACAGAGAGTCCAGTGAGACCCAGATTGGTAGACAGAGGCAAAAGTAGATAATACTAACGTTCTATTTGTAGTAGTGTGGGTAAGCAGTTAGGTTTATCAGAGTGTAGTGCTAAGCATTTTTTGTAATCAAAGAGGCAATAAGTGATACACACCCTCAAGAATAAATCTCAGACGAAGTTACAAAAATAACACCAATTTTTATATAATTTTTCAGACCAGGATCTTCATTCTTCAGTAAGAAATTTTTAAGACATTATTTTTTTAAGTTTGCGAAATGAACCTTTTGTGTGCAATTACGCACAAAAATAGAAAAATGCATATTAATCAATCAGGTGGTTTATAGAGCGTGCTCCTCACCCGTAAGGGTCTCAAGGTGCTGAGGTGGGGGGGGCAGCTCTGAATCAGTTCAAGAGCCAGGTCTTGAGGTCCTTCCTGAACGTGTGCAGGGTGGGTGAGCGTCTGATGTACACAGGGAGCTCATTCAAGGTCTTGGCCGCGATATAAGAGAAGGCTCTCCCACCTGCTCTGTTACAGAGGATGCGGGGAAAATCGGCCAGGGCGAGGTCGATGGAGCAGAAGTTCCTCTTGGGTACGTGGAAGGATAATCTCTTGTTGAGGTATTTGGGTCTGGAGTTGTTGAGGGATTTGTAGGCGTGGGTGAGGAGTTTGAAGGTGATCCTCTTCTCGACGGGGAGCCAGTGGAGGCTCATCATACAGTTGGATTTCGAGGCTCACCTTCGGGATTTTAGTAAGTAGCAAGGTCAGGTCCAATGTTCCACCAGTGGATTCTCTGGAGCGTCCTGGATTTAGACGGTAGCAGGGTGCTGAGGTCGTTGGTAGCAGGTGCGCTATGAAGAAGGGGGCCACCTGACAACACCCTGCACAAGGGGACTTAGAGGCAAGTCTGAGGCGTCCCACTCGAGGGAGCAGGTCGGAAGGACCTCAGGACACTGGGAGCACAGATGATTTGTTGGTACCCAGGATGGACGGGCTGTGTGCCGAGCGGGAAGGTAAGCCAGGCTGCGCATATCAAGATGTCCTCATGGTCAGGGGCAGGCAGCTTGGAGAGGCAATTCCAGGACAGCTGGGCCATTCATGAAGTGGGTGTCCGGGGTCTTGAAGTCCCTTGACGGGTGCTTGCTTCCTGGTCAGTTGGAGTCCGGATTAGACTCTTCGCCTTGGTGAATGCTGCAGAGGGTCTGGTACCCCAGGTATTGGTGCGGCACGGCTCCGGTAGATCATGGTGTCTCCAAACCTGGAGGGAAGGCAGATTTAATCCTTCGTGGCTGGTGTACCACTTCTAGTTTGGGTGCTGCGTTTGAATTGCTGGGGAGCAGCAAGTCGGGTAACCAGGTTTGGTGCCTGCGGACTGCACGGGAGTAGTACCTCTACTCCAAGGGACTTCTTTGGTGATTTGTCGAAGGCTGGAGGTGATCCGGGGTCCTGAGAGGCCTCGCAGTTGCAGAACGAGACAGCACACTTCGATTTTATATCCTTAAGGCAGTAGGCAGGATTAGGCACTAAATTCCTGCAGAAGGGCTTCAGCCCTCAGGTCAGCAGCTCTTCTTTGTCCTAACTTCTTTGTCTGTCGAATCCAAATTTGCAAGGTCAAAGGATGCCACCTAAATACTAAAATTAGGGACGTTAAAGGGAGTGGCAGGTAGTAGCAAATGGGCTACTACCTTTAGGGTGTCTACACCCTCTAAGTGACCACTTCCTGTGAGAAGGGGCGCTACCCTTACCTTAATTGCCTAATCCCTCTAACACCAAGATGGAGGGAAATGAAAAATAAGGTCCACTTCACCTGCCCCATCTTCGGGGTGGAGCAAGCTGAATGGGGACTCACCTCGTACTTTATCAAATTTTCCAGCCTGTCTTCCTGCCAAATGTGGAGCAGGATAGGGAGGTTGGCATAATCCACTAGCTGGAGCTGCCTGGGTTGCATTTCAAAGGCGGCATCGCCTTTGCAGCGTTCCGACCTGAAAGGCCATACTGGCCCGGGGGATGTGTGAAGCACCTCCACCCAGAGCCAGCTTAGTACCTGGCCTCAAAGAGCGCTGGCTCTCACTCCATGAGGTCAGAAACATGTCTGGTGTTGTCAGGCTGGCTTAGACTAGTCAGAGACCACATCAGTGCTTGGTAGGCTTTATGGGGACCCTCTAAGGTGTCTCCTATGTGCATTTATTAATAAATCCAACACTGGCATCAGTGAGGATATATTAATATGTTTGGTACCAAACATCTTAGGGTACAGTGAAGCCATCATGGAGCTAAGAAACTCGTGATGACAAGTATTCAGCCCATGTACTCTCTATAGCTTCCCTGTGCACTTACAATATCCAAGAATGGCTTGGCTATTGCAGGGTTATATCTGCTCATGTAGTTATGTCCACACATGGGATATAGTGAACCCCGACTTAGGGCTATAAGGCCTGCAGTAAAGATGGCTTACCTATACCTCATGTAGTATATGGGAGCATGGCACACAGGGCTATGTACCATGTCGACTCTTTGGTTTCTCTGCACCAAGACACACAGCCTGCATTGGAAGTTTGCATGGTCTTGGTGAGGGGTCCCTAGGGTAACACAATTTGTGCTGCAGCCCTAGTGGACATTCTTTAGTCCCAATGCTTTAAGTACCAGCGGTACTACTAAGGACGTATGAGTTGCTGAAGTTGTGCAAATTGTGGTACCGTTTTACGGAAAGAACACTAGTACTGGGAAGCTGGTTAGCAGAGACCCAGTACACCACAGTCAAAGTTACATCAAAAACCGGGCAAAAGTGGGTGTGGGTGTATTGCAACAAGAATCCAGTCTCCCACAGTATACGTTTAGCTGTAATTAATTTTGTTCAGGTAGCCTTGAAGATCAGAAAAGGTTATGGAAATGATATTCTAGTATCTATTTATTTATGATGGAATATTATATATTTAATATGAATGTGTATCACTTTTAACACACATTTCTAACTCTATGTTTATGTTTTATGTGTTGCTGTACTTTATGGCTCACTTGTAGCCGAATAAAGAATATTTGATTCGAAAGAAGCTCCATTTCCATTAGACATGCTCCTTAAGGTTAAACTAAAATTCATACATTATGGTTACATTGTTAAATCATGCAATTATTTTGTGCTTTACTTAAAATCTTGCATGAATAGCACACGTGCCCTAAAGGAGAAAGAGCCAAAGCCTGAGTGTTGGTGAGCATAAGAGAAGTACATAAGTAGTCTTGGTCAAAGGAACTGAATAAAGAGTAACCTACATAAAAAATTGGTTTATCAGTATTGCAATTTTTATTTAACTAAATGAACAACCCTTTCAAGAGAATGAGCGGCAGAAGAGTTTCAAAGAGGAGACCTGTTTGTTTTAAACATTGTAATTTGCTTAAATAAAGCACATCATGATTTGACATAAATTTAATTGCCAAGAAGCGGAGAGAAATTACAAGAAAAGAACATCACATTCATAATCTCTTTTACACGCATCTGTTTCTCTGTTTTTTTTTTACCTGAACAAAGAGCCCAGTAACTAAAACAAAATCGGACGTGGGCACAGGGAGTGATTGTGTACACTGGATGTAGAGTTCAAGGGAACTCTGCTAACTCGTCAACTTGGTTTAAATAAATACCTTCTCCTAAATCAAAAGTAACTGAACAAGACTCAGTTGGGGAAAGCTTAACTTCACATTTGTTGATGGCAAGACATCCTCACAACAATATTATTGCTTTAAAGTGCAGGGCTCGTACAACCAAGCTGGCAACACTGGTGTTTTTCGGAATCCACCCCTCCCCAATAGTCCCTAGCTGCACCCACACTTATGAACAAAGCATGTCACTCATTTGCACTATACTCGTAAAGATGCTAGTGTTCAGATCCTAAATTGCAGTATCAGTTCCTGGTGCAATGAATTTCGTTTTTTTGCCGTCTTGTTTCGAGACACTGGTCAAGGAAGGGGGAACCCTTTGTTGTGGTAACAACAAAGGTTTGTTTTGTTTTTAAATGCGGATGCCTTTAGGAATGGGTCTTTTAATCTCCGCTCCTATAGTTTTCGAGGGAAGGGATCAGCAGTGACAGTGGGGGAGGGGCTATGTTGAAATACCCCAGAATGATGTGCAGGAAGTTTGAGGTAGGGGTCGAATGATTATGCATCATCCTAGGATTGGGCAGATGTGCCTAGGTTCTAGAACTTTAAACCACTACTTAAAAATCCCTAAAACAAGGAAGGTCAGAACTGTTGAGAACTTTCTGGACCTGGGAGCGACGACACCGGAAGAATGATCACCTCGAGGAGAAGCCACCTCTCCCCACTGAAAAGATGGCGTTAAGGACTTTTAGACTCCAGCTGGCAGCTACGGACTAGGAGAGTTTCTCCGGAGCCAGTGATGTTAGCCCAATTCCACACACTCTGAGGAACAGTAGAGGAATGAACCTGCTCGGTGTGGGCCTGGAAATTGCCCCTGGAACATCTGCAGACCTGTCCTGCATATGGGATACCTCAATCAGGAGGGGCCACTGACTCAGCTGCTTACAAGCAGGTGCCCTGCAAGACAGCCAAACCAATGGGGACTGGGGAGTGAGGCAGGGTTGGTACTCTCCTGTTGGGCTGCAGAGGAGCTAAAGAAGCCTCCGGATAAAGGCAGGTGCCAAGAGCCTTGACAGAGAACAGACCCAGCAAGTGACAATCAAGCTCCACAAAGAAAACGAAATTCAGAAGAGAGGAGGTTTCAAGAATCCTTTCTAGCAGGAGTAAACAACATTGTCACCATGAAGTTTGGTCTTAAGTGGCTGGGGAAAAAAACCCCAGACGTTTGGTCTTCCAGGGCAACTGGGTGGAAACCGGAGCACATACCGCCCTGCTGCACTTTTAAAAAAAAATCACACTTGGTGGATCAGGGTCTGGATCCAGGCACCGGGATGTGGGTGAAAGGCAGGAGGGATTGAGGAAGAAATTGAGGTTCCATCCTTTATTTTTTATTATTCGTGGGGAGGGGCATAAAATGGACCTTTGTCCCAAAGAACAAGTTACTTACCTTCGGTAACGCTTTTTCTGGTAGATACAGTATCTGCCTGTGGATTCCTCACCTGGTGATTATCCCCCTTGCGTCAGCAACGTTCAGAATTTTTTCTTTGTAGCACGCCGGCGTGGACGACGTCACAGGAACGCGGCATCGCACGCGACTCCGTCTGACGTCACCGACCCCTTATTAGGCCTACGTCGGCGTGATGACATAAGTTCCGCCCTTTTTTCCGTGCCTTCGAGGCACACGGAAGGACCAATGACAGGAAATATACATATATACAATGTACACAGTACATACAAACCAAAATAGCACACAGTGCATAGCAAAGGTATCAAAACCTAAAATATATACAAATAGACATACAAATAAAACCAGGTATAGCAGAGTGGACGACGGGGAGGCGGGTGGGTCAGTGAGGAATCCACAGGCAGATGCTGTATCTACCAGAAAAAGCGTTACCGAAGGTAAGTAACTTGTTCTTCTGATAGATACATCTGCCTTGTGGATTCCTCACCTTGTGAATAGAGTCCCACAGCAGTCCCCACTCCCGGAGGAGGGAGTCCACTCTGCTACACCAGAAAATCTTGGAGGACAGAACGCGCAAAGTGGCCGTCCCTCCTCACCTCGGTATCCAAGCAGTAGTGCTTCGCGAAAGTGTGGAGGGAGGCCCAAGTCGCGACTCTGCAAATATCCTCAACAGGTACACCTCTAGACAATGCAGAAGTAGCAGACCTTGCCCTGGTAGAATGAGCTATTATACCCTCAGGAGGGTCCTTGCCGCCAGGGAGTAGCAAATCTTGATGCACAGGATTATCCACCTGGAAAGTGTGCGCTTGTGCACCGCTCTGCCCTTCCGACAGCCAGCAAAACCAACAAACAGCTGGTCGTCCATCTGGAAGTCTTTAGTTCTGTCCAGATAAAAAGACACCGCCCTCTTAGGGTCCAGACGGTGCAGTCTCTCTTCCTCCTTAGAAGGGTGAGGGGGAGGATAGAAGGTAGGAAGGGTAATGGACTGCCCTAGATGGAAGGGAGTTACCACCTTAGGCAGAAAAGCAGCCCTGGTCCTAAGAACCATTCGTTCAGCATGAATGGTCAGGAACGGGGGCTTAGAACTAAGAGCTTGAAGCTCACTCACCCTCTTTGCCGAGGTGATTGCTACTAAGAAGACCGTCTTGAAAGACAAAAGCCTCAAGGGACACTTGTGTAAGGGTTCAAAGGGAGAACCCATCAAGAAAGTCAAGACAAGATTCAAATCCCACTGAGGCACGATAAATGGAGAAGGAGGGAACTTATTAGTAAGCCCCTTCAAAAACCTCAAAACCACTGGAGATTTAAAAAGAGACGGCTGATCCGGCAAGCAAAGAAATGCCGATAACGCTGAAAGGTAACCTTTGATTGTAGCAACAGCAAATCCTTGCTGCGCCAAAGAAAGAGCAAACTGTAAAATATCAGATAAATGAGCCCTCAAAGGATCAACAGTCTTCTCCCTACACCAAACAACAAATTTAGACCATCTATACGAATAGATGGACTAGGTGGAGTCACGCCTGGCAGAAAGAATGACATCCACCACATCGTGAGGGAGAGAAAAAGAGTTCAGGTTGCCCCGTTCAATCTCCAGGCATGAAGGTGTAATGTCTGGAGGTGGGGGTGTAGAACCTGCCCCTCCATCTAAGAGAGGAGGTCTGCCCTGAGAGGGAGACGGAGCGGCGGGTGAGAGGAGAGGTGGAGAAGGTCTGTGTACCACACCCTTCTTGGCCAATCCGGGGCGACCAATATGTCCTGGCGAATCTTCCTCAGAACCCGAGGAATCAAGGGTATGGGAGGAAACGCGTAAAGGAGTTGATTTCCCCAACTCAACTGAAACGCGTCCCCCAAAGCTCCTTGCATCGGATACTGGAGACTGCAGAATGACAGGCAGTGAGCATTCTTGCGAGTGGCGAACAGGTCCACCCGAGGAGTTCCCCACATCCGAAAGATGTAACGAACATCCTCTGGATGAAGCCTCCACTCGTGGTCGGCAGAGAACTGCCGACTGATAACGTCTGCACGAACGTTCAGAACTCCGGCCAATTGATTTGCCATCAGACAAATCTGATGGTCCTGAACCCTGGACCAGAGACACAGAGCCTGTCTGCAGAGACACTGCGACCCCACTCCTCCCTGTTTGTTGATGTACCACATCGCGGTCGTGTTGTCCGTCAGGACTTGAATCGACTGACCGCGAGAACTGCCGACTGATAACGTCTGCACGAACGTTCAGAACTAGGGCTGCTTTGCTGTTGTAGGTGGGGGGTGGGTATTAGAGGAGGAAGTAGAGGAGGAAGAGGCTTGACGTCCACGTCCACGACCCTTCTGTCTACCTCTATAAGACTTGTACAGAGGGTTCTGTTGTTGCTGCTGTTGCTGGCCTTGTCTGAAGGGACGAAAAGAAGATCTGCCAAAACCCCTGAACTTCCTGGTGGCTGTACCTTTCATCTGCAAGCCCAAAGATCTAGCCGTCGCTCTGCTATCTTTGAACCTTTCCAAAGCCGTATCCGCTTTTTTTCCAAAGAGACCAACTCCGTCAAAAGGTAAATCCAAAAGAGTAGCCTGTACATCAGCGGAAAACTCTGAGGACTTTAACCAAGCAGCTCTTCTGGTAGCCACTGTAGAACCCATTACTCTAGCCACAGAATCTGCAGTGTCCATGCCACTCTGAATAACGGGGCTGCTGCCTGAGTGTCTAAAACAACTTCATTAAAGTTTTTTCTGTCCTCCTCTGGAAGTTTAGCAGACAATTGTTTGACTGAGTCCATTAGGGCATGCACATATCTACCAAGTAAACAAGTAGCATTCGTTGATTTTAAGGCCATGCTACCTGAGGAGAAGACCTTCTTAGCGGCTTGATCCAATTTTCTGGAGTCTTTATCTCCAGGAACTTGGGGAAAAGAGCCTGCTGATCTATTCGCACAAGCAGCCTGAACCACCAGACTCTCCGGTGAAGGGTGAGATGACAAGAACTCAGAATCTCCAGGAGCCACCCTATAACGTCTCGCCACCGATCTAGACACTGCAGGTGCAGACAAAGGCTTTTTCCAAACTTCCAGAATTGGCTCGGTCAGAGCTTCAGTGAAAGGCAAAGTTGGCTCAATGACAGAAGAAGGTGAATGTAAAACTTCTGTAAGGATATTAGATTTGAACTCAACAGTTGGTAAAATCAAGTTTAGCAAATCAGCAGCTTTTCTAATTACCATATGGTATGGTACCACATCCTTGGAGGGTGCATCTGAAACTACAGGTAAACCCCATTCAGGCAAAAGTTAAAGACTGCTTGCAGAATGAAGATCTTCAAAATAATCATCATGTTCTTGAATCTCGCCTTCCTCCACTTCAGGTTCCATATACTCTTTCTCCTCCAATAGACGTTGGGCTCTACGTCTCGACCACTCCATACGGATCGAAGTCGACGGATCCGGTAACGACTCCGATGGAGTCGGAGCCGGCGTCGACCGAGGAGCTGGAATAACAGGAGGTAGAGAAACAGGAACCGACGTCGAGCCTCGATCCAAATTTCGAGGTCGCTCCGGAGTCGGCGAAGCCGTGCGCGGAGTCGATGACCTCGGCGGCGCTGAACCGATCCAAGAAGGATATGGAGTCGGCATGAAAGGTAGAAAAGGCGCCGATGCATAAGCTTGGGGGACACCCAAGTTAAAAGACAAAGGACCCATAGGACCCGCAGGTGCTCCAGTGGGGTACATTGCCCTCGCATATACTCCATACATAGCATTTAGGAAATGCGATGGATCCTGACCAGGACCAGGAAAAAAGGGTAAGAACCCATTGGTGGATTCGTAGGAGGCTGTATTGGATTCGGTTCCTCCTGATCCTTATGACTTTTCGGTTCATCCTCCGGAGTCGGAGACTGAGGGACTTCCGCGACCTCATTATGTTCCGAAGACTGACCCGAAACCGGATTCGGATCCAGTTCCGGCGTATGTTCTCGAGATCGTATCGGAGTGGTACCACCAGCAGGAGACGGAGATACAAAGTCCTTGTGATGCTTCCGAGAAGATTTCTTCTTAGAGTCCGAAGACCCCGAATGATGGTGAGAACTATGCTTCTTCCTCTTATGTTTTCTCTTCGAGGAACTCGAAGCATGCCCAGAAGCTGACTTCGACGCCGATCTGACTCTCGACCTCGATTGTGACTTCGATCGCGACCTCGATCGTGACTTCGATCTTGACTCCGGTCTCGATCTGGAGTGTCTCGATCTTGATCTCGAAGATCTACCGGCTTCTTTACCTTTTATCTTGGCTAATAAAAGTTTGGCTTCCCGCTCTCGCAGAGCCTTCGGATTCATCTTTGAGCAGGATCGACAGCCCTTGACGTCATGATCCGATCCTAAACACCATAAGCAATCTTCGTGTGGATCGGTGATTGAAATCATCCGGGCACACGAGCCACACTGCTTGAAACCAGTCTTCTTCGACGACCTCCTCGACGAAGAACAGAAACAGTAACAGACAAAAAGCAACAAAGTCTCTATCTGTAACCACAGAAGATCCCGAAACCGTTAGCATCGACGACGCGGAAAAAAGGGAACTGATGTCATCACGCCGACGTAGGCCTAATAAGGGGTCGGTGACGTCAGACGGAGTCGCGCGCGATGCCGCGTTCCTGTGACGTCGTCCACGCCGGCGTGCTACAAAGAAAAAATTCCGAACGTTGCTGACGCAAGGGGGATATTCACAAGGTGAGGAATCCACAAGGCAGATGTATCTATCAGAAGGCCCTGTTCTCAGGGGGTCAAAGCAAATGATTGGATGAATTTTATCCTTCCACTGCTTACACTCAAGGAACTACTTTGTGTACTGCCGTGTTTTCTTGCTCTCTACCTCCTGTGCTGCTTCCCCTTTCAAATCTCTTCCCCTTGCACTGTCTTGCTCTCCCTTTCCAGTTCCTCTGTTGCTCCCCTTCCTCTCCATCTTTGCCCCCCTGCGCAAGTTCCACTGCCCTACTTACTGCTGCTCCGGCCTCTCAGAGGCATTGCCTTCCTTCTCACACTTGCTTTTCTGTTGCTCCACCACACCTTGTGGTCGGGTTCTTTGAGTTTTTTAACAGAATTATTTAGCATTTTAGAGGGTGCTGACAGCTGCAAATTACTATTGATCTACTCCTTATTTTATTATGTGCTTTCATGCATTTTTTTAAATTTATTCACCAAAATTGGCATCTGTTATTTTGGAACAATAAGTCAAATGTAAAAAAAGATGGCCACCTCATCATGAGGCAAATGTAGGCGTGCATGCATGTTAACATACGCACAAGTTTGTCATTACTCAGTGGAACTTTTCGTTTTCTTTTTCCTGATGCTATTTCACATTGGCAAACAAGGATTTTTTTTTACTTCTTGCTGATGCACAACATCATCTGCCAAAAGCACTGCCAAAAACAAAAGTTTAGGCAAAGCCAAGGCGAGACCTATTGGCTTTGCTAATGCCTATTTTTATTATGGTACTTTGGTGAGAATCTTCTGTAGTACTGACCAAGAAAAATAAATAAAGTGAACAATAATCTTCCCGGGGGCCATCTTCCATATATAAGTACTAAATAGGTTAAAAAAAATTGCAGAAATAACACATTGCCACTTGAGGAATGGTCATTTTCCTGCATGTCCATTTATGCTCTCAGAATCTTGCTTTCAAAATCTTACCAGAATGTAATGGCATTAGAGCAGTCTGTCTGTAATGGCAAATTAATACTTTTGAAGGAGAAATTAATACCTTATTTATAAATACGTCTTGAAGTCACTCTCTAGTAGAAGACGTCTTTATCAAAGTTTGATTTTGCTTTCCGAATGCATAATATATTTGGAGAATTTTATACACCTTTTTCTATTGACTTGAAATAACGTAAACACGTAAACGTTAAACACACCTAGTAATTTAGACTTTTATTGTGGAAGCCTGTTATTTAGTTGGTTAATACAGAATGCTAATTTGATGTTTGTCATGGGTATTGAAAGGCAGTGTCAGCTAAGAGATGATGGTTTAGTCGTCGAGAAATCTTTTTAATTGGAACATTGCTCCTCCATTTTTGTATTCAAAGCCCTGTCACGAGATTCGAAATCTAGCTTTGGTGTATCACAGCTGAGGGTTGCGTTACCATCGTCGGCGAACTGACAGGTATACCACCCCCTGTGCTTTTTCTGTTGAATTGTCACAGGCAGCAAGTGTTGACGCTAAACTATGAAGAAAAATGGCTGTATCGTTTTAAAGCATTTGTTGCACGGCTGAATAAGACGTCTGTGTTCGACAAATATACTGTTTATCTCAGACGTGCGTTATTTTCGGTGAGAAAGTCTAATTTTTGTAGGGCTAATTTTATGAGAAGGCAGTCTTAATATGCTCTTTAAAAAAAAAATCAACAGAATGCTAAGGGTAGGTTCTATCATTTCATTGAGGACGCATCGCATTTCCTTTGAGTTAATGTTTTCGCAGTGACTGCTTTTTAAACAGTTTTTATTGGAAGCTGCAGCATGGTCAGATCAATGATAAAAGGAAGAAATAAACTAGAACTGGGGAAAAATCTAGAGGTATCCATACTTCTAAAAACTAAGTTAAGAAATCGGTTAACTTTGACGGGTTGCAAAACAATTCTCAAGGGATACAGCTGCAACATACATAAGAGTTTCAGTCGCTATCACAATTGACCTTCCTATTCTAATTTTCCATCCTGAAGTACATGTGGGCGCTTGGGAACATAGTTAAGTGGACTTATAGAAAAATGCCCAATGTGAATGCAAATAATTTCAGTACATATAGGCAAGGAGATCCGAAATGGGAAGAAAATCATCGGGTATCCGATTGTCTTTGCCACTGGAGAAAGGGAAAATGCGAAAGCTAAACATCCTGAATTTTAGAGGGGATGTCTCTGGTGGACCACAAAGAAGTGGGGCGCCACATCAGTTATAGGCAGGTAGACGGGGAAAATGACATATCACATAGAGGGAGGATTACCTGTCCAATATATTCAAAGAAAAGGGGCTTCAAAGAAGTCCACATATATTATTGCTAACCTTGAACCACATCATTGATTCCTGAACACATATCTGAAAAAAAAATGTTTTTATTTTATAAAGTATTATTCTTCATTGCATAAATATAATCCGAAAAATTCATTACATATAGTTCATGACTGTTAAATATAAAGAATGACGTGGCGTGGCTTGGAGAGCCAGCATGGCGGACGTGCTCTAGACGTGGTCCGTCCGGCCCGCCGATTATCCGCTGATTATCCTGGTCCCCACAGCCATTTGGGGCTCGAAGTGTTGCCTGACCCTTGCTGTTTTCCGGCCCGGGGCCCGGTGGAGTTTTTCGGTGCCCCGTATTTGTTTCCTGGATCCTGGTGACCCGGGTGCCGAGGGGCCTGGCCGCGGCTGGTGACGCCGGGGCCTGGAGTATTGCGGCTGCCCGGCCTGGTGAGAGGGCGGACCTGGCCTCGGGGCGCCTTCCGGGGCCCAGACTATCTTGGCTGCGAGCGGAGAGGGGAAGCCTCGACTCTGCCGCTGCTGACTGGCGGTGACGGTGAGTGGAGCGGTTGCCTCGTCGAGGAGTGGGCAGCCTGTGGAGTTTGGAGGCCCCACTGACGGCGGTGGCGACTGGGCCTGGAGAGGTGTGGCTGGCGGCCGAGGCGCGGCGGGCCCAGTGGGCGGAGGCCCCCGCTTCGCTTGCAGTGCGTGTTGGGACCCCTCGGCTTACTTGCTCCTGTCGGGAGTGGGCAGCGTGGGGGACAGGGCCTGCGGAGGCCCGGGAGCCGAGAGCTGCGGCACCTGTGCGCCTAGTGAGGCGGTGTTGCGGAGCGGCCTGCTCTGATCATCGGCCCCTGCGGCGGTCGCGCTGGGAGCACTGCCGCCTTGCGGAGACCACGGACACGGGGCGCGACGAGTCCCTGGGGCCATTTGGTGGATTGTGGCACCGGTGTGCCGGGTGAAGCGGTGTGGCGGAGCGGCCTGCCCTGATCTTCGGCCCCTGCCGAGGTCGCGCTGGGAGCGCCGCCGCCTTGAGGAGACCACGGACACGGTATGTGGCGGATCCCCGGGGGCCTTTTGGTGGATTAGCGGCGGAGCCAAGATCGGCGTGGGAGAGCCGGCTGGGGCCCGTTGACTCTCCTGAAGATACCTGGGGCCGTCCCTGGGAGGCCTTCCATTCCCTGGCGGGAGGTGGGTTGGTGCCTGGCTGTGGTGGGCCCCTCCCCGGCTCGGCTAGACTTTCAGTTGCACCTGCTGCGTGGACACTGGTGGTGGTGCTGGCGGTCGAGTGGGTGCCCCCTCTCCACGTGAGTGTCGGTTGGGACAGTGCCTAGTGGAGTGACCGACCTGAGACCGGCGGCCATGACGACAGGGAAGGGCGGCGCGGCGCTCCATGGGCCCATTGACAAATACACTGAGCCTGGTGGGGGTGCTGGGGTACCTGGGGGATGGCAGGAACTCGGGCCGGACAATGCGGCCCTAATGGCGGCGATCACGCAGTCCCGGGACACGCTTCAGGCGGAGATCGGAGCAGTGGGGCTGATGTGTCGCTCCTGCGACAAATCTTGCATAATGCGGTTTCCCGCATCACGGAGGCGGAGGGGAGAATCTCAGGAGTTGAGGACGACGTCGCTGCCCTAAAACGGCAGGTGGCCAAGATGGAGGGGGTCCTGAAGGGGCTGGCCTTGCGGGTCGAGGATGCAGAAGGGCGTGTGCGGCGCAATAATCTTCGCTTTGTTGGCTTTCCGGAGGGCTGCAAGAAGGGTGACATGGAAGCCTTCTTGACCCACTGGTTGGAGAGCTGGCTTCCCCCTGATGCTCTGTCTCGTTGCTTTGTAGTGGAGCGGGCTCACCGGGCTCTCATCTAGAAACCACCGGAGGGGTCCCGCCCGCGACCGGTCATTGCGAAGCTGCTGAACTACCATGACCGCGATGTCATCTTGAAGCAGGCTAGGCTTCGGGAACCGATCTTAGTTGAGAACACTCGTATTATGGATTTCCCGGACTACACACGTCTAGTTCAGCAGCAGCACCAGTCCTTCCAGGCAGCTAAGGCCCGTCTTCATGAACTTAAGCTCCCCTATGCTCTCCTCTTCCCGGCCCGACTGAGAGTGGTGTTCCAATCACGCACACATTTCTTTGATAAACCAGAGGAGGTTTTTCAGTGGACTGACAAAACCGTGCGGGTGCGGCCACATACACCGCCTGGACTGCATGCTGACTCCTCAGCTAGGGGAGCTCCATCTGGGAACGCTCGAGACTCCCACGAGAAGTGAACTGGCGGTCCAGATCGCGGCAGCGCTCCGTCCCTGGTAGAGCAGTGGATTCGAGACCCCCAGCATCCGAACATTGAGCAGTGACATTGGGCTTGGCTTGCTATATATGCTCCGTGCTACTCTGCTTAGGCCCCTTTTGCTGACATGGTTTGGCTCAGATTTTGAGTTGTTGGCTGCGGGGAAAGGTTTCTGATGTGGGCCGCTCTCTTCCCCCCCCTTTCTTAGGGTTTGGTGGTGGGAGGGGGTAGGTCTAGGACGTATGGTTTGTTGGGAGGGGATCCATTGGCGTGGGGGACCTGAGGACCCGCGTTGGGGCTGGGGTACCCACCTAGCCACGACAGATACTTCAACAGTTTTGAGGTATGGGGGTGAGGGGTGGGGGGTGTTAGTTTCTGGTTGGGGTGTGTCTGGTTGGGGATGGGGGGGGTTGCACAGCTTGGGGGGCCCGGAATTTCAATTTTTTTTCCTTCCTTTTGTCCGCATGTCTATGTATTCCTTGAAGCGACTCTCAGATGATGCCTTGCGTTGATACGCCCCAGGGGGCCCGGGCACCCTGCGTGTCCTTAGCTGGAACGAACGGGGTGTTTTGGATAAAATCAAGCGTGGGGCTGTGTTGCGGCAGGCGAAGCATCTAGGGGCTGACATACTTCTGCTACAGGAAACACACCTGTTGGGCACTAAGGTACTGTGCCAGCAGAGATTTGGCTACCAACAGGTTTACCATGCTGGATTTGCACGGGGGTCCAGGGGCGTTACTATCCTGGTTCATCGTAGGGTCCCTTACACCCACACGAAATTCTGGCAGGACACGCAGGGGAGATATGTAGTGGTACAGGGGGTGGTGGGAGGGACTTCCATAGTCTTGGGTTGTGTATATGCCCCGCCGCCTTTGCAATGGTCCCTCATAGAGAAGCTATACGCTGTTTGGGCTGATATCCCGGATGTGCTGTTGGCGATTGGTGGTGACTGGAATGATGTTATGGATGCTGCTAGGGACAGGTTCCGGCGCGGGGGGGGGGGGGGAGCAAGGGCGAGATGCCGGTGGGCCGCCCCACAAAGCTGCAGAGTTTGACGGCTGGTATGGACTGGATTGATTCATGGAGGCATACTCACGGCGCGCGAATATACATACGTTTCGGCGGTGCATGGGTCCTTCTCGAGACTTGACTACATTTTTATTCCCAGGGCGAGGGTAGGCTGCCTGGAGTCGGCGACGATCCATCCCCGGGGTCTCTCGGATCATTCCCTGGTGTCAGTGGAGCTGCAGCTAGGTTGGAGGAGACAGCCGTTTCGGTGGCACATGTCGGTGTGGCATCTTCAGCAGGAGGACTATAGGCGACATGTGCGGGAGGCGCTGTCCGCCTACCTTACATCTAACGTGGGCTCTGTTGAGGGGGTCACTACGCTATGAGAAGCCCTGAAACCTACACTGAGGGGAGTGGATATCGCCTGGTGCGTGGAGGCGCGGAAGCGCAAACGAGAGGCATTGGTGCATGCGGAGGCTGAGGTGGGGGCCTTGGAGTGCAGTAGTAGACAGACAGGTGAGGCTTGTGATGTGAGTCAACTCCTGCTGGCGCAACAGTCTTATGCTGCGTTACTTATGGACGAGGCTCGTCGGATGTGGCTTGCCACACATAAAAGAATCTGCCAGTGGGGAGATAAGTCCAGCAAAATGTTGCATAGGCTCTGTCAAGGGGTCTTTCATGCGCAGCAGTTACCAGGGCTACTGGATGATGCAAGGGAACCATTGACGGACCCCGGTAGACTGGCCGACAGCTTCGCGCGGTATTATGCGGAGCTCTATGCCCCGCGGGAGTGTCGCCTGCCTGCTCAGATTGATAAGTTCCTGGCAGATCTGCCTCCCAATGCGGTGACGGATGACGTGCGCGACAAGTTAGATCTTTCCCTGTCAGCTGAGGAACTGGGCACTGCACTGGGAGAGCTGAACTCGGGGAAGGCCCCTGGCCCAAGTGGTTTCCCCAGTGAATTTTTAAACAAATATAATACCCAAGTGGCTCCTCTCTATCGGGCGGCCTTGGAGGAGGCTAGGGATCTGGGTAGGCTTCCCCCAGACTGGAGGCACGCGGAGGTGGTGGTATTCCATAAGCCGGGACAGCCCCCAGAGCAGCACTCCTCCTATCGCCCCATCTCTCTTCTCAATGTGGAGGCCAAAGTGCTGGCCAAGGCTCTGGCCAATAGGCTCCTTCCATATATATTGGACCTGGTGTATTCCGATCAGGCTGGCTTTATGCCGCAAAGGGCGACCAGACACAACATTAGACGGGCCCACGTGGCGATGGAGGCGATTAGGGTCACGGGGCAGCAGGCGGGGCTTCTCCTGGCCGATATTGACAGAGCGTTTGATTCCCTTAGTTGGATATACCTGTTTTCATTGCTCCTGCGGCTTAACTTGGGCCCTCGCTTCCTCTCTTATGTACGTCTCTTGTATACCGACCTGACAGCTTCAGTTCGGGTGGCGGGGGCGGTGTCCTCCACATTCCACATTCGGCGCAGCGCCCAACAGGGGTGTCCGCTGTCGCCCTACCTGTTTGCCCTGGCCATGGAGCCCCTCGCTGCATGGGTGCGGATAGACGCTCAGCTGAGTGGATTTGATTGGGTGGGGGGCCCGTCCGACAGAATAGTGCTCTACACGGATGACATTCTCTTCATCCTTACAGAACTCCATAGATCAGGGCCGCGCCTTCTAGAAATTCTACAGATCTTTGGTGAGAACTCGGGCTTATATATGAATCCCCGCAAATCTACCCTGTGGGTCGTGGGCGAGCAGACGTCGGTGGTCGGTAGTTGGGCCTCTTCCTCTTCAGGTAGCAGTTGGAGGGCTCCAATACTTGGGGGGTCTTCCAGTCAGATGCCCCGGCTGTGCCTTGGGAACGGAACTTGGTGCCAGTATGGGATCGGGTACGAGCAGACATTAAGACCTGGGCGCGTATGCCACTTACCATTTATGGCAGATCAGCCATCTTTAACATGGTGGCGCTCCCGCGCCTGCTTTATCAACTCCAGAACCACCCCAATCCGATTCCTCAGAGCTGGTTTCGTCAGCTCAATTCTCACTTGGGACAGTTCTTATGGGAGGGGGTGCGGTTCGGGTGGCGCTGCGCACATGTTTCCTCTCCACTTTCTGTGGAGCACTGGTCCGTCAGATGTTCTCTCCTCCGAGGCCCCCCTCTCTCCACATTTTCGCCCTGATGAAGGTGTAGCCCCGGCGGGGGCCACACACCGATACGCGCATTGGCGTTGCTCACCATCTGAAAACCACCTGAATGATTCGGGAAATTATTCCAACTGTTCCCGACTGACCGCTGAACATAACATCTTTGTGGAGTGATATATGAATTTATGGGATCTGGTTGATGTGAGTTGTATGCATGTCGGTATGAGAGTTTTGTATGATGTGTGGGTCTTGGTATAGAATGCAATTGTATTCTGTCATTCTTTATATTTAACAGTCATGAACTATATGTAATGAATTTTTTGGATTATATTTATGCAATGAAGAATAATGCTTTATAAAATAAAATAAAAATTGTTTCAGATATGTGTTCAGGAATCAATGATGTGGTTCAAGGTTAGCAATAATATATGTGGACTTTTTTTGAAGCCCTTTTCTTTGAATATATTGGGCAGGTAATCCTCCCTCTATTTGAGATGTCTCTGGTGGATACACATTTGTGTTTGATAAAAGTATGACAAGAATGTTCTTCCATTTACATGAACGCCTTCTTTCGTCAAACTACAACTTGTGGTGTAACAAGTCACTTGGCGGAAATAGTACTGCTGTCATTGCAACTTTGAATTAACATGCGTGCCTAGATTAACGGATGCAAATGATCTATTGTTTTGTGCATTGGTTACCCGTGGTTCTACAGTGGTATGTGCCTTTTGTGCCACTGGGCGGGATGATGCTGTTCATTGCAATTTTGAAATACAATGAATGCCACAATTGTTTATTTGCTACTGTCGACTGTAGGTTTGTCATGACATGTGACATGGTTCTCTTTAGCCACTGAGCTGGACAACGTTATTCATACAAGGCATTCTTACATATGAGCTACCACGGGATACGCTTTGCTGTTTAAATGTGTATGGACCTTGGGCAACCTTGTACTTTAAATGTTAATTAATTTACTAGGATTATTTTAGATCTATTTTCATTTTATCTGCCATGCTTTGAGGATTACGCTTCTTTTTCATCCCAATTTATTAATGCATTTCTTGGCAACTGCAATGCGGTATTTATTATCAGTATTGAGAAGACAAGTTGCAAGGTTCCTCGAGTCTTTTCACTATGTTTACACATGTTTGTAAATTTCTTCTATAAGGAAATAGGGCACTTTCAACTGTAAGGGGCGTATCTAATACGAATGAAATATAAGAACAGTTGAAACCACGACCTCAACTTTCTGTGTGCTTGGAGACTTTTCTTTTTGTATTGGTGACTTTGACAAAGACCGGCAGGTCAAGTCAAGTCAAAAGTACTTTATTCGGCAGCCAAGAGCCATAAAAGCAAACAATTTGATAAAAATACACATTTCATCAAAATACATTATATGATAAAAAGTATCCAGCGTTGCTGTTACAGTGGTCACGTTGAAACCCTACAAAGAATATATCATGTGAAGTGCAGCAGTGCTAAAACGGTGAGCCAAGACCATAACTATTATCTCATTTACAGTACATTGCATAGTTTAGGAGAACATATTTACACTAAGTGATAACACTGGATAGCTACTGCAGTGGCAGCTTAGTCCTGTGTCTGATGGCCCCAATTAAAAAACGTGCCACCCCAAAACAAACCATGGGTGAGGCTAGCATTTGTAGATAAAAGAATGCTGGCCTCATTTGGACAAATTGACAATCTCTGAGTAGGAGGAGAATGTGCCTCCTGCACAAGGGACGTAATAGGCATAGAAGAACATTACATGGAGGGTATCCTGTTCAGAGAAATTGTCACAGGCGCAGGGGCAGGGTTTTGGCAATTCTGGTTTGTTGACATAGGATAAATATGGTTGCATTAGGCTCAGTGTAGCAAACCTTCTCACTGAAGGTTTGACTAGTTCAATCTCCTCCCTAAGGCATTGCCGCCTCTCAATGAACTACTGTTAAAAATCTCTAATGGCAGTCTTGCCAAGGGGTCAGGAACAACTCAGGACAACCAAGACATCCTGTCTGTTCCTTTATGTATTTCAGTCAGGGAATACGTAAGGCCCCCGCCAGTGCAATGCAATCCGAGATCATGAGT
The DNA here is from genome assembly GCF_964261635.1 of Lissotriton helveticus. NCBI lineage: Eukaryota > Metazoa > Chordata > Amphibia > Caudata > Salamandridae > Lissotriton > Lissotriton helveticus. The sequence continues at coordinate 707,737,097 of NC_136071.1, forward strand.
TGGTTTAAATTTGGGGTCGATTGAGCCCAGATTCTTAACCAACGTAACAATGGGGTGACCGCATTCTGATTCAAGATGTAACCCACCCCCAATTCTTCATGTAAATTAAAAACGGGGGTAGCAACAGGGCCCGCCAGGAGTTTACGCATAAAATATTTCTTGGACCCTTGGATTCCTTTCGTGTCCTTGTAGCCTACGATTTCTCATCCATACGTGGCCACAGGGATACATTTTGCATTATAAACCTTCAATAGCGTGGGAAGGGGTTTCGACCCTAGTCTCTTTGCAAAGTCCAGGGTAGCCCATGCAGCTCTGGCTAAAACGTTCTTTTTGAGTGTTCGTTGCGCGCACCAAGCGTCTTGGTTTTCAAAAAGTACCCCTAGGTATAGGAACTTGAATACTTTGGTTAGCTCAGCCCCATTACAATAAAATTTGGCCTTGGACGCCTTTCTGGAACCTATGGTCATAGCATGTGACTTCTTAGGATTTGTAATGAAGTCTAATGGATCTATAAAATATATAAAAACAATTTAAAAGTTGTTGCATACACTTGCGGTTCTAGACAATAAAACTGCAGTCAGCCTACAGGAGTGCGGGGATCCTTTTGGGGCCGACCCTGGGTATATCTTTGCAACAGGATATTAAAGAGTCGCCCAATTTATTAATGTAGAGCGTAAACAGCAGGGGGGCCAAAATGCACCCTTGCCGACCCCCCTTTCTATTTCCCAGGAATCTGTCAGGCTACCGTCTTAGTTAAACCGTACCACAGCTGTGGTGATTACATGAGCAGTGAGCAGGAAAGAGATCAGTTCATCATCTAGCCCCATGTCACGCAGGATCAGTCCCAGCTTAGACCCATTGACAAGGTCAAAAGCTGAGGATAGATCCATGAAGGCCAAGTGTAACCCCCCCCACCCTCTTGGCAACAGTGTACTTCCCGATCACCAAGTGAAGATTCAGGTATTGGTCTAGTGTCCCTTTCCCCTGCCTGAATCCATATTGGAGATCGAAAATGAAGTTAGCATGATCAAGCCAGACTGTTAGGCTATCCAGTACTACTTTCCCCATGATTTTTGCGGCGGGAAGCTAGGAGCAAAATCGGTCTATAGCATGCCGGGTCATCCCGGGCGCCCTTTTTAAAAAATGGGGATAATGGTGAGATGCATCCCAGTGTATTTATTGTAAGTGTTTTATAATTTGTATATGTTTAATAAAAAGAATTCCCCCCCAAAGAAATGGGGATAATGACCGTCTTCGCCCACGACGAGGGGAAACCACAGAAGCATGCAGCCTTAAAAACGTGTGTTAAAATCTTGGTCCAGACTTTGGGGTTGGCATTCTAATGGTCCACTGGTACCCCATCAGGGCCAGGGCCTTTCCAGCTGATGTTGAAGTGATAGCTTTATAAACCTCATCTGTTGTAAAATGGAGGGCGGAACTTGCTAGTCCAGGAACTGTCTGTCCCACGCCTTCTGCTAAATTGGTATAACGATAGATATAGCCAAAGTGCTGGACCCATTTCTCAGCAGGTATTATACAATCCCTGCCAGAATTTGTTGTGTCAGAGAAGAGAGGACTGTTGACCACAGACCAAAATCTAGAGTTATCATCCAAGACACTGACTTGACTGAGCTCCTCCCAGGCCTGCTTCCTTATATGTTTTTTTCCCTCCTGAAGTATAGATTTATACACCTTCCTACAGCTCCTAGTTAGTGTTGAGTCCCTCTGTTTTTGCTTAAGGGTCTGCATTAGATCCATGTTGGCAGCCGAACAAGTGTTGTCAAACGTTTGGGCATCTCGCTCTAGTTTTAATGGATAAGTTAGAGGCAATCTGCTTAGTGATTGAGTCAAAGGCCTCTAAAATAGCTCTATCATGTGGTGTCGGGTCCATACATACTTGGAACTCTGAAGCACAGGCGGAATACAAGTTCTCTAAAATACTCTCTGGGGTAATCCTTTCCCACTTCAATCTTCGTGCTTGGTCTTTAGTGCTGATGTTTATATTAGATATTTGACTTGTAGCCCCCCCTTTAAGGGCAGCCGTGAGGAGGAGAATCAATATTATTGGATTGAGGTCACTAAGGTAGTTCCAAGTAATGCTTACGTTTTTTACAGCCGGTATTAATAGAGCAGGTAGCAAAATGTTGTCATTTGTGCTTGAGCTACCATTACCTGCATAGGTAGGAACCAGGGCAGACATATCTGATTGCTGTAAGCAGTACATATTATAGGCTGAGGAAGCCTTCTAATAGGATGCCTGAAGGTGTGTGTTCAAAGTGGTTTGACACCTGCAAGCCATTTCCCTCCTCCAGCATTGTGAAGCAATTAAGGCAGCATTTGCGGGTGTATAAATCCCCTAAGATTAGCATATCATAATGGGCTTGTCTTCTCTCCCCATACCTTTCCAATAAATCCTCCAGGGCCAAGAGATGTTCGGTCTCATGAGTTCTGGAGAAGGAATTGTAAAAATGTACTACTAGCAAAGTGGTGAGGATTCTTACCTGACAGTTCCACTGCTAACATGTTGGGTGAACGAGAGTTAATCAGTTTGGCTCGGTAGGAAAATGTAAGGCTAAACATTAAAAGACGACCCCCCTCCCTCCCCCAGCTCTGCCCATGTTCCATGGGATTGGGTGTTTGCAGAACGAGGTAAAGCCATCCAGCTAGAAACAATCATTGGGGTCCCACGTTTCTTGTAAAGCAATGATATGGTGTGTGAGGATACTTCCATCCGTAAGCAAATTTCATGTCTCCAGGGCACCCGTTCGGCTACTATGACCCAAGAGGCCGTGAACCCGAATGTCTAACGCAATCTCGTATTGGTGGGTCCCCTACACAGGATTGGTCATGGATTCCGTCAATCCTTAACCAAAAGTATTCCTAATAATCACGAACAGCTACCCCAACGTATACGGCCCAACTCTGCGCTTAAGAAGACGGTTAAAACGTCTAAAATAGGCATCTGCAGTTGGAACATTCATGGGTTCAGTGGTATGGATCAAGACAGCGACACACAACAGTTCTTTCATAAACATGACATTCTTTTACTACAAAAGACGTGGAACCTGGCACCCCCCGCCATCCCCGGCTTCACCGAATACCATATCTTAGCCGAGAGAACGTCCAAGTTCGAACACCCAAGTGGAGGGTTATCCACATACATCTTGCAGAGACTAAAATGGGAGCCGGAACCACTGGACGTGGGACTTCGCTGGGTTCAGGTAACCAAGATCTCGACAAAATCGGGACTGCAACTGCTATTAATAAATATCTACATTCACCCTGAGCAATCAAAAAAAAAATGAGAAATTGGCCGTCCTTATTAAACTTATAAAAACACTCCAGAAAACAAACCTTCAAAGTTTGGTGTTCCTGTCAGGCGACTTTAACCTTAACCTAATTCAAGAAGATCAAAACAAACAGACCTCAATGACAAACACCCGGGTAGAACCTCAACTGCAACAACTCTTAAGCAACTGTCACTGCAGGGACTAACAATTCTAAATCCCGTATCAATAGGTACAGCCTCAGCACCACCGACGTACATGAGTGGCAAGTTATCGTCAACTATTGACTTTACATTTGTCAGTAACATCCTGTTTGACTCTGTAACGGGCTATGAAATCATAACTCGAACAGAAAGTGATCACTTTCCACAAATTTTCTGGATCAACTTAGGGGTGCCGGAGTCAGTCCAGTTAACTGTTCTCTCTCACCAGGCAGAGAAGTTCAATTTACGTAAACTGCGATGGAGGGGGCAGTGGTATGAAAGCCATCTTCGAATCCGCAAGTAGCTTCTTTTCTCGACACAAAAACGACCAAAACGAAGATCTGGTTTTATCTTGGACAAATCTGTTAGAAAATTTGTCTCTTAAACACTCGGTTCACCCTGCACCGCACCATGCCCCGTTAGTCCCACGGGAATCCTGGTTTACCAACAATCTAAGGGAGGAAAAGAGAAAAATCGCCAGGGTGCAACGGAAGGCATCAAGGAACATTACCCAGGGCCCCACGTCAAATCACCTTCTTGTTAGGAGAATGAGAAATAACTATCGCAAAATGGTGTGGAAAGCCAAGTCAAACCACAAGGAAGAGATGTGGGCTACACTGCTAGTAGCTAGTAAAAAGCGAAACACGAGGGACTTTTGGGCATCATCAACAAATTAAACCATGCTGACGCAATATCTCAGGATCCCGGCATTAGCAAACAAAGCTGGGAAGCCCACGTAAAAAACCTCTACTTAAAAAGGGAATCCTGTGTCCCTGTAAACCACCATCTTCCCAACAACACCACACTGACACTAAGTTTCTCGAAAGAACTGTCAGATAAGTCATCAAGTTACCCTGACATAGGAAGGTCCAATAACCTGGCGATTCAGCCAGACCTATTCTCCTGTAACAGAGTCAAAAGGTTCATTAACCATCTTAAAACCGAAAGCGCACCAGGGCCCAATGGTATCCCCAGCGCAGTATTCAAACACAACGCTGACATTTGGGCTATTCATCTTTCAGCCCTGTTTAATCAAGTTTTTGCTAGCAATCAGCAGCCCCCTTCGTGGACAGGCAACATCATCCACCCAATTTTCAAGAAGGGAGACAGGAGATCACCGCAGAACTATCGGCTCATATCTCTAATCGACGTGGAAGCCAAACTATACGCTTCTTGTATATTGGAGGAGATCCAGGATTGGGCCGACACCAACAACCTAATCCCAAATTATCAGACGGGCTTCACAAAAGGGACAGGGACTACAAATCTCACAGCTCTAGCACTCCTGATGGAAAGAGCCAAAACCAACAACAATCGGCTATATGGCTGCTTCATTGATATTAGAGCGGCTTTTGACCGACTCAGCAGGGGGAGACTTTGGGCAAAACTTACCGAGTGGGGGCTGCCAAAAAATTTCCTCAACGCTCTCCCCGGAAGCTTGTTTCCTTCCCAGTATAAGAATTGGCTTGGTAGTTTGGTTTGCCCTGTTCCCATCATGCACTGGGACAGGAACAGACTAATTTGCATATAGCCAGGTTCTGAGCTGGGATGGTGCAGTGAGCTAAAAAACGGTGATGGATTAAAACCATGATCTATTGACTTGGTAAGAGTATTCTGCATCATTCAGAAACTCTGTCCATCACCACCCCCCTTTTCCAAAATCGGTTTTATCCACACTATGTGTGGGAGGGTATACTCAGACGTGAGTCCCTTGCTCATTGCACCATCAGGATTCAAGCAAGCCGGGTCGAAGATGGCTGTGATGCCAGAAACCGGGCCCCGGAAGCTTGTTTCCTTCCCAGTATAAGAATTGGCTTGGTAGTTTGGTTTGCCCTGTTCCCATCATGCACTGGGACAGGAACAGACTAATTTGCATATAGCCAGGTTCTGAGCTGGGATGGTGCAGTGAGCTAAAAAACGGTGATGGATTAAAACCATGATCTATTGACTTGGTAAGAGTATTCTGCATCATTCAGAAACTCTGTCCATCACCACCCCCCTTTTCCAAAATCGGTTTTATCCACACTATGTGTGGGAGGGTATACTCAGACGTGAGTCCCTTGCTCATTGCACCATCAGGATTCAAGCAAGCCGGGTCGAAGATGGCTGTGATGCCAGAAACCGGTCCCCGGAAGCTTGTTTCCTTCCCAGTATAAGAATTGGCTTGGTAGTTTGGTTTGCCCTGTTCCCATCATGCACTGGGACAGGAACAGACTAATTTGCATATAGCCAGGTTCTGAGCTGGGATGGTGCAGTGAGCTAAAAAACGGTGATGGATTAAAACCATGATCTATTGACTTGGTAAGAGTATTCTGCATCATTCAGAAACTCTGTCCATCACCACCCCCCTTTTCCAAAATCAATACCTTCGTTGAAACATCGTCAAGGATGATTGGTGTAGGGATGGAATTTGGAAGATTAGCCAGCGGGAGTTGGCGTATGGGAGCAGCTACAGTTGGCTCGATAAGGGCTTTAAGTGGCGACTTCTTAGCCTGTGTTATCCCTGCTACCATCACCAGTCAGTCATTTGCAACAGGGCCCTGAAGGTTAGCTAGCGGTAGGTATCAATTTGTTATAGGTAGTTTACATAATTTCAATTTAAGTATGAACTTGAACAGGTCTACCCTCAATTGAGCATAGTTTTTTTTTTTTAGAAATGTCAGGGCAAAAGGAGAGGCCCAGTTTTAACACATCCTCTGCAATCTCAGTCAATTTACGAGTAGAGAGGTTCATTATCGTAAACTGTTGCCCTGGTGCATTTAATCCCATCATTGTCTCTTCCTTCCACGTCCTCTCTTTCTCATGACGTTCCAGGTGTCTCCTACTCCGTGCTCGTCGTTTACGATTCTATTTGTTCTTCCTTTGCCTCTTTGCCCACTTTGATTGGACTACTAGTTGTTTAGGTTGAGGAGTCGATACTCCTCGGAAAAAGACACCTTGCCCTGATTTGTTGTGGATGTATTTGCCAGTTGAGTCGACTTCGGAGCTCAAATCAGAAGTAGATTCCCCTTTTTTATCCATTAACTGCAGTGTGTTGTCCTTTGTGAGCTGAGTTTTCGCTTTCTCAAACTTCAGTGCACATGTCAGAATTCTTCCAGTTGCATAATTAGCTTCATCCCGTTGGAATTTGCACTGCTTTCTTTGTATAATGTCTTTTTCATAAATTTGACTCTTCTCATCTACCAACTTCATTATGCTTTTTACCCATTCCTGATCCGGTTTTGCTTTAATTTTGCCAATCAATTTTGTATTCTGCTCTGTTAATTCTTTGTTCTTCTCATGCACGTTTTATGAGAATCTTCAGTATCCCTTGTGAGAACGTGTTCATAATATCTGATCACTCATCTAATAATTGAGGATTGACATTCGACGATGTAGGAATGATGAAGATACAGAGGGCACGGGAAATCCATCTGACCTCGAGATACTCTTGTTAGGACCATATTTCCACAGGAAAAGTATTTTTTGACTTGCCTATATCTTTGGCACCGTTGGACGAATCTTTACGAAATATTAAAACAAAAGTGTCCTGGTGAATCTTGATGTGCATGAAAAGTTTCGGGGCGATCCGTTAAGCGGGGCCTGAGAATAAAGGGGGGGGACGACAAAAAAAGTGTGTTTCCTATGTTAATTTCCATATACTCATTAGACACGCCTGCAGCAAGACATGCTGAACAGAATCACACCAAATTTGGCAGAAAAATAGCTATGGTCCACAGATTGTGCTTTTTAGTATTTGGTGTAAATTCATTCAGTAGTTTGCGAGACATTAAAGGAAATCCAATTTGTATATCTAAGATTGTGAAATCTTCCTGAATAATGAGGAGCTTGTGTAGAGTTCTGCAGAGCTCTGATTGACTGCCAACACTTCAGCCAGGAAGTGATGACAGCCATCTTGGAATGCGGATTCAGCCAATTCTAAAAAAGAAAAATGTGAAAAAAAGAAAAGGGGTCAGGGTAAGAACACCCTGACCCCAAGCCTTGGGCTTGGGGTCCCAAAGGGGCACCAGCAGGGAAAAAAGCATTGTTTAAAAAAAAAATTGCCATGAAATAACAGGCAAAAATCAAAAAATTTAAAAAACAAGCAGGGGTTTCCACGCTTGTGTAGGAAAAGGCCCCCAGTGGGCCAGGTCCAGGGGCATTTTTTTTTTAATGAGGGGGGCACACAGGGTGTCCCTCCTGATGCTCTCTGAGCCCTGGGGTCCACCACCTCCCCGGGGCTTTATTTAATTAAAGGAGGGAGCTGCATGGACTCCCGCCCTGGGCTGTTCGAAGCCCCAGTGACCACCACCTCCAAGGGGCAAAATTGAGAATAGTGCAGGGTGGCCTTATAGACACCTTGGGGCCCTGGGACTACCACCTCCCGGAGCCAAAATAAAATTTTAAAGTGGGAGGGGTGACTGGGAGCCAACACATCGGTTCTAGTGGGCGGGAGCTGTCAAAGTGTTCCCACCTGCTGGAAGCGGAGGTTTCATCTCTTTCCCTGCTTGCAGACATGCGGGCAAGGACCGAGATGAAACTATTGCGCTTGCACACAAGGACCTGCATTTCCAGCAGCTCCCTGTTTGCAATAGCAATGCCGGCTCTTGCAGGAAGCAGGGAGCCGGCTGGAGCCGTGGGGGTCTTGAGGCTCTGGCTGGGTATGTCTGGCACGGCTGAGAGCCCCTTCTATAGCCACGAAAGGAGCGAAAAGCAGATGGAGGACGAGAGGCCCAAGGACTTGGCAGTAGCATATGAGTCCTTAAAGCGCTCTAGAGCCATGTCTACTTTGTCTCCGAAAAGGCGGGTGCCATTAAAGGGCATGTTCATGAGCGAAGCCTATACATCCCCAGGAAAGCCAGAAGTTCTCAGCCAGACGTGGCGTTAAATAGCCACCATCAAAGAAATCATTCTGCCTAGTAAGTCGGTCTTATCAAGCCTACAATGAATGGCAAACTTTGAAAAATCTTTCCCGCCTGACACTGCTTGGGAGAGGATGGTTTGGGACTCCTCCGTGACCTGCAGCACTTGCGCAACCATTCCCACAAGGAGTGAGAGTAATGGCCCAATAAGCAAGCAGTGTTCACCGACCGTAATGCAAGCCTTGCGGAAGAAAAATTTTTCCTGCCCCAACTATCCAGTCTCTTGGATTCTGTCTGGGGGTGCATAATAGAACGTGCCATGAGATTTAAAGGCTTGAACCACCAAGCTCTCTGAGTTGGTTGGTGAGGAAATTTGGGTCACCCGGTGTGGGGCGATGGAAGCGGGAAATTGTCCTATTCACAGGAGCCCCTGTGCTGGGCTTGGATCTGGTTCCCAGCAGTACATCAGTCAAGTACTCATTAAAAGGCAGGAGGGGTTCAGAGGAGACACCCGTCTGCAGGGCTTCCGTCAAGGTGTTCGTCTTGACTTCCACCGAAGGGAGCTGAAGGTCCAGTACCTCTGCAGCCCTTCTCACGACCAAAACATATGAAGGCTCCCTACCTTCTGATACTAAGAGTGGAGGCACCTATCACTGTTCGATCAGGGTAAGTTTGGCCCTTTTTTTAATAAAATCCTCTTTAACTGTGCGCATCTTGTGAGTACACATTTGGTTTCTTTATATGTTTGAACTGAGAATATGTACCTCTCAACTTTCTTGATTATGATAGTCTGATATAAGACTTTGCTAGTGAATGTCTACAATTTTTATCAATCAATCAAATCAAATAAACTTTATTCGGTTTCATTTCGAAGAACCATAAAAGTTTAAAAATCACATGTACCTAAAAACAGTAATACGTTAAAACATGATTTAAAAAGTAAAACCCCATACACAACTTATAAATAGAATTCAATAACCAGCCTCCCAAATTAATCAGTGACCATAAAGTGCAATGAGCCTGGAGAACATATCTTCCTATCATATTTACTTTATGATGCAAGCTAAGCCTTCAAAACTAATAGATCCTACATAGATCATCCATTATCTAAACATCCATACAGGCCCTGGATTTCACAGTAGATTTTAAAAACCCCACTATAAAAAGAATACAAACCTCTTTCTACAGTTGAAGATACATAAGGGCAGGACGGGCTTGAATAAAATTAATTATTTTTAAAATGGGAACCAAGAAATGCCTTCGAGGGGTTTCATAAAACTTACATAAAAACATAAAATGCAGAACATCCTGTGGAGACTGTCCGTCGCAGCCACAGGGAGCTAGCACTTGACCTTTACTGCATCCCTTAGGCATAACTAACAGGAGGTGAAAAAGGTTCATCCGAAACCTAGTTGATAAAAACCTCTCATGTATTGATAAAAGCCCCAAAAGATAAGGTTCCGTTGTCGGAGTTGTTTTGAGCATTAAAAACGTACGAACACTAGGTTTCAACATCTCCTGCTCCTCCCTGTCCAACTTCCTTGAGGTTAAGAAGGCTACCCAAATTAATTCCACATCCTTCTTAACAATGGATTCGGGCTTAAAAAATAAATCAACGCGCCCTACCCCTTCAAGGCCACTTTTATTGTAATTAAGCCAAGGAATTCGGGATGCATTATCAAGGGACATACACTCTCTTAAAATTAAATGGTTAAGAGTTAACTCCTTGTTCAGCCAGCACTTCAACCAAAACACAAGAGGGTTCAGAGCCAGGACATCACTTAGATAGGGGACCCCCACTTCCTCGTGGGGCACTAGGTTAGATATTCAGCGCGGAACACACAACAAGCGCTGTAAAAAGTCGTTCTCAGCCACCTGGATGGAATCCGCAGCAATGTATCCCTAAATTTCACTTCCATAGCTAGCTATGGCCATGCTTTTGGCTTGATAAACTTTCAATTTGTTTCTTCCCTATTTTTGAGGCGAAATTAAAATTGGCCGCATTCACCCAGGCCAGGTCCCCCCTTTTTCTCAAGATTAATGGACCCCATTTTAAATGATCATCAAAGAGAACCCCTAAATAGGAAAAAAACATTGGTGCGGGGGATTTTAGCAGGGCCAACACTAAATTGAAAACTTTTTTTAGGTTTTTGCCCCACTTGCATTATATAAGATTTAGAATTATTTGTTGCCAAGTCCGGATCTGTCATAAATTTAGAGAATGCCTTTAATAGAGATTGCAAACCTAGTGCAGTCCTGGATATAAGGAAGGCATTGTCCGCGTAAAGCAAGACGGGGATGCCACGCCGCCCTACAAACGGGTAGTCTACCCCGGTGGCTCTTAATGCAGTATCCAGATCGTTAATATAGAGATTAAACAAGAATGGGGCCAAGATGCAACTTGCCGCACTCCCCCATTGTCTCCAAGTCCCAAGAGACCCGAAGGTCCTGAGAAAACCTGACGTTAGCCTTGGTAGACTTGTACAAGTCCTCTAAAAAATGAACAATACTGATATCCACCCCATTGTCATTACCAGGTCAATGTGTGCCTGGAAACCAAAGTCTGAAGTATGGAGACCTAGGTTTAGCATAAACAACCTTTTTGATGACTATTGGCACATCTACTGTTGTGATTAAATTGGGATGGGATGGTCCTGAAAAATGCCCATAGCACCAACTCTAGGACTATCAATACGGCTGAAACATATCAACCTTCTTCATAAGGGTTGAATGATTCCCTGTTTCTTAACCCAACCCACTGAGGACCTTAATAAAAACATTCTGGTCCACCAGGATGTAGTCATAATAGCTCCTCTCCGCACTATTTATCCATTAGCACAACACCAGATCATAAAGGACTCCACGTCCACAGGAGTACACCTTGTGTTTTCCATCCCGGACAGATTCCATGCAAGTTCAGGGTAGTAGCCAACACTTGTGGATAGACACCTACGATGAAACACATCAACTTTGAGTGGGTTACGTCTTCCTTCCTAAAACAACTGCATTTTTTCCTGGAAACTCCACATGAGGTCTAGCTATTTTAAAACTACCGGGGCACCACACGTCTATGTTATTCACTTATTTGAGGAGGATGTGCCCTGGCTGTTCCTCCTTTCCCCTCTTTGTTTATTAGATGTTTTGGCCAGCACGTCCAAAACACTGAGGGCAGAAGGCTATGGAACTAATATTTCGTTATGGGCACCTACAGAAATGATTCCGGTTATTCAGATTTAGAGTATTTGATTCAGGTGACAAAGTAAAGGCAGATCTTAAGACAACCCCTTACTGGCCAAGTATGAAAGTAACAGGTCATCTCACACTTCTCTTAAAATTAGGGTGATGTTTCTAGTTTGTCATTATGGTCTTTTCACAGAATTAATATAATAATCATATCTCGGCAGCAGGTACAATGCACAGCAGTTTCCACTGCTGGACTGACATTAATCAGACCCCTTCAGCTTTTTGCAATTTCGCAAATCACGATTTTACCACAAATTTCTCTCACAAAATTGGTCAAGGTGCGTGATGCCCGCAATTTCATGTCTGGTTGCAGTGAAAAATACCAAAAGTTACCAAAAGTTGTTCTTTACTTATTGTTTTATTGCCTCCGGGCTCTGAACACAGCACGCTATTGCATTCTTAGGCAGCAGACTGCGTGTCTTTTTGCGGCTTGCTGTCCCTCCCAAGTAGGCTGACCAACCATCCGTAAATTCCACGGACCGTCCGTTATTTTAGTATGATGTTTGTTAGGCGTCTGTAATTTGGGGTCTGAAAAATTACAGTCGCCTTACAGATATCATACTAAAATCATATTGGGGAATTTCAGGAAGGAATGATGTTCCCCTGCGAAAGGCCCCTTGAGTTTTAAAGTTTCCACTCCGGGCCTCTTGCACTTATCTTTAAAACTGAAGAGGCTACCTGCAGCGGCCCGTCCCAGACCTCGCACAGGCTGTGGATTGGCCCATTGTCATTCTGAGACTGCAGACGATTATCACAGGTAGAATGACAATGGGCCCTATGACTAGTGACAGCATGTGGTGTGCCTTCTCCTGAAGAAATCTTGTTTGCAGAGAGAGTCTGATGTCGCTTTGCAGAGCTGCGTGCATACTGAAAGACTGTGAAGTGCACGATTGCCTCAACCATATATAAACTTATTTTGACTTGTACTTATTTGGGTTGTCTATTTACTTTTTTTTTTTTTTTTTTCCGTATTTCTTTATTGTATATAAAAAAATATATATTTACATGGAGCAAGGAGTATACATGAGTGGAGGAAGAAAGTAGACGGAAGAAAAAAGGAAAGGGGAGGAAAAAGGGAAAAAGAAGGGGGGGGGCGCCGGGGGGGGGGTGGGCGGTAGTCCGTATTCTTGAGGTAGTTCGATGGATCGATATTTGAAAAGTTCGGATTCCATAGTTCAGGTTCCCAAGTCCTGCTTGACGTTGTATCATGCCGTTCCCCTATCCATGTTAGGCTGTATCTTACCCCTCGCCCCGGACCTTAAAGGGACAGGAAAGGATAGAAGTAGGAGATGAGAGATGTGACGGGCCTTTTGTTAGCGCATAGATTTGCAGAGTGTGCCCTCCGTTATGTCTTTGTTCTGCGTCTACGGGGGTTTATGTGACGATAGGTAGATGTCTAAGGGCCCCCACATGTTTGACTGCCTGTGCGTTTTCGGTGAGTGTTTCGCTGTGATGTTATCTGCCCCCCTTAGGAACGTGACCCAGTTGAGCCATGCCTGGGGCGCAGCTTGCGATGTGTCCTTCCAATTACTTAGGACTATTTTGACTGCGGCCGTCAGCAAAAGGTCAATGAGGTCACGATCCTCTTTCGTTGTGATGGCCTGAGATGTAAAGCCTAGGGCTAGACTTGCGAAGTCTATTTGTATGTCTATACCTGTGATCTCATAGATGAGTATTCTAATTCTTCCCCAGAAATCCTTGATTTTGGGGCACTTGAGCAGGAGGTGTTCTAAGTCTCCCCTCTCCTTGTTACAGTTCCAGCATACATCGCTGTCTCTTATTCCCAGGGTGGCCAGGCGGGCCGGTGTCCAGTATGCCTTGTGCACTAGCCAAAATTTGGTCTGGTTTAGCGTTGCCGTTATCTTTTTCCTAGTTGTGGATCTCCATAGCTCTGCTCTCTCGTCCTCACTTAGTTCCTTCCCTGCTGCCCCCCCCCAGAAGTTTGTGACCTTATCATTTAGTTTGGTGTTTTTGGGGCGGAGGGCCTTGTATAAGTGTGCTAACTGGTGACCTAGTGTGTTAAGACTAGCAGCGAGTTGTATTAGCGATGGTGTCCGGCTGTTGAGGTTTGCCTTCCTTATTGCAACTTTTATTTTCAGGAAGTTGTAGAGTTCTATGCTGTGTAGGTTGTGTTTCCCCTTTAGGGTGTCAAACGTTATGTCTGCGCCCTGTTTCTGGAGGTCTTTGGCGATGGAGATGCCGTGGCTGTACCATTCGTGCATGTCTAGAACCTTATCCCTGTATCTTAGGGTGGGGTTGTGCCAGATGGATTCAAATAGACTTCCCCTGATGCTTGTTGTCAGTAGTTTGTCTACCTTCAGGAGAGCTGTTTTTGTGTTCCTCAGGACGGGGTTGTCCTTGATTGCTGGGTGCGGGTGGCGGTGAGGAGGGTGATGGGGTTCATGCCTTTTAGTAGCCCTCGTTCGAGTGTTAGCCACGCTGGGGTGTATTCCTGTCTTGGGTCCAGCCAGTGCAGCCCCTGTCTAGCTATACACGCCTCGTGGAATCGTTTGAAATTTGTAATGTTTAGACCGCCCTGATCTTTTGAGAGTCTGAGCTTGTGTAGGCTTATTCTGGGCATCTTCCCTCTCCACAAGAAGTTGTTCAGTATCTTGTCTACTCTTTTGTGGAAGTCTTCTGTGTTGGTCAGTGGCAGCATGGTTAGCATATAGTTGATCATTGGTGTGAGCATCATCTTTATGGCTTCTACCCTCCCCCACCATGTTGTGAATTTGGGAGACCATCCATCTACTTTGTCCTTAATCTTCTGGATTGTTGCTTGCTCATTGTGTTCTAGTGTGGTTCTTAAGTCTCTCTCAAAAAGGATGCCTAGATACTTAATGGGTTTCTGCTGCCACGCTAGGCCTGACATTCCTAGTACCGTGCTTGTTGTGTGAATGTTTAAGGGTTTGCACTCTGATTTATCTTTGTTGAGTTTGTACCCCGAGACTTGGGCATATTTGTCGATGGTGTCTGTCAGTGCCTTAATGGATCTTTCTGGGTCTTCTGTGATTATTAATACATCGTCTGCATATGCTGCTAGCTTGAAGTTTCCCCCCCCTATCGGTATCCCCGCTATGCCTTCGTTCGTTCTGATCATTGCCAGGAGCGGTTCTATGGCCAATAAGAAAAGGCCAGGTGACAGTGGGCAGCCTTGTCTTGTACCCCTGCCCAGGTTAAGTATGTTTGAAGTGCAGCCGTTTACTACCACCCGCGCTTTGGGGCTATTGTATAGAGCCATCACCATCCTCCTGTAGTTAGGTCCTAGCCCGAACTTCCCCATGCAGTGATCTAAAAAGGGCCATGAGACTCTGTCAAACGCCTTCTCGGCGTCCAGGGCTATCATGACAGCAGCATTGCTGCTTCGGGCTGAGTGGTTGATTATATGGCATAGTAGTCTAGTGTTATCGTGAGACATGCGATTTTTGAGGTAGCCTACCTGGGAGTTGTGTATGAGCTTGGGTAGGTATGCATTGAGTCTATTGGCCAGTATTTTCGCGTATATCTTGCAGTCTACATTAATGAGGGAGATCGGCCTAAAGTTCTTCGCCTCGGTTGTGTCCTTCCCTTCCTTTGGTATGACGATTATGTTTGCCTCAGCCATTGAGGGTGTCATACGTCCCTTATGGACACATTCCTCGAATACCTGTTTCATTGTGGGTTTGAGAGTGTGAAGGTATTGCTTGTAAAAACCCGCTGTGAATCCGTCTGGCCCCGGTGCTTTGTTGTCCTTGAGACTGGCCGTAGCTTTCCCTATCTCATCTTCCGTTAAGGTTAACTCTAGGATGTCTCGTTCTCGATCTGTTAGTGTGGGTGTGGTGATGCTTCTTAGCAGCTCCTCGCCCCCGTCTTCCTTGAGCGCATCGTCTCTTGTGTACAGGCCCTCATAGAAGTCTCTGAAGACCTCCAAGATGTCCTTGTTGGAAGTCTGGGACTTGCTGTGTTTGTCTTTGATTGCCCCTTTCGTGTGTTGTTTTTGTTTCCCCCTTAGATAGGTTGCTAGGTTTTTCCCCGCTTTGTTTGCAGTGCATAGGTTAACCGATTTGTATTTATTAATCCAGGTCCCTGCTCTCTCACTCAGTATTCTGTTAAGCTCATACTTCCGTTTGGTCAAATTTGTGAGTGTGTTGTTATCTTCCATTCTGGCTATGTGGCTGTTCTCTAGTGTTTTAATCTCTCTCTCAAGCTCAACTATTCTCTTGTTCCTCTCTTTGTTCATCCTGCCCTTGACTGTCATGACTGTACCCCGGATAGTGGCCTTTAGGGCGTCCCATAGTACTTCCCTGGTTGTCTCCGGTGTGTCGTTTATTAGCAGGTATTCTTTAATCGCCTTCTCTATCTCTGTTTTCGCCGATGTGTGTTGAAGTAGGCCGTCATCGAATCGCCACCTGCGGGTTGGCTTTTCGTTGTGTTTGCCTGACAGGGTTAGGCTTATGTGTGCGTGATCTGATATTGATCTGGGTCCTATTTCCGTGTGGTCTATGAGGTGGGTATGTGTTCCTGACATTAGTATATAGTCTATTCGGCTATATGAGTTGTGCGGGTTGGAGTAGAATGTGTATTCCCTGGCATCTGGGTTGCTTAGGCGCCATGGGTCTCTCAGTCTCAGTTTGGAGCATAGATTCTTCAGGATGTTGGGGCTGGTTGTTGACTGGCGTCTACTAGGGTGCTTGTCAATCGCTGGGTCGAGAACTTGGTTCATGTCCCCCGCGACGATCAGCAGGTCGTCCAGCGGCAGGGTGTGTAGTTGAGCTCCTACCCCCTCCCAGAATGGTTTGTCCTCGCTATTGAGTCCGTATATGTTTGCCACGTGATAGGTCTCTCCTGCTCTCCTAAGACTGGTCACCAGTGTCCTACCTTGGGTGTCTGCTTGATAGCTTACCACTGCTAGGTTGGAGCTTTTGCTAATTATTGTTACTACCCCATTCTTCTTGTTCTGGGCTGGAGATCCCACCACCTCACCTATCCAGTTGGCCCTCAGACGTGTAATGTCTGCTTCTTCTAGTCTCGTTTCTTGGAGCACATATATGTCGCTTTTAAGTTTCTTAAGGTGCTCGAGCACCTTCCGCCTTTTCACCGGGCTATTGAGACCCTTGACGTTTAGGGACACTATCTTTATGTCAGACGCTATACTGCTCTGGCTGCTGTGTGTCATTTATGCTGCTTTGCCTTTCGCTGTGCAAGTGGCCCTTCTCTATGTGCTTTTGTTCTCAGGGTTGTGTGTGGATCCATGTCTCTATGCCTGCGTTTGTTCCTACTAGATGTGAGTGTAAAGAAAAAGAAGTGGTAGCAGAAGAGAAGAAGAAGATAGTAAGTAAGCCCATGTATAAACCCCCCGCCCCCCCTTTCCCCCCTGCCCCGCTCCCTCCCTCCCCCCTTCCCACCCCCCTCCCTCCCTTACTTGCTGAGTGGGTGTGTGATGACAAAGTTCCTCTGCCTGCATCATCCCTGAGGTAGTTTGTTTCCTTCCTTTGGCTGTTGGTGCGCCTCTGTGGATGGGTCTGCTGCTCGGCTGCTTTGTCTGTCTCTTGCACGGGCCCCCTTTTATCTTGGTGTTGTGTAGAGAGGTAGATATGATGTTCTGTGTTTCCTTGCTGGAGTTCGTTGTACGTCCTTTACTCCGATTGTTCGCTCACGTCTGGTGAGGCGCTTCGTTTCGCTGCTCCTGGGCTTTTGTTTTCCTCCATCTCTTCCACTGGCGGCCCTTGCAGGTAGCGCCTTAGATCACCTGGGCATTCGAAGAACATTGTTTTCCATTTGTCTGTCACCTTGAACCTGGTGGGGCTCACGAAACTGAAAGTGGCGCCTCTTTTACACAGGGTTTCTCTGAGGGCCAGGAATCCCTTTCTTAACTCTACTGTTGGCTTCGAGTAGTCCTGGGTCAGCACTATCTTGTTGCCTGCCCACGCCAGATTCTGGTTTTTCCTGGCGAAAGCGAAAATAGCTTCTGTTTGGCTTAGTCTTAGTGGGTTGCATATTATTGCTCTTGGACCCCTGCCATTGGTTGGTTTGCCTGATGGTACTCTGTAGGCCTTTTGTATCTCGAAGCCTCTCTCAAAAGTGATGCCTGTGAGTTTGGGGATCATCTCCTCAAGCATGGCAGCGCACGAGCCTGCCTTGTCCTCTGCTCCTTCTGGTACGCCCAGGATCCTAACGGTGCCTCTTCTTGCTCTGTCATCTTTTTCTGGTAACTGATTTTTTTATGGCTCTAGTGGCTGTTTGCAGTTCTGTTATGGCCTTGGTGTTCTTAATTGTTCCGTCTTCTGCCGAGCTTATTCTGCTTTCTGCAGCTTCCATTCTCGTGTTTGTTTTGTGGAGGTCCGCTCTTATGGCCGCCATCTCCAGTTGCATGTTCTCCACCTTGAGTTTCGTCTCTCTCCCAACTTCATTGCCTTCGTTTATTCTTTTTAAGATGGTCTCCAGAGTGACTGTTTCGCCCCGCGTCTTTGATGGGGAGCCTTGGTTGTCCATTTTAGGCTTTTTTTGCTCTCCCAACATCTTTCCCTCGTTGCCTGGCATTGTGCCGATGCCTCTTCTTGATAGGATGTTGACCAACCGGCCCCCTGCTTGGACCACCTTTGGTAAGTTCGTTGCCTTTGGCGCAGGTGAGTGGGTAACTTGCAGTCTGTATCTGCTTGGCTCTCTGATGTGTCTTGTTCTCGTCTTAGCTTTAGGCCCTGCCAGCGTGTGCTTTGTCTCGTTCACGGCTTTTAGGCCGCTGCTTCTTACTTCCACCGTCTTCCGCGTCTTGCGTGTGAATTTAGGTGCTGTTCCGATGGGTCTTGGCGCCAGCCCCCTTTCTTGCGTGGTCGCACCTTGTGTTCCTTGTGCCGCTCACCCTGCCCCCCTATGGTCTTGCAGTTTGCTATCTTTCTTTGCGTAGCGTTCTATGAACTGCGTGCCGCTTGTAGTGGTGCTTGTTGCTTCGGGTGCGGTTTTCGGGTGCAGTTTTGTGTCCCCAGGCCGGCGTGCTTGCCCTCTCCGAACCGCCTGGATTGCCTAAGGTGTGTCTCGGGCCTAGTTGCTTGCTCCTCTCACTCTCTCGCGGTTCTGCCCCTTTCTGACCCGCTGGGCGCCTCTTGCCCCCTGCCGTTGCGTTGCGCTCTCTCTCCCACGCTCTGCGCCGTAGGGTACCACTCGTGCGGAGGGCTGTTCACTGACTGGGCGGAGGGTGGTGTGTTTCCTTTGCCCCCCCCCCTGTATGCACTTAGCGCCGATTACCAGTGCTCGTGCCTGTATGCTGGTCTCTTGGCTCTTGGCCCTTCCTCTTCCGGGTTCTCAGATTCACCGCCGGACCTGCGTGTCTTATGCCTACGGTCTAGTCTCTTGTTCTCGCCTCGGACCGTTTGGCTCTGCTTGCCTATTGTGCCCGCCTCGGAGAGTCCTATGAAACTTGCCTCGGCACTGATGCGCGTCGTCTTCTCACTCGAGTAGCCTGTTCCGGTGATGGCCGCACTTCCGCTTTGGGGCGTTCCCAGTCTGCAGCTTCCGCTTAAGGTCGGGGAAGACTTCCGGTGATGGTGCTCACCTCCTTGGCTACTTCCGGTCTGAGACTCTGCCCTCACGGTAGGTGTCCCCTCCGTTTAGGCAGGGTCGCTGGATCTTCCAAGCTGTCTCCGGTGTCTGCGGTGGTCCTCGCTGCACCCGCTGCCTGGTCTCGATCGCCCGCGCCGCTCCACTCCCTGGGTATCGGAATGGAGTGAGTTACCCCTCGCTGTTGTGTGCCTTCACACCTCTCTTGCCGGGGGCAGCGCAGTTCGGGGTGTTCAGGCTGTCCTTCCGGTCGCTCCTCGTTGCTTCCCCTCTCGGTGGCTATCGCTTGCTACCACCGACCTCCGGGCGCCATCTTGCACTCTCTTCTGTTGTTGTCCGAGGCGGGTGCAGGGGCTGAATTCTTGCTGTCGTTGCTGTTCTTCCTTCTTCTTTCCGACTGTTTCCTGCTGTCTGATGCCTCCCCTGCCGGTTTTTGTGCTTTTGGTCAGGATCTGGCTAGTTTGGCTTGTTGGTTTTCCCTCAGGGAAGCGGAGCCGACGGACTCAGACGACCGTCCACATTGCCGTCCAAGCCACGCCCCCCGGGTTGTCTATTTACTTATATACTATTGTGCGACCTCCTCTGATAATGTCTGGAAAACTTAAGTATCCTGAATTTGTACCTTCTGTCCTGAATTTTTGTCCTGAATTTTAATCCTTTGTCCTGAATTCTTAAACTGACCGTCCTGAATTTACACCAATGCCAGTTGGTCACCCTACTCCCAAGTTGTGCTCTAAATAAAGAAAGTAGCCTTACTCTGCTCTTTCTCCTCTCCCTGGAGTTTCTTCAGCGAGTGGGGAGAGCAAGGAAGCCAGACAGGTCTGTATCAATATGTTCTGAAGAGTTTCCAGAAGACGAACATGAGCATACATCGTGTTTTTTTCCTGCACAATCTCTTTTTATTAGCTCCTAACTATTAAATGTTACAAAAATGCTGCAAAAAAGTCCATAGTGTGCTGCTAAATTTCCATTTTTGTGCCGCAAAATTTCCTAAACCATCCCCAATATACTGGGTTGCTATTAATATTCACTAATTGTGTATTTTGATAGCTCATGCACGATATGTACTTCAACAATAAGGTTTTGGATGAATATAAGGAAGTTAACCAAAGTCATAGTGACAACTATTTTGGGTGGTAAGATTGTGTGGCTCAGTCAAAATATGGTAGAGCTGTAAAAAGAAAAAACGTTTAGTTAGCGACAGAAAGCATTGTTCCTTGAATAGGTGTAACTTACTCCTGGAAGTTGCAGGATAGATCAAGAGTAAGCTACACCTACTCACAGAAAAAACGTCTGGGTCGGGTCCCACACATTTTCTTTAAACTAGATATGTGTCACACTGATGTGAATGTGTCACCAAAACGGATAAAACAAATAGAATACGAATTGAAAATAAAACTGGAAGAATAGGATCTACATATTCAAGAAAGCCTCGTAGGAGGAGCTTGGCGGGCATCCGAGATGGCCGCTTGAGCACAGCGCTCTCCGGACCCTCGCCGCTCCCGACATTTTATCCTGGCTGAATCCTGATTTCTTGCAAGAATTCGTGTAGGGGACGTTTGGCTGATTACCCTGGCACTTTTCTGAAATCGATTTGGATCTCGTATTCCTGAGATATGGTGCTCTGAACTTTTGGGCTCCGCCCTTGAGGTGCGCCCGGGACGGGGTGCGGTACTGTAGCCGTCCTGCAATTGAACAACAACGGCAGGAGATCTGGCCTTGTGGGTCCCCCCTTCCTAAGTTTCGGTTTCGATTCTGTTCCGACTTGGGCCACGGACGTGGATGTCGTGTTGCGACTGAGACTTGGAGGCAGATCGGCTGTTGGGCTTTCGTGTGACCTATTTGCTGGCCTGGCGACCTCTACCCGAGTTGTGCCCCCTTTTTATGTACTTTTGATCCTGTGCTTTGGGTGTCGGGCCCGTCGACCCTGGTGGCTTGTCCCGTGACGCATCTTCAAAATGGCGGGCAGAGGGGACAGAGAGACGCGCAAGACAAAAACACCTCTGCGCGGAGCTCCAGTTCAATCAAATGTCGTGGACCGTTATACCCATTCTAAGGGGTCCCCCGGAGCTGCCCTGCCTGGTTCTAGTATAGCGTCCGAACGAATTTTGGAAGAGTCGGCGGAGCCCTCCCTACAGGATATCATGGGCGCCATCTCGGGCGTGAGGGAATCCATCGGCCTGCAGTACGAGGCCTTGGCCCACAAACTTGACACCGTGGCTATTGAGGTGAATCTGATTCGTGCTGATCTTGGCAAGACGAATGAGAGGGTACAATCACTGGATATTAAATCCTCTAGCCTTACGAATGATGTCTCGGAGCTCCAAACAGAGATTGGAAATCTCCGTCGGGGGAACGACTTCATGACCCGTCGCCTGGAGGACTTTGAAAATAGGGCGCGTCGCTGCAATGTTCGCCTGGTTGGTGTACCGGAAAACCCTGAACCCCACTCGGTGGATCTCCTGGTTGAGGATCTGGTCTTGAATCACTTGGCCCCTTCTGGTCTCACAAAATTTTTCACGGTGGAACGTGCACATCGTGTTCCAGGGGGCAAAGTCAAGCCGGGAGCCCCGCCGAGACCTATTGTAGCGAAGCTTTTTCATTATAGGGACCGGGACGCTATCCTGCAGGCCTCGCGGGTGAAGGGCCCGGTGGCCTTTGAGAATGCTACGGTGAACTTTTACCCGGACTTTTCCCAACAGGTTCAGAGACAACGTATGGAGTTTCGTGGTGCCAAGAAACGTCTCCGGGATCGGGGTCTACGTTACGCCATGCTCTTTCCCACTAGACTCCGGGTTGAATACAATGAACGTACCCTTTTCTTTGATCGGCCAGATGCTGTTAATGACTGGCTGGACTCATTGCCTGATCGTCCTCCTGAGACAGACTCCGCCGCTCACCCTGGTGGTGCCGAAGGCGGTGTGGAGATCTAACTGTTCGGCTCTTACGTCTTCTTTTGAATACATTCTCAGGAGTGTTGGCCGGCGTCCCTCTACAATGTGATCGCACTGTCTTTCGCTTGTTATTTTTGTTCTTGCTGAGGTCGGGGGGTGGATGGAACGGAGACCTTTCCTCCTCCGGGGTCTTTGTGTAGAATAGGGGTTCTTGGGCGACAGGCACACTGCAGGTTGGGGTGGCTTTTTAGCTTTTTGCAGGGGTGCAGGGTGGGGGGTGTTTCTCTTCAGTTTGGGGGTGGGGGGTTGGGAAGTTTTTTCTTTTCTGTGTGTTGTTTTCGAGGCGAGTTGCTCCTGTATTTGCTGCTGTTTCTGATGTCTAGCTCATGGACGAGGGATCTTGGCTCGGGCGGTTGGGATGGGGGGTAGAGGGTTGAAATTTCTTTCCTGGAACGTTAATGGCCTAGGAGATCGTATTAAGCGCAGTGTGGTCTTAAAATGTATACGACGTTTGTCACCGGACATTGTTTTCATGCAAGAAACCCATTTGATTGGTAATGTTTGTTATGCAATGAATAGATGGGGCTACCGCCTTGTGGCGCACTCGGGGTTTACCTCCGGATCTAGGGGTGTGGGTATTCTTGTTCGAACTTCCCTCCCCCTGGCTATCGATGAGGTGATTCATGATGACCGTGGGAGATATACTGTCCTGGTGGGTAGATATGAAGGCCGCACCCTATCTCTCTTCAATGTTTATGTTCCCCCGGGTTTGCAAGCCTCTACTTTTACTGACTTGGGCCGTGTTTTGTTAGATCTCCCTGATAGCACTCTCTTCCTTGCCGGTGATTTTAATTCGGTGCTTTCTGGCCTTCACAATCGCCATCCCCCTAGAGATACCCCGCAGGCTCAGCAGTGGTTGGGTGGGTTTTTAGATACCTTTGGCCTTGTGGACTGCTGGCGACTGCTGCATCCTACTCAGCTCCAATACACCTTCCATTCTGGGGCCCATGGCAGTCTGTCCCGGCTGGATTATTTCCTGATGCCCGCAGCCCAATCATCGGCGGTTCGCGAGATCTTACATTTGCCGAGGGGTATTTCTGATCACTCGCCGCTCTGGCTTCGTTTTGAGGTTGGGGTAGAGGCGGCGGGCCGAGTTGCTCCCATTAACCCTTGGTATCTTTCCTCCCCTGGGACTCGTACCCTCTTGCTCAAGTCTATGGATGCATATTTCCTGGAAAATGAGGGGTCGGTCTCTTCGGCTGTGTCCCTGTGGGAAGCTTTTAAAACTGTGATCCGTGGTCAGGCCCTTTCCTTGATTGTTGAAGCTAAGAGGGCAGGGAGGAAGGAGGTGGTGGACCTTGAGGGGGAGATCTCTGCTTTGGAGGACGAGTTGGAATCTGGTGTCACGCCTGAGAAACTCCATGCCCTGGGTCTAAAACAGTTTGCATATAAATCTCTGGTCACTGACGCTGCAAAGGTGATGTTTCGTGAACAGCAGGGCAGACTGTACGATGTGGGTGACAAGGCGGGCAAACTCCTGGCGTGGTTGGATAAGAAAGAAAGAGTTAATCGTGTAGTGCCTGTGATTCAGTCTGCGAGTGGTGAGAATGTGATTGACCCGACCGCTATTGTTGATCGATTCGCGGAATATTTCCGTGTGGTATATGCTCCCGTGTCTGTGAGGGATGTTGCTGACTCCCGCCTTCTTCTGCGTGATATCTCTTTGCCCTGTGTCACCGACTTGGACCGTATTGCTTTGGACTCCCCTTTTACGAATGATGAGATAGCCAATGCACTTCGATCGCTCCGTTCGGGCAAAGCACTGGGCCCGAACGGTTTGCCTATTGAGTTGTACAAATTACGCCCCGATAAGGTGGCGCCGTATCTCCGCGCCATGTTTCTAGAATCTCGTGAGCGGAACATACTTCCTTATGATCAGCGTCTGGCGACAATTGTCGTCATTCCCAAAGAGGGTAAACCGCGTGACCTCTGTTCCTCGTATAGGCCCATATCCCTATTAAATGTTGAACCTAAGGTGTTGGCTAAACTTTTGGCGACCCGTCTCCTTTCGGTTCTTGGGGAGTTGGTCCATCCGGATCAATCTGGCTTTATCCCGCATCGCAACACTGCTCTGAATTTACGTCGCCTTCACGGCGCGCTGGCGAGGGCGGGGCTTTTGACTGAACCGGCCATCTTGGCGTCCCTGGATGCCTCGATGGCCTTTGATACTGTGGAGTGGCCCTATTTATGGGCAACACTTGAGAAATTTGGATTCGGGTGCGAGTTTATTAGCTGGGTTAGGCTGTTGTACGCGGAACCTCTGGCGCAAGTTGTTGTGAACGGTAGAGTGTCGGCCCCCTTCTCCTTGGGCAGGGGTACCCGTCAGGATTGCCCCTTGTCCCCTCTTTTGTTCGCGCTCGCTCTTGAACCGTTGGCGGCCTGGCTCCGTTGGGAACCGTCCCTTAAAGGTATTCGTTGGGCCCCGGACTTCGAAGACCGCGTCTCGCTTTATGCGGACGACATCCTCTTGTATCTTACTTCTCCTCGCAAGTCTTTATCTGTTTTATTTGACGTTCTTGCGTCCTTTGGCGCGAACTCAGGTCTCGTCATCAACTGGTCTAAATCCTGTGTATACGTTTTATCTGGTATCTTGCCTCCGTTGCCGAGTAGACTTCCTCTTCAGGTGGTCCGGGATGGTTTCAAATACTTGGGGGTTTTCGTTACCTTGGATCCGTCCCTTCGTTTTGATCGTAATCTCCTTCCCCCGTTGCTTAGGCTCCGTTTGGACGTTGCCCGCTGGCGCAAACTTCCCCTGTCTCCACTGGGTCGGGCGGCCCTGTTTAAGATGATGTCACTACCGCGGTTTCTCTACGCTCTCCAGAATTATTATGATCCTGTCCCCAAGACTTATTTTCGGGAGATTGAGAGCCTTCAGAGGCAACTTATTTGGGATGGGCGACCGCGCATTGCTCTCGCGAAACTTTCCATCCCGTGGTACGATGGGGGCATGGCGCTCCCCGATATTAGGAGATACTACTGGGCTTCCCATCTGTCCGCTATTAATCACGCTATGTTCTCTCCGGGTCGTAATCCGGCGTTTGAGATGGATAAACTTCAGCTTCCGGGAGGGGACTTTAATAGAGTGCTCTATTCTCGCTCCGCTGGGCGCCATCTTGTGGGACCTACTTTGACTGCCTTGACGGTGTGGCGTGCTGCGAATGTGAGCCTGGGCTGGGAGGATCGCTTGACGTTGGCGACGCCGCTTTATGCTTCGGAACGTCTGGGCGGTCTTTGGTCTTCCAGGGGTTTTGACCGTTGGGACTTGATTGGGATCTCTAAAGTGGGGGATGTATATTCTAAGGGTTCTGTGCGCCCGTTTCAGGCCCTCCAGGCTGACTACGGCCTGAGTAGTCGGGAATTCTTTCGTTATTTACAGGTCAGGCACGCTTTGGTTTCGGTGTTTGCTCCTGGTGAGATTCCGCCTGACTCTTCCCCACTTGAGGACCGTATCCTTGACGAACATCTTCCTGATAGCACTATCTCCCTGATCTATAAAAAGTTGATTAACAATCGGACTGACTTATTGGCCCGACTTCGGGAACAGTGGCTGGGAGATGGGTTGGAACTTGATGACGAGGATTGGCAATCGGCCCTCTCCTCTCCGAAGGAGGTGAAAAAAAAAAAAAAAAAAAAAAAAAAAAAAAAAAAGAAAGCCTCGTAGACATACATTTCGAAGAATGCATCGAACGGTGGTAGTTCATATAGGAGTGCACAACGTATTCCTCTGCTGCATGATGGCCATTTTATGTTCATATGCCAAGCATGTGGGGGAAAAGGCAGGGGGTAAATAGCCCTCTATGGTGTGGGTGAGGAGACAGAGCCAGGGAGATTAGCACCTCCTTGGAAAGGTGGGCAGTGAGTCTACGAGCTTTAAACGCTATTAACTCTGCTTTAAACTTGATCTACGATGAAGCTCATGGTCAGAGGAGGTCATGAAAAGGAGGGGTGTTCCATACTAAATTTTCAGCTTCAGGAAAATAAAAGTGGCAGCCCAATTTTGGACACACCTAAGCGAAGCATATGGCATTCCGTGGACTGCAACATATGCAGTGCTACAGTACAAGCGATTCTGCTGCCGGCTGTATAGAATTTGCAAAAATGCAAAATTATTCAGCTAAAAGTGACTTAAATAGCTTGCTAACATTTTTACCTCCTTTTTATGGACTAAAATACACACTAGTACAGAAATATCTGACTTTATTTAAATGATTTTTGCAGGGAAAAAAGAAAACAAAAGCTCATACAGATGTGGAACTCAGCATATATATAGCTATAAACAATATATAATTTTCATCAGGACAAATGAGAGTCCGTAATTTCACATTAATATGGTACAAGTTACAGGAAACCACTCCAAAACATAGGTCTCATTACCTTCGTATGAAGCATTTACAGAGTGCTTAAACGTCCTATTACGAACTTCTGTCTGGAAAAGAGGAAAACCCTGCAACTGCAATATTTATCACATCACAATATATGTTCTCTCTTTCCTGCGCAATTCCCCCAACATATTTCACAATGTTTTTCCTAGTGAAATCTGTCAGAAGAGACTGCAATGGTGTAACGATTACTAAACGGCTAGTTATTGGGGCAAAAAAAATGAAGAACGGTGTAAACATAACCTAACGTTAGCGCAGTGGTGGCTGGTGATCTCAGAAAGTGGTGAGACATACTACTTACTAAGAGTTAGTGGTGAGACATACTACTTACTAAGAGTTCACCCCAATGTTTTCAAAATTTGCCTGAGAGTTCCCCATTTTAAGAGCTGGCTTCATTGTGCACGTGCCAGCATTTTGTTATGGGCACCCCCATGCAGCAGGATTTACATACAATATTCCAGCATCGTAATTTTGCCATTAATACTGCCCATATACCATGTCAAAAGTTATCTCAATATGCCATGGCTGCCCTGAGGCAAATATTTCCTCTTGTATGCTAGTACCATTTTTTTGCTGCCTTGCTTTCTTTGCTGGAAGCTCAGAGACTCCTTGGCAGCAGCAGGGCAGGAATGTGCCGCTGGAGATTGAAACGAGCAAGCCATGGTTCCCAACGAGGAGCCAGACAGAGCAGCAACGCCTGGTTTGAAAAGACAAAGACTCACCTCCATTCCTCTCACATTACTGAAAAAACACAGCCCTAACAAACGATGGGATAGTGCTGGGGAGCCTGCTCCTGCTGCTCTGTGTGGCTTCTCATTGGCCTTATAGATGCAGTGATGTGCGCCATGACAGCCACATTTAACAGACATGGTATGCACAGTATGTCTCTTAAATTGAACTGCTACTATTACCATCCTCTGCCCCAAAGTGTAAAGCGCTCTGATATCCTTCGGGATCATGTTCGCACTATATAAAACTTTATAAATAAATAAATAAAATGGATTGTGCCTGAGTGAACGAATCATAGTTGAACCTCACCCCTCAGAGATGCGTAGTGCAGAGATCCACCTTCAGAGTGTTGTCTTTTTAGACAGCATTCTTAGCTGGATCCTGCCTCCGCCTCTTCTACCAACCTCACCCCACCTCCTCCTGTCATCAGGAGCCTTGAGATGAGGCCCTGGGGCTGACCTGTGAACTGGCAGTGTTCAGTAAAACATTAAAGTCAAGCTTTCATGAACACTGCTCAGTTAAATAACTAGCTCTTGTAGCAGGGAGCAGTAAGTGGTGCCTCACATTAGGCCTGGCTGCACCCTGAAGCCCCTGATAAAGAGCAGGCACTGGTGGACACCTAGGGGAAAAAATAAAAGACAGGCATTTTCAACCCAAATTATGTGTTTGTTGTGTTACGGCCTACCCTCGCCACACTCTCACTCTGATCCGAGCTCCTTATTTCTCGAAACTGTGTGATTCTGGGAGAACTACTATCTCGCTGTGTATATACGCTCTCAAATGCATAATTAGGGTGTATTTACAATTCGATCTGAATAATGATATTAAATCAATACAACTGTTGAATTTTGTATTTTCAAACATGTTTTAACTGAATTTAACGTTGTCGCCCTTTAATTAACGTGCAATACGTTTTGACCACAGCATAATCTATGAGACACAACTAAATAAATGAGGAAAGCAGTTTACTTGATTTTTTTTTCCTTGCTAAATTTTGTGCATGGTTCCAGTCGCGGCCGGCATTATGGGCAGGTGGGGTGGAAATGGGGAAGTCGTGCCGCGGGGTGGGGGGGGGGGGGACGGCTGGAGGGGTTTAATGGAAAAAAATACATAAAATACAACTTACAGTCCTGCGCCATCTTCTGGATAGGTACAGACTCCCGCCATACGGTCCTGACCCCTGCTGCATTTTACAGTTACTGCTGCTCTCCTCGTCATCAGCCCCCCCTCCCCTCCGCCAATCACAACTTGTGAGGCGAATCTGAGAGCGCCCCATCCGGGACATTTTGCCTACAAAGAGATACGGGAGAGTGGGCATTCCTGCTCGAGGGCAGGGGGAATGGCTTGCCCATTTTTGTGCATACTGACCGTTTGGTCGGCCCCAGGGTCGACCAAACAGGCAGTATGCACAACAGTGGGCAAGCAACTCCCCCCTGCCCTCGAGCAGGACCGCCAACCCCAAACCAGGCACTTGTGCTTTCTCGCAGTGGGAGAAGGCAGAAACATAAATGGTGGTTATTACCATTTATGTTTCTGCCTTCTCGCACTGCGAGAAAGGAGGGGGCGGCGCCCAAACGCCCCTATCGAGGAGCCGCCACTGGTGAGTGAGCTGATTTTCCGTGAATACAGACTGTATTAACGGAAAATCAGCTCACTCACCAGTTTGCACAAGGATCAACAGTCGCAGCCTGGCTCGTAATCAGGCCTCTGGTGCGAATTTCCCCAGACCTGTCCTCACTATAGCTCCTGGCAGCACCGACAACTACGAGTTACAAATCATGAGTAGGCCTAGTTATTATTCCCTACACTGTAATTGACTCTTCAACCTTGCGTTATATGAATACTTCCAGGGAGCAGAACATTTACGCTGGGGTCTTTTTGATAACCATTGCCTAGCTCTCGGTCTTTTAAACAGTACCCTGGCCTGCGCTATATATTTTGCTATGTATGGCTTTCATAGAGAGGCACTAGTGTGAATTTCTAGATTCTAGATTCAGTAATTCACTATTTTCAGGTATCAACAGTGGATAACAGAACAGAATGTGTTACCCACTGCTGTTACGCCATAAAAAAATTCCAGGCTGCTCTAGCAAGGCTCTCAGAGTCAGAGAGCTGCTAGTAAGCAGGAAGTACAGCTTGCCCGTTACTCCTCTGACCCAGCTTATAAGTTGAAAGCATGTGCAAATGGTTTTAGGGGTCATACATAACATAAAAATATCGAATTTTCGTCTATTTGATGTGACTCAGAACCTCATGGTGAAAAACATTACTGTTGATCACTGTTACCCATCTATACTTCTATATATCGTTATTTGTCTTTGATCTTAATTGTCCCCAGGACGGGTATTATGAGGTCAATTAATCCTTGCCGTTTTGAGTGTTCCATTGAACCTTGCGAATTCCTGTCAAATATTTTGGAGAGCAGTCTGGTTAGAGGTTGTGGGCACCAGGTAGTCTCGGACGAGAATTTGGAAGGCTATTATTGGTGAACAGTGCACTGGGAAATCAATGGATAATTCCACATTTACCAAACCTACCCCCAAAACCCTAGACCTATTTGTTTTTGTCCATTAGTGTAATTATTTTTGGTTCGTGTGGGGTAACAAACCACAATAATAGGCATTATATAGACAGTTACCCTTTTTAAAAAAAAAAATAAAGATCAATCCTCTTTAAAGCTGTGGCTCCATAGGCATTTATTTTATTTTTTAGCAGACGTGTGTAGTTTCACATACAGCACACGTTAGTTCCAAAATTTTACTTCGATATAACTGTAGCCAAAAAGGCAGCAAAATCTCCCTCAGTCTTGTGTTCCAGTCTGAGTAAACATTTTCCTTACATACCACTTGGAGAATGGTAATACACTACTCCTAGATTTTTTTTATAATTCTCTCATTTTCAAAGGAGATCATAGTGACAATGTTAAGTGCTCTGCTACTCTAAGTTCTAGCTCTTCCTAACAAAACTTCCTGTGATTTAGTTTTTAGATGAAGCTGAAGTAGGATATTGGTTACACGCTGGACTATTTTACCTTATGCTAGTCTATTCAACTTGCAATTGTGGTATTCAATAGTAATTCTCAAACTATGATGCTACAAAGCAGACAGAGAGCCATTTCAGAGTAAAGAGGGCCAGTCTGGGGTTGTAATATACGAATATCATCCTTGTAAGAAGTCTAGAGTGCTCGTTAGGAATTTTAGTAGACTCAGAACAAACATGTGTTGGACTGGGCTCTTTCTGCAGGGTCACCCAAGATTTTTGCCTTCCTTTGCTGAAGCCATTTTTGCGGGTTTTCAGGATTCTGTGCACTTTACTCTGCTAAGCAGTGATAAAGGGCTGGTGATCTCCCTCTCAAACCTGATAACATTGGCCTAAGCCTGAATGCTACATTTAATTTACTTATATGTCCCTGATTTATTGTACTACATGTACCTAGGGCCTGTAAATTAAATGCTACTACTGAGATGGAGCACTTGTTGTACCACCTACTAATGTAGCATGATAAAGTCACCGCAGCATGTAGTGCAGATTTAAGCTGCCATTTCGGTCTGGCAAAATAAACTTTTGTGCAGGTTTAAACATTCAATTTTTAGCACTTTTAAGTCACTCTGAAGGCAGGCCATAATGGCTCATACGGCAGGTTGCATTGTATTTGTAAATTAAATGTGTGTTTAAGATTTACATGTCCTGACAATAAAAAAGTCCTAAAGTCGTTTTTCACTTTAGCAAGGCTAACTGTCCTATAGACTAATACTGGGTTACCTTATTACAGTTAAAAGATAACTTCCATTTGGGAACAGATAGAGAAATGCTTCTTCTACTGATTTGAATTGTAAATCTTCTTTAGTGGTAAACTCAGATTTTAAGTTACTCTTCTGAAAATGTCACCGGAGGTGGAACAAAATATCAAAGACCAGCTGGGCGAACTCCATCAACACCTCCTACCCCGCTACCACCACCAACCTCAAACAGGGAGTGAAAAACTTTAACACCTGGATCACCAATTGTGCAGACAGCATCATACCCATCAAGGCAACATCCACAGAAAATCCTCCAAAAAGTCAGCAGATACACCCAAGAACTCAGAACAGTGAAACGGGACAGCAAACAGTTGGAGAGAAGATGGCCCGCCAGCAAGGACACCTCCAACAGGGCAGCCTTCAAGAACTTCCTCAACCTCTATCACCTCCTGCTGAGGGCAAAAAAGTAAAAAAAACCTTGCTGCATGCATCAAAACCAGTGCCTACACCAAGGAACTTTTAAATATTGTTAAAGAATTCTCCAACCTGACTGCCAGCAAAAACAACATCATACCCTCACAGGAGCTGTGCGACAACCTCGCCCACTTCTTCTACAAGATTGCAACCATATAAAGAAACTTCAAACCCCAACCCACACCTGTGGACTTTCTAAACAGATACACCACCACCTTAACTGACATGAGCCACACATTGACCACCTGGAACATCCTCTCCACCATCAGCATAAAATCCATCCACTCTGGAGCTCCCACAGACCCATGCCCACACCACATCTTCAACCTCGGAAACCAAAGTATCGGCCAGGAACTCCCACCCTACTCAACACCTCTATCACCACATCAACCTTTCCTGATGCCTGGGAACACACTAAAGTCAGATCACTACTCAAAAACCTCTCCCCGACCCCAGCAAACTCAAAAACTACTAGCCAATCTCCCATTCCCAGCAAAAGTACTGGAAAAGATCATCAACAATCAACTCATGAAACACCTGGAGCAGAACAAGCTACTCGACGCCACCCGATTCGGCTCCCGCAGCAATCACAGCACCCAAACCGCCCTGAATACAGCCACTGACATCCGAACCCTCCTCGACCAAGGAGAAACAGCAGCTTTAATCCTCTTTGACCTCTCAACAGCTTTCGACACCATATCCCACCACATGCTAATTGAAAGACTCCACCACATCGGCATCCAAGGGAACGCACTCAGATGGATCATCTCCTTCTTCACTGGAAGAACCCAGAGGATCCACCTCCCACCTTTCACATCTGAATTCAAGGAGATCACCTGCAATGTCTCCCAGGGCTCATCCCTCAACCTCACGCTCATCAACGCATATATGACACCCCTAGCAACATCATTAGATCCCACAGTCTCAACATAATTTCCTTCGTAGACGACACCCAACTCATCCTCTCACTCAGCGTCGACCGCACCACCACCAGAATCAACTTCTACAGATGCATTACAAACATCGCCGACTGGATGAAAAACAACTGCCTGCAGATGAACACAGACAAGACAAAAGTACTGATCTTTGGCAACAGAAGCAACACATTGAACGACTCCTGGTGGCCATCAGACCTAGGACCTGCAGTACGACTACGCCAGAAACCTCGGAATCATCACTGACAACAAGCACACCATGGAATCACAGGTCAACGCCGTCTCCTCAGCCTGGTTCCTCACTCTTCGCATGCTACATAAAATCTTCAAGTGGCTCCTCCTACACACGACATGCACCGTGAGACAGGCTCTCATCACCAGCCGACTGGACCATGGCAACGCCCCCTTTGTAGGATATGCTGCACACCTCCTACAGAGACTTCAG
This sequence comes from Lissotriton helveticus, assembly GCF_964261635.1. NCBI lineage: Eukaryota > Metazoa > Chordata > Amphibia > Caudata > Salamandridae > Lissotriton > Lissotriton helveticus. Next base: position 707,769,860 of record NC_136071.1, read on the forward strand.
ACCAAACAGATTTGCTGTGCCAGAATAATCCTTGGCCTTCCCTGACAAACCCATATCTCACCCCACCTCAGTCAACTTCACTGGCTCCCCGTACAGAAGATATATACTACCTGATCCCTCTTTGTCAATAGGACAGGCATATAATGATTAAAAGGACCTTGGGAACCTTGCAGGTAACTGAATGGCACACATACAGGTTATTCTAGCCACTTACATAACCACTCAATACTAACCAAACAGGCCTTACAAGACCGAAGAGATGTGCCAAATTACTGGTCACCGGAGGACTCTAACACCTGCAGGTTCTTAATCGTCACATTAACAGAGTCAAGACTTCCTATAATGAGCAAAAGGGTGATAACACAGTGCACCGTGGCAAATCTCTTCCCGGACGCCTCATAAAGGCAAACATATATATATATAGGCAAGGGGACGTTACCACTTGAGTGTGGCAAGAGAGGATGGCCAGAAGCAGGCCCAACTTGTGGGGGCTAATGCACGTAAATGGGGCTTATGCATATAAAGGGGGCTTACTTGGTATGCCATGCTCGCATTGGAGATCGCTCATTCCTTGGCATGCTGAAAATGGGAATGGGATCAACCAGACCCTGACAGTATCAACGTCAACTAACCTAGACTTCATTATTCCGAGTTTACTCCTCTCTCTTGACATTCAAGGGTAGTTGGTGACCGGACTGTGTTAATCACCTTATTTTTCATGCTGTATTCTTTTTATCTCTGGTTTGTCTCCTTACTGCCTGCATACAATGTAATGCAATTTCCGTCTGTTTTTTTACAGGATGTATGTAAAGCGCTCTGATACCTACGGGTCAAGCTATCGCTATATAAAACTTTTAAAAAGATCTCAGAGTGAGCCACCTCCTGCCACAACCTGTGTGGGAAATCGGATTCAGAGTATAAAAGAATTACCAACAAACAAAATGGGACTTGCAGATCTATTCGGAGATGTCAGCATAACACAAAATAAGAAGATGCACGTCCATCTCTCAAGCTTCCTCATACTTCACACCACTAAGCAATGCTTCTCATTGCACAAAAAGGTACCTCTGTGGTCATCAAGTACGACATGGAAACACTTCCCACACAGGCTCCAGGCAAAAACAATACACTTCCAATCATACACCTACACAGAGTAGTGTGCTGCCCATGTGGGTACACGTTTTAGTGCCCCATATAAGGATAGGACGTTCTATACAAATGCTGTAACAATACAATGTGTGAGGTCAGGAGGAGAGCATGGGGACTTTTATGGTCGCACAGCTAAAAATAACTCCGGGATTTTGTGGTGTTTGATAGGTTTTGAATGATAAAAACAAACTGTACATATCAGAACTATATTAAAGGAATGCTTTACTATTTTATGAAAAAGTATGTATAACACTCAATTCCTTTGATTTTTTGATGATATCTGGCCACTGCTTGTATCGTCTACACCGTATGGCCTATGTCTTTGCTTTTCCTCTACCATTTTGAAATGTTTTCTTTTACTTTTTTACAGAATGCTTTACAAAAACCTCGCTGGCAAAGCCAATAGCTTGGCACTCTCATTATAAAAATAACTTATTGGCTTTGCCAATGCTTGTTTTAACTGTTAGTAATAAGCAGGCAGGATTTTTGAATGTAACAGTCACAATTGTTTTGTTTTCTTATAAAGAAACCAGTTTCAGCAGCAAACATTAATTGTGATGTTTTGTCAAAGTATACGAGAGAAGATTTACAAACAATAAAACGCAGGTAAGTATATATATTTTTCTCAACAAACCTTCTCAACTGCACTCAATCATGAAACCTACCTCAATATTTCAAAATTAAGCATTATTTAATGTTAATAAAAGCCCCATTACACTTCAGAAACATAAAATGTCACTTACTACAATTATAGGTGCATATACGCCAAAATATTTAATTGTTACCATATGATTCTGCTTTAATACACTTCAAATGTACAAAAAGTATGACACAGTGGTCGCTAAAGGCACATCTGAAATAATTCTGTCTGAGAAAGTGTGTAACTACCTTCCTAGCTAAATTAATAGCTCCGTATTTAGAACAGCCTTACTCACATGACTGGAAACAATGGCACTACTATACATTCCCTTTTACTTTTCCCTTACAAGGTCTAACACAAATAAGTCTTCTGCTGGAAGCAGACATAGCGTTTTGTACAAAAAATAAATGATGGCAAATCCAGCTCCTCTCTTTTTAAGCTTAGTGGGCAAAATTGAATTGGACAAATAAATACATGAAAAGTAAATATTGTACAGGGACATTTTCAAGTCCATTATCATATTAAAGGATCTGTTCTCACGCCTTGGCTAGTACACTTTTATTCATAAAGCAGTTTTCACAGAATTACATGCAAGAATGTACACTCTGTTCGAAGGTTTCAGACTTAGTATCTTAAGACCAAATAATCACTTAAACGTATTTTCCAGCTATTTTCCATTTAAAGAAAAGCATGTGAGCCTTTAAAAATCCCAACAGCTTGGTCAGTGAAAGTCAAATGCTGAGAAATGCAGGCCTTTTTTTTAGATTTAATAAACAAACTTCCATGCACTATTTTTTTTAATTGACTTGTCCATATGTTCTTAAAAAATAGTGCTGTGCAGCACACCGAAAAAACACGCATAACGAGAATGGGAGTACTACATAACCTTATTGACTACACAAGCACTGCCTGCAAGCTATGCAACCACAACTCCCCCAACAGCCAATCGTTTAATAACACCATGCCAACATCATATACATGCGTGCAGCGGCAGTCCGGCCCTCAAAATAAGACTAGGTACACGGAATGCTTGTACTTAACTTTATTTCACAACGGGAGCGTGCCAGGGTCGCTCCCGCACCCAGAGCCCTCCGTGCAGAAGATGGCCGCCGGCGCTCCCAGCATCCTTCAGTGGGTCACGTGGTCATAACCACTAGAGCGCCACACCACACATCTCCCTCCTTTAGTAACACCACAACACAAGAATTGTAACAACAGGGGGCGCCTGGAGGGGAGGATCCCTGGCACAGAGTTACAACATGTTTCCGTAGGCTGCTGATCATAAGGGGGAAGGAAAATTTAAGGGGGGGGGGGGGGGGAGACAAGCTCATAATGCATCAAGATTACATATCAAACTCTTTGTATCTTTTGGGTAACACTACTGCCGTGCCTGTGCGGGTGTGTGTAGTGGGTGTTTGTGTCGTGTGTGTCTCTCGTGCATGTTCTGGTGTCGTGTGTGTCTCTCGTGCATGTTCTGGTTTTTCTTGTTCTCCCGTGCTGGTCACTATTGGAAGCCGTGGAGGTTTGTCGCCTGGTGTTTGATTTGCTGATATTCTGGTCCTCCAGTGGCATAAGTTGTCGTGTGGCCTCCGGACTCCTCAGTTACTGTGTATTGCCTCTCACGTCTTCATTGTTTCCTATAGTGCCGTTTCTCTGTGTATCTATCTCTGGTCCATGCTCCTCATCATCCGACTCCCAACTGGTGTTTCCATTTTGTGATGCGGCTTCTCCTTTGTCCCATCCGATTACTTAATTGCACCTGGTCATTCTGCTGTGGGACCATACTTAGCCATCACTCAATAACGCAGATCGTGAATAGGTTTCCTTGACTTGCAGAGGGTCACTGAACTTGCCGTCGCCTTTTCTCCGTAATTGTGCCAGCTTCACTCGGATCCACTCCCCTTTTTCCAACAAAACTTCTTTTACTCTCTGCGTCTTGTTGTAGTGGTCTGTGTAGATCGGACCATCATTGGAGACCATTTACTTTGTAGCGTCAGGTTCATCCAAACTGTGTTGTCTCAGGTGAACGGGTCTCAGCCCCGTAGGATTTTAAATGGGCTGTATCCCGTCGTTGTGGGTGTAATATGATAAGCCCATACCGTATGTCTGATTTCCGTCTCCCAATTCTTCCCTGCCCTGATTGCAGCCTGCACGGACTCCATGATCACACGGTTGAACCTCTTAGTGCGGCCATTTCCAGCTGGATGATACACTGGGGTGTGTTTGGTAACGATGCCATTCCATTTCGTGTATGCAGTCCACTTCTCAGACTTGAACTGGGGGCCATTGTCGCACGTGATGACTCTCGGTATTCCCTCTCTCAAGAATGTGGCCGTGAGAAAGGCTACAATCCTGTCCGTATCCGCTTTTTCGCACAGTTCTATTTCCAGCCATTTGGAATATCGGTCCATCAGCACGATGGCATACTTCGGTACGCCCCACGAGTCGAGGATGGGGCCCAGAATGTTGACGGACAATTCTTGTACCACACTCATATGTCTGTGGGTTATCTGTCATGAGTACTTGCATGGCGCCTCCTGGATTCAGTTGAATCCCTAACGCCCCTTGGTCTGCCCAACCTAGGCTAGAGGGACCTTTTTCTGCCACCTACAGTTTGCACTCTGAGGACCTACCTTTGAACTCAAAGCTTAGTGGTCGGAAGCCTACCATGGGGGTCTTTTCTCCCGTGAAGGTGACAGTGTGGACGTCTGTGGGGTGTAGGTGAGTGCCTAAAGTGTGTATAAAGTCCCGCTCCCAGATATTGCGTTGGATGATAGATATGGGGACCACGAGTCTGCCACCATGGACACTTGTACACCCCCGATGGACACTAAGCAAGAGGGTTTCTTGGTACTGGAACAGTCGATGCCTAGAATTTAGTCAGCAATGCAAAGAACACTGTCCTCATCAGCCTCACCCTCCACACCGTCTGTGGTGGAGTCCTGTAGGAAACATTTAACAGATGAATTGCTAGGCTTACGTCTACATACTTTCCCAAAATGACCCATTACCCCACAATATGAGCATTTGACCCGAAATGCTGGACACCGTCTGTCATTTGCTGCATGCGTATGACTGCCACACCATAGCAGCTATTCTTGTGGTCACAAGATGCTTTGTGAGGTCTGTTCGCCCTGGGTATGAGGCTTCCTGTTGTACTTTGCCCCAACTGTGGGTGGAGGTTTGCTGTTGTGGGCCTTGGTGTCAGTCACTCTGAACACTGTGGCTTTGCTGGCACTGTCCTTTTTCGCCACCATTGCACACCGTTTAGACAGTTCCGCCTTCTTAACCATGGCAATAATCTCGTTGAGGGGTGCATCCCCGCTGACCCACAACTTTTCCTGTATATTTGCATTCACAGTATGCATTATTATCTGGTCGCGTATCTAGTCATCGTGGAGGTGACCAAATTTGCAAGTGACTGCTAACTTTTTAAGCGCAGCCACATAATCTTCTACCGACTCAGTGTTTGTCTGTTTCTGTTGAAAGAAATTATAGCAGTCTATGGCCGTACAGACTACTGGCTGGTAATGGCTGTCTAAAGCCTCCAATGCATGTTGAAATACGTCGTCGTCGTCTGGGATTCTAGTCTTTTTTTTACCATATTCTCATACACTCTAAGCCCTTATGGGCCCCAGATTGTGCAAAGGGATTTTTTTCTGCGTTTGCTGGAAAATCCCTCTTCCCCTTCGTCTTCCAGAGCTGACAAATAATTCAAAAAATACGCCTTCCAGTACTCCCACTTCATAGCTGGTTCCCCTGGTTCGGCAGGAAGGGGACTGGATTCGTGAGGGAAAATGTCTGCGCACACATGCTGATAGGTCGCTGTGGCCGGGATCCAGCAGGTGTAGACGAGGGAATGCAGGTGGTGACTGGATGGGTGGAAGGGCAGAACCAGTCTGTTGTGCTTGGTCGTCAATTGTGTGGTCCTGACCCCTATGCGCAAGGGTGCTGGGTGCGTGTGACAGGGGCACGCCGCACTTCAACTCCTTCTGTGCTCGGGGGGGGTGGGGGCACTATGGATATTGCACAGTTGGGTTGCACCCTGGGGTGGGCACTGTGGGCAATCAGCTCTCAGTCCTGCCCTGTAGGTAGGTCACCTGGGGCTGCTGAGGCTTCAAGGTGAGGCAGCGCTGGGGTGGCGTCCCTGTGGAGGGCCCTTCGAGGAGCAGGAAAGCAAGCACACAGGCCCATACTTTGGAGGCACTGAAAGCTGTAGGCTTCTCATACCGAACTGCAGGGTCTTGGCTGCTATGCTCAGCTCCTTTCTGCTGGCTGTATACTTGTGACCTTGTGCAGCTGGTCCCAGCACTTGTGTAGGGCTGAGTCTCCGTGTGGACGTTCAAGAGTGTAGGCGGGGAAACTCACTGGCCCCGCGTCCCTCTGCCACGCTCTCTCTGCAGGGGTCGTCCTCCCTGAGCAGAGAGGACCGATTCCCAGGCAAGCATGTGTTTCCGCTGGAGGAGCGCATTGTGCTCACCAGCCTCGTCGCCAATTTGTAGCGGCAGTCCGGCCCTCAAAAGAAGACGTGGTACAAGGAATGCGTGTACTTTACTTTATTTCACAACGCGAGAGCGCCTGTGTCACTCCTGCACGCAGAGCCCTCCGTACAGAAGATGGCCGCCGGCGCTCCCAGCATCCTTCAGTGAGTCACGTGGTCATAACCACTAGAGGGCTACACCACAATGCGGTCTTTTCCAAGCTGGTAAGCTCATTGTCTGTGATTCATCATAAAAAGCACAAGTTTTCATTCTTTGATCAAATTACACACAAGGGTAAAGGGATATGAAGAATATGAATGAATAGGTTTCACAATCTACTCTAGTCTATATAGCAAATATGGAACTGAGTATGTACCATCTGGAAGATAGCTTGGCAATCACGCCCGTCCAGCTGTGTCATTCTATTTGGAGTAAAGAAGAGACCAAGCTCCCCAAACTATTATAAGAAATTGTCAAAGCGTACACAATGCACTGAGAATCCTGTGGATCTCTTATATCTTCAGACATGCAGCCCAAATGAACATACCTCCATCATTGAATGAACTTGACAGCCTAACATCCTATAGCAAAAGGAAATTAAGACTTTCATTACATTTACGGTTCATGCCAGGCCTGCAAATTACAGTATCCAACTGCAGTGGTCAGATACCTAGCTGTGGTACATACCGAGGGCATCTAGAGTACCTTACAATTACATCTAACACCCAACATTGATTTGTTCTGACACAACTGAGATAGGGTATATTTCATGTTTTGGTAGGCTTCCCACAAGTAAAATAATGGCCTAAGGCAGCTGTTGAATATCCATGTGATGGACGATCCACCCACACACAATGCATGTTATGCTTTTCGATTGCTTTTATACTGGAATCAGGAAACTCTATCTAACACTCCTGTTTAAAGCTATGTGCACCAGGAACTAAAAAGATGTTTTTCTATACCTATGTTTTTTGGAGGAGCCTTCTATTAGTTTAAATGTTGCCTCCTTTATATGGAAAGCCATATTCCTTAAGAATCATCTTAACTACTCGCATCAACCCCTCCTCAAATATTCTTATGTGACTCCTTAATAGTCCAAACCTTTATCTACTTCCACTGTGAGCTTAGTGCCTAATTGTGGGGCAACAGCCTGGCAAATTAGCCATATTTTTCTATTCCTGGGAAGGCACCAGCATGATCTAGTCGGACTCAAAGTTCACAGTGCTGCAGTGATGATCAGAGTGATGTTCAGGTGGTTTACAACTTTCTTTTATAGTACCCTAGAAAACTATATATAGAGAGATTTTCGTTCTTAAAGAGCCCAGTGGCAAACCAATGATCACCTCAATGTGGAAATTTACTACCTCCTGACAGGTTTTATTTAACCCTACATCAACGCAAAAACCTGCAGTTTGCAAATTGCACTTTATAATGAATTGGATGACTTCACGCTCCGCAAATGCTAGTCTATGCTGTTGTCTTGTTAAGCCAAATGAGCAGAGGAACATGTCAGGACCAGTGTAACATCCTGTATTATTCTGATTTTACTGTTTGCAATTTGCTACCGTAGCTTATATTCTGCACTTTACATTTTGTATTTTTTATAGATATCCTTTGCATATAGGTTTTAAAATATTTTCAATGCATCGTGTCATATTTTGCACTCTCTTTGTCAGATGTAGCACTGATATAACAAGGACTCTTCCTCTGGGGTTTGTGAATTGTTATTTGCACTTTTATTGTTTTATCTCAAACAGAATAAAGACCTCACATCAAATCAAATGAATAACTTGCAGTCGCTCAGAAGTAGCAATAAAGTGCTGCAGTCTTAAAGGGAGCTTGAATCCTAGCTAGGGTAATGCAGTGGCCAGATAGAAAGTGCAAATTGGTGATTTATATTGCAGTACATCAGGCAGATAATCAAGATTCTTTATGCTACCTTTTAGAAACAACTGTGACATGTAGAATGCAGATTCCTCCTACTACAAGGAGTACCCACTAATAAAGTATACGGACTGTTCAATCATTAGAGGGATTTAAAAATGGTCTAAGTGAGGATTATACTTACTGCACCCAGCTATTTTTAATGAGAAGCCCTAGCCAAATTTTCATAAGGCTTAGTGAACAATTCTTTTGTACTGGGAACAAAAATCAGATTAGAAATGCACCAATCAACAAATACATAAAACAATCAATGTTACAAATTAATAATTCAATTTCTTACACTTCGCAACTGAATACAAATGAGTAAAAAAACTGTATTATTAAGCCTGCTGTCTGTTTTGATAAAAACGAATTACAGCAAACTAAAGCTCCATCATGACATTATCCTTACCTTATTTCTTTCTTGTGTCCCATCGGGGCTTATTCGAAATGACCCTACTTCTACAGTCTTCTTTGGGTTTACTTTACTCAATACATGTTGAAGTTCATCTACCAGTGCCCTGCAAGCTATAGAGAAAACAGCACATCCTTAATTTCATGTTTTAAACTGAATATAAGACTTGACTTCTATTATTATATTAGATATGAATCAGTGATGAAATATTACAGAACAAATTAAACAAAAAGATCTACGTTAACTCTAAACCTGTACTTTTGTTTTATACTGAGGACCCAGGTGGCACAAGTGTAAAGAATCCAAAATTTTATTTTTGCAAACTGTTACCTTTTACAGAAAGACAAAACTATACACTAGAGTAATTTAGTACTATGATAACAAGTTATAGGTAGTGGTAAAGTCAACAATAAGTTCCATCAGGTCGCCAACTATCAGTCTGAATGAAGATGCCAAAGGAAACAAACAAACTGTGAAGCACTTTCCAACAAAAAAACGTTATGTTTTTACTTTCATTGTAACTGTCAACCTTTGAAAAATGTACACAGTAGAATGTAAACCATTACCACAGGAGAGCCTGAAATGGTGGTTAATCGTAATGAAAATTAATACAGGGACTCTGTCATACGTTCACACAAAACAGAGTACATCAGTGAGTTATAAATTTACATGTATGATTTTTGTAAAATTTCCTCATTCTTTTGGAAGTCACAAAGCATACACATGAATCAAAAAACATATGGCTTTTCAGAAGAATATTTTGCATTTTGGTAAAGGCACCAAAATCACAACATGGTTTCGATACACCTGCTACCAGAAAAGACTAAACATGCTCAGAAAACTGACACATCTTTAGTGTGAGCAGTAAAACATTATACTGATAAAATGAACCTATAGTCTAGTGAAAGATCCTTCCACCCTGTGGAAGCCAACACAGAAAAGTGGGGGCCTCCTATCTGTGGTATTCTAAAATGGATGTTAGATCACAAAAGTGTTGATATAGGCATGATGGGGCATCGAGAAGTGTACAGCAGGAGGCGATTTTCAGGAAAATTGGGTACTGTAAATAGAATACATTTATGCCTGTTAAGGAGGAAATGAAATGGGAGGAAATTGTGCTACCGCAGATATTAGTAGTAAGCAATACAGAGAAATACGAGGTTAAAGAGCAATATATGCCTTGCTTTCATAAAGATGCAGTGTAGGTTAACGTTCACCAGAAAGCAGGTTTTCAGTTAACTGGAAAAAGATGTTTACAAGCCTTGAAGAGACAGCACACAGGCAGAGTCCATCCTCGTTGTTAATTGAGACGTGGTTCAGAAAATATTGGTCAAAGGTGACTTTAGTCTAAAGCATAGAGAGTCAGATAAGAAGCCTTGGGAACAGAGTACTATAAAAATGAACACACTTGGGGAAAGAAGGTTAATGTTTCATTAAAGCTTTGTTAGAACCATGATAAAGAGAATGTTGAGAAAAAGTTACAAGGTTAAAAGACACAGGTGATGTGATGTTTATGTAAAAGTATATTATAAACGCATGCATTCTTTGACCTGTTATTGACTTTTTAGACAATTGTACTTAGGTCATCACTTTTTCAACTATATAAGCAGCTGCCTGCAAGCATCAAATTGAGATCAGCTTTTTCAGCTCTGCAGAGGGGACAGATCTCACGGCTGTAATAAAACAAACTACACTGTTGCCTTGCCTAGAAAAGTTGTGTCTCTTTCTTTTATTTCAGTTTCCCCCCAACACGCATAAGGCATTAAAACGTTAAACTTGATTTGAGTTCTTGTACCGAGTCAGTGAAGACCTTTTATAAGAGACATGGCATGACCGTAGCAAAAGGCATTTAGAATCATGGTTGCCACTGGATATTGAATCACTTGTACTTTTTGGAGACAGAATTGCTGCAATCCTAAATCAAGAGAGCTGCTATTACTCAGTGCGGATCCACTTGTAGCCAGACTAGCATCATGTTTTCTGACCGAGGTCAGAAAAAACAGAACTTTATTTAGTCTTCAAAGGGGTTTAGTACAGTGGGAAATTATAGCAGACACCTGGAAAGGCAAATGAAAAAATCAGGGGAACTGGAGTTAGCCTCCTTCCATCGAACAGAAATAAATAGAACTTGTGAGAAATGGTGTTGTCGGGTAGGGACCTACTCAAGCAACAGCCACAATCCTTGTCAGGGTGAACCACAAAAAGTCACTAAATTAACCTCTGGTAGCTATGCACAAAAGCAGTCAGGCTTAACTTAGAGACAATGTGTAAAGTATTTAAACATCACTTAAACAGTAATAAAGTGAAAACACATTGAAAGAAAAATTCCACAGCAATTTAGAAAAATGTGTACATTTTAATAAATTATTTGACACCAAAATGACAAAAATCTAATCAGTGGAATGGGACATGTGAATGTAAGAATGTATAAAATAGCGCCTAAAAGATCAAAGCTCCAACTGCAGGACATCTAGTCGCACGCGACTGGGGCAAAGTCGAAAGTTATGGTCGACGGCGATGGAGCGCAGTTCGGATTCAAAAAGTGAATTGGGCCCAGTCTCCGCTTACCTTTGGACTTAGAAGAACGTTTGTAGAAAAATATCTGAGAAGGTAAAGTTTAGCGGGGCAAAGCAGCTGACGGTATCTGACACATCGTCATCGGGAAGCCGCTGGACGAAGTCACAGTGAAGATTTCTTCTTTCCGAACTAGTCTCTTTCTTGGAAGTTGAAAATGTCCTGCAGGGTGAAGCTGGAAGCTGTAGCCAATGAGGGCTCCATGGGGTCGGATACCCCTTAAGCAATGAGCTGCTGAACAGGATTTGCTGCTGTGGAGAAAAACATAGCAGTACCTACTGCAAAGTCAGGTGAACCAGCAATACACTTTGGGTGAATCAGCGAGTGGGTATGTCCCGGTCTACTCTTGGCTCTCAAGGCACTTTTAGGTTAAACACTTTCTAAGTACCAAGTGTCAAATTTGAGCTACCTGAGCACCTTTTGCACCACTCCCAGGTGTCCAGGAGTGGAGGGGCACCACTTGGAGGTGCAGAACTCACTCAGTCTGGGTCCAGATGCGGGTGCAAGATTGCTGGAGCTTTTTCTGTATCTGAGGCTCTGATCAGGATGCTAGCCAACTAGCTCTTGAAGTCAATCTGGAAGTCCTGGTTTCAAGCAGAAAAGCAGGTCTCGGCCACAGTGGAAGTCATCTGAGGATACAGGACAGGCTTCAGGTAGCTGAGCAGTCCCTCTGAAGTACATAGCAAGCCAAAAGCAGCAGGGTAGTCCTCTGAAAGTCCTCCGTAGGGCGGAATTGAAGTTTAGTGTGTGTCTGAGGGTCCTAATTTTATACCAGGTTCCGGCTTTGAAGTTGAAGAAACTTCTAGAATTTTCACCCCACAGATGGTGTTGGAATTTGCTGCCTGCCTGTCCTGGCCCCAGGATGTCTGGAGGCACAAAAGGCAAGTTTAAAGTTCTTTGTGTGTGGGCTGAGGCAGCTTCTTTAAAGTGCAAGTGGGGCAATGCATAGCTTCGCCCCTCCCATCCTGTCAGGCTGGTCCTTCCTTCCAACATACAGTCCCCATTTTTTTGTGACTGTCTGGGAGGAATACACAAAGGCGGACTACACCGAGCCATGTAACCCAGGATACAGGCTGCAGGCACCAAATGTTTTTTTTAAAATTATTTTGTATCCTTTTTTGCCCAGAAGTTGTGCAAAAATACATTATTAATCATTGGTTAGAGAATGCCTAGCAGAGATACAAAAACAAACAAAAACAAGAGAGAAGCACAGAATGACATATTCAATACAGATGTTCTTTTTTCCCAGCTTTCAATTTTATCTGAGCATAATGCATTTTATAATTAAGACCTATATAATAACCGGTCTCCCATATACTACAGCCACACACACACCAGATGTAATCACCTGTCCTTTCCAAGACCCTTTTAATCATGTTTTAATTAGCTTGATCCTTCTATATTGCTAGCCAGTTCGCTAGAGGATTCCAGAATTTGCAACCGAACGTCCCGACCTTTCTACCGTTACATAATCTGAAAGATAAAACACTGTCCGCTGGTGAAAAGTTGGGGGACCCGCATTTAACCACTCTTTTGCTATATAGTTTCTATGGTTTCCGGCAGTAACCATAACCAGCAATAACCATAAACAAAAACCATTGGAGACTAATCACCAAATTTGAGACTGACTGTCCAATCCTAATAATATGAACTATGACCTGTAATTGTGGATACAAACTCCTCTATTTTCTGTCCAGAACCTGGTCAGTGTGGAATATGTGGCACATATATGTAAATCATCTGGTTTAGTGCACCCACACCTTGAGCAATCAGAATTAGGGTGTAATGCCTATCAAATTTGTTGAGCTTTCAACCTGGCAAATTTGTTCAGCTTTCAAGCTGACATATAATAAGACTTTATGTCCATTGCTAATGACTCCTCAAAATAGACTGTCCCACCATATTAATTTTGATTGCCCAATTCGCTGACTGTGTATCTATGTCAGCTACATCAATTTAAGAAAGCTGCTGATATAGCCTCCAGACTGTAGATTCCTTACTTGACCTCACTGACTGAATTGTAGGAATAAGTGCGATAAACATTTCCTAGGCAACTAACAAATCATAAAAACACCAATGTGCGGAGGATTCAACAGAAACAGTAAACTAAATGTAAAAAAATATTTGTTTTATTCAATGTTTTAAAGATTTGTATTATTAAAAGCTTGTCCAACAGAACAGCACACAATATATCGGCACAATCAATACACTTCATGTAATCAAAAAAATACATACACATACAATTACATCTATTAACATTTCATTAAAAAGAGTTTTTATAAAAAAGCAGTAATTATCGACGCGCGTTTCGGCGTATCGGACACCTTCTTCAGGAAATTACCACAAATTACTTCGTTTTCCAGGTAATAGCTCAAAACTTGAATGGTTTTGCTATTTTCAGTATCGGGTAAAAATTTAGATTTCCCTTAAAATGATAGCGGGATTGTAGTTAGAACCGTAATTAAGGATTTCTTAAATAGGGACCTCCTTCTTCTTGCTAAAATCAGTATGGTTGCTCAAGAGGAGAAGATATTCCACAATTTCTGCTATCATACATGGGACCAGTAACGATAGACTTAAAATGTTATATCTGACGATTTGTCCCGGAGCTAATTGTGCATCTCGTAAGGTTCAGATTATATGCCGAAAAACGTACATAGATGATAATACGTAACTTCAGCGTGATGTTTAGATTTAATGATGCAAGTTTGTCCCCGACGTCAGCACTGATACTGCTGCGTTCGGGTAGAGCGAAAGTTTAGCTCCGGTGTATCCAGCCGCTTCTGGCGTCTGACGTCACGGGTAGTGGAGATCCGAGGAATTGTAGGAATGTCTGCCCGAAGAATCTCATTTGCATTAATCTTTTGCAAAAAGTGTCTAAACTGAAGATATTTTAAAGAATCCTGTTTTCCCAAATTATAGTTGCCTTGAAGGAATTGTAAAGAACAAAAGTCGGCTCCTATGAAGATGTCTCGCATTTCTTACAGTAGGTGTTGTGAAATACTCATGGAATAAAGGGGTGTGATAATTATAATCAGTGAATTTCATCAGATCCGATATTTTCCACCAACCTCTGACTGCTATCATTACAGTTTTAAATTTTACTTTTTTGTAGCAATTCTGCTCTATAACTTTTAATTGGAAGCCGGGAGCATTTTTGGCCTGGCTATAGGAGTCATGATCCTGCATATTTAAGTCTACTATCAAATAATAAATGTGTTCCATCATTGCTACGAAATAGTAATACTTCAAATTTGGGAAAAGTTAATCTGCCTCTGCCAAGTGGGAGTCTCACGAATTTAAGAACCCTTTTTAGTAGCTTAAACCCCCATATCAAGCTATTCCAACCGGGTTTAGCTTCTGTAACCACATAGCACCAAGTTTGAGTAGTACAGCGCTAAATAAATATAACAACCTTGGTAATATCGACATCTTAATAATATTACAGCGCCAAATGATCATCAGTTTACTGACTGTCCTAGCACTTCAGGTCCCTTGTGATCTTGTCTACTGCCGGGCCATAATTCTATGAAATAGTTTGTCCTGTATTAGTTGAGATTTTAACTCAGAGTAAATTTTGTTTACCATCAGTCAGCAGCAGCCTATTGTTATAGATTATCTGTGTTTTACCAGAACTAAAGCCAGTGAAGGAACAGTCCCGCAAGGTACTGGACTTACAGCCGCTGCAGTCACCAAGTCTGCAGGAATGGACCTGCGCCCCCTTGAGGAATAGAAAGAGGTAGTGGGGTTTTTATGAAAGATCTGAGATTGCTATCTAGAAGGCCTTGACCTGTGTGGGCTGGGCAAAGAACCAGGAAGAGCAAGTTACCTACCTTTCTGTAACACTCTTTCTGGTAAAGACACTATATAGCCACAGATTACTCACCTTTTTAATACTCCCCAGGCGTCAGACTGTATATAGAGACTTTTTCGTAGGACCTCTGCTCTCCGGAAGATGGCGCTGTGCAAATCCGCACTGACTGGAGTCCTGAAATGGCATGGGGGGGGCCTATAAAGGCACAACTCGCACACGCTGAAGTCAGTTGCTTTCGAGACTGTCTCCAGATGTGGAGTCCCAAAACCAAATGTGTATATCAGTGTGTGGATTAATAGATGTGGGATCTTATTAAAGGATAGAGTCCAACCACGGAACGGCTAGACACAGTCTCTACGAGAAAGAATGTTACCTAAGGATAGTAACTTTTTCTTCAGATATAGACTTTAGCCACACATTCCTCACCTTTTGAATAGATATCAAATCAGTACCTAAAGGAGGTGGACTGTGGATGAACTCAAACCAGAAAGACCTGCAGCACCGAACAGCCAAAGTGCCCTTCTCAGTATATATATATTTTGACAAAATCGATAGAGGCTGCTGTGGACCTTATCAAAAAATCTGGCTCCTATCAAAGTGATATTAATGGAACAAAAGTAATTGGAGGTGATAAAAAAAGTTGATTTACTACGATTGCAGCATCACAGCTCTTGTATGGATCCCATGGAGCCTTTAAGACAGAGATCTGTTGATGTCCTGGGGTTTACAGCACCACCACTCCTACATAAACCCCACATTAGTGCGTAAAGTTGGCCCCCTCCACCCCACAGGGAATGATGTAGTCTGTTTACACTTGTGGTAGGTTTATGATGGTCCCAGTGGAGAGCACCGTGCTGCTGATTGCCATGCACTCAAAGATGAAATTGCTGCCAACAGCTGATTGCACACCATTCAATCCTAGATAAGTATTTATTTATTTAGTTTTGTGTTTTATAGAGCGTGAACTTGACCAGTGAGGGTATCAGAGCACTTTACACGGTATACAGTGGTGGACATACAAAACATTTAAAATGCAGAGATATACAAAATCAAACAATACAAAGAATGGCGAGGGGCGGGGTGCTAAGAACATAGGGAAAAAGGGGATGCAAGTGTATGGTTACAATCAAAGTTGGAGTCAGAAAAGAAAATAATGGTCCCATATATTCTCGGCGGGCAGAATAGATGATCTGGGGAAGGAGCGTTAGACTTAGATTCATCTGACAGTGTTGTGGTTGTGGTCAGGCATTAGATGAGGAATTTACCCATGAGGAAGGTGTTGGCCTCCTTCTTGAAATGTGCTAGAGTAGGGATTCTTCTGATGTTAGGTGGGAAAGAGTTCCAAATTCTTGGTGCTGCTCCAGTGAACGCCCTATTGGAGGTTCTTTTATTCTGAAAGAAGGCAGGTTGGAGTAAGAGGTTTCTAGCAGACCTGGAGCTCCTGCTTCCTCCCGATACCACTAGTTTTTGTGCCAGATAAGCAGGGGAGTTTGTGTATAGAGCCTTGTGTGTAATGCAGGCCAGTTTCAATTGAATTTTGGCCTCTAGAGGGAGTCAGTTCAGGGCTATGTGGGGAGATGTGGTCGAATTTCCTGGTGCCTGTGAGTAGTCTGGTGGCTGCGTTGAGGCAGGCTTTTAGAGGTGCTAAGGAGATCTTGGGTAGTCTGTTGAGGGTGGAACAACCATATTCCAGTCTAGAGACAACTAGCGCTTGCACTGCCATTATAGGTCAGTAGCCTCGATGAAAGGTTTTAGCTTCCATAGGTAGCTCAGATGGAATCTGGCTGCTTTAGCCATTGAGTCAATGTGGTCTCGCATGTTCAGGTTACAGTTGAGGATTATGCCCAGGGATTTGGCTGAGTCCACAATGGACGGCGGGCAGTTCAGGGCTTTGATTGACTTAATCCACACCTGAATCTCCGGGTTTGCATTTGAAGGGGAAATAAGGAGAAATTCAGTTTTCTTTGCGTTGTTTGAGTTGGTTGTTGGCTAGCCATTGGACTGTCAGTTTCAGGGTCTCATTCAGGGAGAGGATCTCCTCAAGCGAAGAGATATTGATGTATATTTGGGTATCATCCGCATACAGATGGTAGGAGATGTTGGCGGTACGAAGAACTGCGGTGAGTGGCTCCAAGTAAAGATTAAAGAGGGTGGGGGACAGGGTTGAACCTTGGGGGACTCCAACCGTGACCGGGGTAGGACCTGATAGATTGCCATTGATTAGGAATCTCTGAGAGCGGTTGTGGAGGAACGATCTGAACCATTCTAGGACCACGCCATCCAGTCCCATCCTGAATTTGAGGCGTTCGAGTAGTTTTTCATGGTTGACCGTATGGAAATCGGAGGATAGATCAAGGAGGATTAGAAGGCAAGTTTTGCCTTAGTCTAGGGCTTGGAGGGCGTTGTCCACGATGTGGAGCATAGTAGTTTCAGTGCTGTGCCCTGGCCTGAATCCAGATTGGAAGTCGTCAAGTAGGTGGAAGTTGTTGATGTGCTGACTTAGTTGCTGTTGTATACACTACTCCAATAATTTGGCTAATAGAGAAATACTGGACATAGGTCTGAAATTGTATGGAGAGGCTGGGTCCAGTGATGGTTTTTTCAAAATAGGGAGGACTTGGCCAGCTTTCAAAGGGTCCGGAATCGAGCCCTGCTGGAGAGAGGCGTTGATTATTGCAGTCCAGCAATGAACAATGGGTTGGGAGGCGGCAGCAAGGCAGTTGGCGGGAAGTGGGTCATTAAAGTGGTTATTTGGGTTTAAGGTAGAGAGGATTTTGGAGATAGAACCTTCGTTATAGTATTTAAAGTCAGTCCAGCGGGCTTGGTTTTTAGGTGAGGCCAGGGGGGGGTGGTTCGGAAAGGGGGGGTCGGTCAGGAAGGGTTTGAGAGTAGGTGGCCGTACTGAGGTCAATTCCTAATGCCATGATTTTATCAGCGAAGGAGGAGAATTCCTCTGATGATATTAGAGATTTGGGTGATTCTTTCGGTGTTTCAGCCAATTTATTAGATTGGTGTTTGATCAGTTCAAAGAGCTTGCGGGGTCTATTCTTGGCGTTCCCCAGTTCTGATCTGAAATATTCTTTCTTGGAATTGAGGATGTGCTTGTTGTAGGTGTTTCTCACCTGGTGGAGAAATTTTAGATGTTTAGCAGAGGGGTGTTATCTCCAGATTCTTTCAGATTGCCGTAAGGATCGCCTCTCCATGTTGAGGGAACCAGTGAACCAGGGGTTTCTGTCTTTCATTTGTGTTCTTTTTAGTTTTAGAGGGGCAAGGTCATCAAGAATGTTTGAAATGGACGACGAGTAATGTTCATTGAGGTCACTGACCGTGGTTATATGCGAGGTGGGGGGGAGGTCAGATTTGCAGTGAGCCTCCAGTTTCATAAGGTCGAGGTTCTTAGTGTCTCAGGTCCAGCGTTTGGGAATCACTGGTTGCAGTGTCTTTGTCTTGTGGGACCCGGGTAAAATAAAGGAGATGGAGGGGTGGTCAGACCAGTCACATGGGTCTATGGAGATAAGTTTGACTGAGGATTCCTTGGAAATGATCCAGTCAAGGATGGCCACTTTTGAGTGGGTTGGCAGAAAGCAGGCTTGAGTCAGGGCTTGGTCAGTTAGGAGGTCTTTGATGGCGTTTACGTAGGGATCTTTAGTGTCATTCCAGTGTAGGTAGAAATCACCCAGGAAAATCTCTGTGGCATTCGAGGAAATCTTAGTTGTGATGATTTCCAAGTGGTGATCTGTGAAAGAATCATTAGAACCTGGAGGGTGGTAAAAAATGTGCAAGTTGCAAAGTGTAATGAGTTGCTGCAAATGGAGAGTGCGAGGTATTCGCATGAGTCGGTGGAGTCCGCCAAGAGTTCTGTGGCAAGAAGGGAGGATCGGTAGTAAAACATGAATAAATCTCAAAAACAAAAAACAGGACGGGTGTATACTTTTTTCACAAAAATATAAATTTTTATAGAATAATTCATTGAGGGTACATAAAATGTAAATCACAAGTATACAAAAGTGAAATGAGTTACATTTTCTTTGTACACTAATCAGTTTCTCATTGACACTCTTGTCAACATCTATTCCAGATATTAGACAACATGGACAACATTATTCGAGATACCATGAGTGTTATTACACAATTTATTTGTATATGGGATTAATTGAGCTTGTCGATGTTTCAGTCTATTTATGCTCATCTTTTAGACCATCTTCAGGATGAGATTTCTATGTTGTGAACTGAAGACCCTATGTTATTTTCACGAATCTAATCTGATGATTTAAAGACAGCAGGCTGAATGTTTGTTTTGAATCAAATCCTTCTATGTGGGTCTCGTAACAATTTTCCTTTTAGTTAATGTAGCGAGTCCTTGGGTGACCGCATTGAAGATTTCACATACTTGGTGGCAGGGCAGATTAGTGCACGACTTTGCTCATTTCGTAGACTTCTATCGAGGGAGAAAGCCATCACAGATCGGGTCTCCCTTGATAGAAGACTACAAAATGAGCAAAGGGGTGCATAAATTAATTATACTGCGAAAAGGGAAATATGACAGAAGTTATAATAATATGTATGTAACATCCTAAAGTTGATGTAATAGGTTGAAATAATAAAGTAGATACTGTAAATTTACGTTAATTAAACATTTTATTGATGTAGAAAGTGGGTTATATATTTGATTTTCAACCATTTAATGTGTAAATCTATTAGATGACATGTGGGATGCAACTAAATGTGAGATTCAGGATAGAGAGATGGAGTCAATGATTTAGTTGTTTCAATGTGCCCAAATGATCAGCGACTTCTGGAACAGATAGTAATGCAGGAAATCCAATTTCCATAAAGAGCAATGACTTCCAACAAGCTATGGCAATATAGCACTATGAGGTGAGAATCTTGTGCATGGTGATAGTTATCATAGGGACGAGACAACTGACCAAGGTAATGTGGAAAATGGTTTGGGACACACCTATTATATTGAACGGGGTTGGAAGGATTATGAACAATGGGGTGTAATTATATTCCCAGGATATAGTGGGAGCAAAGACCGTGGCATTAACAGAAAAGCTATTCCGGAAAAACAGTAATCATAAATAGTTATTTAAGGTATCTGCCCCCAGTGAGAAGTGCCAGTGCTCCTTATATCTCTACAGTAAAGTTAGTGACACCAGAACAATACCTCATGTTGGGGTTGTATTTATTCCCCCCCCCCCCGTTGTACTAAATAGAACAATAGCAGGAGAGAATAAATCGAACAAAAAACTAAACTAACAGAAATCAAGCAGTTTTCAGAAAAATGGATATCACTGCAGATATATAGAGGTATGCAAATTAAGTGAAATGATAACTGCCTAAAAGTAATGAGAGTCCGTGTCTTTGTACTATTATAACCTATCTGGGTAAATGATTGTATACTAGCCCAGTAAAATATAACAGGAAAATATGTATAGGTAGTAAGACGAAAAGCTGGGTGTTTAAGATGACAAAGACACAAAGTCTACCAATATACTGACATATGCAAGGTAATGATTACCCTAAACAGATAGTATATTAAATGCAGGGCAAACCTAAATAGGCATGTTTCGATCAGCGACCCCGAATAAATTAGGAAAAAGGAAAAGAAAAAAAAAATAATAGAGAGGAATTTTTAAAGAGAGCACTAAGAATGTAGAGCTCTTTCAGACATATAGTAATGTCCCTTTCAAAGTTTGACATGCATGAGAGGATTCTTACTCTAAAGTGAAAAAGATTAATTTGTAGGAAGGTGGAGTATTATTTGGTAATGCTGGTTAGGCTTCAAAATGCAATACTCTCACAATACCCCAAAGATGGTTCCATGGATCCTTAACTCAGTTCTGGTAGCGTGGCAACAAGTAGTCAGACTTTACCAGAGGAACATGTGTGAAGCATTTCGGAGCACAAACACGGACGATAAGTAATTGACACAACTCAATGGAATCGAACACCAATTTATAAATATAAAGCGGATTTTTATATTAACCCCTTCGCCGCGACACAAATTCTGCTGCGGCGCGGCGCTTCCGTGCTAGTGACGGAACCGCGCCGTCATGAGACATGGGTGGCGTGTGCTCATGACGGCGTGGTTCCGTCATGACCATACCCGCTCATCAATTCGCCCGCACAGGCGGGGAATCAGTGCTGCGTGGGGCGAGCAGCCGCAGCATGACGGAACCACGCCATCATGAGCACAAGCCGCCAGTGTCTCATGATGGCGTGGTTCAGTCACGAGCACGGAAGAGGTCAATTGAGGTACCAAAACGAAAGTGATCAGATACACACAAACGGAGTTATGGATTTTAGAAGAAAACATAAATCACAGCAATTCAATACTGCAGGACTTTTGCATTCCGGTCAATGTGGAAAAAAGTGGTAGTGACAATCGGTGACTTGCAGGTCGAGTTGCGTGGAACCAAAGAAGGGTCCAAGCCACGACAGTTGGTTCAATTTTAGAGGGATCAAGAAGCCGGGTGTAGAGTTGTCTTGACTGTCCTTGGTGCTGAAGCGGGAGCCGCAGGAGAGCTGGTTTTACCGCTTACACAGTGCTGGGGGGGGGGGGGGGGGGGGGGGGGAACAGCGTGCAAAAATTCAACAATGAAGCCACTGCTGACGTCAGATGAATGTTTTACAGAGTTTCCTCAAGGTGCAGCTCCGAGTAAAGGGGGTGGTTGCCGGACTGGCGACCAAGCTGTGGCAGCAGTAAGCACAGTAGAAAGTTAATTCAATGTTCAGAGGTCCTGGGGAACACAGTAGCCAATAACTTTGTGGAGATCAGGACCACGTTTCCCACAATGCACTGGATGATCAACTTCTGGGCAATCCTTTAAAGGGCCCGATATCCAGCTACTCTTCAATTCAGGTACACTGTTTTTATCTGCGATTGCATGGGAGTAGTGCTACTAGTCCAGGGGAGTCTGAGGCTTCTTTTCGCTCTCATAGGGTTACCTCTGCCTGAGGGAACCATGCTTTGGGCTAGGACAAGTCGCAGTTGTGCAGGTCCAGTAATGTTGCCACAGGTGGTGCCAGGAATGTTGCCACAGGTGCAGAGCATCACTCTTTTTGTTTGTGCAAGTCCTGTTGTCAAAGACTTGGGTCTCTTCTTTGTCCACTTTGATGCAAGTTGGTTCAGAACCGAGGTTCTTGTGTAGCCCTTAGTTCCTAGATTTAGGGGTGATAAGGGTGTGGGTGCGAATGGCCAATTGGCTACTAGCCGTACCGGCTAATTCGCCCCTGAGGTGATCACATTCAGTGGTGTATGCCTCCTTTTCTACCCAGAACCCACTATTCTACCACTTTAACAATGGCAGAAGTCTTCATTAGCTGTACAAACCTGGTAGCCCACTTTAGAGGTGTAGGTAGCCTTTTGGGGATATACACCTCCTGAATACCTAATTATCCCGCCTGCTCGGGTGCAAATGTGCCCTACTTTGAAAGGCAGCCTGATTGCATTTCACAGACGGCGTAGCCTTAGAAGCTCACCACCTTGATGTGCCACTTCACTATCCAGCCTGTCAGGGAGGGAGGTGAGTCCTCCTACCCGTCCAGGCCATTGTTTCTGACTCCTGGAAGAATTCACACCTCCTGGGCTCAAGAGGCCTTCCTTAGGGGTGACTGGCATATATTAAAAATAGTGCATTGACTTTGCCACACATGGTGAGGGCAAAGTTGAGATCTAGCAGTTTGCACTGCTTCTGCAGTCTGCAATTACAGGCATGTTGACAGAAGTTTACTTCAGACACTCAAGGTGGAACAAACAGTGCTTCAGGCCCTGTGACCCCTTTAACACCCATGCCCTCAGTACCACTGGAACTATATACTAGGGACTTATAAGGGGGTTAAAGTAGTACTTTGCAAATTGAGGTTACCAATTCACACATATCAGTTTTAGGGAGAGAGCATTGGTGCTGGGGCCTGGGCAGCAGGCTCCAGTGCACTTTCAGAGTCATAACCATCAGCGCTGGAGTAAAAAGTGGGTGGGGGACATACAAAAAGGGCACTTTCCGACACAATTCATGTATATAAATTGATGTAATAAGTTATGAAAATGAGTCAGTTTGGATTGAGACAATGAGTTTTCTGTACACATGTACATTAATTTGTGAAAGAGTAAATATTGCATAAGAGATAATAGTTAATATACATTGGGCCAGATTCATCAAACCAAAATCCACTCGCAAAGGGCCAGATTCTGAGAATCGCAATTTTAGAAATCGCTAAATTGCGATTATTTGCATTTAAGGAATCTCAATTTGAGATTCCTTAAATGCAATGCATGAAAGTTTCTAAAATAGCGAATTCGCTAATAGGGCACGCAAATTACCATGAAGTACAACTTCGTAGTAATTTGCAAAAACTTTAAAAAATGCACTTTAGTGCATTTTTCAAAGTTCCATGTGCCGCACACACATGCCCTATTGGCATGTGTGTGCGCAACATATGTGCACATATCAATTTCAGGGGTGAAACAGGGTGTCCTTTGGACACCCCTGCACCCTTGAAATCGCAATCTCAATTTGCGATTCGCCAATTGCGATTCGCAAAGTGAGATTGTCTTCTCATTCATTCCTATGGGCCTCTAGGCCCATAGGAATGAATGGGGAGGTATTGCTTAATTGCAATTTGCGAGTCGCAATTAAGGAATTCTAAGAAATCGCTGTTTTTTAAGTGATTTCTTGATGCATTCCATTTTGCAATTCCTTGATAGCGAATCGGTATTTTTCGCTATTAAGGAATCGCAAATTGCTTTGTTGATGCATCTGGGGGATTTTCAGTTAAATTTGCGGGATTGTATTAAATTCAATCTGTAAGAGATTATTAGAATAAGAGTAAAAATTAAATTTTCAGGCACACTGGTGGAAACTGAATGAATTTGTTGTACTTTTGCAGTCAAATGTTCTAATATCCTGAGGAAGGTATTAAATGTAAGACTGTCGAAACAATTGCTCATAGTCGATGTTATATAGAAATGGCTGGAAAGAGGAATGCTACTGAATTAAAACGCAGATCCACAAAAAGTTGAAATTATATAACAGCGGTCTCAATTAGTCATTCCCTTTACAATGGACAATTTGTAGTTTGTATGAATGTTTGTATTATGTTTTTCACATATTCTTGTGAACCAATGTGTATTGTTTTAGAGAGATTTGTATTAATTAACTGATTATTGGAGATGGAGATAGCTTAAAGATGGTAAACTTTTTTTTTTGTAATACAGTACAGACAGACTCCCACCCACTGAAGATTCATCTCAGTTATCACCACTTTATAGCTTTAAATTTACAGTGGAGTCTAAGTAAAAGGACGACCCAAACAGGTTAAAGAAAGCGGAAGAGGCAACATGACATAGTTGCACTGGCACCCATCATGGGTGCTGGCTGTACCTACTTCACCTATGCTATTCAGTAGCAGATGAATCAAACACTCTTGGGACTCCCGCTAATGGACAACAGTAGGGATTATCAGTGTGTAGTGGGTGGGAGTAATGGCAGCGTTCATTGTAATTACATTGTGGAGGAAAGTGAAAACAAATCTAAATATGACCTTTTACTTGTTAGGCAGAGTGGATTCTTGCTAGGTTAATATATTTGTGAACTGGGTTAACACAGGTGGTAAACAACCTTTACAACACGGTCAAAACACCGCAGTGCCATTACGATGCATCTTTTACAACACAAGCCGTTACCACGACTTGCGCTGGAGGCTGCTCTAGACTAAGGAATAGTAGATTTACTATTCCAACACCTTCCCTACTGTACGTAGGCTGGAGTTGGAATAGTAAATCTTACTATTCCTAAGTCCAGCGCAAGTCGTGGTAACGACTTGCGTTGTAAAAGATGCGTTGTAATGTACCGCGATCATTTTGATCGCGTTGTGACATCATACATCCACACAGGTAGAGGCCAGACGATGATGCTTTCTTTACATGTCTGGGCAAGGTAAAACTGGATTGGCTATTGTGCCTTATGTAAAGAGGCATTACTAAACTGGCTACGGTGCTTAACATACTTGGGCAATGAGGTGACTTGTCAGGGCTTGGGTGCAATACATATTCAGGCATCAAACAATTTGCAAGGCTATGGTATTTTACATTCTGTACCACTGTGAAAATTGGCCTAGTTAATCTGTACGCTATACATAGGCAGAGGCATAGCATTAGGGGGTGAATGGGGTGTTTCACCCCTCTAACATATGTATTCAGTTGTAAATAGTTGGGTACAGGCGCGCAACACCCATTGGGCTCACGGGGCTTCAGCCCCCCCCGTCGTATGTGTCAGCCCGGGCTGACACAGCTTCCTTCGCGGCTGGCGGCGTCTAATTGCAGCCGCACCCGAAGTCTTCACAGGTCTGTTAAAGACCATTTAAATGTAAATGAGGCTTCCTAGAGAGTGAGAGACAGAGAACCCGAAAGAGTGACACAGGGAACGCTGTGATAGAGAGACACCGGGAACCAGGGGCGTAACACAGGCCCCTGCAGCCCCCGCAGTGCGTGGGGGCCCAGAGCTGCAGGGAGCCCCCTCAGCACAGTAATGAGGCCGGAGAGCTCTAGATGAAATCTGGAGCGGGGGCCTCACTATAGTTGATGTAATCAAACCGAAGAGAAAACTACAGCGAGCACAATATACATGTGTCCAAGTATTTAAGAAAATACTTCCATTTATTAAGAAAAACGCAAATGCCACCATGCTCATGCAACTAGCATTTCCTATCTGCCATTCTGCCTAGCATTCCCCCGTCACCGAAACTATGGTAAATGAGTGTTAAAATATTCACTCTTGGAAGCTAGCTCTCAGGATCAAACTAAATCAATAGAATGGTGTTTGCCACAGCAAAACAAAACACCTCTGTGTTCGGCAAAATATTTAAGCATTGGTAAAGCCAATACATCTGGCTAAAGGCTTCACTGGCATTGCCTCTTTATTGCCGAGTTTGTGCTCTGTTTTAGTGGCTTCATTGGTGAATCTGACAATGTACAAAATGTTGAATGGGTGTGTACATGAATGGATAAATGAGTGTTTCAATGAATGGATACTTGATAGGTAAGTGAATGAATGCATGTATGGGTATTTGAATGGGCAATTGCTTGAAAGAATAGTAAAATAAAATGTAAAATGGATGAATGTGTGATGGCAAGGATAGGTGCAGAGAGGTTAAACTAATCAATGGCAGAAGTGATAATGTTATTAAAATGCTAGGGATTGCCAACATTATGCCAGTGCAAGCATTAAACCAAGCATAGGCACTATTATACCAACAATGTCCACAATATATAAAGAATAACCTCAAATATGCCATTTCAGTCATCTCATAGGAGTGAGCAGTATCATGCCATGGGGGTCAAAGCTTTTCCAAAGAATTGCAGCCCTAAGGCTATAGCCAGCATTGGGCAAAGGTAAAGTTAGGCTTTTGGTCTAAGTTTTGAACAAAAGGCTAACTTTACTACTTTTTGGTATTCACAAATATAAGTTATGAGTAGTCCCTTTATGATTGAGGAGTTTCCGCACCCAGGTGGACCTCTGCCCCAAGTGCGGAGATTCCACTCCGAATGCAGCGATTCTGCTATGAGTGTGGAAACTCTGCAGTCGTAAAGATTTTACTCGCAACTTATGTTGTGCACACTGAAAAGTACTAAAGTTGGACTTTTGATCAAAACTTAGACCAAAAGTCTAACTTTGCCTTTGTGAATTGGGCCCGTTGTGTTTGAGGTGGTTATGAACATATCAGTAGACAGAGGTAGACAGGAGCAGGCAGGGGCTGTCAGGAGAAGGCAGGGGAAGGCAGGAGCAGGCAGGGGCAGACAGGGGCAGGTAGGAGCAGACAGGAGCAGGCAGGGGCAGGCAGGGTCTGACAGGAGCAGGCAGGGGCCGACAGGAGCAGGCATGATCTTACAAGGTCAGACACGACCAGGCAGACAGAGGCTGGGACAGACGGGAGTAGGCAGGACCTGACAGGAGGATGCAGGGGCAGACAGGAGCAGGCAGTGTCTGACTGGAGCAGGCAGGGGCAGACAGGAGCAGTCAGGATCTGACAGGAGAAGTGAGGATCTGACAGGAGCAGTCAGGGGCAAGCAAGGTCTCACAGGAGCAGGCAGGGGCAGACAGTAGCAGGCAGGGCCTAACAAGAGCAGGCAGGGTCTAACAAGAGCAGGCGGCACGGGCAGGGTCTGACAGGAGCAGGCGGGCAGGAAGGAGCAGGCGGGGTAGGCAGGGTCTGACAGGAGCAGGCAGGGCAGGCAGGAGCAAAGAAGAGCAGTCAGGATCTGACAGGAGGAGGCAGGGACAGGCAGGAGGAGGCAGGGGTAGACAGGTGCAGTCAGGATCTGACAGGAGCAGACAGGCGCAGCTTGTTCCACACAGGAGACAGTTATCCAGCCAAGGGCTTCACACTGTCCGCAGGGCTGACATTTGGGTGCCGCCGTCTGCCTCCAGTGATAGATCTAACTCCTTTGCAGGGGGCTGTGGAGCTTTCCAGGAACTCTCGAGTATTTCCAGCAAAACTGCAAATCCAGTCGAGAAAGGTATAAATATTGCTTTCTCCTGCGAATGTTTGAAGATCTTGGAAAAGTAGTGTTTCAATTAACTGACCCAGAATGGTGAGAGAGAGATTGGACTGAAGTTAATAATATCCAGAGGGTGCAGCAAACCTTTTTCAGGAGGGTTTTCACTGCGGCATTTTTCCAGGCAGTGAGAAAGGTGCCTTGTCCTAAAGGAGGACTCAACAATTCCAACAAGGGGATCTTGAGAAGCAGAAACAGAGCTCCTTTAGCTTCTCCGGGCAGAATCTGACTGGGGTCTTGTGGGCGCAGCCTGCAAGGGTGGCAGCAAGGTTGGTTGCATCAACATGTGCACAGGAGGTGCAGTATCAAGGTTGGTTGCAGCAACAGGTGCAAAGGAGGTACAGGTGGTACGATCTTAAAGAAAGATTGTTGGGTGTAGGCATTATTTCAGTCAGAATCTTTTCACATATTTCTTTAATCTTAAAAAGAAAGTGCCCATTTGGTGGGGGGCGCTGATGCACTTGGAAAGGGGGGCAGAGACACCGTTTGGTGGGGTGCTGATGCACTTGGAGAGGGGGGCAGAGACACCGTTTGGTGGGGTGCTGATGCACTTGGAGAGAGGGGGGGCTGAGGCAATTGAGAATAGCGGAGAGCGTACTGTGATTTGTCGGGAACCACACTGACAGACCGGTGGTGGCGGGGGTGGTCCATGCCGCGGACACCGATGGATGCAGCAGCAGCTACAGACAAACACAACAGCGACGAGCGCGGCCCTCACCTGATCCCTCGGGCATCCTCCGGGCACCTCCTCACAGCCGGCTCGCCATCTCACCCACGGCGCTCCAGTGGCCGAGGGATGAAAGTCAGTAGCAGAAAAAGAAATAAGAGGCAGGGGTCCATGTGGCTGACATTGAAGAGCGATGGGGAGGTGAGGGGTCTTACACTGCAGAAACCTGAGCCCGGGGACCCATTAAATGTGGCCTGGTAGAGGCAGGGCAGAGGACCTGAGACTAGTGGGGCATGGGTTCGGGGGTCTGTGGCCTCGGAGACAAATGTCCAAGAGACTGGGGCCAGGGAGACTGACATTAGTGAGACACTGTTTCAATGCTTCTGACACCTGACAGACAGATGCCCGCGATTTCATTATATTATCATTAACCATCTTCCAATGACCCGTACTTCAGATATGTTTTAAAAATAAATAATGTGTCAGTGATTGTGTAAGTACTTAATTGTCTGTATAACTAGAAATGTCTCAAGTTATTGTTTTAAACATATCTGATGCAGACCTCATTGGGACATTGCTGATGTTCATGCATGACGAGTTCTCCAGGATGGCTTCTGTGGTATTGCTGAGGCATCATGATAGGCCTGGGTCAAGGGAGTCTGTCACACTAGTAAGATAGAGGTACAAGGGGTCTGACGTCTGAAAGACCGATGTCCAAGAACCAGGGTAGACCTAGGCCAAAGGAATTTGTCACACTAGTGAGATAGGGGCTCAAGGAGTCTGACATCTGAGAGACAGATGTCCAAGAACCAGGGTAGATCTGTGCCGAGGGAGTCTGCCACTGGTGAGACATGCATTCAGGCAGATGTCCAAGTTGTCTGCCTGAGATGGAGAGACATAAGTCTTGTGACACTATGGCTGTGGTTCCCAATCTGTGTGCCCCGGCGCCCTAATGCGCCATGAAAACTAGCCAAGGGCGCCACGGACAGATTCTCGCACAGTTTGGGAATCACAAATAAATAGTATGTTTTTCACTTACGTGCATCTAAATTGAACACTGCTCCGTGTGGTCAGGCCTGCAGTGGTTGCCCTGGGCAATGAGAGGGCAGTGTAACCTTACTTTCAAGGCGTCTACTATCAGATCAGGAGGGAGGCGAGGATGTTTCAATGTCTTTGCTTTCATGCTGTCCGGTGCTGTTTGTCTCCTTTTTTCTGTCCTAATCTAGAGGGTTTTTGCCCGGAATTGCAGTATAGCTCAGCCCAGACTCTCCTGGGGTCTTTCAAAATTTTAAAGCTGCTGCTGAGGCCTTAGCCAGAGATATGTGGTAAGAGAAAGTATCTCTTTGCAAGGAGGGACATGTATTATTTATACACTTATTTGGAAAAAGGTGGGGGTGGGGGTGAGGGTGGGGAGCAAGGGATATGAAACAGTGCGACTTACAGTATACATAAAACATGCTCCAGTCTCAGTAAGATCATTCAGAGGGTTGAGAGTCTGCTGTAATCATATGCGAGCAACAGACCTGCAGGTCACAAGTGCAAATGCCAGTAGTAGCCTTTTGGGTTAACAGGGTAGTAGCGAACAACACAATATAATATTTGTTTTTTCACTGCTTTTTTTATCACAAATATTTACAATTTAGGGAGCATACAAACACAGAAGTTTGTCCACAATTGCATGATTTTTGACCTGATAGAAACCAGGGTTAACATCCATGTGTCCAAATTCCAAGGCTGCTTTAGGATTTATTTATTTTTAGGTGAAAAAATCTGCTTATTCACTTTAGAAAATAAGTTTCAGGTATATGCCTTTACAGTCTGACATATTATTGTAAGTAAACAATTTGTTATCACGCCTTCGCTTTAGCTCCCTATTGTGCCTTTCTTATTCTCTTTCCTGAATAGAGAACCCAGGAGCCTAGCAAACAGAATCACCTGTGATCATCAAATCAAATGAGATAATATTGAAATTGCAGGAAAACCACGTGCATTGCCAGTGCTCAATCAAATGTTTTTTGTTTGCCTTTTCTGTTTGCCAAAAATTGCTGCAGACTTACTCCAAACCTTGATTGTGCTTGAATGTGTCTAGATCATGTTCGTTTTAATTCTTTTATTCCATTGTCCACGTTTTACACATTATATTGAAAAGGAAATTGGAATAAACAGCAGAGAACAGTGATCACTATTAATAGTATCATCCAATATATATTTGTTTGCAAAAGTGAATATTTAGTTCCGCAGCTATGGCATATTTTGTTTCTCACAACGTGTTGGTAATTCATTTGTGAATTCCTCACCTGCTGTCTTTTTCAGAATTTGTAAATGGCTAAGAAACATGGCATGCTCTGATTTGAGGTGAATAAACCTTGTTGGGGTTTTGTCTGATGAAGCTCACAGTGTGTCAAACAGTCTGCAGTGCACACGCCAATGTGTTTCAGGCATGGACACTGACGTGCATTTACAGTTCACTTCTCCGAGAACACTATTTCTCTCCAATTAGTCCAATCAGTTGTTGATACAGCATGGGGCTCTGCAGTGGCCAGGATATGATTACATCTATGTTTTAGAATACCTTCAGCTTTATCCCAATTATTTTTAGGGAAAAACATGAAAGTACTCCAGAGAATGGGCTTACATTCACCACCCGCCACAAAAGGTACCATAATGGGGAGCCGCGGCCAACAGTCAATAGGTAAAGGGAGCCGTAGATTGGAAAAGTTTGGGAACCACTGCACTATGGCATGGGCCCAGGCAGGCGGGCAACGCCCATTGGCCTCAAAGGGCTTCAGCCCCCCGTCGTGTGTGGTAGCCCGGGATGAGACACTTCCCGGGGCCTGCTCACAGCCGCACCCGAGCACTTCACAAGTCTTTAAAAGACCTTGTGCATGTTAATGGGGCTTTGTTGTTGTTTCACCCCTTCTAA
The DNA here is from genome assembly GCF_964261635.1 of Lissotriton helveticus. NCBI lineage: Eukaryota > Metazoa > Chordata > Amphibia > Caudata > Salamandridae > Lissotriton > Lissotriton helveticus. The sequence goes on from NC_136071.1 coordinate 707,801,008, forward strand.
GAGCCCCTGCAGCTCGACTCTGCCGAGTGCCTAAAGATTCAGCCCCGCCGAAATTTTTTCTTAGCCCCCCCCGAAATTTGACTCTAGTTGCGCCTCTGGTTGGGTACAAGTGCTTTCAGTTGGGTACGGTGAGATGTCTTTCAGAATTCACCTGGGAGTTTTACATACACCCAGACAAAAACACGCACACTCGCTCTCTCCTCTCTGTTTTGAAAGTCTTAAAAAATGTCTAGTTTGAAAAATATTGTGTTTTAAGTACTTCTAACAAACACTGCCTCTTAAGCCCATCTCATACCTTACTTTTCATATAATGTACTTTCACAAGCTATACTAGGGTGATTGTAAGGAAATCTGAAGCCTCCCCCCGCCCCCTCATTTTACCAACCTGCACGTAGGGCAACGTAATACCTTTCTATTCCAAGGCACTGTGAAAACTGACACAACTATGGTGTGTTACACACAGAGGCATGGTGCAAAGCACTGTAGCAATGTTGCATTTTATACTAGGGCACAGTAAACACAGGATCTATGAAACTAGAATGTTGGTAAATTCTATAATCTGGTGGAAGTAACAAATGAGTAATTCGAGAGTATTAAATTGCAGAATCAACAACCCTACCTCCCTGAGCAGCCGCTTAGTATAATGCTGCCACATAGCAAAAGGAGCAGTTCGTGCTTATTTAAGAATCATTGATCACATATAACAAAGTTAGCACATTTGATTGAATGTGCAGCCTGCAAACAGCACCCTGGTAAAATTGCCTACACCGAGGGATCACTTTTCAACACTGAAGTATATACTGGAGTTAACCAGGCATGTATTCTGGCACGTAAAATGTCTTCCTCGATAGAAGTGGCTGGTGTTAGAGTACGATGTTGCACAGGTGTAGAGCCCCCTCTTTCGCTCTTCATCATGTGTGTATAACAGAGGATTCTTAAGAGTATAGAGCACTGCCGAAGAAGCCATTTCTAATTAGCAGATATGGCCAGTTTCCCCCCATACTGATAATCCGTTAAATGCAGGTTTGTGCTCCATTAAGCCCTACGAAAATCCTCACTCATGTTTCACGAACCGAGGTTGAAATGAAGATTATATTTGCAACCTGTGAACCCTCTAGTTTTTCATCTGTACACATTGTGCTCAGTTCATGAGGCAATGAATAGTAAGCGTACGGAGATAAAAAAAGAACGTACATTTCAACAGCTTAGTTCAACTATTTTACACTGATTTGTATTGCGCGCGCTGCATAACTAACTTTCTAGTAGATGGTCAATTATTTCCCGAAACTGATGAAGTTGCTGGGGTGGGAGGAGGAGGAGGATCCATAGTGTAGTGAAGGAGGAGGTAAAAACACCTTACAATGTAAATGCAGGATACTTTGTTGTTGTTGTTGTTGTTGTATAGCTTTATTTCGAAATATTTCATTTCATAAAAGCATTGCAATAAAAACAAGTACAGAATAAAAACAGTTATACAATTTAAAAATCAAGAGAAGAAATCATTAAAAAAAATAAAATATACAACAATGCTAAAAAACGTCCATCTTGGGACAATCATACGGACACATACTTAATCAACCTTGGGGGATGGAATGGGACACAACAATAGGTAAGTGGGCCGATGGATTATAAATTGGAGCCATTACTGGAGGATCATCATCCTCGCGGATCTTATCCTCCAAGCCCACCCCAGGTATTTCGCCAAGCCACAAGCGAACAAGGGTTGAGGGTCTGATCTTAACAGATATAGGGCCTCCGCATATGACCGTGTGCCCAGCCTCAGACAAAGCGGTTTCAACCATCTACGGCGAGGACTGGTATATGCGGGACATACAAACATTAGATGGAAAATAGATTCAACACTGTTCGTACAGAAAGGGCAAGTTGATACAGTTTGCCAGGGGGGTTTCCAGTTTGCTGTCCATGATCCCAGGGGCAGAACACCAACCCTGAATTTAAAATACAGCGCCCTATCGGGTTGGAAATCACATCCAAATAATGTTCTCTATAGGGGCGGCCTTTAATCGACAAAAACTCCACCGCAGATCTACATAAGTTGGTTTGTTTAGCTCTCTCATTATCCACCCAAACCCAGAATAATTTCTTTAGTAATTGTTTGGGTGGCGAAGATCTGTTGGCCCAGGCGTCATCCAGACCGAGTTCACAAAGCAGACGCTTTACTTCCGAGAGCCAACCGATCTTACACCAACCCGAGGTGGAGAGGAGCTCACGGAGAGCATCTGCATAACTCGAAAGTTCAGGAACATTCCATATACGGGCCCACAAGAGAAGGGGGCGTAACTTCGCCTGCTCAGCTATGGAACGTGTACCTGTGTCGAATAGGAGAGGGAGAGTTGGGGAGCTATGAGGAAGCCTCATTAAATCTTTGTGGAATTTGTTCTCAAGATGGGATAGAGTGTCAAATTTCTGAGTACCCCACAACTCCGCCCCATACAGTGCCGCACTCACAGCTTTTGCCCTATAAATATCTAATATCACCCCGATAGGCTTAAGGGAAGAGGCACGGTGTTCTTTTAATAGGGCGCCCGTGACCCTCCTATGAGCCAGAATGATCTTTTGATGGTGCGCCTTCCAGCTCATAGAGTCACAGAGGCGAATTCCTAAATAATCTAATTCCCTTACCCTTTCTAAGGGAACTGAGTCCAAAGATGGAGGGTGGACTGTCTTCCTGGGGGGATTCAACACCAGGAACTTGGTTTTGCTAATGTTGATAACCAAGCCCCTGGTGGCACAGAAGCCCTGGAACCTAGTTAGCAGGGTTTGGAGGCCCACCGGGGATTTCGAGATCAGCAGGGTATCATCTGCAAACAGGAGTGTTGGTATCTTCCTGCCCGCCAGGGAAGGGGCGTCTGCTGGTAGCTGGAGCAGATGCTCCACCACTCCGTTTAGATATAGTGAAAACAGAGTGGGGGCTAGCACACACCCCTGGCGGACCCCCCTGTCTACAGAGATGCGAGGTGTTTTTTCGCCCTGCGCACCCCATCTGATTCGGGCAAAATTTTTCTCGTGAAATTTAATAATTAGTGCCAGCAAGTAAACGGGCATACCCAGACCCTCAAGAACAGCCCACAATTGGTTGCGTGGGACTAGGTCAAAGGCAGTCCGCAGATCTATAAAGGCAAGATACAGACTGCCCTTGCCCAGTTTGACCACTTTCCAATACAGCATAAGGAAGCGGAATGTCTGCTCGATTGTGCCGGTACCGGATCTGACGCCGGCCTGAAAGTCAGATAAAACCTGCGCTTCCTCAGCCCATTGGAGAATCCTCCCTAAAACCACCTTCCCTGCTACCTTCTGAGTGGAATCAAGCAGACTTATGGGTCGGTAGTTGGCAGGATCGTCCCTACACCCTTTTTTGAAAATAGGGACAACTTCCGCGCCCCTCCAGGAATCCGGAAATCCACCGCCCTCCAAGGCCTCATTTAGGAGTTTAGCAATGAGTAGGCTCCACTCCTCTATATTAATCCGTAGCAGGTCGCCAGGGACTCCATCTGGGCCCGCTGCCTTATTGGGCACGATACACCTAATTGCTACTTCTACCTCCTTGGGTGAAAAGGTAGAGTCAAAGTGTAAGCTGTTATCCGGTATTATGTAGCTATCGCCCCTACACTGACCCCTAGCCCCCAGAAAATTGGAATAGAGTTTTGAAAAATGGGCCAGCCAAGCGTCCCCTGTGATGTTGCAAGTCAACAGTGAGTCGACTGGCCTATCCCTGCCTCTAAACAAGGCCCAGAAGGCCCTTGAATCCTTTCTGGACCCAGCATCCATTAATTCACTCCAGAAATTAGTTTCGTGGGTAGCCCTTGCCACCTCTTGGGCTTTTCTGTATTCCTTCCTAGCAGAGGAAATCAAACCAGGGTCTTTCAGGCCTACTGCTCTGATAAGGTTGCTTTTGGCCAGACGACAGGCAGGTGAGTACCATTGATCTCTGCCCCTTAGTGCAGTTCTCCACTTAGCCCCACCCCTTCCCTGGGGAACTAAGAACAGGTTGCCAAGTGATGCGATGGTCTCCGTGAAAGTCGTGAGAACGGCTTCATCAGAGTCCAACGTACCCAAAGTGCCCTTGGCTTCCAACATTATGGTTCTTGCTTAGGCCATTCTTGATTCATCTAAAGCCACTTTGGCCCATTTCAAACGTCTCCCACAGTTGGATGGAACAACTTCGTTAGATGATTTCCAGGTGGACCGGGGCGATGCTAAATCCCCTGCCTCCCATGGGAGAGCAAGTGATAAAACCAAGGGATTGTGATCACTATCCGATGTTTGTTGGACATCCATATCGAGAAAATGCTCCCACAAATTGTGGTTCAGCAATATATAATCTATTCTAGAGGTGTGGCCCACCCTATTATAGGTGTGCGCACCCCTTGTGTCTGATTTGGAACGGCCGTTTGTGGCTCTTAGGGCATATTCCAAACAGAGAGAATTGATGTCGATAGCATTCTGTGACCATTTTTTGATGGGGTCGAGAGCGAGCAAGGGGATACCTCTCTTGGCATCGTCCTCCCAGGTATCCAGAATGTCTTCACAGGCCAGCGGTTCGAAGCAACAATTAAAATCACCAGCCAAAACAATAAAGGAATCAATATCGCAACCACCAAGCTCTTCTTCAACTCCAGAGGAGGATAGAGGAGAAGAGTTCCCCACCCGGCCCCCCCTAAGATACAGGTTAAACAATTCCATAATCCTACCCCCCGGGCACCGAATGGTAAGTCTCAGGAGATCTGGCGATTGGGTATTTATGTGTTTTATGGTAAGCCCCAGAGAGATACTGACCCAGACAAGAAGGCCACCAGAAGGGCGGCCTTTGCTGCCTTTAGACTTGGAGGCCGGCACGTGGTACGTCGCAAAACCAACCCTGTGCACGGGCTCCAGACACCAGGTTTCTTGTAGGAGACAGATCCCAAAAGGCTCCACAAAGGAATTCCAGTCAGGTTTGTTTAGATTACGCACAAGCCCTGCCACGTTCCAACTTAGAATCTTGAGCGAGGAACTGTCTACCGAGCTTTTACAAGGTTGGGCGGCAGTAGCTGGGTAAACAACATGAATACCGTCAAGCCGGGGATGCTGAGGATGAGCCACAGTTGTCAGCGAGTCATGGGCTAACAAGATCGCTGCTGAGGAAGTGCTGGCATTGCCATCGGGCAGAGGAGAGTACAGCAAGCCCTGAACAGGGGTGGCCTGGGGCATAACCTGGATCAGGGGAACAATGCTCCCCATGTCCAAGGTGGTCAACAGTGGTGAAGACTCAGCCTCCACCTGCGAGGTATTAGATTTGAGTAATGGTACCGGCGCAGGGGATGTTGCAAGTCAATCCACATCTTCGAAGCTGGCAAACCTATTAGAGGTTGTAATACCAAGCCAGCCACTAGTTGGATTGTGCTCCTTAGGGGCAAACCCCCAGCTGAACTGCTGGGGAACCAGAGTCCAATTACCCCCCTGAGGGTGCACAATCCGGGGTGGATAGAAGAATGACAAAGGCCTCGGGGCAATAGAAGAGCCCCCATTCTGGCTCACCCAGGAACAGATGTGGTTGGCCGTAAAAACATCATCAAAAGTTACGACTATGCAGTCCCCTGGGATTGATTTCCTAGTTGTTCCCACCCACGGGACTCTGCGAACCATTGTAACTCTGCTCCTCCTACCATTAGAGATAGGTCTATAGGTATTGAGCCAATGCATGACTTTATTATGGAGAGATTGCTGGTGTTCGTGGTAGCCATTCTCTATTTCCGGCACACCCGTCAATACTGCCACATAATCGTTGGCTTCAGGTGGAAGATCGATATATCCCCCTCGGAAGTTGCTCTTAAAACTAGGACCCCCCAAAGAACGGGTGTTAAATTTGTTTTGGGAGATATGAGCAGAACGAGAACTAGACCTAATGGAATTCTGCGTTCTCGCGTCGGCCGGGTTGACACGAATATGTGGTTGAGTGGTGGGGGCGCTTGAGGTGTTGGCCCTGGGCTGAAGAGCCGGGTTTGCAATATCAACTCTCTTGGTCCGTGGTTTGGGGATGGGCTGGGTGGAACAAGGCACAGTAGGATTAGGCTGCAAACCGGGGATGACCGTGGGGGGGGGGGGTAGCAACCTGGGCAACTCTATTGTTATCTATCAGACCCTGGTGTTCAAGGCCTCTCAGGCCAAGAGTGGCCAAAGCAATAATGCTTTTCTCCATCTCTAGGAGGTTGTTCTCTATTCGAGAGAGCCTTAAATCCAGGGGAGACAGAAGGCTTTTTAGGGTGTCCCAAACCACTCCTATAAATTCTCTTTCCCTCCCTTCTTGGTCATTTGGGGCAGAGTCTAATCTCCTGCTTGGTGAAAAACTACCAGATGCCACAGAAGCAATCCCCTCGTTGTTAGCGCACCAAGAGGCCTGTGGGGCGGTGAAAAGCGTCCCTGTACTACCATCAGCTGTTGTGCTACCAATAATAGACAAATTACCACCCTTATTTAAGATCTTTTTATGTGGGGAGGATATGCTAGGTGAGCGTTTTCTTTTATTTGGGTTGCCAGGGATGCTGTCTAGTCCTCCATAGGTAGTGGAGGCAAAAGAAGAATCTGACGAGTTTAGGATGGAAATAGGGGCAACAGGAAGACTACCCGCAGCAGTTGATTGACCCTCGGGCAAAACAAATGGGCACAAAGGTGTAGGGGGGGTAGGTGAAACTGGAATGTTATGGACATCAACCTTAATTTGAGCTCCCTCTATATTATGAGCACGAGTAGGAGTAATAGCAGATGCAATATGCCCAAGGGAAGATTTCTTATGGGTAGCAAAATCGAGTGACAGCTTTCTAGCAGCTTCTAGGTCAAGAGACACTCTAGTTTGCAATTTGGTGATTTCTTGGTCTATGGCAATGTTCGTTCGTGTAATAAAGTCATCCATAGGTCCATTCGGGGCCGGCCCCCCCTTGGCCGCCCTGTTGCGAGTTACACGAGTACACATGTAGGCTAACAGTGACTAGCAACCAGGACCACGCTAGAGAACAGCCACAGATACCAACAACAACCAGGTGGCGGGGAAAGGGTGACAGAGAAGGGGCCCAGACCAGACCACTCAGACCTCAAACGGCCCGGTCTTTGCCCTGTCTTCGCCCGGGCTGCGTCCCGCGCTGCGGGAGTGCAGTGTTGTTAAGTAAGGGGAGAAAAGGGGCGAGGGGCGGGCCAGCAGGGAGAGCGGACCGGAAGCTCTCCGTCGGTCTCGCAGGGACTTCTGGGAAATGAAGTCCCTGCACGCTCGCAGCCCCGCTGGTTCCTCGCGCCCCTTACCGCCTGAGTCCTGAGTCCTGATATGCTCCTCCCTGATGCGTCCACCACCAGTGTCCACCGACGCAGCGGCACCCGCGGAGCGGGTGCGGCAAGGAGTGGGCTTCTAAACTCGTGCGCTGCTGTAAAGTGCGCTGGTGCACTACAAAGCCTCGTCGCTGGAGCCTGGAACCGCCGTTCTATAAGTAAGTGATACTTATAAGGATACTACACATAGGCACTGTGGCGGCCACTGAGAAGCGTCTTTCTCCTCTGAATCTAGGAATGTAGAGGGGGAGGCTGTTGGGCCATATAAACTGGACAGGGACATGTGTTTTTATTCTCTTTTAGACAGGTGGGTGCTGAACCATTGACATACCTGTCGTAGGTGGGTGCTGAACCATTGACATACCTGTCGTAGGTGGGTGCTGAACCATTGACATACCTGTCGTAGGTGGGTGCTGAACCATTGACATACCTGCCAACTTGCAGAACAATCTCACTGTGTGAGGGGAGGCCGGGCCTTGAAAGAAGCAGGGCCTTGTGCCGAGAAGTACCTACATGGTACTTTTTAACCCCCCCCCTCCCGCCGCCAAGCCCCCTGCCACCCCCCCCCCTTCCAAAAAAAGCTTGCTTAGGCTGGTGCCGATGTCCTAGGGTGTATTCGCACCCTGTAATGTACGTTGGCAGTTCAAATACTCTGAAAATGAGCAGGAAAAACGAGGAGCAGTCCGTGCAGGTAAGTGCGGAGGGGCGGGTCAAATACTCTGAAAATGAGCTGGAAAAACGAGGAGCAGTCCGTGCAGGTAAGTGCGGAGGGGCGGGTAGGGGTATGTCAACAGCCGACGGTATAATATTTATTTGATGTTCCCTATTCGGTCGTCTGTCGACTTCCCCCATTTCCCGCCCCACCCCACTGCCCCACCGCGGTAAACTGCAGGGAGGGCCACTGGGAAAACCACTATTTACAGTAGTTTTCAGCTCGTTTTCCCTACCACCGTGTGATATTGGCTCCTCACTGGGAGACCATGTGATGGGAGCCGATATTGTGCGTCCCACGGTGGCACAGTGTGAGTTGGCACGTATGCATTGAGGTATGTGAAGGTGCGACAGATAGTACGGACGGTGATCCTGTCTTAAAGAGTGGCAGTCAGTGGAAATTTCTGCGGTGGTGAGTGATGTGCTGGGCTTTTCTCGTGTAATATATGGAGACATACTCCTGAGTTTTGTGTTTTATGGAGTCAGGTGACTAGGTAAAATGGCACAGTTAATCCCACGGATCTCATTAAAATAAAAACAAATATTGGCAGTGAAGTCACCGCAGACAATGAATGCTCAGTAGTAAAATGAGGGCAACAAAGTTATCGTTCCTGAAATTGATTGCTACAGCATAGATCAAGGGTAAATCAAGGACTTATCGAGAAATGCATGAGCAGCAAAGAAATAACCATATAAAATGAGCAGAGAAAGACAGAAAGTGGGTGAACAATTGTGTGTTGACATACAAACAACTAGAAAAACTTCATCCAGTTCATGAGGCCAACAATTGCCTGTATTTGGGCAACCTCCAAATGGTGACAAATATGTTTGTATGTGTTGTTAACGTTTCAACCCCTTACAAATGTCGGGGTCTCATCAGGACAAAACAATTCTCGGGAGCACCTTCTAGGACCCATGGTCTTGTAATGAATGGTCACTGAGAAAAGCTATAAAGAAGTACATTTGCGTGACCTGAGCTAGTCATTAGTGTGGCAGTAAAAGCAAAATCATGGTTGTTTCCACTTGCATAACGTCTAGGCGTGTCTTTATGTCAGAATATGTGATTTCTTTCCAATTAGACCATAAACTCATGATGTTTGGGATGCTGTAGATGTTTTGAGGGTGGGAATTCCAGGGGCTTGGGTCGGTTGATGAGATGCGCCTATCCTCTCTGCCTTTGAATATAGTCCCAAGGATGACCAGGATGTTCTGCTGCTCAGAAGGCATTGGTGCCATGATTGGTATCATGTCTTTTTTCCTGTAGGTTATATGGGTGCAGAACCATCCGAGATTTTGCAGGTAAAGTACAGTGCTTGATTCCGGTCCAGGGAAGACATGGCTTGGCAGTTCGGGCTGGACTGTTCCCATGAGGCACAGGGTCAAGACTGATTTGCATATGGCAATATCTGAACTGGGGTGGTGTGGTGGGCAAAATAACAATGGATTAAACCCAGATCTGTGACTGGGGTGAATGTTTTTGCCATTGTGCAACATTCCGTCCATCAATTGTTGTTTTTGCATATCTAGGGGCACGACCAGGCTCTAAATATATGTTTAATAAGCCCTCGCAAGGCATTATCTGACACTCCTTGCAAGAAGCAGTGAATAATAAATGAGAGGGTTCTGCCACTCGTTTATTATTATTCATAGTTTTTTTTAATTGCCCACCGAGACATCCAGATCCTTTTTTTATGTTGGGGGCCATGGGGAGAGCCCCATAGCCCCCCATTGGCTCCTCAGGCAGCACCCACCAAAGGTGCCCATGGGAGCAGGCAATTCACTCCCTTTTTTCTTTCTTTATTATGGCGGGGTTGTGCGTCACCCCCCCACCATTCCTCGTGCCAATACTGGCCTCCGGGACACCATCACCCAGGCCCAACGTCTTTTAAAAGGGAGGGAAGCATGCAACACCTCTACCCAAGCCAACATGGGGTCCAAGGAGCCTTCCAAGGCTTGGGAAGGGGGGCCATGTTTTTAAAATAGAAGCCCTACGGAATGGGGTAGCCGGGCCACATTTTAAAAATAGAAGCCCTAGGGAATAGGGTACCTGAGGCCTTCCGAGGCTCAGGCAGGGGTGCCAGCACCCCCACCCCTTTTAGATAATTGTGGCCGCAGGGGATGAGGTCCCGGGGCCTTAGGATGGTCAGGAAGTGTGGCTGCGCGACACCTCCCATTTAATTTGGAATCAAACATGGGGAATGGGGTCCCGGGGACCTCAGAAAGGATCCGGGAGGTCGCCACACGCTCTTCTCCCCTTTAATTAACGGAAATCATAGAGGCTCAGTGAGAGGAACCACGTGCCATCTTCCACTCCCTTAACCCCTTCGATGCCGATGACGGAGCGGTTCCGTCATCAGCATCGGTTGGGCTGTGCTGATGACGGAACCGCTCCGTCATCAGTACAGCCCTCGGGGGGAGCGCTGTCGCTCCCCCCCTGGGGCTCTGATCGTGGTGGCAGTAGTGGGGGTGGCAGCGGAAGACTTTGCGCTGCTCCCCCCGCCCCCCGCACTTCCTGGTGACGTCAGCGCGCTATCGCGCACGCCGACGTCATCAGGAAGTGCCAGACGCGCTGGAGGCCATTTGCCTCCAGCGCGTCGAGCAGGTAGGTCTGTTTCCTGCTCTCCGGTGGGGTGGGGGGCCATTACTCGGTGCCTTAAGGCATCAGGGGAGAGGAAACACTGTTTCCTCTCCCCTGATGTCCCAATGCAGGGCATTCCTGGTTCAGGATCGCGCACAGCGTCGCGATCCTGAACCAGGAATGCCCCACTAGACACCAGGGATGTTTTTTTTCAGAAAAGGAAGCGACCCCTTGGGCAAGGGTCGCTTCCAGGGGGCACAAAAATTTTGTACAGACTTTTCTGCCCCCCCTGGGTGCAGATCGCTCGATTTAGCGAGCGATCTCGACCCAGGGGGGGCAGAAAAACCCACTGGACACCAGGGATCATTTGTTTTGATAAAAGGAAGCGACCCCTTGGGAAAGGGTCGCTTCCTGGGGCATTTATTATTTGTTTAGACTTTTCTGCCCCCCTGGGGGCAGATCGACCGTTTTATTCGGGAATCTGGACCCAGGGGGGGCAGGAAAGCCCACTAGACACCAGGGATTGTGTTTTTATTAGTAAAGGAAGCGACCCCTTGGGCAAGGGTCGCTTCCAGGGCCATAAAAATGTAGTGTAGACTTTTCTGCCCCCCCTGGGGGCAGATCGCCCATGTTAGCGCGTGATCTGGACCCAGGGGGGGCAGAAAAGCCCACTAGACACCAGGGATTTGTTTATAAGTGTAAAGGAAGCGACCCCTTGGGGAAGGGTCGCTTCCTAGTGGCCCATAATTTTTTTTAGACTTGTCTGCCCCCCCTGGGGGCAGATCAGCCGTTTTTTGGGCCACATCTGGACCCAGGGGGGGTAGAAAAGCCCACTAGACACCAGGGATTTTAGTATATTTATAAAGGAAGCGACCCCTTGGGCAAGGGTCGCTTCCAGGGGGCATTATAAATATTGTAGACTATTCTGCCCCCCCCCCCGGGGGCGGAGTGGCTGTTTTTTTTACAATTTCTGGTCCCAGGGGGGGGGGGATAGAAAAGCCCTCTATACTCCAGGTTTTTGTTTTTTATAGGGAGCGACCCCTTGGCCAAGGGTTGCTTCCTTGGGCCCATTTGTTTTCAGTATGTTCTGTCGTGTCTTTATTTGGCCTCTCTGCCCTCCGTAGGGTTGCTTCCAGGGGGCCCACGTTTATAATGATTTATAATCTTCCCCCCTTGGGGACAGACACTCCATTTGTGACATACCCTGTGACATAGCCTGTTGTAATGTGTGTTGTTTTTGTTTCTTCTAATGTGTATTGTTTTTTTTTCTCTTTAGATTGTTGGAGTGTGCGGTTCCGTTACTGGTGGTTCTGTTGTTCTGCTGTTTCTGTAGTTGCATGTGTTTGGTAAGAGACCTTTTTTTTGTTCAGTTGTAATGTAATTGTTTATTTTGCAAAGTGTGTAGTAATACGAGTATGTTTGGTTTCTGTTTGTTGTGATTGTAAAACATGTTTTGCATTTGTTTTTGATGTGTCCTTCTGTAGATGTAAGTTTTTTTTTCTTCTTTCTAGTGGGATATCGTTGCCTATTTGCTGTGTCTTTGCAGAGTAGGTGCTGGTGAGTGTAGTTGTGTCTTGTAAGTGAATTGTATATTTTTTCTAAATATAGTTTTTTGTGAAAAAGTCTTACATTTTTTATCTTACTTTGCGCAGTGTTGGGGTTGTTGAGTTGTTTGTGCAGACTCCTTTATTTGTAAGGATAATGGCTAGCCGCCGGATTACTGCTCAGCAAGTTGTTGGAATGCTTTTTGATTCTTCCTCTGACCATGGTCCAGAGTCTGACTCTGATTCTGAGCCAGAGGTGGGAGGTGAAGATTCAGGTAGTGAGTTTTCTCTACACATGGCTTCATCTGATGATGAAGACACTTTGAGTGCTGATGAAGCTACTTTTGGTGTGGATGATGTGCCTGTGGTTGAGGAGGACATTGCTGTGCTTGTGGTTGGGGAGGACATTGCTGTGCCTGTGGTTGCGGAGGACATTGCTGTGCCAATAGTGCGGCAAGCGACATCTGGGCTGCAGCCTGGGGCTGCTAGACTTCCAGTTGGTGTAGTGAGACAAGAGGCAGCTGGGCGGCAGCCTGCGGCTGCAAGACTTGACGATGAAAGTTCTGACCTCTGGGTTGCACCAGGCATGGTGCAGCCGGCATTGCCTGAATTTACTGGTGTTCCAGGGTGTAGGGTGAACACTGAAAACATTTTGCCTATTGATTTTTTCAAGTTATTTATGGATGATGTGTTTTTGGCAGAGATTGTAGAGCAGACTAATTTGTATGCTGAACATTTTTTGAGGGTGAACAGTGCCAGCCTTAAGCCCCACACTAGAGTTACCCGGTGGACTCCCACAAATTTGGAGGAGATGAAAAAGTTTTTGGGTTTAACTTTTTTGATGGGCTTGCTTAGGAAACCATCAATGGCTTCATATTGGTCTACTAGTCCCTTGATGGCAACAGCTATATTTCCGGCAGTCATGAGTCGTGATAGGTATTTGCTTCTGCTGCGGATGATGCATTTTGTTGACAATAGTCTTGCTTTGCCACGAGATCACCCTGATTGTGACCGTCTTTTCAAGATTCGGCCTGTCATTGATCATTTGGTTGATCGATTTTCTGAGATCTTTTATCCTGGGAAAGAAATTGCAGTGGATGAGTCTTTGCTGTTGTTCAAGGGCCGCTTGGTATTTCGGCAATACATTCCTAGTAAGAGGGCACGCTATGGAATCAAACTGTATATGCTGTGTGACAGTGAGATTGGATATGTCTCTAATTTCAGGGTGTACACTGGTAAGGAATCCAGGATTAACCCCCCTGGTTGTCCGTCGACTTTTGGAGTGACTGAGAAAATTGTGTGGGAACTTGGTCGTGGATTGTTTAACAAAGGCCATCATTTGTATGTCGATAACTTCTACACTGGTGTGCGGTTGTTCAGGGAATTGGCCAAAGTGGACACTGTTGCTTGTGGCACAATCCGCTCAAACCGTAAAGGTTTCCCAAAAGAACTTGTTTGTCGAAAGCTTGCTCGGGGACAGTGCAGTGCATTGCGTTGTGAGGAGCTTCTAGCTGTGAAGTTTTCAGACAGGCGAGATGTCTACATGTTGACTACAATACATGATGAAAGCACTGAACCGGTGACTGTTTGGGGTCAGGTTGCAGAAGTGCGCAAACCTGTGTGCATACTGCACTACAATAAGTACATGGGTGGTGTTGACAGAGTAGATCAGAGGTTGGAACCGTATGCTGCTCTTCGTAAGGCTTACATTTGGTACAAGAAGTTGGCTATCCATCTTTTCCATTTGGCATGCTTTAATGCTTTTGTTGTGTTCCAGAAATCTTGTCCCCAGTCAAAGATGACTTTTGTAAAGTTTCAGGAGTCTGTAATAGGCAGCCTTGTTTTAGTGGAACAGGCAAGTGTTCCTAGAGTTGGAGTGGTGAAGGATGTTGCCAGATTGAAAGATCGCCACTTTCCTGATACAATTCCTCCTACAACCTCAAAAGACTTTCCCAGTTGGAGATGTAGAGTCTGTTGGCGAAGAGGTTTGCGGAAGGAGGTTCGCATGTACTGCCCCAACTGCCTTTCAAACCCCGGGCTGTGTGTACCTGCTTGTTTTAGATTGTACCACACGCAAAAGAATTTTTGGGAGTATCAATGAGTGGTAAAGTGAACTGGTTGGTCTTTATTCTGTAAAACTTATTGTTCAGTTTCAAAGTTTGTATTTGTGTAGTGTTTTTAGATTTAGTTGTCGAGTTAGTAGATTTGTATCAATTTGCAATTTGTTTTTGTTTCTCTTTTATTTAAAGAAAAAAAACTAAAGTATGATGTTGGTTTGCGTGTAGTGTCCATTGTCTGACTGTGTGCATGGTTTGGCGCTTGGCTTCCGGTGTCTGTGGACTGGTGCTTGTCTGGCGGTGTCTGCGGACTGGTGCTTGACTGGCGGTGTGCGTGGTCTGGTGTTTGGTTGGCGGTGTGCGTGCTCTTGCGCTTGCCTGGTGTTGTGTTTGGATTTGTCTTTGGCTGGTGGTGTTCGTGGAGTGGTGCTTGGCTGGCGGTGTGTGTGGAGTTGCGCTTGGCTGGTGGTGTGTGTTGAGTGGCGCTTGGCTGGTCGTGTGTGTGGAGTGGCGCTTGGCTGGTGGTGTGCGTGGAGTGGTACTTGGCTGTCTGTGCACGAAGTGGTGCTTGGCTGGTGTTGTGTTTGTGGAGTGGTGCTTGGCTGGTGTTGTGTTTGTGGAGTGGCGCTTGGCTGGTGGTGTGTGTGGAGGGGCGCTTGGCTGGTGGTGTGCGTGGAGTGGTACTTGGCTGTCTGTGCACGGAGTGGTGTTTGGCTTGCGGTGTGTGTGGAGTGGCGCTTGGCTTGCGGTGTGCGTGGAGTGATGCTTGGCTGGTGGTGTGTGTGGAGTGGTACTTGGCTGTCGGTGTGCGCTGAGTGGTGTTTGGCTGGCGGTGTGCATGGTCTGGTGCTTGGATGGTGGTGTGCGTGGAGTGGCGCTTCGCTGGCGGTGTGTGTGGAGTGGCGCTTGGCTGGATGGTGTGCGTGGAGTGGTACTTGGCTGTCTGTGCATGGAGTGGTGCTTGGCTGGTGTTGTGTTTGTGGAGTGGCGCTTGGCTGGTGGTGTGCGTGGAGTGATGCTTGGCTGGTGGTGTGTGTGGAGTGGTACTTGGCTGTCGGTGTGCGCTGAGTGGTGTTTGGCTGGCGGTGTGCATGGTCTGGTGCTTGGATGGTGGTGTGGGTGGACTGGCGCTCGGCAGGCGGTGTGTGAGTAGTTACTTTCTGTTGGTCACTACACACACTGTTAGTTGAGTGACACTCCACACAGTCCATCATTTTGTGTAGTTGCAGTGTCAGAAATGTGGGCGTGTGAAAGTGATGGGCCCTTGAATGGCGCTGTTTGCTGGTGTGAGTGTTGAAATGTGATGGGTCCGCGGCTGGCGGTGTGAATGTTTTGTATGTGTCACGCGTACGAAAGGTGTATGAATGGCCTGTAAAGAGGTTGGTGCCTTGACGTGGCTTTACAGCTCACGAGCTGTGAGTCAGTGGTTCAGTTTATCATACTTTCAATTATACGCAGTGTATTTCATTTTTGTGAAATTACTTGCGTATACAATTGTATGTACTGAATCATCACTCACCCTCGTGCCAAATCCAACCAGTATGTGTGTGTGCTTGCGGATTAGATGGGTGTGCAGTAATAATTGTTTTTTTTCTCTTTCTGCAGTAGGGTGTACCTTGTCCCTTATTGTGATTGTTGTTATGTGTTGCTTTTCCATTCGGAGGGTGTCAATGGTCTGGTTTGTATCAGGTATGAAAGGTGCGTGAATGGCCTGTAAAACGGTTGGTGCCTTGTCGTGGCTTTACAGCTCACAAGCTGCGAGTCACTGGTTCGGTTTTTATGCATTTATTTATTGACAGAGCATTTCATTTTTTTGAAATATCTTGTTAATAAAATTTTATGTACTGAACCATCACTCGCCCTCGTGTCAAATCCAACCTGTATGTGTGTGTCTTTGAGGAATAGATAGCCGTGCTTGAATGTTTGACTTTTGAGTAACTCTGTTAAGGTGTGGTATCATTTTACTCGGGAGAACAAGGGGAACGCTGGGTGGTAGGACATTTTTGCCGGCACGGCGATCCCACGCCAAAAAGGTTTGGAAAAGTGCTATTTTTACCTAATTTTAAGGTTTGCAAGGAGTTCTGGGTAGGAAAACATTGGGGGACCCACGCATGCCATACCTCCCTGGACTCTCCCGGGTGTCTAGATTTCAGAACTGTTTGGGTTTGCTACTTTTCAAAGAATACCACCCAGCCCCGGGCCAAAAACTCAGGTGCCCCCCCCTCCCAAAAATCAAAGTTATATTGCTTCAGGGTATTTTAAATTCACCACCGTACGATTTGGACCTTTTCCTGTTGCAGCCACTATGGCTACCCACGCAAGTGAGGTACCCTTTTTATCGGGAGACCTGTGGGAACGCTGGGTGGGACGTAATTTGTGTGAGCCCAGTGATGCCACGCTTTCCCACACTAAAACGTGTGAAAAAATTTATTTTTTTCAGCTAAAATTGAGGTTTGCAAGGGATTCTGGGTAAAGGAACATTGGAGGATCCACGCAAGCCATACCTCCTTGGAAGCCCCCGGGTGTCTACTTTTCAGAAATGTGTGGGTTTGGTAGGTTTCCATAGATGGCTGTCTCGCACGGGGCCAGAAACCCAGGTAACCCCTCTTGCAAAAGCTGGTGAATTTGACAATGGTGACAATGTCAAGTCCACCAGCTTTTGTAAGAGGGGTTACCTGGGTTTTTGGCCCCGTGCGAGACAGCCATCTAGGGAAACCTACCAAACCCACACATTTCTGAAAAGTAGACACCCGGGGGCTTCCAAGGAGGTATGGCTTGCGTGGATCCTCCAACGTTCCTTTACCCAGAATCCCTTGCAAACCTCATTTTTAGCTGGAAAAAATTAGTTTTTTCACACGTTTTAGTGTGGGAAAGCGTGGCATCACTGGGCTCACACAAATTACCTCCCACACAGCGTTCCCCAAGGTCTCCCGATAAAAATGGTACCTCACTTGCGTGGGTAGGCATAGTGGCTGCTTTAGGAAAAGGCCCAATTCTTACTGTGGAGACCAAAAAATTACCTTTAGCCAAACAATCTTAATTTTTGAGGGGGTCATCTGAGCTTTTGGCCCGGGGCTTGGCGGGCATCTTTGGAAACTGCCAAACCAAAACAGTTCTGAGAACTAGACACCCGGTGAAGTCCAGGGAGGTATGGCATGCGTGGGTCCCCCAATGTTTTCCTACCCAGAAACCCCTGCAAACCTTAAATTTTTGTCAAAAAACCCACTTTTCCGTACTTTTTTGGGTGGGATCTCGCTGCCGGCACAAATGTCCTACCACCCAGCGTTTCCCGTGTTCTCCCGAGTAAAATGATACCTCACTTGTGTGGGTGGGCCCAAGGCATGTGACTCAGGCTGGGGGGCTTAATTTGTAAAACTTAAATACTACTGAATACTACTTTTTTCAAAATTCATTTTTGGCGTGTTCTGCTTTGGGGCACCCACACAAGTGAGGTATCCTTTTACTCGGGAGAACAAGGGGAACGCTGGGTGGTAAACAATTTTTACCGGCACGGCGATCCCACGCCAAAAAAGTTTGGAAAAGTGCTATTTTTACCTAATTTTAAGGTTTGCAAGGGGTTCTGGGTAGGAAAACATTGGGGGACCCACGCATGCCATACCTTCCTGGACTCTCCCGGGTGTCTAGATTTCAGAACTGTTTGGGTTTGCTACTTTCCAAAGAATACCACCCAGCCCGGGACAAAAACTCAGGTGCCCCCTCCCCCCCAAAATAAAAGTTATATTGCTTCAGGGTATTTTAAATTCACCCCCGTACGATTTGGACCTTTTCCTGTTGCAGCCACTATGGATACCCACGCAAGTGAGGTACAGTTTTTATCGGGAGATCTGGGGGAACGCTGGGTGGGTGGAAATTTGTTGATCCACGCAGATTCCAGAACTTTCCACCACAGAAATGTGAGGAAAATGTGTTTTTTTATCAAATTTTTAGGTTTGCAAGGGACTCTGGGTAACAAAACCTGGGGGTAGGCAGACGAGTCACCCCATCCTGAATTTCCCTGGGTGTCTAGTTTTCAAAAATGTATAGGTTTGCTAGGTTTCCCTAGGTCCTGGCAGAGCTACGGCGCAAAAACAAAAGGTAGTCTTTTTGTCCAAAACGTGCTAGATTTCACTGGGAAATTGAGGGGCAGCCATGTTGCGTATTGCGCTGTTTCATGTCGCAGCCACTATGCCTATCCACGCAAGTGAGGTACCATTTTTTTCGGGACACCTGGGGGAACGCTGGGTGGGTGGAAATTTGTTGATCCACGCAGATTCCAGAACTTTCCACCACAGAAATGTGAGGAAAATGTGTTTTTTTATCAAATTTTTAGGTTTGCAAGGGACTCTGGGTAACAAAACCTGGGGGTAGGCAGACGAGTCACCCCATCCTGAATTTCCCTGGGTGTCTAGTTTTCAAAAATGTATAGGTTTGCTAGGTTTCCCTAGGTCCTGGCAGAGCTACGGCGCAAAAACAAAAGGTAGTCTTTTTGTCCAAAACGTGCTAGATTTCACTGGGAAATTGAGGTGCGACCATGTTGCGTATTGCGCTGTTTCATGTCGCAGCCACTATGCCTACCCACGCAAGTGAGGTACCATTTTTTTCGGGGCATCTGGGGGAACGCTGGGTGGGTGGAAATTGGTTGATCCACGCAGATTCCAGAACTTTCCACCACAGAAATGTGAGGAAAATTTGTTTTTTTGTCAAATTTTTAGGTTTGCAAGGGATTCTGGGAAACAAAACCTGGGGGTAGGCAGACGAGTCACGCCATCCTGAATTCCCCTGGGTGTCTAGTTTTCAAAAATGTATACGTTTGCTAGGTTTCCCTAGGTGCTGGCAGAGCTACGGCGCAAAAACAAAAGGTAGTCTTTTTGGCCAAAACGTGCTAGATTTCACTGGGAAATTGAGGGGCAGCCATGTTGCGTATTGCGCTGTTTCATGTCGCAGCCACTATGCCTATCCACGCAAGTGAGGTACCATTTTTTTCGGGACACCTGGGGGAACGCTGGGTGGGTGGAAATGTATTGATCCACGCAGATTCCAGAACTTTCCACCACAGAAATGTGAGGAAAATGTGTTTTTTTGTCAAATGTTTTAGGTTTGCAAGGGATTCTGGGTAACAAAACCTGGGGGTAGACAGACGAGTCACCCCATCCTGAATTCTCCTGGGTGTCTAGTTTTCAAAAATGTATAGGTTTGCTAGGTTTCCCTAGGTGCTGGCAAAGCTACGGCGCAAAAACAAAAGGTAGTCTTTTGGTCCAAAACGTGCAAGATTTCACTGGGAAATTGAGGTGCAGCCATGTTGCGTATTGCGCTGTTTCATGTCGCAGCCACTATGCCTACCCACGCAAGTGAGGTACCATTTTTTTCGGGAGACCTGGGGGAACGATGGGTGGGTGGAAATTTGTTGATCCACGCAGATTCCAGAACTTTCCACCACAGAAATGTGAGGAAAATGTGTTTTTTTATTGTCAAATTCTTAGCTTTGCAAGGGATTCTGGGTAACAAAACCTGGTGATAGGCAGTCGAGTCACCCCATGCTGAATTCCCCTGGGTGTCTACTTTTCAAAAATTTATAGGTTTGCTAGGTTTCCCTAGGTGCCGGCAGAGCTATGGCTCAAAAACAAAAGGTAGTCTCTTTGTCCAAAGAGCACAAGATTTCACTGGGAAATTGAGGTGCGACCACGTTGCATTTTGAGCTGTTTCGTGTCGCAGCCACTATGCCTACCCACGCAAGTGAGGTACCGTTTTTATCGGGAGACCTGGGGGAAAGATGGGTGGGTGGAAATTTGTTGATCCATGCGGATTCCAGAACTTTCCACCACAGAAATGTGAGGAAAATGTGTTTTTTTTTTGTCAAATTCTTAGCTTTGCAAGGGATTCTGGGTAACAAAACCTGGTGATAGGCAGTCGAGTCACCCCATCCTGAATTCCCCTGGGTGTCTACTTTTCAAAAATATATAGGTTTGCTGGGTTTCCCTAGGTGCCGGCAGAGCTAGGGCTCAAAAACAAAAAGTAGTCTCTTTGTCCAAAGAGCACAAGATTTCACTGGGAAATTGAGGTGCGACCACGTTGCATTTTGCGCCGTTTCCTGTCGTAGGCACAAGGCCTACCCACGCAAGTGAGGTACCGTTTTATCGGGAGACCTGGGGGAACGCTGGGTGGGTGGAAATTTGTTGATCCACGCAAATTCCAGAACTTTCCACCACAGAAATGTGAGGAAAATGTGTTTTTTTTGTCAAAATCTTAGCTTTGCAAGGGATTCTGGGTAACAAAACCTGGTGGTAGGCAGTCGAGTCACCCCATCCTGAATTCCCCTCGGTGTCTACTTTTCAAAAATTTATAGGTTTGCTAGGTTTCCCTAGGTGCCGGCAGAGCTAGGGTGCAAAAACTACAGGTAGGCACTTTGCCAAAAAAGGGTCACTTTGTAACTGCAAAATGTAGGTGTGACCACGTTGCATTTTGCGCCGTTTTCTGTCGCAGGCACAAGGCCGACCCACACAAGTGAAGTACCGTTTTTATCGGGACACTTGGGGTAATTCAGATTTGTAAATCAACTGTTATTACCAATTGAGCTTTCATGCATTTCTCCCTTTCAATGAAAGACATTGTGTAAAAAAAAAAATATTTTTGAAAAATGACCAATAATTCTCATGCTAGTATGAGTATTCCCAATTTTGAAAATGTGCAATTATATACTGTTTCTGAACTCTATAATTTGTAGCCAATTCAGAAATACATAGGTGTCTTTCATACAGATTATTCCATGTATACATTTTCCAAGACAAAGTGCTCTATACCCAGTAAATGAAAAAATACCATTGCAAGTTGCTGCTCAGTTTTTGGATCTGGGTTCGTCGGGTTCTTGGTGAAACTACAAGTCCTATATATCCCCACAACCAGGAAAGTCTAACGGATGTAACGGTATATTGCTTTCCAAGAGCTGTCAAAATTAGAAAAAGTTATATGTGAAAACGTTGAGACAAAAGGCTGTTTTTTTCAACAAATTTTCAATTATTCCAATATCTAACTGTTAGTTTCTATAACGAAACCTTCATGGATTTAGACAAATGACCCCTTTCTGAATTCAGAATTTTGTCTACTTTTCAAAAATGTATTGCTTTCAAATTCATTTCTACCATTAACTGGAAGGAGGTGGAAAGCTCTAAAAATAGCAAAAACAGGCTATGTCCAAGAAAAATGCCAAAACAGAGTGAAAAATTTCGGTTCTCTGACAAAAGACTGTCATTCCCTAAAAGCTGAGAAAATGGACATTTCAGCCCCACAAACCCTTTTTTGATAACATTTTCAGGGAAAACCCCAGAGGCTTTCATTTGCAGCCCGTTTTTCCCATTTTTCTGAAAAAAAAACAAAAAAAATCACTATATTTTGGTTAATTTCTGGGACCCCTCCAAGGGAATCCACAAACCCTGGGCGCCTTTAGAATCCACATGATGTTGGAAGAAAAGGACGCAAATTTGGCGTGGATACCTTATGTGGTCAAAAAGGTACAAGGGCCTAAGCGCGCACTACTCCAAAACGCCAAAAAAAGGCTTAGCACAGGAGGGGAAAAGGCCTAGCAGCGAAGGGGTTAAATAAACAAAATGTGCCGCCTCCCCAGGCCCTGGCCCAGCACGTGGGGTATTTTTTTTTTTAGCAATTCCTTTTTGTTTTACATTTTGCTGCGGATTTACGGATCCAGCGCAAAGTCACAGTAAAATTAAAAACTATATATATGTTTTGCTGTAGGGATCCCTCAAAAGGCCAAGGGGTTAGGGTATCTGTGAGGATTTGGGTGTATTATATGGTATGGCTATGCAGCCTTACCGTAGAATACACTTGCAAAAACTGTCTTGGGTCCAGTCAGGCACATTTGAACAACCTTAAGCTCAACCCTGGATAGGTATGGCTTCGAGCAGCAAGGCTTGCACTAAGGAACTTAGTGTAAAGC
Organism: Lissotriton helveticus; assembly: GCF_964261635.1. Lineage (NCBI taxonomy): Eukaryota > Metazoa > Chordata > Amphibia > Caudata > Salamandridae > Lissotriton > Lissotriton helveticus. Next base: position 707,823,163 of record NC_136071.1, read on the forward strand.
AGTTAACAGTACCAAACAATGAAATAAGAAAGCCCCAGATCATGGAAGAAACACAACACAGATTAATAAACTACTTTATATTTTTATGAATTTTTAGAGTCCTTGATGAGCAAAATCTACTTGAGGGTTCCAGAAATACAGAATTTTAAAGGTTTCATCACCTTTAAACTCAACCACAAACACGCATTGGTCAATCGAATGTTTGCAAACTGTCTGAATAGTTTGTAATAGTTCAGCTACTCTGGCCCAGCTTGGGTGACCAAATCCAACAAGGAGAAATTCTGCAAGGCAAATGGAGTAGATCTGGACAGTTACCTGGCTACCAGAGTGTTTTCCAGTCACGTTTCAAACTTTTTGGCACACTGCCATACACTGTAATGAAATGGTCCTCATACTGAGGATATAGGATGAAAAGATGCTCAAGAATGCTTCGGTTATGGTGCAGTCAATGGGGGTGCTTTTGTGGCAATTTCGCGGTCCACAGGTCGTGTGGGGCAACTTTGGTCACAGAGGTTAGGGTTCCCTTGAAGTCCTCTTTGAGACTGTGGAAGGCCAGCTGTGGATAGGCTACCGGTCTACATACATTGCGGTCCCTGTATAATCCTTTAGTGGGGCTAGTGTCCCTCCAGGGCAACTAATCTGGACTCTGACAGCACTCTTGGGGTGCCCAGTGGCAGTCAGCGGCAAGTCCTTTGAAGTGGCTATCAACTCGCTGGTTTGGGATTCTATAGCTTTAATGTCCCAGGTGCTGGTCCAGTCCAACATGATCAAAGGTTCAGGGTGCCACACTTATCCGGGAAAGTGCCCTGAGGGGACAGCGCGGTCTCTAGCCAATGCGCAACCAGGTCCCCTCCCTTGGTCATGACTTCACGTGATGTGTGGCACCGAACAATCCCCGAGTGCACTATTCTGGCCACTCTCAAGATGTTGGACTCTTACCTCAACTGTGAGAAGCTTGGTAGCGCACCCTAAAGGGCAACCTGTGGGCTACACACGAAAAAAACGGCTTGGGCACTGGTCTTCCCTCTCTGTCCCTGTCTCCAGCCTGTCTACGTAAAAACAAGGGCACCCCTCAGGAATGTCATTGCCATTTGCCCAAAAGAGGCTCAACTTTTGGGCTAACACCCCAAGTGGATTCCTGCGGCCAGGCCCTGTTGCCAACTTCCCAAAGGCAGTCAACCCCAGGAGGGGGGCATGCACTGCCCCTCTCTGGGCCGATTTCATCCCCGTTATTAGCAACACAAAAAAGGTATTTCCTATGGAAACACAATCCTAACTATAACTACCTAATGGCAACAGTCACTAGAAAACAATTTATATTTATCTTCTATTTAGGTAATAATGAGGTCAGGTTTTGTTTCATTAATAACTTTTCTGACGTTCAACAAATCTTCACAAAACATTCCCCCAAAAAAGTTCATCCACATCTGCTGCTTCCTAGAAAATGTGATCTGTCAAGCAGGGGCAGAGAAAAAGAGGGGGTCCCAAAATGCTTTTTCAACATGCAATTTATGGTCTGTGCCCGTCAACTTCCCGGAAACGTCCGGTGCCAACCTCTATGCCCAATCTCTAGCTGAAGGTCGGGCCTCACATTTCCTATTAAAGTTCTGTCCTTTGCAGCTTAGCCCATAAGTCTTCCTGCAGACCCCATTGCACTCTTACCATTTTATGGAACAATTCTGTCTATTAACCCTTTAAACTGCAGGGCTAATTCGCCCGCTGTGCTGGGGGGGAGGGGGGCTGCGCGCAGCACCCCAGTGCTCAGGACGAGCTCAGCTCGTCATGAGCCACAGTGGCCATGTGCTCATGACGAGCTGATTTTGTCATGACCACGCCCGTTCCAATGGAACGCCCAGCACAGCAGGGCAATTATCCCCGCGTGGGCGCGGCGCAACGGTCATGACGAGCTGAGCTCCTCATGAGCATGGGAGGGGTTAAAGCTCGATCAGGACAATACACAGCTGTTCGCCTACAACCAAAGGCCGGCAGGAGTCAATAAAACAAATTGCGCTCGCAACACAGCTTTTCCGCCTACAACCCTTGGGCCGGCAGCATAAGTCAGGCAATTTTAGATAAACCAAAACAACCAGTCAGACAAACTCCCACCCCCAATTCTTCGTGATACACAAATGTTATGGTCGATAGTATTGGCTTCACAATTTAGTGTAGTGTAGGAAGGGGAGATTGAAAGATTCCCAATAGTGCCTTATCATCAGTGAGGGTCTCATAGGAGATCAAGCAGAGCATCCATAGATAGGTAAGGCATGTCAATTCTCGTAACTCAGAGGAGAGAATTTGAATAAAGGGTGGCCACCTATCAGGATAAGAGGTAAAACCCGGATCCACTTACAAGGACAATTTCGTTATCCCAAGGATAATCCGCAGTTTCTTTAGCCAGGAGGTGTGTTCTGGAGTCTTAACAGAACCCCAGAGTGATAGAATCACCTGCTTAACCACCTCTAAAGCTAGGGCCATTTGGCTCACTCGACTACAGTGAGCCAAAGGGTTTGGGAGTACAAGAATAGTGCATGCTGAGAACCTTGGGATTAAAGTGTTAAAGACAGAATCAATATCAGTCAGTACTTGATCCCAGTAATGGGTGAGTTTCAGACAATGACATAGGAGGTGGAGCAGAGTCCCAGTGCACCCCTTCCCTTGCCCAGTATTCTTCTGAGTGCTTTGCGTCCCATTTGTGGAGTCATGCTGGAGTCAGATACCAATAAGAGCCAATTTCTTAGGCAGGTTCAGTACTGGCCAAGTTAGGCGCTGTGTGATGCGCTCTGTAGAAAATATCCTCCGATTGCTTGGAAGTACAGGCTCTTCCCAACTCCACCTCCCATCTTGTTTGCCCTTTGGTTTTCACCGGGGAAGACTTCTTGCTCAGCAGGGCATACAATTCAGTTATGAGGCATTTGTCATCAGCTTTAAGGAGCATCCACTTCTCAAAGGAGTCATGGCTTGTCCTGCCCCCACCTGTTTTCTGTACTCCCAATGTCGTAGTTGTAAATACTGTATGCTGTCGGAATCTGCCAGAGAATAATCGGCCTTAAGCTGATCAAAGGGAATAGGCCCTCGCAGGTCAAAGAGGCATCCCGTTCATTTACAACCTCCTTTGTGCCATCGCCGAAACATCTCTGGTTCCATCTCCGGGGTAAAATCTGGGTTAGCTAAGATCGGTGTGATTGGAGAGGGGAAGGTCATGAGACATGCCTTGAGTGCCAGAGTCCCATACTTTGAGTGTGGAGCTCTTCACTGTCGAGGAGTAGAGGCCCCAGATCCTATGTTTACGTGATAACAAGACTTCTTTCCATATATTGGAACCAGTGATTGCTTGATCCATAAAGGACCAATGTTTTTCAGAGAGTGAGCGGTTCCATTCCACCAATAATCTGAGTTGTAACCGCCAGCCCACCGTCACGCTTTAACAGGTAAATAACATGTTGATGAATGCGGGGTTTTTTGCTGTCCCACAGGAATCTGTTAATGTCTGATTGGAGGGAGCGCAGAGCATTGTGTGCAGGGGTCAGCGGTAGTGTCTGGAACAGGTAAAATATACGCCGTAGAATGGTCATTTTAACTTTTGCTATCCTACCCATCCAAGAGAGGCAGAGACGGCTCCATATGGATATGAGCCTGCGTACCTGGGAGGTAAGGGTGGTATAATTAGAAGTCAAGGCTCTAGGGAGTGTCGGGGCCAACTTTATACCCAAGTAGTTTATTGAGTATGTCGCCTACTCCAAAGGAAACATGGAATGCATGATATTTTTCTGAGGTTGACTGGCTGAGAGGTTCAGAATCTGGGATAGCTGCCTGTCTACTTTAAATCCTGTTTAGGTCCTGTGTGCATCGCCTTCACAGCTCCAGAATAGATTTTACAATGAGGCAATGCACCAGCATGTGCTCACAGGGGTTAATTCCAAGGTAAAATGTATATTAATGGCGTATTATACCTTACTCCACCCTATCGAGATCTAGACGTTTAAGAAGGAGCCGCACTTTTTCCAGTTCTCTCCATACTCTAGGGGCACTCGTCCGCTTGGTGACAGCCTCAAGTTCTGCAACCGATTTCTCTAAGCTCTGTTGTTTGTCTCAACATCAGTGGTTCTCTGCTACAGAGACAGCTATGAGTTCTCCTCTCACATCCAGTTTCAAAGCTTCCCAGACAGATGCCAGGGATGTGTCCCCAGTGTTGTTAGCTTGGAGATAGTCTGCAATCATATTTCGGAGAGAATCTGTCATAGTTGGGGACTGTAGAAGGAGTCTCTATGGTGCCAGCACGATGTCCTAGTTTGGGCGACATCCAGTCTGAGAGATAAGGAGATGGGGGGCAAGGTCAGAGATTGACCGGGGGGGGGGGAGGGTAATAATACCTGCTTCTGATGTAAGACCCAATAGGGTCGGGGTTGCAAGGAAATGGTCAATGCGTGCATATATTTTGTGCGCCGTCGAGTAAAACGTGTAATCTCTGGTAGAAGGGTGCAGCTGTCGCCAGACATCCTGCAGTCCACAGTCAGCAAGCCATTGTAACCCGGCTGCAGAGAAGGCCCCTGTTTGGTCAGAACGCTAGCCAGAGCGGTCAATGTCCCTGTCCACAACCAAGTTCAAGATATCGGCATCTGGAGATTTAAGCACAGGCGCCAAGGAAATGGTAATAAAATATTCCTGGTGCTCGTTAGGTGCATGTATGTTCACCACGGTAAAGTGGAAGTTGCCCAATCTAAGCCAGACTTCTAGGAGGCGTCCCTTAACCTCTGTAACTGTGGATAGTATTTCCCCTTTGAACTCCAGTGAAAATAAAATGACCACTCCCTCTTTCTTAGTGGGGCATGTAGACCAAAGTTGGTGGTGGAACTTGTGTATTGCATTCTGGAGACATCTTTAAAGATTTGGTGGGTCTCATGAAGGAGGCATATGTCACTACCTGATTGTTCTAAAAGTGAGAAACTGCGGATCATTTAGTGGGATTGTTCAAGCCCCTTATATTGAGGCTAGTGTTCTTAAGAGATTGCAAAACAGAGCAGGATGGCAGAAAGCTGTGGAGACTCCCTCACTAGACTGTCAAGACATGAAGCAATGAAATATCCCCACCAGAGGTAAACCCATAAAGAGTGTATTAAAGAGCCAAAGATCGACCAGGCATGGAGGAGTAAAAGCCCACAAAAAAACCCTACAAACCAACTGGAAAACATAACACCAATAACAGTAAAAGTCCATCATGGAAGGGAGCAAGTCGTGGAGCATGGACCAGGCAGACAGGGATATAATCAGCCAAAGTCTAGGAGTAGGGAAGGAGGAACTACGGAGCCGGAACATGTCCAAAGGTGTTCTCGCTCCTGTCCCCACCTCCCTCATACTCCCCTGCCACAAGAAGAATCAGTGTTACAAGAGTTTCCTTGGCTTTAAGGTACCTCGGCCTCATCAGCATCACCCATCAGTGTCTTCAGCACCAATTGCCTCTCCAACGCCATGGTCTCTGGGTCAGGCTGTGTGCTAACAGGCACGCTTTTGGACTGTTGCCAACGGGGGCGCCTAAGCGCAGTATGACCCTGGGGTCTGGGTTGCTGTCCATCTGTTGAAGGTTCAGCAATACCAAGCACTCCGCAGGCTTCGGTGAGAGATAGGATTTGGTGAACTTGCTCTCATATCGGAAGATGATCCGGAGAGGGTGATCCTAGGAGTAAGCTATGCCATCGTCCCTCAGGTGGGCAGTGATAGAGTGGCGATCTCAATGCTTTTGAAGGGTAATGGATGCAGGTTTTGGGACAACACAGGTGTGTGGACTCTGAACTAAATCGGCTGGGTCTCTCGTGCTTTGCCTAATATACTCTCTTTCAGTTGATAAGCGTGTACGCACACTAAGATGTCTGCAGGAGGGGCTTTCTCTGGTTTCTGTGACCCCACTCGGTGAACCCGGTCCAGCATTAAGTCTTAGTCCATCGAGGCACCCAGGACATGCCAAAAGAGGTCCCCAATATATCTTCCTAAGTTGGCACCTACTGCATTTGTCAGGACCCCTTTGATGCGTCAATCGTTATGCCATGAGTGATTCTCCAAGTCTTTGGCACTGGCCTGTAGGTCAAGCTCTCTGTCCCCTAATCAGAGCACTTCTTGCTGCAACCACTCTACTTCTTCGACCCGCCTAGACTCTTGTTGCTTCAGAGCGGAGACGCTGTCTCCCACCTCCTCTAGGTCCTGGCGGACTTCATGCAGATCGGCCGAATTGTCCTTCTTTAACGCTTGCAAGTCATCTGTAGTGTAGTAAATAAGGCCTCCAGTCACCAGCCCCTCCGTGTCATCAGTCTCTGGGAGATGATCCATGCCAGCTGCAGACACCTTGTCTCCCGAGGACCCTCCAGCGGGCTTTGTTAGCATGTCCCGTAAGAAGCGATCTTTCTTCGTACAAGCTGATGACATAGCAGTATCCTCTTATAAAGGTGTAGCCACAGATGGTCGTTCGGTCAGTGATGACCCAGCCGAGGGGGAACACAGATCAGGCACCTCCAAAAGAACTTCAGGTCTGGTCGGCACAAGTTCCAGCGGGTCGAGCATCTTTTCTTCTCCCCCAGACTCAGCTGAATTGGGATCAGTCGGTCCATAGACAGCCCCAACTACACCTCCCCGTAGTATCAGTTTTGTTACCAGTGGGGCATCAGGGTTTGTCGGAGGTTGCCCTAGAGAAGGGCAGCACCCAGGAGCTACAAAGGGGCAGACCAATCCTCTGACTAGGCCAAGGTGTGGGAAGTAGATGTCACCATAACGTGGGAGCCGAGGCCCCCTGTTCCAATCCACTCAGGGGACCCAAGCCCTAGATCGGGCGTCCCAAAGCCAGCCCCAGCTGGGTGCATGCTAAGGCAGGTCTATGGTCTGTGTGATCTCTGCAAAAGGGGTACAGCGGCGGTTGATCTCAGGCCTCGGACTGGGTGGCAAAGCAGCCCTGGGGGGTGGCCGCAACATGAACAGGTGGATGCCTCTGATCGAGGAGCCCACTGTGAAGAGGGCAGGCTGCCCAAACAACCCCCATCCTCCAGGTCACCACGGCCATTTAGCAGTGCTTTAAATGTCTCAGGCGGGCCGGTCTTTCACCAGAGATCTAATTTCCTTTTTTCATTCTTTCGTTTTATTGCATTCTTTACTTCTTTTCGTTTTTAATTTGTACTTGTAAATTGATATGCTAATATACTTCAAGAATTGGACTCGAAACGGAGGCCAGTCGGATTCTGGAGACGCAGTACCCGGCCCGATATCTGTCCGATCCTTCCCCCCTGCTGGTGGCCTACACTTTGGGCTGCCCGCGCTCCAAAATACCGTTGTGGAGACTTAACACTGAGGCTTTGACGGATCCAGTTTATAAAGAGGCGATCACGGCAGGGTTGGAAGGTTATTTTGAGGTGAGTTGGAATACTGCGAGCTCCAGGGAGTTTGAATGGGACGCAATGAAAGTGGTGTTGAAGGGGATATGTATGTCCACAGATGTGGGGGTGCAGAGAGTGTTAGAACGGGACCTAAAAGAGCAGGAGGAACGCTTAAAAACCCTAGAGACAGGCCTTCCCACAGATCCGGAGGGGCCGGCCAAATGGACGGGCAGCGACAAAAGATAGAGGATCTATGGGAGTCATCGGGCAAATACAATAGGACCATGAGCAGGTGTCGGTAGTACACCAAGGGTGACAAAGCTGGGCGCCTGCTGGCGTGTTTGATTAGGGTTGAGACACAACCTCTCCCGATATTGGCCCTTCAGGCCGATGGGGGCCGACTAGTTTACACCCAGCATGAAATTAATCAGTATTACCATGTATCTCCAAAAAATATATTCCGAGCCCGAGTCCAATGTCGCCCCGCAGGCTTTGGAAGCCTACCTTAATGAGATGGAGCTACCTTGCCATGACCTGGACAGTCAGAAATCCCTGGGGGAGCCTTTCAGGGGGGAGGAGGTGAGAGCGGTGATCGCTCATCTGAAAACAGCTAGGTCCCCTGGAATAGATGGCATGGCAGCGGAGCTGTATAAAGAGTTTGGGTGAGTCCTGGTCCCTAGGCTCCTGGACATTGTTAACGAGGCCGGTGAGACAGGCATATTGCCTGCCTCCATGCGTGAAGCGCTGATTGTGATGATCCCCAAGCCAGCGAAGGACCCCTTACTACCCGCCTCTTATAGGCCAATCTCAATGCTCAATGTCGACCTTAAGATTATTAGTCAAGTCCTGGCCAACAGATTACTCCCTTATCTTAAGCAACTGGTCCACGACGACCAGTCCGGTTTTATTCGAGGACGGAACGCGCTGCGGAATATCTGCCATCTTGCCCATGTCATGCAACCAGTAGAGGGCAGGGCTGAACAGAATACTCTGGTATTCCTCGATATCGATCAGGCGTTCGACTCGCTCAGGTGGGAATATCTGTGGCGGGTGCTCCTAAAAATGGGGATCGGTGAAGGGTTTGTGAATTGGGTGAGACTTTTCTACACTCGGCCGGTGGCGAGGGTCCGCACGGGACGCTATGTCTCAGATGTGCTATCGATAGCCAGGGGGATGCGACATGGATGTCCGCTCTCCCCCTTGCTGTTCGCCCTGGCAATGGAGCCATTGGCGTGCCACCTCCGTAGGGTCCTCCAGGGGCAGGGTATCCAAATCGGGGCCCTGGAACATATAGTATCACTGTATGCAGATGATGCTCTGGTGTATTTAAGGGAGCCAACCCACTCGCTTCTGCTGGCGGCTTTGGGTCAGTGTGCCGAGGCCTCTGGACTACATGTCAATAACACTAAATCACAACTGTATCTGGTTGGGTCGGAGGCTGTGAGGGGCGGGGTTCCACTCCCAGAGATGGGGCTTCCGTGGGTGTTAGTTACGTTGCGCTACCTCGGGATCTGGATCAGTAGGGACAGAGAAGTTTTTTACCAACACAATATGGGGAGGATACTTAGGGGTCTCCGCGCAAGTATTGACTTCTAGAACACACTCAGGCTCTCGTTGATGGGGAAGATCGCCTTGATTAAAATGGTGGTGTTGCCTCGCTGTCTCATCACAATGCAGGGCTTATTCTTTGAACTCCCACACCAGGTCTTTCGGGACCTTGATGTCATGCTGGTTCAACTATTGTGGAATGGTAAATGTCGGGTGAGCCTAGAAGTCATGAAGCGTACTTGGGGTAGAGGCGGTTTAGCAATCCCTGACCTTGAACTTTATTATTTTGCCTCCCAATTACAGCACACAGTGGCCTGGCTCGATACGGACCCATCATGGGAACGGTCGCTCCTGGCGGACACATATGGGGCTCGACAGCTGGCTGCGCTTCTTTGCTGTACGAAAGGGCAGGGTCCAGTGCCCTCCACTGGGCCGACTACTTGCTGCCATCTGGGCCAGGGTGGTTAGACGAATTATACGGGGGCAACCGTTTGCCCCGGAGGCAGACTTTTGGCTGATGCCGTTTCGCGCTCATTGACCGGGTCATGTCTACCGACAAATGGAAGGCGGAAGGCTGTCTTATGTTGGCGGACCTTTATCCTGAATAACCGTTCATAACATTCCAAGTAGCAGTAGACTCTTTCGAGCTGGGATCGGAGCAATTCTTACAATATGCCAAAATAGCGGCAACGGCACAACATCTATGGCCTACATTCCCGGAAGCCCCAGAACACACACAAACTCTGGTCACGATGATAGCGATGGTGGGAGGGCGGAAACTTGTCACTCATCTGTACAGGGCATTACAGGATGACAGAAAATGCGCACCTCTCAAAATAGAAGATAGATGGCAGGAAGTGAGCCCTCAGGAGATCACACAACAAGACTGGGAAAAAATTCATGGGGGTGTACGTAAAGTGGCGGTTTCCAATAGTTTTAAGCAGATACAATACAACATGGTCCACATGACTTACCTCTCACCCACGCGCCTCCACACCATAGATAGCTCGAGAGATCCAAGGAGCCCCAGATGCCACTATGCACAGGCAGATTTCCTACATATGGTTTGGTCGTGCCCAATGATCCAGATATACTGGACAGCTATCCTAGAGGACTTACACAGAATAACGGGATAGAGAGTTTCCCTAGAGATATGTACTTGTCTCCTTGGACAAATTCCCCGGGACCCTAAAAGTAAAACCAGCAGGAAGTACCTGGTGTTGGGACTTGTTGCAGCTAGGCGACGAATAGCAATTCACTTGCTGACACAAAGTGGGCCGCTGGTAGCGAACTGGAAAGCGGACCTGAAGGAATGGGCACTAGCGGAGGAGGGGCACATACGCAGTACTAGGAGGGATGCCAAACTCCCGGAAGTATTGCAGGCATGGGGGCTAATGGTCCGGGAGATCCCTGGATTCTACACAGACAGTGTCGACTGATGTTAGTCACGTGGGGACTGCATCCCCCAGACGGGGGGAGTAACAGGAGGATACCCCTGATTGAGATGTTGTTAGAGAGTCCTCTGGGTGGGTGGGCCCGGTACGGGGGGGGGACGTTGGGAGGGTTTCAGTTAAAATTTAATACGGTTGATACTGACAATGTTTGTACTAATTGCTGGTTTGGTATAAGCTTCAACGGCAACCCAAATTGGACTACCTGATGCTGTACCGGGATTGTAAGGCTTACTGCTCAGAGTTGTCTGTAAAGTATTACTGTACCATCGTGTGAAGTGAACCTTAAAAACCGCAATAAAGCAATTAAAAAAAAAAGTCTGTTGCTTTAGGGAGTTTCTGCACATCTTGTGCAGAGACCTAAAAGCAAATCGGTGTGACCAGTGTGCAAATTCCTGTACTTGGAGTATTATTATTAGACAGAGTCCAACCACAAAACGGGATGATAGGAGGGTTGTTGTGGAGTCTGTGCTTAACTATAGCAGCTACCAGAAGGAGCATTACCGAACCTAAGTAACTTGTTCTTCTGATAGAGACTCATAGCCGCAGATTGAATAGAAACCAAAGCTGTAGCTACTAGGAGGTGGAGCTGTGGATGGACTCAAAAGGGAAAGTCATTCAGGACTGAGCAGGCAAAATGCCCTTCTCAGCGAACATGGCTGTCCAGACAATAGTGCTTTGTGAATGTATGGAGGGACCCCCCCCACAAAGCTGCCTCGCAAATGTCCAGGACCATGGAAGCAGCTTTGGCCCTGGTAGCATGAGAATGCAGTCTTTCGGGAGGTTGTTTTTTAGCCAGCACATAGCAGATCTTAATGCAGAACACGCAGTAGAAGATGGCTCTTTCGCACTGCCTTGCCTTTTTTTGCTCCAGAGAACCCCACAGGAGCCGATTGTCCACCCGGTGATCTTTGGTTCGATCAATGTAAAAGCTCAGTACTCTCTTGGGGTTCAAGCAATAGTTTTTCCTCCTCTTTAGAAGGGTGAGGCGGAGCATAGAATGCCAGCAATATGCTCTTCTGACAAATACAGAACAGCTTCACAATTTTAGGATAGAGTGATGCCTGGGTCTACAAAACTAGCTTATCTGGTAAGAAGGTGGTGTACAGTGGGTTGACCGAAAGAGCTTGAAGCGCTTTCACACGCTGCAGCAATTTTATGGCAACAAGGATTATCCTCTTGAGGGTGCATACTTGCATGGAGTAGCTGTGAAGCGGCTCAAAGGGATGCACATTCAAAACGTAACGACAAAGTTAAGGTTCTACTGTGGAATGACAAAGGAAGAGTTGAGATGCTTAGGTTGTAAACCTTGCCACATCGAGATCACGAACAAGACAGGGACTGAAGTTTCGACTTGGATCTGTCTTCCTACAAAGTCTTCCACTGCTTGGCAAAGTAAGGTTTCGCGTTATGGTCTCATATGGCCTTCAGGGTCATTGACGTGCCCTAACTGCAGGCCTTAGAGTCGTGGCTCAACACCAGGAACCACAGGCAAACCTGATGAGGATCTGTCACAGACATTTGTTTGCAACAGTCCTTACTCATTGTTTTGGTAGGTGACATGGCCTTTGCACACTGTAAGCCAATTTTTTTAATTAAGGTAAGAGTTTTAAAGAGAAGAGAGATAGCTCCAGATCAATGCTTGGTAGTGCGGAAAGAAATGAAATGACGTCATTGCGGGAGTGTCGCCTATATTGGCTCCATACTTCATTTTCAAAGCAGGACGGCATCAGTGCACAGCCGCAGGGTGCCACCAATTGGGGCACAGAGGTACTGCTGAAAAGTTTCCAGATCCAGTCCGATGCCTGTACTCAAAAGGTGATGGATCTGCAGCTAGAAGTCTCCACTGGGAAAGTGGTTGCTAAATCAATATTTCTTACCCAATATTCATTAAAATGCAACCCATACGTGCAATTAACGGTTAATTCAAACCCAAAGTATGTGTGCACAAACCCACAAGCATTATGCTCACACAGCAACACACCTATAAACAAACACACAGATATGCTCCATTTCAAAAGAATTTGTTGATGTGTGTTACTGTGCGCAAGAAGTGAGAGCTTGAGTAGAATAAGAGATAGAGTAAGGCTGTACATGTTGACGCTCACCACTAATTTCTAATGGTTATCTTTTTCCAAGATAGGAGTCCCTATAGTAAAAATGCCTAATTTCAAACTGTAGAATAAAGAAAGCACTAAGCTGGAAAGCGACAGAGTGTATCGAGGATACAAAAGGTAGCATTACATATTTGTCCACGAAAACTTAAACACGATTTGCAACATGTACTCTTAGGATAAGCTAAAGGTATACTGTGTCCTATTTTCTTCGTTTCTCCTCCATTTACAATGAATCCACAAAAGCTCAAAGGTATTAGTACAAAATGGCAATCTTATCACATTGGTAAAGAAAGCAATGTGTTTCTGTTTACATTAAAGCGGGGTTTGTTTTCCTGATTGTACACGGATTTATAATTATTTCTAGCCACGTGCAATGGCTTCAGTGCACTCTTTTTGTAATTGCAAGAAAACCTAACGTTTTTTAAAATAAAAGAGAACTCCTATTCTAACACTGGGGGAGGGGCGAGGGATCAGGGGGCGTAAACGCTTCAGTTCCCTTGTTTGCTGCCATACATCTGTTCTGATCCGCGTGTGCTGTGTGAACATCAAGCTCAACCTGGTACTAAAACCCCTTCTGTTATCGGTATAATGGAAGACACCGTGTTATCTCTCCAAGAGCTACTTTCACTTAAGAATTTGTCAGGGGATTTTGAGACTTATGTAAATCCGTGCCTGAAACCACACAATTCCTTACGGATCATTTATAGCAATATGTTGTTTGAAGCATCTAGTGACTGCTGGATCTCAGGAGATTTTGTTGCTTCCGGTGCGTTGTATTGCCATCTGTTAAGAGGTTCAACCGCTTGTCGGTAGGCTTTGAATTTATAGATGTAATTGTTGCCCATCGTGGTATGACTGCCAAAAAAATAAAAAGTCATGCCAGGGGGGTCAGTGCTGCTGCTACGGAGAGACAAGGATTCCCATAGTAATTTTATGGACACTATGCATGTTGAGCACATTTCATAATATCAACCCTTTGTGAACAGTGAGGAGTAGCCCTTAAACTGTCAGACTGTTTGCTGCCCTCCCCAACTCTGCCTATTCCATTCACTTCACCATGTACGTCTTGTACTGCAGCGAATTCATAGGAACCATTTTTTTCTATTTGGCCTTCTCCCTTGTAGAATTGGAACAGAAGCTGATCTTCTGTTGAGCTACCCGATAAAAATGATGGGCCTGATAGACAAAACGATTTGTGGTTACAAATACTGCAATTCGCAAAATCAAAGGTGTTGTGACAGAAAAATAGATTTTTTGCATATGCTAAATCCATTTTGTGGCTCAGAAACTGTGAATTGCTAAAGGGTTTTTTGACTCAATCCAAATCACAGTTGGCTGTTCATGAAAGTGGCATGCCTTTCAAAATGAGATGAATCAATGGATTATGATCGCAAATGTGGTTGCAAACCGCTGAACAATTAAGCCACCTCAAAGGAGGTGGTAACTGATTCACAAAAGGGAAGTCCCCTTTGGAAATTGCCAGGTGGTGGGGGTGTGGAGCTCGGTAATGGCTTAGAGACTGCTTCATACTGCCCCAAAGGTCGCAAATATTGACCTGACAAATTTATATGCATTAGGCAACATTCTGTGACTGGACATTTTGTGATGTGACCTATTAGCCATAAGTCTTATTGCAAATGAAAGGGTAACAGGAGGTTGTGTGCAATTTGCTTCCACTATTTGGAACCTGTCTTTTTGTGCACCAAGCCTGATATTCCTAGTTTATGCTTGCAAGGAAAAATGACAACAGAAGAACAGGAAAAAAGATGAGCTGGGCCATATGTAAAGAGAAGATTCCGAAGAAAATATGTAAAGCAAAGACACTTCTTGCCTGGCACCGGCGGCTAGGGAGTCGATGCTGATCTGCAGCATTGTAGGTGAGGAGAATTAAGTTAAATGGCTAAACATTTTAGTAGTTTTCTATGTGCTCAGACCTGGATTTACTGATCGGAATTCCACATGTAATTACCAATTCCATGGGGTTTAAAGTACAGATGTACCACCTACTCTGAACAGGTGGTAAATGAGTGAGTGGCAGTCAGTGCGGGGAGGGACGCTGAAGGAGAGAAAAATGGTGCCCAACAGGGGGGCAGCATTACATGCTCCCCCCTCGTGTTGGTGGCGGGTCGGGGGGAAGCCATGGGCAAATGGCCAGGCTGCACCTCAATTTACTCACAATGAAATTTTACCAGCCGAATTTGTCTGCTAATAAAATCACATCTGATGTTCCTACACTCAAGAAATCCGGGTGCAGAATACAGGCCTAATTATGATTGAGAGGAGCAGCATTCCCTCCAGGAATTCTGCTCCACTCACCTTGTATCCGGGGTCCAACTACTGAATGTTGCTACAGAATCGGCATAGCATGAACTGCTCTAGAGGTGTCCCCCCAATCAGAAGACATTCTGGAGCTGAATTGCACTTCTAGAATAAATGGGCCCAGAACTGCTTTGTGCAAGAAGACTAGGTGGTGAACCTGATTTAAAACAGGTTACAGTTAAAAAAATATATTGATTTGGTGATGTCAGTGTTAAACTATATTAATCAGGATATGTCCTTATGAGGTTAAAATTTAGATCCTTAGGTCGCATTTGCATGAGCCGAGTTTTTACATTATATGCTTTTCCTCAAAGATGCCTCTCTTGAATAACAATTTCTTCTGTTTCTGCAAATCTGAGTAGAAAGCAACCAGTCTACAGGATTCAACTAGCTTAGGCTAATGTAACGTTCGGGATACAATTTAATTTCGTATGCTTTGTCTGGCACAGCAGACGACTCAATGCCCTGGCAACCAGTGGCGTAACGAAACTTGAGGGGGCCCCCCTGCAAAGTACCTGGAGGGGGCCCCCACGCTCTGGACCCATTCAGGAGCTCTCAGGGTGCAGCCAGCCACTCCTGCACAGTGCTGGAGGGGGCCCTCCGGAGCTTGCCCTCCACATCGCTGGGTGTGCGGGGGCTATTGTTATGTCACTAGTGAGACAATAGGTTAATGAGTGGGTCTGGTGGCTCAGTGGACTAATGAGTCAACTGTAGGGGCTTCTGTTTGACCTCATAGTCACAGATTCAAATCCCAGTGGGTCCACTCAGCCTTTCATCCTTCTGGGGTCGGTAAAATGAATACCATTGAGTTGGGTAACAATAAACATGTTATTCAACGCCAAGATACACGTGCTGTACAAATACATGTTATGTTATGTGAGAGGATAATAAGTGAGAGGATAGATACATGGGTGGATGAAAGGATGACAGAGTAAAGGGAAAATTCAGAGGCTGGATGGATGGCAGAGTAAATGGAAATCTGAGGAAGGGTTAAAGGATGGTAGAGTAAATGAAAATCTTAGAGGATGGATGGATGGATAAAATGGCCAATGGATGGAACGATTGAAAGTTGGATGAAATAATGAATGGATGACAGAATGTAAAGGTGAAATGATTGATAGCAGAAGGTGGATGGGAGAGTGAAAGGATGAATGAGTAGATGCTTGGATGAAAGAGATAGAGGAGCACTTCTAGGTTGTTTTGGACTCACTTGCTGTGCTTGCTTGGAACCATAAGAGCTTTGGTTCGAAGTGGTAGGATATTCTAATTTTTATGGCTACTCCGTTACACACAGGCATGTCTCTCACTCTGCATTCACCCATCCCCTCCTCTTCCCATGCATTCAGACAGACGTGCATTCACACAGTCACACACTACCCCATGACTCACATGACTTACCCTCTACTTAAGCAAGCACGCCTCCCACTTTGCACTCATGTGGGCACACCACTCACCCAGTACTCACACAGGCACACCACTCACCCTGCACACACACACTTATATCACTCGCTCTCTGCTCACATAGGCATCCCTCTCACCCTCTCACATGGGTAGACCAATACTCACTCACAGAGGCACACCCCTCCTTGTGCACTCACATGGGCACATCCTACCCCGTGCATTCACCAAGGTTTATCTCTCATCGTTCATTTACAAGGGCTCAAATATCCCCTTACATTCTCCTTGGTGCCCATGCATCTACAACAGCTTAGATGTCACCATGCACTCATATAGGCTCACCTATCACCATGCACTGCCACACACTCTTCTTTCACCATGCACTAACATAGGTACACCTCTCACCCTTCATCCACAGACTCCTCTCTCACATAGACATACCACTCACCCTGCAAGAACATCAGCTCACGTCTCAACAGGCACTCACAGAGGCACACCATGCATTCACAAGGTCTGAAGTGCATTCACAGAGGACCCCTTTTCACACTGCATTCCCACGGCTCAGCTGTCACTCTGCACTCACATGGGCTCAAAGTCAAACTTCACTCACCTTCTGCTAAGACGGGCTCACCTCTCACGCTGGAGTCACAACTGCAGCTCTCACCGTACATCACAGCGCCACATATCTCAATCTGCACTTGCAGTCACACTTCTCACCCTGTACTCACAGTCACATCTCTACAAGCGCAGGATTCATAGCCTGGGATTTCTTCAGACCGCGCTGCCTTCGAGACAGCTGCTGCCCAGATAGCTGCTCAGATTAAAGCATTTTTGGGACTGGCACTTTCCTTCTCTATCACTCTCTGCACATTCGGCACATACGAAACAAAGGGCACGCCACATCTGCAAAGAGGGTGAACAGTTTACTTGGAGTGTGACATTACAATGTGTAAGAAACACTGGAGCAAATTGGTGCTTGTGCAGGTAAAGTAAAAAACACCCAAGTGCTAATCATGCAAACGAACTAAACTGACGCAGTTAGTTGCTCACAGCTAGGCTTGCATTTACATTACTCCGACGTAACGAGGGAGTCTACCTTATTAGAGGCAACATGTTCAAGTTCTGCCATGAAAATGAATTTCTAATCTAAGTGACAAGGCGGGCATGCAGAGATAATGTTTAAACCAAGCCTTGTGAGGACTGTTGAGTCCTGGTGGTAGGACGACTTTAAAATACTCAGGCCCCAGC
The DNA here is from genome assembly GCF_964261635.1 of Lissotriton helveticus. NCBI lineage: Eukaryota > Metazoa > Chordata > Amphibia > Caudata > Salamandridae > Lissotriton > Lissotriton helveticus. Next base: position 707,840,596 of record NC_136071.1, read on the forward strand.
CGCTGCCAGTGGCCTAACAAAACATGAGAGGGCCCCCTGCAAGATGTGCCAAAGGGGCCCCTCACACTGTAGGGGATGAGGGGGGCCGCCTCTAATATGGGTAAGCCTGGGGGCTGCAGGGCCTTTGTTACGCCCCCGCAACTATGTATTGGGTGGGGTCCTATAGGGCTACTAAAACCTGTCTTTCATATTCAAGTGTTGGTGCATTGAACTAAGTTCACTTCTGTCACCTGTGGGTGTGAAAACATAACGTGTAGAGCTGAAGCACAGACTCAAGTTCATGCAATACTAGACAGCATGATGTAGTAAGTTACACACAGTACTCAAAGCACACAATATTAGTCTGCACAATGCACTAGGTAGTACTCTTCACTATATGGTATATATAAGGTACATGGCCCAGAATGCACAGCCCACTATATAGAACACTATATTGTTGAGAAAAATGTCAGACTGGGGGGTACATTCAGCATTCCTGAAACCGAAAATTAAATTACACACTGGGTCTTGGACCAGAGCACAGAAAACTGAAAATGGGTCTGTAACAAAGAGGATTGAGACACCAAACTGTCTTAGACCAGGCTGCGTTCTAGCCCTTCTGTGTTCTCTCTTTATGTCTCGGATGCACCTAAAGCTTTACAAGGACCACTGCCTTTGCCTCCTTGATAAGATACATATGTAATCCAAAGCATAAGATTACTCAGTCATTTTGGATCTCACGCCTATAGGCTTACAGCAGTTACTGGACACTTTCTCCATTGATTGCAAAGAAAATCATTTAAGAATAAACTTAGCCAAACTAATATCATGGTGTTCCAGAAAAAGAAATATTAAGAAAACCAAACACCTATGATTTGGAAAGAGTGACTACTTATGTTTACTTGGGAGTGACCTGTTCTTGGATGCTGATTGCAGAATTATGTATGCTAATTCAATGGCACATGCCCTGGGACACTTAGGAAGTTGTTTCACAAATAGAAGATAGACCTATTGGAAGAATCACTCACGATGAAAGCTGTCAGCTTGCTATTGTCTGAGAGTGAAATACTGAATGCAAAAGATGTCAAAAGAGTTCAAGCTGCTGAGTTTTCCATCTGAAAGAAATGAGTTGGTCTACCACATCGGTCCCCAAGATGTGTTAAACTGGACCTGGGGCTGGTTAATATCATTCATAAGAGCTACATACCACAAATGCGTCACTACTGGTGAAGCTTTCAAACTGTAGAAATAGATTCCTTCCAAAATTCGCCAAAATGTTCTGTGGACAATTCAAGTGAGATTCAATCATCTAAAAATATATTTAAATTAAACCTTTGTTTGGATGTTCTGCACATTCATCTGGTTGGTTATTGGTTATCTGCGGATTTGGAGGCTCTCTGTAAAGCTTGATTAGTCATCTTTATGTTACTTATTGCTATATTTGAATATAAATCTGGAACGAATGAGGTGGACTAATGCCCGGACAGTGGTAACAAGTGTGGAAGTGACAAAATAATTCCGAAATACTATTATAAAATGTTCCTCATTACCTCGCATAAGTTGCCTTTACTGGCCGCATAATTTAGCTCAACCCTGCCGGATAGTCCGGCCATTCCCTGCCGCATAACTCCGGTAGCCCTGGTTATCTGGTAAGCCTCCACCACTTCTGAAACACAGGGTTAATTCTGAACCACCCCAAAGTGACTACATAAAAAAAACAAAAAACAGGTAATTATTAAAGTGCTGCAGTTCGAGGAGCTGTCACGTGAGCGAGGTATGTGGCCACCAGGGTCGGATTGGGATCACAATTTGGCCCGGGCACCGACGAAAAAAGTGGCCCACATTCAAGGGGCGTGGCCCACAATTAAGGGGCGTGGCCCACATTCAAGGGGCGTGCCCTTTCATGGAACACCATTTGGTTACTCTTTGAGGTCTAATTTGTAGAGAAATATTTAGTCAATTAAGCCTTTTAAAGCTTACAGAGCAGGTAACATTGGTAAAGACTAGGAGCACTGCAGTTCTGATAACTGAATACTTACTTGCAGTCTAAACGCCCTGCACAATGCCGTTAGATACTCTTTCCCAACCAGCTATGTCCTAGACTCTAATCATCACATGAATCAGAAATCTAGCATAAAGTGACCTCCTACAGGGGTCCCACTCTCTGGAACACCTTACCCCTCACCCTGAGACAAAATTCCAATCTAAGAGCTTTCAGGAAACTCTTAAAAACACATCTGTTTCTGACTATTTAATCCTCGTATCCCTCCTATTTATTTTTTGGTCTCTGGCTCCTAGCTTATGGTAAGAACACAAGGGCGGAGATACCCCTTCGGGGGTCGAATTCCTGCGCTATACAAGCGAATAAATAAATAAATAAATAAATAAATAAAGGGTAAGACTGGAATCTCTGGGAATAGAACATGTAATAACAAAAGTAAGAATTCACAAACGAGGAAAAGGCAGTCTGGGGTGTAAAGAATGCTGGAAAATGTATCTGTACAATCTAGTCATAAATGTATTTCACAACCAGCAGGTGATGTCCATATACAAAAAACACAATTCGATTTATGAGTGCCAATTACAGTACACATGATCCGATTTTTTATTTAAGGGCCTTGGCGATTAAGTGATCTGCCCAGAATCATAGGTTGTTGAGCAGACGCTGGGACTCAAACTTGAATCCCGATCTCTGCAACTCTGGCGTCAGGCCACATAAGCCTATGCATAGACCAGAGACGTTTTAAGGCATGGGCAATGTGGGCTCTAGCCCCTGGCCCCAGCCTTTCAGGGAGCCCCCTGATAGAGCCAGCTCTGTTTTGCAGAGAATCTTGCCCTAATGACCATGCATATTCCTTAAACAGATTGTTTTAAATACAATTTTTTAAAATTTATTTTTAATATGGGCGATGAGTAAGAACCTATCACAGAGATTTTGCAGAAGAATGTGTTTATGTTTCATGCAACATCCATAAAAAAAAAAGTCTTTGTGATCAAACAGACCATCACATATGAGAAATGGGAGGATGTCACTGAGATTATTTTCAGTAATTTTAGTGAGCTGCTACTGTGTTGTAATATTGAAAACACACGTCAATGTCCTTGAATATTAGATGTAAATACATTAAGAATTTGGACAAGTATGGTAGTGCTCTGTCCAGTGACCAGCCGAAAGAGGGCATCAAAGAGCAGAAATTGGATTATAAATTCAAATCTGTTCGAACAGGGGTCCAAAAATATGTTTGGCCCAGGGCCCCCAAAATCCTTAAGATGTTTGGCACAGACAAGGAATGAAAGTGAGAGGATACTCTTCTTGCACAGGATACAGGGCCAAGGTGACAATAGCCTACATGCTGAGCAACTAAAAAAACAGCAAGGCCCCTTTCTGTCACAAAATTATTCGAGCCTTCCAGCGAAGGAGCACCTATTAAGCAGGAAGCCCCTGCTATTACTAACCTACTCAGCCCTCCCCAGACCTTCAGCTCAGGAGCACATGAACAGCAGTAAGGCCCTGCAATTAGTAAATTAATCAGCCCTCCCCAGCCCTCTAGGCCTGAGGGCAATGCCCTGGCAGGGGAGCACAAGACACAGCTGCTGGGTCATCCACGGTAGCCAAGGGGAGGCTGAGGTGAAGATGGTGCAAGTTCCAAAAATTACCTGGCCCCCACAGCGAGACCCATTCTTCCTCGCCCACTATGCCCTGAATGTGAAGGGCTGTGGGCGAGGTGTTAAAACTAACACTGTTGATGTGCTGCGTGGGCCCCTATATGGGGCCGAGGTGAAAGTGGCTCAAAGGCCTGAGCAACACCTGGCCCCCAGGGAGGCCGATTTTTGCTAACAATCACCCCCTCCCCAGCCACCCTCAGCGTGATTGCTTTGCAGGGCAGGGGGTGAAGGAGAGGCCACAGCGGATAATCGTACGGCCGCACAGTGAAGCTGCATTCATTTCTCTGTCTCTGTCTCCGTGCCCTCTGTGGGCCGTTTTTTTTTTCCTCCCCTTTCCTAGTCCACAGAGAGCACGGAGACAGAGACAGAGAAATGAATGCAGCTTCACTGTGCGGCTGGGAAAGGGGAGAAAAATAACCGGCCCACAGAGGGCACGGAGACACCGGCCCTTCGGCCCATGCCCGAATGCCCGCATTGCCAATCCGCCCCTGGTGGCCACGCATTTTAATTAAAAACAACCAGTTTCCCTCTGTATAAGTAAGTACAAGGCATATTATTTTCAGAGGGTCATCATCATCACAACGATGACAGATTGGGAACTACAACCGTCGGAAAGGACTTGAGCTGGAGTTTACTCACTGAATAAATAACCCTGTCATGTGTAGGCACACAGACACCCCCCTCCCTAGGGCGTATCCACAGTTAGATCACATATGTCATTTTGGGGAAGGGGAACTTTTCCACGTACATGGCTACTTACGATGTGACGCTGCTCCGGCGATGACTATATGAAATGTCAGTGTGCCATCTGAAGGGGAGGCCTTTACAGGATACGGCTCTAGGGATGCTTCACCCCAAGGTTCATCCTGTAATCTAGGGAAATATTCTCTTTGGTATCAAGGTCATCTAAACCCAGATCGATTGGCAAGGTGTAAGGTGCTGGGTTTGGTCCAGAAATGTCTAAGCGTCTGGCGGCAAATATTTAGAAGCGTTGGCAGCACTGGGTGGCATTTTCTTTTTTTTTTTAGGACTGATGTAAGCACTAATACTTCTAAGATTGCCGTCAATCATCTGCTACCTTTCTTTTGGTATTGGAAGGCGGTCATGCAGACGTGTTCATTTTGGGGGTCCATCTATACTGTGTATTGCAGGCATCAGCGGCATCAGTAGGTGGTGTCAGTGTAATGGGTGCCAAGGGAGTGATGGACTTGGTCTGGACTCCCGTGCTGAGGCAGGCTTCATTCTCTCAGCCTGCAGCAAACACGTGCAGCTCAGTCTCAGCCATTATGGGCGGTACTGTATGCTTTAGCGACAGTGCTCCCTCGGACGAGGCCGCATACTCTTTGCCATTCCTTCTTATGGAGCAGAGAAGTTCGTTGTTTAACACTTGCTGGATTGAGGTGCAGTTTCTCCCCAAATGAGTTTGTGTGCTGGGTGCAAGCCTGCAGTGCAAATCCAAAGCTTTGCCTTTGTCTCCTGAAAAGGGGGGCTGCTCGGCCCTCCCGCCCACATGGCGGTGCGGCGCCCCCCCTCCCCCGGCCTGTCGATGGTGGGGCGTGTCGCCTGGCGATGACGCGCGCGGCGCGCCCCACCACCGATAGGTCGAAGCCTCCCCCATGACCCGGAAGCAGCTGGATAGCTTCCGGGGCATGGGGGCGGGTAGTCTGGGGGGCGGGTCAGCAGGGCCGGGCACCCCCTGGCAGGACAGGAGCATAAGAGGGCCGGGGAGCGAGCGGAGCGCCCTCTTTGCCTCCGACTCGCTCCCCGCAGACCTCGCCGCCCCACGCTTGGGGCTTCTAATTTATTATTTTATTTTGCAGGACTCTGTGCAGGATTGGTGTGGACCTCGTGGCCTCAAGCGCTGATCAAGAACGTCGGGGATTCCGTTTACGGGCCTCGTGGCCTGAGGCGCTGAGCGGCAGAGAACCAGAACGTCGGGGATTCCGTTTACGGGGATCAGCTGGTTTGCGGGCATCGGGGTAATTTTAGCAGTGACACGAGCTTTTCCCAAATACGGTGAGTGAGGCGAGCCTGTGAGAGCCACGGACTGCTGGGGGTAAAGGAGGGGGCCCTGTGCACGGGACGAGTACCGTGTAGCTGCAGCGCTTGGTGGGACACCATATGTTGGGATCGCTTAGCGAGCCGAGGGGGTTCTAACAGAATTGTGTGTTAAAACGCTGGCAATTCACTGCCTGAAGGGCGAAGCAGGAGTTGGCAGGGCAGCCAGTAGATGGGAGACCAGGGAGGGAGTGTACTTTAGACTGCCTGGAAGTTGGTTTTTACTGTTAGAGACCCAGGTTTTTTGCAGGCCCTGGCTACAAATAATTTAGGCGATACCGGTGATGATGGTTTAACTCAATTTTAAGGCCTAGTTTAAATATCAGAAGTAATAATACTATTGTGCAGGTTGGCATACTAGTACCTTGCCTGGATAGCACCCTTGTAGCCTCTGCTGATTGAAAGAAAATTTTGTGCATTATATTAACATTTGTTTCACCCTAGGAAGCTTGGTGGTGCTTCTTGTTCAGCTGCTTCATCCGGTGCAGTCAATCGATCCCGTGTGCTGAGGACGCCATCGGACAGGGGTCACCCAGGAGATCGGTGGTAAGGGGAGTGAGGCGGACCTGCACTTCATTGCTTCTGGAGGGCCGCCGGGCTTGTGACCTTCCTACAAGGGGTTGGCGCTCGCCCACACGCTAAGACTAGCTAGTGTGTTTGCGGTCACAGTTGCATGGTGCTTACGGTCATCTTCACATCCTCTATCTACAAAGAAGGTACAAGTGCACACGTGCACTCCAACATTAGTTTAGGCTGGGAGTAGAGGGCACTGGGGTATTGTATTAGAATGCCAGGCCCACGAGTGAATAAGAGGGCAGGCAACAAGAGTGCTCACATGGAGCTAATGTTTCAAACTATGATGCGTAAGATGAGCGCGATGGACAAGCGTCTTGGGAAGATAGACGAGCTGGGGAGGAGTGTGGCAGAAATTAATGAGAGGTTAGATGGCCCTACGGGACCACAAGCCAGGCCAAGAAGGATTACTAATCCGCCATTGCCCAGAGGTGATTTTGTCACTCCCCCTAAGAGGGGCAAGTCCAAAAAAAGGGGAGGCACAGCGCCGAGGAACTCTGCTGAGGGAGTGGGAACACCAGTGGTAGTACCTACTGATACTCCTTTGCCTATGGACACCCCCGTAGTGCCCCCAGTTCCACCGGCGGTCCCAGCTCCGGTTAATGCAGCTATTCCGGTGGCCCCACTCGGGTCATTGCCCCTGTCATCCCCATGACCACTGCTCCCATCCCCGCCGGGGTAACAACACCACCGGCCAGCTCGGTCCCGGCAGAACTGGCATCCCAGATAGCCGCCGTTCTACCCTGGTTGCAGTTGGGGGGGGTTTTGCCATCTTCACAGGATCATTCGGCAGAAGCCTTGAAACTGGTGGAGGTGATTAAGTTGGCCAGGGCGAGTGAAGCAGCACCAGTGGCTCCAATTCCTTCCCATACAGGTACCTCCAGCGATCAGACGGCTAAGAAGGATGGAGCAGCACCGCAAGTCAGTAACAGTGGTAAGGAGGTGGCTTTGCCGTTGCTAGAGGATGCTGCTATACGCTCTAGGAGGGAGAATCTGGCGCAACATGTTTCTCAGGCTGTGAAGGAGTTGATATGGGCAGGCAAATATATCAACATTTTCTCATTGCTACTTGATAATAGGGAACTTGAATATGCTAAGTCACAAAAGGAATGGATGTTGCCCAGTGAATGGAGAACAGAGTTAGTTAAGTTGAGAGTGGAGGAGACATGTATTAACTGGATGAGGGCCTTTTCTGTGTTCAGTGCCATTACTGCCGAAAAATCACCCAATCTACACGCAGAGATGGCCTGTTACCAAAGCAGGATTGCAATGTGGAGCGAGAAACACGTAGGGGATGGGTGGAAGGAATATGACATTGCGTTCAGGAAAGCTAAAGAATTCAATCACTCTTTAACATGGGATATGGTAGATTCCCTGTCATGGTACAGCCAGATAACTGGGGTATCAGCAGCGATGGGGCCAACAGATGCACAGAAAATATACCCGTCCAAACCACAACAGCCCTTTCGGCATGCGCAGGGAAGTGAGATTCCAGGAAAGGGTAAGGGTTGGGGGGATAAAAAGGGTGTATGTTGGGATTTCAACAAACGGTCCTGTACTAGGGCAGCGGGCACATGTAAGTTCAAACACGCCTGTGCCTTGTGTGGTAACCCCTCACACCCCGAGACTTCCTGCAGATTTAAGGGTGGCAACCAGGGGGCGAGGGGGAGAAGGAAACCTGAATAGACAGGAGGGGGGTTTAGTACCACACACTCCCATTGATGTTATGGCAATTATTCCTTGGCTGACCAGATACCCAGATCACACAGCGGCTAAATTGCTTCAGGAGGGATTTTCGCGGGGTTTTAGGATTCCTGCAGGTGGGTACACAGGCAAGAGTGAGTGTAGGAACCAACTGTCAGTGAAACATAACCCCGGGGTAGTGGCTGCAAAAATTGAGAAAGAATTACGCCTGGGCAGGATAGCAGGTCCCTATGATGAGGTGCCGGTGCACAACTTTGTTTGTTCACCACTTGGTGTTGTCCCCAAAAAAGAGAAAGGCGAGTTTAGACTCATCCATAATCTCTCAGCTCCAAGGGGGGCATCCTTGAATGAGGCCATAGATGAGAATGTCTGCAGTGTAAAATATGCCTCTTTTGACCAAGCGGTGGAGTTGCTTAGGGCCCTGGGTCCGGGGGCATTGATGGCCAAATCTGACATAGAGTCAGCATTTCGCCTTCTCCCAGTGCATCAGGATGATCACCACCTTTTGGGTTTCAAGTTTGATGAGAAATATTACATGGACAAATGCATGCCTATGGGTTGTTCTATCTCCTGTGCATATTTTGAGACCTTCAGTTCCTTCTTGGAGTGGGTAATGAGGCAGGCTACCGGACATCAACAGGTCATGCACTACCTGGATGATTTTCTCTTCCTGGGCAAGGCTGGGTCTCAGGAGTGTGCGTTGGCACTGCAGGAATTTTGCGTGCTTATGCGAGCTCTTGGGGTCCCGCTAGCGCCAGGAAAGACAGTGGGGCCAGCCACTTGCCTAGAATTTCTGGGCATAGAAATAGACTCTGTGGGGGGTTGTTTCAGACTCCCAAAAGAGAAGGTAACAAAATTCAAGGCGTCATTACGCGCGTGCCTTTCCAGAGAGAAGGTCTCTTTGCAACAACTCCAGGAAACTGTGGGCCAATTGAATTTCGCGTTGAGAGTGATACCGATGGCCCGCCCCTTTTCTCGCTCAATTGCGCAGGCAATGAGAGGTCTGCGAGAAAAACACCACCGCACTAGACTGTCACTTGAGGTTCACCAGGGCATGCAAATATGGATGGCATTTCTGGAGGGCTTCAATGGCAGGATTGTGTGGTCTGGCCCCCCTACCACTTCAGCAGAGTTAGGTTTATGGACTGAGGCTGCTGGAAGCGTGGGGTTTGGTGCCATCCTTGGAAACAAGTGGGTCACCCACAAGTGGCCAGAGGACTGGGTGTGCAGTAAGTTGACAACAAACATCGGCTTCCTGGAGTTGTTCCCCATTTGGGTGGCATTGATGGTTTGGCCTGAACATCTGCGCAACAAATCAGTAATATTCTGGTCTGACAACATGACGGTGGTAGAGTGTATTAATCAGCAAGTGGCACGCTGTAGGTTCATACTCCGCCTCTTGAAGGAGATTGTGTTGAGATGCTTGAAATTGAATGTTGTATTCAGGGCACGACATGTGCCAGGTGTCCTCAATAATGCAGCTGATGCACTCTCTCGCCCAAAAATGCAGGTATTCAGGGAGCATCTTCCGACAGCAGAACCTACACCGACACACTTCCCGTCAACACTTTGGCAGATTGGTGCCCCAAATTACAGGACCTCGTGGCCGCTAGCTTAGCCCCCAAGACAAGAACAGCATATGAAGGGGCGTTTGGTTCATATTGTACTTTTCTAGGGCGAGACTGGGAATCCAAATGGGATCTGGAGGACAGTTTTTCGGACTACCTGTGTAAATTGCACCAGGAGGGTCGCTCAGTGGCAACAGCCAACAGGCATAGGGCAGCGGTCTCCTACGCACAGGCAAAAGGAGTGAAAGACCCTAGTAATAGTTTTGTGGTGCGTAAGGGATTGAGGGGTTGGCGCCGCCTACAAGGCAGCACAGCAGACACTAGGAAACCAATAGGTTTGGGGAGGTTAACAGCATTATTGCCTGCTCTGCATGACGTCTGTACTTCAGACTGGGAGATACTATTATTTAAAGCGGCCTTCACGTTGGCCTTCTATGGAGCCCTAAGACTGAGCGATTTGGTTGCTGCCTCCAAGGCAGATAGGCAAGGGGGTATTCAGTTCCTGAACACAACAATACAGGGAGACACATTGTGGGTGACAATTTTGAGATCAAAAACGGATCAGAAGGCGCGAGGGGAGACTGTGGTACTGCACAGGTCAAGTGCCAATCCTTGCTGCCCGGTACGCCATCTGGAGGCTTTCATCAACCAGCGAGATGGATTGTTGGGTGGGCCGCTCTTATTGCACGCCGATGGCACCCCTTTAACTAAATACCAGTTCAGAAGGGTCATGGAGTTGGCTATTACCAGGGTGGGCCTTGACCCGAAGGATTTTGGCACACACTCCTTTAGGATAGGCGCAGCCACTGAGGCAACCACAAGGGGTTTGCAGGTGAACAGTGTTAAGAGAATTGGGAGATGGTCATCCAATTGCTACAAACGTTATGTGCGGGTACACATGCTGTAAAGTACCTTGAGCGTTGCTGACATCAGGTTGTTTTCTGGTTTTTGCAGTTTCTTCGCACTGTGACGCAGGCGGAGGAATCGCTTCGGGGCATCATCAAGGTTCATCGGCAATTCGTCGCGGCGTGGACAACCAGGAACACAGGACGCAGTCTTGCAGGGTTTGGATTGTGGGTCATTCATATGTGAATCGTGCTAAACATGTATTCTTTACAGGCAAGGGTAGAAGGGAGCTAGAGCACAAAGGATGGTCCATTTCCTTCTTTGGGAGGGGTGGTCTCTGCCTCAGCAAATTTAGGAACTTTTTTGCAGAATTGGTCGCCCAACAGGCTAGACCGCCGGCGGTGGTAATTCTTCACCTGGGTGGGAATGACCTTGCTAGATTGGGTAGAAGGGTCCTTCTGGAGGAGATCATCTCAGCAGCAGGTTGGGTAAGGAGGGTTTGCCCTGACTGCACTGTAGTTTGGTCTCAGCTGATACCGCGGCTGCAATGGCGTGGGGGTGATTCAGTCAGGGCATTGAACCACTCGGTAAAGAGGATCAATACCAAGTTAGAAAAACTCTTCCGAACCACCCATTTACAGACCATCCCTCATGGGACCATTTGGGGGGATGAGTTGTACTTACAAGATGGGGTCCATTTGACTGAGTCAGGGAATGCAATATGGTGCGATAATATCCTAGCTTGGTTGAAGGGTTTTTGTGAGGTAGGGATGACCTTTCGAGGAGGAGTTGTGGGGGGGCCAGATCGTCGGTAAACAATGCTGGCCTTTGGCGGTAAGGTCATGATCGGTGAGCAGCAATTTAAGGTCCTAAGGGGGGGCGTCACCATCCACGGAGGGGACGGCCCAGGGGGAGGGGCCACTGGTCCCTCCTAGAACTTCAGGGGCAGGTATATCCGCTAGCTGCTAAAAATGCGGGGGAGGGAGTCACGCTTTCCTTAGGCCACTAGCCACCCCGCACATACACCATGACGACAACTTATGACGCAGAGTGTAAGGGCCCTCCTTGTTGGTTAAATGGAGTTCAGGATGCCGACGGGGTAGGCGGTCCCTTGTCGCGCATGCGCACCTGTAAGTAAGGGCGTGGTTGTAGAACTTGACACCGGTTAGCGACCTTGCCGTCAGGGCCCGAAATGTTAGAATGCAAAATTCAGGTAGGATGTTAGATTCGGATAGGAAACACGCTGTATTAGACTTTTGTTAAGGTTAGCCTTCAATACTTGTCTTCAATACTGTAAATCTAATGTCTGGAATTTTGTTATTCTAACATATTGATGTCTTGTTGATATTCATAATTTTATTGTTTTGTATAATAAATACGGCCGGGGGTCCCTGATCCCCCGCCTTCCAAAGACAATTTGCTTATGTCAATTCTTCAAGGTGAGGTGTGGTAAGCTGGGAGGGGCGGGTAGCCAGTCACGGACCATGTTGAGGGTCCCGTAACTGGCCTTTCGTTTTGCACACAACCTGGAGCTGCCTGCACACCCAGACACATACCTCATAAGATAGGCTCTTCATCATGTGGTCAGTACTTTTGCGGGCCAGTACTCTCGGCAGCAGTTAGGTGTTCACAGCCAAGGCCAATGAAATCAGCCAGCTGAGTGACAAGCTATGACACTGCGCCCACCACGCAGGTTCAGCTCAACAATTCATGCCCCCTCCTCTGCGTCCTCACTTTAAGGCACCCTAGGCCTACGTCACCATTACTTGCAAGTCGGCAAAACAAATTAGGCCAGGCGGCCGCAGAGTGAAAGACGATCCTTCTCACTGTCTCTGGGTCTTCGGATGCCTCATTGGTCATGCGCACACTTAATTGCAATGCGCATGACATTGGAATTGGTCACCAGCCCGACACTCTATGCCTCACACTGAAGAGAGTGCTGCGCAGACGCGGAGACAACTGCGCGCCGCGCACCTACCCAACATTTAATGAAATAAAGAGCCCAGAGGCCCTGCCTGCGCACCAATGATTAATGCAGAGGCCGGGTACGGGGCCCGGACGTCCACAGCACACTTAATTAATGAAGAAGGTGGCGTGCCATGCGCGCAATATTTAATTAATGAGGACGGAGGCCGCGTGCGCACCATTTAGGCTTGCTGGCTTCACTGAGAGTGAGGGGCCCCCGGAGCACGGGGCCCCCTGGACGGAAGCCGGGTGTGCACCATTTAGGCCTGCTGGCTCCACTGAAAGTGAGGGGCCCCCGGAGCACAGAGGCCCCCCCGCAACACGGGGGCTGCGGGGGCCTGTGTTATGCCCCTGCTGGCAACAAATATGCAAAGGACAGTGCTACTCAAGGGTTTTTGAAAATACTCTTATACGTGGTATTGTGACCATAATAAAATCACCAAAGCAGATAAATGCATACTTCCTAAACTCTTATTTTTCTAAACAGCAAACCACAATGGTTTCAGTATACTCAACCACCTTTAAGCATTGGTGCAGCGGCCAGAGCTGCCAACTCAGGAGCTGGGGATCCACGTCTCAGGGTAGGCACAACATCCTGTGACTCTGGGCAAATCACTTTATCTTCCCGTGCCCATGGACAGCGCCTGGATACCCTCACGGGTGATAAGCTACGTTATATAAATCTACAAATAATTCTTATTGTAACAGCTTAAATCTGCCCCATTTACAAAGATCGATATTACAACCCCAAAAGCTCCTATTAATGAGGATTTTCGCTTACTTCCAAATCCTACACACATATTAGAAATTGAAGTATGCACATAGAAGAACTTTACAAACCATATACAAAAATTGATTCTGACCTCCACAGTATAATACAGGATCCCGTTTGCCTTCCACTCGAATATTTGACATCAAGAGAAGCATTCCAAATTGAAACAAAAACTTCATATTGGACACCTGGATGTAAAAAAAGCACACTGTATAAGTCAACGCTTTCAGAAAACAGAGAATTTTTACTTTGAACTGAACAATTCCTTATCTATTCGGTCACTATTTAATTCGTGGCAGCATCTTTCATAACCTTTTTGATGTACAACAAATAGTCGGTAACCCGGCTTAGTAGACTAATGAATGGGTCTGCGGCAGAGATCCGTGAGTATATTGTAGAGTGCACTATCGAATCTTGACGGATATGCTTAACTTTCATCCATCTAAAATCAATAAAATGCTGGCCAATTGGGTAGGAAACAACGAGCACCCCCTTATCGAAATATAATGACAGTTCTAGAAGTGAAATATTATGCACTTGATAGTGTTATAAATTATGTTAATGTTCAACCACAGCAAATATTTCATAAAACCATTTTCACAGACTGCATCAACTTTATAGGAAATTAGTTGTTGACTAAAATCAGCAAAATGTGTGTTGCTCATCCAGTATACACATTCCACAAAAAATAGATGGCTCTCATCCCGTAAAGTGAGTTTATAATTTCAATAAAAGTTAATTCGCTGGTATGAAAATGGTTTCCTCTATTTTACAGACTGCCTTGAAACTTCGAAACAGAAAGTAACTACAGAAGAGAACAAAGTCTATAGAGTCATTATACCAACAATTTCCAAAAGTAAAAGTTTGCATATTCTTGTGGCTAAATGAAAAAGAAAAATGCAGCATCATATTTTGCATATTTACTGCTATCACAGATCAGAACACAGCAGCCACTATCCTACTGATAAAATTTCCTATTTCAAAGATTTAAAACAATCAAAGTAGGACAAATAATTGAAAAAGGGTTCACAATATGACATATTAAAATATTTTTTTATGGATTAATCTATCAAAACTTAGAACTTGACCAATATTTTTTTTAAAACATTGCATGCCCCTTTTAACTACAACTTAACAGACAAATGGCAGTGTATGTTCAATGTTCCATTATAAACATCGGTTAATGGGCCAGTGTGTATAAGCTAAATTTAGCCAGACACCCTTAAAGATTTTCTATGTTTCTTACTGTTTTCATTGAATACTTTTACAATTACTTACTTTATCTTGTCAAAACTCGTAGCCTTTTTTTTAGCTATAAAACAGGTTGTGTTCTTGATAGACTTAATTTAACAAGCATCTGTTTTTTTCCAGCACAGGGTAACAGTGTCTGCACACACAGCTATCAGAATAAATAATTCATGATACCTCTGCAAGTACGTTAAGCCATGCTTGCAGACAAGTGAATGTCCACTCTACATTTTATTTTACGTGTATATATTTAATTACTGAGTGATTTATTGCAATGGGAGACCAAGGGGAACGGGGAACCGATCGAGAAGTCGACAAAGCACAGTGCTTGTGGGCAAAGAAAGAAACAAATATGATGTGGGAGAAAGCAAAGGTGGTGTTGGCAACGACAAGAGTAGATAAATCGTGTTTGAATGTAGAGCATTATCAGTACAGACAGATAGGGCGGATCAAACAATTAATACATTTTAATAAAATAATTAGCTTGGAACATAGAAAAAAAAGAAATAAAAGTGACAGAAGTAAAAACAACTGAAGGGGATACATGAGAAAAAACAAGGCTGTCAATAAAGAAGTGACCATGACAGTGCAAGCAAATATTGTTGCTTTTCCGAAGGCTGCCAAAGAAGCAATAAACCACTCTTGAGGAGTAGCCAGTTATTCTGGCAAGTAAAATCCACCCCAAGTGCCATGGTGGAGAGGGGAGAATCTTTTGCAAGGAGAAGGCAACAGCACTCCAGCAGACAGTATATTAAATAAGCAGAAACAAGAATGAAAGATTTTAAATATTTAAGGGAGAGAGCAAACGAGAAGACCAAAATACCCTTTAATAATGGCTAGAGAAAGAACCTAGAAAAGGTGAGAGGCACAGGGGGCAGGGGATCTGGTAAGTTAGGCTGCAGAGGCAACAAGAAATTAGGTATAGTGCCTTAAAAATAGGCACACTCCAAGAACTTAATTGACACACATAAACGAGACATAAAAGAGAAAAAGAGTGCATATGTGTCTCTCGTGCTATCTGCAAGGACTGGACCAAGTGTGAGTGTGCACGGCACGAGGTAGGCGCACCCAGTGAGTGGCAGCAATGGTGCCCATGGCCCAGGACAATAGAGGCATAAACTGGGAATGATGATAGAAAATGGGCAGGCAGGCTGAGGTGTTAAGCTCCAGTGATGAAGTGGAGGTCAGAGGGAAATGGAAGACTGAGGCAGAAGCAAGAAAAGCCATGCTGGAAGCATCCCACAATGAGGTACGAGTCAAAACCCAGCAGATGTCTGTCTGCTCAAGTAGACCAGGGATAAGCCATGTTTTGGAGGGGTAGACAGAAGGAGTCTTAAATATTGTGTGAACTACTACTCAGCATACAGAGACAAAGGGTGAGATGACCACCCATGTAGCCATTGGATAAGAACACCCAACATAAAGTTGTGTGACAAAGAAGGGCAGCCCTTCACAGATATAGTAACCATCCATATAATTTGGTGAACAGAGCAGAATGTATGATAGATGCCTAGGTTAATCCGGATGGGGAATATAAAGGTGGTGACTAAGGCAAGGTGCTTGGATAGGAGTGCCAAGTTCACTTCGCTGCATGATACCTTTTGCAAACAATGAGATATGCAACATTGCTTATGGAGGTAAATAGAAGAAACATGCCATTGGCTCATGTACCCAGCAAAATAGAAGGTCATCTCAAGGGGGAAAAGAATGTTTTTTCAGATACAAAGGCAATCTGCCTTTTGGATAATGATTGGAGAAAAACAGGTGGAAAACAACAGCATTCAGGGACTTGAGACATTTGGCGATCAACCATGGAGGATTCAATCAAGGACCTCACAATCTAACAAGCTGCAGTGATGACACATGATCATTGTTTTTTCTCTAAGGCCCGGAAGGCTCACAAAATTCTTATGTGATCGATGACTTAGTACCGCTGGCTGCTGGCATGCCTTGTTGGCTTACGAGCTTTACAAGTGTTTCTGCACTGGACTTTTTATCTCTCATGACATAAAGAAACACATACACAGTGTAGGTTTGCGAGTGAAGAGAATGAAGCACATTAGATGAGCGCAGCAGGTAGGGTCGTTAGTTCTCACAGCAATAATTGATGCACCACCAAAACATTGTGAGAGCAGCTACTGCCCTGGCATGAAATTGGTTTCATGAAATGGACGAAACGTTCCTTTGGATTGTAGGGTGCAGACAGGGTAACAAATAATATTGGAAGAAACATTAGAATGCAACAAAATAAGGAAAAAACATAACAATGAAAAATGACAAAGCAAAGCTAACAATGTGAGTCCCATTGTGAAACACCAAAGTGTTTTTCTCAGGCCGGTAACCCTTCTAAGAGATCAGAAAAGGGGGACCCAATAAAACAGTCTTTCAAATAAATGAGTGAATGAGACGTGACGTGTCACTTTTGTCAAGACACCTGACTACTCCTGATCCCATCATCCTATTGATCCACAACCGCACATTTCCTGCCCTGGAGAACAACTGAAATCCTGTCCTTATTCCACACCCCACCATCAGACATCGAGACCGCATGGTCAATAATCTTGGTGACCAATATGGATGGGTACAGAGAACTTGATTCCGCTTTTCTCACTAACCCGGTTTTCTGATTCTGAGCCAATCACCTCAACCCACAGACCTTGTATCAAAACCTTTGCCTGGGCCAGAATATCTACTCTGAACGTCTTTTTTTTCACAGTTTATGCATGAACACTGGTTTATCAGAAAAACAAGGAACACATTTGGAATATAACTCCATTATCCAAGGAATGATCTTATTTGAGGTTTGTTCTGGAGCTGGGCACCCTTAATAACTGTAAATATTTAGACCGTATGTTCATCGCCATCCGGGTAAAAATGGTGTTATAAGTAATCTACACCCCTCTCAGCAAATATGCACTTTTAAGGTCAAACCACGTTCCTTCAAAATTCCTAACACCTCATTCATTCGGACATTAAGTTCTTGCATATCCCTTCACTAAAGCAGGATGTTCTCCTGAAAATACATTACGCCACTCGTCTTTCAACAGCGTCCTCAAACCCCTTTGGAAAACACAAACTGCAACTGAGATGTTCAGAATCCTCCCATAGCACTATCTGGTGGTGAACGGCTGCCATGTAGAGACATGAATGTCTCTGAATCTTTCTATGTGCACAGTATTTCATTCATGTTGGGAGTGGTTCTCGGTCACCCTATATGTTTCAATTAAGGTCACACAGGTTGACAAATAACTTCTGGGTTTGGACAGCCTTGCACTCCAAGACGAATAGGGCTAATCACTTTGAACTCTCCTTGGCTCTAATTCGCCCCGATCATTCAATTTTTCCATTTCCTTGCATAACCCTCTACTAAAACTCAGTGGCACATTAAGAACCTTATGTACAGTGGGCACAGGACCTTGCCTTAACAGGATTTTGAGCTGAAACCCCTTCTTTTTAGTTTGTTGCTAAACACATTCGTATCGTTCCCCATCCACCTCTAACTACAGAATCCTTATTGACAGTAAAATATCTACTTATCCAAGGGAAGGGATGCTTCAGAACCTACTTATTCTGTAAAAGGAATACACGTATCCCTTTTCGGGCCGTACAGTGAGGTGGTCACTTTCTCACTCAATCTGAGCTCTGAAAAATGTCTTTCTGATTATGTTACATCAGGGTTTGGATTCTCGAAAGGCTCTGATTTTACCACCACTTTTTCACAAATCTGAAAGTCGGCAGGAAGTTGTAGTTACAACGTTGAAATAGCCTGAAAGTCTGTGCACACCCACAAACTTACATGTGTAAAAGAGTAGTCAGCAGCTCCTCTCAAATTTCTTCCCACATTGGAAACTGTTGGAAATTTACTCTTGACAAGGGTAGGATTAAAACTTGTCCCAGAGTGCAAAAGAGGGTTGTAGGGTAAGAGAATTAGCAGTAGCTTGACAGATGTTTGCATTAGGGAATATACATGTGTACATCTGCTCAGATGAAAATAGAAATCACAAACGTTTACTAGGAGTATAGTTTACAGACCTACTTCTCTAAATTCTAGTTAATTCCTGTAGGTCATGAACCTGCACCTGTGCAAGGACAAGACTGGTAAGGTTTTGTGGCCTTCTTTAGGAGGCGGCTCCTAATTTATTTTAATGTTGCCCCTAGTGGTTTCAAATCAATTTTCCAATATTATATTTTTCAGTATTTGCATGAACCAAAGTCTCTAGAAAATGTTATCTAAAGATGCTTTACTTTCTTTAATGATTCCAATGCCTGTCAATCACTCTTAAACCCTTCCTTTAAAGAGCTAAATCCTCAATGTGAACTTCCACACTGAACATACCCGCAAATTTGCAAGAACATCTATTCACTTACTGATGTGATGTGTGTTGTGGATTGTGAGTGGTGAAGTTTTTTTGAAGGTTTCATTTCGTACTGCCCTCTAAATGAACCCCCTAGTCTCTGCAACAGTCACTAACATGTTATCCTGTTTTTAATTTGCTATCCCTTTACCAGAAACTGGAGTAAGCCTTCTCTGATTGCTATTGCAACCCATGTCGAGTCACGGGTAGGAAGGAAGTGACTTCATTATTGAACTGGAATGAAACAGAATCTTAGGCCTCTTCGGAACAATAGGGATGTTTAAAAACAGGTTCCCACATAAAAAGTCTTGACAAAAACTCTCCAATAAGTTGTGCAATTCACTGAGTTGGGCAAAGATAAGCATTCAACCTCCACTGTTAGACATGGTACAGTGGAAAACGTTTAGCCATGGCACTAAAAGACTTGATGTTTTATTTTGGCGTAGTCACTTTGCCAAACATATGCTGCTTGTGAACTCTGTATTAAAGGTCTGGGCATGTTCTACACACTGTAGCATTACTTTGGTGACAGTATCCCACAGTCTCACCATCAGAACCACTGACACCCCAGTTGTTGTGTGATGAGCAAAGTGGAAATTGTGGAACCTGGGACACAGTTTTTGTTAATCCAGACCTCTTCTTGTGACAATGTGTGTGCTCTTGGTCAATAACTATTTGAACATATTTCTCTGCTCCTTTCTTTGAAGCCATGGGACTAAATTCAAACTAAACACTGGTGGTGTGTGATAGGAAAACAGGTCTGTATCCTAACATTCATTTGATTTTCCCTGTGGGAGAGAGATCACCCAGACACATACTCCACTTACTAAAATGCAGCATAGTGAGAAAGTTAAGGACCTTGAAACAAGGAATCCTGCACTGGAGTGTTTGTACCCCTATTTCATTAAGTTTTTTGATCATGGTCAAATCATGTTCCTCTTATCTCTTTGTCCTTTTAATTGCCATTACGTGATAGAGCTTGTCGAGCAACTGAACACTGAAGTCAAGCTTGAACCAGGTGCGTGGCTCTGACTCAGTTTGAAGTTGTCTTGGATTCTCAAGCCGAAAACAAGTTGAGCCTTCATGTGGCTTCTGTCTGCAACCCATGCGATAATCTCATACACCAAAAATGAAAGACAAAGGGGCCGATTAGGATGGCGGACGGACCTGCGTCCGTCCGCCACCCCAGAGGTGGAGGGACCGTCCGCAGGGACAGCGGCGGTCCCTCCGTGCAAATTAGGATGTGACTGCCACCCTGGCGGTCACATCCTGTATGTTTAACATTGCGGCGGGTGCTGCTTGAAGCAGCACACGCCGGAATGTTAAAACTGCATGTTTTACATTTACATGCACAAAGCGGCAGGCACCGCGCGGTGCCTGCCGCTTTGTGCATGTAAATGTTGGGGGGTACCATAGGTACCCCCCATGTGCACACCCCACCCCCCAACACCCCTGGGGGCCCGCAACGGGCCCCCAAACACCAATGTCCACATGCTTTTCTACGGCGGAAAACGCGCCGTGGAGAAGCATGCCTCCGCCGGCATCCTAATATGGCTGGCGGTGTCTGATAAACACCGCCACCATATTAGAGCTTTTCTGCCGCGGTCGGAAGGCGACCGCGGCGGAAAAGCGGCAGACGGAAACATGACCCCCCCCCAGCCATCCTAATTGCACAGTTTTGGTCCAACTTAAACTATATGATTTTCCTAGCCGTATTACCTGCCCTCTTGCTTGTGTGTATATACATTGTGTGGATATTACTGCTCCCTGCACATAGCTTTATGACTACTCTTAACTGAACGATGATCACTCCTAAATTAATGTCCAACCTGTAAGTATTCTAATATATAAAAGTATTGAGAATCAATGATTGCATAATTTAGGAGGAAATCAACTCCGAAGTTACAAAATGATTCATGATTGGGTTGATTGATCTTTGGGAAATCATTAGTTTACTAGATCTGGGTTGACAGTGCTGCAGTTGCCAAAACCTTATCGGGGCAACAGAAAAATTGCTATTAATATATTTACAATTTTATGATAACTTACACGACGGTTGCCTTGTGGGAAAGATTGCACGCAATACAGTACTCTTCATTTGGTTATGGTCACAAGTCGATGATAAAGGCCTGATTAGTTCACTGGGAAAGGTTATGTCCGATGCCATAGGTCTGATATACTTAATATGAAAAGTTATGACAAATGCAGTAGGTTTGGCTTATTTATTGTTAAATAAAAAGCCAATAGGCCTTTAATAGAGGATTCCTATCACACTGCTTTACAGGCTGTAGACTGGTGGTTAGTGCAAAAAATCAAAAAATCAAAAGGAGAAGGATCACTTGTCCTGCATGAACCAGGGTATGCAGGAGAACGTACAACGGTGTCTCCAAATAAAAAACCCTCATGCACGTATTGGGTAGTGTGGTAAGCGGTATATCTTGGTTCTCCGCTCTTCAAACACGTGTGTGCATAATCATAGGGTTAGTCTCGGTATGCAGCCTCCACCAGGAGGATCTTACCCTTGGTAAAAACAGTAGTGACCCAGTGATGTGGACAATGTGCAAAAAAGTTAAAAACCCCCGGATAACCAGAATAGGAATTTTATTAGGTCTGGGTTCGGGTGGATCCCTTGAGGGAATGCTTAAGTGACGTGCGCTCTGTTGAAAAAATTAAGTTTTCAGGACGCACTGGCATTCAAAAGAGGCAGCTGCAGCGCAACGCGAGGCGCGAGGAGCGGAGCGTGAGCCCCCTCGAAGCCCTTGTCACACCCGAAGGAGGTGTAACTGATGTACACTTCAGGTACATCGCGACCTTGAAGAAAAGAAACAGGTTGATAATTTCCCTTTTCTAAACACTTGCTTGCTAAAATTTAGTAAACCAGTATCACTTTCACCTATCACTACTGGTCCTGAAGAAAGCCCTCAAGTCCGAATCCCGGCACAGGGGGCTGAAACATGTCGGCCATTTTAATTCTTTTGAATGCCAGTGCGTCCTGAAAACCAAGAACCAAGATATACCGCTTACCACACTACCCAACACGTGCATGAGGGTTTTTTTATTTGGAGACACCGTTGTACGTTCTCCTGCATACCCTGGTTCATGCAGGACAAGTGATCCTTCCCCTTTTGATTTTTTGCATTAACGTAAGGAAACTGAGGGATCAGACAATTCCTTCTCCCCCTTCCATTTGATTAGTATATGACTGGTGGTTAGTTACATGAAATCTCAAAGATTACAGTAGAAGGAAAGCATTTTAGAGATGGTCAGCCCTCTGACAAACTCTGGAGGTAGAAGATTTTCACTGATAATCCTCATTACGGCCTTTTGAGAGGGATTGTTTATTGTTTTGTAAATGTAATGTTGTGCATAATTTTAATTTGATAAAACTCTCTGCATGATAGTTAGCAGCTTATGCAGACTTCAGTAGGCCAATGTTGTTTGCAGTGTCAAGCTAATGGTAAACACTACTGCATTATTGGTTCCTTCGGAAGTCATGTCAGATTCCATGAGTTTGATCTGTTTATTAGGAAAAGTTAATACAAAGCCAGTAGTTCTGACTTACAGATTGTAAAAAAACATGTATTAAAAGCAATGTGCTTTTAAGGATGGATTGCTATTAAACTGTGCTCACGACTTTGGCAGATATTTGGTTAAATGGAATCTCACAGATTACTATAGTAGACAAGGATTTTAGTTTTAGTGGCCCACTCGAACAAACTCTGGGAATAGAAGACGTGCACTATGATAATCCTTATCAGGGACTCTTAGAAGTGAATATATATTGTTTTCATCATTGTAATCTTGTTAATTTTGTGTAATTTTAATATGGCATACCTGATGTTTGCCTTGTGGGAGCGCGAATGCTAGATACAGTAGGTCAGAGTTAGTAATGGATAACAATTATATATGCCTGATTAGTTCATTGGGAAAAATTATTTCAGATACCATAGATCTGATCTGCTTATGGTGAAATATTTTACAGGTTCTAGGCCTGTCTTATTTATTATGAAATCCTTGTGCTTAAGACCATTGGCCTTAACTGCATCCTGTTAAATCTTGCAGACATGTATTGAGTTACATTAAACCTCACAGATTCTCTTTATAGGCAAAGATATTGGGGTTGATAGCCTCCTTTGACAAACTTTGAGCTAGAAGATTTGCACTGTAATCATTCATGATAAAATATTTTCGAAAGATCCGACAGGCTAATGAAAAATACTACTTTCACAAACACACACATATACACACACACGCTATAGTTAGGGTTACCAGAGATAGGAATTTCTCTGATTTTCGCCCCATAATAACTTTGATACCGGCTGACGAATCTGCCCGCAACTTTCTAGAACTATTCCTTATTGTAAATTGGCGGATAATGGGAGGTTCATGATGACGAATTTAGAGCTCTCAAATCTGACCATCCAGTTATTCCCACCATGGATTTCCTTCCAAAGGTCTATAAAAATAGAGTAAATTCCACGGGACAAAAAAAAAAAGAGTCATAGATATTTTTCTCTTCCAGTTTGTTACAGCACTTTCCTCATATTTAAGAGACAATTGACGTTCTTAATAAGATACCCTGGAGTGACAACTATTTGATCGCAACAACTAATGTGGTTTGTTTATATACATCCATAGAACATCATCAAGGAATGAATGCATAGAGGTACTTTTTAAGATCAAGATCAGTGAGTTATATTCAACATTCAGACATGTTGATGTAGATGACTGACTTCTGCTTGCACCATTATATATTTAAGTTCAATGCAGTTACTATCTACAAAATCATGGACCAGCTATTGGAACGCCTTTTGCCCCAATATCTGCAAACCATAATGATGGGATGGTGGGAGGCAGAGGTCACATGGGCGGAGGAAAATCTGAACATATAAAGATGTGACTTGTTTCATTGATGACTTGTTTATTATTTGAGAGGGGGCTAGAAAGCGTTTGGAGTTGCTTATCACCTCCCTTCGTGACAATGAGATGAATCTATACTTCACATATACCATCAGTGAAGAAAAAAATGAATTTTCTTGATATTGAAGCTTTATCAAAATTAAAGATTGTGTAGTAAATTTCACAGAACGCCAACATCATGTAATAGTAGACTGCATCCAAACACCAGGCACCCAAAAGCATTGAAATGGAGTGTGCTGTATGGATAATTGTTGTGGGCCACACTAAACTGTCCAGAAAAAGATGATCTTGAAAAACCAGCTGTGGAGATGTTGAGACACTTGAAACAAAGGGAGTGTCAAGAGGAAGTTCTTAATGATGCCCTACAGAGAGCAAGTATCAAAACACGTGAGGAACTTTTGGTAATAAGAAGGAAAAAAAAGGAGTCAGAGAGACAATAATGCATTCTTCATTATGGATTTTAATACATACATTGAATTTAAAAAGAATAAGAAAAATGGGAAATCCTTCAAACGGATGAGCATTTGAAAGAAATCCTCATGGATAATTCAGAAATCACTTTTAGAAAAGCAGCCTCCTTAGGGACTCTTTTGACAGGGAGTCATATGTCACCAGCAAAGAAAAAAGTAAACTGACTAGACAAAGCGAAAATAGGCTTTTCGAAATGTTCAAGATGCAAGGCCTGCGAAAATGGGATGAATACATCTGACTATGCATTATATAATAATCGTCAACAGAAAATGACGGCGTTCATCAAGTGAAACAGACCATGTTGTATATGTATTACAATGCACCTGTAATAAGAACTTTGTGGGCAGTACACCCAACAAAGTAAAATTGAGGATTCTACAACATATATGTGCAATAAAAAAAGAAGGATTTCTAATATTCCATAGTGAAGCACTTTTGTATGGTGGTAGTTTGAAAGAACTTAAATACTACAGGATTCGACACATAAGAAAAGATAAGAGAGGAAATTGTGAGTTAAAGCTTCCGAGAGCAGAGTCAAGACTAATTGTGCGTATGGGAGCAGAAGCCCCTCTAGGCCATAACTTGAATGTAGAACTACACATTTATTAATGGGAGAAAATTAAAAATTAATAATTCAAAAACTTTTATAATGCCCTGTGGGAAGAAAATTAAAAACTTAAGGCCCTTTACAGTTATGGACCAAACTATAAAAGTGGTGGACAAATGTTGTTATTTAGGTATCACCTTTAACAGAGGGGGGATGTGGACACCTGAAATGATTAATGTAAGAGCCAAAATGGCCAAGTGTTCTTTTGGCATATTTAAGTTCGCATCCAAGTTAGGCTCAAGACGGATACCAGACATGTTGTACTTATACCGCCATAAATGTGTTGCTCTGGCCCTATATGGCTCAGGAGTGTGGGGCCATTGTAATAACAACATGCTCCAGGTTGAGGAAAACAAATTTGTAAAAAAACTCCTGTGTTTACCATCTTCTGCCTCAACAAAGCTGATCCATCAGGAGGTTGGTCTAGAACATCTATCTGACTTGATCAGATTAAGACCCCTGTTAGTATGGAGATCTATATGGATTAAGGAACAGACTGGTTTCACAAGAAAAATTATTTTAGACTGTCTTCATATGGACAAATGTTCCCGCATCCCTTGGCTTAACTATATTATTCGAACATTTAGTGATGTTTTTAATCTTACTGTGCGTGATAACCCTTTTTGTGTTTTAGATATACCGAAGAGTGAGCTTAAACATGAATTTTTGAGGGTTAGCATGGGGAAGCGTAACGCAGCTATTGCCCAGTTCTCTACACATGTTTTTTACGACAGATACACTAAGGAAGAAATGGGGCTTTCAGGATATTTTAAATTGGTCACTATCCGATCCCACCAATATGTATTGACAAGATTACGGATGGGGATTGTTCATTTGCTTGTCGCTTATCCTGTAATGAAGACCTATACTACTGCCCCCTGTCCGTGTGATGGGACCACAAAACAAAGTACGGAGCACTTTTTATTGTTATGCCCTCTCTATCTTCACCTCCGAAAAATATATCTGAAACCGCTTTTCAAAAAATATAATGTATCCACTATTGTATCGGCCATGGGGCTTTTATTTGGACTTGATTCACAGGACATCTGTTTTTTTACTGCTGTATTTATTTTAAAATCGATTTGTTTGAGGAAAAGCACCTTTTTTGATATGTGATTAACTTAAAATTTGCTATATCCTCATGTTTTATCACTTATGTATGTATGTACTTTTATGATCATTAATCTATGATCGAATAAAGTTTTTGAATTTGAATTTGAATTTGAACTACACATTCATCTGTAGACAGGTGCTCTCATTACGATAGCGTGATGGCTTCATTGTGTCATTTAGGTTTTTTGTTTTCATCCTTTGATGCAGATAGAAAATTAAATGGTACGTGCATTTTTTAACTATCTCTGCACTTTATCAGAATGACGACACTAACAGCCTGTGTTTAACAAAACTGCACATGAAACTTGGGTAGAAATAGGAAAGAAGGTCCTGTTTTGATCTCTAATCCAAATTTTTATGAAATAGATATATGGTTCACTTTATTTGTATTTGTATGTGGGTATTTATAAAGCGCAACCTGTCGCTCCGGAAGGGGCATCCTGGCGCTGTGCATGTGTATATTAGCAGGTAGAGCTTCTAGATTGCCGCCATTACAAAGCTGTCGTATAGCTGGTAGATCCATGTTTTAAGATGTTTCCTGAAAATGCTCTCCTTGTCAGTCAGTCTAAGATCAATAGGCATGCTGTTCCACGCCCTTGATGCTAGGACCGTAAATGATTTGCCTCCCTTGGTTTTGTATTTGTACCTCGGGATCCTGGTTAGGTTGCCTCCCGAGGACCTCAAGCAACGTGATGGATCATAGCGAACAAAACGCTTAACGAGGTACTTAGGACCTATGTTGTTTAAATCTCTGAAAGCAGTCAATAAGAGCTTATATAGAATCCTCTTGTGAAGGGGCAGCCAATGTAGGGTTTGTAGTGACGCAGAAGCAGAGGATTTTCTTGGCAGTTTGAGCACTAATCTTGCCGCAGCGTGTTGTACGCTCTGCAATTTTCTCAATGTGGACCTTTTCACTCCAGACATCAGACCATTGCAATAATCTAGCCGTGATAGTATTAACGCTACCACGACTGATTTTCTGGACGCAATGGGCAGGAAGTCAAAAAACTTCTTGAGTGACTTGATTAGGCCAAAGCAGCATCCTGCTGTAATCCTGACGTGCTCATCAAAGGATAGAGCCGAGTCAAATTGGACTCCCAGGTTTCGTGCAGAGTCCACTGAACTAGGCGGGGCCGGTGAGTCCTTTGGCCACCAATCCTTGGGACAGAATAGATGATCCTTACCTAGCGGGAGGATTTCTGTTTTACTACTGTTGCATTTCAAGTGGTTATTACTCATCCACTGAAATACCTCCTTCAGGCATGTCTGAAACTTCTGTTCTGCATCTATATCTTTTTTGTCAATCGAGACGACAAGTTGTGTGTCGTCAGCGTATGACGTGACTAGGATCCCATGGGATTCTATCACAGCTATTATGGGGGCCATATAGATGTTGAAGAGTATTGGACTCAAAATGGACCCCTGAAGGACGCCAGATGAAATAGTTTTTTCGCTGGATAGGTAAGGACCCAGGGATACAGTTTGAGACCTATTAGTCAGGAAAGATTTTATCCATGCCAAAGCTATATCAGTCACACCAATATCTCTCATCCTATTAATCAGGATGTTGTGGGAGATGGTGTCGAACGCTGCCGTGAGGTCTAACAGGATGAGGACAGCTTTCCTTCCCTCATCCTGTAGGAACTTGATGGAGTCTGTAAGTTCAATGAGGGCAGTTTCAGTCGAATGTCTGGGACGGAAACCTGACTGTTGGGGATGTAGGATATTATGCCCATCGACAAAGTCTTTCAACTCACAGTAAACCATCTGTTCCGTAATTTTTCCCAATACTGGAAGGAGCGATATTGGGCGCATGTTCGACAAATCCGTAGTCGATTTATTAAGCTTTTTCATCAACGGCTTGACAACAGCCTTTTTCCATTCTAGAGGGACTTCTCCTGAATCTAAGGACGCATTTACAATCGCGTTGATGTTAGGATTAACAACATCAATTAAATGATGCAGTATTCGAGGAGGACAAGAGTCTGTCGGAGCTCCTGATTTACAGGCCAGAATCGCTTTACGAGTCTGTTGGAGGGAGACTGGTTGAAAACCACTCAAGGTATGTTGGTTATTTACTCCCCGCATTAGGGGCTCTAAGATCGAGAGGGCTGGAGATGGAAGAAATTCCTTCTGGATGAGTGCGATCTTTTCCTCAAAAAAGTCAGCAATTTGATTGCACAAAGTTGCAGAGGGGGGGATTTCAGGCTGAAGAACCTTGGGATAAGTGAAAGATTTTACAATGGAGAAAACCATGCTTTGTTTCTGTTGAGCATCATTGATGGCCTTAATATAGTAATCTGTCTTAGCCGATATAATGCTGGCCAGATATAATTTCCTCTGTTGTATATAGAGAATTTTAGCTGAGTCATCGTATGTTTTCCTCCATTTCCTTTCTTTTTTTCTACAGAGCAAATGGCTCTCTGCTAAGGCCTGTGAGTACCAAGGGGCACTTAATTTCCTCCTTGTGGTCTTATCATGACAACCTTTAGGCGGGGTATTTTCCGCAATAATTTGATCCATCCAAGCATGGAAGTTAAGGGAGTCCGTAGACGCGTCCCCCGACAGCTTGGGTGCTCTCGTCAATAAAGGGGAGTCATGCTTAATACTGTCAATCACCTTTCTCCAATTTATATCAGTAGTGAGTTGTTGTCTTATTTTTGATGATTTAGCTTGCTCAGACTGACGGACTTCAAAGGGGATGAAACTATGGTCAGTCCAGATTTGTGGAATGGGGGCAGAGGTGGTCAGAGCGTCAAGGTTGGAACAGATACCATCCAACGTATGTCCGGCTAAATGGGTAGGTGAGGTCACTAATTGCTTCAGTACGAAGATATCCAGGGTCTGCTGGAAACAGGTAGCATGAGCATCATTAGGAGATTCCAAATGAAGATTCATGTCTCCCATAAGGGTGAAATGAGGGTAACGTAGCAGAAGCTGCCCTAGAGTATCCCCCAAAGAATCAAGAAAAAGGGTAGCATTGCCGGGAGGGCGATATATCAGGCCACCAGAGAAAGAGGTAGAGGCATTCAGGCTAATCGAGAAGCCAATACTCTTGATTCCTTTATGGAGGGTAAGGTCAAAGGTGTGACACTTAAAAGATTTTTTTATGATAAGTGCCACTCCCCCTCCTCGCCCGATTAATCTATCCCGCCTGAAAATTGTAAAATCAGGCGGGAGGGCGGTGACGAGATCGGGATTAGAGGAGTCGTTTAGCCACATTTCCGTTACAAAAAGGAAATCAAGATCTGAGTCTATAATTAAATCGTAGATATCCTGACTGTGGCAGCACAGTGAGCGAGCGTTTATCAAACCTCCCTTATAATTAGAACATCTGGATTGCAATGAGATGGTATTTGTAGGCACATCGGAGTGTGACCAAGGCGATGTCCACTTACAATTGAGACATGAAAAAGGACCCCAAAGTTGGTCAGTAGGAAAGCAACCCTCACATGCACTGACTATTTTGGGACGGTAGGCTAGCAATTCCTTAATGTCATACCTGAGAGAGGAAGAGATTTGTGCAGCATGCCCTGCGCTTGGCTCGGTCTTAGCGCGGACGGGCGCAGACGGGCTTGCCTTAGGCGCACCGCCGGCGCGCCCGCTGCGCCGTCTACGCAAGATGTCCATTTTATGGTAGGGAGGGTGTTGGGGCGGCCTAAAAACTAGAGCGCTGCCCTGGTATTCGCCCAAGATGGCGGATCCCTCTCGGCGAGTGCGATGATTCTCCCTGTGCTAACAAGGTCAGGGACGGTCTAAAGTGCGATGTGCCAATATGTGGGGGCAAACGTGAGGGCAATAAT